>NC_060139.1:1029281697-1031705636 GCF_021461385.2 Schistocerca piceifrons | reverse complement strand
GTGCACTAGTAGGACTGTGTGTGGCCATTTGGGAGCACATTAATCGCGAAATCTTCAACAGCTGCTGCTGCTGATCTAGGTTCTGCCTACTGGACTGACCATTTGTGTGGCAGCTTTCCCTTCTTGTATTACAACACTGGACGACCCTTTAAGGATTGTAGCAGTTGAGGGCAGTGGCTGCACAAAGAATCTAAGAAGTTTGTGTAACTCAGTCTGGAAAGCACAGTGTTACTATAGTGGCTTTTGGCATATGCAGCAGCAGGGCAGGTGTTGGGAGCAGCAGTTGTCACTTCCGTTTTTGTTGACACGCCAACTTAAACTGTGGGTTATTTCGCAGCTGATGCAAATAAGGGAAGCAATTAGGGAGCTGCATGGCTTTAAACAGCTTCTTCGCTTCTACATATGACATGCGACATGTGAGCCAATTCCTGAATATCTTTGTTCCTACAGATGGGGCACGCAGCTACACACTGAATGTGGCAGACAGCTATGAACACATACCAACGGATCTGTGCATTCCATACCAGGATCACGAGCTGCTTGACCACAGTTCCCCAGTAGCAGGACGGTTACATGCAACGGTAGTGTGGCCAAATCTTTCGCACTTCTAACCCGACATTGGATTCAGAAAGTAGGAACGAATTCTGAAGCGTAAGTAGTCTGCTTTAATGTGGCTGGGAACGTCTTGCTTATTTAAAGTTAAAATGAATGTGTGTTCTTTCAACCTATCCATTCACTTCCTTTTTCACAGTTTGCACTTCTGTAACACGATCACCTACCTATTCCTGCTGTAAGACACTTATGTCCTCGTCCATGAGGTCTAGACACGTTACGACCACACAGCTGAAATTTAACGTTGTATGCCGCTCAATAGAAATGTTGTATATACAACAATGTTTCTGCTTTCTGAAGTTTCTGCATATGCCCTGAAGTGGCCTTTTCAATCAACAGTGTACCCTTTTATTCACTTCAGACCATTGTTAATACCGTCGAAACCGTTCAGAATGTAAAATGCTCACACGTTCGTTGATGTGCCTTTGGTCCTTTGAACTCTAACTAAAACATTGACGCATCTGTGTTCCGTTACTGTAACGGATTCTGAATTTTGGAGGAGTGTGCAAAAATAAACGATGAGCCAGCCAGGCAGGAACACTAATGTCTCCAGCCTATTAAGACAAGGAAGAGAGGCATGGAGGCCTGGGATACAAAGCCAGATGCCCAGCCTTACATTGGGTGGTAAGAACTGCCCTTTCGAATAAAACTTGAAAATAAATCGGCTGCTGGGGCATTGTAACGCAACACCAATGGTATTGAGTCACGAAAACTGTTATTCTGTCTCAGGGCAGCTAAATTTCGACAGTCTAACGAAAGTGGACCACTGTCAAGCGCGAACCACAATAGCGAATAACCCATTGGGTAATACAGTTGAAGAGGAATGGACATACCTAAGAAGGGCAAACATAGAATTCGGAAAGAGAAACATAGGTACAAAGTAGGTAACTGCGAACAAACCATGGTTAATAGAAGAAATACTTCAGATGATCGTCGAAACCACGAAGTACAAAAATGTTCAGGGAAATTCAGGTACACATAAATCCAAGTCGCTGAGGAATGCAGTAACAAAGTACAGGGAAGCTAAGACAAAATGGCTGAATGAAGAGTGTGAAGAAATAAACAACAGTGATTGTTAGAAGATTTGACCTAGCATATTGGAAAGTCGAAATAACCTTCGGTGACATTGAAGGCAAGAGTGGGAATAGTAAGAGCGCAAGGGTAACTCCATTGTTAAACGCAGACGAGAGAGCGGAGATGCTGAAAGAGTACATTAAAGGTCTCTATGAGGGTAAAGATTTGTCTGATGTGATAGAAGAAGAAATTGAAGTGGATTTAGAGATAGGAGATCCAGAATTATAATCTGAATTGGAAAGAGCTTTGGTGGACTTATGATCAAATAAGGCAGAAGGAATAGGTCGCATTCAATCTGACTTTCTGAAATCATTGGAAAGTGGCAATAGAACTGTTCACATTGGTGTGTGGAAGGTATTAGTCTGGCGACATACCATCTGACTTTCTGAAAGTATCATTCGCACTATTCTGAAGATTGCAAGAGCTCACAAGTGGGCAAATTATCGCACGAACAGCTTTACAGCTCATGCATCCAAGTTGGTGATGAGAAAAATAGCAAGACTAAAGAAAAATCAGGACACATTCATAGGATGTGTCGACCTGGAAAAAGCCTTCGTCAGTGTAAAATGGTGCAAGATCTTCTAAATTCTGAGAAAAATAATGGTAAGCTGTAGGGATAGATGGGTAGAATACAGTAATACAAGAACCAATAAGAAATTATGGAAGTGTACCACCAAGAACGAAGTGCTCTGATTATAGGAGTCTAGGACAGGGATGTAGTCTTCGCCCCCTACTCTTCAATCTGTACATTGGAAATAAATGAATGGTTCAGAAGTGGAAATGAAATCCGTCATCGCTTCTTCAAACAGGAAAGCATACCAATGATACGACCAGCTTATGACATTGCTACCTGGAGTGAAAGTTAGCTACATGAGCTGCTGAACTGAATGAACAGTCTAGTGAGTACAGAATAGAGATTAAATCGAAGAACGATGGAAGTTGAAGTACCAGAAATGGGAACACCGAGAATTTTATTGGGATTGGTCGTCATGAAGTAGACAGTTTAGGAATTATCTTACCTAGGCAGCAAAATAAGGAATAACAGATGGAGCAAGGGCAATATCGAAAGTAGTCTAGCAATGGCAAAATGGGCATTCCCTGCCCATAGGAGTCTACTAGTATCAAACAGTGGTCTTAGTTTGGGTAAGAATTTTTTAAGTATGTACATCTCGAGCACAAAATTGTATGAACATTGTATTGTAGTTAAACGGACGGTGGGAAAACTGGAACAGAAGAGAATCGAACCATACGCGATGTGGTGTTGCGGACGAATGTAGAAAATTAGTTGGACTGTTAAGGTGAGGAATGAGGTGGTTCTGTGCAGAATGTGAGGAAAGGAATATATGGAAAACACTACCAAGGAGAAGTGACAGGATGATAGGTCATGTGTTATGACATGAGGGAGTGACTTCCATGGTACTAGAGGCAGCTGTGGAGGGCAGGAACTGTAGAGGGAGATTGGAAGAAAGCTACAAACTCAATTACATGTACTTAGAGACAGAGATCAATCTAGAAAGAGGAATAGAATATAATCCTTACTCGATTGACATACATATCAACTTGTGTAGTCGAAATTTGTTCATAAATATTGTTTTGTTATTGTAAGTTAGACTTGGCAAATTGCACTGTTTATATATTTTCATATTCAGTGGGCGAGTGTGGGAGAAAGAGAGTGGGATAGGAGGGGGGGAATACAGGGGACGAGAGTGGAGGTGAATACAGGCTAAAGAGGGGGAGGGGCTGGTTGGAACATATTACAGGCAAACAAGCGGATTCATGGGGGTGACAATACCGTCAAACGAAGGAGGGGTGATGGTGGACAGTAATACAGTCAACGGGGGGGGGGGGGGGGGGGGGCCAGCAGTCATATCAGATTAGGGAATGATGGGAAGGAAGTTAGCTGTGCCCAATCAAGGAAACCATCCTGGCATTTGCCTTGCCTCAAGCAATGTAGGGAAACACAGAAAACCTGGATCAGGATGGCCTGATGCGGAATTTAACTGTTGTCTTCCCGAAGACAAGTCCAGTGTGCTACCCACTGCGACACCTCGCTCCGTCGGGGGGAATATGATCTATCAAGGGATGGAGTATAGACAAAGAACTAATGAGGGGGGCGACGGGGGTAGGTAAGTATGCGAGGGGGGGGGGGGGGGCAACAAGGGAGAATGCAGTTAATGTGGGAGCGGGGGGGGGGGGGGAATGATACGAACTAACGGGAGGGGGTCGCGACGGGAGGGGGTCGCGCTGGGCGAATACGAGCAAACGAGGGGGGGGGGACGGCGACGGGGGAAATACGAGCTAACGGGGAGGGAATACGAGCTAACGGGGGGGGGCGACGGGGGGGAATACGAGCTAACGGGGGGGGGGGGGCGACGGGGGGGGAATACGAGCTAACGGGGGGGGGGGGGGCGACGGGAGGGAATACGAGCTAACGGGGGGGGGGGGGGGGCGACGGGGGGGAATACGAGCTAACGGGGGGGGGGGGGGCGACGGGGGGGAATACGAGCTAACGGGGGGGGGGCGACGGGGGGGAATACGAGCTAACGGGGGGGGGGCGACGGGGGGGAATACGAGCTAACGGGGGGGGGGGGGCGACGGGGGGGAATACGAGCTAACGGGGGGGGGGGGCGACGGGGGGGGAATACGAGCTAACGGGGGGGAGGGGCGACGGGGGGGAATACGAGCTAACGGGGGGGGGGCGACGGGGGGGAATACGAGCTAACGGGGGGGGGGGCGACGGGGGGGGAATACGAGCTAACGGGGGGGGGGGCGACGGGGGGGGAATACGAGCTAACGGGGGGGGGGGCGACGGGGGGGGAATACGAGCTAACGGGGGGGGGGGCGACGGGGGGGAATACGAGCTAACGGGGGGGGGGGCGACGGGGGGGAATACGAGATAACAGGGGGGGGGGCGACGGGGGGGAATACGAGCTAACGGGGGGGGGCGACGGGGGGGAATACGAGCTAACGGGGGGGGGGGCGACGGGGGGGAATACGAGCTAACGGGGGGGGGGAGCGACGGGGGGGAATACGAGCTAACGGGGGGGGGAGCGACGGGGGGGGGAATACGAGCTAACGGGGGGGGGGGGGAGCGACGGGGGGGAATACGAGCTAACGGGGGGGGGGGGGCGACGGGGGGAATACGAGCTAACGGGGGGGGGGGGGCGACGGGGGGAATACGAGCTAACGGGGGGGCGGGGGGCGACGGGGGGAATACGAGCTAACGGGGGGGGGGCGCGACGGGGGGAATACGAGCTAACGGGGGGGGGGGCGACGGGGGGAATACGAGCTAACGGGGGGGGGGGGGCGACGGGGGGAATACGAGCTAACGGGGGGGGGGGGGCGACGGGGGGAATACGAGCTAACAGGGGGGGGAGGGCGACGGGGGGAATACGAGCTACCAGGGGGGGGGGGCGACGGGGGGAATACGAGCTACCAGGGGGGGGGGGGCGACGGGGGGAATACGAGCTACCAGGGGGGGGGGGGCGACGGGGGGAATACGAGCTAACAGGGGGGGGGGGGCGACGGGGGGAATACGAGCTAACAGGGGGGGGGGGCGATGGGGGGAATACGAGCTAACAGGGGGGGGGGGCGATGGGGGGAATACGAGCTAACAGGGGGGGGGGGCGATGGGGGGAATACGAGCTAACAGGGGGGGGGCGATGGGGGGAATACGAGCTAACAGGGGGGGGGGGGCGATGGGGGGAATACGAGCTAACAGGGGGGGGGGCGATGGGGGGAATACGAGCTAACAGGGGGGGGGCGATGGGGGGAATACGAGGTAACATGGTGGGGGCGATGGGGGGGAATACGAGGTAACAGGGTGGGGGCGATGGGGGGAATACGAGGTAACAGGGTGGGGGCGATGGGGGGAATACGAGGTAACAGGGTGGGGGCGATGGGGGGAATACGAGGTAACAGGGTGGGGGCGATGGGGGGAATACGAGGTAACAGGGTGGGGGCGATGGGGGGAATACGAGGTAACAGGGTGGGGGCGATGGGGGGAATACGAGGTAACAGGGTGGGGGCGATGGGGGGAATACGAGCTAACAGGGGGGGGGGGCGATGGGGGGAATACGAGCTAACAGGGGGGGGGGGCGATGGGGGGAATACGAGCTAACAGGGGGGGGGTGATGGGGGGAATACGAGCTAACAGGGGGGGGGGCGATGGGGGGAATACGAGCTAACAGGGGGGGGCGATGGGGGGAATACGAGCTAACAGGGGGGGGGGGCGATGGGGGGAATACGAGCTAACAGGGGGGGGGGGGCGATGGGGGGCGATGGGGGGAATACGAGCTAACAGGGGGGGGGGGGCGATGGGGGGAATATGAGCTAACAGGGGGGGGGGCCGATGGGGGGAATGCGAGCTAAATGGGGGGGGGGTGACATGTCGTGGATTGGCAAGACAGCCAACCCACTATGAGAGGAAGCCAAAACGCACGCGTTTTAGCTCAAGCAGGCTGGCGTGAGGTCTGGAACAGGTCAAGGAAATGAGACTAGCGAAATAGTACGTAGCTGATGGAATACTTAACTTTAATCCCTAATTGGTGAACATCGCTCTTGAAGGTACATGTTTTACAGCATCAATAGTAACTGGTAATGGCGCTTTGCTAGGTCGTGGCAAATGATGTAGCTGAAGGCTATGCTAACTATCGTCTCGGCAAATGAGAGCGTAATTTGTCAGTGAATCATCGCCAGCAAAGTCGGCTGTACAACTGGGGCGAGTGCTAGGAAGTCTCTCTAGACCTGCCGTGTGGCGGCGCTCGGTCTGCAATCACATAGTGGCGACACGCGGGTCCGACGTGTACTAACGGACCGCGACCGATTTAAAGGCTACCGCCTAGCAAGTGTGGTGTTTGGCGGTGACACCACGTGACAGGTTTGGATTACGAGTTAACAGAGGATCACAAGTGGGGAATGAGGGCTAGTGAGGTGACTTCAATCCGGGGGGGGGGGGGGGAGGGTTATTTTAGCACACTTCTCTGAAGTCTCTATAGATGTCAGGTTGAGGATCCTTTGACTTAATCCTTTCTGAACTTTAGACCCTGCTAGATTTCTTATATTATGTCATTGTCTGATAACCCCTTTATCATAGGGAAAGTATGTGCGTGTTTCACATCCCCTTGCTGTATAAATGCATTTCTATGTGACTGCTACTGTATTGAGCTATACGTGTAGGGAAATTTATCACTGGTGCCAAGTTGCATGTCATTAATAACACTTATAAATCAATTTTCGTTTTGCAGTTGGTTATGAAGTTTAATTTGAAGTCATCACAAATTACTAACTTGTTTCTGCCAGCGACAACTAATAGGGAGTCAAACTTTTCTATGAATAGCTCACAATCTGTTAATGGGGTCGTGTACATTGCTGCTAATATCATCGCTACATGATCAAGCCATCGTTCATAAACAAATTTCTGTGTGCTGATCGACACAAAATTTGCTTACCTCTACAGTTTTGTATTTAAACCCTTTTTGTGTAAATGGCGAAGCCTCTATCAATGCTTTACCTGTGTGATTAGAATGCTGAACTATACGAATTTATGCCGAATTATTTTTGAGATCTGGACACATTAAAATCTCATCTACTTTATTTTTTTATTCCTCTTATGTTTTGATGTAGTCAATTGATACCATCCTTAGCCTTATCGCTATTTACTGTACACAGCACATCTTTTATTCTATTTTTGTTGATTGTTGTCTGTCTGGACTTCAAGCTTTAAACCTGGCTGTCTGGTCCCATTAACCAGAGGTATCATTCCTTGTCTGACAGGTTTTGATAGTGAATGAAGCATCTTGTTCAGTGCCGTCTTAAGACGCCTTACAGCAGTGTTCACCCAGGGTCAATCATGGTGCTGAAAGACATCAGCTAACCCCACATTTGTGAGCCCAGTTTCTGCTCCTGTTTTAACCAGGTGACTTATATTGCATCTGATTTATAACCTGGCTTTTTCCTGCTTCCCAACTATAATTACCTGATCTTCCTTCTCAAAGTTCCTGCATAGATGACCGAAGTTCTCTCTCATCTGACTAAGGCTAGTTCTTCGTTTCACGAAACTTATGACCTGGTACCCTGCACTTAACTTCTCCTGAAGCTGCTGGCCTACACCCCTCCCATGAAAGCTTAAAGAAGAGACAGCTCGGGGTCTAATCAGAAGAGGAAAAGATTTCTGCTCTTCGGTAGCAAATGTTCTGTTTCGACCTCCATTGAACTCTATCTGTATGAGGCCATTTCTCCATTACTTCAGTTAGCATGCCAAACCGATTTAATAACCGAATTTTGGACGTTTTTCAACAGTTTACCTTTTTCGCTCTTTGCTTGCTACGTTTTCCCAGCTCCCCGTCTCTTTCTGCTCCCTTAGCCTACGTAACTCCAAATTCGCTTTTTCTAATTCAGTCTTCAGGGCACAAATGTTTGCCTCCTGTTCACTGATTCTTCTGTCCCTTCTACATAACCTACATTTCCATGGAAGGGCCTCATTCTCTACCCCGTTTCCTCGCCTATTTGCCATTAGCACTTTGAAATCAGAATTGAACAATTATAATAAAGCTAACAAATCCGTTATCATTATCATTCATAAATTTGTTTTACATATCCTCTGAAGATTTCATTTCAGTTTTATTATGTAGTTTAAAATCAACCGTCTTACGTACCGTACGAATGGTGTTTACTGTTCATTTTGGTCCAGCCCTTCCAAGCGTTGGGCAATTAACACATCACGGGAAGCATACCACTTCCTACCACTTTCTCTTTTCGGGGTTCTTGAGTTATAATTACAAGATATTATAGAATCGTGTACTCCTGTCAGCAAGAAGTAATCCCCAAACGAATCGGGATGTATCCCACCAAAAACACTCAAAAAAGCCTCAGTACTGCCACCACTTGTGAGCCTCGAATGAGAATGATTTTAGGCGAAAATCATGCGTCTCCAGCTTTCTGCTACCGCGTTCCCTCTATCAGATCGTACGTTAATTGTCATTCGCCACGAGAAAAGTTGAAGCAATGGTGTAATTTACCGGGTTTCTGCGTATGACTGGTTCACCTAGCTTACAAAGTAAAATACACGGAAAGTCGGAAATCTCACGGCAGAGCACGCTGTGTAACCACAATAGACTTTAGCTCAAGTAACAAAAACCACGAAAAACCATATTAAAATATGAGCAATCTCGTAGTACGCATCGACGCAACATACAGTTCTCAACTTCACCAGATCACCTTTGCATGTGTCTCCAAACACACAATCAGTGGCAACGCACTATCTGCTGTGCGAAAAATGAACCCGTAGGTCTTCTGCAGACCGTTTTTAATCCAAGCACTTAATCCTATAATAAAGAAATACCGTGTCTTACAATTCACAGGAGCACCGATTCAGCAATGACGTTGCGTACGAAGGAATTCTGCCCACTGCATCCAAAAATATTGTGACTCCCATCATTCACCAGAACTGTATGTTCGAGGACCTCAATCTTACGTACATCCAGTTAGTACTATAACATGTTACCGCTGGATGTAATCCTTCCACTGCTCTGAAATTCAGTCACCTCACAAAAGTACATCACTTGCGCCGTAGGTTCCGCCAATATTATATTAATGGCTAAATTATCAATGTCCTCCCCTGATCTTACGCGTAGGGTTACTCGGTTGTAGTTTTGTCTTAACGCTCTCCAGCATTAAAGCAATAACGGTTTCGTCGGCTTACCGAACTTTGATCTCTCTATGGTTCTTCAGCACTAACTGAACTGCCTGATCAGGAATATACACAACCCGTCGTATATACTACATTCCAACTCCATGCACACGTCTGTAGGGAGTTTTTTGGAGACGATGGTTGACACATACGACACTCTGAACCCGCCACCGTACTTCTACAACCAAATTGTGCCTTCTCATAGAAGACTGATGGAGAACCACTTCAATCATGGTGTCCCTGGACTGGAAGACGTAATCATCATTTTAGCAGTAACTGCCTGTCATTTCAGCATCCATTACCCAAAACCACAGTAACAAAATGTGGTACACATTACGTTGCCGTGTGTCATCAGAGAGAGAGAGAGAGAGAGAGAGAGAGAGAGAGAACCACAACCTAAGGTTTTAGCATACTTTGTAAGGCGTTCCCGGTACACCGCCGAGAAGTGTTCCACCAAGACGCGTCGCTGCGGAGCACCGCCTGGGGCGGAGGGGTGGGGGGGGGGGGGAGGGTTATGTGCGGTCGTGGAACTGTGTTGGTGGCGGCTGGAGGTGCTGCCGCTGAATGAAAATGCTGCGCCGCTGACAGCCCCTTCAGCCGTCATTAATATTCATTAACGAACTTTTTTGGTGGTCGCTTGAGAACAGTCGTTTGATTCGCAACCCCGGCTGTCTTAGTTGATCGTAATCGATTAAGAGCTGCTGTCTTGTAACATCCAGCAGGCTTTAAGTATGCTAATTTTCAGGCGATTAGTTAGACAGCCTCCTTGATTGTAGTTTGGATAATTGTTTCTTTTTGATTACTTCGGTCATAGTGGGTCCTTTTGCCTCTGGGTGTTCTGAACACCGGATTCTGAAGACGCTGTGTCATCCGCCAGTTCCGCCTTGTCTGGGATATTCTATCGTTGTGTTGGTTATCAGATGTTAGGTAGATGTTGCAATAGTGTTGGCAACCCGAAATCGGAAACATTAACTTAATCGAAATAAGCAGTAAAAGGTGTTGAAATACAATACACTGCGTGGGCTGGGCCAGCTGATCACAAGAATAAAAAAGAACAAGGCAGCCAGCCCACAACACACTAACGTCTCCACACTAAAGAAAGGCAAGAGAGCCGGCCAGAGTGGCCGTGCGGTTCTAAGCGCTGCAGGGTGAAACCGAGCGACCGCTACGGTCGCAGGTTCGAATCCTGCCTCGGGCATGGATGTGTGTGCTGTCCTTAGTTTAGTTAGGTTTAATTAATTCTAACAAGGGAACCTTCCCATCGCAGCCCCCTCAGATTTAGTTATACGTTGGCACAGTGGATAGGCCTTGAAAAACTGAACACAGATCAATCGAGAAAACAGGAAGTAGTTGTGTGGAACTATGAAAAAAATAAGCAAAATATACAAACTGAGTAGTCCATGCGCAAGATAAGCAACATTAAGGATAGTATAGGTTCAAGAACGCCGTAGTCCCGTGGTTAGCGTGAGCAGCTGCGGAACGAAAAGTTCTTGGATGAAGTCTTCCCCAGAGTTTTGTTTACGTCCTTTATTTTCGCAAAGTTATGATCTGTCCGTTAGTTCATTGACGCCTCTGTTCACGGTAATAAGTTTAGTGACACTGTTTTGCGACCGAACCCAAAACCGTGCGATTACTAGACGAAAGGATGTGCCTCTCCAATGGGAACCGAAAACATTTCATCGCAAGGTCATAGGTCAACCGATTCCTCCACAGGAAGACACGTCTTATATATTCTATACGACACTGGTGACGGCATGTGCGTCACATGACAGGAATATGTTGTCGACACACCTAACTTGTACACTTGGCGAATGGGTAAAAAGATTCTCCTGCCTTGCCCTATTTAGGTTTTCTTGTGGATGTGATAATCACTCCTAAAAAAGTGATGTCTGATAGATAATTCCCTGAAAATAAAGTCTTCCCTCGAGTGGAAAGTTTAATTTTTTAACAAAGGACCTCTCGTTCCGCAGCTGCTTACGCTAATCACGGGACCACGGCGCTCCTACACTCACCCTCTACTTGATGTTGCCTATGTTGCACATGGAGTACTCAGTTTGTATATTTTGCTTATTTTTTCAGTAGTTCCACACAATTTCTTCCTGTTTTCTCGATTGGTCTGTGTTCAGTTTTTCAAGGCCTTTCCACTGTCCCAACTTATAATTAAATCTGAGGGGGGTGCGATGGGGAGGTTCCCTTGTAAGTTCTAAGGGACTGATGACCTCAGCAGTTAAGTCGCGCTCAGATCCATTTGAACCATTTGAAAGACAAGAGAAACACAGATGGTGAAGAGAGGAACATGAAGTCGAACATACTGCACCAGAGGGAGCGAGGAAGGCCTGGGAGTGGAAGCCAGATGCCCACCTTTAGGCTGAGTGATAATCTCCTCTCAAACAGAAAAGTAGATCAGCCGTTGAGGCATTGTCACCCACCATCATTGGTAATGAGTCAGGAAGGTTTGAAGTCCACCTCCGAACAGCTAAATCTGGACAGCCCATGGTGTGGCCTCCCTCAAGCGTGAACCACAGCAGTAACCCTTTGAGTGCTGCACCGGCGCGTGCAGTTGGCCGTGTCAAGCTTGCCCTTGCGGCCCTCCTAATTCGTGTACCTGCGCTGGCAGCCACTTGCACGGACTACTGTGTGCGCCTCAGCCCTCCGATCGGCCGTCCTCGCGCTGTCCTGAGTATCTCTGGAACCGGGGCGGTCGTGACAGTCTCGCAGTTAGTGTGAGCGCCGACGTTACAAATAAACGTACGATACCTGGATGCTTATTCCATCGCTTTCAATCTGGAGATGAATTGCTCTACAGGCCTAATGTACACTGAAACTGGTGAGTTACATGCTAGCAGCGTAGGCAAAGGCTTGCTTTCATTTCCAATTAGTTCTTGCGAATCGTCGTTAGGTCTCAGTATCTGTGTTTTATTTGGCATACTGATACTGAATTATCAGATTTTTGTACGCAATTTACGATGTAAACGCTCTAGAATCCGTAACGACCAAATGTTGACGTTCTTCTGTACTAGCACAATAATTCGCCCGCAAACAACTGTCTGGATGCCGAGAAACGCTTTTTGAAGCTAATCGCTATATTTTCAGAGCATAACTCGATAAATTTTCCCCAAGAAAATTTCATAATCAAAAATTCAACTTTTCTGAATTCATTTTATATACGACGCAAATGTTATTGTACATTAGAAATAGAGAATGATTTATAATAGTTGTTTAAGAATTAGATACGGAAATACTGAAGTTTCGAAACTACCTAATTAAATGTCACCTTTAGTACTTAATGACCTTTTGTGCTTCAGAAACGGGCGAGTGTGTGCAACTGACCAACGTGTGCTGAGACGCCCTTTCAAAGTGTAGGCCTAGAACTTTTTCACAAATCCAGTGTCCTGGAAAAATATGACAGGAAGTTATAGCCTAGGTTGCGGTAAAATATATTTATTTAAGCGGCGACTGGTTTCGGGCGAAGTTCATTTTCAAAGAACTATGTCTAAAAAGACTGTGACGAACAGATATCTGTTGATAAAACCATAATATTTCCATAGCTATCCAGCTATGATTTGTTTATTTAATGATATTTGCACTAAATGAAACCCTAAACTTCTACAAAGAATTCATGGAAGAATCCACAAATTTGTACTAAATTTTTATTTTTGCACTTTTTGTACGAACATTTGAAGCGTTTAGTCTGTGTTTGTCAGCACACACTGGATGGTTCGCATGTTCGTACATAAGGTTTTTGTCAGCAAAGAATTTCCTCTTGAGAGGCTCTTCAAGCTCAGATAATTGGCTGTTTTTTTTTGCACAGTTATTTTTCCCGTCCTCTCTCATCCATATTTTGGACCAGCAATGGCGGAGTTAAAAATATATATATATTTTAATTTTTGTAGTTAATAATTTATATATTTTAAGTAATTTTTTTCAAAAGTAATGGCTTCATTTCATCTTCCAGCTTTAGCAACTTGGTTGAAAGTACTGTGTGTGGCATGTTTCAAAACATTTGTCAACGCATAAAGGTACACTTCATGTTTTGCATTCATATTTCGTTTCTCGACTCTCATTCCGTTTCGAACAGACTGCACAGCAACGCCATAGTCCGTATTTCTTGGAAGGGCCGGGTGGAATACGAGCTAAAGGGTTGATCGATTGGTTGACTGGGGTTGAAGGGACCAAACAGCAAGGTCATCAGACCCTTGTTTCACCCACCTCTGAAGCAGAAGAGGCAAGACAACCTGCCATCTAAACACGTTCAACCGCTAGAATGTCGAAATGCGTATGAGAAAAAAAAGATACTGTTTTTCTCACTTTTTAGAATTGGTTAGAGTAAAAGGGGAAGAAAAGAGGATCTCTGTCAGGGAGGGGAGTCGGGAATCTCCAAACAGATGTTACAGTGGCAGATACCCCAACCCTCACCGCCCTTCCCCAACACTAGAGTGAGATTAAAAACATTAAAACTGAGAATAAACACCACTTTCCCGGAGGGAACTGAGAACCAGTCCGTCCATCTGCGAACTGTGAGTCAACATTAAAGGTAAAGTTTGGGGAAGTCTGTACTTAGTACGCAGAGCCAAAAGAAGGGTGAATTCCACCAAAATGAGGGCTACTGACTCGAAGCCTCCACAATCACAAGGTGGGGGTGGCTAATTACACAAAAGAAAACCATGGGTCAGCCTGGTATGGCCGATGAAGAGACGACGACAGTGGGGTGGAGTCCTTTCAGGAGAAGGGAAGGAAGAACCCCACAGGACAGATGTCACTGTAATTGGAAAAAGTTTATTAGACAGGTAGGTAGCCTCCCCAGAGTTACCCCATGATTGTACGAAGTGGGATTTGATGTGAAGCCGTAAATCGACAGCTGGAGGGGTTACAGAGAATGGGGTAAGTGACTGCTCTCCTAGCCAAACTATCAGCAAGCTCTTTACCTGGGATACCCATATGGCCAGGGACCCAAACGAAGTCAACGGAACAAGCAGCACGGTGAAGATCAGCGAGATGGTCATGGATGGCTGAGACCAAGGGATGGCGGGAAAAACACCAGTCAATAGCCAGATGGCCACTCATTGAGTCTGTACATAACAAAACGCGGTTGTGTTGGGACTGGGCCTGGGAAATTGCCATCAGTTATGCAGTAAACACCACACATGTAGGTGGCAGGAGATGATTTTCCATGCCAACACAGGACGTGAAGGCATATCCCATACGATCAGCGGATTTAGAGCTGTTGGTGTAAGAAAACAACAGCAACCCGAAACTCCCATAAAATTCGGTGGAAAAAGCAAAGGAACACCATTGGGGGGATGGAATCTTTCGGACCTGTGAGAGATCCATCCGGATTCGGGGCTGAGGAACTAACCAAGAGGGGGTGTTGGGGAGGGAACGTGGAAGACGGGACAAAGAAGGAAGCTGAAAATCATGGTAAAGAGACGCAAGGCGGAGCCCAACCGGTAAACCCGCCCGAGGGCGGGAATCAGGTGGGTGACGTCCATAGTCTGTAAACAGGATAGATTAGGTAGCATGAGTGGGAGAGGAATGGACAGCGATTGCACAAGAAACCAGATGCTGGGACCGCCGAACAGAAAGGGGGGGGGGGATCCCAGCTTCAACCGAGAGACTATCAACAGGGCTAGTAGGGAAGGCACCAGTGGCATAACGGATATCACGATGATGGACTGGATCCAGCACGTGCGCTGTGGAAGGAGCAGCCGAACCATAAACTTGACGACCATAGTCCAAGTGAGACAGCACTAAAGCACGATAAAGGTGGAGAAGGATGGAGTGGTCCGCACCCCAAGAGGTGTGGGCAAGGAAACAAAGGACACTGAGTTTACAGAAACATCCTACCTTCGCAAGTCTGATATGAGGCAGCCAAGTGAGCTCGTACCACAGTTTCGTTTCCTGCGTCTTCTTTTCGACAACAGGTAATCGTTGTGCATCGAGATAGAGCTCTGGATCAGGGTGGATTGTAGTACGGTGACTGAAGTGGACCATCCGCGATTTTAGAGGAGAGAATTGAAACCTGTGTGAGAGGGTCCATGCAGAGGCACGCTGTATAGCTCCCTGGAGCTACCGCTCTGTGGAGATCATCGAAGAGGAACTAACCCAAATGCAGGAATCATCCACATACAGAGCAAGGGCGACGATAGGACCGACAGAGGCCAGAAGTGCATCGATAGCAATGAGGAAAAGAAGTACAATCAATACAGAACACTGTGGGATGCCAGTCTCCTTGGTCCGTGGAAAACTAAAAACAGTACCAACCCGAACCCTGAACGACTGATGGAACAGGAACTGGCGGATAAAAATTGGGAGTGGGCCCCAAAGACCACACTGATGAATTATAAGTAAAATGTGGTGGCGCTTACCCATATCATAAGCCTTGCAAACGTCGAAAAATACTGCAACCAAATGGCAGCGCTGGGAAAAAGCCTGCCGAACTGCGGATTCCAAGCAAAGTAAATGAAAGATCAGAGACCGTCCCTCTCAGAAGCCACACTGGTAGGGGGACTATAGATCCCAAGATTCATGGACACATTGAGCCAACGAGCTACCATCCGTTCAAGTAAGTTGCAAACAAAATTTGTCATGTTAATAGGCCGATAGCTTTCGACAAACATGGTGTTCTCACCAGGCTGAAGGACAAGAACCACGATGATAACCCTTAACTGTGAAGGGAAGTCACTCTGGAGCAAAATACAATTACACACCTGGAGAAGACGTTGCCATTGTGGACCACTGAGATGTTGAAGCAGTTGGTTATGAATGTACTTTGGGCCAGGGGCCGTATCATGAGAAGGAAGTGCAGAAATGAATTCTGACTGAAAAGGGATAAAACATAAGGCGGAAGCTTTGGCCGACTGTTTCTGGTGAAGGAAAGCAGTGTAATGAAGGGCGGAGAGAGGGAGAAGAAGGAGAAAGATCAATGGCAGAAAAAGTACCATGACCACCACTGAAATGAGTAGGGGAGCCATCATTAGGAAGGCACAAGTCGTGGTCTGCAAGAAACTGGTGTATGAGAAGACCTCGTCTAGATGGAAATGCACTGCCACACAAGGGATGATGAGCATTAAAATCCTGGAGAAGGAGGAAGGGAGGAGGAAGTTGCTGAAGTAGGGCAGTTAAGGCAGCAGGTGTAAGAGTCCTGTCAGAAGGGAGATAAAGATTGCAAACCGTGACCTCAGAGTCCAGGAGGACCCTAACAGCAACCGCTTCCAATGTATTTTGAAGAGGAATCCACATGCTAGCAACGTCTGTACGGACCAACGTACAAACGCCACCAGAGGCCCCCCAAGGGGCTGACCTGATTTTGACAGAAAACACGGAACCCAAGAGAGTCGGTGAGTGACCACCAGTAAAATGAGATTCCTGTAGAACCACACAAGCTGCAGAGTAAGACGTAATAAGGGATTTCAACTCAGGAAGGTGAAGGTGATATCCATTAAAATTCCATTGGATAACCACAGAACAATGATTCAAATGGGGGTTGAACAGGCTAAAGCCAGTCATGCCGCTGGGTCACCACCCGTCACCGACAAGGAGGGAGCAATATGCATGAACAACAGGTCAGAGTCAGGTTACGAAGCCGGGGACACCAGAGGCTCCTCGTCCCGGTAATAATGTTTATTCTTCTTTTCTGTTTGACATCCAGGAGGGCTGTGGAGCCTAAAGGAGCCAGCTGCAGCAAGATCGGGAACAGAGATCGAGCGACCTGGGGGCCCGCAGACTGTGGTTCTTGCGGACGTCGCGTGACAGCAAATCTTTGGCCTGGAAGTTAATGGGAAGGGGTATCCCGAAAGGGGCGCCCTTGACCAGCAGACGCTGAGAAGTGGGACATTTCTCCAGCTGGGGAGGGGGAGCAGCACCTGGAGGAGAAGGTGTGGGAGTCACATGGGAGGAGGGGGGGAGAAGAGGGGTTCGGGACTGTGGGAGGAAGGGGTGAAGATTTAACTAAAGCATAACTAGACGTCATGGACACAGGGTGAAGTGCATATTTCTTACGAGCCTCAGTGTAGGTTAAACGATCAAGGGACTTATACTCCTGTATCATCTTTTCCATCTTACATAGTGCGCAATCTGGTGAAAATGGAGAATGATTACCATGACAATTAACACACAGGAGGGGTAACACAGGAACTCCCATCATGGAGTCTACGTCCACAGTCACTAGAGAGAGGCGTCTGAAAACAACAGGAAGAAATGTGTCCAAAACACAGGCACTTGAAACATGTCATGTCATAGGTGGTGGGATGTACGACTTCATGTCAAATCGATAAAACGATCTTCATCTTCTCAGGGAGGGTATCCCCTTCAAAGGCCAGGACGAAGGCACCAGTATCAATTCAATTATCCTTTGGACCCTTCTGAACACGCCGAACAAAGTCAACACCACGCCATCCGAGGTTGTCCGTAGTTCCTAACCAGTTTGAAGGATTATGGCCCTGTGTAAAATCACACCTTAGGACATATTTAGAGACTGGTGGGGGTAATGGACATAGGAAGTATGCCAAGATGGTTAAGAGCATGAAAGGATTCAGACAGGGCAGCTGAAGCAGTTTTGATCAACAACAAACCCGACCACATCTCTCTCAGAGAGCCAACTTCGCCAAACTTTTCTTCAATGTGTTCCACAAAAAATAAAGGTTTGGTATCGATGAAAGTATCCCCACCAGTCCCGGAGCAAACCGCATTTGCAGGGGAAAGGTTTTGCACCTAGCTAACAGGCCTGACTAACCTCCCAGGGCATAGCCATGGAAGGGAAGGCCGAAGGGGCTGGAGAAGCAGCACTGAAAGTATCAGTTCTACATGGAGAGACGGCCACATAACGGCCTGAGTTCTGCACTCGTATGCATTTCATTTGCATAGCGTGCGCCCTGATACTACCCACTCCAACCATGGGCGCTGTCTGGTATGGCGAGGAGTTCCGATGCTCCAGGACGACAGGCAACCACTCCTGAGCTTGTATGTGGAGGTCACAGCTCACTTATCAGAAATGTGATCCCTGTGTGTTCAGGGGCTAAACCTAGAGGGTACATACTGACCCCACCAAATGGGCTGGCTACCATGCTGGCAATGCACACTAGCATCAGGGAACGACATGAAAGGAAAGGTGGAATGAACTAGGAAGGCAGACGTTGGAGACTCTAGGTAAGGTGCTCATCCGCAAATGGCTCACACTGTGGAATAGAAATTTAGTAACGGTGGTCAAACCCCAGAGAAGGACCAGGGAATGAAAAAAGGTGAGGTGATTACGCAACATAACCTAATTGCAAAACCAACATAGCCAGGAGGATAGCAAGGACCAACGTAAGCAAGGACACTAAGAGAAGGAGACGAAAGGCAAAGGAGGAAGGAGACAAAAAGACGGGAAGGGCAAGGAAATGAATCCCTGGAAAGGAGGAAGGCTGCAATACATCTGAGCCCCATGCTCACCACACACATGCTCACGAGAGAACCGTGAACCCCTGGGGGGGGGGGGGATGAGCGATAGAGGGGGGTAGAGGCGAATACCAGCGAAAGGGGGGCGGGGGAGCGGCGAATACGAGTGGAAGAGGTCGCTAAGGGAGGAAATGCACCGACACCATCGACACCATCGACACCATCGACACCATCGACACCATCGACACCATCGACACCATCGACACCATCGACACCATCGACACCATCGACACCATCGACACCATCGACACCATCGACACCATCGACACCATCGACACCATCGACACCATCGACACCATCGACACCATCGACACCATCGACACCATCGACACCATCGACACCATCGACACCATCGACACCATCGACACCATCGACACCATCGACACCATCGACACCATCGACACCATCGACACCATCGACACCATCGACACCATCGACACCATCGACACCATCGACACCATCGACACCATCGACACCATCGACACCATCGACACCATCGACACCATCGACACCATCGACACCATCGACACCATCGACACCATCGACACCATCGACACCATCGACACCATCGACACCATCGACACCATCGACACCATCGACACCATCGACACCATCGACACCATCGACACCATCGACACCATCGACACCATCGACACCATCGACACCATCGACACCATCGACACCATCGACACCATCGACACCATCGACACCATCGACACCATCGACACCATCGACACCATCGACACCATCGACACCATCGACACCATCGACACCATCGACACCATCGACACCATCGACACCATCGACACCATCGACACCATCGACACCATCGACACCATCGACACCATCGACACCATCGACACCATCGACACCATCGACACCATCGACACCATCGACACGGATACTCTGCAAATCAGAGTGCCTGGCTGAAGTTTCATCGACCTTCACAATTCTCTTATTCTAATCTCATATAGCACACTGAAAGATTGAACACCTGTATCTTTCTGTACGTGTTATGATTTCCCTTATAATATCGTATTTCTCCTCGTCTTGCGAAAACATTTTTTTGACACTGAAAGTTTGTGATTTGAATATCGTGAGAATATTCCATCGCAATGAGAAACGGATTCCTTTTGATGATGCCCTGTCCCAACCCTGTATAATTTCAGTGACACTGTAAGTAGGCTGTTTAGGTTTTTCTGTTGGTAACGTCACGTAACATTCTATGAAAATCACTGCCTGTGCTGTGTGCAGTCTGTGGCTGGTTGGCATTGTTGGAATATTCGCTATTGTAGTGTTGGGCAGTTCGATGTGAACAGTGCGTAGCGTTGCGCAGTTGGAGGTGAGCCGCCAGCAGTGGTTGATGTGGGGGGAGAGATGGCAGAATTTTAAGAGCGGACGATCTGGACGTGTGCCCGCCAGAAAGAGTAAATTTTTAATACAGGATATCATGAACTGATCTATATATTATGACTTTTGAACATTATCAAGGTGAATACATTGTTTATTCTCTATCAAAATTTTTCATTTGCTGATTATGCCTATCAGTAGTTAATGCCTTCAGCAGTTAGGATCTTTTATTTAGCTGGCAGTAGTGGCGCTCGATGTATTTCAGTAGTTCGAGTAACAAAGGTTTTTGTGAGGTACATGATTCTTTAAAAGTATAGGTTATTGTTAGTCAGGGACATTCTTTTGTAGGAGTTTTTGAAAGTCAGATTGCGTTGCGTTAAAAATATTGTGTGTCAGTTTAGTGTTTATCAGAATAAGTAAACAGCGAAATGTTTGAGTACGTTCAGTTTTGCTCAGCTGTGGAAATCAAATAACGTAGAGGTTTTCCAGCATTTATAAATTTTTCTATGGGGACGTTTCATATGTCGACGCAACCTCACTGAAATCTTCGGGTTTTTTTCTTACAGTTTGTGTAATTAGTGTAGCTATTGTTTATTGCTAGGGTGTAACTGTAGAGAGAATTTCCTTTGTAGTTTTAGTTTTTCATTGTTGTACTGTGAAACAGTTGTGGCATGCTTGTAGATTTGCATGAAGTCCCTCGCAGCTGCACTTGCAATTAAATAGATATTTTCAGTGTTATGTTAATGTGTGTTCTTATTTTTCTGCTCAAATTGTGCTTTTCTGTGTTATCGTGTGAAATTTTGTGACAATTATGGCGTGTGAAAAACGTAATACTAGGCTCCAAAGTAAACTGAGAAATTACAGTGAAGACGAAAGCAGTGTGTTAGCGCCACCGTGTAATGATTTAACTAATGTTCAACATAGTAATTTAGTAATGGTGCATAGGGAAATGGACCAGGCGGCAAATAATGGTGTAGACAGTGAAACACTTACAAGGAAAGGCCGCCGATTGTGAAATTCAGATTCGATTCAAACTGCACATAATAAAAGCTCGCGGCCAGAGGTGTAATGTGGCAAAGCACCAAGATGCACTTCTCAGCAGTTGTCGCGAAAATCTACAGTTACAAGAAACCGTTGCGGTGAAATATTCTCTACGATTAATAATTGTCTACAGCGTCGTGGCGCGGCGGTAAGCGCTCGGGTTCGTAATCGGAAGGTCGCCGGACCGAATCTCGCGCCATGCTACTATTTTTTTTTGTTAGTACTTGTTTTTGTAATTCAAATGTATAAAAAAACACACACACACACACTAATATATATATATATATATATATATATATATATATATATATATATATATATAATTCCCGGCAATCAGTTGCAACAATTATGCATATAGTAAGTTGTTGAAAGTCGTTTGTCGTGGAAAAACCGGCGACATCGAACATCATTATGTTTTCCGCAAACAAAGTTGTATTTCACAAATGATGTTCATTGTCTTCATAATGTTTACCACGTATAGTTAACGGAAGACGTAGAAACTATATTCCGAAACGAATACGTATAGCGTAAGTCAAACGTTCGAATTAGAATAGAGACCAGACGAACACAAATTTGCTGTGGCAGGTATGAAATATAAACACCGTTACTCGCTTGTTACACTTTAAGGACAGATGTTGAATGGGCCGAAACGAGCCGCCGCATACCAGCGTAGTTGCCTGCTAACTTCGAACGAAGGTAGGTGCGGTCCCTAGCGTAACTTATAACATCGTCGAAAATCAGTGCGGATGGGAGAGCTTTGGTACACCCTGTTAAACAAACGGAAAATGGAGGCGGTACAATTGGAGAGCGATCCGGGCCCTTCTAATGGAAGTGATGTGATCGAAGAAGATTCTATACACAATGAAGTGACGAAACAACAATTGAAAGATGCGTTGGTGTATTTTTAAAGCCTCCTTCGTAACAGTAATCGCATTGCAGCAGAACCATCATCATCAATCAACGAAGAAGCCATGGTAATTGGGGAAGAAATGTTCCAGAATACGCTGCAAATGCTCGCCGAAAAAACCCTCGTTCATGAGGAGGAACTGATAGACATTAATGAAATCGACGATAATAATGCCTATGAAGACGTTGAAACGAGTCCCATTGCCAACGAATCATCAGACGAATACGAGCCGGACGAGAAGAAAAAGAAGAAGGATACGACTGTATTTCTCTGGATTAGAAAATCAGAGCAGTCAATCTGACCAAAGAACATCCAGGCTGGAGTCTAAAAAAGGGTCTCTCGTTTGACAAATATGGGCTATTTATCCAGGTGGGAAGAGCAAAACAAACGTGGCGGTAGCAAATTTGATTAATATTATACCATTGATTCATGGGTGCATGATTGCTTCGTAGAAGCTCGACAAAACTTCCAGCAAGTCACTACCAGAAACCTGCAGCAGTGGGCCTTGGGCGCTGGAAGTCAGTTCCCACATTTCAACTTCAAAGCTTCAAAAACATGGGTCACCGAATTTAAAAAGAAGCATGGGATTCGGCAACGGAAAATCAGAAAATTTGTTTCCCGGAAAGGGACGGCTACCCATAAACGAAATTTTGGCCGCAGCGGACACATTTCGGATCCAGACGCGAACGTTGATAACGAACTTCGACAAAGATTTCATAATTAATACTGATCAAACAGGTACGTAAAGAGCTGTTCACGAATGTCATATGACATGATGATAGAATATGATAATCTGATATACGATAGACAACACAGATTTAGTTTATTTCTTATATAAACGATATTTTTATATTTTGTTTGTCAGGGTGCCAGTACCAGTCCAAGTTCAACAGAATTCTCACCGAAAAAGGGTCAAAGGCTGTCCTGGTAACCCGACACGACATGAACCAGGTGACGCATTCGTATACGGCACAATATTCGATCACGATGTCTGGACGAGTCTTGCCTCTTGTTATCGTATGCCTCCAAGAGTCCACAGGTGGGTTTGGACCCAGAGTACAGAAGACAGTCTACGAGTACGCCAAGTATACCAACGTTGTTATTACATCCTCCAATTCCGGTAAACTAACAATGAGTTTGTTCATGGACTTCTTGCGTAATGCTTTGCAACCATACGTACAAAAGAAAGAAAGAATTTCTCCTTCTGATCGACTCTTGGGGTGGGCAAACGAACCCGGCGTTACACGATGAGATGTTCCAGGACGATAAGAAGTTACCAACGTGCACCATAAAAGTCATTCCTCCACAGTGCACTCCTCTCGTCCAACCGTGTGACGTGTATTTTTACCGGCAGGTAAAAGATTTGATCAAGCGTCTTCAAAACTGTGCTTCTTTAATCGAGCGAAACCGTGACAACTTCAGAGACGATTGTATAAAAATCCAATCCATCGTCCACCAATTGTCTTATCCGATTTTTGACGATATGATACGATACGCGTGGTACGCATCAAACCTGACGAACGCTAGAACTATTTTTCAGGATGTCAATCAGGTGTATTTCTCAACAGATAATTTAAAGAACAATTGCTCTTGTAAAAACGCATCGTTTGTCAGATGTGCTCGATGTCGTGCTGTTTTCTGCTTTCCATGTTTCTATGATAACTATCACTGTGGTTCGTAAAATACTCCAGCTACCTCTGGTCACTGTTAATTACGTGCGAGTGTATACCGAACTTTTCAGTTAACTGTATCCACTTGAATATTATTTGTGATATTGTGTTTTATTTCAAGTATTATTTTTCATTGACAAAACTTTAAACAACTTGTTATATGCATAATTGTTGCAACTGATTGCCGGGAATATATGTGTATTCATTTGAATTACAAAAAACAAAAAAGATGCATGGCGCGAGGTTCGATCCGTCGACCTTCGGATTACGAACCCGAGCGCTTACCGCCGCGCCACGACGCTGTAGAAAATTATTAATCGTAGAGAATATTTCACCGCAACGGTTTCTGATTTTCTCGACAACGGCTGAGAAGTGCATCTTGGTGCTTTGCCACATTACACCTCTGGCCATGAGCTTTTATTATGCGCAGTATGAATCGAATCTGAATTTCACAATTGGTGGCCTCCCCTTGTTAGCCAACAGGGAAGCATTATCTATCGATCGATCGGTCGGTCGGTCGGTCGGCTCGCCTCAGGAATCCGAAATGACAGGACACAATCTTGCAAATACTGTAGATTCAGGTTTTGCGTCCTCACCGATTTCTCAAATGTCAAGACACATTTTCTGCTTTTCAAAATGCGGATATGGCCGGTTCAAATGCCCTACCGAATAGCACTGAGGAACATGTTTCAGACACCAGTTCATTGTTATTACAATTAATACAACAAATGGGACAAAGGCTTCGAAAGTTAAATACAACACTATCAAAATAAGAAACAAATGGAACAAAATCTTCAAAATTTCGATACCACGCTTGACCAAACACGTGGTGGTTTAACTACCTAGTTACTTCAAATCAATTCGAAATGTCAAAAAGTCTGTAATGACGTAAAAACACAAATTTGTGAGCATTTTCAACGTATTTTTTCGCGCCATGAAAATGCATTACAGAATCACGAAGCCGCCATAAAAGAACTGCTAACTATTGTTCATGAAAATCACGACACCTTGCAAGCTAAAACTGACTCAATTGCATCTACCGATTCGGTTACGCAACTTGCAAAAACTCAAGGACACTTAAGGGCATAGTAGATACGTTTTCAACACAAATGGACACTCTGAAACTTGGTTCATAAAAACACTCTGAGGAAATGTGTTCAGTATCGGAGAAAGTAGCAGAACTTTCGGATCAGTTCACTAACTTATCTACAAAGGTAGATGATGATCTGAACGACACAAGACCCGTAGCCTGCTCTGACACAGAAGAGTATGAACAAATTAAGAAATTTAAACAAAATCAGAATCAAATTAATACGCAACACAAAAGAGAAATCTTGGAAGTACAAGTTAAGTTGACACAGGTAATACAGGAATTACATATTTCAGAAAACACTCGCGCTCCAGTAAGGGAAGAGGCACATAGAAATACGGAACAGCCAGTGATTTTCATACAGAGTGCTACGTGACGTTACCAACATAAAAACCTAAACAGTCTACTTACAACACTCTCTCCAATACAGCGCGATAATACAAAGTTCCTGTCTTATAAACTTTTTCGATGTACTCCGTCCGTCGTATCTGGTAAGCAACCCACACTGCACAGCAGTGTTCCGAAAGAGGACGTAGAAGCGTATTGTAGAGTCTCTCCTTAGTAGATATGCTGCATTTTCTAAGAGTTCTGCCAATAAAACGCAGTCTTTGGTTAGCCTTCCCGACAACAATTTCCGTGTGTTCCTTCCAATTTAAGTTGTTCGTATTTGTTATTCCTAGGTATTTTTGTTGCATTTACAGTCTTCAGATTTGACTGATTTACCGCGTAACGGAAGTTTAACGGATTCCTTTTAGCGCTCGTGTGGATGACCTCGCAATTTCGTTATTTAGAGGGAAAAGCCAAATTTAGCACCATTCAAGTATCTTTTCTAAATCGTTTTGCAATTTGTTTTGATCTTTAGATTACTGTTAGTCGATGAACGACAGCGTCATCTGCATACAACCTAAGACAGCTGCTCAGATTGTCTTCCAAATCTTTTACACAGGGTGTTACAAAAAGGTACGGCCAAACTTTCAGGAAACATTCCTCACACACAAAGTGAGAAAATATGTTATGTGGACATGGGTCCGGAAACGCTTACTTTCCATGTCAGAGCTCATTTTACTACTTCTCTTCAAATCACATTAATCATGGAATGGAAACACAGCAACAGAACGTAGCAGCGTGACTTCAAACACTTCGTTACAGGAAATGTTCAAAATGTCCTCCGTTAGCGAGAATACATCTATGCACCCTCCGTCGCATGGAATCCCTGATGCGCTCATGCAGCCCTGGAGAACGGCGTATTGTATCACAGCCGTCCACAATACGAGCACGAAGAGTCTCTACATTTGGTACCGATGTTGCGTAGAAAATAGCTTTCAAATGCCCCTATAAATGAAAGTCAAGAGGGTTGAGGTCAGGAGAGCGTGGAGGCCATGGAATTGGTCCGCCTCTACCAATCCATCGGTCACCGAATCTGTTGTTGAGAAGCGTACGAACACTTCGACTGAAATGTGTAGGAGCTCCATCGTGCATGAACCACATGTTGTGTCGTGCTTGTAAAGGTACATGTTCTAGCAGCACAGGTAGAGTAGCCCGTATGAAATCATGATAGCGTGCTCCATTGAGTGTAGGTGGAAGAACATGGGGCCCAATCAAGACATCACCAACAATGCCTGCCCAACGTTCACAGAAAATCTGTGTTGATGATGTGATTGCACAATTGCGTGCGGATTCTCGTCAGCCCACACGTGTTGATTGTGAAAATTTACAATTTGATCACATTGGAATGAAGCCTCATCCGTAAAGAGAACATTTGCACTGAAATGAGGATTGACACGTTGTTGGATGAACCATTCGCAGAAGTGTACCCGTGGAGGCCAATCAGCTGCTGATAGTGCCTGCACACGCTGTACATGGTACGGAAACAACTGGTTCTCCCGTAGCACTCTCCATACAGTGACGTGGTCAACGTTACCTTGTACAGCAGCAACTTCTCTGACGATGACATTAGGGTTATCGTCAACTGCACGAAGAATTGCCCCCTCCATTGCAGGTGTCCTCGTCGTTCTAGGTCTTCCCCGGTTTCTAGGTCTTCCCCGGTCGCGAGTCATAGGCTGGAATGTTCCGTGCTCCCTAAGACGCCGATCAATTGCTTCGAACGTCTTCCTGTAGGGACACCTTCGTTCTGGAAATCTGTCTCGATACGAACGTACCGCGCCACGGCTATTGCCCCGTGCTAATCCATACATCAAATGGGCGTCTGCCAACTCCGCATTTGTAAACATTGCACGGACTGCAAAACCACGTTCGTGATGAACACTAACCTGTTGATGCTACGTACTGATGTGCTTGATGATAGTACTGTAGAGCAATGAGTCGCATGTCAACACAAGCACCGAAGTCAACATTACCTTCCTTCAATTGGGCCAACTGGCGGTGAATCGAGGAAGTACAGTACATACTGACGAAATTAAAGTGAGCTCTAACATGGAAATTAAGCGTTTCCGGACACATGTCCACGTAACATCTTTTCATTATTTGTGTGTGAGGAATGTTTCCTGAAAGTTTGGCCGTACCTTTTTGTAACACCTGTGATGTTACAAAATAAAAGTGATGTTATTCAATGGAAAGTTGGAAATTGAGATTTAGCTTACTGTTTTATCAATCACAATTGGCGTAAGAATCATCGATTGACCATTGTCATAAAATGTTGCATTATGAGATGTGAATAGTTTTTTTCTTGCAGTTTCGCGTGGCTTGAGGCAGTCACAACTAGCGTGCTATTGATTAAGAAATTGCGTTATCGTCTTTCTAATTACTTCATGATCGTAGATACGATCACACCCGGTTGTGAAGTTATTGTTATGACAAAACAATTTCCTAAGGGACCAGAAAGTTCTTAAGGGCGCAGAAACAACTGTAACATCACACAAAAGGGAAATTCAATATTAAAGCTGATGCAAGAAGACGATAAAACAGTTTTATTTTTATCAATTAGCACGCACATTGGACTGCTGTTCTTGGTGTCTCTAATGTTAGCAAAATACATAATTAAAATGAAAATAATACTGAGGAGATAATAGGAATGAGCACTGCTAAATGATTCAGTATTTCCAGAACAAATATTTATTATAACTAAAACGTATATCGTACCTTAAGCTTAGTACTACAATGATGGTAGATTTTTATGTCCGTATCATGTCCATTGAGCGCTCTTTTATATAGCCATTGTCTTGTTTGAGTCGCTCGTGCGTCGTCACGGTAAGTTATAACAGTTCTTTACACTTCACTCAAACTTAGACTTAACACGTTTTTATACATTTAGTAAAAATTAGATCAGACTGCCACAAATCTGCGTCCGTCTTACTTGAGAAAAACAGTACAAGTCTTTTGCGCTCAAGGCTTCATTTGTTCTCCAGCGAACAAAATAGTGAAGGATCGCATATCTATCCGTATTTTTCTGTTTATATTGCCGCCCAAAGACGACGAACTACATTATTTAGAAAATTCCACCGTCGCCATGCGACGCCTCATTATACATTAATCATTATTTATAGACAAGTATTTGCCTTCTAGCTGAAAGTATTAACTACTCGTATTTGCTGTTTTAATGAAGTCAAAAATAGCGAATATCACACACACCCTGTATTGATTAGGAGCAGCAGCGGTGCTATAACACCACATTGGGGAATGCAGGAAATCACTTCTGTTTTACTCGATGACTTTCATTCAATTACTACTAAGTGTGACCTCTCCAGTCACACACACACACACCTTCGATAAGGTACGGTGTCAAAAGACTTCCAAAAATCCAGAAATACGGACTCGATCTAAACTGCCTTGCAATAGCAATCAACACTTCATGTGAATAAGGAGGTACTTGCGTTTCACAGGAACGATGCTTTCTAAACTCATGTTGACTGCGTGTCAATAGAACATTTTCTTCAAGGTAATTCACAATGTTCGAACACAATGTATGTTCCAGAATCCTCCTTAATATCGACGTTAACGATATGGGCCTGTAAATTTGTGTATCACTCCTACTACCTTTCTTTAATATTGGTGTGACTTGTGCAACTTTCCAGTCTTTGGATACACATCTTTCTCCGAGCGAATGGCTGTATGTGATTATGAAGTATGGAGCTACTGCAGCAGCATACTCCGAAAGGAACCTAACTGGTACACAGTCTCGACCAGAAGACTTGCTTTTATGAAGTGATTCAAGTTGCTTCACTACTCCGAGGATATTTACTTCTATGTTACCGATGTTGGCAACTGATCTTCATTCTAATTCCGAAATATTTATTTAGTCGTCTTTTGTGACGGCATTTCGGAAGGCTGTGTTTAGTAACACTGTATTGGTGGAACTGTCTTTAATAGTATCTCCATCGCTATCGCGCAGAGAAGGCATAGATTGTTTCTTGCGGCTAAAAATAGTTCACATATGACGAGAATCAATTTTGATTTTCTGCCAGGTTTCGAGACAGTTTCGTTGCGGAAACTGTTATAAGAATCTCGCATTGAAGTTCGCGCTACATTTCGAGGTTCTGTAAAAGATCGCCTGTATTGGGAATTTTGCGTCTGTTCAAATTTGCCATGTTTGTTTCGTTGTTTCTGGAGCAGCGTTCTGATCCGTTTTTTTGCACCAAGGTGGATCAGCTCCGTCGTTTGTTAATTTATTTCGTATAAATCAATTGCTGCCGATACTATTTCTTTGAATTTAAGCCACATCTGGCCTACACTTACATTATTAATTTGGAATGAGTGGAGATTGTCTCTCAGGAAGGCGTCAAGTGAATTTTCATCTGCTTTTGTGCGTAGGTATATTTTTCGCTTATTTTTCGAGGATTTGGCGATTACAATATTCAGTCGTGCTACGACAGCCCTGTGTTCACTAGTCCATGAATCTGTTTTGATGCTCGTTATTAACTCGGAATTATTTGTTGCTAAGAGGTCAAGTGTGTTCTCACAACCGTTTACTATTCGCGTGGGCTCATGAACTAACTGTTCGAAATAATTTTCAGAGGATGCGTTTACCACAATTTCGGCTGATATTTTATGCGTACCTCTGTAATTAAACATGTATTTCCGCCAACATATCGAGGGTAAATTAAAGACACCACCAACTATTATCGTATGAGTCGGGTACGTGTTTGAAATCACTCGAGTGTTCTTTGAACCTTTCAGCAACTGTACCATCTGAATTTGGAGGTCAGTAACAGGATCGAATTATTATTTTATTCCGGTTGCCAACAATGACCTCTGCCCATACTAACTCAAAGCAAGTATCTTCTTCAATTTCGCGACAAGTTGAACTATTTCTGACAGCAACAAACACGCCACCGCCAACCGTGTTTAGCCTATCCTTTCGGAACACCGTTAGGTTCTCCGCAAAAATTTCGGTTTAGCTTATGTCCGGCTTCAGCCAGCTTTGAATGCCTATAACGATTTGAGCATCACTGCTTTCTATTAGCGCTTGGAGCTCTGGTACTTTCCCAACACAGCTACGACAATTTATAATTGTTATACCAATGGTTACTGTATGTACGTTTTTCCTGTGTTCAGCCTGCACGCTTTATGACTGAAGCCCTTCTTGTGTTTTCCCGAGATCCTCTAACCTAAAAAGCCGCCCCAGTCCACGCCACACAGCCCCTGCTCCCGTATAGCCGCCTCCTGCGTATAGTCGACACCTGACCTATTCAGCGGAGCCGGAAACCGAAGCACCCTTCGACCCAAGTCGAGGAATCTTCAGTCTACATGGCCTCAGAACCGTCTGAGCCTGTGATTCAGACCCTCCACTCGGCTTGGTACCAGAGGTCCACAATCCGTCGTGTAGACTATGCTGCAAAACGTCAGCACTGCTTTCATCTTGCAAGCAAGACTGGCAGCCTATACATATTCTGTTAGCCGCTCGAAACCAGAGAGAATCTCTTCTGATACGAAGTGACACACATCTTTGGTACCGACGTGAGCCACCACCTGCCGTTACCTGCACCCTGTTCTCTTCACGGTATCCGGGAGGCCCGTTGCACATCTGGAATGACTCCACCTGGCATGCAAATGGAGTGCACATTGGTTTTCTTTCCCTTCTTGGCAGCCATGTCACTAAGGGGCCCCATAACGCACCTAACGTTGGAACTCCCAACTATCAGTAATCCCACTCTCTAAGATTGTCCAGATCTCGCAGGCTGAGTGGTTTCCTTTGAGACAGGTTGGTTGGTTTAAAAGAGGGGGAGGGGAAGGGACCAAAATACGAGGTCATCGGCCCCATGTTCCTAATAAAACGTTGCCCCAAGTGTGGGAATAAGATAGACGAAACATGTAACACAAAACGGAAAGAAAGGAAAGACCACAAGAACGAAGATAAGGCAACTAATACTAAAACGAACGGAACAGGACGAGAGAACAGAAATGCAAGAAACAGCAGAGAGTAAGACATGGAAGCAGACTACAGTGGCAGGCCGACCACGAAAATAAAAAGGAAAAGCCAGCCACCATGCAACTCATTAAAACCTTCACCCGAAAAGCACTAGGGTGGAGGACACACAGCGACGAAGGACATGCGCTAAAACTCATATCGAATGATAAAACTCACCCTCATGGATGAAACATACAACCACATCAGTCGATGAGGCATCGTCTGCTAAAATCAAAGACGACTCCGGTAACCGAAAAAGAAGTCACACGGCAGCCGAAGAAGGACGTAGCAGAAGAATAAGGGCCACCGTCAACTGGGCATCGTACGAACACTGAGGTGGGTCTTCACAGCGCAGGAGGTAGCCGTGAGTCGCCCATGCATGGTCAATGCGGAGTCTGCAGAAAACTGAAGAGTCACTGCGAGACACCCTCATCGTGGTGTTCCACACATTCATGGTCCCCTTAATGACTAGCAGTTTTTTGTGTGTACTGAGATTTTGCTATTCCGTCCCCCCCCCCCCCCCAGAGTTGAAAAACCTTGTGGCATAATAACCAACCCGTGTCACTTGTGGAGGTGCCCATCTCCAGAACTGGTTTCTGTGCAGCCTGTCAGCAAATTCATTTCCTGGGATTCCAAGGTGACCAGGGATCCAAACTAACAGCACTGAACACCTGGACCGTTCCAGGGCATAGATGGACTCTTGGATGGGCGGTACTAAAGGATGATGAGCGTAGCAGTCGCCGGTAGTTTTCAGGATGCTCAAGGGGGTCAGTACATACATGTAAAGACTTCCCAAGGCATGAATGGAGATACAGAAGTGCACTAGAAATGGTCACCAGATCTGCAGTCAATACACTGCAGCCATCAAGTAAGGAATGCTGTTCAATATGGCCGCCGTACACCTAGGCAAAGCCAACGCAACCATCAGCCATCGAGCTGTCAATGTGAACCACTTCAGAGCCCTGTAACAAGTCAAGAATCGAGAGAAAGTGACAGCGGAAACCTGCAGGGCTAATGGAGTCCTTTGGGCCACATGAAAGGTCGAGACAACGCTGCGGCCGAGGTGTACACCATGGAGGCGTACGTGAACGGACTGCAAGTAGAGGTGGTAAAGGGAAGGACTCCAGTTCGAAGATCAGGGACCGCACATTAACTGCAATCGTTACCCCTGATCTGGGCCGCTGATGCAGGAGATGGACTCCCGCAGGTGGGAAAAGGGGTAGGTAATTCGGATGCTCAAGAGAACTACGAGTGTGTGCTGCGTAACTGGAGAGTAGCGCACGCCTGATCTGTAATAGAGGGGTACCAGCCTCCACCAGTACGCTGGCTAGTCAAACCGAACAGTGCTGCACAGGGTGGGTTAAATGCAACGTCAAAGGCGCTGTCGAACCATAAACCACACTCCCATAGACAATTCGGTATTGGACAAGGGCTCTGAAGAGCTGCAGAAGCGTAGAGTGATCAGCACCCCAATCAGTGTTGCTCCAGCAATGGAGGGAATTTAGGTGCTGCCAGCACTTCTGCTTAAGCAGACGAAGATGAGGAAGGCAAGTCAATTGAGCGTCGAAAACCAGTCCTAGGAATCGATGTGTCTCCACTACAGTGCGTGGACTGTCATTAATATAAAGTGCTGGTTCCACTTGAACGGTACGACGCTGATAGAAGTGCATGACACACGTCTTTGCCACTAAATACTGGAAGCCATGGGCTAGAGCCCATGACTGCGACTTGAGGATGGCTCCCTGTAAGCGCCACTCAGCAACAACAGTACTGGAGCACCTGTACGAAATGCAGATGTCGTCTGCATACAGAAAAGGTGAGACGGAGGGCTCGACAGCTGATGCTAGTCCGTTTATGGCCAACAAAAATAGACACACACTCAATACAGAGCCATGCGTGACTCCATTCTCCTGTATATGGATGGAAGTAGGGTAGTCACCAATGTGGACGTGGGAAGTACAGAGGGACAGGACGTTTTGGATAAAAATCTGGAGCAGAACGCGGAGACCACACTCATACAATGTGGCGAGGATATGATGTCGCCAGGCCATGTCATGTCATATGCTTTACGTAAGTGAAGAAAGACCGCAACCAGGTGTTGCCATCTGGAAAAGGTTGTCCAGATGGCAGACTATTGACACAAGACTATCACTGGTAGAGCGACTCTGGCGGAAGCCGCACTGATGGAGCCAGCAGGCCAAGTAAAAATGGTTTAAATGGCTGTGAGCACTATGGGACTTAACATCTGAGGTCATCAGTCCCCTAGACTTAGGTTAGTTAGGTTTAAGTAGTTCTAAGGACATCACACACATTCATGCCAGAGGCAGAATTCGAACGTGCGATCATCGCGGTCGCGCGGTTCCAGACTGAAGTGCCTAGAACCGCTAGGCCACAATGGCCGGCAGCAGACCAAGTAAACTCCAGGACCCAACCGAACAACGAACATACCCTATGTTCCAGAGCACCGGAATGATGGTGTCCTCTCGTCTTTTCGATGGAAAGACGCCATCGCACCAGATCCGTTTGACGATGACGAGGAGATGTCGCTTGTAGACAGGTGAGAGAAGTATGATCATCAGGCTCCGGATACAATCAGGCCCAGGAGCCGTGTAGGGGCAATAGGCAAAGGCACTGAGGAGCTCCAACTCTGTAAAGGGGCATTGTATGATTCACTGCGACGGGTAGTGAATGAGAGGATGTTCTCTTCCAGCCGCTTTTTGAGAGTGCGAAAGGCTGGGGATAATTCTCCAATGCAGAGGCTCGGGCAAAGCGCTCGGCAATCTTATTTGCGTCGGTAGATATCACGTCATTTACGGTAACACGAGGGACACCTTTTGGGGTCTGGTCCCCGAAAAGTATTTATCTTTGCCCAGACTTGGAAAGGTGACGTATTGCACCCAATGGTCGAGACTTACCTCTCCAAACATTCTGACTTCCGTTGTTGGGCTCAGTAGCAAGCACGGGCATGGAGCCGTTTAAAGGCTATGAGGTGCTCCATGGAAGAGTGCCGCTTAGGCCGCTGTAGAGATCGCCGATGACCAAGGGAAGTCTTACGCTTTGGACACACTTAACAGCGAGGGATAGTGTTTTCTGCCACCGAACAATTGTTATAGCCACCTGCTCAACTATCACGTTGACATTACAGTGTTGGGGAGATTCAGTAATGACAGAGGAAGTGAACGTTTCTCAGTCTACCTTCCCTAAAGCCCATCTGGGTAGAGGTCTCTGGGGCCTGACGGTGGGCCAGTGACAGGAAGATGGCGAAGTGGTCACTACCACACAGGTTGTCATGTGCTCTTCAGTGGATAAATGGGTGTAGTCCTGGGCTGCAAATTGAAAAACCCATGGCCGAGTAACTACCATGATCCACACTGAAATGTGTGGTGGCTCCTAGTGTTTAAGAGGCAGAGGTCGAACTGTGGTAGTAAAGATCTGACATCTCTGCATGGTACCACCCACAAGGGGTCATGGGCATTAAAATCTCCCAGACGTAGGAAAAGTTTAGAGAGTTGATCAATCAGTGCAGCTAATACGTTTAGGGATACTGTACTATCTGGAGGAAGATATACATTGCAGACAGTTATTTCCTGTGTCGTCTGTATTCTCACATCCACAGCTTCATGAGGGGGTTTGAAGGGTTCATGTTCACTACGGACCGAGTTTACGACATAAACGCAAACTCCATCTGACACTCGATTATAGTCGCTACTGTTCCTGTAATATCCCTTGTAGCCTGAAAGGGCAGGGGTCTGTATTGCTGGGAACCATTTCCTGGAAGGCAATGCAGATAGCAGATGAAAAGTTTAACAGTTGCTGTATCTCAGCCAGGCAGTGGAGAAAACCGCCGCAATTCCACTGGAGGATGCCATCGTGAGACTGGAAAGGCATAGAACATTCAATAAGGCAGTTTGTGCATTAGAGCCACCTACTGCCACTGACTTATTGCCTGAGCAGCTTATATCCATTGTGTCTGAGGGTCTGGCGAGATGTAGGTCATCAGCGGACGCCAAAATCTCCGCCCCATCCTCAGGTGCTGAGCTTTCAGATAGTTGTGTAGGTGCCACCTCAATTTCCTTGGTCTCAGGGGCTTTCTTTTTGGATTTCTCTCGTTGCTCCTTGGGTTTCCCTGTCTGGAGGACTTCACTGGCTGAGTCTCTGGGACTGAAGATGAGCGTGAAGCCCTGCAACCAGATCCATTTGGGCTCTTCAGCCACTGGTGGGTGTCGTCTTTCCCACTAGCAGAAACCTGGGAAAGGAGTGACCCAAGGGACCCCCTCCGAGCGAGAGAAGCTGAAGAAGACTTACACTTTACCGGCTTAGAAGTGGGAGCGGACATCCCTGATGGTTGGAGGTGGTTGCTCCCAAAGTAGGTGTCGCAGGAGCAACAGGGAGGGAAAGGCCCCCACCATCAAGAGGGGGCAGATGTAGTCTTCCGGCTCCGAGAGATGATTTGGGTTGGTGGAGCTGATGGTGTGGGATCTGTTGTAGTGGCGGCATAAGACTGTCATACACACAGGATGCAGGCATTCAAACTTCCCCTTAGCCACAGTGTAGGCCAGTTGGCCCAGGGTCTTGTACTCCACAATTTTCCTTTCCTTCTGGAGAAACCTGCAGTCTAGCGAGTAAGGTAAATGATGCTCTCTGCAGTTGACACGGATGGGATGCGGGGCATGTGAAGTATTGGGATGTGATGGGCATCCACAGTCTCGGCATGTGACACTGGAAGTACAGTGGAAGACATATGGCCGAACTTCGAACACTTGAAGCACCACATCAGTGGAGAGAGATAGGGTTTTACATCACAGCAGTAGACAATCACCTTGACCTTTTCGGGCAATATATCACCCTCAAAGGCCAAGATGAACACACTGGTGGCAACTTTAATATATCTCAGACCCCAGTATATACACCGCACGAAATGTACACCTGGCCGCTCTAAATGTCTCATGATATACGGGCACCCTGTAAGAGCCCCTATGTGTTCTCAATTCATCCAATCGAGCTGGTATTAATTTTCCCATGTATGATGTGTGTTAGCACTTTATTTTTGAATTTGGCCTTGTTTCGTTAATACGTTTGTTTCGTTCGTGTCCGTAATTTTCTTATCTCAACTTAGTTTATATTACATGTACATCCAGCAATGTGGCGCCATCTGCTGGAAAAGGTCCAATCTTCCTGAATGTCATTAACTGTATGCTAACTGTATGCCAACACCGTTTTACGCTTTAGCATTATGATTAAATTTTGCTCTTGGATAAAAATATGATACATAATTTTTTTCGATGATGTGCTTCTCATCTATGTTTGCTCCTTTTTACTAATTTGTACAGTCGCTTTCTGACATACAACTGTACCATGTAGTTGACAAAATATTTGTCAATATATCCATTACATGTAAATATTTCAGTATTATATTATTATGTTTTACCTCACTTTGTATGTCATACCTCTTTGTTCTTATTTTTATATTAGTTGTATCTTTTCACATAGATGGCGGCTTTGCTTTGCAACGCCCCCTTATGGTTTCTCGTTGTCATAGCCAGTTCTTGATTTATCACCTTATGTTTGACCTGTGCTTAATACAGTATTACTATTCAAAGCACATATTGGTTGAAAGGTAAATTTGTATGTTTATTTTAAATGGTTTAATGTGTCTATATACATTTAATTGGTTTATGTTGCTTTATGTAGATTTATACATTTGGTCTGTGTTATTGATTATTTTTATTCTTTTATTTGTAGCCCTGATGATGGCTGTTAATCAGTTGAAATCGATTTACAAAAGTCAATAAATAAAACATTATTTTGTGACTGGTTGCTGCATATTTGGTCATTTTAATTTGAGGCTTCATCGTCATGAAGGATTCCCCATCATCTCTCGAACATACAAGGTGCCTGGGCGAAGGAGAACCGCTGCCACCCTTAGCCTGACGTTCCTCTCATGGTATGGCCAGTGAGGGTAATGATTTGGTGTCTTACTTCTGGGCGTTGAGTTGAGCTCGCGATCGCTTTGAGACTGCTGGTGTTTCACCACCAGCAAGAGATGGACTACGCTTCATCGCATATCATCTGCCCTGATGACATGCACTCCTAGCAGTGGCCCTGCCCACGGGCGCCAACCAGCTGCAGCAAAGACACCTGGCAGGATGGCCATTGCCTTGAGCCCTGATGCCTCAGGGGATGGGCATCTACCCCTTGGCATTCATGGGGAGTCAACGGCGCAGGTATCAGCAGAGCAATCCCCGTGTGGTCAGGGAGCTACAACCAACATGGTACATGGTGGCCCCACCACAATGGACTTGGCTACCATGCTGGGTATCAGGTGCAAAGAAGTCCGTAGTCGTCGTCGACGCAGAAAGCGACACTGCATAGTGCATGGTGGGGAACACACCCAGGAACGTTTCCTCGCCCAATAAATGGAGAATGGGCGTGACTGCAATGCAACAACGAGAAAGTGGGCGAGAGATCTCAAAGCATGATGGACCCGATGCAGCATACAAGGCACCCTTCCCCAATTGGATCGCTCTTTTGAAGAATGGAGGTCAAAGCCCACAGGGGATGATCACATAATGGCCGAAACGTGTTGAACTCCTTTTAGTCGCCTCGTACCACAGGCAGGAATACCTTGGGCCTATTCTAACCACCACCCCCTAAATCTGCAGGGGGGAGGTCTGAAAGAGGATAGGTGACAGCATCTGGCTCAGCGACAGTGTCAGTCACAAACAGGACCTGGAACCTGTTTGTCAAACAAACCAGGGAGGCCGTAAGTGCAGCCACCTGGGGAGTCTTTCGCCACCTGTTATGCCCTGGGGCGACCTCCCACTCGACCACATCTGAGGATTCAACTTCAGTGCGAGCGTTAACTGGGTTGGCCAGCAGTGAGGACTGATTGAAATACGTGCTGGATGTCCGTTGGATCCCCACAGCCGTCCCGCAACAGTGGTGCCCATCCACTGTAGCCTTAAGCTGTGGAACTCAAGCGACCACAGTCTCAGCTGTTGTCTGAGTGTCACCAACAAGGCTCACATCCGCGCACAACAATTGCAGTCCCTGTCCATAGTGAAGACCATGGGAAACTTAATTATGCCGATAAATGGACTATCAATACATGCTGGGCAACTCTGCTGTAGACCCTGACGAAAACGCAGGAAATGCGTGCAATAAATTAGATTAATATGTAGAGATTGAAAACCTAGCTTCCACAGTACTCCGGTGAAACTCAGTAAACCACCCTGATTAGGAACTTGCCATTTTTCACAGGATCTGCTTACTTCCTTACACAAATGCAAACGCCAGAACTGTGGCTATTAATTGATTTTTTGTTGCTGCTAGGCGATTTAATAGCTATTAAAGCAGATATTGTAGAATACGATCCTGCTTAGGAACTCGTGAAAGTCACAAAATCGGTTGCTTCCCTGTTGTTGCTTGTGTCTCGACCAGCTCTTGCTGCACGAGTCGAGAAAACAAGGCTGTGGAAGGGGCAGGGGGGGAATACGAGCAAACGAGGCTGTAGGGGGGGGGGGGGTATACATGTACATCTACATCTACATCTATACTCCGCACGCCACCTGACGGTGTGTGGCGGAGGGTACCTTCAGTACGTCTATCAGTTCTCCCTTGTATTCCAGTCTCTTATTGTTCGAGGCATACCGACAATCCTTCTTTCCACGGTGTGGGCTCTAATCTCTCTGATTTTATCCTCATGGCCTCTTCGCGAGATATACATAGGAGGGAGAAATATACTGATTGATTCCTCGGCGAAGGTATGTTCTGGAAACTTCAACAAAAGCCCGTACCGAGCTACTGTGCGTCTCTCCTGCAGAGTCTTCCACTGGAGTAAATCTATCATCTCCGTAACCCTTTTGCGATTACTAAATGATCCTGTAACGAAGCGCGCTGCTCTCCGTTGGATCTTCTCTATCTCTTCTATCAACCCTATCTGGTACGGATCCCACACTGCTGAGCAGTATTCAAGCAGTGGGCGAACAAGTGTACTGTAACCTACTTCCTTTGTTTTCGGACTGCATTTCCTTGGGATTCTTCCAATCAATCTCGCTCTGGCATCTGCTTTACTGACGATCAACTTTATATGATCATTCCATTTTAAATCACTCCTAATGCGTACTCCCAGATAATTCATGGAATTAACTGCTTCTAGTTGCTGACCTGTTAGATTGTAGCTAAATGATAAAGGATCTTTCTATGTATTCGCTGCACATTACACTTGTCTACATTGAGATTCAATTGCCATTCCCTTCACCATGCGTCAATTCGCTGCAGATCCTCCTGCATTTCAGTGCAGTTTTCCATTGTTACATCCTCTCGATACACCACACCATCATCTGCAAAAAGCCTCAGTGAACTTAGAATGTCATCCACAAGGTCATTTACGTATATTGTGAATAGCAACGGTCCTACGACACTCCTCTGCAGCACACCTGAAATCACTCTTACTTCGGAAGACTTCTCTCCATTAAGAATGACATGCTACGTTCTGTTATCTAGGAACTCTTCAATCCAATCGCACAATTGGTCTGATAGTCCGTATGCTCTTACTTTGTTCATTAAACGACTGTGTGGAACCGTATCGAACGCCTTGCGGAAGTCAAGAAACACAGTGTCTACCTGTGAACCCTTGTCCATGGCCCTCTGAGTCGTGGACGAATAGCGCGAGCTGGGTTTCACACGATCGGCTTTTTCGAAACCCATGCTGATTCCTACAGAATAGATTTCTAGTTTCGAGGAACGTCATTATACTCGAACATCATACGTGTTCCAAAATTGTACAACTGATCGACGTTAGAGATATAGGTCTATAGTTCTGCACATCTGTCCGACGTCCCTTCTTGAAAACGGGGATGACCTGTGCCCTTTTCAAATCCTTTGGAACGCTACGCTCTTTTAGAGACCTACGGTACACCATTGCAAAAAGGGGGCAAGTTCCTTCGCGTACTTTGTGTAAAATCGAATTGGTATCTCATCATGTCCAGCAGCCTTTCCTCTTTTGAGGAATTTTAATTGTTTCTCTATCCCTCTGTCGTCTATTTCGATATCTACCATTTTGTCATCTGTGCGACAATCTAGAGAAGGAACTGCAGTGCATTCCTCCTGTGTGGAACAGCTTTGGAAAAAGACATTTAGTATTTCGGCTTTTAGTCTGTCATCCTCTGTTTCAGTACCATTTTGTCACAGAGTGTCTGGACATGTTGTTCTGATCCACCTACCGCTTTGACATAGGACCAAAATTTGTTAGGATTACCTACCGCTTTGACATAGGACCAAAATTTGTTAGGATTTTCTGCCAAGTCAGTACATAGAACTTTACTTTCGAATGCATTGAACGCCTCTCGCATGGCCCTCCTCACATTACATTTCGCTTCGCGTTATTTTTGTTTGTCTGCAAGACTTTGGCTATGTTTATGTTTGCTGTGAAGTTCCCTTTGCTTCCGCAGCAGTTTTCTAACTCTGTTGTTGTACCACGGTGGCTGTTTTCCATCTCTTACGATCTCGCTTGGCACGTACTCATCTAACGCATATTGTACGATGGTTTTGAACTTTGTCCACTGATCCTCAACACTATCTGTACTTGAGACAAAACTTGTGTGTTGAGCCGTCACGTACGCTGTAATCTGCTTTTTGTCACTTGCTAAACAGAAAAATCTTCCTACCTTTTTTAATATTTCTATTTACGGCTGAAATCATCGATGCAGTAACCGCTTTATGATCGCCGATTCCCTGTTCTGCGTTAACTGTTTCAAATAGTTCGGCTATGTTTGTCACCAGAAGGTCTAATATGTTATCGCCACGAGTCGGTTCTCTGTTTAACTGTTCAAGGTAGTTTTCAGATAAAGCACTTAGAAAAATTTCGCTGGATTCTTTGTCCCTGCTACACGTTATAAACGTTTGGGTCTCCCAGTCTATAGCCGGCAAATTAAAATCTCCACCCAGAACTATAACATGGCGAGGAAATCTACTCAAAATATTTTACAAATTATCCTTCAGGTTCTCAGCCACAACAGCTGCTGAGCCAGGGGGCCTATGGAGACATCCAATTACGTTGTCTGAACCTGCTTTAACCGTGACCTTCACCCAAATTATTTCACATTTCTGATCTCCGTCAATTTCCTTCGATACTATTCCGGAAAGCCGGAACAGAAGAGAATCGAAGCATTTGAGATGTGGTGCTATAGACGAATGTTGAAAATTAGGTGGACTGATAAGCTAAGGAATGAGGAGGTTCTACGCAGAATCGGAGAGGAAAGGAATATGTGGAAAACACTGATAAGGAGAAGGGACAGGATGATAGGACATCTGCTAAGACATGAGGGAATGACTTCCATGGTACTAGAGGGAGCTGTAGAGGGTAAAAACTGTAGAGGAAGACAGATTGGAATACGTCAAGCAAATAATTGAGGACGTAGGTTGCAAGTGCTACTCCGAGATGAGGTTAGCACAGGAAAGGAATTCGTGGCGGGCCGCATGAAACCAGTCAGTAGTCTGATGACCAAAAAAAAAAAAACTATTGCACTTATTATCGCTATAAAGATGCCTCCCCCTTCACTGTCCAGCCTGTCTCTGCGGTATACATTCCAATCTGAGTTTATAATTTCATTACTGTTTACATCTGGTTTCAACCAACTTTCTGTCCCTAATACTATGTGGACACTGTGACCGTTTATTAATGAGAGCAGTTCTGGGACCTTTCTATAACGCTCCTGCAGCTTACTATTAGCACATTAATGTTATTCCCTGTTGCATTTTGCCAACTCCTACCTTGCCGCGTCTCAGGAGGCGTCTTGTTGGGCCTAGGGAGGGAGTTCTCTAACCTAGAAAACACACATGTGCATTCCACACGTAGTCCACTACCCGTGTAGCCGCTTCCTGCGCGTAGTGAACGCCAGACCTACTCAGGGGGACCCAACATTTCTCCACCGGATAGCGGAGGTAGAGAAATTTGCACCCCAGATCTCTGCAGAATCGTCTGAGCCTCTGGTTTAATCCTTCTACTCAGCTTCAAACTGGGGGACTACGATCGGTTCTGGGAATGATACTAGAAATAGTTAGCTCAGATTCCACCCCACCTCTCAACACAGCTGGCAGGAGTCATTGGTGCCGACATGAGCAACTATTTGCAGTGCTCTCTATCGCCGCCGGCCGGGCCGCCTCCACATTTCGGATGTGACCCCCGGGAAGCACACAGAGTTAACACTGGCCTTCTTCCCCAACCTTTCCGCTACTTCCCTAAGGGGCTCCATCACCCACCTAACGTTAACGAATTCGAGCAAACGAGTTTGTGGTGTGGGGAGGGAATACGAGCAAACGAGTTTGTGGTGTGGGGAGGGAATACGAGCAAACGAGTTTGTGGTGTGGGGAGGGAATACGAGCAAACGAGTTTGTGGTGTGGGGAGGGAATACGAGCAAACGAGTTTGTGGTGTGGGGAGGGAATACGAGCAAACGAGTTTGTGGTGTGGGGAGGGAATACGAGCAAACGAGTTTGTGGTGTGGGGAGGGGGGGGGGAGGGAAATACGAGTGAACGATGTGAGACCTTAACTTTTCCCATCGAATCGAATGTTGAAATAATTTACGGGTTTGCTGCCAGATTACGCAGTCGACCACCGACGATATTTCGGCAGGCGCCTTTCCTGCCATTCTTAAGGCACAACTGATAGTAGGAAGTAGTGTGCAAGGGAAATTAATATGACGGTTCACAGAGGAGACGTAAGGAAGATACGACACACACAGAACAAGTAACCGAAAATGTCAACACACAAACAAAGATAACCAACGTCAGAAATATCGATAGTAACTATTTATCAACATATGAGGTAGCCCTAATTCTGTCCCTCTGTTGTTTTGATGAGAGACAGAGCCGGATTCCAAGCAGCATTTAGACAAAATTCATCATCTCTGTTTATATGGTTGCTTGATAGTTTGGTTTCAACAGCTTCCTTAATGACACTATCCCAATAGCTGGACGTGCAAGCCAGAATCTCCGTGTTGTATTCCATAGAATGACTGGTGTCAAGGCAATGTTCTGCAATAGCGGATTTGCTCGGCTGTTTTAAGCGTGTGTGACACTTATGTTCAATACACCGGTCTTCCACAGTCCTGATTGTCTGACCAATATATGACATGCCACAACTGCAAGGAATACGATAGACACCAGCCTTGCGCAAACCAAGATCATCTTTCACGCACGCCAACAGGGCCTTTATCTTATAAGGTGGTCGAAGAACGCATTTCACATATTTCCGCAAAGATACGGCCAATTCTGTTGGAAGTGCTTCCTGCATTAGGTGCCACTTCGTTGCTATCGTCACTCACCCGTTTCATAGAAGGCTGATGGAGCAACGCGCATTTGATCTACGTCTCACTACAACCATTCTGACGAAAGGTGACTGAGATGGGATAGCTCAGCTGCATAACTTTGATGGTCTGAGATAGCGTGGGCCCTGTGAACCAAGGTACGAAGTACTCCTTCACACTGCGCTGGATAATGACAACTATCAGCTCGCAGATAGAAGTCAGTGTGAGTAGGCTTCCTATAAACAAAATGTCCCAACGTACCATCGGTCTTCCTTCTGACCAACACATCAAGGAAGGGAAGGCATCCATTCTTTTCCATTTCCATAGTGAACTGAATATACGGGTGGACTGAATTCGTGTGTTCCAAAAACCGGTTTAAATTCACACTACCATGAGGTTAAACAACAAAAGTATCGTTTACATATCTGAAAAAACACGCAGGTTTAAAGGTCGCTTACTCCAATTCACCTTCCTCAAAGTCCTCCATAAACATATTGGCTAATTTGGTGACAACGGGCTTCCCATTTCAACTCCATCTGTCTGTTCATAGTACTGTCGAAACTAATTTGTCAACTCTACACTGAACATAACCTCAATTAGCTGCAACAAATGAGAGATAGGAACGAGGGTGAAAAGAGGAACCACATCAAAACCAACTAAAATATCAGAGTCTTTCAAACGTAATCCCTGCAATCGACGTAAGAAATCTGCAGAATCCTTAATGTGGTGTTCACACCTACCTACTAGTGGGCTCAACGAACTAGCAACATGTTCAGCAACATGTTTAGCTACACGATAGGTGAGAGCACCAATATTAGAAACAATAGGCCTCAACGGGACAGTCTCTTTATGGCCCTTACGGAGGCCATATAATGTAGGTGGTAAAGCACAGTAAGAATTAATACTCTTGATAGTCTCCTGCGACAAAGAAATTTTCTTCAAGAGTTTATCAGTCTTTCTCTCAAGGCTCTTAGTAGGGTCAGCACCAATTTTGCGATACGCCGAATCAGAGAGTTGACACTGCATCTTTTCAATGTAATCGTGGTTGTTCAACAAAACTGTGGCATTTCCCTTGCCGCAGGTAAAATAACAATGTCAGGATCCATTTGGGGTGAACGTAAAGCAGCCACCTCAGCTGCTGTGAAGTTACACTTTGGTGGAAGGGCCCCAGTCAGCACACAAGCTTCCCTCCTAACCTCTTCCACAGCCTCTGAAGGTAGTTTATGAACAGTCTGTTCAATAGAACTAATAAAATCAACGACTGGCAAACTCTTGAGCGACGGTGCGAAATTCGAACCTTTCCCCAGCACAGGCAAAACTGCGTCAAACGATTTCTCCGTGAGATTGACTTCAGAACTTCGAGGATTAAAAATTACAGTTATGACAATGAGCCAAGGAAACGTTCAAATTTCACCAAATGAGCAGCAGTTACAGATTGAAATTCCCAATCAGATGGCTACCAAGAGGCAGCATCAACCCGATGGTGGGATGCGCTCCTGCTGAAATATCGGTGGTGGTCGGTGACGTCACCTGGCAGCAAACCCGTAAATTATTTGAACTAGCAAACGAGGTTGTGTGGGGGGGGGGGGGGGGGAGGAGGTTGGTTGGTATGTGGGATTGAAGGGACCAGACTGCTACTGTCATCAGTCCCTTTTTCCAAAACTTCAAACACCAATACAGAGTAAAAACGAACAATGGAGATGACAACAGACGACACAGGACAAGAAAGACTCAGACAGAGACCAGACAAAAGGAACTAAAATCACACAGAATGTGACAGTGGTTGGCCGACCATACAGACAAAAAACGAGAAGCCAACCAGCTAGAACAACACTAAGAAAATAACCCAGTCTAAAATTGTAGACCAAAGGCCATACTAAAAAAAAGACCAACACTGAGATTCAGTGATAAAAGCCCCCTGCCCGAATAAAACGCAAAACAAAGCCTGCCATGGTAGTGTCATCTGTTAAAATGGCAGGGAGCCTATCAGGAAGTGCAAACGTCTGCCTGGGCACAGCTAAAAGGGGACAGGCCAACAAAATGTGGACCCACCGCCAAAGCAGATCCACAGCGACATAGAGGGAGGTCCTCTCGGCGCAACAAGTGGCTGTGCGTCGTCCGGGTGTGCCCAATGTGCAGCCGGCAGACGACAACAGACTCCTTGCAAGACACCCGCAAGGAGGAGCGCAACGCACCGGTAGCCTCCTTGATGGCCTGAAGTTAGTTTGGTGAAGGCAGGGTGAGCCATTCATCACCCCAGGTGCGAAGTACATTCTGCCACAAAACTGCCCTGAGATCACTCTCCAAAAGCACAATCGATAAGGCTTTTGCACTGACAACCTGTTTGGCCAGCATGTCAACACGTTCACTGTGTGGACCCCTGGTCAAGCCGGCATCCTGGGCAAAGACCACATAGCGGCCGCAATGGGCTAGAGTATGGAGGGACTCCTGGATAGCTATCACCAGACGAGAGCGAGGGAAACACTGGTCGATAGCTCGTAAATCGCTCAGGGAGTCGCTACAGATAACGAAGGACTCACCTGAGCAGGAGCGGATATACTCTAGGGCACAAGAGATGGCGACCAGCTCAGCAGTGAAAACGCTGCAGCCAGCCGGCAATGAGTGTTGTTCATAATGGTCCCATAGAGTGAGAGCATAACAGACACGATCAGCAACCATCGAACCGTCAGTGGAGACAATGCCAGAGTCCTGATACGTAGCAAGATTGGAAAGAAATTGGCGGCGGAAGGCCGCAGGAACGACCGAGACCTTCAGGCCCTGTGCCAATTCGAGCCGAAGGTATGGGCGGGGCGCACACACCATGGGGATGTACGCAGAGAGGCCCAGAAAAGAGGTGGAAGAGAGAAAAACACGAGCGAACGACGTTCGGGCAAGGGGCGGGTGGGGGGGGAAGAGAACACGAGCGAACGACGTTCGGGCAAGGGGCGGGTGGGGGGGGAAGAGAACACGAGCGAACGACGTTCGGGCAAGGGGCGGGTGGGGGGGGAAGAGAACACGAGCGAACGACGTTCGGGCAAGGGGCGGGTGGGGGGGGAAGAGAACACGAGCGAACGACGTTCGGGCAAGGGGCGGGTGGGGGGGGAAGAGAACACGAGCGAACGACGTTCGGGCAAGGGGCGGGTGGGGGGGGAAGAGAACACGAGCGAACGACGTTCGGGCAAGGGGCGGGTGGGGGGGGAAGAGAACACGAGCGAACGACGTTCGGGCAAGGGGCGGGTGGGGGGGGAAGAGAACACGAGCGAACGACGTTCGGGCAAGGGGCGGGTGGGGGGGGGAAGAGAACACGAGCGAACGACGTTCGGGCAAGGGGCGGGTGGGGGGGGAAGAGAACACGAGCGAACGACGTTCGGGCAAGGGGCGGGTGGGGGGGGAAGAGAACACGAGCGAACGACGTTCGGGCAAGGGGCGGGTGGGGGGGGAAGAGAACACGAGCGAACGACGTTCGGGCAAGGGGCGGGTGGGGGGGGAAGAGAACACGAGCGAACGACGTTCGGGCAAGGGGCGGGTGGGGGGGGGAAGAGAACACGAGCGAACGACGTTCGGGCAAGGGGCGGGTGGGGGGGGAAGAGAACACGAGCGAACGACGTTCGGGCAAGGGGCGGGTGGGGGGGGAAGAGAACACGAGCGAACGACGTTCGGGCAAGGGGCGGGTGGGGGGGGAAGAGAACACGAGCGAACGACGTTCGGGCAAGGGGCGGGTGGGGGGGGAAGAGAACACGAGCGAACGACGTTCGGGCAAGGGGCGGGTGGGGGGGAAGAGAACACGAGCGAACGACGTTCGGGCAAGGGGCGGGTGGGGGGGGGGGGAGAACACGAGCGAACGACGTTCGGGCAAGGGGCGGGTGGGGGGGGGGGGAGAACACGAGCGAACGACGTTCGGGCAAGGGGCGGGTGGGGGGGGGGGGAGAACACGAGCGAACGACGTTCGGGCAAGGGGCGGGTGGGGGGGGGGGGAGAACACGAGCGAACGACGTTCGGGCAAGGGGCGGGTGGGGGGGGGGGGGGAGAACACGAGCGAACGAGGTTGCTCTGGCCGGCGGGCCGCGAGGGGGGGGGGGGGGGGGGGGAGAACACGAGCGAACGAGGTTGCTCTGGCCGGCGGGCCGCGAGGGGGGGGGGGGGTGGAGAACACGAGCGAACGAGTTTACGGGGGGGGGGGGGGAGAATACAAGCGAACGAGTTTTTGGGGAGGGGGGCTAGAACACCTCTGCATCTACATCTACATCTACATCTACATGATTATTCCGCGATTCACATTTAAGCGCATGGCAGAGGGTTCATCTTATCACAATCGTATTATCTCTCTACCATTCCACTCCCGAACAGGACGCAGGAAAAACAAACGCCTAAACCTTTTTGTTCGAGCTCTGATTTATCTTATTTTATTTTGATGATCGTTCCTACCTGATGTACGTTGGGCTCAACAAAATATTTTCACGTTCGGAAGAAAAAGTTGGTGGCTGACATTTCGTAAATAGATCTCGCCGCGACGTATAACATCTTTGCTTTAATGACTTCCACCCCAACTTGCGTGTCATAGCTCCCACAGTCCCTCCCCTATTACATGATAATACAACAGCAGCTGCCCCACCCGCCACCTATGCTCGTGTCGTCGTCGTCGTCGTCGTCGTCGTCGTCGTCGTCCCCCCCGCCCGCAACCTCGTTCGCTCGTGTCCTCGTGTGAGTGGGGGTACTTATTTGCCACGACACACAAATTTTCTCCAAACTGTTCAGCAACTGTATCATCCGAGTCTGGGGGTCGGTAGAAGGAGCCAATTATTAATTCGGATGGTAAGTATAACCTCCACCCAACCAATTTGCACGGAGTATCTACTTCGGCTTCACTACAAGATAAATCACTACTGACAGACACAAACACTCCACCACCAATTCTGCGCAATCTATCTTTCCTGAAAACCGTCAGACTTCGTAAAAATATCTGCAGAACTTATTTCGGTCTTTAGCCACCTTTCTGTACCTGTAACGATTTCAGCTTCTGTGCTTTCTATTAGCGCTTTAAGCTCAGGGACTTTCCCAGAACAAAAACAACAATTTACAACTACAATTCCGACTGTTCCTTGATGCAAGCACGTCCTGTATTTGCCATGCACTGTTTGAGATTGCAGCCCACCCCATACTTTCCTGAGGCCTTCTAACCTAAAAAACCGCCCAGTCCACTACACAGCCTCCACTACCCGTGTAGCCGCCAGCTGAGTGTAGTGAACTGACATACCCAGCGGAACCCGAAACCCACCACCCTATGGCGCAAGTCAACGAATCTGCAGCCAACATGGTCGCAAAACCGTCTGAGCCTCTGATTCAGACACTCCACTCGGCTCTGCACCAAAGGTCCGCAGTCGGTTCTGACAACGATGATGCAGATGATGAGCTCTGCCTTCAGCTCGTAATCAAGACCGGCAACCTTCACCAAATCAGATAGCCGCTGGAATGCAGAGAGAATTTGCCAAGATCCAAAGCGACATGTCATTAGTGCCGACATGTGCCACCACCTGCACCTGGCTGCATCCTCTGGTCTTCATGGCATCCAGAACGACCCTTTCCACATCAGGAATGACTCCACCCGGAAAGCACGCGGAGTGCACACTGGATTTCTTCCCCTCCTTAGCCGCCATATCCGTAAGGGTCCCCATTACGCGCCTAACATTGGAGCTCCCAACTACCAATAAGCCCACCCTCTGCGATTGCCCGGACCTTGAAGGCTGAGAATTATCCTCTGAAACAGGGCAGGCAGCTGCATCTGGCTCAGCCAGAGACAGTATCAAACCTGTTTGTCAGACGCACCGGGAAGGCTTACTGATCAGCTTCTCAGGACGAACGAACGAGGTTTTCGGGGAGGGGGGGGGGGAATACAAGCGAACGAGGTTTTCGGGGAGGGGGGGGGGGGAATACAAGCGAACGAGGTTTTCGGGGAGGGGGGGGAATACAAGCGAACGAGGTTTTTGTTGAGGGGGGGGAATACAAGCGAACGAGGTTTTTGTGGAGGGGGGGAATACAAGCGAACGAGGTTTTTGTGGAGAGGGGGGAATACAAGCGAACGAGATTTTTGTGGAGAGGGGGGAATACAAGCGAACGAGATTTTTGTGGAGAGGGGGGAATACAAGCGAACGAGATTTTTGTGGAGAGGGGGGAATACAAGCGAACGAGATTTTTGTGGAGAGGGGGGAATACAAGCGAACGAGATTTTTGTGGAGAGGGGGGAATACAAGCGAACGAGATTTTTGTGGAGAGGGGGGAATACAAGCGAACGAGGTTTTTGTGGAGGGGGGGGAATACAAGCGAACGAGGTTTTTGTGGAGGGGGGGGAATACAAGCGAACGAGGTTTTTGTGGAGGGGGGGGAATACAAGCGAACGAGGTTTTTGTGGAGGGGGGGAATACAAGCGAACGAGGTTTTTGTGGAGGGGGGGAATACAAGCGAACGAGGTTTTTGTGGAGGGGGGAATACAAGCGAACGAGGTTTTTGTGGAGGGGGGGAATACAAGCGAACGAGGTTTTTGTGGAGGGGGGGGAATACAAGCGAACGAGGTTTTTGTGGAGGGGGGAATACAAGCGAACGAGGTTTTTGTGGAGGGGGGGGAATACAAGCGAACGAGGTTTTTGTGGAGGGGGGAATACAAGCGAACGAGGTTTTTGTGGGTGGGGGGGGGAATACAAGCGAACGAGGTTTTTGTGGGTGGGGGGGGGGAATACAAGCGAACGAGGTTTTTGTGGGTGGGGGGGGGGGAATACAAGCGAACGAGGTTTTTGTGGGTGGGGGGGGCATACAGCGAACGAGGTTTTTGTGGAGGGGGGGCATACAGCGAACGAAGTTTTTGTGGAGGGGGGGGCATACAGCGAACGAGGTTTTTGTGGAGGGGGGGGGGCATACAGCGAACGAGGTTTTTGTGGAGGGGGGGGCATACAGCGAACGAGGTTTGGGGGGGGGGGAATTCAAGCGAACGAGGTTTGGGGGGGGGGGGAATTCAAGCGAACGAGGTTTTGGGGGGGGGGAATACAAGCGAACGAGGTTTTGGGGGGGGGGGAATACAAGCGAACGAGGTTTTGGGGGGGGGGGAATACAAGCGAACGAGGTTTTAGGGGGGGGGGAATACAAGCGAACGAGGTTTTGGGGGGGGAATACAAGCGAACGAGGTTTTGGGGGGGAATACAAGCGAACGAGGTTTTGGGGGGGAATACAAGCGAACGAGGTTTTGGGGGGGGAATACAAGCGAACGAGGTTTTGGGGGGGGAATACAAGCGAACGAGGTTTTGGGGGGGGAATACAAGCGAACGAGGTTTTGGGGGGGGAATACAAGCGAACGAGGTTTTGGGGGGGGAATACAAGCGAACGAGGTTTTGGGGGGGGAATACAAGCGAACGAGGTTTTGGGGGGGGAATACAAGCGAACGAGGTTTTGGGGGGGGAATACAAGCGAACGAGGTTTTGGGGGGGGAATACAAGCGAACGAGGTTTTGGGGGGGGAATACAAGCGAACGAGGTTTTGGGGGGGGGGAATACAAGCGAACGAGGTTTTGGGGGGGGGGAATACAAGCGAACGAGGTTTTGGGGGGGGGAATACAAGCGAACGAGGTTTTGGGGGGGGGAATACAAGCGAACGAAGTTTTGGGGGGGGGAATACAAGCGAACGAGGTTTTGGGGGGGGGAATACAAGCGAACGAGGTTTTGGGGGGGGGGAATACAAGCGAACGAGGTTTTGGGGGGGGGGGAATACAAGCGAACGAGGTTTTGGGGGGGGGGGGAATACAAGCGAACGAGGTTTTGGGGGGGGGAATACAATCGAACGAGGTTTGGGGGGGGGAATACAATCGAACGAGGTTTGGGGGGGGGGCGGAATACTGGCGAACGAGGTTTGGGGGGGGGGGGGCGGAATATAAGCGAACGAGGTTTGGGTGGGTGGAATATAAGCGAACGAGGTTTGGGGGGGCGGAATATAAGGGAACGAGGTTTGGGGGGGCGGAATATAAGGGAACGAGGTTTGGGGGGGCGGAATATAAGGGAACGAGGTTTGGGGGGGCGGAATATAAGGGAACGAGGTTTGGGGGGGGCGGAATATAAGGGAACGAGGTTTGGGGGGGGCGGAATATAAGCGAACGAGGTTTGGGGGGGGCGGAATATAAGCGAACGAGGTTTGGGGGGCGGGGTGGAATACGAGCGAACGAGGTTGTGGGGTGAAAGTATTGGCGTATGAGGAACGAGATCTACGTGATCGATGGGAGGGTAGATTGCTTGGTGTGAGTTGTTAATGGACTAATATAGTGGTCATTAGTTCCTTATTCCTTAGTCATGCTGGTCTGTCAGAAGCAGATGCCAGATGTATCTTATCGCCTTACATTCAGGAAAGAAGAAAGATGGATTAAGCGGCATGGATTATCGCACTGAAGCAGATAACTATCAAACCAAAATTGGAAACCTTTACTAAATGGAAGTAAGCAGTAGAAGATGGCCAAGCAATATAGCATACAGTCTTGGCTACCTGAGTTCAAGACTAAAAAGCTATGAACCAGTCACTCTGCAACATACAAATATCACCAACCTAGTAACACATGACAAGAGAAAAAACAGATGGTGAGAAAGTTGAGAGAGGTGAGAGAGGTCAATTCAGTCTCGTCCCTATTTTTGATAAAGGATTTGTTGCAACATTACACCACTTGAGTGGGACTGTAGAAAGTTAATGTCCTGAGCAGATGTTCATGGAGCTTGGTAGGGCACTAAAAGCAAGAGGTACTTTTATGGTTCATAGAAACAGCATTTTGGATGTAGAAAGCAAGTGGCAGCAAGCCCATCCCTCACTATATCTTACCGGACAGGCCCTCAGCTGCACATGGCAGAAAGAGCACCCCCTAGTCGAGACAGGTCTCCAGCAGGACAATGCCGCTATACCTATATTGGCGCCGGCCAAAGGCTGGGCTGGGGTCGACGGACTGAAGGGACGTGTCTACACAGCTGCATCATAAAACTGGGCATCGCGTGCAGTGCTACGCCTAATAAAATTCAAGAGTTTTAGTGTTCACCGATACTGCAAGAAGGCCTGTGACCCACTTCCATTAGCTGCCTCGGTCTTATAAAAAACTCTGGCATCTGAGAAACGCTTAGAGATAGAATCTTTATGACACCTCACAGCTAGGACTAACATGTTACAAGCACAGGCTATTTAGGTAAGGATCTTTAAGATTTTATCTGTTTGCTTGTTGTTACAGTAAGAGACGCGACTTCGGAGAAAAACAGTCTCCCACTGCGAAAACTCAAAAAGCTATTAGTTGGTTTCTTTCTTTCCAGAGACGAAAGTTTCTTAACTCTTGCGCTGGTTCGAATTGAGGGTGTCCTGTCGTGTAGAAGAAGAGATTTAGAGCCCCTAAATTCCTGCTATTGGCTCAAGACGGGTTGAAGGCCGTGTCGTTCGTGCACTTTGCGGGAAATGTGGATTTTTTTGTCTGTAGAGGTGCCAAACACTGTTTCTGAACTTTGATCTGGAAGCAACTTCTGGTCGAAGCTCTTGCATGTGTGGTTGGTACTAGGGACCTGTCCTAAGACTGACATTCCATGCGAATATTTAGACTGGGACGTCTCTGAAGTCACATAGTTGTTACAGTAAGGAGTTGACCAAACGTCTGACTACTCGTTTGCCGACATCACACTTATTTGTTTTTGGTTTACCAGTTGTGATGTTTGGAATCCTTGCGCACTCTTTAATGTAAGTGAGCCAAATTGGTCCTTGGTACGACCAGCGAACGGGTGTGTGACACACACTGAAATCTGCCATGATTTCAGGGTTTTGATGGAAAATCTCACGATCTTGAGATCAGGCAGACGGATCGCAATTTACTCTCTACTTCGTGGCCGCGGTCGATTCACAGGTGCCGCCTTACGCCTCGCCTCTGCCGCGCACGTTTCGCCAGCTACAAGTTACATCGCTGCGCGAAGTAAACAGGATAATTTACTGCTGCACCGGCCTTGTCGGGGCATAAAAATCCCAATCGTCACTTGCTCTCAGCTGCACCAATACAGACTTCTGTAGATTTAAACAGTCAAAGCCTGCTCAGCGTCAGATTAATTCAGATTGAGTTATCCACATTTTTAGGCCAGTGTACCTGGATCCTGGGTGGCACAGTAGAGTGATGTCCATTGTCGTCTTACACCACTTTTTAGTTGTTTACGTTATTCTACCATAACGTGTTTCGCATAGATCATGTCTGTTTTTGCAAAGTAAGTGACAGTGAACTAGATTTTGCGCACATTCTGTATCATTTTTATATAGCCCCCGAACAGTGTTACCATTCAAAGTGAATAAGTTGTACAGAAAGCTTGCGAGGGAACCAGTATTTAAATTGTTGTTGGGTGAAGACCTGGGAAATCAAGGCGCCCAACTGCAGAAAGTGATAAAAATCCCCTTTTCAATAGAACTTAAATATGTATCAGCCGTTAAGGCACTGTCACTCAACCATGTAGGTAGTGAGTCAGGATTTTCAGAAGTCCACCTCTGGGTAGCTACTTTTCAACAGTCCAGCAAGTTATGGACCATTGTCAAGCGTGAACCACATCCACACTGAGGCGGATCCTTATAATGTAGGTGGCCACGTGTCAGCCAATTACGGCCGATATGGAGCTGGCGACAGGTAACAGAGTCACTTCGAGAGGCTTGCATACATAATCGCCACATGGTTTGTGGTCTCCTTTATCAGATGTAACTTATTTGGCAAAGTCGGGAGAATCATTTTCTGTTCCAGATCCTAAGAACACTGCGGCGTGATAGTGATCGAAGGTCAGATGCCGATATCCAGACTCAGTTTACGAGTATCATCTTTGGCAAGCCTGTCACAAAGTTCATTTCCCAGGATTCCGACGTGTCCTGGGGTCCATACAAAGAGCACAGATTGTCCACATTGTTTGAGCATGTGAACGGACTCTTTGATGGCCGTTACCCTAGGATGGAGAGGTTAACGCTACTGGTCGAGAGCCTTTAAGTCACTTAAGGAGTCACTACAAATCAGGGAATGCTCTATGCATGAGCGGATATGCAGAGTGCAAGGGATGGCTACCAGCTCTGTTGCGAATAACTTGCAGCCATCTGGCCAGAAGCGCTGGTCAGTGTGTCCAGCATTAGCTAACCCAAAGTGACCATCAACCACACAGCCATCCACGTCAAGTACCTCTCCGCTGTGCTCTGAGGCCTGTCAAATAGAGACAAACAAGTGCCAGGTGTTGCACAGTGAATTGAGACATCCAGGTGTCTACACGAGGCTGTGGGCGATGTAAGCGCCATGTGTCTACGTTCTTGGAACTAGAGGGAAGACTAATTCAGTGGTAAGGGACGACGTGAAAGGCTTATTATAATCCCCGTTTTGGGTCGCCGCTGCACGTGAAGTATCGCCATGTTAAAGAAAAGAAAATGTTTAGATGAGCTTTGAGTGTGGATGGTGGGATTTAGAAGCAGTTACTGCCTGATCTGCAATGGAGGAACCCCAGCTTCCAAGAGCAGGTTCTTCACAGGGTTCCTTCGGAAAGCCCCATGGCAAGTCGAGCTCCACAGTGGTTTGTTTTTGTTTTTTTTTTTGTTTTAGGGCGCAAAACTGCTATGGTCATTAGCACCTGGTCTGTGACTTACGAAACGGTAAAAAACGAAAATGGAAACAAGCAGCAATGGCAACAAAATTCAAAAAATTGGAGAAACTAAAAGCAGCAGGAAAGCTTAAAAAACCACTAAAGAAAGGGGTTGGACGTCATCTCACTCTCACTAATAAACTCGAGAACGCGATCGGCTGAGTGTGTGTCATCTGCTAAAATGGACGATATTTCAGGCGACAGCTGTAGACGCGCGCGTAACGGAGCAAAATAGGGGCACTCAAGTAAAAGATGTCTTGCCGTCCGCAGCTGAGAGCAGTGGGGACAGAGTGGGGGAGGATCGCCGCTTAAAAGATGTCTATGGCTAAAAAGACAGTGCCCTATACGGAGTCTAGTCAAAATTACCTCCTCCCGACGACGCGTTCGGGAGGAAGAGGTCCAAGCACAGGGAAGAGCTTTCACGTTCCGCAATTTATTATGGGGAAGTGTCGACCAATGTGCGTGCCATAAAAGATCAACACGACGACATAAAACACTCCGTAGATCGGGGAAGGGAATCGTGCGAATAGCTGGCCGAAGGAGAGAGACTGCAGCCTTGGCCGCTATATCGACCGCCCCATTTCCACAGGTATCAACGTGTACTGGGATCCAGAGGAAAGCCACCGAGACGGCCCCCAAGTGGAGCAAGCGTAGGCAGTCCAGAATCCGGTGGACCACAGGGGGGACAGGGTAGAGAGCTTGGTGACTGAGGAGGGAGCTGAAAGGATCAGGTAACATACTGTATCCGCTGATGGCGACGGATGTATTGGACAGCCTGGAGAACAGCGTAAAGCTCTGCAGTATAAACCGAACACTGCTCTGGAAGCCGAACACTGCTCTGGAAGCCGAACACTATGTGGGGTGTCGCCAACAATATAGGCACTCCCTAAACCAAACGATGTTTTTGAGCCATCAATGTAAATAAATGTGGCATCCTCCATTTGTGCACATAGAGCAGCAAATGCCTGACAAACAAGTGAAGGGGGAACCATCTTTGAGAAACTGACAAAGGTCATGGAGCAGGCAGGTCCGGGGATGGAGCCATGGCGGTGCTGTACCTTAAGTTGTCAAGAAGGTTTTAGGAAAGCGGAAAGAAAGAGAATGGAGCAGTTGACGGAAGCGGACTCCCTACTTCCACTGGGAGGAGGGGCAGGCGGCCTGCATACCCTAAATCCAAGGAGGCGTCGAAAAAAAATGTCATGGGCCGTATTAGGAGGCCTGGAAGACAAATGGCTAGCATAACGACCCAGAAGGACTGCTCGCCGATTGGACAGCGGAGGTTCAGCAGTCTCAGCAAAAAGGCTTTCCACAGGGCTGGTGTAAAAAGCTGCAGACCGTAAACGTAATCCACAGTGGTGGATAGAGTAGAGACGCCGAAGAATAGACGGCTGAGCAGAGGAGTAGACTATGCTTCCACAGTCCAATTTCGAGCGCACTAAGGCGCGATAGAGGCGGAGAAGGACCACTCGGTCCGCTCCCCAGGAGGTACCATTCAGGACACGGAGGGTGTTAAGCGATCGCAGACAGCGAGCCGAAATATAGGAAACGTGGGAGGACCAGCACAGTTTTCTGTCTAACGTAAAACCCAAGAATTTAGTGACGTCCGAAAATGGAAGGTTGACAGGTCCTAGATGTAAGGAATGTGGAAGAAACTCCTTACGTCGCCAAAAATTAACACAAACGGTCTTACTGGGAGAAAAGCGGAAGCCTGTTTCGATGCTCCAAGAGTGTAGGCGATTGAAATATCCTTGAAGGCGTCGTTCAAGAAGGCTGGTCCGTTGACAGCTGTAGTAGATCGCAAAATCGTCCACAAAGAGGGAGCCCGAGACATCAGGAAGGAGACAATCCATAATTGGATTTATGGCAATGGCAAACAGTACAACACTTAGCACGGATCCCTGGGGTACCCCGTTTTCTTGGGAGAATGTACGGGAGAGAGTAGTCTTCACACGCACACTAAATGTGCGCTCTGCCAAATTCGCGAAGAAAAAGGGGCAGCCGACCTCGAAAGCCCCAAGAGAACAGTGTGCGCAGGATGCCTGTCCTCCAACAGGTATCGAATGCTCTCTCCAGATCAAAAAATATTGCTACTGTTTGGCGTTTCCGGAGAAAATTGTTCATGATGTAAGTGGAGAGAGAGCAACATGATGGTCAACTGCAGAACGATGCTTTCGGAATCCGCATTGGGCAGGTGTTAAAAGACTGCAGTATTCCAGCCACCACGCTAAACGGTAATTCACCATACGCTCCAAAACCTTACAGACACTACTCGTGACAGAAATGTGGCGATAGCTAGAGGGGAGATGTTTGTCCTTTCCAGGTTTCGGAACAGGAACGATGATAGCTTCCCGCCATCGTCTGGGAAGAGTGCTGTCGGTCCAAATTCGCTTATGAAGGCGAAGGAGGTAACGCAGACTATGGTATGATAAATGCAGCAACATTTGGATGTTGATACCATCCGGTCATGGGGCGGAGGAGCGAGAAGAAGAGAGTGCATGTTGGAGTTCCCGCATGTAGAAAGCAGTATTGTAGCTTTCGCGATTTTGAGAGGAGAAAGCAAGAGGTCGCACTTCCGCTGCACGTTTCTTCGGGAGAAACGCTGGCGGGTTAATTGGAAGACTCTAAATCTCAGCATAGTTTTGACCCAATGAGATAGAAATTACGACGGGCATGCCTCGTTCCACCAAGGTACTGGTGGGCGCTGGGGCAATTCGGAGGTGCGAGGTATTGAATGTTCCACAGCTGTAAGAATAGTGTCTGTAATATGAGTGACCTCATCGTCGACGCTAGGAAACTGACGGTCATCGAATGTAGCTAGAGGTGAAAAAAGTGTCCAATAGGCTTGGGCAAACTTCCAGCGTCGCGGGCGTATATATGGCAGTTGTGGCTGGAATCGAAGGACACATGTAAAGTGGTTACTGGAGTGTGTATCAGCTAGGGCGAACCATTCGAAGCGCCAAGCTAGCGGAACAGTACCGACCCGAAGGTCCAAATAAGAGAAATTTGTCGTGGAGGCAGACAAAAATGTAGGGTCCCCAGTGTTGAGGCAAACAAGATCCGCTTAGTGGAAGACGTCTATCAATAGTGAGCCACGCGGACAAGGACGTGGAGATCCCCAAAGCGGGTGGTTGGCATTGAAGTACCCAACCAGCAAATAGTGGGGTGGATGCAGATCAGCTCGTGGCATTGGTGTGGACGATGGAATGTATACAATACAAATGGAGAAGGTGTATCCAGAAAGGGAAAGACTGACATCGACTGCTTGGAAGGAAATGTTTAAGGGGATTGGGTGATAATGCAGAGTATCATGGAGAAGTATCATGAGTCCTCCATGTGCTGGAAGGTCTTCAACACAGGGGAGATCAAATCGGACTAACTGAAAATGTGGGAAAACAAACCAGTCGTGGGGACGCAGCTTTGTTTCCTGAAGACAACAGATGACTGGCAAGTAGGATCGTAAGAGGATCGTCAATTCATCACGATTGGCTCGAATGCCACGAATATTCCAATGGATAATGGACATAGAGTGAACAGAAAATGGAAGAATGTGACCAAGGTTGCCGTCAACTAAACGACTGCTCAGAGCTTGCGACCGACAGCGTGGAACGGCACTCAGCTGAAGGCAGAAGATCCTGATCCATAGGTTGTTCAGGAGCAGCTCCTGCCACCAGCGATCGGCCAGTTGATCGGCCACCAGCATTGCGCCTCGGTGACACAGAAGACTGCCGAGTGCAGTTACCGCCAGGTTGTGCTGTAGGTGAGACACGCCATGCCGGAGAAGGAGAGGAACTGGGTTTATTATTAGCCTTCTTGGAAACATGATGTTTAGATGAAGGAGAATCCGATGGTTGTGAAGTGGGGGTACATAACAAATCTTCACAAGTATGCTCTTTTTTGGAAGTCCGGGTCTCTGACTTTTGGGATCGAGATTTAGCAGAACCCGAAGAAGGTTGAGCCACAGAGTGAGCAGGCGATCTTCGCGCTGGCCGATCTGACGACCATGTCACTAAATGTGAGATCACAAGTCTGCGTGGCCACCTCCTTTGTTGGCCGAGGAGAGGCAAGGACAGTGCTGTATTTTCCTCTCTGAGGCACAGTGGGCTTTAGACTGGCGAATAATTTTCGAGCAGCAAAGGGCGACACCTTTTCCTTCACTCTGATTTCCTGAATGAGCTTTTCGTCTTTAAAAATGAGGAAAATCTCTGGAGGAAGCAGCGTGGTCACCCATATAGTTGATGCAATGTGGGGATGGATGTGGATGAGCACCCTCATGGGCATCCTTGACACATGTAATTTATTTGGCCGGATTGGAACAGGACTGGCTGGTATGACTGAACTGCTGACACCAATAGCAACGCGTAGGTTTTGGGACGTAGGGAAATTATCTCATAGCCCGCTTTTATGTTCGATGGGAGTTGAACTCTGTCAGATGTCAAGAAGACAGTACAGGTTGGAATGATGTTCGTGTCAATCCTTTTCATGACTCCAACAGCCATTACGCCCTGGTCAGATGGGTAGTGCTGAATTTCCTCGTCGGACAATCCGTCGAGGGAGCGTGTATAAACGACTCCACGTGAGGAATTTAGAGTGTGGTGCGCTTCCACCCGGACAGGGAATGTGTGGAGCAGTCAAGCACACAGCAATTTTTGTGCCCGGAGGGCACTGACTGTTTCTAACAACAAGGTGCCATTCCTTCAATTGCGTCGACACCTTTCTGAATAATGAAAGGATTGACCATGGAGAAGTCGTGACTTTCGTCAGACCGAGAAACAACAAGGAACTGTGGCAACGATGCAAGAACTGTCTGTGGCTGTGATTCAGTGAACTTACGCTTGTGAGCAGACATAGTGGAAGGTGAGGAAACCATTGCAGAAGAATCCCCACGATTACCGGCGTCTCCAATGGCGCGCTCCTCCCTTGCGGGGGCCCCTCTCTGAATGCACTCCCGCCTTAGGTGATTTTTCACTCCTCAGGTCACACCTCCCGAGAAACGGATGGAGGGACCAATCGGCACTTTCAGAAGGTATCAGCTCGGGTAATCACCCCTCCCTGGGCCTGACCATTGCCAGGGGGTACGTACGTGTCCTACCTGTCTACCCGGGGCGGGGAATTACGCATTACCCCATCACTGGCTACGCATGAAAATGCATGGGTCGTCCTTAGCACACAGAGAGGGGGAAAGGAAAGGAAGGGGAAAGGAAACAAAGGGGAAAGGAAACAAAGGGGAAAGGAAACAAAGGGGAAAGGAAACAAAGGGGAAAGGAAACAAAGGGGAAAGGAAACAAAGGGGAAAGGAAACAAAGGGGAAAGGAAACAAAGGGGAAAGGAAACAAAGGGGAAAGGAAACAAAGGGGAAAGGAAACAAAGGGGAAAGGAAACAAAGGGGAAAGGAAACAAAGGGGAAAGGAAACAAAGGGGAAAGGAAACAAAGGGGAAAGGAAACAAAGGGGAAAGGAAACAAAGGGGAAAGGAAACAAAGGGGAAAGGAAACAAAGGGGAAAGGAAACAAAGGGGAAAGGAAACAAAGGGGAAAGGAAACAAAGGGGAAAGGAAACAAAGGGGAAAGGAAACAAAGGGGAAAGGAAACAAAGGGGAAAGGAAACAAAGGGGAAAGGAAACAAAGGGGAAAGGAAACAAAGGGGAAAGGAAACAAAGGGGAAAGGAAACAAAGGGGAAAGGAAACAAAGGGGAAAGGAAACAAAGGGGAAAGGAAACAAAGGGGAAAGGAAACAAAGGGGAAAGGAAACAAAGGGGAAAGGAAACAAAGGGGAAAGGAAACAAAGGGGAAAGGAAACAAAGGGGAAAGGAAACAAAGGGGAAAGGAAACAAAGGGGAAAGGAAACAAAGGGGAAAGGAAACAAAGGGGAAAGGAAACAAAGGGGAAAGGAAACAAAGGGGAAAGGAAACAAAGGGGAAAGGAAACAAAGGGGAAAGGAAACAAAGGGGAAAGGAAACAAAGGGGAAAGGAAACAAAGGGGAAAGGAAACAAAGGGGAAAGGAAACAAAGGGGAAAGGAAACAAAGGGGAAAGGAAACAAAGGGGAAAGGAAACAAAGGGGAAAGGAAACAAAGGGGAAAGGAAACAAAGGGGAAAGGAAACAAAGGGGAAAGGAAACAAAGGGGAAAGGAAACAAAGGGGAAAGGAAACAAAGGGGAAAGGAAACAAAGGGGAAAGGAAACAAAGGGGAAAGGAAACAAAGGGGAAAGGAAACAAAGGGGAAAGGAAACAAAGGGGAAAGGAAACAAAGGGGAAAGGAAACAAAGGGGAAAGGAAACAAAGGGGAAAGGAAACAAAGGGGAAAGGAAACAAAGGGGAAAGGAAACAAAGGGGAAAGGAAACAAAGGGGAAAGGAAACAAAGGGGAAAGGAAACAAAGGGGAAAGGAAACAAAGGGGAAAGGAAACAAAGGGGAAAGGAAACAAAGGGGAAAGGAAACAAAGGGGAAAGGAAACAAAGGGGAAAGGAAACAAAGGGGAAAGGAAACAAAGGGGAAAGGAAACAAAGGGGAAAGGAAACAAAGGGGAAAGGAAACAAAGGGGAAAGGAAACAAAGGGGAAAGGAAACAAAGGGGAAAGGAAACAAAGGGGAAAGGAAACAAAGGGGAAAGGAAACAAAGGGGAAAGGAAACAAAGGGGAAAGGAAACAAAGGGGAAAGGAAACAAAGGGGAAAGGAAACAAAGGGGAAAGGAAACAAAGGGGAAAGGAAACAAAGGGGAAAGGAAACAAAGGGGAAAGGAAACAAAGGGGAAAGGAAACAAAGGGGAAAGGAAACAAAGGGGAAAGGAAACAAAGGGGAAAGGAAACAAAGGGGAAAGGAAACAAAGGGGAAAGGAAACAAAGGGGAAAGGAAACAAAGGGGAAAGGAAACAAAGGGGAAAGGAAACAAAGGGGAAAGGAAACAAAGGGGAAAGGAAACAAAGGGGAAAGGAAACAAAGGGGAAAGGAAACAAAGGGGAAAGGAAACAAAGGGGAAAGGAAACAAAGGGGAAAGGAAACAAAGGGGAAAGGAAACAAAGGGGAAAGGAAACAAAGGGGAAAGGAAACAAAGGGGAAAGGAAACAAAGGGGAAAGGAAACAAAGGGGAAAGGAAACAAAGGGGAAAGGAAACAAAGGGGAAAGGAAACAAAGGGGAAAGGAAACAAAGGGGAAAGGAAACAAAGGGGAAAGGAAACAAAGGGGAAAGGAAACAAAGGGGAAAGGAAAGAAAGGGGAAAGGAAAGAAAGGGGAAAGGAAAGAAAGGGGAAAGGAAACAAAGGGGAAAGGAAACAAAGGGGAAAGGAAAGAAAGGGGAAAGGAAAGAAAGGGGAAAGGAAAGAAAGGGGAAAGGAAAGAAAGGGGAAAGGAAAGAAAGGGGAAAGGAAAGAAAGGGGAAAGGAAAGAAAGGGGAAAGGAAAGAAAGGGGAAAGGAAAGAAAGGGGAAAGGAAAGAAAGGGGAAAGGAAAGAAAGGGGAAAGGAAAGAAAGGGGAAAGGAAACAAAGGGGAAAGGAAACAAAGGGGAAAGGAAAGAAAGGGGAAAGGAAAGAAAGGGGAAAGGAAAGGAGAGGAGAGAGGTCTCAAATGCCACAACAGAGAAAAGGGTAAAGAGAAGAGGAAGGAAAAGAGAAGGACAAAGGAAGGATGAAGACGTGCAAGCAGGGGGAAAAGGGAAGGAAAGAGCCGGCGGTGAGGGGATGGGGGGGGCAAAGATGGGGGATAGGGAACAATGCGGTAAAGGAAGGTATGCTGCCCGGAAAGGAAGGAGGGCCACATTAGCTCTGGGTCCTGTGCTCGCTACGCACGAATCCACGAAAGTTGTGGACCCCCTGGGGGACTCCACAGTGGTGTGTAGTACCCAGTGTCTGCAATGCTCTAGGACGATACTGAACCATACAATACGCTCCCATAGTGGAGACTGAACTGTACGAGGGTTTTGTACAGTAGTAGGAGTGCAGGGCGATCTGAACTCCAGTCGTGTTACTCAGGCATTGAAGAATGTTAAGGTGCTGCATACACGTTTATTTAAGCTGACAAAGTCGGGAAAGCCACGTCAAGCGGGTGTCGGAAAGTAGTCCTAAAAAGCGTTACGAGTGTACTACATTAAGGAGATGGTATCAAGAAAGTTGTGGGTGCATTTGAACGGCCCGACAGCAACTGAAGTGCATGACCCAAGATGTGGCAGTTGAGAATGAAGCCATTAGTGAAGACCCATGGCTCTTTCCTATGGCTCTCTGCAGTTGTCAGCATCTAAGAAGGGTTATACTGAGAAATCCACAGCTGCTGCGAGACCATTAGTGGCTAATGAAATCAGAGGGACAAGGCCCTGTGGGACCCCATTCTCTTTGATATAGGGTAACTTAAGCACCGACTGACTCTGAAGGAGCAGAGTGACTAATGGTTTTATATAAAAATCGGAAGTGAGATCTTGAGACCCCACTCATGTAACAAGGGGTTTGTGTTGCGAGGTGGTTTCATAGGCTTTCATCGAATCAAGAACGATGGTAGTCAGGATATGACAGAGGGGGAGAAATATCATTTGGGTGGCAGACTCCCAGTGTACCAAATGCAGTCGTGAAGCGACCTTGGCGGAAACCACCATGGAATAGAGCCAGAAGGCCCAGATACTCAAGGAGAACACGTAACACTGGACCCCTCATACGTTCTAACAGCTTGCACGGAACATGGGTGAGGCAAATAGGACGAAAGCTATTCTTACTTAGTGGCGTCTTACCGTATCTTAGCACTGGAACATTGTCACCACTGCGATGGGAAATCAGTATCTCTTCAGATATGGTTGAATATGGCATGGAGTTAGAACTGATAATTCGCTGATGGAGGTTTAATCAATTTGTGATTAATGTGGTCTGGCCCAGGTGTTTTGCCAGGACTATGTGCCAGAGCACCGAGAAATTTCCACTCATTGAATGGAGCATTATATGGCTCAGTGAGGAGTGTAATTAAAGGTAGATTTTATCGTTCCACCTGCTGTTTTAGGATACGAAAGTCAGGGTGGTAATTCCCAGATGCAGTGGTTCAGGCATAATGTTCGGAAAAACACTCTTCGACAGCGCTGGGGCAGGCTCGGTATATGCAGCACCCTGTGTGGAAACCCCATGTATACCTGCAGGATTCTGATATCTTTAATGGCGTCTGAAACACGGGAAAGTAAGTTGGTATTCCAATGGTGGAGCACTCGTTTCCAACTTTTGATGAATTCACAGACAGAAACGGAACCAAATGAAGGCAGTGAAGGGCTTTATTCATCAGTGCCACTTAAATTATTTGAGGGCCTACCTAGAATCCCTAATGACTTCATCGATTTCTGGCGACCACCAACACACTGTCTTCCACTGACGTCAACCTGAGGAACAAGGGGCTGCTAATTCAGTTGTAGAAGCAATAGTGGTAGAAACATTCTGGACCACCACATCGATGGTGCCATGCAGTGGAGATCCAACGGTGGCAGCTTGGTAAGAGCCCAAATGGTCAAGTTTCAATTATCTAGTATGTGCCATGTGTCACATTGAAATGAGTTGGGGCACCTGTATTTAAGAGGCAAAGGTCGAGCTGAGTTATTGGATTCTCGGCTTCTTTGCCACGACCCATATTCTTGGTTCCACGACGCCCCCGCCCACCCCCACCCCGTCGATTTTGAGTATGTTGTGTTGAAATCAGCCAGAAGTAGGAAAGGTAGAGAGAGAGAGAGGAGAGAGAGAGAGAGAGAGAGAGAGAGAGAGAGAGAGAGAGAGAGAGAGAGAGAGAGGGGGGGGGGACTGAGGAATTAGTACAGCCAATACGTATTGTGGTAATTCAACATATGGAGGAATGTTGACGTTGCAGGTGGTGTTGTCCTCATCCTGACAGAGAGAGCTACTAAAGGTGTTTGACGGAGGGGGGAGGCGGCACTATATGCAGTATTAAGGACAGGTATAGATACTCCACCTCACATCCTGTTAGTCATCATCATGTTGTTGTTAATGCCCAGATACCCATGAAGAGCGGAGCTCCACTTGCTGGAAACTATGTTTCCTGAAGGACAATCCAAAAAGGAGGTGTTGTGCTGAACAGTTGTCTTAGCTCAGCCAGGCAGGGAAAATTGCAGAAATTCCATTGGAGGATGATGCTTTCTGTTGCCTGGGAAGGGATGAAGTGATCACGAAGGCAGTTTACGTATCAGGGCCACCTGCTGTCAGCGTTTAAGCGCTGGTATCAGTCCTATTGCGTCTGAGGAGTACGTGACATCTAGATCCTCAGTGGACGCTAGAATCTCAATCTCGTGCTCAGACGCAAAACTTTCAGAGAGTGGTGGTGTGGGTGTCCACCAGTCTCCCGTTTAATAGTTTTCTTCTTTGTCAGTTCGCCCTCTTTCTGTTCTTTAGGTTCTTGCTGCGAGTACTTCTCTGAAGTGGCTTCAGATACAAAGGAAGACCTGAAGCCCTTTCGACCTGCAGTTTGTGGCTTATTCAGCCACTGACTGGTGTCCAATTTTGTATGTATGTGGACTTCAGAAGTCTCTACTCCTGAAGTACAAGCTTTGGGACCAACAGGAGGAGGAGCAGCAGCAGCAGCAGCAGCAGCAGCAGCATTAGCTGCAGAAGAACCCCCAACCATGAGTGGGTAGATTCATAGTCCTGAGGAATCACTGTACGAGGCAGAGATGTCACCAGCGATGTTCTCGTTGTAGCTGCAGCATAGAATGATGCCAAGGAAATGGGGGTTGAACCTTTATTACTGTTTACCCTCCTGGTAAATTAGCCTGTGCAGCGTCCTCTCCTTTTGGAATACCGTACAATCTAGCGAGCAGGGAGGAGTGACACTCCTCGCAGTTGACAGGTGGGAGGATGGGCAGGAGTAATCAGATGCAGGACGTCTGCAATCTCTACTTGCGGCACTGGAATTGTACCAGAAGATATATACCCAAATTTCTAACACGGAAACACTGTATAGGGGGAGGGGCATAAGTTTTATTCACAAAAGTCTACCATTACCCTAACCACCTCGGATAATGAATCACCTTCACATACCTTGATGAAGGCACCGATGGAAACCCTGTTATTCTTATGTCCTCTATGGAGGCGCCAGGCAAATTCAACACCCCATTGTTCTAAACTGGCGCGTAGCTCGTCGTGGCTACAATAGGAGGTCTCTAAGAAAAATAGCCGCATGGACTATTTGTAAGCTTTTGCAAGCAGTGACCGAAACAGCAGTACGACCAAGCTTGACAAGCATGCAACGCCAGTTATTGGGCTGGGGGTGCTGTCTGGATCATGACTTACCCATTTCGGTCACTTCCCCAACTTATCCTCCACGTTTTCTACAAAAAATTGAGCCATTAAAAAGTTCCCATCGGTTCTACTACAAACCAAATAAAGTAGCGAATAAGGTTCTTTGTTTTTAAGCCCTACATTCCTCCGATGGTATAGCTAGGGAGTGGAACGATTTGGTGTCACACAGCATTTAACTAAGCTTCCCTGTCTTAGAGGCTTCTGCGGCCACTTTGCCACCAACAAAAGAAGGCTTGGCATTGTGGGTCTTCCATTCTGATACCACCCACTCCAACTAGGGTGTCACTCTCCACTGATGCCACCAAGCCGCAGCAAAATCCACGGGGATCAATGGCCATTCCCGGGAGTTCTGATGCCCCAAGAAGATGGTCACCTAATCCTTGGCATATGTGGGCAGTGTGCAGTTCAGGCATCATCACACACCGAATATTGGGTGCGAAAGGATCCGTTAGTATCGCGGGCGCAAATGAGGAATGCATACAACGAATGTAGGTGATGAATCTCTTAAGATGCTCTCACTGGAATGGTTTGATTACAGATGGAGTTGCAGAGCTATAACAGTAACATATACAGTCAGACTGAACATAATGGCAAGGCTCCTTCCCAACTGCCCATAATTCGGAAAAATTTGTGAAGTGTGTTTATCCAACCCTAAATGGGTCTGTAGTACTGGAAGCAGGAAAGTCTGCTACTGTTTTTAGTCGCCTCTTAGAACAGGCAGGAATAACTGGGGCCTATTCTAACTCCCAAAGCTGTAGGGGCAGGGGGTGCAGCGGCAGCACGTGCAAAGGAGGCTGGGAAAGTCCAGCAAAATGTCAAACAGGAGCCAGATTAACAGTGGAGTTGGCCCTCTCTATGGAGGAGATGAAGATGAGTCGGCGATGTATGGCTGATGCAGAGCTGTCACGGAACAGTTGAGTCCTTGCTAGAGGTGTGTATTCCATATCCCACACATCTAAAACGTAACGGCGTAATACCGATCGGAGGTCTATCTTCGGAATACCAATCTCAAGAGTCGCACTGGTAGGCAGGCTGTCATTGAGTTCATTCCCCAGGATATCTATGTGGTTGGGAGTCCAGACGAAGATCACTGAGCATCCACACTGTTGAAGAGGATACAGAGGAACTGGATAGCAATGACCAGTGGATAGAGAGGATAACAATGGTCGAGAGTTTGCTAACTATTCGAGGAGCCTCTGCAGATGGGACAGGATGCTCTGGGGTATGACCCGCTGGTGCCCAAGGATGTGAAAGGTGGCTACCAAATCCGTAGTGGAATTTTTGTTTGTTTGGGGTTTAAGGGCGCTCAACTACTCAGGTCATTAGCGCCCAGTCACAATTGTTAGAGCACATAGAATCTAGTAAAACTCAAGGGGGGGGGGGACACCAGAAAGTTCTTACAAAGATGCAGATAAAATAAGTAAAAAGGTTAGATGTCTTTGGACAAGCCAGTCAAAGTAATGAAACGAAGAGCACGAGCAGCTGCTCGAGCCTCATCAGCTAAAATATCCTGTAAAGTAGATGGCAGAGACAGGACAACACGAGATTGACTAAAACGGGGACACGACAATAAAACATGGCGCACTGTTAATGCATGACCACAAGGGCACTGCAGGGCTGGATCACCGGAGAGCAGGTAGCGGTGGCTAAACCGGCAATGCCCAATCCGCAACCTGGTCAGAAGGACCTCCTCGCGCCGAAATGGTCGGGAGGAGGTTGTCCAAGCAGTTGGGAACGGTTTTACTGCCCGGAGCTTGTTTCCTCAAAGTGATGACCAAGTATCCCACCACAAAGACAAGCCTCTTATAAACAACCCCACTAATGTCAGAGGACGGGACACAATGGGAGGCTGGCCGAGGCAGGAGGACTGCAGCCTTGGCTGCAGCATCAGCAGCCTCATTCCCAGGCACTCCTACATGGCCGGGAACCCACATAAAGCTGACCCAAGAGCCATCAGCAGCAGAAGAATGGAGGGACTGCTGGATCCGTTGCACCAAGGGATGGACCGGATATGGAGCTCCAAGGCTCTGAAGAGCACTGAGTGAATCAGAGCAAAGTACATACGATGAATGGCGGTGGCGGCGGGCATACTGAACGGCGAGATGGAGAGTGAAAAGCTCAGCCGTAAAGCTGGAACACTGGTCGAGGAGCCGGTATTTAAAAGTGCTGGCCTCGATGACAAAAGCACAGCCGACACCATCGTCAGTGTTGGAGCCATCAGTGTAAATAAAGGTGTGACTGACAAGTCGCGCACGAAGTTCGACAAACCGTGAGCAATACACTGCAGCCGGAGTACCCTCCTTCAGGAGCGAGCTGAGGTCGAGATAGATTTGAACCGGAGCCTGGAGCCAAGGTGGTGTCGGGCTATCACCCTCTCTGAAGGTGGTAGGGAGGGCAAAATCCAATTGTCGAAGCAGGCGACGAAAGCGGACTTCAGGAGGCAGCAGGGCAGACACATACAACCCATACTGACGGTCGAGAGAATCGGCGAAGAAGGACTGATAAGAGGGGTGGTCGGGCATTGACAACAGCCGGTAGGCATACCGACAAAGCAGTACGTCGCGCCAGTAGGTCAATGGTAATTCGGCAGCTTCAGCATAGAGACTCTCGATGGGACTAGTGTAGAATGCTCCGGTCGCAAGATGTAACCCCCAATGGTGGATGGAGTTGAGACGGCGTAAGAGGGATGGCCGAGCAGACGAGTAGACGAAGCTCCCATAATCCAGCTTCCATCAGACAATGGACCGATACAAGCGAAGCAGGACTATGTGATCCGCTCCCCAAGATTTACCACTAAGAACTCTGAGGCCATTAAGGGAATGTGTACAATGGGCAGCCAAATAAGAGACTTGCAGAGACCAACAAACTTTCCTGTCCAGTGTGAGTCCTAGAAACTTTGTTGTCTCCACGAATGGGAGAACAACGGGACCGAGATGTAAGGATGGCGGAAGGAACGCTTTATATCGCCAAAAGTTGATACAAACCGTCTTCTCTTCAGAGAACCGGAAGCCATTTGCCACACTCCATGAGTAGAGGCTGTCTAGACAACGCTGAAGGCAGCGCTCCAGGAGGCATGTTCTCTGGGCACTGCAGTAGATCGCGAAGTCATCGACAAAGACAAAGCCTGAGACATTAGATGGAATGCAATCCATAATTGGATTGATCGCTATGGCGAAACGGGGTACTCTCAAGACGGAGCCCTGAGGCACTCCGTTCTCCTGGAGGAAGAAGTCTGACAAGGCGGAACCCACACGTACCCTAAACTTTCGATCTGTTAAAAAGGAATCAAAAGGGACAGTTGACCGCGTAGACCCCACCTGTGCATAGTGCGGAGGATACCTCCTCTCAAACAGGTATCATAAGCCTTCTCCAAATCGAAGAACACGGGTACCGTTTGGCGCTTTCGCAAAAAGTTGTTCATGATGAATGTCGACAAGGTCACAAGGTGGTCAACAGCGGAGCGGCGGCGACGAAAGCCGCATTGAACATTGGTAAGTAGCCATCGAGATTCAAGAATCCAAACTAACCGAGCATTAACAATGCCCTCCATCACCTTACAGACACAGCTTGTAAGAGAAATGGGGCAGTAACTAGAAGGAAGGTGTCCATCTTTCCCAGGTTTGGGTATAGGAACAACGACGGCGTCACGCCAACGCATGGGGAGGTGACCTTCGGTCCACACGCGATTGTAGGTATGAAGAAGGAAGCTTTTGCCTGACGGAGAAAGGTGGGCCAGCATCTGAACGTGAATGGCATCTGGCCCCGGAGCAGAGGACTGGGACAGTGCGAGTGCACGTTCGAGTTCCCGCATAGTAAAGGGGGCATTATAATTTTCCAGATTCAGCGAGTGGAAGGAAGGTCGCCGAGCCTCTTCTGCCTTTTTCCTGAGAAGGAAGGCAGGGTGGTAATGGGCGGAGCTTGAAACCTCCGCGAAAAAGCGGCCAAAGGCGTTGGAGACATCCACAGGATCAACAAGGACCTCATTACCTGAAGTCAGGCCAGGTACCGAGGAGTGAGCCTCAATTCCCGACAGCCCGCGCAGGCCACCGCAGACGACAGAAGAGGGAGTAAAACTGTTAAAGGAGCTGGTGAAAGAGGCCCAACAAGCTTTTTTGCTGTCTTTGATGACTACGGCATTGCGCTCGGAGTCGTTTGTGTCCAACACAATTCGCCAACGTAGGACGGCGGCGAAAGGTGCGTAAAGCACGCCGTCGAGCACGGATAGCGTCTCTACAAGCCTCATTCCACCAGGGGACAGAAACGCGACATGAAGAAGAGGTAGTACGAGGAATGGAACGTTCGTCAGCATTGATGATAACAGCCTTGAGGTATTCGACCTGACTGTCACAACTGAGATAATCGTGGTCCGGAAAGGTCGCCAGGGAGGAGTGAAGTCCCCAGTCAGCTTTCGGTATGTTCCACCTCGAAGGATGTGGGGATGGGGTGTGGTGCAGGAGACAAACGATGCAGGGGACGTGGTCGCTCTAATAGGTGTCAGAAATGACATACCACTCAAACCGACGGGCAAGAGTGGTAGAACAGATCGAGAGGTCCAAGTGGGAGTAGGTGTGAGTAGAGTCCGAGAGGAAAGTGATGTGTCGGCAGCTGGGCCAACACCTTGTAGATCGAGAGGGCTGAAAATGCACGCTAGACTAACGCAGACGGGCGTGAAGTACTGGAACAGGCTACGTAATTAATGCTATGAAGAAAAGTACGTAGCTGGATTAATACTTATCTTTAATCAATCATTGTGGTACATCGCTCTTGACGATACACAGGAGACTTTAATTACAATCACTGTAAGGCTAATGGCGCCTTGCTAGTTTGTAGCCATTAACTTAGCTGAAGGCTATTCTGTCTCTCGGCTAATGAGAGAGAAAGGCTTCATACATCTAGTCGCTAGCTAGGTCGTCCGTACAACTGGGACGAGTGCTTGTTCGTATCACGAGACCTGCCTTGTGGTGGCGCTAGGTCTGCGATCACACAGTGGCGACACGCGGGTCCGACATGTACTAAATGGACCGCGGCCGATTTAAACTACCACCTAGCAAGTGTGGTGTCTGGCGGTGACACCACAGAAAGTCGGGGCGCCAGTATTGAGGCAGACAAGATTGAGATGGTTGAAGACATCCGCCAAGAGGGAGCCTCTCTGACAGGATGCAGGAGAGCCCCAAAGGGGATGATGGGCATTGAAGTCGCCAAACAATAAAAACGGCGGATGACGATGGAGTGTAGATGGTACAAAAGGAGAAAGTAAAGCCAGAAAGAGTAATACGGACAGCTATTGCTTGGAGTGGGGTGGTCAATGGGATGGGATGGTAATAGACATCGTCCCGAACGAGCAACATGACCCCACCATGAGCTGGAATACCGTCCACAGGGGTGAGGTCAGACCGCTCCGAGGTATAGTGTGTAAAAGCAATACGGGCAGTTGGGCGCAACTTGGTTTCCTGGAGACCAAGGACGAGCGGACAGTGCAGGCAGAGGAGCTGGACCCCGAAGAAGGTCCTCACGCGCGGGGTCCATTTTGGAACGCCGGACCTCGGAAGCCAGGGTCCGGAACGTTTCCCTGATGGACGCCTGAGAAGAGGATCGCTTCTCAGGCGGCGGAGGGGGGGGGGGAGGAGGAGGAGGAGGAGGAGGAGGAGGAGGAGGAGGAGGAGGAGGAGGAGGAGGAGGAGGAGGAGGAGCCCCTGGGGCAGAGGGAGCATTGGCCGCGAGGGAGGACGATTTGGAAGGGAGGGATTTGGGAGGCGGAGGCAGAGACCCCGGATGGGGTGAGGAGGTGGAGGGGGGACAGGATAGGGGTGAGCATACTGTGGAAGGAGTGGACACGACTGAGGCAAACGAAGTTGTCAATGCCATGGGATGGAGATGGTCATACTTCTTCCTGGCCTCAGAATAAGAGAGGCGATCCAAAGTTTTTAATTCTTGAATCTTCTTCTCCATCTGATACGCGGGGCAGTCTGAAGATCTAGGCGAGTGGATGCCAAGACAATTGACGCACCGAGGTGGTGGGGTGCATGTATGTTCCTCATGAAGAGAACGTCCACAATCGCCACAAAGGGGCTCAGCCTCACACTGTGACGACATGTGCCCAAAGCGCAAACACCGAAAGCAGCGCATAGGAGGCGGGACGTAAGGTCGCACGTCGCACCAGTAGCACATCACCTTTACCTTCTCCGGGAGAACGTCCCCCTCGAAGGTGAAGATAAAGGCCCCGGTGTCGATGCGACGGTCGTTGAGGCCGCGCTGGACTCGCCGGACGAAATGCACGCCTCGGCGCTCCAGGTTGGCCCTGAGCTCCTCATCAGATTGCAGCAGGAGGTCCCGATGAAAAATAACCCCCTGCGTCCTATTCAGTGCCAGATGCGGGACAGTGGACACTGTGATGTCCGCTTTTCGGTCGCACGCCTGGAGCGCCGCCGACTGAGTGGCGGAGGTGGTCTTTATAAGAACGGACCGCGAACGCATTTTACTGGGAGCCTCGATTTCCCCGAAGATGTCCTCGATGTGCTGGACAAAGAACATGGGCTTGGAGGTGGCGAACGTCCCCCCATCGGTCCGAGAACAGACTAAATAGCGGGGGAAGTACTTCGCCCCAAGCCGGCAGGCCTGTCCTTCCACCCAGCGAGTGGCCAAGGGGGAAAGGGCAGGAGAACCAGAACCAGAGACAGTACCTTTCTTTTTAAAAGACTCGGTTGCAGAGCGACCCGATACATGTTGACGTTTCATCTGTGAAGCGTCCGCCCCGATACCACCCACTCCGACCAGGGGCTCTCACCATGGGCGCCACCCAGCCTCAGAAAGGGCCACCTGGCAGGGTGACCATTGCCAGGAGTCCTGATGCCCCAAGGAGATGGGCATCTACTCCTTGGCCGACGTGGGGAGGGTGCAGCTCAGGTATCGGCAGTATGACCCCTGTGTTGTCCCGGGGGCTACAACCTAGAGGGTACATGATGACCCCACCACAATGGGCTGGCTACCGTGCTGGATTTCGGGTGCCATGAGAAGTCCATCATGATCGTAGGTGCAGATGTGGACGCACTATGGACGGAACTTGTGCAACCCATCAGGCGGTTAGGCCCAATTTGAGGAATAGTGGGTGTGGTTACAACGCCGTTACAATGCTGAGTGCCAAGGTCTTAGTGCACTGAGGACCAGTGAGACACCACGTAAGGTGTCCTTCCCCAAAAGGCTCGTACTTCTGTAGAATTTTGAAAAATGGAGGTCAAACCCCAAGGGGGACTATCACATGAAAGGCCGAAGCGGTTGAAACTCCTTTTAGTCGCCTCTTACGACAGGCAGGAATACCTCGGGCCTATTCTTATCCCGGACCCGCAGGGGGGCCATAGTGGAAAGACTACAGCCATCTGACAATGAGTGGATTTCAGTATAGTCCCCATCTAAATGACCAGCAACAGCCGACCCATCAGTGCAAACTGCTTATGACCCCTGTGATGCGTCAAGGACGGAGAAGAATTGGCGGTAGAGGGCCTCAGGATGGAAGATGTCTTTTCGACCTTGTGGTTGATTAAGACAAACCTGTGGCCATGGGAAGCACCATGAAAGTGCATAGGAGAGGTCCAAGCAGAGATGTGGAGACTAGTTCAGGGAGAATAGACCAAATCCAGATTGCTAGCCTTATCCCCAGTTTGGTTTGCCATTATGGGATATGGATTATCACGTGTGGGAAGATGCTTAGGGGCTGGAGACACGTGTAGCGCAATTGAGAAGCTATTGTTTATGCCTGATCTGCAATGTAGGTGCCCCAGCTTCCATGAATGAACTGTTCACAAGGTTGGTTAGTAAGGCTCTTATCGCAGGTCGAACCTCGCAGTAATGTACTGTACCCAGTATCCGCAATGCTGAGGTTAATGCTGAACCATATGCCGGATTTCTGTAATCGAGGTGGGATTGTATAGGGCTTTGTAAAGCTGTAAATGGGAGTGCACTGCACTGCAGCTGATGTTACTCGTGCAGCTGAGTTTATTAAGGTGCCACCAGCAATTTCGCTTGAGTTGGCGAAGATGAAGACTGTCAATTGGGAATTGAAAAACAGTACCTAAAAGTGAGAAGCCTCCACCACATTGAGTAGTTGGCCATTTGAGGTCAAGTTCTATCGACATCATACCGTTCACCCACAACAAGAAACATATGACGCGAGTCTCAGTGGCGGAAAATCGAAAGCCATTGATGATTGCCCATGTACACTCCTTTTTCATGGCGCTTTGCATTCAGTGACACCAACACTGGAGGATCAATAGTGGAGGCGCAATTTGTCAGCATACAACGAGGGTGATAATGGTGACACTACAGCAACTTCAAGACGATTGATGGCTAGTACAAAGAGAGGGACACTCCCGATTCTTTTGGATACTGGGTGTACTGTGGCAAGCACCAACTCAAACTCTGAATTAATGGTGCAACAGAACATCCTCGATTGTGAACAGGAGCAGACCCAGCAGAATTCACTGATGTGAGACATAAGGCATGTAGTTTTGCCATGTGGTGTACGAAGCCATTTGCAGCTCGAAGGAGACAGCTGGAAGGTGTTGACATCCGGCAAAAAACTATGCAGATGGGATACTTCATGTAATTCAGATAGTCAATAGTGGAACAGTCTTACCGAAAATTACCCAGTGACAGAGCCGTAAGACCCTGAGACCCAAGGAGCCAACACAGCCGCCGGCTCACCATGCGTTCAAGAAACTTATGGACAATATTGGTGAGACTTATTGGGTGGTAACTGTCAATCTCTAGAGTGTGCTAACCTGCTTTCAGTACTGGGAAAATGATGCCTTCCCGCCATTGCGATGGGAACTCGCCCTCGCTACAGATGGGGTTCAAGATGCCAACATAGCACCAGAAGGTGCTTTATCATTTGACTGTGGATGTTGTCCAGACCTTGGGCTGTATCAGGAAGTCAGCTGCGACGCGTATACACACTACACTAATGGAGGATTGTTAGGGTTCAGGTAGCGCGTAGTAACATAATTGTCTTCGCTCCAACCGCTGGCTTAGTAAACGAAAGGCAAGTCGATAATTCTCAGACAATGAAGCTTCAGCATAGCGCACAGAAAAATGTTTGGCGGCGGCCTCAAGGTCAGTGTAGACAAGGCCATTTCTAGCTAACACTAGGTACACATGCAATGTCTTATCTGATCTTAACCCAAACTTGCATAGCAGTAGTATGTGGTGCGATAGTTGAGTAGTAAGTTCGCAGCATTTTTGCTTTTATCTTTATTAGGTGGCGGATCAGAGCACGTAGCTGCATAGAGGCAATGAGGTGCGCCGTCGAAGAGTACCGCTTATGGTGTTGGACAGCCCACCTACGATCTGAAATTGCCTCTAATTTCTGAGTACCAGCATTGTACTATCATCCATCAGTGTGCCTGAGAAATAGGTCATTAAATGAGGTGCCAACACTGTGTGTAATTTAGTTTTTTATGATGGTGCAAAATCAATTTTACACGCCCATATCGGAACTATAGAACACAAATACAAGGAGTTAAAGGCGACTACACGTTAAGCCCAACAGAGTAAGAAACACAGCTAAAAGGCGACATTCTCTTGGAGAAAGGTCCTGAACTGAAGATTAAATGTCCTTCGCCACAATGCTACAACGGATAAAAAGTAAAACACTATCCACAGCCCACGCGTCGTTCTCTGTAACAGCCGATAACTCAGACGGTAAACAAATTAGGATATAAGTGGTTAAAAAAGTCATTCTGTCTAGAAATGGTGAACCGTCAAAGGTTGATGACAATGGGCACAGTGATGGCTGTAATTGTCGTTGGCCCCCTGCCCCATGGAAATATCGATGAGGCAGTCCAGAATACAACAGCAGAGGCGAAAGCATCCCAGTCAGCACTGTAGAGAACCCATCAGTAGGTGTCCAGAGGATTAACACTGAGGGAGGGACAGGAAGACAAGGAAACTGTCGCTACCATACAGTTAACTGTGGGCCCTCCAGTGGATGGATGGGAGAAGGCAAGGGTTACAAATGAAGTAAATGGCCGAGAAGATTCCATATGCCACACTGAAGTGTGTGGGGGTACCAGTACTGAAGCGCAAAGGTCAAACTGTCGCAGAAAATTTTCGAGATCTTTACTACTTCCAGGTAACATGGTTCCACCCCACAATGGGTTACGGGTGTAGAAATCATTCAAGTTTAAGAACGGCTGGGTGATCTGGGAATCCAATGAGAACAGCATGTTCTGAGACACCACCTTATTGGATAGGAGGTAGGTAATCACTGCAGATGCCAATATCCAAAAATGCCCTTTCCCGGACAGCCATAGCCCTTGAAGGTGTATTAGGAGGCACAATTGCGCTATATAATGTTTCTGGAACATGCGAGTGAACTCCGCCTGATTGAAGATCTGGTGAGGACACAACCGATGTGGACTGATTCTAATTAAGGTTCACCTTCCGTCCTGCATGTAAGTTGTGGTCAGTGCAGGTTACTTCCACGGCTAGTTAATGGCACCGCATTACCGGTTCTCGCCAGTATCATATGGGTCGCTGCTTCTACTCTCGGCAGCCGGTAGTTGACAAAGTTCTACGGAGCGGTTCTTCTCAGCCTTCCTGTATTTTAAGTGTTCCCGCATTAGTAGTACGTTTGTCCGCTCAAGTATTCTGCGTATTATAATGCCCGTGCTTACCTGGCAGTTAACCTACGTGTCTCAGTCGTATAAACGTTTCTCGTTATTTTCTATGTAAGAGATTAAAACTGTGGATATTTGTTTTACTGTTGTATCTGTACATCTTAAACTGTGAAACCGAGCTGACCAACTTTCTTGGGGTCGCTCTACTGAGTAAGTGCGTTACTTTTTGCCGAACTATTAAAGCAAAAATTAGCCAGTAGAATTTTAACACATTCTTCATGGGATGTGCTTGTTCACTTTGAAAGCAGTGTGAGCGAGCCGACTTACATTTTCTGGCACTGTGTGCTACTTTTTTGCGCTTTCTTCTCCCGTGTTGAATTTTGTCGTTAGCTTAACTTGACCTCTTTCTGAAGCTCCTAGCGAGTCGTTTACTGTTCGGGGGCGATGCTTGCAGTCGATGGGAGTCCACTTGGGCTTCAGAAATGCAGGAAGGGAGCTCCGTGATCAGCTACGCTCGGGACGTCCTGTCACAGCCAGACATGCTGAATCGTGGAGATGCCATTACTCGTGCTGACTGGCGCATCACAACTCGACAGTTGGCTCTACAGTTGTCGGCGAGCATTGGAAGTGCGTCTGCAATGATCAAGACTCTTGTTTATTCAAAGAGGTGCTCACGATGGGTTCCACGAATGCTCACAGCAGAGCACAAGATTCAAAGAAAGGTCATTTCATCGGAATTTTTTGAGCGTTTTGAGACCGACGGAGGCGCCTTTCTGTCAAGGATCGTTATGGGGGACGAAAGCTGCTTCCACCACTTTGCGCCAGAAACAAAAAGGCAGTGCATGGAGTGGTATCGTCCTCATTTTCCACGAAAGAAGAAATGGAAGACAACCCCCCCTCTGCTAGGAGTCATGGTGACAGTTTTAGGGGATTGTGATGGCGTCATTCTCGTGGATATGATGCCAATAGGGTCAACCATCAATTCAGAGTCATTCGTGAAGGCCCTGAATATACTCAACAACCGTTTCCGACGTGTTCGACCAGACAAGAATCCAGCAGAAATCTTGCTGTAGTATGATAATGCACGCCCACTCCCAAGTTTGAGAACCCGGGAACCCATCGCTAAATTGGGTTTGACATCGTTGCCTCATCCACCCAACAGTCCACACCTGGAACGCTCGGAAGTCAGTCTATTTGGACCGCTTAAATTTTCTCTACTGGCAACATGCTTTGAAGGTGACGATCGTGTTGGTCATGCAGTGAAAACATGGCTACGCCTGGAGGACAAGAGCTTTTACCAGCGGGGATTACAGGTTCTTCCACAACGTAGGCGTATGGCCATAGAACGTGATGTATGAAAATGGGACATGGACATGTATATTCTCGCAAAATCCTGACTCTTAACAATAAATACGTTCTGAGAAAAAAATGTGCCCATTACTTATTGAACGATCCTCTTACGTCACTTGCACCGCAGGTTCCGCCAAAATAACATGAACCGCTAAATTATTAATGTCCTCCTCCGATTTTGTTCAGCAAGTTAGTCAAATATAGTCTCGTCTTAACGCTCTCCAGCATTAACTACTTGGTCGGCTTGCCGATTTTAGTTTTCTGTAAGCGTCTTCAGCAGTAACTCCAAACACCCTGATCGGAAATTTGTATAATCCGTCGTAGTCACCAGAATTAAATTCGATGCACATGTCTGAAATGAGATTTTTGGAGACGATGCTTGGCACATTCGACGCTCTGAACCTCCCACGGTACTTCTACTACCGAGTCCTGTTTTCTCGCAGCAGACTGATGGAGAACCGTCTTCCATCACGGCGTCCCTGAACCGGAAGGCTAGAGTAACATTATTTTAGTAAAGGCTGCCTGTTATTTTAGCATAGATTGCCCATAACCGAATCCGCTAAATATGAGAGACATTACGGTGCTGCAAGTCGTTAAAGAAAGGAAACTACTCCTTAAGCTACTGAGAGAAGGTGGAACAGTTCTCAGCGGTGCATCAGGAACACCAAGGGAGGTAGCTGGGGAGCACCGGGTGGTGGGTGGAGTACGCGCTGCCGCGGACCTGCTGGATGCCAATGGGGACTCGCTGACAGCCGCTTCAGCCGTCATTAATATTCCTTAAAGAAAATTGAAGCAATGACTGCCCCCAGTCGTACAAATGAGGTACCATTGATCTAGAGCGCCTTCGTCAGAAATAAAACATTTAAACTGGCATGTCGCGTATGAAGTAAGTTTTAAGCGATAACGCTTTAGTCTAAAGTAGAAAACACAGAAGGCAAGCCACTATATGCTGCTCATTCATGTCGAACTGCGGTAGCGTCAGACAGTTGGACATGTGTAATGAGCCCGTTGTGGCTTGCCTTCTGTGTTTTCTATTTTAAAATTTTGAGACTAAAGCGTTATCGCTTGATATTCAATATGTTCATTTCTGATGAAAGCTCTCTCGGTAATGGCCTAAACCTAGGTCAAAAAGACTAGGTGTGCGACCGAGGGCTGTCATTGCTTTAATTTTACTTTTTAACGGTCGCTGACAATGCAGCCATGTTTAAAACTAAGATTTCCTTAAAGAAAATCATCAGTGACATTCCCCTGAGGACATTTTATTCGCAGTTCCGGCTGCCTTAGTGCGTTGTAATTGAGAGAGCTTCTGTCCTGTAACATGTAGCATGCTTTAAGTATGTTAATTTTCAGAGTTAATATGAAGTTCTAACAATCTTGCAGCTCTCGAAGAATGAAATTGTTCTTAAATGCAGACCATAAGCTGCTTACAGGCGTTGATAATATCAACGGGGACAGTTCAAAATGTGTGCCCCGACCCGAACTCTGACCTCGGATCTCGTGCTTACATGGAAGACGCTCTATCCGACGGAGCCAATTTCAATCTTCGAGAGCTGCAAGATCACCAATGGTATGTTCTTTAAGACATGTCCGAAAAAACAGATACCAGCTTCATATAGGTGCGGCTTACCGGCCAATCATCTTCAGTGCGGATGCACTCGCAATGCTCCAACTCTTAGGGAATCTGTAGACTGGCTGCCTCAAGTGTCGTGGGCAGAGGCACTAGAAATGTACTATGTGGACACTAAGTTGGAAATCTGAGTCTCACAGGGACCATGCCAGAGGAAAGTCCTGAAACTGCACTATCCTCTGTGACCTCGATGACTCAATCGGATAAAGGGTCTACCATGTAACCAGTAGATGCCGGGTTCGAGTCCCAGTCGGGGCACAAATTTTCAACTGTCTCCGTTCATACTTATCAACACCTGCAAGTAGCTGATGGTCTGGGTTTCACTGTAATTTCATTCCGGAGTCAAGAAAAATCCGTGTTCAAATAGCAAGGTAGGATTTGTGCTCAGTTGTTTGATAGATGTGACGCTGTACCACACTTCGTTACAAGCACCGCCACATTCAGAAGTTTTAGCTCGTTTGCTAGGTAACTACGTCTAATGACAGCTTTAAGTTCGTGTTACCGAAGTAATGTTTACTGCCCAATCTGAATTGCAGCTGATATGTGAACTTCGCGGTTATTACCAGTATCCTTTTTGAAAATTAGCGATACTAGTAATTAAATGAATTAATTAAACCAAGTGCCTCCCCAAGAGTCGTCAGTTGCATTTTCTCTAGTGTTTCGGATGATATCTGCAGTATGGTTTTTGTACTGTGTAGCTGGAGACAGAGCCAACAATTACTGCTCGTCCCTGCTTTCATGCTGCGCCCACTTAACAGAAGACGTTATAAACAAAATGATTTTAAAGCGGAATATTACGTGGTCATTCGGTAGAGTGCTCCGAAATTAGTCCAGTCCGATATGTGCTTCATCTGTGTACAGTAACAGTTAAGTCAAACACAAAATACGGACATGGGGGTTGCACCCCTCTACCATCCTCCACACCTACAAATCCTTAATCCGTCCCATCCTCTGTTATGCCAGTCCACCCGGATATCCGGCTCGCCGCCGCCGCCGCCGCCGCCGCCGCCCCAAATTCTCTAAGTCCCTCCAGATCCTCGAGCGCCATGCACTCCACCTCGCCTTCCAGTCCTCTGTCCTTTTCCTGGGCTCCCTCTCCCCAATTATATCCCGTTTTTCCCCCCACCTATCCTCTGCCTCCCTTCTCTCCCGAAGACCTTTTCCATTTCCCTTCTCTACAATTCCCCATTCCCTCTCGCGTCTGCACTGTCCCCCCTTATCAGTACTCTTCCTCTGTCGGTTGCCCCCCTCGTTTTTCCTCTCCTCCCCTTTTTTCCTCTCGTCTGTGCAGGTCCGCCCCCCCCCCATCTGCCGTTGCTTAGGTGTGTCATCTTCGTGCCTACTTCTTAGTGCTGTTATGAAACTTCCTGGCAGATTAAAACTGTGTGCCCGACCGAGACTCGAACTCGGGACCTTAGCCTTTCGCGGGCAAGTGCTCTACCAACTTAGCTACCGAAGCACGACTCACGCCCGGTACTCACAGCTTTACTTCTGCCAGTACCTCGTCTCCTACCTTCCAAACTTTACAGAAGGTTCGCAGGAGAGCTTCTGTAAAGTTTGGAAGGTAGGAGACGAGGCACTGGCAGAAGTAAAGCTGTGAGTACCGGGCGTGAGTCGTGCTTCGGTAGCTCAGTTGGTAGAGCACTTGCCCGCGAAAGGCAAAGGTCCCGAGTTCGAGTCTCAGTCAGGCACACAGTTTTAATCTGCCAGGAAGTTTCATATCAGCGCACACTCCGCTGCAGGGTGAAAATCTCATTCTTAGTGCTGTGTTTCCATTGAATGTTCAGTGTTGTGCGTCTTTTCCGAAATGTTCTGAACGGAAATCATACTGTCGCTGGGTGTTATTTTTATATCTCTTGCCAACAGAAACCAGACGGTCGCCGTGGTTTGTAATTGTCTGTCTAGTACTTTACCTGTCTGCTTCCTGTGTATTTTATTAGCACCCCCAACCCCTTGTTTTACGTTTTAACTTTCCTCAATTTTCCGCCGTTTTACAATTTAATTCACCGTTTTATCGCCTGCTTTCATTGTTTCTTCTCTTCTGATGTTTTAAAAATTTTGTAGTCTGAAGAGCAGCGTACTAAGCTGCTGCCAGCCCGCCCCCTTCGGAGGAAATCTAAATTCAATAAAGAGAACAAAACATTAAGTATAACCTATACTACAGAATCGAGGCAGTAGCGCTGTATGCTTGACGCCGGCAGTCAACACGGACCAGGGCACCACTAAGGATGCTGCAGTAAGGGTTAAGTTTAACTGTCTCTGTTTATACGAACGATAAAACAATCATCACACTAGTGTTACCTGGAACCGTTGCATCAAATTGGCACGTACAATTCCGCTTTAAAAATCGTTTTGTTGGTAACTGGAAACAATCCGGCGCCTTCTGCTGGCAGGGGGCGTAGCATTGAAGGAGAGGGATTACGAGTTCCTTTTGCTGGCTCCAGTCACATACTACAGGTATGTAATTGCAAATACGATCTGAAACACTAAAGAAAATGTGCTTTACTACTCAGATCGATGCCTTGTTGTCGCTGTGCTGTAGTATTTAATGTGAGCTATTTCTCCAACTGATCAAATACGCATTACAATGTCTGACGGTATCTCTCGCATTACGACTACGCCATTTGAAAGGCGTTTCCATTGCCGATCGGGATAGAAGTTAGCTATTTGCAGTAGAAGTGAAATTATGAAATACAGGAGCTTGACGTTTGGTTCACTATTTCTAACGCCATTTTGTGGGTGATCACAATTTACCCATTACATTCATTACAACCTGCTGTCTCTTCGCTACATGGTGTAACATTTTTGAGTACAATTCTGCGGAAAAAGGAACTTTCTTCATTTACACCGTCATGCGAAATACCCAAGTAACTGCTTGCAAACTAACTATGGGCCGCAGCTAGGTTTTTCTGTTTTAGAATGAATCTCGTGTGATGGTTTTTCTTTGATGGTTGTAGTTTTTCGTTAATGTCTCGTGGATTGGTTTTGGTTTATGGATGAGAGGTTTTGAGTGTTTTAGGAGATTTGTTTTTGGGATGCGTGTGTAAGTGAATGCGATGAACAGCCTAGAGGATGTTTCCGTTCGCTGTTTTTGGTGAGTAATTTTTGTTTTTTCTGTAGTAACTTATGTTTTGTTGTATATTTATGGTAGCTCGGTTGTGTTTTAATTGATGTGTGAATATGGGGTATCTGGATTTGAGTTTCTGGAGTTTTGGTTTCACTTTTAGGAGTTTTAGTTGTTGGTTTTTTGGTATCAATAGCTTTGAGCTAGAGGTGCAGGGCAAAGTCCGATTCCTGTTTGTTTTGTGGCTGTAGCGGTATGTTCTGATCTGAACATTTCTCTGGATGTTATTTGTCTGTGGATGGTGCGGTGTCTTGTTATATTTTAAATGCACCCCCGTCCCAAACTCCCGGTTTTCCGCGGTTGTCTCGTTAGTTTGATTTTATTTTTGGAGTGAGACGTTTTTGTATAGTTTTTACTTTTTTGCGTTTGTTGGCATGTTTATGTAATGGCGTCATCGTCGCCATTTTGTATACGTTGGAAGTAGACTTTCTCGCAATGTTTGTGAGGTCATAGGTGAAATAAGATGGGTGTAATCTGTAGCTTCCGTAATGGCTTTTATTGTAATAGGCAAGACATCGCCTTTGGTTTATGTAGTAACGTAACCTTTCTAGCTTGAGTCGCCTTACGTTTTGGTTGTAAAATTACTTTTACTCATGGTACGTAACACTCCCTGCTACATGCAATTCTGTTCAATACGTTGCATCCTAATTCAGCTCAGTTGCGGCCTTGGCGATTTCTGCATGCCGCATGTTCTCAGGACGGCATTACGCCTTTGGTACGTCTACATAATATTTTTGATTTACAGTTTCTTCAGTCCCTCTTAATTCTGAGATGGTCTATTTTGTAAGCAACATATTAAGATTTTACCTCCGTTACCTATCGTACCCTGTTTTTGAAATCTACACTGCTCAACAGAACTTTGGAATTCAATCGTTAAGTGTAGCCTATGGTACTGGAGATCTCACTGAGCTAGGCACATCATGCATTATCCAGTTACTCCCCTTGTACTGGTCTGTGTTTACTACCGGCATGCATTGTGGCCGTTTCCCAGTCACGTAAACATACCGCTGCCGCAGAGACACACCGCGAACAGTCCAGTATCAACAACAGCTTCATTCAGTTTGTGTTCAACATCGCAGGAACACGCCACGCAGAGGCATAGCTGTACGTATAGAGTCAGGATAGTGGCTTTACCTCCATCAAATCGTACACAGAAAGATGTTGCCGGTCAGTTACATGTCACTGAAAGCTGTGTAAGGTGTGGGGAAACTAGAGGGAGACGGTAAATGTGAACGACAGACCTCCCAATGGCCATGCTCTTATGGCAACGTCAATGCAGGCTCGAGATAGTTTCCTCAAACTGTTTGTTCTCCTGCGCCCAACATCAGCTGCCAGAAATATTGGTAAGGACTTCTCCCGGGCATCAGGGAATCTTAACTCAGGTCGAACAGTGCTTAGAAAATTTCATGACGGTAGTCATCATTCCATAAGACCCATGACAAGATTTGCACTGAATCCATGGAACCGAGCCAGTCGATCTGGGCTCTTATGAAACAATAGTGAACCATAGCAGAATGGTGTAATGTGATGTTCACTGACGAGACAAGGATTGGTTAGCGACTGGACACTAGCGCTTCTCCTAACCCGAACACGTCTACACAACGACAGGAATGCCGATACGTTCACGAACTCCATCCAGCTGGAAGTGTAATGTTCTTGGCGGCAATGATGAGATAGCAGTCGTCTTTAATTCTTATCTACGACAATCTGACTGGTCGCCCAGACCTCCAAGAGGTCCTACAACCGATTGTAAGGCCCTACAGACGAAGTCACTGACAAATTCACCCTGTTGTATGACAATGCGAGACCACATCGGACTCCAGCAGTGTCTCGGGATCTTTAAAGTTGCAACGTGAACCGTATGCATTGGCCAGTACAGTCCACAGACAAGAATGCAATTCAGTATACATGGCAACTACTTAAGGTGGTCATTGCACTGCTTCCGAAACCACCTGGTAATGTTCAGGACTTCACTGAAGCTGCCATTGAGGAGTTGGATCCCATACCCCAAGACAAACTTGGTCTCGCCTAGAGTGAGAGTACTCTTCAGTTTACAAGGAAGACACGATCACTGCTGAAGACTAATTATCGTCATCATGAGATAAAAGTTTTCATTGTTTTTGTTTTCAAGATGAGCTCTTGGGGGAGAGCCTGCTTTGTTTTGTAACGATTTCTTTTGCAATTGACGTATACTTCCGTGCCCTATCAGCCGGCGCTGGCCGCTGTCTTACGGAGACCTCCGGCGATCATGATCAGTATGTCAAATGTGATTGTCAATGAAATTTACGTAGGATGTATAAATAGGTTTGTAAATGTAAACCGTTGCATGCAGCTGTAAGAACACAGGTTTCCTTTTTATTGTAAAACCATTCGTAAGAGAAAATTTAAGTAAAATTTAAGTCTCAGTATGAAGTGTGTTATTTGTGACGAAGGGAAGACTCTTGTGTCTTCAAACGCGAGGGGTTTATGTGTAAAGTTTTGATTACTCAGTTTAGTAGCTGAGTCTTCTTTGTGAAGGAATGTCCGTCTTTTGTCAGATACTTCACTTTCCTCTTCCATCACTACCTTTCCTCCTCCAAGCCACGATGTGTTAGGGCGCAGTATTAGAGCTTCTCTTCTTGAGAATACCCATTTTGGTTCAGACACTGTGTCATATTGTTACTTCGTACCACTAATATTACCACGTTTTACAGGGAAGATGCGGATGAATCATATGAACAGAAATAACCGACTTGGGCGACATCTCCTTAGTCACCAATGCCCACCGGCAACTACGAATTGTTATTAACTTATAACCTGCTTGTCACTTTGTGAAGTCTGATTGCTAAGTGTGACTAATACCGGGGGCACGTAAGGTATTCCCAACTCTCTCAGATGCGAAAATACGAAGCCGTGTCAGTTGGTCCTAAGGAACAATGCCTCCCACCTTACAGGAATTCGATCTCTAATATCTTTCGTCAGCTCTACTCACGTCCTGAATAGGGAGAGTTGAGCAGAACAACATTCTTTTCTGCAAGGTGAGGAATTCACCGTGAAAGCACATTATTCTGGTGTCGTTCGTTAAGTTAGAAGTCAGCTAATTACGTTGACAATTACGATGTACGTAGCAAGAGGTGTGTGTGTGTGTGTGTGTGTGTGTGTGTGTGTGTGTGTGTGTGTGCGCGCGCGCGCGCGCTCGCGCGTAATACGAGGGCGTGCTGAGAAGTAATGCACCGAATTTATGTTGACTCTTGAAGCCTTTTATTTAAAAAGGAAGATTATTAACATTCTACCTCCCAACGTAGAACTAAAGAATAACTATATAAATACGTATTCGCCCCGCCTGCCACCAAATTTCTTTCAACGACAGACCAGTTGGTTAGTACAGTGACTATAGGATGTTTGACATTGACTGAGCCACGGCCTCAAGTTAACCTGGGTCGCTTTATTACTATCGAACTTGTGTCCTTCTCTAAGGCGTTCTTTCAATTTTGGAAAGAAGCGAAAATCGTATGGGTTCGAATTAGCCTATATGGAGCGAAAACTCCCATGCGGTAGTTTGTAGGTTAGGGGGGAGAGGGGCAGAAGACCTGAGGGGGGCATGCAGAGTTTCTAATATTTTGGAAGACTCGTGGGGCACCTGAGGTGGACATGTATCCAGACCAACAGCGACTCTCTGGGAGCGAACAACTCGCTCCGTACTTCCTGACGTCAAATCTCGTCAGAACTTGATCGACTGACGTTCGCTTGCCAATGGATTACCAGTAGGCCTATCGGGAAGGGATGAAGAAATGTGTCCACAGTGAACTATAAATATGTAAGCAGTGCTTTCAATTTGCTGCCAGTAACGGGCTAATATAATTGAACTGATGTTTAATTTGACTGTTCAGTAAGTCTTCGACCAAAGAAGGCATACGGCAACACACTGTGGTCGGGTTGGTTGCCAACTTACCCCCCTGCGACTACACGGAATTCTGACAAGTCACTTGGGGGCGCGACCTGCAGAGAGCCTTCACGTACTCTGGAACACCACACAGAGGGAATTTGAATCAGCAAGAGAGGTCGCTCGTACCCCTTTGCTGTTTCCGCCAATGTCACGGACAACCAATCATCGAAAGTGTTCCTCCTCCGTGCGGGTATTTCGCACCGCGCCTACGACGATCACGGTAGTTACGACGCAGACAACGGACAGAAGAAATCTGCTCCGTATCCAACGACCGCACACCGCCGTCAACAAGGGACATCGAAACCTGGTCGTGGGTCTGTTGGTATTCTGTCAGACTCACGGCGCAAGACTAGAAACATTGAACTCTTACAAAACGTAACTTATGTCTTAATTTGTTCCGAAGTGCTCCGCTTAAGGAGAGCTAGGACTTTAACATTTCATTGGCAATGTAGTAAGAAAGGAACTGTTGACCAAACAACAGAAGGTTGTATTTCAAAGACTGTTGTTCCTGTTAGGAAATAGTTACGAAGTTGGTTGCTTCTTTTTACGCTTAACTAAGACTACTTTTGTTTAATTCATTGTGTTCTTAAATATAATAAACTACATCCTCGAGTGTTTCCTGTAGAAGTGTTCAAATTTCACGGTAATTAAGCTGGATTTTTTCATATCGTTTGGGCACCGAATGCTTTCAAGATCCAAGATCATAGCATCCTTAATGCATAATTAGTTTGACAACATTTTGTTAGTTGCCTTCACATACTATACACGAATATGAATATATGCTAATGCACAGATCAACCGCATTTTAATGAATGCTACTTTCTTGAATGACCAACCGGCTCTTCTTACAGGCAGACTTCTCTTGAGGTGGGGGGGGGGGGGGGGAGATACGACGTCAGACGGGCCGACTTTGAGCAGGAGAGGCACCACAGGATATTTTAATTTCCACTGTCTACACTTTTACAAATAAATTCATAAAACTGTCAGCATGACTAGGAAGGATTCAGGATTCACAGCTAGAGGTGTACTGCATTTTATTTTAATTGCTGACTATCTGACGCTGTCAGGTATGACCGCAGCTTTCGTACATTTTGGTACGTTATGCTGTAACATTTAGTTTTAATTTTGTCCGAAGAAGGTGTCCCTTGTGACACCGAAACCTAGGTCAGAAATTGTGTTCGCGACTGAGGGCTGTGTGTCTCAAAATTTTGTATTATACAACAGTCGCTGATTGACAGCCATGTTAAAAAGCTTAATCCAACACTAGTTATAATCAAACTACAAGAAGAGCTATTTTGCACTTTTGGCTGTTTGTGATGGAGTAGAATAACAAGTTGTTGCCTTTCAGCATCCCACCAAGCTGGAAATCAGTTTTGTTCCAAGTTATTGGAGAAGCACGACGAAGTGAAGTAATCACACAGGGATATCTTCCAGTTTCATCTACCATACATTCAGTACCCACGATTCAAAGGTATTACCAGTATCAGAACTTCAGTACCTTGTAAGCGAATAGTGAAGCAGTCAACCCACCACCACTTAGTAAAAAGCAGACTTTACAAAAGACATCTCTTCCTCTTCGTATGTATCTCCGTACTTCAAGGAACTAGACGCTGCACTCAGAGGACATGAAGGAACCAAATGCGAGTGCGTATCAACGAGCCATATCAATTTTTTGATACCTGACTCCGTGAAAACGTTTAGTGCGTCACACCTAATTGGGACGAGTACCACTTTTTTCTTTTCCATCGTATTTTTTGGTGGTGTCATGTTTCTCATTCCCTGTATAAAGCCATTCTGTATACAACTACACAGCTGGCATTGGAGATGTGTATGCTAATTTAATTGAAATACGCGTGTTTGTTACAAAAACAATTTGTTCACTGGCAGAAATGTATGTAAATGCCGAGAGCAAATCATGATCTTAGTAGCTAGGACCATATTTCTTAACCAGGTTTTCGACGACTTAAGTAGAAGAGGTACACCGACTTCTATTGTGCCGCCTTTCCTAGCATTGGCGACAAGATAAGGGAGGGGGGGGGGGATGTAACAGTCTGTTGTAGTTAGATGCCACCGGGGGGTGTCGCAGACTGATGCTAGTGACGAGCGGGTGTAATCTACAGTTTTTAGTGCTGTGAAGTGTAATAAGTTGCGTCGTAGGCAGGAATTAGAGGAAACATCCAAGAGGTAGTGGGAGCTCCATGTTTCCCGCACCATAATTTACAGATACATCAGAAAACATTATGGACGCAGAAAAGGAACATGGCAACTTGGAAGTTAGCTTTTCAGAGCCATGAAGGTACTGCATCGTTGGCGAAGAACTGGTCGTATGTGTGTGCATTGATAGTGTAATGGTTTGCAGTCCGAATGCCTCACACAAGATGCTCTTCGACATAATGAGACTTTCCCAAGAGCCACAGGAAACTGACTTGCGATTCAACGTAGGCTTTTCTTCTATCTGTAAAGAAGACACCACCTAGTTTCGAGCATCTAAGACCATTTGGTGAGGACAAATGATTATCCATTACAAAGAAATTAGCCTGTTGTTGAAATACAGCCTTCCCCACTGCTCCGATATGCTGAGGCACTGACAGCAATGGTCTGCAGTTTTCACTAGGAAATTCGAGATGTAAGCCACCAACAACCAGCGTTGTGAAGCGTTGCAGGAGGGCCTAGCGCGAAAATGGCAAAGACGTATACACTTCGCGAATCAACGCCACCGGCTGACGTTCCGACTCACTGGCGGGTTTGGATCCTATGGTGACTTGCTGGGTCTGATTCCCATCGACCACTGGGTGTCATTGCGTGAAACCGTGTTTGCAATGTCGTCTTTGCATTGTTAAGCTCAGGTGCCTGCAGTGCACAGTAGGGAAAATGAACTTAACACCTGAGCAGGGAAAGCCGTGCAGTCATTCAGTGAAGGACGATCATCAGACGGATCAACCAGTGAGTTAAAACTATCAGGCAGAGCACTTTGAAATATTTCAGACTCATTGCCACGACATCTTGGTACATGATAGTTTTAGTGTCTTTCTGTTTATGGGTTGCATTTTTACATACGACTTGTCAAGCCAATGGCAACACGGCATCTCTTGCCGCAATTGTCACAAGTGTATCTGGCTGCTGAGGCAGGAGCAGTGGTATCATTGCGAAGCTTTTTCTGCCTTAATCTGTCTAACCAACTGTTGTGACTTGGCAAGACAGCCAAGTCACAATGAGAGGAAGCCGAAAGGCACGCGTTAAGCTCACGCAGATTGGCGCGAGGTCTGGAACAGTTAAAGGAATTAATAGTGGCAAATAAAGTACGTAGTTGATGTAATACTTAACTTTAATCCACAATTGTAGAACATCTCTCTTGACGGTACATGTTATAACCACAATATAAAATAATATCAAATGCTATGGCGCCTTGCTAGGTCGTAGCAATTGACGTAGCTGAAGACTATGCTAACTGTCGTCTCGGCAAATGAGAGCGTAATTGTCAGTGATCCCCTTCTGGCAAAGTCGTCTGTACAACTGGGGCGAGTGCCAGGACGTCTCTCTAGATCTGCCGTGTGGTGGCGCTCGGTCTGCAATCACTGACAGTGGCGACACGCGGGTCCGACGTATACTAATGGACCGCGGCCGATTTAAAGGCTACCACCTAGGAAGTGTGGTGTCTGGCGGTGACACCACACCAACCATCATCCTTTGACATTCCAGATGATATATCATCACGCCACTCTGGTCTCATGCTAGCCCGTGCCTCCCATCTGTTTGTGTCGATTCCAAAGCTCTCCATATCTCGTTTACAGGAGTCTTAACCTCAATACAGGACGTCCTACATGTCTTTTGGCTATAGACATCTCTCCAAGCACCACCTCACGTGGTAATCTGTCATGACATACGGTGGACGTATCCCAGCCAGCGGAGTCTTTTCTGCTTCAAGAAAGCTGAAATACTGTTGCAGTTCGTTTTAGATAGCACTGCTTCGTTGGTCACTTGGTCCTTCCACGTTACTCCGAAGATGGATCTCAGCCACCGCATGTGGTAAGCTCGGTGGCTTCCGTCACGTGTCAACTCTTCCTTACACGGGATACCCTTTTCAGAGAGCAGAAAAGCCTACGTTGAATCGCAAGTCACATGCAAGTATCATGAAAGTGTCGAAGCGATTTGCATTTTATTTATTAAGCATTTTGACTGAGTCGGCAGTATTTGCCATGCCTCCAGATGGAAGATTATCGACGGTCCCGAACCCGTTAATGTATTTTAATGCCTGCTACTGTGCCACATCCGTATGTTATATTACGAGTCTGGCAATTTTTTTATATGCTGCAGTGGTTGAATCTTCGAACATCCCATTGTTTCTCCGCTGAATACCATACTGACACCGACTGCGGGCTGATCACTGCAGTCAACAGACTTAACTGCACTCGAGGGCAATACCATTGGGACGACTATGAGGCAGTATACCTAGAACCACGCGCAATTTGATTCTTTGAGAGACCTCAATAGCCAGGGTATACGTCGATGAAACTTTCTAGCTCTCAGTAAACCATCACGTGACATCACGAGAGATTCGCTGGTAGATCGACATGTCACGCTTTCATCAGACAAGACACCATCCATCTATCTATGCATTCAACAGCAACCGAATGAAGTGGTGTCGAAGTTGTTTGGCCTTTGCTCGACAGACTGCCGAATTGACTGAGCACAGACTAGTAATTCAGTGATTTGACTTTGTACTGATTTTTGTTTCATTTCATAAATTTTTGCACCCATAACGGACTCTTCTGCATTTCAGTTCTGCAGTTCATGTTATAAGGAAAGCAAGGTAGTAACAATACCAACTTTAGCGACTTTAGCCATTACAATTCGAAATAGTTTTTTTCTATTTAGAATGAAATAGTAATCTTACAGTGTGGCCGCATTTCATCTCTCACTGCTGCAGTACGCCGTCGCTTGCAACAGCTGCAGACCACATGAGCCGTCCCCAAAGTAAGTCTGAAACGGAGGGTCAGATGGGGGAAGATGATATTCTGAGGACTCTGAATCAACTACATGAACGTCGGGATACATACAGTTATATTTGGAGTTCATACGGATTTGATCAACACCGACTCATCAATGAATGGAGTAACAGCGGGTTAAAGGGACTGAACTGCATGGTCATCCAGCTGGAGAGGTAATGCATACACTGGCGTTCGGCCGATAATACACCTTAGGTAAGGTGTCCAGGAACCTCCCGCGTTAAAAGATTTGGAAGGATAGTCTAGGACGTGAGCAGCGCCTTCCACCAAAGGCGCGCGCTATGTCCAAATATCCTGACTGGAGTTAACGCGGCAAGCACAATCCAAGTAATAATTTGCACCCGCCAACACCTACGTATGCAGACACCGTGACGGATATAATGCCCAATCATTCTTTGCTTAGTAGCGTCAAACTTGCAACAATGAACTGAGTTTAGGGGAAACTAGTGCTTTTACAGTTACCTGTAAGGATGATCGAATTGTGGATAGAGTGCGTTAAGCAATTTGCGAGAGATCAGCAGAGATTCGCGACGGTACCAGCCCAAGTACCGAACGAAGCACAACCTTCCAGGGATTTGGCGGAGGCATCGGACGCGAACGGCGCCAAGTATTCAGGAACTCGGCAACAGGCTTGAGGAATCGCGAACACAGAAGAGAAACCCAAAAACCCCTCGAGCAACACCATGACGTGAACGGTGGGTAGGGGGGAGGGCGGCAGGCGCGCGCGCGCACACACACACACACACACACACACACACACACACACAGTAAGAAAGCTGTTTAGGATTTCTTATTGGTAACGCCACCTCTGTATGAAAATCACTGGCTGTGCTGTGTGCAGTCGGTGGCTGCTTTGCATTGTTGTAATTCTCGCCATTGTAGTGTTAGGCAGCTGGCTGTGAACAGCGCGTAGCGTTGCACAGTTGGAGGTGAGCCGCCAGCAGTGGTGGATGTGGGGAGAGAGATGGCGGAGATTTGTAATTTGTCATGAACTGCTATATTTATATATGATGATATCAAGGTAAATACATTGTTTGTTCTCTACTAATATCATTCATTTGCTAACTATCCCTATCAGTAGTTAGTGCCTTCCATAGTTTGAATCTTTTATTTAGCTGGCAGTAGTGGCGCTCGCTGTATTGCAGTAGCTTGAGCAGCGAAGATTTTTGTGAGGTAAGTGATTTGTGAAAGGTATAGTTTAATGTTAGTCAGGGCCATTCTTTTGTAGGGATTTTTGAAAGTCAGATTGCATTGCGCTAACAAAATATTGTGTGTCAGGTTAAGCACAGCCATATATAAATTGTTCAAAGGGGACGTTTCATATGTCGACCCTTAGCCTAGGATACCTCACTGGAATCTTCTGATTTTTTTGTTGTAGTTTGTGTAATTAGTGTAGATTTTGTTTATTGCTAGCGCGTAATTGTAGAGAAAATCTCCTTTGTAGTTGCAGACTCATTGTTGTACAGTAAAACAGTTGTGGCATGCATGTAGATTTGCACCAAGTATTTCGCAGCTGCAATTAACTAGATATTATTTTCAGTGCTATGTTAATGTGTTCTCTTATTTTTGATCTTCAAATTGTGTTTTTCTGTGTTGTCGTGTGAAATACTGTGACAATTATGGCGTGTGAAAAACGTAATACTAGGCTCCAAAGTAAACTGAGAAATGACAGTGAAGACGAAAGCAGTGTGTTAGCGCCGCAGAGTAATGAATTAACTAATGTTCAAAGTAGTAATTTGGTAATTGCGCATAGGGAAATGGAGCGGGCGGCAAACAAGGGTGTAGACAGTGAAACAGGTAGTGAACAGGGAAGCGTTATCGATCGATTGGTCGGCAACAGCTCGCCTCAGGAATCGCGAATGACAGAACACAATATCGCAAATACTTTAGATTCAGGTTTTGGGTCATCACCGTTTTCTCAAATAAGTCAAGACACATTTTCTGCTTGTCAAAATGTGAATGTTGCCGGTGCAAATGCACTGCCGAAAAGCGTAGAGAAACAGATTCCAGACACTAATACATTATTATTGCAATTAATGCAACAAATGGAACAAAATCAGAGACAAATGGGACAAAATCTTAAAAAGTTAGACACAATGGAACAACACCAGAGACAAACACAGCAACAGTTAGACGCAATGGAACAAAATCTTCACACCACGCTTGAACAAACACGTGAAGATTTAACTACTGAGTTACATAACATTGAATCGAAATGTCAAAAAGTCTGTAATGACGTAAAAACACAAATTTGTGAGCATTTTCAACCTATTTTTTCGCGGCATGAAAATGTATTACAGAATCATGAAGCAGCCATAAAAGAACTGCAAACCATTGTTCATGAAAATCACGACACCTTGCAAGCTAAAATTGACTCAGTTGCATCTACCGATTCGGTTACGCAACTTGCAAAAACTCAGGAAAACTTAAAGGACACAGTAGATACTCTGAAACTTGGTTCATAAAAACATACAGAGGAAATAATTTCACTATCGGATAAAGTAGCTGAACTTTCAGATCAGTTCACTAACTTATCTACAAAGGTAGATGATGATCTGAATGACACAAGACCTGTAGCCTTCACTGACACTGAAGAGTGCGAACAAATTAGGAAATTCAAACAAAATCAGAATCAGATTAATACGCAACACCAAAGAGAAATCCGGGAAGTACAAGATCAGCTGACACAGTTAATACAAGAATTACGTATTTCAGAGGATACTCGCGCCCCAATACGGGAAGAGGGACACAGAAATACGGAACAGCCACAAAATAATAACACAGGGCATTTCGGAAGTTATGAAAGAAATTGGCAATGTGCACCGAATTTTGAGATGGAACGGCCGACACGACCTAACAATGACCGATATGCGACTCGACGACATGATGATTTTGACTATAAGCTGTTCATTACTACACGTAAATTCAAAACATTTAAGAATTCTGGCAACGACATTCATCCACAAGCATGGCTCCATCAATTCTCTCATTGTTTTCCTCCCAACTGGTCATTGGAGCACAGATTAGAATTTATGTGTGGCTACTTAGAGAATGAACCAGCTGTAAGAATGCGATCGGTCATTCACGATTGCCACAGTGAAGGAGAATTTTACCATGCCTTCCTCTCAGCATATTGGTCTCAAGCCACACAAGACCGCGTAAAACATGGCATCATAATGATGAAACATTTCGAACAATCTGAATTCTCCAGTCTTGTGAAATATTTTGAAGACATGTTGCATAAGAATCAGTATCTTTCAAACCCATACAGCCCCTCAGAACTCATCCGCATTTGCTTAATCAAACTGCCTGAACATTTACGACGTATTATTTTGGCAGGACGTTGCAAAGACGACGTTGAAGCATTTCAGGGACTTTTACAAGAATTAGAAATTGACACTGACAATCGCGGAACGCGAAACCGGGAAAACAATCACTACAGGTCACATCCGTCACAATTCCGTGACGACAGAAGTAATAACTGGACACGACAAGGCTATTCTCACAACACAAATCGTGACGAAAACAGACACCACCCTTATGACAACCGCTGGCAGAATAATAGTTACAGAGAAAGATCGCATTTCCGTAGAAATGAATATGACAGAGATAACCATAGAAACAGACAATATGGTAACCAGAACTGTTATTATCAAGGGAGACAGAATAACTTCAGACGCAACAGTTCGGCGCACAGTTACGATTCAGGGAGAAATTCTCCACCATGTGACCGACAAGAAAGAAACTATGGAATCTACCGACATGACGACAGACGATATGATCGTAACGACAGACCTGAATTGCATCAGAACTGGCGGGATTCAAACAGAGCAGGGCCCTCTCGTCATGGTGAATTTGTAGAAGTTAGGTCTCCTAATCCAAATAACGACGCGCGCCAACAAAGAGGCAGACTGACTCGCGCCGCAGGCAGCCACCTGCGCCGGCTGGCTCAGGAAAAAATAACATAGACGCTAACATTAAGAAAAATTCCAGTATTCTTTAACGACGTATACCACATGATAATTGCGTTGAAGTTGAAACTCTGCGTACTAGGAAGAGTAAAGGTTTACACCACATTTCACATGTAAAACCGTTTATTGAAAGATAATCTGCTTTTTAACTTTGTCTTTGCCATCAAACTTTTCACTTCACATTTCTAGTATGCTTTGTCAGATGTAGAATCTGTTAACATGTAACAATGTTTGAAGTGAAATATCCAGTCAAGAACCAAGAGAACTTATTTAAACAGAAATTACGAATGCATTGTTATAATGAACAGACGACACAGTGTTGTTAATTGTACATTCTTGCTTGTTAGTCGTTACGTAATCGTGCAACTATCAGGCTTACGTACTTAGGACACATACTGGTACTGCTAATGAGATTTTAATGCAACTTTTGGTTTACTTGAAAATACATTCTGGGTTTAAAGTACTTTCTGTGAGATACCAGAGGACACAGTGGTTAGTTTATGTGACAGCTACACGATTTTTATCACGACGCTACTAATGAGTGACAATTTACAATGTTGCTTTTGCGGTGTATCTGTTTTATATCTGCACAGTTTTCTGAATTCTTCTGGAAAGAAAAACATGTTTTAGTAGTAACTTTTGTGGTATAGCAACAATGAGACAGCCTTTTTCGTGGCATAACAATACGTTACTGTACAGTACTTTCTTCATTACAACAATAAGCGTAATAACTACGATATCTATACGCAAAGCATTTCACTTTTGTGTATTATGAGGTAAGTACGTTGACTTATGCAGAACTTAGCTTTCGGAGGACGATAACTACGACACTTCCACACAGATTATGTTGCAACAAGACGCACATTTAGCGCTACAGTACACGTATTTGAGTGATTAATTTTGTACTTAAAACATTTATTTTTAAAGATTTTTGAATTACAAAGAAAGTTTTCCGTGATACATTTCATTGCATTGCTGTAATCTGTAACACCTGAGGGTATAATTACATTAATCCTCAGGGGGGTACATGCTTACTTTGTGTACCATGTGTGTGGCAACCACAAGGAACCCTAGCTAATATGGTATTTGCTTATACAACTTTACACATCGGTACCATATTTCTCTAACACACAAATTACACAGCTATCTGATCATGTAACTGAGAGATAAACTTTTTTTATTACATCAGTGACAGATGTTTACGCAATTACACAGTTGGATAACTTCACACTTATGAAATTGTATTTTGTCTGTACTTTGTGAAATGCTCATATTTTTTCGGAACCATTGTGATACTATGAGAGCTTTGAATGATGTATTTGGTATGAGATCATGATTTTTAAAGTACGTTTGAGGTAGATGACACTATTGAAATGAGCAGAGAATTTTTTTAGGTTTTGAAATTATTGCAGAAAGCTACGACGTTTTTGAGATTTGACTGAAGTGTTATGATGATATTATTACGACGACGATGTGCACTATGCTGTTGACATATGTTTATGATCAATAAGATGATGCTACCGTATATGAGGAATAAGAAGTATGTTGGAAACCAAGAATCATACTTTAAGAGTTATGAAATGTGTGTAAATTCGTGACTGTATCACAATGCTGACGAATATTTTATTTGGACACTTATATTTATAGGATTTTCTTTCTACAGATTTGCAACGCTAATTCCTGACCTGTGAAACATTTTTATGTGAGACTGTCACTGTAGCGGAAACTGCTGTCGTAAATATTTCCGTAAGAAAGTTAAGTGACCACCTGCACATAATGCGTCGCGGGCACCCACCTGGGCGACAGCCGCCCGAAAAAAAGCCATTAGCCTTTCCGGAAGCACAGGTAGAAAAAAAGGGGGAGGCCATTACCCTCGGGTACTGTGGAGCTCGTAATTTATGATATTTACTGAAATGCCTAACGAAATGACGAGAAATATGTTTACATCTGCACACCTGATTACGACAAGCGTCTTTCTACGAGAGTTGAGAGCTACTGACTTACGAAATGCCACATAGCTATTGAATGATGTTTTTATGCTTTGGTTTGCGTAATTGCTTATTTCATTTGATACCTGTTTTTCAGCTGTGTTACAGCATTAGTTTTATAAAATAAACTTAGATGCATTTGCTAATGTGAACACTTTCTGTCAACAGATCTATTAAATAATTATTTTATGATCCACATTCTTTAAAAAAGGAGCACTTGGAAAGGAAAGAACAATAAGAAGTAACTAGTAACAGTAACACATAATTTTCTTTTCAAGTACATGGTAATATTTCTTTTTACAATCAGTTGTTGTGGTGCACCACTTTAATTACATAGACATTAAGATGTGAATATACATTTCCCTTATCTGCATTGTTATCTTTAGTGTACTATTTTTCTGCTTGAGCTATGTCATGTTTAGATATAAGCTGCTGTTTGCCAGGCATAGTGCTACTGAACTTTAATTTGTGTTACTCTGCTAAGCCAGATTTATTTTTGTTTGCTGCATTGCCTCATATTAGTTGTAATGTTGAATTGCTTGGTAATTTAGATTTACTGTAGCTTGCTTTGCGATTTTCCATTTTTTTATTGCTGTTTATATTAATTGTTTTATGTGCTGCTGCATTGCCTCGTTCCTTAGTTTAGTATCTGAGCTCAGTAGATTTAAGTTAGCTTAAGAGGGGGTAGACTATATAAGAACCTAACTATGGAGAATAGGGAAAGAATGCTTTGAAAGTTATATGAAAACGATTTGGGCCTAAATGAGTATTGCACAATGAGCCATATTTCTTTTGAAAGAAATATGGTTAGAATACAGAAAACAGGTTTAGGTAGGATTTTCTTGGAAATAAATGTTGAGGTGAGAAATGTGTGAACATATAAATACAGAAAGCATGCTTAGATAGAATTTTTTTGGTGGAAACAAAGGATGAAATAAGAGGAAAGATATATGAAGTCTTGGGTTGGACTGCAGTACCAAATGTGACACTGAAAACGAACCCTGTCCTTTCCTATTGGTGTTATCCCACTATGTGTTTGTGTACCCTTGTGTATTTGTTTTCTTCCTGTCTCTGTGTAGTTTCATAGAATTTTTTCTTCTTTTAATATTAAGCTACATTCACTATGATGAGGAATACTGTTATCCTCGAATATAATTGGCATTAATAATATGTTATTTACTTTGTAAAGATGTTAGACATTATTAATTCTGTTCTGTTCTGTTCAATGCTCATGTGTGAAGTTTATGTTTCAAAAGTTATTGTGATCCTTTATGTATGTACTCGTGTCATAATTCCACTGATGTATATGTTTATTTCGATTCTTTTGTAAAGCCCATATTACTACAAATGTTATCTGTATTATTATGTTTTTAATGATGTATTTTGTACCTTTGTAATTGTATTCTTATGTTATAAAATTGTAATTGTCACCAGTTCATGATATTATTAACTTGTAAGTTACATTTCACTGCACACGTTTCTGTAGGTCATAGTATATGGACAATATGTGAGAAGTAGGGACTGTTAGTGTTTGCACGTGTGTTAATAATTCAGCAAGGGACTGGATAACAGCATTGCTGGTTCTAAGGACAATTCCAAAAACTTTGTGAGCGCACAAGTGGTGGTTATGGACTTGCTATATTGTCTGCAAGACTCTTTGATGGTGATTGTGCACCTGCACAATCGCAACAGATGGCTGCTGGCCATCTCTGCAAGGACTACAGTGGGTCTGCATCTTTGATGGCCCACCATTACCATTATCTCTACAAGGACTACAGTGGGTCTGCACCTCTGGTGGCCCACCAATACCGTAATCTCTACCAGGACTACAGTGGGTCTGCTCTGTGATGACCTACCTACCAATATTCTTCCAAACTTCGAATGACTCTGCTGTGGGTTTGCTCTGTTGTGGCCCATTACCTGTATGCATGTCAAGAGTCAGCACTGTCTTTCCGTTGGAAGGACAACACTACTTCTTCAAGACTGCATGGAAATCCACTACTTCTGTGTGCACTTTCTTTTACTAATGAGACTTTGTGAAAAAAAACCTGTAATTACTGTTATGATGAATGATCAGGACTATCTTTATGGACTGTGAGAAAATTTTAGCTTTTGACCAACATTGTATCAATAAGTGTGTGCATTTGATTTCTTTGTTATTGTAATTATGAAAAATTTTATCAAATCATTATTGGCCACTGCCCAAAAAAAAATTTGTAAAATTTTTGTGGGGAGCATGGGGGCTATGTAAGAAAGCTGTTTAGGATTTCTTATTGGTAACGCCACCTCTGTATGAAAATCACTGGCTGTGCTGTGTGCAGTCGGTGGCTGCTTTGCATTGTTGTAATTCTCGCCATTGTAGTGTTAGGCAGCTGGCTGTGAACAGCAAGTAGCGTTGCACAGTTGGAGGTGAGTCGCCAGCAGTGGTGGATGTGGGGAGAGAGATGGCGGAGATTTGTAATTTGTCATGAACTGCTATATTTATATATGATGATATCAAGGTAAATACATTGTTTGTTCTCTACTAATATCTTTCATTTGCTAACTATCCCTATCAGTAGTTAGTGCCTTCCATAGTTTGAATCTTTTATTTAGCTGGCAGTAGTGGCGCTCGCTGTATTGCAGTAGCTTGAGCAGCGAAGATTTTTGTGAGGTAAGTGATTTGTAAAAGGTATAGTTTAATGTTAGTCAGGGCCATTCTTTTGTAGGGATTTTTGAAAGTCAGATTGCATTGCGCTAACAAAATATTGTGTGTCAGGTTAAGCACAGCCATATATAAATTGTTCAAAGGGGACGTTTCAACACACACACACACACACACACACACACACACACACACACACACACAGAGAGTTATCGAATCAAAGGAAGCCGAAAGCAGGCACTGAAGCGGTTGGAGTTTGAACCGGTGGAGGGACTTTCACTCCAAATACAAGGTGACCTAGGAAGGGGAGAGAATTACATTGATCTGAGAAAACCATTAATATGCCCACGAGCAGCGATTGTTACAGGTATTTTAAAATCATGCAGATAACTTTTTCAGTTTAATAAATGTGAATCGCATTGCTGCTTCGTGTAAGGTAGCAAAAGCTATCCTCGGATCCCATGAAAGTAGTGGACTATGTCTTGTAAAAACTGGTGTCGGCTAAACTTGCAATGCGCCAGCGTCTCATGCTATCTTAAACATTGGTACAAATACGGGAGCGATTATTTTTTTCCGCCATGGGATAAATTCTGTCGTCCATTACAGTTGGGTAGGGACATCGAATACGACTTCGCTTTCATGTGATAAATATCTACGCACCTTCAAGTTCGAATATAAAGGCGGCCAGACGTGAATTTCATAGTGAAGTGATGGAGGGACTATCAGCAAGACTTAGCAGACAATTTATACTGGGCAGAGATTTGAGTTGTGTTTCAGGACTCATTTTAATTTTATTGAACTAATTATTTTAATGTGAAAGCAGAATTTTGAACTTATTTACCTAATTACATCCTAAACAATGTTATCTGTCATGCCAATTGTGGCAGCAAGCCAATTGGACAGAATGCACATATCACAACCATGCATTCAGTGCGTGGGTCACATTTGGCCGACGTTTGCTTCCACTTAAGTGGTCTACAAATTTCGTTGGGACACAAACGAGACAATATGTGTCGTGGATTAGGTAATTGGTTTGTCAACTGCGAAATTTGACAGGACAGGAAACCTCTGCTGAAACTGGACCTAATCTCAGCAAGGGCAAGATCTCTCCGATCCGTTGCTAAATACCGAAGCCCAGTACAGAGACCTATTAACAGTGGCAAAACGGGAAGATTTAGCACGATCAGAAGTCCTTCTCAAAAAATAAGTATTCAGTGTACTGAGACACTTTTTCATAAGACGCAGAACCTTGTGCTGATACAGACGTGACACAGAAACGGTTAGCTGGTAGACCGAAGTATCTAGAGTGAATGGTTCAGAATAAGAACTAGGTTTAATAATTTAGTCATTTGCATCCAGCAATAATATTGCTGTGAAAGTGAGTAGTTAGAGAGAAAGGGCACCCAGCCCAGAATTATGGACCCCAAAATTAGGTTTTAGTGGACAGTTTGACCAACAAGGAAACGGAGGCTACCATTTCGAATGCTGCCAGGACGAATGGATTGCCCTTTGAGTACCCTTGGTCGAAGAAGTGAAACCAGAAGACAGCCTCAGGATGACATCTTGCTCTTCGAGTGAGGAAACTATGCGTTAAAGAAGGAAGCATCAGCAATGATCAACGGCATGAGGATGCAGAGGGCAACCTGAAACATTTCATTACATGCATTAATTCTGTAGCTTCTAGACACGTCTGATGTTGAGAAACTGCCATGATGATCTCTCCATTGATAGAATGTTGTCAACTGCTGTACCATTCGAATCGGCAAGAGATGACTATGAAGGGGTTGGAACTACAGCTGAAACTTTTATTTGCTGCCATTCCACCATTAAGATGACTTAGTAACTCGAACTGCGAAGTGCTGAAATCTTACTTGGTCGGATTATCGACAGTTTTTCGTTTTTCGCATTTTCAAGTAAGGACTTACTTTATTTAGGACTGTATTAGTTTCCATGCCAGTTATGAATACTTTAACTCTTATTTAGTCGACAACACGAAATTACCTCGAAGTTAACTGAGTAAAAAGTCATCTGATACAGGAAGCAGTTCGACAACCACGTCATTGTTAGGCAGATGCTTTGGAATACACTCTTCTAATGATCTTAATTTTAGTCCAGTTATTCTTCAAAACTGAAATCGTTCCGGCACTGTGTGTGAGTGTTTTGTTAAATATGATAGGCAATAGATAGGTGTTGCACTGCAATGTTGTCCAGACGCATAGCTTAAATGACCCGCCACTTACGTGAGGTGGAGATTTATCAGTGTATTACTGCTCCAGTTAGAAATTCTGTGGCAGGTATAAATCTGTAAATGTAAGATGTTTCTTGCACTAGAACATGTCTGCAATGTGGCGACTTCATCGCGAAAGCAATTCGATGGATAGTCGATTGTGAAGGCTACAATTCAATAATTCAGATGGCCAGAATGTGTTTAGCAAGGGATGTGGGTTTACCACTGATACTTGCGGGAGCGGTTTTGCTGCTGGTTGGAGTAACACATACGGAATAAACATGAACTGTCAAAGTACCCTCATTGTGGTACTGCCTAGTTCGGTGATAATTAGGACAACAAAGAAAATTTAGTTGGACAATCCGAAGCAACAGGTGAGCGATTCAAGGTTGTGGTAATTTTCTATGGAACCGAACTGCTGAGGTCATCAAGTCCCTAGGCTTACACACTAAGTAATCTAACTTATGCCAAGGGCACCACACCTTCACCCCAATACCCGAGGGACGATTAACCTCCGACGGGAGGAGCTGTGCGACCCGTGGCAAGGTGCCCAGACCGCGCGGCTACCCCGCACGGCCAGCGATTCAAGGGAGAGATTAAAAAAACACCTTTGTGTTCTCAGTGGAAAGCTAGTGTTACCAACCTGGCAGTGTACTAAGGGTAGGTAATCACAGCCAGCCGTTCAGGCAGACCCCACATCGGTTCTCAGCATCGCGCATGAGAGCTTCTTTTAACACTTTCTCCTTAAGGGGAATTATTCGGCCGCCAAATTTGTGGTAGTGCCCAAGCCACAGGATGGGTTTAGGCCTATCATCGATTGTAGGGCCCTGAATTTCCATTATAAAATACTGAAATTTCCACTGTTTCCCATTTACATCCATGATTCTCGTCGTTGAGTGATGCAAAGTATTTTACAATATTGGATCTGAATTACCTCTATTACCAAATACAGTCTAAGAATCCATAGCAATGAGTGTGTTGCATACTGCTTATGAATTACTCTCGTATAGTCATGCCCCATTTCGGCTTTCAGTGGATGTCCCAATCTAATCCCCATTACACGACAATACCTTCGGTTGTTTAACAACAACAACAACAACAACAACAACAAAGCGCCCGCTGCTTCGCTCGCCTAGACTGTATGGAGTGCACAGTTTCCTTCATTTTCTTTAATCAAATTTTTATGTTGTTCACAAATTGCAACCGCTTCCAAGCCTTTCACGATGAATACGGCAATAGAAACATGGATTTTCCTAGACTTATTTCTTACCAAAAACCGATACTGCTAGCTGGAGACAGATGTCATCGTTAATCTTGCATTTTGAGTTCCGTGATATTTCCGTAGAGAACTTCATCCTCTAACGCATATATCTGTTCAAGTCAATGTTGCTACTTTCATATAACTAAATACTTTCATGATTTTCATTCACTATTCCACCACTATCATGGGGAAATTTCGAAGAAATTTCCTACATCATGCCTACCCTGTAAGAATATCCCCAAATTTTAATTTCTATCCTTAGTGGTCTACGCCGGGTGGTAGTCAGATCAGCCGTTCAGTCGGTTGCCTTTTGTACATAGATACTTCAGTTTGTTTACCACCGTGAGATTTTGTTAACTGTGTAACATTTAAACCATACGAAGGAAGACGTGTTTCACTGTGTGCCTGAGGGCCACTGCTACCCACAAACGTAGTATTTGTTGAGGGGATGGAAAACTAGTAGTGTGTTACTGTCCTTGTGAAATTTCCACGCCGCGCGGAGTGGCCGTGCGGTTTGAGGCGCAATGTCGGATTGCGCGGGCTCTCCCATCCGAGGTTCGAGTCCTTGCCCGGGCGTGTGTGCGCGCAGAATTCACACAGATTTGACATTTTTTTAATTTTCCATGACACTAAGGACAGCGAAATAGTAGCGGAAATTTAGAGGAATGGTAACCTCTTCGGAAATTCAGATCTAACTTTCCACAGACGATTCCTCCTTTGAATGTATCGTGTAGATGGGGTTCAAATAGTTCTGAGCACCATGGGACTTAACAGCTCAGGTCATCAGTCCCCTAAAACTTAGGTTAGTTGGGTTTAAGTAGTTCTAAGGACATCACACACATCCATGCCCGAGGCAGGATTCGAACCTGTGACCGTAGCGGTCGCGCGGTTCCAGGCTGAAGCGCCTAGAACGGCTCGGCCACTGCGGCAGGCTGTAGACGGGGAAAGCAAAATGGGAGGTGCCAGTCTTAACAGGCGGCATGTAAGCAGTTCAAAACTATTCTTGGCAGTCTGCCTACGTTTGTGGTTCGTTATTTCCCTAATTCGTGAAATGTCTAAACTAGGGCCACTGCGTCGGTAGCCGCGGCAGTTTCTTTTAATATGACGAGGTAGGAGATAAGTGATCTTTTTATGCGAAAAAGGGAATTGTAACACACACATAGGTGCGGATAATGTTTCGAGATGGATCATTTTGAGAGGAAATTATGGGCCACGTTCATTACTTCCCTGTCCTATCTACTAGGTCTCGTCGACCCGCTTTCTGGATTAATTATACTATCGTACAGCATACCTATTCTGCATGCATCTCTAATAAATTACTGTAGCGACGTATTTCCTGGCAAAATAATGGTATGGGGAGTGTGGAGATGAGCTAGAGCAGCGGTTCTCAACCCATGTGAGCTGCAGGAAGCTGTAACGTCCATAGGGAAGATTTATAGTTTCCATAACTTTATGAATATTACGTATTATTCTAACTACAGTCTATTCTGACTCTGAAGTCAACTTTAAGCACGGGCGTCGGGTTTATTTCTTAGCTATTCGAAATTTTAAGACGTTTATGTTGCTCATTTCAGAATAAACTCTCGGTTGCGAAATTATTTAGTATCAATGACGCGTTTTACCATTCGGGGAATCATGAGGTTATGCAAAAGTAGCTGGATATGTAACCCATTCGTAATGAAGCCATATAAAATGGGTAATGGACGAAGTCAGAAAAAATGACTTCGTGGTGCGTGTGTTACATACAAGGCTACTTTCTGTACAATGTCATGATGCCTCAAAATGGGCAAAGTCGTCATTCATATCTAGTAACTTCGTAAGTAAGACTTTTTATTCTGAAATAATTCCAAAATTTTTGCTGTAGCACCCTGCCACAATGGAATTATTTTAAGTGTGTTAAATTAAGGACTGCGTTCTGATGAACTGTCTAGTGAAAATTATTTGGAGCGAGTAACACCGAATGAACATTAAGGCCTGAGATTTTTTAAATCGGGTGAATATTTTCGTTCAGTTATCTTTAGACTAATTTGGAAAGTTGAGTATAATGGTAGTACTACTTGTTTTTATTGGATTAAATGACGGATGCATTGAACAGGCCATTAGACCGCATATTGAACAAAAACATATTTGGAGGGAAATATTTGTGGGAAAATTCATTAGCTCACTCGACTTCCTTGTCAGCCTAATCTGAAATCGTACGAATCACGACTTAAATGAATCCATGATTGTACTCAGAAACTGGTAATTAAGGTCCGTGCCTTTAGATTAATATCCAGACAATCAGGAGATACATTCAGCACAATGCCGAAGAATACTGCTACACTCATTCCAAATGGAGATTGAAGTCAAAACTGACTTATCGAGGTCTGAGGGACCACTAACGAGCCCAGTGACCCATGAAACCACAAATGAGTGACATCCCACTCAATAAGCCCTGCCTTTAATGAAGGTAGCATTTTAGGGCCGAAAAAAATCGTCATTTAGAGGGAGGTTACTGGAACTGATGTAAGAAGCTGTTACGTCCATATGCCTACGCTACAGATATTCGAAACATGTTTTACCGTCGCGTGTCATGTCCTTTCCGGAGTGTGAATATCTCTGTACGAATCATTATGGACAAGACACGGCGGTATTCAGTGTGGCTTTGGGAGTTTCCAACGAGTGAAACACAGTTTACAATTGTTAACAGATTTTAAAGCTAGAAGGAACTGTGGTAGTGTCCGCAAAGGATTGATGCAGGAATGCTACTGCTAACAATACCTGAAAAAATATAGTGGATTACGATGAGAACTCCACCCGCCTGATCGTGGATGATGATGCGTCTACAGAAATCTCAATATCACGTAACTGTAGCGAGTGGAATTTCAGCTGACACTGAACGTAAATTGCAACGTATGTACGTTAATGGGCAGAATCTCTCGTTAGCGTATGATTACATGATTGTCCAACGAGCGATTACATCGATAAAATATCTTGCTGTACGTACACTGAGCGTTGTGAAATGGTATTACCACATAATGTTGGTGGCAGGAAAGGTAGATGCCAGTCTGGTGCTCTGAACAAAAAAAAAAATCCTTAGTGTACTCCGCAAATGGATGTGTTCTCACAGAAACATTTCATCGTGTTTCTTGAGTGTTGCTCCTTAATGTGAGATCCATAAAACGAGGAATTTATAGAGATGCTATCCCAAGGCGGCTCTCTTAATTCGTATGCAAATGCAAGTAGTTCAAGTAATTACATTAAGCTGACGATCTTCATACAAAATTCCTTACAGTGTTTTTAAGGCACTGAAAGAGTTGCACGTGCCTGATTTGAAATGTTGATTGTGAGACTTTCGTCGCAGGTCAATAAGCGGTAACTTTATCGCAGTAAGCTACTTGGCAGAACAGCCAGTAGCATTGGAGCCGTCAGCTATGAAGGAGACAGCCAGTTGTGTCTTAGCAATAACTGATTCGCACCTGTCGCTATGCAACCCGTGGGAAGCGCTAACTCTGCCGCTTCCAGCGACTGAATATTCAAACCCTTAAGAATTTAAATAAAATATGTTAAGTATTAGTTAATATTGTTCAACGTCGACGCACTGCCTTTTGTTATTCAAGGGAATATGGTATAAAAACTTCAGACTTCCATCTGCCATAGTTTCGGAGTTAGAGGAAATTACCTAAAACACCCCAAACCGACACACACACTCTAAAGAACTCAGTTAGGAATATCAACAGTTTGTCTTAGTATAATTTGAAATCATTACTGGAGTTCACAAAATGTCACGTCAATTTATTTGGATTTTCATATTAAAAACCTGAACTACTTTTCGTAATACAAAATCCAGAAGAGACTTAATATATATCTATTTGCTTTGTTGATGTCGAATGTGAGAATGAAAGTGTGTAAGTGGGACATATGTAGAAATTTAATATAATTTATGGTATCACATTATGTAACTTTGTAGTGGGAAAGTTGTGTTTTCCCCTCATTGCTGATGACGTATGTCACTTGCTTTTGTAAGGCAGCCAGAATAGCTGTTTAAAGGAGTAATAGCTTTCTAAATAAATTTCCCGATTAGTTTTCTTTTCGTTTTCTTTTTTTGTTAAACATAGTAATATTTGCATATTGAAATTACGTGAATGCAACTGGGGATAGTGATTAGCGTAGGACAGTTTTGGCGCGAGAATGATCTCTAAAGATTGTTCTGACTGGTTCGTCATTCTGATCAACCAATCGGAGTTTAGCAGTTCCCACGCACTGCCACGTAGTTACAGGCTGTAGAAGGAGCAGCACTGAGGAGTCGCTGGGTAGCTACTGAACGTAATGGTCATGTTGAACGTGTCCGTCTGCTAATTTGTAAATTGAAGCTATTGAAATTTTGCGTCCAGATTGTGTTACCGTAGAAGCAGGTGTATTTACGAACATTTTTTGTGAAGTTTGTAAGTTCTAGAATTGTTTTGTTGGAAAGAAACGCTTGTGAACTTTTGGACTTTGTAAAATTCAACGTGGCATGTTTCCCATCTGTATATGGAATATTCCGCGAACAATTTCTTTAATACAAAACCAATGAAAAGGACTGAATATAAAACTCAGATTTAGTAGCGGAGTATTGACTGAAATCGTTAATTCTTCAGGTTGGACTTAGTTCACATGCAAGGCAGCGGGAAATGTACTGAAGTTGCATGAACTGTGAACTGAGGAGAGTGATGATCGCTAACTGAATGTGGGCCTACGGCATTTTTTTTAACTGAAATAGAATAAAGACTCATTTCAGGATTTTGACATTTTACTGAGAAAACGAAGCAACCACTTTCCGCCCGAAAAGTATTATAAAAATTTACAGGACAGCTTGCTACCAGAGTTTACGCGGATTTTGCAACGTAAGTATTGACGGCGTTTTCTTCAACGCTGCTTTTACGTCGTCAGCGCAGTACATACGTATGCAGAGAAACGGGCTGGTTATCTGCCGACGTGCTGAGGTAGGTTGAACTATTTGCAGAGAACAGTACGACGAACGACAGAACATTTTGTAACCCACCCTGCGTCAAGACGTCTGTCCTTTCCAGTACGTTTGTTCCACTGATCCTGAGACCACGTCCAGCATTTTACGAAGCTGATTTGTTACCGCGATTAACGGTTAGCTTTCACGTGAGGAGTGATAATTGAACGGAACTGGTCGTTTCACTGGACCATTGGCATTATCGTGCGATTATTTATTTACGTTCAACCTTCTGCTAGCTACGTGTTGCGGACTCTTGTTACAAAGCAACCCAGGGGCAGTTGACGCAGCTGTTCATTGCATAACATGGTTTGACGCTCTCGCAGAACGACACTAAGATGTGTCCAGGACAGAATGAACGAAATGCACGTATATAATGATGCTTATGGTTTAATTTGAAGGAGTTGGCAAAGTAACTTCGTAAGTACATAAATTGGTACAGCCATTTGGTTTGTTTTATAATGCAACAGACATTTTTCTCGAATATTCGCCCCCTCCCGTTGGCAGGTTACAATGACATTCTGATTCGCTACTTGTTTGTTGGAGGCAAAATATGTCCCGCCTGAGGGAGAGGCAAATTTTTGAATACAGCCACATGTTATGTAATAGATTCCTACGTTCTTAGTGGACAGAATTCCGATGTCTTAATATACAACGAGATCTACTGTGAATACGCTTTGTGGATTCGGCTGTGTTTGCAGTTGTGCACAAACGGTTACCACTGACCACCGACACTAAATCTGGATTTGTCTGAACTGGTTCCTAAATGAAGGAATTTACCAAGAGCTTACCGAAAAGCTGAAGGGTGGTCTTTCCGAGGGCGGCGGATTAGACCCACCAACTCAAAACCACTGCAGATAATAAGGGGACTGGATGGGGGTAGAAATGGTCGCCGTTGCATGGAGCCGTTAGCTATGTTTCCCGGGGCGTTAAATTACCTTGCTCAAACTGGAAGGTATTATCGATCGTAGTAGCTGGATAACTTGCTCTTAAGTTGAGCCCGATGGTGGTGCCACTCACCATGAGGATACTGCGTTTCCTCCGTGTCCAATTGTCTGAAGAATAAATTCCCACCACTTGATGTCGGCGTAGAGAATGTTTTTGGTACAGCTCGCACAACTAACTATAAACATCTGAATAAACGCCGTCTCGTCCTGACATTTGTGCGAATCCATCACATTCTGAAGTGTTGGTCGCCTTTGTCGAATGTCTCCTGCCGACCTGCGCACGTCAGATATTTTCGTTTCCATCTCCTTTCTGGGTAGCATCTCACAGCAGTCTTCGTACGATATAGGTGCAGTGACATTTCTCCGATGTCAGGCAGGTGTTATATGCACTTGCCACTAGAAGTGACATTTACGCTAACACTTTTGCGTCTTCAAACTGTGCTGTGTATGTTTCAGGATCCGTTAGCTATTCCAGTTGCAGAAGAAAGAAAGAGGAGAGAAACATAGCTGCAAGTACTTCCCAAAGCTTCACCACAACAGAAAGACGGTGAAGAAGGATTTCAAGTAATTTCAGGTAATACCGCAGAGTAAGTTTTCGGAAGTGTTACAATTTCCATGGGACCAGTGCTCTTTATTACACAGACCTCTACCGCCATTATCTGCTACCCCACGGTTTTAACACATTCTTTAGGAGTTTTTCTGGCAGTTCATGATCAGATCGTTTCTTATTGGTGTTATATTGTACAACTATTTCTTTTTGTGCTGCAGTGAGAAAATATTGACTTAACGTCTATGTGCTTCGAATTATTGGTCGCACTAACAACCCGCTAATATGTTCATTTCCAGACTGTCTAAGCGCAGCTGCAGTGTTACAACGGACAACTGTTCGAACATAGGATTCAGCTGTTTTGTTGCACCAATCCCTACTACCATTGTCTCCCACATCGTTTACTCACGTCTGCTTAAGTTCTTTTGAACACACCAACTTTTATGCTGTTGCAAAGCGTCCTGCCGCCATGGTGATATCATTTGCTGTCTCTCTGTTACATTCGCTCGAAATGTTCCTGGAAATAGCTCTCTGGCTCCGAGCACTATGGGACTTAACATCTGAGGTCATCAGTCCCCTAGAACTTCTTGTTTTTTGTTTTTTTTTTAGTCCTGAGACTCGCTTGATGCAGCTCTCCATGCTACTCTATCCTGTGCAAGCTCCATCTCTTAGTACCTACTGCAACCTACATCCTCCTGAATCTGCTTAGTATATTTAACTCTATGTCTCCCTCTACGATTTCTAGCCTCCACGCTGCCCTCCAATGCTAAATTTGTGATCCTTGATGCCTCAGAACATGTGCTACCAACCGATCCCTTCTTCTAGTCAAGTTGTGCCCACGAACTTCTCCCCAATCCTATTCAATACCTCCCTAGAACTTAGAACAACTTAAACGTAACTAACCTAAGGACAGCACAGACATCCATGCCCGAGGCAGGATTCGAACCTGCGACCGTAGTGCCTAGAAACAGCTCCTATGGCTTGATACACAATACTGTTTGTGGGGACTCCATTGTCATAGTTTTAAGTCCAGCATCCGAATATTAGCTGCTTCCTCAATTCTGATGTCCGGACTGAGAAATAACTAAGACAACTTCTCTGGATTATGTTTTAGGTACCTGAACAAGTCTGGATTCGAAAGCTTCTAATGTAGGTGTCTGACGCATGGGCTATGCGAGTAGGAAATGCTGGCAATTACTTTTAGGACATTCGATAAAGGAAGCCTATCAATACTGAAATGTGTGTGATGTAGAATATTAGCACACATATTTTACTTACTGTGTTGTCACCATGTAACCTCACTGTAAGGAAACGCCTCCGTTTGACACAAGGGGAAACATTTGATAGGAATCCGCAAATGACCATTCGGTAATTCCCTGAAATCCAGTGTGAGCATACATGTTTGATTCCCTTAACAGACATTGTCCACCGTTTGTGCCGACAAGGACATTCTATCGTAGGAGCGTTAATTCATGTTGACGCCTGAAGACTATTCCAGGACCAATTGTATTCATACAAATATAGCCATTCGCACTGAATTATTTTACTGCCACGCCCCAGCGTAATCAGATACGTTGGCGGTTGAGGTTGACTTTAGTTCCGCTGAAATCCCGTTGGTACCAACACTACATAGGGTAACAGTATCTTCTGTTAATGGTGACCTGGAGCTGTAGAGCTGGCTCCGAACGATCATAGGCGGAAGTACCGGAAGTTCGTATCGTTCCAGAGAAACGAACAGCTAGTCTGACTACAGACATCCACGTTTTGTCAGGAGCGTGATACTGAACTAAGCACACTGAAAGGACTGAAAATAGTGATCAGTAGTGCGACAGCGACCAAAGAATCCTTTGTTTTTCCGTTGAAGTTTTCGGCAACATGCTATTTCCATCAATACTGCCGCATGTGTTCTTGGGACTTATTAAACCTGGCAGCGTATTTCACACAAGATGACTGTTTTAAGCACCGTGTTAGTTGACAGCCTGGTATGTTTAGTCTATTAACGACAGTAATTTTCTTGGATGCCTTTCTGCTGATTTATGGATCGCTGATATACAGTGTCTGATCAATTTTTTTTTAGCCCCTTCTAATATCCCTCCGAAACTGCGTTGCTGAGCGTATCAGGTTGGATATATGTTCATCGCACAGGTCAGTACGGGGGTGGAACGCAGCTGGAGGCCCCTCGGGGCGAGTTTTGCGGCGAGAGGCGCTCCCTCCACGCTCACCCCCGAAACGAACATGAAACTATGGACAGCATGCAGTTATCCCCTAATGTGTGACTCCTTTTGTGATACTGTGATATTTTTTCAGCAGCAGTCTGTTCGTTCTTGGCGTTTATCAGCGAGATGGGCGCATAGAGTGTGCGGAGCAGCACAGGTTTACTGCTGTGACTCCTGTTATGCTATGTGAAATTGTGAGCGACTGACGCGTCCCATGTGTAGATAAGGCTGGAAGACGACTTCTTTCCGAGCAATCTCTAACAATACCACCACTTTCGAAGTAGGTTATAAATCAGATTAATAATGTTGCTCACGCAGCATATGTTCGCTTTATCGGGAAACAACAACGTTTATTGACTGTGGATGGTATCGTCAGAATGGAAATAATGGAGTCACTGTAAAAAAAGTCATTAATTTTGGCACTTATCTGGAATGGATTCCCAAGTAGATTTCGTCGAAGTTGTTATGGCTCATCTTGTTGATTTTAGGGCGATTCCACTTTGACTGCTAGAAGGTCCAGATCTGTATTTTAGCAATATTTGAAGACCTAACAAATACTTTTTCAGGAAATTCTTAATGATCAGGCAATCCCAAATCTGAATGGTATGGGAGAATTAATTTTTGTCTTGGTGTTCACGATCCACATTTTTATTAAACGTCTTGTAAATTCACATATACTACTACTGAATTGTCACATCATCAAGAAAACAGTTCTGTATCAATCTTCATATATTTAATTTCCAATTCAACTTTACAAAGCTTGATAATAACGTAACTTCCGCAAAGTGAAACAAAGACTGCTCTGTGCGCATTCGCGCCAAAACGGTTTAAAAGTAAGTCAAAGATTATGACAGTCTCACACAAATGAACACGCACAAGAACCATATCACTGCAATATATCGATACATCGGAGTACCTATACATTAATAAAACCAAATGTGAATATTGTCACAGAAATACGTCTGTTACTTCGCAGAAAAGTAGTACCATATTACTGGTATCGAGAACTGTGGTTGGAGTGCCGTAATGGTCACGTAAATAAAGAGCCATTGCAAACTTCAACGCCGCTATCTGCGAAGGTGTTCCTTGACCTTCGAATTGTTCGCTGTCATATCTTGCTGATCCATACATGAAGCCTCATTTGTCATTCATCCCTGAATGTACCTCAGTATCCGGTACGGTTTTGTGACGATTAATCTGACCCAGGACTCTCTTACAAGCACTCCTCTCTCCCACAATTACGTCCTCTGTCACGAGTACCCAGAGAATGAAACCATTTACAGGCCGATCCTGACGGAATTAAGCATCCTGACCCGGTCTAACAACGAAGACTAGTTTTATCAGTTTCGTCTACAGCATCATCGTGTCATGTCTGTGTGAGTCTGATGGTATTAACCGGGAAAATTTACTGACGAGTTGCCTCGCTATTGGATCACAAGGCGGCAGCCAAAAACTCCACAGTCCTGTCTGCACCTACCTGCAGCAGGTCATATACGTCCCCTTTTATAAACACATCAGAAGAAGTTTTGCATCACCTCGGTTCCCGATGTTCCGGTAACCGTACAGAAAATTGGAATAGAGATCAGCATAAATACCATTTCCGCCCTTTTTATTGCTCACGAACACCACACGTTTCATGTTGTATCGCCATACAGAGAGACATTCGGAGGTGGTGGTCCACGATGCTGTACACACCGGTAACCTCTAATACCCACTACCACGTCCTGTTGCATCAGTGCATGCATGTATTCGTCGTGGCACACTATCCACAAGTTCATCAAGGCACTGTTGGTCCAGATAGTCCCAGTCCTCAACGGCGATTCGGCGTAGGTCCCTCAGAGCTGTTTGTGGGTCACATCGTCCATAAACAGCCCTTTTCATCTATTCCAGTCATATTCGATGGGTTTCATGTCTGGAGAACATGCTGGCCACTCTAGTCGAGCGATATTATTATGCTGAAGGAAATCATTTACAAAACGTGTGCGAATTATTGTCCATGAAGACGAATGCCTCCCCAATATGCTGCCGATATGGTTGCATTATCTGTCGGAGGATGGCATTCACGTATCGTATAGCCGTTACGGCGCCTTCCATGACCACCAGCGGCCCTACACAGTGGCACCCCACAACAGTATGGAACCTCCACCTTGCTGCACTCGCTGAGTCGTGTTCTAACACGTTCAGCCTGGCCGGATTGCTTCCAAACACGTCTCCGACGATTGACTGGTTGAAGGCGTATACGACACTGATCGGTGAGACGACACTGATCGGTGAGCAGAACTTGATGCCAATCCTGATCAGTCCATTCGGCATGTTGTTGGCCCCATCTGTACCGCGCTGCAAGGTGTCGTGGTTGGGAACATGGACCTCGTCATCGAGGTTGGGAGTGAAGTTGCTCGTCATGCATCCTACTGCCCACAGTGACTCTTAATACGACGTCCTGTGGCTGCATCGAAGCATTATTCAACATGGTGGCGTTGCTGTCAGGGTTCCTCAGACTCATAATCCGTAGATAGCGGCCATCCACTAGTCTTAGCCCTTGAGAGGCCTGTGCGAGGCATTCATTGACAATTCCTGTCTCTCTGTATCTCCTCCATGTCCGAACAACATCGCTTTTGCCTAGACACTTCCCCTGTTGAGAGCCCTTCCTGGCACGAAGTAACAATGCGGACGCGACGAACCGCGGTATTAACCGTCTAGGCACGATTGAACTACAGACAACACGAGCCGTGTAACTCTTTTTCTGGTGGTAACTGATCGTCTGTCGGACTCCCTTCCCCTAACAGGCGCTGCTCATGGATGGTTGTTTACATCTTTGGGCGGGTTTAGTGACATCTCTCATCAGTGAAAGACGTTGAATGTGGATATTGTATGACAGACATAATCCCTATCTTCAGGAGTTCCGCGAACCAGGGTGATGCAAAACTTCTGATTTTTGTTGTATGAAGACTTGTCCAGTTTTGTACTCCCTTCATTCTGAGGATCTATTTCAGCACTGCAGCTCACTACCAGCATAGAATTTCCAGTTCCGCTTGCGTCACCGCTTAGAGCACATGTCTCCTGCTGTTGACACCACGTTGATGTCTGCCAAGCACGTAAGTACCTAACATCGCTGGTACGGCCCAGCCGGGGGAGTACTGTCACCTGATGACCACTGTGAAGGTGGACCACTCTGGCCAAGAGGGACCCTCATCTTCCATATGAGGAAAGTAATCTCTCCTTTCAAGCCACGCAAGTTCTAATAAAATTCCCGAGCTTTCGATGGCCATCTCCATAACCGTCGTCAGGAGTAAAACCAGTAATTGCGGGTGCTGCCACAATTTCCGCTTAGATAGCCACGATTGCGGCTTCTGGCACCAATGAGATAGCTGAAACGACGCACATGCTGAAGGTTGGTTGGACAGGACACAGCAGCTCCTACCTGCCGTGGGATCTTTTGACGTCAGGTAGCGTGAGGGGGCTGGCGCCACGTTTGGAACTGCCGCTCGAGCCTCCCTACAAGGGTCAAGCATTCGTCATTGCTTCTTTTCGACATCGAACACATCCCCACCCCAACCTTGTCTCTCAGACTTTCTGTTGATTCTCATCTCAGCCGCCTCTTTTATACCGGAATCCCAGTGTGTTGACGCATGAACCAGGACTCATGTTTTCAAGCTGTATTTTGTATCCGTTTTCCAGTCGTTGCTCAGCTATGGTCGATTTTTCAAGCTTACTTTGTTTAATATGGCGCTTGTGCATCGTACAACGGTCTCCAGCTGTGCAAACTGTCTGGCCTGTATAGATGCTGCACTTTCAAGCGACACCATACTCACCGGATGCACAAAGAGCCATGTCGTCTGTAACAGGGCGAAGCGTATCTTGTGTCTTGGGGGCGGGCCGGACCACTTCTCCGTCCATCACTTTGCAGCACACGTCCTACATGTCCTGCCGTACAGCGGTGCAACGAGCAGAAAGTCGCCTGCTTGGCCTCTTTGGCTCGTTCACAAAGCAACGTCCTTCGGTGGTGCTTGATAACGTTTGCAATGTCTCTTGTTATAAACATTCTCTCTGGGCACGTGTCCGGACTACTCCATTTTCGGACTATGTGGCTGTCGTCTGAAGTAACTTTCGCTGTGTGTATTAGACTACCAGGACCGCCTTCTTGTGTACGGGATGGTGAAAACTATCTCCGTTTCAATATCGGTGTGTGTCGATTTCCTGCCTGCCTTCCGCTCAACTGAAGAATCGAAGAACAGTAGTTTGTCATCCTCCTCCACGTCGACGGGAAATTTAATGTTGGGATGCACACCGTTCGTATGATAGAGTAACTGCTGCAGTACAGTTTCACCATGATGCCATATGCCGTATCAGGATGATGTCATCGACGTACAGTAGGAATAAAGACGGACTCAATGCCATCGAGTTCAGAGCCTGCTCAGTGACGAAATTCGCGACTGCAGGATACACTAATGAGTCCATCGCTTCATAATACCCGTCGCAGTACATGTAGTACGTTATGGTTAGAAGGTGACGGAACGACTTTTGGCGATTCCAGGTGCAAACTGTTGGGCCAAAGGATTCAGCGTGTCATGTACTGGCACCCCTCATAAAAGTGACAACATCGGCCTATTTTCATTTTCTTGGGTCTTTCGACAAATTTCTGCCAATTTACAACATGGTGCTGGTAATGTCTGTTTTGGCCTTAACAATCCTGCAATACGCTGTACTGGTCTGTAGGTGGGCGTGCAGATTGCACTAAATGGCTCTAAGAAGGACATTTTCCTCATCTCAGGCAATCCATAAAGCTTGGGAGGTCAGACGGCAGGACGCATTAATTTTTTCACCACTGTGTGGTAAAGTGGAGTCCTTCCATAACTTCCCTGTTTTTCTGACGACGGCCTGTGTAGGATCGCGACTAAGTTCCTAGTACGCTTCACCTAATAAATGTTAAACCTCCAGGTGGTCGTCTTCGGTGTTCAGAAGCACAGTGTCATTTTTTGTCGGTTGTTAAGACAACAAAGTCTTCTTTCTCCCTTAGTGAGCGTAAGCGACATCTTTACTCCTGGCTAACATATTTCGATGGCTTTACATTCGCCAGTATATGGTTGGTTGTTATTCTGACGTTCTCAGCTGCGTCATCCGAGAGATTTCAGATGTACTGCTCTATTAAGCTAACAACATCGGTAACGCCAAACGTCATGGGTCTGGTTAAAAATTAAGCACTGCCACAGAGCCTTCGCCCAGTTGTTGGAGACATTAACAACTGTTCTATGAGACTTCTCGTTCTGTAAGTCAGTTCTTCAGTGAGTTAAGTCTTCTAACGTCTTACATTGACTTGACGTGATCTTGCAGAAACTTGCACGGTATTGTGCTGCTGTGGCTACGCCCATCCACTCCCTGTCGAATGGCGACAAGATTGACCACAAAAATTTATGACGATCAAATAGATTTCTGGGGTAATATCCAGCTCATACCTCATCTGCCGTTCCGCTGTCTCACTATAGCGTGACTTGTCCTATTCAGAAATTTTGTCGACTGCAGCAGTTGGGATGTGGCGCGTAACGACAGCAAAGCGAGGAATTACCTCTGTCCCGGCAGTTTCGCAAAAACGCAGAACTCAGCAGATGTGATTTCTTTTTCCGCTGTTTTCCGAGCAGTCATACTGCACCTTACGTCTATACCGAAGGGGAAATACTTGCGTCCTCCGAGTGTCTCGCCTCAGCATGTCTGAATAAAATCATGTTTTCAAGCCGCGTCAAACTGATGCGGCTTTGAACTTCGGAGCTTTCGACGGCTGTTCCACGATCGTCGTCAGGAGCAAAACCACTGCCTGCTGCGTCTAGCACGGTTTTCCGCTGATATAGGCAAGATTGTGGCCTCTGGCATCAATCGAAGCTGAAAGGACGTGCGCGGACGATGAGTTGGGCAGCTCATCACAGCTCCGGCCCCCCGCGGGGGTGACTGACGCCAGGTGGCCCAATTTCGGGGGGGGGGGGGGGGGGGGGGGCGGCGATACGTTTGAAACTGCCGCGCCCGCCTCCCTAGAAGCGTCTGTCTTATTTCCACCATAGTTGCTTCTTGTGATAATCCGTAACAATTTCCCGATATACGCATGTTACTCTGTATCCAGAAGCAGATGGGTGGTGGTTTCAGTGATACGCAGATCGAATAAAAGAACTTTCATATCGGAGCAGTTGGTTCCAGGGACAGCAGTTCTGTTACTCCTACGCAACTCATGGAGACGTCATATTTCTGAAAATTCTAGTATTTTCGAAGAGACTTAGTAGCATCTTTGTTAGTCCGTAGACCCTTTTAACTATCGAAGACGTACGAGGATCTTTGTCAATAATATCATATTGTACATGGATGGTTGAACCAGTAATATCCCGTAATATAAAAACAATATTCCTGCAAAAAATGTGTAATTTGTAGCTGATGTTAAAGAATGGGTACAAAATCTTGTAGGCATACCCCATCACGTCCAATCATCTTCACTGTCAACAGCCGTATTAGTCCACTACCACCTACTCGGGTCTCATTTCGGCGTTCGGAGGACTCTAATAAGGTACCTCCTTTGAACTGTCGCTCGTAGTGGAGCCTGATACAGTTTGAGACTAATATGGGGAAGGGGAACGGATTGGTTGTTTGCGGCATACATCGGGTGCCACGGTGTTGACATGAAATGTTTTAGCATCCACTCCTCCGCAGCACTCTTATTACGTCAGCGACTGCTATGTGATATAGGTGGTTTTTTAGATCCACGTGACGTCACATGTCTTGTGTAATTGAGTCATCTTCGAGGATGTGAAGAGCCGTTACGACTGCGCCAAGGACGCACTGCGTGTGCGTGTGCGTGTGCGTGTGCGTGTGCGTGTGCGTGTGCGTGTGCGTGTGCGTGTGCGTGTGCGTGTGCGTGTGCGTGTGCGTGTGCGTGTGCGTGTGCGTGTGCGTGTGCGTGTGCGTGTGCGTGTGCGTGTGCGTGTGCGTGTGCGTGTGCGTGTGCGTGTGCGTGTGCGTGTGCGTGTGCGTGTGCGTGTGCGTGTGCGTGTGCGTGTGCGTGTGCGTGTGCGTGTGCGTGTGCGTGTGCGTGTGCGTGTGCGTGTGCGTGTGCGTGTGCGTGTGCGTGTGCGTGTGCGTGTGCGTGTGCGTGTGCGTGTGCGTGTGCGTGTGCGTGTGCGTGTGCGTGTGCGTGTGCGTGTGCGTGTGCGTGTGCGTGTGCGTGTGCGTGTGCGTGTGCGTGTGCGTGTGCGTGTGCGTGTGCGTGTGCGTGTGCGTGTGCGTGTGCGTGTGCGTGTGCGTGTGCGTGTGCGTGTGCGTGTGCGTGTGCGTGTGCGTGTGCGTGTGCGTGTGCGTGTGCGTGTGCGTGTGCGTGTGCGTGTGCGTGTGCGTGTGCGTGTGCGTGTGCGTGTGCGTGTGCGTGTGCGTGTGCGTGTGCGTGTGCGTGTGCGTGTGCGTGTGCGTGTGCGTGTGCGTGTGCGTGTGCGTGTGCGTGTGCGTGTGCGTGTGCGTGTGCGTGTGCGTGTGCGTGTGCGTGTGCGTGTGCGTGTGCGTGTGCGTGTGCGTGTGCGTGTGCGTGTGCGTGTGCGTGTGCGTGTGCGTGTGCGTGTGCGTGTGCGTGTGCGTGTGCGTGTGCGTGTGCGTGTGCGTGGGGGGGAACTGAGCAGGATTTTCCAATTTCTTAGGTGATGCAGTCGCCACATTCGTCGGAACTGTGTCAAGTCTGAGGATGCGTTTAAGAGCTCTAGCTGCTTACCCCGAAATTCGCATAATCTCGAGCACTAGATTCGCGCTGAACTGAGTGATACTAGATGCAGAATGGCAATTTCAGTTGCAACTGATGCTCCCGCCTGCTGCTGTAATCATGTCTGGCTCCGGACGTTTAATTTTATTAGAAATAGAACTTTTTATTTATTTCGTTTCATTTGTATGACCTGAACTAGCTATTTAACTGTTCAAAAGCTTTCAATTTTTGTACCTCATTGGTAAGCAAGTACATGGCTCACAATTGTCATATGTAAACTATAGGCCCCAAATGAAATTACATGCTATTTTCAGTGCTGTGTTCACCGTCTGAATTTCTTATGCATAAAATCAGTCATCTTTCACACAGAGACAGAGCTGCAAACAAAACGGAATACTTCAAGTTGCAACTTTGATTAATTCGTTGGAGTCTTAGATACCCACACAATGATTCACTCAAACCTCGCTTTCCAGCACAACCTGTGTGTTGATCTCGAGGCACTGCTGGAGATAGAGCGGTTGTGGCAGGCGATCCTGGATTTGTTTGATCAGAACGATTCAGGTTTAAGTTACGTTCGCTTTATTGCATTTTCAGCCACAGAATTAGCGTCCGTGTTTGTTTCCATAAGCTACGTGGTTTGCGACAGATTAGCGAAGTAAATCGACACTGTGACACCATCTGTCTGACTTTTCGCCTTCAGCGACTATACTCACTCCACTCGTATGTCCCAGGCAGTCTTTGTTAGGTATTTAACCACAGTACGTCTCTCTAAAGTGAATCGGTCGAAATCACGATAATGGCGATTAGTGATAAAGCTAAGAAAGGTGGAAACGTCGATCTAGTTGATTATGTTTGAGCTATACTAGGAACTCACGGGTAGAAAATTAATCCGACAGAGGAACCGATGATTTTCTAGAAAGAGACGTCAAACCTGTGATTCATGCTTTCGCAGGCATGTTTCCAGCGCTAAGAGGAACATCTACGTCAATAACTACGAATCTAAGTGACATTTGCAGCTGAAGTATACATGTGTAGGACGTTTATCTTTTAGACCTTATTTCCACATACTTCTGATTTAGCCGTTACCGTAAGTATCTGCCTTTGGAAATACACGCTCCTCTTGTTGAGAACTAGGTAGTCAAGTCTTGTTCGAGAGGATCGATTTGCGTATGTTATTCTTTGGGGTGAACAGATGATAGGAAAAAACTAATGGAGGAAGTCACTTGTACCAGACGTTAAACGAATTGGTAACGGCGTTACTGAGCGGTTGTATTAGGATAGGAAATAGCGAAATTTTTTCCGTCAGTCTTATCAAAAAGCTGTATGTTCAGTAAATAATTATTCATTGTTATGTTAGAAGTATTTATTTGCTGTACTGCACGAAGAGAAATTAAAGGAATGTCACTGCAGCGCATTCATTGAAATTTTGTGCAGTGCGAGTCAGTTTTAGGATTCAATGCCATTTCCTCCTGAGTACCAGTATTATCTCTACATTTAAGCATGCCAACAGCTGTTTGTTGTGGCTAGTTCGCTGTTTTTTTAGGCCTCTCTTTTGCACTTGTAGAGAAAGTTACTCATCAAGAAACGTTTCGAGCGTAGTGTGACATTGTGTGCAGCTGTTGACGTATTGATTACTCTCAAGCTTTAGACCGCGAATGTCGTTTCTCAGCCCTAATACGGATGCTCGTAATCCCCGTCAACATGTAAATTTTTCTAAGAAGAAGTGCACTCGTCCTGTAGTTTCCTGAACTTAACCGGGTTTTTCAGAGACACGGACTGATAAGTAACTTCTTGATACAAATGAGTCAATAAAGGAAGAGGTCAGTCTGTGCTCAGTGACCCTGTGGGAGGTGGGGGCACTTCGCACAAGCAGTAAAGATCTACGGTTGCTGTGACGGTTTTCAGGTGACTCCACTGTACAGGTCATCGTGACTGGGCCGTGTTGGCTGTGATGGCTAGTTGTTACGTGCTGGGAACGTCGTTAGTGCGAAGTCACCAACAGGAGATACACCTCTGCACCATTTGTCCGGCAACGGGAGAGCTTATAGATGCTGGTGGCTTGCAATCCAGACAGATGCGCATAGCGTTGAAGGAGAACACCACTGCAGATCTCTTAACTACTGTATTTCTGCATAGGCACTGATGCCAGCAGGTGCAGATACGGGTCTGAAGGAGCTTTGGACTGACAATGATTTAGGGAAGTCAAGCAACTCAGCAGTACGTTCACTGGGTTAATCACTTTTGGTCGATGCCGCCATCTTGCTAAGGAAGTGTTGACGAAATTTAAGGAGTATGACGCGGCCTAACGTTCTGGAAGGTTTTTCATTCGACGTTGTTAACATCAGTCTTCAGTTGGGTTACTGGTACGGTATTACGAAAGAACTGAAGAAGTAAGGGTAACAGCAGACCGATGGGTGTTTTATAAGGGCTACATATCATGTCGATCAGCAGAAAACCCTATGCAAATGAGATGGATGCAACTGGAGGATGAGGGGCGAATGATTACTGTATGCAGTCTAACGACACACTTCAGGCACTTTTTGTAGGTAAACTTACAGCAAGCGGAAAAATAGGGGAGACTTGCCATCTGGCAGCTGTGATCGAATTGTTATGGAGATGATGATTGAGTGTGACGCTTGTTATTGGGACACCCGTGTCTGCCACACTGTTTAGACGTCGTTTCTCCTTGGTCATCACATACTACCATTTATGACAGGTATCAACTCGCGCTGAACCTATAGAGTCACTGACCAGGAAGTCGCTTATTCACTGGGCGAGGTTAATAAGAGCGATTTGTAGGAACGCGGTCTGATTGTCAAGAAATCTGACGGTGGTATCTGTATCTCTTCCTGGAGTGGAAGTGTGCGTGCTTTAACAGACTGCTCCCCAAACAATACGGGAGACATGTAGTCTGGAAGGTTGCCGTAGTCATGTGTACGACATAAATCGTCCTCAGCTTCAACCGTTCGAAAGAATACGGCACGTATATCAAGTATTAAGTGCTCTGTTCGAGACACGCAAATGTAACGTTCATTTTTGTACATCAGAGGAGACTGCCCATCCGAAACTCCTGAAACGGTCCTAGCTCCAGAACTGAATGTTATAAGAATGTGATTTCAATCTATTTCTACGCAGCTGGTTTGAATACATCATCAGCTAGACCATAGAAATAACTGATGTTCTTGTTAAAAATGCATCTGGTTGTTGTAGCTGCGCAGAAAGAAAGTGGATTGTGTTCATAACCCCGCAGTAAGTCCAACGTTTTGTCATCTGGACGTATCTCAGTTAATATTCCTGTCACGTATTTGTAAGTCACACAGGCGCACACATTATCGGAAACACATTACGTAGATCACATGATCTAGCTAATTTCTAGTAACTGTCTGGCGATGATGAAGTACTCTTCTTTGCTTGAAAACCTGGTTCTTTTTATCGTCATCTCTTTACCACTGACGAAGTCTGTCAGCATTAGTCCATTGTTATTACAGCTTCTTGCTGGATTTCTCTTCCTATTACGCTTCCCTACGCTAGTTCCTTCCCTATTTTTTCATTCAGATTACAAGCATCAATTTGCATCATGCCTTTAAAATTCGATTTCCCGCTCTACTTTGTCTCTACGGAGGAATCAGATGAAGAGAAGAATGCTTTGTACTCCAATCATCGTAATCCTGTTAATGTTGCTCTACATAAAAATAACAGCCTGTCTACAACTGCACTGAAAATAACTTTATTCGCCTTCATTGGGTTACGCGTAAGAAAGCTAATACCCTGACCGCCCGTATGCCCTCCACTATACCTCAGTACGTGTACCCCCAATGAAATCATTCTCTGCCCCTGCTATCTCGTTTTTGTGGTGCTGGTATTTTCTCTCTGTATTTATGAATCTCTCGTCTAACTTCTTGCAGTTTACAATGATTCTCTGTCTTCAAACTTCATGTGGTTTTCGCGATCTCCATTTCCTTCTCACTTATCTTTTTTTGCCTCATCTTGTAATCCGAATCCTTTCGACGCCGATATGTGGTACCTGCAACATTTCCATTGTACGATGTGTGGCTGTTAGACTGTGCACAACTCGTAAACGTGGCGGACCAGTATCTTCCCTGTGGGGGTTTAGTCCCCTAATGGGAGCTCCCTCCCTTTGTCCTCTGTGAGCCACGATTCGTCTCGCTTCTCTGTCAAGGCCTGTCAGGCTAGGGTGACCTTCCCAGTAGCTATGCCGACCACGAGCATAACCGACTATTGCGCTGGAGCGTGGAAACCCATCTGAATCTGAGGGTTATGAGCTGGCTTCCATACCCACTGACTAAATTAATACCGAAGCAGTAAAAGAATGCACCTTACAAAGTCACGCCAATAGCGGATCAGTGCCACACCGAAGTGTTGCATCGCACAATAACTCAGAAATGGAACTAGCGGCACTATGATTATGAACATAAATATGTTGACTGGTATTGTAACTAACTATTCAAGCATATTTTGAATGAAACTGAGCTCCTTACATCAGATATTCAGAGCTACAGGCGAAGACGCTTAGAAGTCATGATTAGGACAGTGGAATACAAAAGCGAACAGACAGGCAATCTGTAGCTGCCCTGAAAGCCAAAAGTAAAGGCCCCACTATTGATTCGCACAGATAGCCGAAGTACTGACATATGGACTCTTGTCATTTTAGTTATACGTTAATTTGCACAAGCATACACAATATTCTGTACACAGAACTATAATTATTAATAGCCAGGAGGTCCTACAAGCAGCTTCCGATAAGGCTCTCTCGTGGGAGGGTAAAAAACGTACTGACAGTTTGATGGATCAGTATTAATTGAGTGTTCTAAAGACATTCAGCTCTCCCCCTCTATTTTCCTTGTCGAAAGCCCACATTGACGGGACTGCACTTATCACAGCACACAGCACAGTCTAAGTGAACATTAGAGACTAATATTCACCCACAAAGATTAATATCGCTTGTAATAATGGCTTTGAGGCTTGTTCAGCATATAGATTTCTGGTTTAGCATCAGGAGAGTATTCGGGAGAGCAGTAGCAAAATATGGTTTGTAATTTGGGAAGGGCTAATTCCTTAACCGAGTGGTGAGGCATGTCGCAGAGTAGCCGAATCAGAGCACTTTTTTTATAGAAATCATTTCCGCTAACTTTGAACTAATAGCTAAGTACGGATGTGGGTCTATGAGAGCCGAAATCTCTACGTGTAGCTGTTCTCATACAGATGTGTTTTTGTATTCCTGTAATTTGAGGAGAGAACAACTGAAGCGGTGAAGTTTATCCATCTCAACTGCGACCCAGTTAAGGCACGCAGCCTCCTCCCTATGGCCTGGGTTCGAATATCGACAGCAAATCACACATTGAGGCTATTCATATGGCAGTGTGTATGGAATTATCTTATCCTGAATGAACGCAGAACATGGAGCGACTCAACTATTTACTTGGTGCGAGTAAGGAACTAATGAAACATGATTCATTTTACTTTGTTGACTAATGCTTATGTTATCAATTTGAAAAAGTTGATGACTTGCGTTCAGTTACTTTATGGAAATATTAATACATGTTAGTGCACAGGTGCACCACAGCTGATTCAGTCCTACGGGCACGAGTGACTTCACGGACTGCCGTGTCCCGCAAACAAACGAGTTGTACGCAGGGACGAAACGTTTTATTCGTAGTCGATAGAGCGGAATCGCACAAAGTGATTTAAACGGACAGGGGTATCTTCCAGTTTCATCTAGCGTGCTTCAAATATCCCAGGAAGGAAGACGTTACCTTAGCATTTGATAGTGGATTAACCCACAACCACTTCGTAAAAAGCAGACTTTACAAAAGACATCTCTTCTTCGTTTTTAAGTATATCCGTACTTAAGGGAACAAGACGCTGCATTCAGGAGACATGAAGAAACCAATGCATTGGTACAATGTACGTACCGAAGTTATTTAGTAAGGGGAGTAGGCGGCTGCGAATAGACGCTAGCTGAAGCCCTAGACCCAGTTTTACACCACTTACCGTAATTTGCTAAAAAATTAAGCTTTTCATCCAGTGGATCTACTTACGTCGACTGTCGAGGCAAACAAACTGAACATGATTTATTGAACACTCACGTAATTGGACTACTTTCGGAGTTTCAAGGGCCAATATCCATCCAGTACCATGGCACAGACAATAGGAACTGTATATCCCGGACTCTATATTCTAGTTCCCATTGAGGGTTTTAGGGACGTCTCCCTCAATAGTCAGGTGAATACCAGGACTTTACAGGGTGTTTCAAAAATGAGCGGTATATTTGAAACGGTAATAAAAACTAAACTAGCAGCGATAGAAATACACCGTTTGTTGCCATATGCTTGGGACAACAGTACATTTTCAGGCGGACAAACTTTCGAAATTACAGTAGTTACAATTTTCAACAACAGATGGCGCTGCAAGTGATTTTTTTTTTGTGGTTTTAGGGCGCACAACTTCAATGGTCATTAGCGCCAAGACTACGTTAAGAATGCACCGCAAGGCACAAGTTTAAAACAATAACTAAAAGGGAAAACACGATAAAAGACAGACTGACAGGCATAGGATTAAAAAAAACAGCATAATCAAAAGTCCTTAGAGAGGTTTGTCAAATTGATAAAACGAATAACGCGAGCAGCTGCTCGTGGGTAATCCGCTAAAATGGCATCTAGAGTACATGGCAGGCCAAGATCAAGACGCAGTGTGTTAAAATCCGGACAGGACGTTAAAATGTGGCGGACCGTCAGCAATTGCCCACATGGGCAGAACGGCGCCGGCGCAGCCGTCAGCAGATGGCGATGGCTGAACCGGCAGTGTCCAATGCGTAACCGGGCCAAAACGACCTCCTCCCGCCGAGAATGGCGGGAGGAGGACGTCCAAGCCGCGGGAAGAAGTTTCAAGTCCCGAAGCTTGTTGTCTGTAAGTGCAGCCCAATCGGCATGCCACAGCGATAAAATGCGCCGACAAATTACCCTGCTACAATCCGACGAAGGGACACAACAAGAAGCTGTCCGAGGCTGGAGGACCGCAGCCTTGGCCGCGGCATCTGCAGCTTCGTTCCCAGGGATACCGACATGGCCAGGAACCCACATAAAGCTAACCGGAGAACCGACGTCCACCAGCTGCTGAAGAGAGCGTTGGATCCGGTGCACGAAAGGGTGAACCGGATACGGATCACTGAGGCTCTGGATGGCGCTCAGGGAATCGGAGCAGATGACATAAGCAGAATGTCGGAGGCAGCAGATGTAAAGAACAGCCTGATAGAGGGGAAAGAGCTCAGCTGTGAAGACCGAACAACGGCCATGGAGCCGGTATTTGAAACTTTGTGCCCCGACAATAAAGGAACACCCTACCCTGTCATTGGTCTTTGAGCCATCTGTATAAATGAAGGTCATATTAATGAACTTCGAACGAACTTCGACAAAACGGGAGTGGTAGACCGAACGGGGGGTAACCTCTTTTGAGAGCGAGCTGAGGTCAAGGTGAACGCGAACCTGAGCCTGGAGCCAAGGTGGCGTGTGGCTCTCGCCCACTCTAAAGGTTGCAGGGAGTGAAAAATTAAGGTGTTGAAGGAGGCGATGAAAGTGAACTCCAGGGGGTAGCAGGGCAGAGACATACAACCCGTATTGACGGTCGAGAGAGTCGTCAAAGAAGGAACGATAAGATGGGTGGTCGGGCATTGACAGTAGCCGACAGGCATACCGACAAAGCAGTATATCGCGCCGGTAGGTGAGTGGCAACTCACCAGCGTCAGCATGATGACTCTATACGGGGCTAGTATAAAACGCTCCGATCGCAAGTCGTAAACCCCGATGTTGTATGGAGTTGAGGCGGCGTAAGATGGATGGCCGTGCAGAGGAGTATACGAAGCTCCCATAATCCAGCTTGGAGCGGACGATCGACCGATATAGACGAAGTCGGACGGTTCGATCCGCACCCACGACATACCACTGAGAACACGGAGGACATTTAAAGAACGGGTACAACGGGCAGCCAAATATGACACATTTGACAGGGAACTTAGCTGGTCTCCACATGTAAGACCTAAAAATTTTGTTGTCTCCACGAATGGGAGAGCAACGGGACCGAGTCGTAAGGACGGTGGGAGAAACTCTTTGTAGCGCCAGAAGTTAATACAGACCGTCCTCTCGGCAGAAAAACGGAAGCCATTGGCTACACTCCAGGAGTAGAGACGGTCAAGAGAACGCTGAAGACAGCGCAACAGGACACGTGTACGCTGCGTGCTGCAATAGATTGTAAAATCGTCCACGAAAAGGGAGCCTGATACATCAGCTGGGAGGCAATTCATTATTGGATTGATCGCTATGGCGAAGAGAGCGACGCTCAAAACTGAGCCCTGTGGCACCCCATTCTCCTGGTGAAAGGTGTCTGACAGGACAGAACCCACACGTACCATGAACTGTCGATCCATTAAAAAGGAACGAATAAAAAGACGGAGGCGACCGCGAAGACCCCATGTATGCATGGTGCGGAGAATGCCCGCCCTCCAACAGGTGTCTTAAGCCTTCTCCAAATCAAAGAACACAGCCACGGTCGGGTGCTTCCCCAAGAAGTTATTCATAATGAAGGTCGACAAGGTAACCAGATGGTCAACAGCAGAGCGGCGCCTTCGAAATCCACATTGTACATTGGTAAGCAGGCGTCGAGACTCGAGCCGCCAAACCAAACGAGAGTTAACCATTCGCTCCATCACTTTACAGACACAGCTGGTAAGCGAGATGGGTCGATAACTGGAAGGCAAGTGCATGTCCTTCCCCGGTTTAGGAATCCGGACAACAATAGACTCGCGCCAGCATGCGGGAACATGTCCCTCAGTCCAGATGCGATTGTAAGTACGAAGAAGAAAACCTTTATCCGCAGGAGAAAGGTTCTTCAGCTTCTGAATATGAATAGAATCAGGCCCTGGAGCGGAGGACCGTGACCGGGCAAGTGCGTTTTCGAGTTCCCGCATGGTGAATGGGGCATTATAACTTTCACGATTCCAGGGGCGGAAGTTAGGTGGCCTAGCCTCCTCTGCCTGTTTGCGGGGGAGGAAGGCAGGGTGGTAATGAGCGGAGCTCGAAGCCTCTGCGAAAAAGCGGCCGAAGGCATTGGAGACATCCTCTGGCGCCACAAGGACGTCATTCGCGACCATCAAGCCAGAAACTGGCGAGTGGACCTTAGTGCCAGATAGCCGGCGAAGGCTACCCCAGACAACAGAAGAAGGATTAAAACAGTTGAAAGTGCTTGTGAAAGCAGCCCAGCTGGCTTTCTTGCTTTCTTTAATAATACGACGACGCTGTGCACGTAATCGTTTATAAGTGATACAATTCGCCACTGTAGGGTGGCGTTTAAATGTGCGTAAAGCACGTCGACGAGCACGTAAAGCGTCTCTACATGCTGCGGTCCACCATGGGACCGGTACGCGACGTGGAGAAGAAGTAGGGTGAGGGATGGAATATTCAGCAGCAGTGAGAATGACTTCCGTGAGGTGTGCGACCTGACGATCGCAGCTTGTGAAGGTTTGATCCTGAAAGGTCGCCCTGGAAGAGGAGAGCCCCATTCTGCTTTGGAGATGTTCCAACTAAATGAGCATGGGGAGGGGGTATGCTGCAGGAGATGGATAACACACGGTAAGTGGTCGCTCGAATATGCATCAGAAAGTGCATACCACTCAAACCGGCGTGCAAGTTGGGTAGTACATATAGAGAGATCTAAATGGGAATAGGTGTGAGATGTGTCCGAAAGAAAAGTAGGGGCGCCAGTATTGAGGCTGACAAGATTGAGCTGGTTGAAAAAGTCTGCTAACAGGGAGCCCCTCGGGCAGGATGCCGGAGAGCCCCAAAGGGATGGTGGGTATTGAAGTCTCCAGGTAACAAAAATGGGGCAGGTAGCTGAGCAATAAGCTGCATCATGTCTGCCCTGGTAACGGCAGATGACGATGGAGTGTAGACGGTACAAATGGAAAATGTAAAAGTGGGGAGAGTAATGCGGATGGCAACTGCCTGCAGGCCGGTGTGCAATGTGATGGGATCGTAGTAAATATCATCCCAGACCATCAACATAACCCCTCCATGAGCCGGGATACCTACCACAGGGGGTAGGTCAAAACGCACAGAGGTGTAGTGTGCCAAGGCAATTTGATCGCATGGGCGTAGCTTCGTTTCCTGGAGGGCTACGACGAGCGGACGGTGCAAGCGGAGCAGCAACCTCAAGTCCTCTCGGTTGGAGCGAATGCTGCGAATATTCCAGTGAATAAGTGCCATTGTAAGAAGAAAAGGAAGATGAAAGAAGGGGTCACCTCGAATGCCGCTGAGGGCCTGGCTTGGAGTGAGCACTGCCGCCGCTATCAGTAGGCGGACAGTCCTCGTCAACTGGGTCTATAGGTTGATCGGGAGGGGGAGCTTCCTCCGCCAGTGAACGTCCAGATATTCGGCTATCGGCGGTGTGGTCAGGCGAAACGGATGACGGCCTGGGGCGGCAACCGCTGGGTGGCCCAGGAGAAGAAATGCGCCGTGGCGGAGAAGGAGAACTGTGCTTCCTATGAGCCTTCTTGGAAGGTCGTTTGGTGGAAGTACCGGTCGAAGGCTGGGAGGTCGAGGTACGTAGGAAGTCTGCACGGGACGGTTCCTTCTTGAAGGCCCGTGCATCTGACTTCTGGGTCTTCGTCTTAGCAGAAGCTGATTAAGGGGCTGGTGTCTGGAGTGATGGGAGGAAGAGGAGACGTCGACCGCGCGATCTTAGCACTGGCCGAACGGACGACCGTGGTGCTGAAGGTCAGATCGCATGTTTGGGTTGCCACCTCCCTGGTAGTCCAAGGAGAGGAAGCCCACACTGGGAGCAGTGTGGGCTTCCTACTAGCCAATAGCTTGCGAGCAGCCGAGGTGGACACACTCTTTGACCCAAATTTCTTGGATACAGCGTTCTTCCTTATAGACAGGACAGTCGCGGGAGGATGCGGCATGATCACCCTGGCAGTTCACACAACGAGGAGATGGAGGTGGACAGTCACCCTCATGGGCATCCCTGCCACAAGTGACACATTTAGCCGCATTGGAACAAGACTGTCGAGTGTGATTGAAACGCTGACACTGGTAGCAGCGCGTAGGTGTCGGGACATAGGGGCGAACAGAAATAACCTCGTAGCCCGCCTTGATGCGCGATGGCAGCTTAACACTATCAAAGGTCAAGAAAAGTGTCCGGGTCGGTACAACGTCATTGTTGACCTTTTTCATGACCCTATGGACAGCCGTCACGCCCTGCTCAGCGAGGAAAGATTGAATCTCCTCGTCAGTCAATCCGTCGAGGGATTTAGTATAGACCACACCACGAGACGAATTCAAAGTTCGGTGAGCCTCCATCCGGACAGGGAACGTGTACAGGAGTGTGGCCCGAAGCAGTTTTTGTGCCTGAAAGGCGCTCTCAGTGTCTAGTAATAAGGTACCGTTACGCAACCTGGTACTAGATTTGACAGATCCGGCTATGGCATCTACGCCCTTCTGGATAACGAAAGGGTTGACAGAGGAAAAATCCTCTCTGTCCTCAGATCGAGAAACGACGAGGAACTGTGGGGCAGGCGGTAGTACTTTTGTCACTGGTGGCTGGTCAAGTTTCCGTTTTTGGGCAGAAGTCGAGAGAGATGGAGTGAAATCCAGTGCGGAGGAATCCCCCATGATTGCCAGCGTCTCCGATGGCGCACTCCTTCCTTGTGAGGACCCTCTCAGAGGGCACTCCCGCCTTTGGTGAATGTTTACACCTCAGGTCACACCTCCCGAGAAACAGCCGGAGGGACCAATCGGCATGGTCAGAAGGTATCAGCTCAGGCAATCACCCCTCCCTGGGCCTGGCCTTTACCAGGGGGTACGTGCGTGCCTTACATGTCTACCCAGGGCGGGGAATTACACGTTACCACGTCACCGGCTATGCGTGCGAACGCGTGGGTCGGCCTTCAGGCGCGCACAGGGAGGAAGGAAGGAGAGGAAAAAGAAGAGAGAGAGGGAGAGAGAGGACAGACTGACTCAAACGCCGAGGCGGAGACCAGAGAAGGCAAGGAGAAGGAGGCAATGAGTAGGCAAGGAGAAGAAGGCAAGGGAAGAGTAAGGAAGACAGTGAGGTGGAGAAGAGCAAAGAAAGGAACCAACAAAAGGAAGGAAGAAACGAGAAGTGAAAAAGCAAAATGACCGCAAATAGAGGTCGTGGAACCGTCCGTCTCCGGACGCAGGCGCTAACTACCCCCTTGAGGGGGAGGGACTCCTTTTAGTCGCCTCTTACGACAGGCAGGAATACCTCAGGCCTATTCTAATCCCTGGACCCGCAGGGGGGGGGGGGGGCAAGTGATGTGAAAGATATAGAAGACAACGCAGTCTGTGGGTGCGCCATTCTGTACGTCGTCTTTCTGCTGTAAGCGTGTGCTGTTCACAATGTGCAGGTGTGCTGTAGACAACATGGTTTATTCCTTAGAACAGAGGATTTTTCTGGTGTTGGAATTCCACCGCCTAGAACACAGTGTTGTTGCAACAAGACGAAGTTTTCAACCGAGGTTCAATGTAACCAAAGGACCGAAAAGCGATACAATAAAGGATCTGTTTAAAAAATTTCAACGGACTGGGAACGTGACGGATGAACGTGCTGGAAAGGTAGGGCGACCGTGTACGGCAACCACAGAGGGCAACGCGCAGCTAGTGCAGCAGGTGATCCAACAGCGGCCTCGGGTTTCCGATCGCCGTGTTGCAGCTGCGGTCCAAATGACGCCAACGTCCGCGTATCGTCTCATGCGCCAGAGTTTACACCTCTATCCATACAAAATAAATGCGGCAACCCCTCAGCGCCGCTACCATTGCTGCACAAGAGACATTCGCTAACGATATAGTGCACAGGATTGATGACGGCGATATGCATGTGGGCAGCATTTGGTTTTCTGACGAAGCTTATTTTTACCTGGATGGCTTCATCAATAAACAGAACTGGCGCATATGGGGAACCGAAAAGCCCCATGTTGCAGTCCCATCGTCCCTGCATCCTCAAAAAGTACTGGTCTGGGCCGCCATTTCTTCCAAAGGGATCATTGGCCCATTTTTCAGATCCGAAATGATTACTGCATCACGCTATCTGGACATTCTTCGTGAATTTGTGGCGGTACAAACTGCCTTAGACGACACTGCGAACACCTCGTGGTTTATGCAAGATGGTGCCCGGCCACATCGCACGGCCGACGTCTTTAATTTCCTAAATGAATATTTCGATGATCGTGTGATTGCTTTGGGCTATCCGAAACATACAGGAGGCGGCGTGGATTGGCCTCCCTATTCGCCAGACATGAACTCCTGTGACTTCTTTCTGTGGGGACACTTGAAAGACCAGGTGTACCGCCAGAATCCAGAAACAATTGAACAGCTGAAGCAGTACATCTCATTTTCATGTGAAGCCATTCCACCAGACACGTTGTCAAAGGTTTCGGGTAATTTCATTCAGAGACTGCGCCATATTATTGCTATGCATGGTGGATATGTGGAAATTATCGTACTATAGAGTTTCCCAAACCGCAGCGCCATCTGTTGTTGAAAATTGTAACTACTGTAATTTCGAAAGTTTGTCTGCCTGAAAATGTACTGTTGTCCCAAGCATATTGCAACAAACGGTGTATTTCTATCGCTGCTCGTTTAGTTTTTATTTCAGTTTTAAAATATACCGGTCATTTTTGAAACACCCTGTATATACCCTTCCTAAACAGAGAGTACAGGAACTGTCAATGGGCGATTGCAACCAACCTTGGCACGAACAAATCCATTGAGTATTAGCAAATGGGGCTGCATCCCCCTCACAAATAGGAGATATATATATATATATATGTGTGTGTGTGTGTGTGTGTGTGTGTGTGTGTGTGTGTGTGTGTGTGTGTGTGTGTGTGTGTGTACACCTGAGGAATTAAAAACATGTAGTGAGATAATATCACCAAGGGAAGTACAAATGCTTTAGGTTATGAACCCACTGAGACCCACACTTAGGGCACAAATAAAAGTACACAAACCCCGTTACCCAATATGTCCAGTGGTAGAGAGAAAGGGCAGTCCATTTTACAAGGTCGCGAAAAAGTGTCTGGGGTTTCTTAAAACCAACTACAAACTCCACAGTCTATTCTCTTTAAAAACAGTACTAAGTTAGTGAAGAAAATTAGAAATACACCAATAATGGATGAAATGAAATTGGTCTCTACATATTGTAAACTTATATACAAACATACCTACTGACGAAAGTGTACTGGTAATCTATTGCAATTTACTAGAGCAAAATAGGCTTTCAAAAAGGGAAATTGAGGAGTTCATTGGGTTATTGAAGCTAATTTTGGAATTTAACTGTTTTAAATTCAATGGTACAGTCTTTTCTTTAAAAAAATGGTGTTAGTATAGGGAGCTCAATATGTGGTATACTAGCGGACATATTTATAAACCGTCTTGAGAACAAATTCCTTACAGAAAACCCATTATGGGCAGAAAAAAATTGTATATTATTATAGATACGTAGATGACATGCTGTTGTTAGTAAAAGGGAATGAAGAAGTAATTGACAACATACTATCCACTTTAAATAGTTTTGCATAAATCAATAAAGTTTACTGGTGAAATTGAGAGAAATGGTTCCATAAATTATCTAGATTTATCAATCCAGGGAAAGAATGGTAGGCACATATTTGGTATCTTCCGCAAAAAAAAAAAAAAAGTACAGATTGTATTGTAGACAATGCATCAAACCATCCCATTTAACATAAAAAGGCGTTTTTTAATTTCGCCATTAATCGTGCATTTGCCATTCAGTTAAAAGAAGAACGTGAAAATGAAATGTCAACTGTAAGATATACCGCTAAAGTGAATAATTATCGTAACACATTTGTCGATATGATATATAGGAATGTAGAGAAAAAAATAAGGCAATGAGGTGAATACCTTGATACCAAAAGAAAGTACAAAATTTGTCACCTTGCCTTACTATGGGAAAATGAGCATGATAATTGCATCGATTTTCAGAAAATCGAAAGTGAAAGTAGCCTTTGGAACAACAAATAATTTAGGATGTATCTTACAAAATGCTGTAGATGTAAAAAATGTACTTGATTCATCTGGGGTTTATAAAATCGATTGTCCTGATTGTGGAGCATGTTACGTAGGTCAGATTGGGAGGAGACTGGAAACTAGGTTTAAGGAACATGATGCTCCAGAAAGAAAAGACGCAGCAGAGAAATCAAGCCTTGCTGCACATTTAGTGTCAACTAAACATAGATTGCCAATGTTGACGTCAAATGTAAGGTTGCTACATAGAGGCGAGAAGGGTGGACTCTTCGATCTTCTTAAGGAGATGGAGATCTTTTGCCACCAAAGAAATGCTAAGTGTAACCTGATCAATGATCAGGTCATAATGAAAAATGTCCATTTCTGGGAATTGTTTGAAAACTGCCTACTTAAAAGCAGTGAAAAATTCGACCCAGGGGGTCTTCAAGATCAGTCGCAACCTCACGCCATTATGTAGCAGCCACTTGCATAAGATCTAAACGAGTACCACTTTCATAACACTGTATTTAGATAACTTATTGCATCAGAATAACACACAAACTCATGAGGGTAACTATGAGCGACAATTAATACATAAAACTGTAATTTTTAAAAATAAGTGTTCAAAAGATCACGCTTTATTATATTTTTCACGTTTCTCGGCCCCTAAGTGCGACATACTGAAATGATGCTTACAAGCGCTACTAGCGCCAACAAAGTGCATTGATAATGACCTGACAGGTCGAAATCTGATTTGCGTTGTGACTATAAATGTCATATTAAAGCAACTTAATTCTACGACTGATTGCTGCTGCATCTAACCCAATATACAATTCTTTCTGCATTCATGGGTCATCAACTATCTGACACGTCGCTGCTGATAGTCGCCCTAACCCTATCTGAACGTGCTATCAGTGGTTCCATATACATTCACTGTGGTGACTACCCAGACGAATTAGGATCAGACGGTGAAGTGTTATCAGGGAGAATTTATGTTCATCAAAGCTTAAGATCAGGTCAGTGCTGTGTGTGAAGTTTCTACAAATGCCGAATACTTGCATTAACTAGCGCGATGTTGAACATAGTGAGAAAATTGTGTTTACCCTTACGCCTTAACAGCAGGTGAGCGATTCAAGAGCGGAACTAACAAGGGAACCTCCCCATCGCACCCCCCTCAGATTTAGTTATAAGTTGGCACAGTGGATAGGCCTTGAAAAACTGAACACAGATCAATCGAGAAAACAGGAAGGAGTTGTGTGGAACCATGAAAAAAATAAGCAAAATATACAAAATAAGTAGTCCATACGCAAGATACGTAACATCAAGGAGAGCGTAAGTTGAGGAGCGTCGTGGTCCCGTGGTTAGCGTGAGCAGCTGCGGAGCGAGAGGTCCTTGGTTCGATTCTTCCCTCATATCAAAATTTTAATTTTTTCATTTTCAGACAATTTTTATCTGTCCGTCCGCTATGTTTTCATCACTTTTTTGGGAGTGATTATCACATCCACAATAAAACCTAAATCAGGCAAGGTAGAAGAATCTTTTTACCCACTCGACAATTGTACAAGTTAGGTGGGTCGACAACATATTCCTGTCATGTGACGCACATGCCGTCACCAGTGTCGTACAGAATATGTCAGACGTCTTTTCCTGTGGCAGAATCGGTTGACCTATGACCTTGCGATCAAATGTTTTTGGTTCCCATTGGAGAAGCACGTCCTTTCGTCTACTAATCGCACGATTTTACCTCGTGGTCGCAAAACACAGGCACTAAACTTATTACAGTGAACAGAGATCTCGATGAACGAACGGACATTGCCAAAATGAAGAAAGTAAACTTTTTCACTCAAGGGGCGACTTGAACCGCAGCTCCTCACGCTAACCACGGGACCACGGCGCTCCTGAGCAAAGGTTCTCCTTGATATTTCCTATCTTGCCTATGGAATACTCAGTTTCTATATTTTGCTTATTTTTTCATAGTTCCACACAACTTCTTCCTGTTTTCTCGATTGATCTGTGTTCCGTTTTTCAAGGCCTATCCACTGTGCCAACTTATAACTATATCTGAGGGGGGTGCGATGGGGAGGTTCCCTTGTAAGAAGCTTGTAGCATGTCACCGCTGCGGAGTTGGGTGTTACCAGCCTGCGGGATACAGAGCGCATTTAGCCGACCGGTGAGGCAGGCTCCAGAACTGTTATGACTGCACATGAACGAGCTTTGGATTCAACAGGGGATTATTTGGCCATGAAGATTAACGTACTCCCGAACAGTCTCAGGGCCGAAGAGAGAAACTGAGTCTACGTTGTGTTCCAGTACACTCCCCTGAATGAACAAAAATCTGTAATTTGTATCATTATTCGATTTATACAAAATTCGTTGGCATTGAACTTTACTCATCCTGTTACCAAACACTTGTCTGAAAAATCAGAACCACTGATCCCAGTTGCTCCAGTATGTTTTGTCACAAATTTCAGACACTTTTCCACTACCTAGCTGATGGGATTTTTAGTAAATCAGAGAAAAACTTATATTACCAAGGAAGATATTAAGGTATACATGTCTTAATGCGCGGCCTATCACCTTTGCCCACTCAGCAATGCCTTTCAGAACATACGCTGCAGGAATTTCAAGTAAGAAATGTTACTTTCAGTGACATTTCTTAGGGGGTCCACGTAGCTCATCTAGCACTACTGTAGGGAAACTGAACATCTAATGTTCGTATTAAATACTATCACGAGGGAATGTTAAATTTGATTATAATGCAAGTCGATGTGGTTAAGAGGACACATACCTGAGTACGTAGCGCTCTGTGGCTTCTAGGACACGAATTAAGTATGTTTCAAAACAATGTCCACACAAACTGATATTTAGCATCATGTGGAAATGAAGTTTGCTATTTGTAAGGCCCTGAGATTTATGTATACGTATATTATTTTGCAGCTGGTAACATTGACAAAAGCGGAGAGTTTCTAAAAGTAAACTCTATACTGGGGTCAGATATTGGTGGTGATCAATGAGAAGCGGGAGGAATATGAACATTAAAAATAATATTGTATCACTCGATATGGTATCATCCCGTGTCCCCCGTCAGCATTACGATCGAAACAAACCTCAGCGACAGTCAGGTAAGCTGGATTTCAGACACGGTCGCAAAACGCAAACGGTAGTGTGCACTTCATAGGAAGGCTGCGAGAAAGTTCTGGCTCCATGTCATGATGACCTAATTTAAACCTGCAAGAAGGGCTACTGATTGTGTGCTTTTATGTGTGTCTCACGAGTGATCACAGTAAGGTTCCGCTTCAGGAAGGAAATGCGGCAGCAAAACATGTCCACTGATCCTGAATATCAGGAGTTATTTAATCTCCTCGGAAGATTCTCGTTAAATGGAATTTGAGTAGTCTCGGCACATTCCTCAGTTTTGGACGGACTTCGTTAAAGAATCAAGTCCAAAAAAATGAAGGCCAATACTGAGCGGTCAGTGACTGGAATAGGATCAGATGATTGCAGTATGATGGAGAGGACGAGAATGAACGCCATGTGTACTATAGACACGATGGAAAGTAATAATTCCAGATAACCATGGTGTGTCTTAGTGCTGTATAGTGTTGCTACGAGTGAAGGCAGGAATGATCGGAATGTTCTACTGTCGTCGTCACAACCATTGGCACTCAACACACCAGTTGCTGATACTGTAAGCGCAGTTTCACCTGATCAGTGCAGGTTGCAGTTAACACTTCACGCAGCGTCTGAGCTGAACAGGAAATGCTGTACATGGCGCAGTTCGAAGAGGGGTGGAGGAAGGGCGTCGTAAAGCGGTCGTGCAACTAAACTCCGACACAAGCCGTTGAATGCCTTGTGATGTACAGATCGGCATCTGAGTAGGATTTTACAGATTGAATCTAAGCAAAGTAAGGGATGTTTCCTTATTAACCTACGTTTCCAGACTATACTTCTGTACGTATTTTGGAAACTCTCCAGGTAATCTGACCCGTCATCGTTTTAGTCTTCGCTGAATTACAAGGGAACAGTCACGTTGGGGATGGCGTTAATAATGCAGCATATGTGCACTAATAGTAATCTCTGCACAATGAATGTACGAAGTATTTTAACATCATTAAGTATATATGTAACATGTAAGGTATTCCATCTGTTTCTGAAACAATTTGTTGGAACTTCGCCTAACGTAGCAAATGCGTTGTTTAGGCAGTATGAATCGGAGCTGTTGCAGTGCTACTGACGATTTTTGTGCACTTGTCAACGGTGTCAGTGTTTTTGTTGACTCTGCAGCTGCTAGAGGGAAGCATTTGCTGACAGGTATCACGTGACGAAGACTTGAGCCATTTGCGACGTAAAAATTTCTGTTGGGTTGGATCGCCAGTTGTCTCTTTGCGCGGAGAGGAGAACCAGTGTTCTGTTTTTTAGACGTGGCGACTGTGACACCGATGCAGGCTTTGTAACTACACGTGTTTATCACCCTTTTTCGCTTATGTAATATAAACTATATTCACTGAATAAGCGATGGGTACATTTATCACTGTTGCGCCTGATGACGCAGCTTCAGCCGGGGAAGCGGTTGTGTGTCAATAAGGCCACAGGATTTGTTCTTAATATTATGCCTTTGAACAGCTGCGAATTTCCAGAATATGAAATTCTTTGAGGGGTGTAACAGTCCGGATGAATGCCGGGGAAGGAACAATTTATTCCATCTATTAACGTTGGCAACTCATAACAGGGGTAGAGAAGGAATTACGGTATTTCTAGAAACAGGAAACGATTATTTCAGTGCTCAGGGCAAGAAATTAGGAAGCAAGACAGGATGAAGAGCGAGCAAAATCAATACGTTTAATTCAGGATACGTGTATTGATGCCACAAAGCAAGTAGGAAGTAGTGCAGTGTAGACACTATACCAACGGAAAGTGAGGATGCCTCAAAGGCCTGCGTTAGGCACATAGATTTTACGTCTGTCATCTATGCATTATCAGATTGTGTTAGTGACGAAGTGTACAGCAGTATGTCCACATTTGACGATGTTATGCAGCGCTATCAACGATGAGCTGTAAGTTATAGTGGGGCATTGGATCAAAGCCCTGAAAGAAAGGATGAGGAGCTGGAATGAAGGAACCATTTCATGTCACAGGGAGGACAAGCGGAAAATAGAAGCCAGCTGAAGAGATTAAACCATCAAGTTATATAGCTGTAACACCGCCGAAAAACGATAGTATACTGTTATGGCAATTGAGTGTTCTCCATTCTGCAGGTATGCCCATAAGCAAGATGAACTGAGAAAGGAGGGATGTCAACTCCTTGCCTTCCTGCTGGCACCTCAGGCTACTTTGGAGCTTCTCTGTTTGGTTACTTTTTAAAATCTTCAATGGATGTGGACGGGTGCTTTAGAGCGACTCTTTACCGTTTTATTCGCTCGTGTATCAGTATCGCACCCCTCAACGATCTCTGTACACGAGGGCGTGAATCAGGTGCACTGGAAAAGCCCTTTGCTGCTTCCGATCACGTTCAAATTTTGTGGAATTGTTTCAAACGGTCCCTAGTACTTCCGCCAGATAGACCAAAGAAAAGAATTTGTCGCACTGAACTCCAGAGCGGGGGGAGGTCAGGTTCACAGGAGTTTTAGCCACATGATGTCCGTCGGGAACAGTTGATTCGCCCAGGAGATGGCAACAACGTTTACTTTATCGCTACACTGCTGTCTTCGTCGAACGCGAAGTGCGTAGGAATCGACGTTAAGGGAATAGGTGTTTTCATTGGCGCCTTTCATGCCATCCCCTGAGGCCTTGTGTGTGAATTCTGTGTCTGGAGTGTTTTCCTCGGCCATTCACAAGAAAATCGCGTTATTTCAACACTGGGCGTTGTGGTTCTGACTTGCAATGCGGAGGCGTCGAGCGAAAGGCTAAAATGTGGACAGGAAGGGCTGTCACCACCTCCCTATCTCTTGACATGTCCACGATGGTATTTGGAAGAATTGTGGTATTTGGTGCCAGTGTGACAACTCTCTACACGTAACATCGACGTCTGAGATCCGGCCTTTCAAACAAAAGGTGTTGACAAGCGCGAAACAAAGGTCGCCGAGTCCGAGGATGGCGTTTGAGGTCGCCACACTTTTGCACCATTACAGAAAAAGGTTGTAGGCACCTTGGAGCCGAATTTGAAGCTTACGCGTCGGAACTGGAGGCAATCGCGAGGTTTCTGAGAAGCGATCTTTTGATTCTGTTTGGTAGTATACTTCCCCATCCGCCACATTTATGTTGTATGATTAAGTCTACACGTACCATAGGTACTCTTTGTTAATGTTGTCTGCTCCTCTATTTCCAGCGTATGAAACCACCTGTGAATGACCGAAGGATATTTTACTAAATAGCACAGTCGCTGGTGAATACGGCGCCACTTCTGATGCTTTTACGACACTGATTCCACAACGAGTGTGTAATAGGAAGCTTAGCGCATGTCCAGTGCAAACCTGAAAGCCTATCTACGATCTTCCAAAAAAATTCTGAAAGGAGAAAATTGTTTTGTACCAAAAATAATGTTTTATGACGCAATGAATGTTATGAACAATCAACAGGACAGAAATTGGCTGAATGCTTACAGGCTACGTGTTTCATAATGGAATTTGTGCCTTCAAGCTATTTGTATGTTTTCAAATGGCAAAAGTGAAGTTAACGGTGGGGTCTCAAGGAAAGTGAGAGAATTTTGACAAAATTTCGTACGGACGAGCTTAAATTCAACTAAGTGGGAAGGATGATGTACATGTAGCACCTATCCAGAGAAGATTCATCATGAGACTTTTCAAGCGACTAATGATTTTATAGAAGATTTACTGCGTCCTTTGAAACAGGCATACAAACCGTTTAACAGCTTAGTTGGACAAAGTTTTAATTTTATGATGAAGTGGTTAGTGTGACAAACGTAACTATCGTCAACAACAAGGTATGGGAAGCGTTAGTCCATTCTCAGTTTGATATTTCTCATTTCTAACAAGAAAATGGCATTCATCATCCGTTAAATTCAAGTTTGAACTGATCAAGCTGTTTTTGCATGCGAGCTACGAGTTCAGCAACATTGAATGTAAGGATCAAGCCATCTATCAAAGTTCTGTATATTCTTATTGGGTTTCTGTTTATGTGATGGTACATTTTTCGCCTGTGTGAGCGGAAGTTTTGAAAAGCCAGCATTTAGACAACTCAGGGAACGTGAGCAGAAGGGCAGTGCTGCGTTCTACAGCAGGGGCGGGGGGGGGGGGGGGGGCGGGGTGAGACTTGAGAACTCACACTGACAACCGACAATAGGGAGATGTTGGCCCAGCCCAACGCTGCAGGTATGCTGCCTACCCATACCGTGTTTATTTTTTTTTAGGCGCCACCCTGGCCCCCATAGAGAATGCTTCCTCGTACTTTTGGAAACATGGCACAATGCAAAAGCCCAAAACACAGGAAAGTGTCACTTACCCCACCAAATAAATGACCATTACACTCCCAGGCTGTACTGTCAGAGGGCTGAGGGCGTTGGATCTAGCTCAGGGAGTTCTCTGAAGGCAGGTGAAAAAGGGGCCACACTATTTGCATTGTCTCAGTGCACATCACTGCATCACCAAGCGATGGAGAGAGAAAAAACCAAAAAACATGAATTTGAACTAGAGGAATTAGACATCTCTTCCACCAATAGAAGTAAGAATATGCAAATGGGGAACAGAAGGCCATGTTTCCTGAATTCTTGTACGCAAAAAATACCGTGCATCGGCGGAATAAGTGAGTTAGACTATGACGTGGACTCCGAAGTAAAATTCTCTGAGAAGTGCAGGCGAAAATCCTGCTGACAGAAGGATTTTACAGTTTTTGATGTAAGAAAAACCAACTTAACAATTCAGCCATTGGCTAGAGCTGGGCGATTTTTATTGGCCAATAGTGCAAAGCAAACGCAGGAGACCAGTTCTGACTCCTTTGGGCAATAGAGACCCAAAGACCGCACTCAGTGAGACGAAATGACACTGATATGATTTGCAGTGGATACCTTATAATGATACCACGTTCTGTTGTAGACATATCGCTGCATGTGAGGCAGCCTGAATTGGCAGCCGAGTTCCTGTGGTATGTCTGCACCATCTGCAGCCTACTTGTCAAAACAATTATGGTGACTATGTCTGGCACAATCAGTTGTTTAGTACGGTATTTAGTTAGGGATTTTCCAATCTTAAATTCACTTGGGTTAATCTTTAACTAGGCGGACAGTCATAGTAGTTTTGTTAATTTTATTTCTCTGTCCAGTGTCGTTACAGTATCACTGTTATCCACCCATGGCTATGTGGCGCTGAATTGATAGCAAGTTTACTACTACTACTACTACTACTACTACTACTGCTGCTCCTCTCTTGGCCAGGTAGTACGGCTGAAGTTGCCTGTGTTCACTGCAATTTATTTTCTTGTTTGAATTAGATGATTATGTGCTCAACTAAATTGTTTGCATAGACAAATTCGAGTACACGAAATAGTTTCGAACAGAAGCTGTTTTCACTTTAGCTAAGTTTTTGATCTCGGCCCATCTCATTAACGGAGTTAATCAAAATTCGTTGCCTAAAATTTTGATGAGTACCTGAATTCTTACAGGAGCCGCCTGCCCCTCAGCAGTCCAATTGATGCTTATCATGATACCAGCCAAGGTGGGAGGCCCTGCTCGATGGCTACTTCATAAGCTTTCTGGGAAAGCGCCTCAAATGAAATAAACCAACAATCAGTGCTTTAAATGTAATCAGTTAACTACTTCACACACCTGTGGCAGTTGACTAGGTATCAGAGCTTTCAGCTCAAAAAATGTGATTGAAATCTGCAAAGGTTAATTACCACAAATTACAAGGAGAAATTTAGTGATTATAGTAATGCCTATAAGTGCAGTGAGTTAAGATGGAAGTTTGAAAATATACTTTCATTCTAACAGCGTATAATGCGAATTAACTATAGTACAGACAGGGAACTCAGCCTTTTTTTATCCTAATGTTAGAGATACACCACCACGAAACCACTAATGCTGTTTTTATTCACTGATATTGGCAGTCCATCCAGTGTAATTAGCGTTGGGACTAATAGAACTATTAATTTTATAAAGAATTTCATGGTTGAAAATGCCAATTAATTAGTTACATTGTGGATGTGGATATCCCAATAACCACTAAATTTGTTTCTCCCTGTGTCAGGCTTGTAAACCAGTTTGCTTGCACAAGAAACTGTAGACTCATCAGCAACCTCACTAGGTGTAGGTAACTAGGGCATCCAGTCAGTGCACTGTTCAAAAGAACAAGGGAACACGGGTATCAACGCCCGGTACTTAAACCCATTGTGGTACCTATTGTCTTACTGCACGGCTTCAGATCTTTGCTTTCAATGTAAGCAGAAATTTACATCACACTCTACATCACTTGGGTATTAATAAAAAGTTTTGGCCGTGTTTGGTCCTTTATTATTTCATAGCTGCCGGTTTCGTGGCACCAAAAGCCTAATCTTCAGATTAAAATTTAACACATTATCGCAAAATCTGAGTCTTTTACCAGTTATTCGTTTGGTTCTTGCCATCAGTATGACAGCTCACGCGGCCGCGTCCCCAGTTCGCGATTCCATGAAGATCGGAGAATCTGACCAATCCACTATAGTGGAATCTGACTTTTATGACATACCGCGTTTTAGCGGCGTTTTGGTCTGATGAAAAAACATTATCGGGTAAAGGGATTCTGAGCTTTCCCGCTCTGATGTTTTAGTTCATTTTCTCCTTACGATGTAGCTTTTAGTGCTACGAAACCTATAATGATCTAATAATAAGGGACTAAATAGAGATGAGGCTGTTTATTAGTGCCCAGGATGATTACTGATCCTACAATCTTGTAGGCAGGCAACCATAAATATGAGTAAAGGACACACTTACTACGAAAGGCCGGAATGTAGAAGATACCGAGCCAATGTGGTATGGCTTACGTAAGTTAAACCACATGCACCGTGAAGCACTGAACATCTACTTTACACCCACCCTTTGCAGCCAAGCAACTCCCCTATTGCTGAACATTTTTATTTCGACGGGATATTCAGTGGAGTATGGGAAAATGATTTTGTCCACAGCAAAATCTTTCTGGGAATCCATTATTAAAGAATCTGTAGAAATACGCCTGGCGGAAAATCTGTTGAACCGTGACAGCGGCTACCAGCTGGACAATGCATGGATACTATCATCTCCACGATTTGCTCAAATCGAAGACAACAACGTTTAGTGTCTGCCGCTGCTGCTGCCGCCGTTGTCTGTCCATCCGCCTGAATGCCTGTTCGTCACTGTTTGGGCCTCGCCGCCGCCTGCTAGCCGTCCATCGCTGCTGCCGCCTGCTGTGTCTGTCTGTCGCTGTTCATCCACCATGAGCACTCCCACCTCCACTGTCATTTGCACCTCCCCGTCTTCCACCGTCACTTCCTGGAGTGCCGCAACTGGCCTCCCTCCTTACACCTCAGTTCCCCTCCCCCACTTACCAATTCTCTTATCTCCTCCCTTGCTGTGTGCCCCCACCTGTACAACCTTCCTCCAGCCTCCACTCCCTCAGCAGCTCCCACCACTGCCCCCGCCCTCACATACGCCTCTGTTGCCACCCATATGACACCACTCTGCTGGTCGGCTTCCTCTCTCTCTCACCCCCCACCCCAGTCCATCACTTCAACATCTCCATCCCCCACACACATCATGTCACGTCACGTCACGTCATACTGAGCCACCATCACTGCCACTGAACCAGCTGCATCTCCCGGCACCTCCACTGCACCACTGGGATCTGCCACCCGCCACCTCTCTCCTCCCTGTCCCTCTCTCCTCCTCCCAGCCTACTGTCTCCAAAAAAAACAAAAAACCGAGAGCGCGTCGTTACCGACTCCGCTCCCGACACTCCCCACAAGAAGTCCCCCTCCTCTTGTCTCCATGGACTAAATAGCCCAGCCCCCACCCTCCACACCTTTGTCCTCTCAAATCCCAATCCTAAGTTTCTTGATGCCTGTACCCTGACCATGGAGATATGAAAGGATTTACCTTGTGCTCCAATGCCCCAACTCATTCCCAGCAGTAGATGAGGTGTTGGCAGAATTAAACTCCCACCCAGACCTGGAAATCCGCTCTGCCCGCCGTATCCACAATGCCTCTGGTCTGACCTACCTCATGCGGGTCTTCTTGGAGCCCGCCTCCTCCATTGACCATCTCCTCACCCAAGGTGCCCTGATTTATCACCGTTGCCACCCTGTTGAATCCACAAACTCCCCTCCCCAATCCTACTGCTGCCAGCTATGCCTCATGTACAATGACCACCTGACTAACTGCAAAAACCCCCACCTGTCCCCATTGCAAGGCCTCCGACTTTCTTAAAAACTGCCCCAACCTCGCCACTCCTCCTTCCTGTAACACCTGCAGTGCCCCCCATCCCACATACTCCCACAAGTGTTAAGCCAAACCCCCCCCCTCCTGCCACCCCCAAGCTTACAGTCCCTGTCCATCCCATTGATCTCCCTGTTCACCCCAAGAATTCCCTTTGTCCACCCCCACATCTGAGGACATTATCCAGTTCATTACCGTTGTCCTCCAAAACATTCACCATTTTCAGTGCCTCCACACCTTCCAACAAATCTCCCTTGTCACCCACTCCGTTTTTCACCTGAACACCTTTGACACTTACTCGAGCAACCACTTCGTATTCACCTGCCTTGACACCCTAGTTTAAGCCTCTTCCCTTCCTTCTCTCTTCCCATCATGGTGCGGCACGAGTGTCGTATCTTCTTCCGGAACATTCGTTCCTTCAGCCCGAACAAATACCTACTCATTCACACTCTCTCCCATCACCAGGTCGACACCTTCCTGTTTAACGAAACCCTTCTCCAGCCCCACCATTCTATCCGCACCTGTCCCTATGTCTTCCACCGTACTGACGCTCCTGGTCCTCGTGCGCAGGGTGGAGTCGCGATTGGCCACCTTAAGCATATCCCCTTCTGGCCACAACCTCTCCTCAGTGACCCCACAGAACATCTGTTCCTCAGCGTCTTCTTCCCCTCCCTCACAATTACCATTACCTGTGCCACCATCTATGTCTACTCCACTGCTCCTCTTCCTTATGACTTCACCTCCCACATTGACCACACCTTCTCCACCTATGTTATTGCCACCAACCTCAACATAATCATAGCCAAATGATAAAACACCTTCTGGTGGACTGTTGGCATCTTTAACCGCATCTGTAGCAAGGGCGAGCTCCCATCACAACGGCGGAAAAGCATCATTTCCCAGTACTGAAACAGGTTAGCACACTCGAGATGGACAGTTGCCATGGAACAAGTCTCACCTCATAGGCACTCCCCTGCTGCCCTTTCACAGTGGTATCAGTTCCTCTTCATGATCCAAGGTGACCTTGTTCCCTTTCCCAACACACCCGTCCCAAAAGTGACATCATCCCTGATGATGTCATTGCCTCCCCCAACCTCCTTGGGCATATTGCCATCATCATCCTTGACCCCACAGGTAGCTATCACATCCCTGTCACCATAATGTCTGCTCACCACCCCCTCCAGCTCCCCAACCTGCACCCCCTGCATGACTACCACTGTGCCAACTGGGATGCCTACAGGGAATCAATCGCCACCTAGGTTGAAAGCCATCCTCTTACCTATCACCATTCCGATGACATCATCCACACCTCGTCCCTCCTTCAGAAGGTGATTACTGACCTTGTGGAGGCCCATGTCCCAATAAAACCATCCACACCCACTGTCTACCTCTGTGGACTGTCGTGGTCCTCCTCCGTGAATCCCACCACCTCTATTGCTTCTTCCTGTGCACTCTTAACAGGGATACACTCCCCCATTCTGCTTCCCACTACCCCCTTCTCCATAACGTCCGCCCCCTTAATGACAACCTCAGTAAGGCCAACCACTTCCCAACTTTCCAAGTCCTCAATCGTAGATGATCCCTCCTTTGATTATTCTCTTTCCTCCACCATCATGGAACATGCCGATACCTTGGTCGCTTCACTTGCTCCTGGTCTCCAGTACTTGGGGCAGTTTGCCCCCCTCTGACAATACTCCAATCACAGCACAAAACATTAAACTTATCCTCTGGTCCAAACACAACACGGCCCCTGGACACGACTGTGTCACCTACCGCCACCTTAGAGAAAGCCCCTTTTCCTTCCTGACTGTCTTTGCCCATCTCTTCGACGTCATCCTCTCTTCCGGCTTCTACCTTGACCTGTGGAAGACTTCCCACATCCTCTTATTCCTCAAACCCAACAAACCCCCTTCTGTCGCCTCTGCCTCACCTCAGTCCTCCTCAGTAAGGTCTTCCAATCCATTCTCTCCTACCATATCCACCTCCTCCCCCTTACCAGTGTGGCTTCTGACACACTCCTCCGCTTAAGACCAACTCCTTAACCTCTTTCACATTCTCTCCTTCCAGCTTAACTCTTGTTGCTCTGCCATTTGTGTTTCCCTCGACCTCCAAAATGCTTATGACCGTGTATGGCATCCCTGTCTACTACTTAAACTCCAAACCTACGCCCTGCATATCAAATTTCTCCGTCTGGTCGCTTTCTTCCTCTCGCACCATCCTTCCTATGTCATCTTCCACAATGCCCACTTTTATCCATCTTTTATCCCACTGCTGGTGTCCACCAGGGCTCCGTCCTCTCCCCTCTCCTTTATCTATTGTATCCAGCTGCTATGCCCAAGCCATCCCCACCTGTCCACCTTCTCCAGTATGCCGATGACACCACCTTCCTGGCTCCCTATTGTACCCTTCAACAGTCCCAATGCACCCTCCAAAGCCACGTTGACCAGTTCACCAGTTTGTGTAACCAGTGGTACCTTCGTCCCAACTCCTCCAAAACCCAGGCAATCATCATAGGCCACACCACCCACTCCTGTCTCTATGATCTCTACCTCACCCTTTATGGTTGTCCCATCCATATCACCTCCCCCTTGGCCTCACCCTCGACTGTCTCCACACCTGTACCCCTCACCTCCTGACCAGCAGAAAGCCCATCCCCACCTCTGCCTCCTGAAACTCCTGTATGGCCAGACATGGGATTGCATCCTTCCACCATCCTCCACACCTACAAATCCCTCATCTGTCCTATCTTCTGTTATGCCAGTGTTGCCTAGATCTCCACACCCACCTGCTTTTACAAGGTTCTCCAAATCCTTGAACGCCATGCACTCCGCCTTGCCTTCTGTATCTGCCTTCCTTCCCCCACACGTCTCTTATGAACTCATCCCCTTCCCCACCTCCTTTTCCTCCAGCATCTCCACATCCTTTACACTGTGCACAGGCTTGATCTCTCTACCCCCTGGTTTCCTCTTCCCTCTCCACCCCCTGCCTGCCGCCGCGCCTCTATCACACTATCCCTTCCTCTCTCCACCCTCACACCCTCCAACTCCAACTCCATCTCCATCAGGGCGATTTCCAGTTCCTCCCCCTCCCAGATGATGAACTTCGCCATGACATACCCTTCCTTCCAACTATAACCTGGCCTTGTCCCCCCCCCCTTTTCCAACACCCCTTTCTCCTCACCTATCCTTCTCTCTTCCTCCTTCCCTCCCTTTGTCCCTGCACTCCCTCCTCGGCTGTTTTCCCCTCCCGTTCTTTCCCTTCCCAACCCCCCTCCTGCGCACCCCCACCTCATCCCCCTTTCTCTCCCACTTTCTCTCCCACTTTCTCTCCCCTCCTCCTCGCCTGCTTCCCCTTCTTCGCATTTCCCTTGACCCCTGCTTCCCATGCAGATCCTCCAGGTTTTTATTTGGTATCAGTGTACTACATTTGTGTTGTATTTTGGTGCCGTTCTACAGTGTCATCTAATGATGTGGGTTTTAATTGTGTGCTCGACTTAGTTATTGTCCATGACAGTTCCTTGCTACGCCGCACGTCATGTGGCTGTTTTACTCGTTCTATGGACTTTTATGCTCCAGCTGTACTTCGACCGGTGCCTTTTAATGTAGTGTGTGGTTTTTTTGTGTAACATACTTTTCTAGATTTTTATCTCAAATTTACAGTCATCGCTTTGTTTGTCTTATTTGCTTCGTTCCGACTTTTTTGTTTCTGTATTCTGACATGTTATCTCCTTTATATTATTTTTAAATATCTTCCTGTCTGTTTCTTGGCTGAAGAGCAGCGCTTATGCTGCTGCCAGCCTGCCACTGATGAGTAATTGAAATGACAAAAGACGAGGAAAAAATACGTTTGCGCCAGTCTGCGACGGCTCCCCTTAAGATGACTGGCAGGTGCCCACTTGAAAGAAATATCGTACGAGGTACTGAACGTCGACAGGCTGCAAGCCCGAAATTTGTTTGAACAGTCCACATACCATTCACGTGTCCCATTTATCTCAGAAACCAATCATTCAATCTGACATTTAACAGTAGTTATGGCAGATTTTTAAATTGTCAACGTTTTGTTTGGAAGTATTATACTTTGTAAGTTTTTGAAGCTTGATTTGCAAGTACTGTCCCGAAAGTACGATTGACTAATGGTTCCCAAATGCACTTAATTACAACCGAAACCACCAACCAACATTCCACGCCTAATTCGAGCTTTTGCTTGTTGAAACTGTTGCATGTTTTGGCTCACTCGAGGGGCCCATAGTAAAAAACACTGGTTATATCAAAAGGCGGATTTCCGTGAAGAGAAATTTCTTAATACTGTACGGAAATTTAATCGCTAGGATGTCATTTAGAAACTAACTTCTGTAGATTGTTCTTGTTCAGTATTTAAACAAGGGCAATAAGCAGTTCAGACACACCTTAGAAAATTTTATACACAGTCGTAAAATGGGTGGATCGATCTGGTTATTAACGACTGCTAAATGAATTGGGGAGTAATAAGTTGAGCTGCAGGTTTCTGAGCCAGTAATGGTCTTTTTCAACGTTCTTGTTAACTGCAGTTTACAAATTCACTACGACTAAACTGAGCCCACGAAGCTAAAATGTGTTTTAGAGCCAAGAATGTTAAATTCTTGAGCGTGTATCTTCGCAATGTAAAATAGTTGTGCCGAATTTCCTCGACAATGGCGGATTGTTTAGGGAGCCCACTGTTTTAGTGAATAGTGCCTACAGGCCACCGAAATGAACTACCGCCTCAAGTAAAGAAAATTCTCATGGCAGTTATGCCGAAAACTGCCAACGATGGCGATACATTTATGCGATCTTAATTTTTCCACAGGGAAGATGTCTCCAGCACGAAAGATGTTTATGAAGAAAGGTGATATCCAATTTGCGCATGCCTTGTCTAAAAAGCAGCCTGAACAGGCGGGAAAATAAACTCAAGTATTTCCATACACGACGGTTGTAAGTTACTCTTTTTTTACTGACTTAGTTATCACGTTCTACAATATCCGCAATGGATAATTATGTTTTAAGTAATGTGTTGAGAAGGCATCCCCTCCCTGCTTACCTAGTTAACACACTGGTCGCATCTTGGTGGTACCAGAGAACGTACTGTTTTCTAGTGGTGTTAATGATGGATGGAAGGAAGGAAGGAAGAAAGGAAGCAAGTAAAGAAATGTAACGATCCTTCTTCAAAGAAACAAAGTTATTTAAGTGACTAGAGAAACTAGCAACACGGGCAGTACATCTGTAACAACGGCGGCACAAGCTGTGCACCCATGAGCCTCATGCAAGAGGTATCCGGACCTGGTGCTACGAGGTGACAACGGCAATGTAACATTTTACGTTAAAATTAACGTTCAACAGTTTTGACCTTTTTGTAATAGAACGGAGACTTGGTGAACGTAATAGTCCAGATCTTAAAACGCACTAGGAGTAACACTTTACTAGTATCGGACAGCATTTTGTGAAGTTTATCAATAACTGCAACAGAATTTTACTCCATAGAACCACAATTTACGTGTTTGGTATTGCGTATCATTTCGGAGCTGTGGCTATATATCGTTAGATGGAAGTTTTTGCTTTACATTGTTACAAACCTGAAGTATCGTTGTGGGCTGTATACAAGACGAGGTGGGCAGTTTACGCAAACAATTGACATAGTCGAACTTACACTTTTCGATATAGTTAGTGATAATACTGTTTTATATTCGACATGGTGATCCAGAATGCGTATCTCCATTATGCTTACCTAGAACGTGTGAATCCATTTCTGTAACTCGAACCCCTTCGGAACAGGTGGGGCACACCTACCGTTGGACATTCAGATGCAAACGAAGTCAGTAGTCTACTGCATAAATCCGTAATTTACTGCATATTTGGATTAAAATCAGGCTAGCTAGTACCACCCAGCCGGTGGTTTTCAACGAACGATTCATTATGAACGGAGAGCGGTGTGCTGACCGCACGCCCCTCCTATCCGCATCCTCAGCCGAGGATGACACGGCGGTCGGATGGTCCCGATGGGCCACTTGTGGCCTGATGACTGAGTGCTTTATTCATTATGAACAGTGACACCAACGTACTGACACGCAATGTTCGACGATGTCAGGAACAGAATTGTGATCAGAAAGTGGAAATAGGAAGCGACTGTCATTTTAAGTGTAGTCAAAGTAGCTATTTATTAAAAAGAGACATTTTTAAGAGCTATGTTACTTACATCTTTAACTGACAGTCCTTTTAGCACCTTTAGTTCTTTTACGATCTTCTCACATGTGTAAGAGAGATGGAAGGGAAAGTGGCTAACAGAATCTGATTATTACAATATGCAGGAAATCGTTGAAAAAATCGAAATGCATAATATCCATTAGGGCTTAAATTAGTTCAATAAAATTTTATTAGTAGTCTTCATGTAGTGTGTAGGAGTATCAGTGCGTGTTAGCCCATTACTCAACCAAGAGTCAATGATAAACCTGTGCTTATCTACGAACTATCATCAAAGGCTATCGTGTTCTGGAAACACGAGAAGTTGCAGCCAAACGCCAAACGTCTTGTTCGAAGTTGACGGAACGAAGTACGACAAAGTGAAGTAACTAGACTGTAATATCTTTCAGTCTCAGCCATTGTACGTTCCACACCAGCGATTCAAACGATTTCTTCCTTGGAAGAAAATAGTGAGTAAACCCACAACCACTTCGTAAAAAGCAGACTTTACAAAAGACATCTCCCCATTCACTATTTCCGCACTTTAAGAAACAAGACGGAGCGTAGAGGAAATATAAAGAAACCAACACATTGTACTTTATATATTTGTACTGCATTAATCCAACCAACATGTAGAACGTGTAGTAGATAAATATTTATTATCTGGATCATCCAGGTGAAGCACATTCTAGTACAATGTAATTTTCCAATCAATTTCCAGTGTGCAAGTAGTTTGGGTGTGTTTGGGTACATATTGCTGTGCACTAGAAGAGTTGAGGTTCTACAGTAAGGGTTCATCAGAAGCGACGAACAGGCAAGTGTGCGTCTTACCCTAGACAAATTACCTAGAAAACTCAAATTTTCTAAGTAACTCTGTAAAGACATTTAGCACATTTTCTTCCATATTCTGCAGTAGTGTCTAGGTGTAACGATTATTTTGTCGTTTCTTTCGTGCCATGCTGCTCTTCACCAGTGCAATTATGCGTATAATGGCCTCCTATAAAATAACTACACAGCTCGTGTTGTTCATGTCGAGTGAGCAGAAACTGAATTTAACTAGTTTTGTTCATCGCCACCAAAAACATAAATACGTATTCGTAAAAGGTACTCTATCACAGTAATCGTAATATTTCTGAGCTTGGATTTCGACCATTTTCGTAGTGCGTTTGCGTCAGGCGGAGACCTTCCAGTCAGTCGTGGCCAGATTTTAAGACGCAATAGAATTTTCATCGTTATGGCACCACAATTAACAGAAAGATCAGCACACATGATCGTTACAGTTCTGCGACGTTGCGAGCTGGTGTTAACTTTTAAGCGGTTAGCAGGGAACCGGTCTGTGCATCGTTAGGGCGATACTTCGCAGCTCGACACTTTGAACCAAGGGGGCTCACTTACGGCGCTCCTGGACATAGAATTTTCGAAGAGCCAAAGGAAACTAACGTTCGGTTTAACCGTAGTGTTTTCTTCGCTCTGAAAGTGGCATCCCGTCTAAGGATCAGCTGACAGCAGAGACACGCCGCCGAGCTCCGGGCACATTGTAATATATCTGGCTTGTTCAGCCATCATATTAGGCTCCAGGAAGCTGTTCCCAGGGCAGTGGAGATGCAAGAAGCAGCATAGAGATGACGCAATGTGGGATGAGGTACCGGTGACAGATCTTAGATTCGGAACCATTCCCGTGAGAAAGACCGCCTGCATGATGCTGCTGCTCTGTGATTGGCTGCTGTGTTCGGCGGTAGGGCGCCAAAACGTTAAACTTTAGTTGCTATTATTAATTAAACCTGTCATCCAAATCACTTAATTTTTTTAAAATAAATGTCTCTCGTCTCTCAACAGTCATCTATCAGTCATTTCAAAATTATTAAAATCAAATTATTACTAAAAAAAGACTGACGATATTACTGCCGATGCACTTCGGTTGCGTTCGGGTCACGCCTTGCAGGCTTGGTGCGCGAAGTGTCTCGGGCAGTCCGGCTCTCCAGTTCTGACCGTTCCAGTAGACAGCCATGTTGTCTGTGGCAGGATGTATTTCATGTTATTTTAGCTAGGTATAATGACTGTGGAAAGATATGTTCAATACGTTGTGATCAAGAATGGTTTCTCGTGTCTATATCAATAAAAACGCGAGTGGCATCCAAATGAGTTACAGTTCCTTGAGAAGTTAATTTCAGCCTCAATAAAAAGAATCCACGACCTGCGTGCTGTTTTCTGTGCTGGGGACATCAACATGAAGACAGCAGGTTAGTGAAGTGTACGAGAACTTTTGTATTCCTCACAGGGCAGTGGAAACAACTAGGCACCTCACGTGTACTGCGTACACAGTACAAATGTGCTCAGTGACACGTCATCTGCAGTAATGCAGACGAGGCAAAGAAGGATGAAAGTATTAACACTATCTCACTTTTATTCCTTTTTTCTTGCCGTAACATCGGACAGTTTAAGAGAGAGAAATGACTCGTTACGAGGGATAGGGATACAGCCCTACCGAGAAATATACGGAGAGATTGACTACTGCATCTCTAGTGGTTTACACTACTGATTTTCTTGTGAAAACTGCAGACAGGTCATGAAGTTAAACTTGGGAGGCATCAAAACAATACCGAGCGTGAGCACAGGCGTATCCTCTTTACATGTCAGCAACCCCCAACTGACCTTCCGACTTTAAAGATGAGTTAGCTATCGATAAACTCAGTATGCAATGGTGCCCAGTGTATGATTGGGCCTAATGGGGCAGTGGTGATTACTTGGCGTCAAACACGACTTGGTGAGACGTCAACAGAACTGCTGAACAGGGATTACCTTGCAATCACTCAGTGAGGCATGGGTATCAGACGGATAAACCAATCAGTTGGAGAAGTTATATGAATAGATCTGTCTCAGCATTTCAGAGTCTTTCATATTTCATGATTTGCGACTTTCAGATATGACTGTAATCCCATTTTTGAGAGAGACACGGGGGAGTCTCCGGAGTTTCTTGTGTCACGCTAGGCAATTCCTATGATTTACAAGAAGTATTCTGACTGGCTCGACAATATACTGTCATTCCTCCTTAAGGCACTTTTTTGACCGAGTCTGATGCTTGAATCTTTCAACATCCGACCTTTCCTCGTCCAGACGGCATACAGCTGTCATACAGTGTCTGAGCCAATCACTCCAGACAGCTTCGAACGTTGGATTCTTCGAATACCACATCAAAAGCCCAAGTACGGGTACGTGGCGATGACGTTTGCTGGATCTCAACGAACTTCACGAGTGATTCGCTCGGACAACGTGTCATGCGTGATTACACCAGCAATGAACTCCGACTATGAGGTCGTGAGAAGTTTTATGCCCAGATCCTGATGTCCAGTGCCATGTCTATGCTCACTCACTGCGCCATTAATTTTGATTTATTCTGACTTGTGGAAGCTTAGAACAGCAGCCTCTCTGCCTGATGATCCTTGATTTACTACGCATTTGAATTTAAAGCATTTTGGCACCCATTACGTAGTCATCAGTATTTCAGTTCTTACGTCATCACGTGAGGAAAGCAGGACACAAACAATATCAACTTTAACTCATCTCGTTGTTTCAATTCGAAACCTACAGCTGCAGTCCATATGAGCGCTCCTGAAGTCACTGTAGGATCATCAGGCAGAGAGGCTGCTGTTGTAAGTACTGTGATTTCAGAACTAACATGTCGCGTGACGTCCCTTTAGATTCAGATTTCCATATGGATTCGACCGGACAAACTGACTTATATGCCTGGCTACCGATTAAGACCTGCGTTTGGAGTAGTGAGGTGGAGACAGTGAAATGTGATTTCGTTGACAAGGCATTTTATGTGAAAGTTATTGACGGGGGACACGTCATCGCGTTGTGAATTCATGATGTAGAGATGTCGCCTATGCACCCCACACTTCTGAAGTGCTTTGTATCCTTGTTTTGCACGTTTGAATAGGTTTGAGAGCAGTAATGTTTCACCGTCTCTCCTTTCATATTCCAGGCAGTCCCGTGTGTTGTGCTTTGGGAACACACTTAACTTGCCATACTGGGTCTCATGACAGTGCTGTCGTTTGAAACACTTTTACGTAGACAGTGGCATCCGGACGTTAACGGTCCTGAGGCAACAGGCCAACAAACTGCCCTTGGTAATGTTTATCGCTCGGCGTTGCTGGACGGCAGTCAGACTTTTGAAGCACTGTCTACTGTATAAGGCTGAATTGTTTCAAAATCGTCAATGGAGTGAATGCGACGGAGTGCAATTCAGTGATTTGGAATCGCCGACTCCTAGGTATGCGTGAACAGTCATGTGTGGAACACCTAACAGGTTTTTGCCAAGTGTCCGAAATTTCCCATTTCAGCTAGAACAAAAGATGGACCAAATGAATCCTCAACCTATGCTTAGGCAATTATCACTATAAACAGGAATCGTGTTCGACTGTCAATCACAAGCGTTTTTCAATTTGCAAGTGAAAAATTACTATTCTGCGACGAAATCAGACTACTACCGAACAAAATACACTCCTGGAAATGGAAAAAAAACACATTGACACCGGTGTGTCAGACCCACCATACTTGCTCCGGACACTGCGAGAGGGCTGTACAAGCAATGATCACACGCACGGCACAGCGGACACACCAGGAACGGCGGTGTTGGCCGTCGAATGGCGCTAGCTGCGCAGAGTTTGTGCACCGCCGCCGTCAGTGTCAGCCAGTTTGCCGTGGCATACGGAGCTCCATCGCAGTCTTTAACACTGGTAGCATGCCGCGACAGCGTGGACGTGAACCGTATGTGCAGTTGACGGACTTTGAGCGAGGGCGTATAGTGGGCATGCGGGAGGCCGGGTGGACGTACCGCCGAATTGCTCAACACGTGGGGCGTGAGGTCTCCACAGTACATCGATGTTGTCGCCAGTGGTCGGCGGAAGGTGCACGTGCCCGTCGACCTGGGACCGGACCGCAGCGACGCACGGATGCACGCCAAGACCGTAGGATCCTACGCAGTGCCGTAGGGGACCGCACCGCCACTTCCCAGCAAATTAGGGACACTGTTGCTCCTGGGGTATCGGCGAGGACCATTCGCAACCGTCTCCATGAAGCTGGGCTACGGTCCTGCACACCGTTAGGAGGTCTTCTGCTCACGCCCCAACATCGTGCAGGCCGCCTCCAGTGGTGTCGCGACAGGCGTGAATGGAGGGACGAATGGAGACGTGTCGTCTTCAGCGATGAGAGTCGCTTCTGCCTTGGTGCCAATGATGGTCGTATGCGTGTTTGGCGCCGTGCAGGTGAGCGCCACAATCAGGACTGCATACGACCGAGGCACACAGGGCCAACACTCGGCATCATGGTGTGGGGAGCGATCTCCTACACTGGCCGTACACCACTGGTGATCGTCGAGGGGACACTGAATAGTGCACGGTACATCCAAACCGTCATCGAACCCATCGTTCTACCATTCGTAGACCGGCAAGGGAACTTGCTGTTCCAACAGGACAATGCACGTCCGCATGTATCCCGTGCCACCCAACGTGCTCTAGAAGGTGTAAGTCAACTACCCTGGCCAGCAAGATCTCCGGATCTGTCCCCCATTGAGCATGTTTGGGACTGGATGAAGCGTCGTCTCACGCGGTCTGCACGTCCAGCACGAACGCTGGTCCAACTGAGGCGCCAGGTGGAAATGGCATGGCAAGCCGTTCCACAGGACTACATCCAGCATCTCTACGATCGTCTCCATGGGAGAACAGCAGCCTGAATTGCTGCGAAAGGTGGATATACACTGTACTAGTGCCGACATTGTGCATGCTCTGTTGCCTGTGTCTATGTGCCTGTGGTTCTGTCAGTGTGATCATGTGATGCATCTGACCCCAGGAATGTGTAAAAGTTTCACCTTCCTGGGACAATGAATTCACGGTGTTATTTCAATTTCCAGGAGAGGCATCGGACTAAGGAACTCAGGAGCAGACTTGACGAAACTTTAAAAAGCCCAACACAGGAGGTCGAGACGAGAAGATAGAATAGACTGAACAGTAAGCCGTGAACCGATTCGGAAGTGGCTGAAGTTCCCAGAGGCAACGCAAATGGAACCGGTAAAGGAACTAACCCCAAACAAGGTATCTCAGGAAGCGGGCGGGATTACATTCACTTGGAGAAAGCTTTAATATGGACAGAACAAGGCAACGTTTCAGAAGTTTCGACACCTTGCGTATAAATTGCTTTTCCACTGTATCCAATGGGAAAAGCATCCTTTCTCCACGTAAGACGCACCCTTTGAAAATAGTCTGAATTTTACTATGTTACAGCTCTCCCACTTGCGGCGTGCCTATGATGAATTCGTAAACATCGACATGAACATGAACACGAACATGACAGTTGTTATCCGAGAAGGGGTAAATTGTCCAGTCAGAGCGAGGGTGGTGCAGAGTAACAATCTTTGTTAATAGCTGTCGACCCATGCTTGACGAAAATTATCTTACACAGTTACTATCGGGAGAAATTTGTAAGTGCTATGGTGGGCTTAAAAGAGCAAATTACTTTTGTTCAAATTATGGTACAGCTTTCCTGCCGTTGATGCCAGCTAAGCTCGATAATGGTCATTGGCTGAAACTAACAGCTAAATAAATGATAGCTGAAGATTTTAAGTTATTTGGCGGCTGAGTATCCCCACCTGCAAATATACATGAAGTTAACTGTGTCCTACTAGTTTAAAGCAACGCACTCAAGAAATTGAAAATTACTGTTGGCATTACTGAGGAGGAAGGTGCGGGGATGCAGGGCACGTGCAGCACACCCTACGTGGCAGTGCGATGAGTCCACTACTGCGGCTGCCCAAATCACTGCCTGCACTGAGGTTAGCCCTCACCTGTGAACAAGTGGGAGTTCGAAGACACGCTGCAAAGGACACGCTGTCGGGCCAATCAGAAGGCCTCCCTGATTCCTCCTGATAATGTGTGTGGCTGATAAAGATCCTGATCCAAATGCCATCGGCTGTCCTGTTTCACACCAAAACTATCAGACAAAGATCAATACCTTATTGCTCCATTTTTTATTGGATTACATGTTGGAATGTCTGGTTTTTGTTTGGTTTGTTTTTGCTATAGGGCGCAAAAAAACAACTGGGGTCAGACGCGCCCAAGTCGAGACTATAGAACATGAACACACAGGATTTAAAAAGCGACTTTACGTCAGTCATAGTAGTTGACAGCTAAAATAGGAACTTTGGAAAAGCGCTAAAAGAGACACCATACAGAAAAGGAGGTCCGAAACTAGTAATTAAATGGCCTTCGCCATATTGCTTTGCCGGATGAAAAAGGCGGTCGACAGCCCGCGCGTCATTTGCTAAAACGGCCGATAAGTTAGACGGCAAACCCAAGCGGGAACGTAAACGCTTAAAATACCGACATTTCGTCAGAAAGTGGCGGACAGTTACAACTTGGGCGCAATGTGTGCCAGCAGATTGGATAGAGCCACTTGGTAAATGACGATGGCTAAAAAGGCAGTGCCCGATACGAAGCCTAGTTAAAATGAACTTCTCCCGTCGGGTTGGCCGAGAGGATCTATTCCAAGCCGCTGGGAGAGGCTTAATAAGCCGGAACTTGTTCCATGAACGGAGGACCATTGCCGATGCTAAAGGGACACCACTCCTGACAGACAGTAACATAGAAATCATCGGAGCGAACGTAAGTACTCGCAGGGTAAGGTACGAGGACTGAAGCCTTGGCAGCAGCGTCAGCAGCCTCATTTCTGGGCAGACCAACATGGCCAGGAACCCACAGAAACATCACACTGGATCCACCAAGAGCGTTCAAGTGAGTTTCCCTGGACCCACTGCACTAGGAGATGGGCGGTGTACAACGCAAAAAGGTTGGGCAGCCAAATGTACTCCGTGGCGTGACAGAGGGCGAAAAGCTCAGCTGTAAATACTGTTCAGTTTTCTGGAATCCGATATTGAAAGACACGGGTGTCAATGAACGCAGACCTGACCCCATGGTCAGTCCGAGAGCCAACAGTGTATAAGGAAGCACCATCGCTAAGTTCCATGCGAAGGTCGTGAAACTGAAGGCTATCGACTCAGGCTGGAGTAGTATCCTTAGCCAAGGTTAACATAGGCCACTTCACTAAGCCAAACTGGTGAAAGGTTCATACCCACTGAGAAAGGGGGGGTGGGGGAGGGGCACGTAGTGTGAAGGTAATCCGCTGTAACAAGCGCCAAAAGCCGACTTCCCGAGGTAACAGAAGAGAGCCTCACCCCATAATGAAGATCAAAGGAATCATCAAGGAAGGACGCATAGCTTGGTGGCCACGCATTGCAAACGAACGGCGCAGTGACTGCTGACAACGAAGTCACGGCGGGAGGACAGTGGTAAATCAGCTGCTTCAGCGTACAGACAGTCGGGCTAGTGTAAAAGACACCATCCCACGATGGTGGATAGTGTAGAGACGGTGTAAGAGGGATGGACGTCCAGACTCACCCATAGTCTAGTTTAGACCGGAAAAGGGACCGGTACAAATGGAGGAGGGCGGTTCGATCGGCACCCGAGCAAGTACCATCGAGGACACGTAGGACAGAGGAACTGCGTACAGCGGGCTGCCAGTTGAGATACTTGGAAGGACCGAGAGTTTCTTAACGAGCATGAGCCCCAGGGATTTCGTAGTTTCAACGAAGGACAACGGGCCCAAAATGTAAAGATCGTGGGAGAAACCAAATGCGCCGCCACAATTCATACCGACGGTTTCGTCTTTGGAAAAGCGAAAGCCAGTGTCGATGCTCCAGGAGTAAAGACGATCATCAGATCGCTGAAGACGCCTTACAGGTCCGCGGAGAACTGCGAATAGATGGCAAATCATCAACAAAGGGAGCCGGAGATGCACAGCAGGAGACAGCCCAATGTAGACTTAATGGCGATAGACGGAACGCTGAGGCACACCGTTTCCTGGGTAAATGTGTCCGACAAGGCAGAACCCACAAGCACCTTGAAAACTGGGTGTTTTAAAAGTGCCTTAAGGAAATACGGCAGGCGCTCACGGAAGCTCCATGTTAAAGACTACCAGCAGCTGTCACAGGCCTACCCAAATCCAGAAACACGGCCACAGTGTGGGATTTCCGCAGGAAACATTCATTCATGGCATGGATGGACGAAGTAACGAGATGGTCAACTGCACAACGCCGCTCTCAAAATCCACACTGTGCATTCGTCAGTAAACTGCGAGACTCGAGCCACCATACCAGCTGGGCATGAATCACACGTTCCATCACCTTGCAAATGCAGCTGGTAAGAGATGGGGCGGTAGCTAGTAGGAATTTGTTTCGCCGGGCTTCGGTATGGGTAACACTGTGGCTTCACGCCATATCCACGAAATGTGCCCTCCGCTCACCTGCGGTTGTACGTGTTGAACACAAAGTGCTTGCCCGCAGGAGAAAGGTGCAGCAATATCTGAATGTGGATGGCGTCTGGCCCTGGGGCGGAGAATTCCGATGAAGTGAGAGCATGATCGAGCTCCCTCATAGTAAAAGCCGCATTGTAGCACTTAATTCTGAGAAGGGAAGGGCATTGCCCGAGCCCCCTCCGCTCGTTTTCGATAGAGGAAGGCAGAGTGGCAGTGGGAAGAGCTCGAAACTTCCGCAAAATGGCGGCCCAAATTGTTTGAGATACCAATAGGGTCCAGTATGACTTCGTCTGCTATTTTCAGGCCGGAAATTGGGAATAGATCTTGGTCCCAGAGATCCATCGGAGGTTGGCCCACAAACAGAGAGAGGGGAGGAACTGTTAAAAGAACTAGTGAATGAAATCCAGCTAGTTCGTTTAAATCCAGCTAGTTCGTTTCCTATCCCGAAGAACGTTACGACACTTTGCACGCATCTGTTTGTAATGAATGCAGTTTACCACCGTAGGATGACGGTTTAAAACGTGGAGAGCACTTCTCCTTGCGCTAATTGCGTCGCGGCATGCCTCAGTCCACCTAGGGACTGGGACACAAGGTAAGAAGGAAGTGCGATGAATGGAACGTTCTGCAGTAGTAAGGATAATGTTTGAGTAATATTCCACCTAGTCATCACGACTGGGGAAATCTTGTTCTTCGAAAGTCGCCAGGGAGGAGTTCAGCTGCCAGTGAGCTTTAGTAAGCTGACATTGGGGCGTGTAGTCCGATGGGGTAAGGGTTAGGAAACGGAGAGCACACGGGAAATGGTCGCTAGAGTAGCTGTCAGAAAGAAGGGACCATTGAAGATGGGCAAGCTGGACAGTGCAGAACCATAGGTCCAAATGGGTATAGGTGTGCGAGGAGTCGAAAAGTTAAGTGAATGCCGTGGTCCAACGTCAAGGCAGAAGAGGTTAAGTTAAATAAGAAGGTCAGCCAAGAAGGCACTTCTCTGACAGGTCCTGGGAGAACCACAAAGGGGATGATGCGCATTGAAGTAACTGAGTAGCAAAAATGCGGGAGGTAGCTGCCCAGTAAGTTGAACAAAGTCTGCCCTGGTGACAGTGAATTACAGAGGGACAAACGGTAGAGGGGAAAGAGTCAGTTGGGGAAGGAAAAGGCGAACTGCAACAGTTTGAAGATGGGTAGTCAGGGAGATGGGTTAAATGTGAATGTCATCCCGTATGAGCAGCATGACGTCTCCATGAGATGGAATGCAGACGTCAGGTGAAGGCCAAAAGTAATTGGTAAGGAATGTGAAAGCTCAAAGCAGTCATGAGGGGGCAGTTTCGTTTCGTGAAGGAAGAGTACAAGGGGACACTGCGATGCTAAAAGCAGCTGTAAATTCTCTTTGTGGGACCGAAGGCTGCGAACGTTCGATTGGCTTGCTTGTGCAGTCAGTCCGCGGAGTCCGAAAACGGTTGGTGGTGCACACTGGGGACACGGAGGCCGACCGGGCTGAGGTATCACGTGCAACACCGTCCAAGAGGATCTTCGAGCTGGCGAAGGAGAATACTGTTTGCCTCTGGTGGACTTCTTGAAGCCTTTCCCGTTAGAGGAAGACTCAGGTGGTGTTTGGCTCGAGGGACGGAGTTGGTCTTCACGGGAGTACTACTCCTGTCCCGTCTTTTTAGCACTGTTTCTTGACCTTCACTTCAACTGCAGCATCCACCTTCAACTGCTCACGCGCGCACAGCGCAGGGAGCATCTATTCAGAAATATTGGCCCATATGTTATAAACACGCACATAAATCTCGATTCCAATTACGTGCCATATTGCGTAAAATATGTTGAAATAGTAACAGCAGAATGTTCATCCTTGCAGTCCAGGAACAGCATATAAATGTGGAAGCATTTATCTACAAGAGCGTCCATTGTCTTGTCCAGGGTTTAGTCTTAAAGGTGAAGAAAGAGCTGGATGAAACATGAATCTAGCTGTTAGAGCACCTATCCTACAGTTCCTGAGAGGAAGCACAGTGAGACATTGCCAGTCCATCAAAGCAGAGGTGATTATCATTGACCAAGAGATCGTTACGCCACGCTGACTATAGATGTTGAGAAGCAAGGGGAAATGAAACGTCGAAAATGTTAGCATGACTCACGTATTACAGATTCTTGACCCATATTTTTGCTGTAATTTACGAATGAAGAAGAAACAATATTTTGGGGCTCATCCACTGGTTTGTTATAAAGAGACCCGGTATTTGACGATCACTGACCTACGATTCTGAGTAAGATGGATGTACAGCTGCAGTTGAAGCGCACACAAATCCGCGGTGAGGAAACTACGGGACTTAGGGTGTGTTGGGAAGATGAATATACGCTATCTGAAAAACGGTACTAATAGTGCAATGTTTAATCTGCTACTTCTGATACTGCAAATCCCATTGATTTATTCGTAGCGAAGAATTTTAATCATCATGTGATCAGCTGTAACTCCTTATGCACCAACTGTATTGCAGAAGCTACATCGCATTCACGGGGAGGACATACACCAAAATGACCACAATTTTGAAATTTTTGCATTGGCTCCTCATTTACTACATAGTATTGAAATTTCATTTACCAACTATTACGTTCCAATTCCGCTTGTAAATGCGAAAAAAAATATAATTTGTAATTGCTTGCACAGGGTCACGCCACCATCATCTTCATTCTCTCGTATGATCTATTTATACTGTTTTTTTTCATTTTTGTGCAGTCACAATGCAGGGAGCGTTTATGTACTATATCAAGAAGGCTGTGTAATAACATCTCTGCCGCCGATGTTATATTCTTTGGTTTATAGCGTTTGTTTACAAGTGGTGTTTCGTGTAAACTTTTACGAATGTGGTGAATAGACCTTTATTTTGGAGCATGCCGCGTTCTAGTAAGGTTAGTAAGTGTCGAGCTTCTCGATGTGAAGATAAAACCAGCCCCATACTAACAAACGAATACTTGACTTCAGCCAAAAAGCTAGTGTTTCGAAAAGGAAAATTGACAGCGCTCTATTATGTGATTGGTGTGGCTCAGACACTCAAGCTACTAGTGGTTTTAGGTTTATTGATTTGAAAATTGTCTGATATTATATCAGCTGCTTGTGTATGTGCTAACTGTGGTGCAAAAAGTTTGAGATTGTATGACGAAGAAAACAATTTGAATAGTGTGTAACTTGCATCTCACTTTTAAAAGCTGACATTCAGACATTGCTTTCAGAACTTCAGCATCAAATAACCGCATATATGAAGCAAATATGCGTTTAATATATGGCATGAGATGTTTGGGCATAGGCAGAGAAGGTACCAGACTTTTGTGGGATCATGAACATGCCAAAACCAAGTACTAGGTTCACCACTGGAAATAACGCACTTCCAAGTGTTCTTGAAGATGAAGTGGAAGAAAACTTAAAATCCTCTGCAAAGGAAGCTGTGAAGAAGAATAGTGAACTAACGACAGAAGCAGATAAAACGCCGGACACAGATTTGTGTGAGTCATGTGATGGTACGTGGATGAAGCACTGACATCACTGTGTCGAGTATCTTCTGTAATTAGTTTGATACTGGAAAAATTCCTGATATTCAGGTAATGTGCAAATATTGTTATAGCTGTGAACTCAGAAAGGTAGCTGGTGAAGTGAAAGAAACCAAGTGGCAGGTTTAACAAAGTGTGCGGTACAAATTATTCTGGCTCTAGTCGAGGAATGGAACCTGCAGCTATGAATATTACGTGCCATCGAAGTGTGGAAAAATATGTTAGATACACAGAATACCTTGGTGATGGTGACTAGCTCCTTCAAAACTGTTTTGGAAAGTAAAGCTTATGGTCCTACTTTTGCTATAGGGAAGTTGGAATGTGTTGGCCATGTGCAAAAACGAATGGGAGGTGAAATTGAAACGTGAATTGAACGGCAGAAAACTTGATGGAAAACTATTACGTGGTCCTAACAGACTCTCAGACAAATTCATTCTTTGCAAGTGTACTGTGGCAAGGCTATAAGCGACAACAGTGAAAATTTGAAGAACATGCATAAGGCTGTGTGGTCTATTTATTTTAATAAACTATCTGCAGATGACAAACTCTTACATAATTTGTGTGACATATCATGGTGCAAATTCAAGCAGGCTGAGCGTGATGGCGTGAAAGATTCATACAAGCCGCAGTTTACCTGTGGCTGTGTTTAATGCTATAAAACCAACATTTAAGTGTTTAGCAGACAGACCTCCTACGAAAGTGTGTGCATGGAAAAACTCAAAATCCGAATTAAGGTTACAACTCCCTGATTTGGAAACGTTGCCCTAAAACATTTGTTTCCATAACTGTTGTTAAATTTGCAGCATATGCTGCTTGTTTAGTTTTTAACAGTGGTAATCTTTGAAGAATAACTCTACAGAGGCTAGGATTCCAACCAGGAGCTTTCATATATTCAGTGCTGAAGGATATCGATGACAAAGTTGCTGTGGCTGAAATTAATGCCAATAAAATTGAACAACAGATTAACCAAAGAAGACAAGCAAAGAAGGGACTGCTTGCAGATGAAGGGAAGTATGCATATGGCTTTCACAAGTTCACACAGAGAAGTTAAGGCCTCATACAAACACTGTCGAATCTTTGATCCAGTTTTCCCGTAACTTACATTTTTGTAACTTCGTGTACCTTTTTCTCACAAACCACAAAGGCTAGAGAAATTAAATTTGGTAGGTGATTAGTCACTTCTATAGTGAAAAATTCTGTGTAAGGAATTTTCATTTAGTAAAATAGTAAGGCATTTATGGTAGAACATGTTCCTTAATTTTGATATTGTTTCAGGGAAATTTGGAGACCCGTAAAATTTTAACAAAATAAGATATCAAAATTCGGTGCCACAATTATCTGTAATAATTCTGTATGAATGTGTGTACAAAAATTCAGCAATTTTTCTTTTATAGTTCTTCCAGAAAAGGAACATTTGTAATTACATTCTTGAAAAATCCATGTTTAATAAGATGTAGAAGTTCAATGAACATGAAAATTTATGTGCATATGCTCAAAACATTTCTTAATGAACGTACCAAATTTGGATTGATTATCTCAAAAACGTATATTTTTATAAAATGCTTTTCGAAGTACTTTAGTTTCGTGTACATCCCCCTTCATGCACCAACTGTACTGCAGGAGCTACATTGCAGTTACATGTCACTAAGATTCAGTCAACACATATTTGAAACCGGACTTATCCTGAATTAACGTCTACTATAATTAGACGACACACTGAAGTGCATCACTGGATGGGAAAATTTCAAGTTACATATGAACTCGGCTAACATATCATACGCAGTTATCCTCATATTGTATATAAGGATTTCAGCCCTTAAAGACTGTAGTGGGGTTTACTCCAGGGCAAGTCCTGGAACAGGAAGCACTCGAGACCGCTCTCCACCGCTCGCCTCGGGTCTTGTCGACGTCCACCACGTGATAGTCGGTGATCTACTACTGGAGCGATGGAGATCGCAATTAGCCCTGAGTATTTATTTCTGTATAATTGTGGCAAGAAGAATTTATTCATTATTTCACAGATAGGTAATAAGTATTAAATACACTAATATTTGTGTTATCTTATTCTAGTCATGGGCGAGGACGTACCCCCATATGCGCATATAATAATCACAGTGCAACCATATGTGGGGTATGAGGGTGACCGTGAGGAGGAGGAAATCTGCAGGCGAAATCGATGTCTCAGATGAGTTTAATGAACAAGATGATCAAATGGATGTCACTGAGAATGATGGCGAGTAGCTTTTCGTTTCAAGTATGAAATTACATTTTATTTTAATTTATATGTATTTGAAATAACTTTATGTACACAGGACCATCAGTGTTCATTTAACTTTGATAATATGAGCATTATATTTATCATTAATTAATTTAATATTATTTGCCTGGTCACCCAGTGACGCACTTCAGAGTGTCACCTGATTCTAGTATATGTTAATTCAGGATAACTTTACAGCAGGCCAAACGCGTTAGCCTCGATGTACAGGATGAATAGCACACCTGCTTCATCCGGGCGCTTATTCGCTCCCTGCTCTTATGTTGTATATCCTCCCATCAAACCCTATAGCTCGCACCTACATTCGTAGACTTCACCGCCAATCCTACATAACCATTTCATATAGAATTATCACTTTAATTAATAATTACTATCTGAAATTCTATTTTTATATTAGTAATGTTAGAATGAGTGTGCATAAAGTTGGACACTATAGATCCTTTTTATCTACTCATCGTGGTCCTTACATGCAATATATGTTGCCTGTGGTAGATTTGCTTGCTAGTTAGCTTTAAGTCTGGCTGTCTAAATTTAATCTCTGTCGTGTTCATAGAAAAGAATACAAAATAAAAAATTAGTGATCAGAATACTGTAAACTAATTTCATCGCTTTTAAAATTAACAAACCCATGAATTCACTCGATCCGATCTGCTATGAATGAAGCACACATGTGAAGTAGACATGGTGTTAGTGATACTGGACATGAAATTTAAATGGCCTGATCCCGCCAGTCGCTCTGATTGAGTAAAATTTTACCTACTTTAAACTTAACGAACATACATGTCACAAACTCGAAATTTTATGCATGTCCTACTGGACTGTCTACTTTCATGTCTTGTTGCACACCACCACATGGTGAGGTGGCTTTGTTCCATAAACATTGATCGTATGTATTAATATGTAATTTAAGGTCAAGCCAATGTTTATAGTTATCTATATATCAAAGGGGAATAATTGAATTGGCCTGACGTGCATTTTAAAAAGTTTATTTAATAATCAAGAAACTATCTTACTTTTAATAAAATTTAATATATTGTAATTGAGACAAGGTGGAAAGATTATACAACAAAGGCTAGTTAGCGTTAATTGTATGTTTCTCTTTGCCTATCCCTTTACACTCACTATATATAGAAGATCGAGGAAATGTTTTGTCTGTCTAGTTGTTTAGGTCTCTATGCATTGAATGAGTGAAATTGATGTTAAGTGCATGCTAAGAGAACAAAGAATAGCGTACAATACTGTTAAGCATGATTGTCTACATGAGGTATACTTCTGGATTAATATGTATGGTTCTTCATGCTGTAATAATGTCTGAAGGTTAATTTCAAGGGTAAACTATCCTTTTGCTATTTTGAACTTTTCTACTGGACTGCTTACCAAAGAGCTGCATCAGGTCGTTTGACTAGGTTACTCATTTTATTAATCAAATAATATCAATGAAGGTATGAAACTAGTGAATGTAATTTAAAAATGTAATACTCTTTAGTCATGTATTTAGTAGGATATTTTAAAATAATGTGATTTTCTCACTAAGATGCCTGTGATCCAGCGCATCGTCAGTTAATGAATAGAAAAATTGCTATTGCAAGTCGTGTGCTTTGGAACTGATTGAGCGGATTGTATTTATATATTATTAATTTATTGTTTTTTATTTGAAGGTATGTACGCGACCATCCTCTGTGGTACCTCGTTCTGGGGGAGTACTTTGAGGAAGGAGAGGAAAACGATGATGGATTTAAAATTCTTATAACAATTAATATAAATTTATTAATAATTTTATATTTGTTTCTATTTGTTTGTGTTGTATGGGGGATTGCTCAGAGATGAGCCTGTCTGGTTTGGCACAAACGATGGAGCTTTAATTGTAAGTGAGGTTAGAATGCGGCTATATACACTGAGCTTAAATGTATCTAGTGAATAGGTTAAATGCTTATAAATGATAAAATTTATATTATCTATATGGCATATCTGTCTAGAATGATGTTTGAATTTTAATATAACGGGACTAGTTTGGAGATATGTGGGTGAAAGAAATATGATTAACTTGTCAGACTGATCGTCCGCCTGTATGCGATTGAATTTGTTGCTTTTATTAGAAATTAAATACATCGTGAACAGCAGATAGCGTAAGACATGCAATCAAAAAGCTTGTGTACAGTTCATACAAGCTCAATGAGAATAATATTTAGTGACGTTTGTGATCTTTTTCAATGAGTGTTCGTGTATAACTAAGTTGGTTGCTTGTTTGAAAGACGATATTTATAGTTACTTGAGAGAGAAAAATGATTGTGTGGGTTTGTACGTTCTCTGGACATGAGAAGGGAATTAGTTTCTTTAATAAAAAATATATCCTTAATTTAGACTGTCTTAAAGAAGAGACGGGACGAATATTACAGATTGGAAATATAAATTTGTTTTATTTGTTTCTAGTTAGTCGGAGGGCTACAGCACACTGAAGTACGAGGATTGTGGAAAAATAATTTGGACTGTTTTTACTGGGAATTGTTTTGGGCGAGCGATACTGTTATATGGACTATCTATGTGCTTGATACCGATAATCACGATGAAAATTCTATAATATTATGCTCAAAATCTGTGTTTTCTTGTAACACCCAAGTCTGGAAAGTTCTGTAGAGAAGGGATGAGGTTCGGATCAGGAAGAGTAACGCGCTTGTGTCTAATTAATTGAACTGTTCTGAGAGTGACTTGGGTCCATTGAGGATGCTCTGATGTGGAAGAATTCCTTTCCTATACAGTACAAGACAACCTTATCTTTACTACAGGGACACTGTACACGTTCGAATATTGTTGGTTTGGATATGGGTTGAAGTATATAATATTAAATGTAAAAAATTATTGAATGTCCTATCCTCAGTGGGACGGTTGTGTAAGTAGGTGAAAGTCTCTGCGTATTTGGCTATATGTATGCATACTTTAGTAGGTTTAATTGTTCATGGAATATGACTATCTGTGGAAAATATAATTATGTTCTATTGAGCAACACGAGATGGGTTGTGTGTGGGACATAAATGCTTGTACAAAATGATTTTAACATTGCGGATGGAATATAAGCGGAACAAGTTCTGTGAAAGTGCGTGTTGAAGGAATGGATGACTCAACTCATCGACTATATCATTAGGACATCTACGACAATGTAGGAAATTGGAATTGAGGGTATTTTTCTCTTCTGTATGACTGTGCTTGGATTTATGTTTGTTTGTTGTAAATACATGCGCATCTATGCCTCGACAGGGAGAATGCTTTTTATGGTTAAATGAGTTTTCGCAAGCGAGGACAGGGTTTTATCTTTGTGTGTGTAAGATTTGTGAGTGGAAATTGTTAGCAGAATGAGCAATTCGGTGCAAAGCGTGAATGACGCCGGGTTCGCTGGCTGGGAAAGATGCAGTTTGCATGTCCCGTTGGAGATGCATCGGAACTAAGAGATATGGGCTATTCAGCAATCCATTTGCACAGCGTATGTTATTAGGGAATTGCTGGAGAGCAGTTAGAGTCTACATCAGCAGGCTGATCCTGGGGATGCCTGGACAGCTAGTTAGATGACATATCTGACTGACATGCCGCCGCATGATTATCAGCGAAGCCTAAAGTGACTTATTTTGCCGCAATTTTCTTTCGTGTGACGCATCATCACGTTTGTATTTGAACTTCCCGCCACTTTTCTGGGCGAAGAGGGTGGGGGGCGTTGCACTTTCCTGCCAAAATTCAAACTTCCCGCCAAAATCCGCTACCTTGATTGACATCACTGGGGATGTGTGACGTCACAGCCACTATCTTTGATAACGGTACTCTGCGCTCGTATTCCTGTTGTTCCAATACTCACCACTGCCTCTCCTCTATTGAACAGTATGGCTGCAGCGCTGTGGTATCAGGATGGAAGAAGATACTAACCACGTGCTGAGTATCAGTCATTTTCAAGCTGTCTAACTTTAATCCAATTTGTTATTTAATATTTTGTAACTACGACCGGAATGGTCGCGGGATTGACGTGACTGAAAGCACAGCGACATCCACGGAGCGGCCCGCGAACGAGAGGACAGACACGACCAACGAAAGACCAGACGAACAAGACGTAGATCGAAACAGAACCACAAGAAAACCACGTCAACTCTTACACAAAACAAAAAGGACGCTGTCTAAGGCAAGGCAATAAATCCAGAGACGCACGCAATACTAGACTGGCTGGCTGAACGAGGGGCAGGCCCTTAAATACATCATCAGGGGCGCCGCTATTGGCCGCTAGGGCCACGTGTTCCACGGTGGCGCCCTCACATTAAACGCGGACCTGCACTATGGTGCAGAGACCTCTAGGGTTCTCCGATTTTCATGCTGTCTGGCGTGGATTCAAATTCCGCGGCGCGCGGTACCAGAGAAAAGTCACGGTTATTTTGACAGGGTACTATGACTCTTCCGTTTTGCCCATCAGATCGATGTTGCACGGTATTAACAGCCTAACATTTTTCCAGGTACTTAGACTGACTAGCAAGGAAGTGTGCCTAGTAATTACTGCGATTCTTGTTTCTAGAGAAGCTCAGTTGATTTCCGATCTATTTAGACTCCTGCATTCAGATTTCAAGAAGCCGATTTACAGGACAGGAAGTAGAGCGGATGCAACACCAGAGCATTGGTCGACGTTGAGGGTAATACAGATTTTAACTCAATGCTACAATATTTATCCAAATTTGCTAACTGCTAACTCGAGGTGGAAGAAAGATGCGCCGTAATCCAAATGGCCCATGCACTGAACTTTTATAGCTTTTCCTGGCCTCCATATGCCTAACTGTAGTTCTGTTCCACCACGCCATACCTAGATTAGTGGAATGTGACAATTTCGTATGGGCTTCCTACACCACCACCTCTTTGGCTGCAGCACGTGTTAGCAACCGAACACAGCACCTTGATATTTCGAAGCCAACCATTAATTAATATTGGAACACACACTCGCCTATGACTATCCTAGGTAACTTGGCCTTTTAGTATGTGCTTACTCCGTCGGAATATTGTACATTTGACTGCGGTAGAGAAACCAGATTACTAGTACTGCTAGGCATAATACTGAGCTGCTACTGGTCGTTTGAAGCCTTGTGGTAATCTGTATGGATGAAACATCTGTGCTGAACCCACTGTGTGATAAACGATTGGTTTTCGGCCCCTCACAGGCGAGCAATATATTTGGTATTCCTAGAATATGAAGTACACGTGAGAAAAGAACCATGCACAGTTTATCAACCAGTTAGTGAACATCAGTGAGAAAGGTGCTTCTGAAGAACTACCATATTTTTTTCTGAAAACAACGGTCTCTGGCAGTAACTGTTCCAACTACGCTTCAGTATTGTTTCAACAATCAGTTTGAAACTTTTGCTAGAGCTGGAGTTCAGCTGACGAGTTACGGAAGATCCGACAGAGCTATTGATTGCTTCAATATGGGCAAAATATCCTGTATGATCCAAATCGTTGGAAGTGATGCCGTGGGCTTATTGGATTGGTGATGCGTGGTCGATGATTTGATGCGAAAGTGCGATGTAAGACGTTAAATAAAATCCACAGGTTAATTGACTGCTAACCGATTTTCGCTTACTAAAATGCCGTATAGAACGTTTCATCGTTGCTATATCAAGAACTGCCTCGTCATCAGTTACTCACGCTGCCTTCAGTACGAAGTACTTTGTCCAGCTCTTGACAGTTTTGTTCCTAACAGACGACCGCTGTGTTAGCACAGCATAGGATAGGATATACACACGACTTCAACGCTTCGCTTGTGCACCGTTTGACGTAGCTCTTTAGCCTCGTGTCTAATCTCAAGTACTTTTTTTGCGTTTCACTTGCTCTGTTTGAATACTCATCGTATAGCAATCGCCCATGAGTTTTCCCGGCTTCAAAATAGGTTAGGCTTTCTACTGCATGACTATGAAGTTCTCCTTGGAATGCTTGTAGAACTACTTTCTCCAACGCGGCCATCTACCGGTCATACTTCTTGCGAGGCGGTGCGCTTAATGATTTCCCTTACATATGTACAAGGTATTCACTGACGTTCTTCGCAGTGACCTGGAGTGGAAGAGGCGAAATTGTAGAAGTGCTAACGACGCAACAGTCTTCTCACCTTCCGTCATCCTCCTCAACTGCTTCAATGACACCTGCAACCCGTAGTTAGCGTTACGTCATCCTACCACCCTAGTTCCCTTACTGTTACTGAAAGGGGAGCGACTCCATTGACCTGATGAATACCGAATTTGAAGCGATTCCTATCATTCCACGACACTCATGGAAGGGAGGATTTTAAATGGACCAGCTGGTTGTTCCATATGTCTGAAGCCCGGAAGCAGACTTTACCCTGATGCTATTTGTGTCATGGCATTTGGAAGAAGCCAGCGTTGGGGAGCTGGATGTGTTTGTTAAGACTTTGTAGGCGATATATGAAGCCTTACTATTGCTTTTATTCTCAGCTACATAATGTTTTAAGTAACGTAATCGCAACTTTATGGAACTACTCCGATAAGTGGTGCCGAACTTAGAGTTTGTTTCCTATGATTTCCGGAACAATCAGCTTGCAGCAGTCTACGTAAATTTATCTCTGCTGCAGGTAGCACAAAATAACGTGGCGCCTGTGCGGTAACGACACCTTGCCCTCACCGCTGGTCGAGACTACCCTGTGGTTCCGAAGGAGAGGCAGCCTCAATCAAATGTCGCCTGCCGGCCTGCACGTATCAGACATTCTCGCCCTCATCTTTGTAAGTAGCACAGCACACCAGTCTACGCACAGTACGGATGAGGGGCACACGTGATTGCGTGCGATGTCATTAAAAATGAAGACGCAGAAGAGCAAGAAAAATTGAACAGCTTTACATGGTTTTAGGAATCTACAGATATTGGGGTTGCGAGGTGAACATAGCTGCAAGTGCTTTCTATGACTATCGCTTATACATGTGGTAACAACGGTTCCCGTCGGATCACCGAAGTTAAGCGCTGTCGGGCTGGGGGACACTGATGGGTTACCATCCCGTCTGCCGAGCGCTGTTGGTAAGCGCGATGCACTCAGCCCTTTTGAGGGAAGCTGAGGAGCTTCTTGATGGAGAAATAGCGGCCCCGGTCTCCTTAAATATACGATTGGAAGAAGTGTGTGCTGACTATATGCCCCTCCATATCCGCATCCACTGACTCCTGTGGGCCGAGGATGACACTGCGGCGGGTCCGCCCCGTTGGGCCTTTAGGGCCTGTTCGGGCGGAGTTTAGGTTTTTATACACAGCCTGTTAAAACGGTCGTTTGCCGACCATCTAGGTGCAGCTGCGAAGTTTCAAGAATAGGCCTCAGCTCTCTAACTGCACCTCCGACGACTTCCATCAGCCTCTCCCGGAACGTCTGCCAATCTACAGTATTTTTATATGCTCTGAACTTTATGCCGTTGCTCTGTTCTGCTGACATGGTGGTATCCTGTGCAGTCCATCCATCACATTCGCTTGTACTGTTCATAAAAGAGCTCCAGTGCCTTCTGGTGGCTGTGGAGACCCCACTGTAGAGTCCAGAGGCCTAATCCTGTATGTCTTGTCCATTATGACGACCAGACAGGAAAATCCTAATATGAGCAGATGAACATATGCGTTGTTTGTGAGTGAGGCTGAATTTGCGAGCCACTGACGTACGATACTGGATGCGTGGACTATCCAAGTATGAGATGTTGGCCATTACTTTCGGCTCATTTGTCTGAGGATGCCTATTACTACCGAACTTGTGATGCGCAATATTTAGTATACATAAACCTCTGTGTCGTTATCTGTTGGGGTCGAAATCTGAGGTGGCTCCTTACAGAGAGGTTATATTTAACTATCAGACAGCATCCCACGAACAACAGTTCCCAATATTCTTCACAATACGGTCTCAGCACATACGGATAGTGGTCTTTACTGACCTTTGTTGAACATTTGTGTCATCAGCTGGAACAATCTACAGTGTTACCGCTTTTGTGTTTAGCGTCACGTTTTTATGAATTGCCATTGTTTGATCAACACGAGTTTTATCAGTAGCAGTGTAGCTATTAATATGTAACAGTTTTGCTACTGCCACACAGAACAGTAACCTGACATTTTACGACTCCTGTTTGAATTCCATACATACCAACAGACGTCAACAGCTTATCTCGTGTATGGCGACTGATCTGTCCCGCTGTTTCTCAGTGGTCGTAGGTGGAAGTATTGGAAGTTCGTTTCGTTGCACGAAAGCCAGCGGCCAATGTCCCAGACTCCAGAAATCCACTTCTTCTCAGGACTACCACCTGATACCGAAGTATGCACACCGGTCACAATCCCACTGGTTGTAGCTATTCGCCAGTTCTACCACCTCCAAGCTCCATGATTGTCCACAGTATTTCGTGATGTGTTTATTATATAAATTTTATCATTTCTCGTGATAGGCTTGGTCGGCAATGGCGTAATCTTTCGCACCCTGTGGTGTCAACGTTTTAAGCACTAGTTCGTTGACCACGTGGTGCGTTTCATGCATGTAAGCTAGCATTTTCTATGACTTGCTGATGCGTTTCAGTTCGTGGAGACAGTCTCTACTCACCTTTTCATACGTTCTTCGAAAACTATGTTCTGTTGGCTGGGTGGGGGAGGGCCATCAACAGTAATGTAACGACATTTTCTTAACGCTTTATTATGCATAACAGTCCTTACCAACACAAATTTTGTCCCGAACTATGATTAATTCGATATTTGTTTCAGCATAAAGTATCGACTCAGACGAAAGTTTCTCACACAGGTCGGTACGGGGGTAGAACGCAGCTGGAGGCCCCTCGGGGCGAGTTTTGCGGCGAGAAGCGCTCCCTCCACGCTCAGCCCCGAAACAAACTGTGGGTGACATGCAATTCATATGACTAAATTATTTCAATATCAGCATCACGTTTGCCAGAGGCTGTGAACAAATATGGACTCCTCGAAAATGAGTGCGTGTGGAGCGACACAGATCTGTTGACGATGACCCTTGTTCCCGTAAGGTGAAAGAGTTGCTGACATGTCTAGTACGTAGGTGGGAATAAGTTGGCTTCTTTCCGACCATCTGTACGGGAAGTATGCTCTATGTTGTAGTGATTCACGTTCCTTCTGTTGGCTTCCGGCTATCTTGTCAACACACAAACCTTTAGAAATTTGATGCCTTGACTGCGATCCATCCGTGCATGTATCTTGGTACCTAAGGTGGTTTTATGGAGGTCAATCTCATCAGCAGACCTCGAAAAGCGCTCCTTCCTCCTCAATTTCAGTTGCTCAGTTTTTCACGAAAACCTTCACTGAAACAGATTAGACTGACCCATAGTGCACGACGTTGGAGGTGAAATAATCTAGGTCGTTTGAGTACGTCACGTTCCTCTCCAGTTTCTTCTATAGAATCGTGGCATTGTGTTCGTGTGGGCCAATTGGCATTAATCCAGTAAATTTACTGCTGGGACGCCTGATTTGAGCTTGTCAGAATGAGTCCGTCCAAAATTTTGAATCCTCTCTGCACCTGCCTGCAGTTGGGCCTACGGAAGCCATGTATGTAAGAGGAACTTAGCTCTAGTGGCGTCTCCCCTTCATCGTTCTATCCATGGAATCAGCACTACAAGCCACCAGCAGTGATAAAATTTCTGGTTCCGTTGCATCACAGCAGAAATTAGCAATGTCTCTCCTGTTGGTGATATCGCTCTGACGTCGTCCCCAGTAGGTGGCAAGCTGTCAAGACTACCCTGTCCAGTGCTGTTACCTGAAGACCACACGAAGCATTGATGAGCCCAGGGGGCCAACACCACCTAGACAGTCCCTTTGGGCAACCACACTACTACTGCCGCAATTGCTTCCTTTCAGTGTAATAGTTTTTCGAACATGCCCGTGCTACTGCATGTGTAGAAAAATACGGTCTCATGGCAGAGGTCGAATAGAACATCTTTCCTATCAGCACAGTAGCTCTGTTTCGGCTGTAGGTAACTCGTAGAAAATGACTTTAATCCTTAAGGAGACTTCATGATATTTGTATGTTCATCGCCTCAACGATCGAGGAAGCAAGTACCAGAAATGTTCCCAATATTAGGTGCTTCACATCTTACACGAATGGTTGACAATATTTAGATGTCATTGAGATAAAAAATGGTCTTTGTTCAAAAGAATGCGGAATATGTAGTTTTTCTGTGACCTTCAATACCAATAAATTCTGACAGGTGCCCGTATCTGCAGTCCCTTTTGCCTTTTATAGCCATTCTTAATTCATTCTGACACTGCGATCGCATAACCCTTTATTTCCGCGTTCAGAAGATCGTAGTACAGTAGCTCGTTTTATATGTGGAGGTTGGTGTATTTTGTGCCTGATTCCACATCAGAGCCAACTGTGTTGCCACTCGGGGCTGCATCGACTGCGATATATCTCACCTCACATCTGACTGCGCTGACTTCAAATGTGTTATTACGCACTCCTCCGTAGGACCATCATTCGCTGCTCCGCTTCTGTCTTAGGTATGCGCTTTTCGCTAGAAGTGACGTCCCATGTCTTCTGTTACTGATCTTCGAAGACGTGCCGAACAGCTACGACTGACGTGCGCTCCGAGGGATTTTTCTTCCTGTAGCATAAATTACTGTCTTATTCGCGTCGTTTTCGGACCGATGTAAGGCGGTAAGTTATCTTCTTGAATCTCTTGGTGTAGCCTATCCAGTTCTGTTGTGTCTTTGATTGTATGCTGTGTATGGGATCGTGCTTTTTGCCATCCATATTGGTTATGAGTGGGTGAAGATTTCAGATACATTCCAATTGTGACAACTGTTTGGGAACGAGTTCAAGTGCTCTAGCTGTTCACGTCAGGATTCTCGAAATAGGTAGTGTCGCATCCAGCTGACTCGCACTGAAGCGACATGTTGGTACCAGCTCTACCATGGATTTTATAACTAATTTTCGCTCGCAATTGTTGCTACAATTGCAAGTTGTTTTGATTGAATTGTTTCACTGATTTTTCTTTGTTTCATTTCAATTTTCTGAACTTTTTGTTCAACGCTAAAAAGCCACCGCGGCAGCAACGCGTTCCATCCCTGGCTGTGTATTCGGAGACGTGGCATATCCAGGTCCTTGGGACAGTTAGCAGCACGTATCCAGAATGGCTCGGTCGCGTGGGTCTGATTCCTCAACAGCCTTTCGAATTTCGGTTGGAGCACTGCAGTGGTGAGGTCAGGACATCGGGGCTCTACCACTGATCGCTTACATCTGATTGCGACACTGCGGTAACGCCGCCTCGCCCACGGCGACCGGTGAACACAGAGACCTCTCCGGGCCCTCGCTTTACAGCCGCCGAACACGGAGGGAAGCAGCAGACTCGACACTGCGCAGTTCCGAGGCGACGCGCCGTTCCGAACCATGTCTGGCGCCATCATGTGGCGGCAAACCACTATGAGGAATGGTGACGTCATTCAGCCTCCCCTCTTTCCTTAGTGTAACAGTCGTGGCAAAGTCCAATCAAACGGGTCGTGAGAATTTTTCTAGTTACCGAACAGTCATTTCATGTTTTACTGATCTAAGTCTGCTCCAGTCCGTATCAATCCCGTAACTTCGCCATATTTTGCGTTTTGGTTCCAATCACGAGTGTCATTAATTGGCTCCCAACATGGGGGCAATACAGTTATATCCATGTCAGTTCATCCGAGAAGAGACGAAAAATTCTCTGTTCACCACAATTTTGCTGCCGAGTGTGAGGCAACGTGAGTTTTTATGTTCAGGTCTTTTATTTCAGAGTAAAACTTCTCACAATTCACTACACTACGGTTTTCAGCTGTAGTAACTTCACCCAAAATTTACTCTACACATTGATGCCAAATATTTGTAATTGGCTCAAGCACAGTATGATCTCTCTAAAAATGATGCAGTGGAAATTACGATCATGGTCACTGGGGATGAAGCTAACGAAGGCGATAAAAGTAGATCTAATTGAACGTGTCAGTTACACTAGGAACTCTAAATGGAATCCAAAAGCGGAAACTCCTTATAGAAGCAGCAGCATCTAACATGTCTTTTACGTTTTGGTAGTCCGATTTGCTGTTATCTGAAGAAAATCGTTTATGTCAGTAGCAGAAGACTTACGGTCTAAGCTTTTCATAGCAGTGGTGTTCAGAAAATCAGTGTTGTCTGTCCTATTTCCACATAGCTCTGAGTGAGCTGTCATCTCAGCCACCTTCCTTCGCCAATATTCTGCCCTCTTGCTCGGAACCAGAGATTCAAGTACTTGTTTTTGTTTCCGATAGATTTGAGTGTGTGTTTTTATCCTTATTGCGAAATACATTACCACAAACGTTTAGGAGCGACTCTCACGTAACAAACGTTGGACGGAGTAATAACGCTGTAACCAAGATTTGGTTACCAAATGGGGAAAGTGTTACACGAAAGTCGTTTCATGTTCAGTAAAGTCTTACTAATTGCTACATTAGAAATATACTTGTCGTATTCTGCATAAAACCACTCACGAATGAATGGTGCTGCAGCACACCCATTTTAACTGTGTTGCAGAAGTCAGTATGACGAAGTAGAGGCATTCTTGGAATTCCGGAGGAAATTCCATTAAATCGTACCGGTAACAGTTGTTTGTTTTGTTGTTGTTTTTAGTTGGTCTTACGCCTATCTGTTGCATTTGCTTGTTACAAGTCACGAAGCATGAAAATTATCAGCGTAATCTGACATTCGGTACAGCGCGGCAGCGCTCTGAGAGGTATCTGAACCTTTAGACCACGAATATAGCTTACCAAGACCTCATTTGGAGAACTCTACAGGATGCAAGCATTGTCTTCATTGCCAGTGGTTGCTCGTAGCGCCCTTCACGTGTGATTTTCACTAAGGCGTTTTGAAGGTGAACTGAGTTTTGTAAAATACTCGCTGTAAAGCAACTTCAAAATGTAAACAAACCAGTAACAGACGAAGTGATCCTGTCTTCTGGGTCCCTGTTGGTGTTCAGGGCGCTCTTGACTCAATGGATGGATGTCTATGCTTGCTGAGAAGATTAATACGTGACAGCACTTGGCTCTGACCACTGTAGGACTTAAACATGTGATGTCCTCAGTCCCCTAGAACTTAGAACTACTTAAACTTAACTAACTTAAGGACATCACACACATCCATGCCCGAGGCAGGATTCTAACCTGCGACTGTAGCGGTCGCGTGGTTCGAGACTGAAGCGCCTAGAGTCGCTCGGCCACAGGGACGGCCATTTATACAGTACACTAACGGTAACCCGACTACACTGTTTTGCGCTGGGATGGCTGTGCCGTTAGTGCAGATTAAGAGTGGAAACCATCGACCATTAATTCACGTCTACAGCCAGCGCTCATAACAGTTAAGCCTTGGTTGGAGAAATGGCGTACGGAACTGAACGTCGTGAAGTGCGAAGCTGTTCTGTTTACACACAGAGCAAGGTAACTGCACGAACACTAACTCTGCCGGCAAAAACACTACCCAGACGTACAATATGTCTCCGTGAGAAATACCTCTGTGCGGATGGACAGTAACTCCTGTGCACCACACACAACACATACAACGCATCGCCAACGAACCATACACGAGGCTGAAACAACTATCCTATGCTTCACAGGTGAAACACACTAAATAGCATGCTGTCCAGGTCCATGTTCATGTCACTGATTGGACTGCTAGTGGCATGTTGCTCCTGTCTGGGGCTACGCAGCTGTAGGGTATCTGCGCCGTCTGCACATCGTACATTACTAACTGAAATGTGTCATAAAAAATGCTCGAAGATCTGAACAAACTATCCTTAAACGGTCTCGGCAGCTTTCAAGAACGTAGCCACACGATTATGAAGGAAATTAGACACTATCACTTCATACAAACCCGGATAACTACGATCACAATCGTAAGGGGAATTATTATCGTCCATAGACTACTCAGGGACAATTAACCACAAAGCAAAAAATTTAAGAGCTCACAAAGAATGTAGTAACGCGAACACCAGCAGTACAACAAATCTCAGACACTGCTAACACACAGCCGAGGAACTGCAACAGTGGCGAAGGTCAACATTAATGAAATGCAGCCGGATCCCACTCAGTCTCCACAATGACTTTACGCTACTGTATAACCAACACGTTTGATTTTCTGTAGCTACCAGTTTTGGTGCCTCATTGGCACCACCTTCAGCCCCTAAACGTAGCTTAGCAGAAACCATTAGCTGTCTTTCCATTATAGCGATCACATGTCCGTAATAACAGATGCCATCTTCATATTTTTATTGAGATGTCGGGACCATGGCATTATACCAATATTTGCTAGAGTGACTCATTTCATTAAGACCGCCGCTGCACGGAAGATTACTGATAAGACTAGTCATGCCATAGTCGAAGACAGGCTTTGCTGTACGAGCACCGCCATTAATAAGTTTGAGGTGTGTTGAAGCTTTACGACCTCTTCCTTTGGGTGCTGCAGAAGAAATATGAAGGGAAACTTGCCGTGCTCTATTGAAAACTACTCAACGCAGTAACTTAACCCCTTCCAAAAGGGCTGCATTACTAAATCAGAGAGGACCGTGACGTAGTGTTATTGAAAGCTGACAACGGTAATGCAACTGTTTTGTTAGCTCGTGATATGTATAAAGATGTATGGTCTGCGAAGTGACTACTTATAGGAGGATTGATTACGATCCTACAGAACGTGTGCAACGGAGAACTTGAGCACTATTGAATTCCTCCTAATTACCGCAAGAGACCAAGAGGTTAAAACCACATTGTTGTGTACCTCCAAGACTGTATGGCCTTCCAAAGGCTCATGAGGAGGGTCTTCCCCGTGTCCAATAGTGAGCAACATTGGAGCTGCTACGTATGATTTAGCGAAACGTCTCGCTTCCTTACTGAGACCTTTCGTGGGCAAGTGCTCACATCACATACGAAATTCAGATGATTTTATCAATAGACTGGGGACTCTTTCTCTTAGCAGTCTAGACCTTCTAGTAAGTTTTGATGTAGTCTCACTTTTTACAAAAGTTCCTATTGCAGATTCTTTGACACTGATTGGGAACATGTTTCTTGTTGATATCACTGCTTTGTTCAGGCACGCTCTTTCCTGAAGTTATTTTATGCTTAATCAAGAATATTTTGAACAGATTGAAGGTGTCACAATGGGTAGCCCCCTATCTCCCTTTGTGGCCAAACTTTTTATGGAGGATTTTGAGATGAGAGCGCTTGAATCAGATGCCCTGAAACCAACAGTTTTTTTGAAGATATGTGGATGACACTTTCATAGTATGGCCTCATGGAGAAGACAAATTAATGGAGTTCTCTGCATCACCTTAACTCCAGTCATAGCAACATCCGGTTCACCATGGAAATAGAAAAAGATGATTGTTTGCCTTTGTAGGCTGTCTTGGTTCGAAGGAAGAATGATGGTTCTCTAGGACATTCATTTTAACGGAAGTCCACTCATACTGATTTGTACCTGCAAGCATCGAGTTGAAATCACCTGTCACAAACCATGAGTGTGCTTAAAACACTTGTTCATAGAGCTCATACTGTCTCAGATCTAGATAACTTACCTCAAGAACTCGTCCATCTAGAGACAGTAGTCAGCGAAAATGGGCGTTCTAGCCGGCAAATTAACAGGGCACTAACAGTTAAAACTAAGAAGCAGGAAGTGGATAAAGAGGAGAACATGCTGCAACAATCTTTCACTTTTCTCCCTTTCGTTGGCAACACTTCATTTAAAATAGTAAGAATCCTCCGAAAATTTCAGGTAAAATTGGTTTTCCGCCCACCATCGACGATTGCGGACCTTGTGGGATCAGTAAACGACAATCTGTTACTACGAAAGGTCGGCATTTGCAAGATACCGTGCCAGTCTGGTATCGTTTACATACGTCAAATCAGACGCAGCGTGAAAGAACGCTGCACTGAACATCAACGTTACACCCGCCTTTTGCAGCCAATCAAGTCCGCTGTTGCTGAACATTGTGTTTCTACGGGACATTCAATGGCGTATGAGAAATTGATTTTGTCCACAGCAACATCTTTCTGGAACTCAATTATTAAAGAATCCGTAGAAATACGCCTGGCGGATAATCTGTTGAAATACGCCTGGCGGATAATCTGTTGAAATACGCCTGGCGGATAATCTGTTGAAATACGCCTGGCGGATAATCTGTTGAACCGTGACAGCGGCTACCAGCTGCACAGTGCGTGGAATGCCATCTCCACGATTTGCTCTAATCGCGCCGACGGCCGCGGCAAACAGCAACGCAGAAGGTGACAGTCCCGCTACTCCACCAGCGAGGGCGCTGCCGGTGGGCAGTGTGGGCCATCTATCAAGTTCTCGACGCATCCACAGAATAGTTACAGCGCGCTATATATTGCGGAACGGAGCCCGTTTCCGCCAGTCTGCTACGGCTCACCTGAAGATGACTGGCAGGTGCCCAGTTGAAATACCGCCTTAGGTATTGAACGACGACCCGAAAGCTGAACAATACTGAAGTGGTTCATCACGTTTTTCAAATTTCACGTAGGTAACAGTAAGAAACGATTGTTGGGTCCAATAGTAGTTAAAATAGGACAATGGTAGCCCAATAAAAACTTCGCGACACTTGTCATGTGACAAGCCTGGAGAGGAAGCCTCAGGCTGCCTTTGAGAGTACTTGGAGCTGTGGAATAGGAGATAACGTTGGGGAAATCATTGAAGGTTCAACTGCTAAAGCAGTCCCCAGAAGCGTGAACAGTAACAGGCAGTCCACTGTGGTTTCTGTGGGAAGGCCAGAGCGGCGCAGGAGCGTAATGACTAGTTTAAGCTGTTGAACGCTAGGGATTGTTCCTTTCGGTAAACGCTTGCAACACAGTTAGTACAGGAAACTTCACTCTGCTGTCTACATGTGTGAATGGAGACTGGGCAGCCAGTAATAGGTTCCGACGAGACAGGCATGAAGCTGGTCTGGTGATAAATGAATTAAGGGGAGAATTTCTAGCCTTAAGTGGTAGGCACCGATTTATGGGTTGAAGCCAGAAGAGCTGATAAAAGCTGCAGGTAGTGTTTGGAAATACCAGAACACTAAATAACCAACAATGACAATTTGAGAAAAGGAATATTGATCCCACAAGCTTTAAGGTTACCTGCGAGTTCGACAAATGCAATCCTGCTTACAGACGTACCAACCGTAAATACAGGCGTAACTCTACTCCACACTGCTAACGTCTAAACACTATAAAAAACTAAGCCATCTTACAAGGTAGATGTGATTCCATGCGAAGATTGTGATGCGGTACTGTAGGTCAACAGCATACATCGATACCACTTCCATTAGCGATGTCTCGTTGCACTCCGCAACGACGAATGGAAGGAGCTGTTTAAGACATGCCTTGTCTCAGCACTGCACCGGCATCGCACAGACGTCGGAATGGAGTCTAGGATGGACTCCGTCTACCCCAGTTCGTCATCTCTGTTCCGGCATAACGCCAAGCCCTAGCACGTCGGTCACAAACGTTGGAGCAGAGACGGCTTTGAGGCGTCATCAAGTAGTACAGTGACCGTCCACGTCTCTAGGACGACACCGAGACAGCAGCGGCCTCTAGGCGAGGAGAACATAAGCGCTGCTCCGCTTGGCCACAGCCGAGTGTGTGACTAGCCGTCTACGAGCCCTTCAACAGCTACTTAGGAACTGTGTAATTTCACTTTTATTACGCTTTGTCTATACTGATGAGACTTCTATGTGCCCCAATTTGCTTGCGACTACTCATTGTAAATGCTTGAAGTATTGCCAATTATCTTACTGTAATAAAACCTCGTTAATATGATTTTCTTCAATCGTCTAATGATACCAGAAACCAGGTTTCCTAGGCACCGTATTTTACACGAGTGAGCCCAACGACCTCCGACGAAGTAGAAGCCCATCTAGTTAGGGTACCAGTGCCATTCAAGTGTCTGATGGAACTGTACTTCTGTGAATGTTCAACTGTTACTTTAGAGAAGAGCTGTTAACAGTACATCGAGTGATGTTTTACTGTTCGAAGACGACTGTAAAAATTCGACATTCCTGTACCAATGAATGAAATTACGCGCGTGTGTCATATTGGCGAATTCAGTTAACGATTCACACTTTGCGGTTCCGGTCAACCATCTTCCCGAACAATTGAGTCGACAGTTTCAGAATAATGTGTCGGGATGGTGGTCCAATTCCGGATATTTTTTCGCTTCCAGTTCATTTTCGTACCATTACAATTGCAGAAGATGTTGCCAAGTGTTGTAAGACGTACAGAATGAGATTTTCACTCCGCAGCGGAGTGTGCGCTGATATGAAACTTCCTGGCAGATTAAAACTGCGTGCCCGACCGTGACTCGAACTCGGGACCTTTGCCTTTCGCGGGCAAGTGCTATACCATCTGAGCTACCGAAGCACGACTATGGTCATTAGCGCACGGTCCGTGACTTAGGAAACAGTAAAAAAACCGAAAATGGAAACCAGCAGCAACGGGAACGAAACTCAAAAAATTGGAGAAACTAAAAGCAGAAGGAAGGCTTAAAAATCCACTACAGAAACGGGTTGGTTGTCCCCAAAAAAGCTTCAAATTACTGACGTCATTTCACTGGCACTAAGAAACTCGAGAACGCGATCGGCTGAGCGCGTGTCATCTCCTAAAATTGACTATGTATCAGGCGACAGCTGTAGACGGGCGCGTACCGGAGTAAAATAGGGGCACTCAAAAAGTGTCTTAACGTCCACAGCTGAAAGCAGTGGGGACAGAGTGGGGGAGGATCGCCGCTTAAAAGGTGTCGATGGCTAAAAAGACAGTGCCCTATCCGGAATCTAGTTAAAATTACCTCCTCCCGACGACGCGTTCGGGAGGAAGAGGTCCAAGCACAAGGAAGAGCTTTCACGTCCCGCAATTTATTATGGGGAAGTGTCTACCAATGCGCGTGCCATAAAAGAACAACACGACGTCATAAAACTCTCCGTAGATCGGCGAAGGGACTCGGTTGAATAGCTGACCGAAGAAGAGAGACTGCAGCCTTGGCCGCAATATCGGCCGCCTCATTTCCGCAGATACCAACGTGTCCCGGGAGCCAGAGGAATGCCACCGAGACGCCCCCCAGGTGGAGAAAGCGCAGACAGTCCTGAATCCGGTGGACCAGAGGGTGCACAGGGTAAAGAGCTTGGAGACTGAGGAGAGAGCTGAGAGAATCCGAGCAGATAACGTACTGTATCCGCTGATGGCGGCGGATGTAGTGGACAGCCTGGAGAACAGCGTAAAGCTCCGCAGTATAAACCGAACACTGGTCGGGAAGCCGTAAGTGATTTGGGGTGTCGCCAACAATATAGGCACTCCCTACACCAAACGATGTTTTTGAGCCATCGGTGTAAATAAATGTGGCTTCCGTCATTTGTGCACATAGAGCAGCAAATGCCCGATGATGAACAAGTGAAGGGGTACCATCCTTGGGAAATCGACAAAGGTCACGGAGCAGGCAGATCCGGGGACGGAGCCAAGGCGGTGCTGTACCCCAAGTTGTCAAGAAGGTTTTAGGGAAGCGGAAGGAAAGAGAATGGAGCTGTTGACGGAAGCGGACTCCGGGTTGTAATATGGAGGATGGGCGGCCAGCATACCCTGAATCCAAGGAGGCGTCGAAAAAATGTCATGGGCCGGATTAGCAGGCATGGAAGACAGATGGCTAGCATAACGACTACGAAGGACAGCTCGCTCACTGGACAGCGGAGGTTCAGCAGTCTCAGCAAAAGGCTTTCCACAGGGCTGGTGTAAAAAGCTCCAGACACTAAACGTAATCCACGGTGGTGGATAGAGTCGAGACGCCGAGGAATAGACGGCCGAGCAGAAGAGTAGACTATGCTTCCATAGTCCAATTTCGAGCGCACTAAGGTGCAATAGAGGCGGAGAAGGACCACTCGGTCCGCTCCCCAGGAGGTACCATTCAGGACACGGAGGGCGTTGAGGGATCGCAGACACCGAGCGGAAGATAGGAAACGTGGGAGGACCAGCACAGTTTTGTCAAACGTAAGACCCAAGAATGTAGCGACGCCCGATAACGGAAGGTTGACAGGTCCTAGATGTAAGAAGGGTGGGAGAATCTCCTTACGTCGCCAAAAATTAACACAAACTGTCATACTGGGAGAAAAACGGAAGCTGGTTTCGATGCTCCAAGAGTGGAGGCGATCGAGACATTCTTGAAGACGACGTTCAAGAAGGCTGGTCCGTTGAGAGTTGTAATAGATCGCAAAATCGTCCACAAAGAGGGAGCCCGAGACATCAGGAAGGAGACAATCCATAATTCGATTTATGGCAATGGCAAACAGTACAACACTCAGCACGGAGCCTGGGGTACCCCGTTTTCTTGGGAGAAAGTACGGGAGAGAGTAGTGTTCACCCGCACCCTAAATGTGCGCTCTGCCATAAATTCGCGAAGAAAGAGGGGCAGCCGACCTCGAAAGCCCCAAGAGAACAGTGTGCGGAGGATGCCTGTCCTCCAACAGGTATCGTATGCTCTCTCCAGATCAAAAAATATAGGTACTGTATGGCGTTTCCGGAGAAAATTTTTCATAATGTAAGTGGAGAGAGCAACAAGATGGTAAACTGCAGAAAGATGCTTTCGGAATCCGCATTGGGCTGGTGTTAGACTGCGGGATTCCAGCCACCAAGCTAAACGGTAATTCACCATACGCTCCAAAACCTTACATACACTACTCGTGAGAAATGGGGCGATAGCTAGAGGGGAGCTGTTTGTCCTTTCCAGGTTTCGGAACAGGAACGACGATAGCTTCCCGCCAAATTCAATCATAAAGGCGAAGGAGGTAACGCAGGCTATGGGTTAATAAATGCAGCAACATTTAGACGTGGATACCATCCGGTCCTGGGGCGGAGGAGCGGAAAGAAGAGAGTGCATGTTGGAGTTCTGCATGGAGAAAACAGTATTGTAGCTTTCGCTCATTTGAGAGGAGAAAGCAGGAGGTCGCACTTCCGCTGCACGTTTCTTCGGGAGAAACGCTGGCGGGTAATTTGAAGAGCTCGCAATCTCAGCAAAGTGCTGACCCAATGAGTTTGCGACGGGGTCCACTAATGTATCATGCGCGACAGTGAGCCCAGACACCGGGGAGAAACTAGGCGCGCCTGATAACCGTCGAAGCCGACTCCAAACTTCCGAGGAGGGAGTGAAGGTGTAAATGAGCTAATAAAGAATTTCCAGTTTGCCTTCTTGCTATCGCGGATGACGCGACGGCATCGCGCACGGAACTGCTTATAGCGGATACAGTTGGCCAAAGTAGGATGGTGGCGGAAAACGCGAAGAGCACGTCGCCGCTCACGTATTGCGTCACGGCACGCCTCGTTCCACCAAGGAACTGGGGGGCGCCGTGGCAATTCGGAGGTGTGTGGTATTGAACGTTCCGCAGCTGTAAGAATAACGTCGGTAATATGTGTGACCTCATCGCCGACGCTGGAAAAGTGACCGTCATCGAATGCCACTACAGACGAAAAAAGTGTCCAATCGGCTTCGGCAAACTTCCAGCGTCGCGGGCGCATGTATGGCAGTTGAGGTTGTAGTCTAAGGACACATGGAAAGTGGTCACTCGAGTGTGTATCAAGGGCGAACCATTCGAAGCGCCGAGCTAGCGGAACAGTACCGACGGCAAGGTCCAAATGAGATAAATTTGTCGTGGAGGCAGACAAAAATGTGGGGACCCCAGTGTTGAGGCAAACTAGATCCGCTTGGTGGAAGACGTCTAGCAATAGTGAGCCACGTGGACAAGGATGTGGAGATCCCCAAAGCGGGTGGTGGGCATTGATGTCCCGAACCAGCAAATAGGGGAGTGGAAGCTGACCAAGAAGAGGAAGGAGATCTGCTCGTGCCATTGGTGTGGACGATGGAATGTATACAGTACAAGGAAAAAAGGTACATCCAGAGAGGGAAAGACGGATAGCGACAGCTTGGAAGGAAGTTCTTATGTGAATTAGGTGATAATGGAGAGTATCATGGAGAATAATCATGAGTCCTCCATAGGCTGGAGTGCCTTCAACAGAGAGGAGATCATATCGGACGGACTGAAAATGGGGAAAAACAAAGCCGTCATGGGGACGCAGCTTTGTTTCCTGAAGACAAAAGATGACCGGTGAGTAGGATCGTAAGAGGATCGACAATTCATCTCGATTGGCTCGAATGCCGCGGATATTCCTGTGGATAATGGACATAGGGTGAACAGAAAATGGAGGAAAGTGACCAAGGTCGCTGTCAACTCAACGACTGCTCTGAGCTTGCGACCGACAGAATCGAATGGCATTCAGTCGAAGGCAGAAGATCTTGATCCATAGGTTGGTCAGGAGCAGCTCCTGCCACCAGCGATCGGCCGGTTGATCGGCCGCCAGCAGTGCGCCTCGGCGACACTGAAGACGGCCGAGGGCGATTTCCGCCAGGTGGTGCTGTAGATGGGACACGCCTTGGCGGAGAAGGAGATGAATTGGGTTTCTTAGTAGCCTTCTTGGAAATATGATGTTTAGATGAAGGAGGAACCGATGGTTGCTAAGTTGGGGCACATAAATAATCTTCACGAGTATTCTCTCTTTTCGAAGTCTTGGTGTCTGACTTGTGGGCTCGAGATTTGGCAGAACCTGATGAAGGGTGAGCCATAGGGTGGGCAGCCGAAAGTGGTGAGGTTGAACGGGCGATCTTTGCGCTGGCCGATCTGACGACCGTGGCACTAAAGTTGAGATCACAAGTCTGCATGCCCGCATCCTTTGTAGGCCGAGGAGAAGCAAGGACAGTGCTGTATTTTCCTGTCTTAGGCAGGGTGGGCTGTCGACTGGCGAATAATTTTCGAGCAGCAAAGGTCGACACCCTTTCCTTCACTCTGATTTCCAGGATGAGCTTTTCGTCTTTAAAAACGGGTCTATCTCGAGAGGAAGCAGCGTAGTCACCCATACAGTTGATGCAGCGAGGGGATGGAGGTGGACAAGCACCCTCATGGGCATCCTTGGCACACTTAACACATTTGGCCGGATTGGAACAGGACTGGCTGGTGTGATTGAACCGCTGACACCGATAGCAACGCGTAGGGTTTGGGACGTAAGGGCGAACGGAAATTATCTCATAGCCTGCTTTCATTTTCGATGGGAGTTGAACTTTGTCAAATGTCAAAAAGACAGTGTGGGTTGTAATGATGTTCGTGTCAACCCTTTTCATAACTCTATGAACAGCCGTTACGCCCTGGTCACACAGGTAGTGCTGAATTTCTTCGTCAGACAATCCATTCAGGGAGCGTGTATAAACGACTCCACGTGAGGAATTTAATGTGTGGTGCGCTTCAACCCGGACAGGAAAGTGTGCAGCAGTGAAGTACGCAGCAATTTTTGTGCCTGGGGGGCACTGACTGTTTCTAACAACAAGGTGCCATTCCGTAATCTGGAGCAAGACTTCACAGGACCTGCAATTGCGTCGACACCTTTCTGAATAATGAAAGGGTTGACCGTGGAGAAGTCGTGACCTTCGACAGACCGTTAAACAACAAAGAACTGTGGCAACGATGGAAGAACTGACTGTGGCTGAGACTCATTGAACTTACGCCTGTTAGCAGACGTAGTAGAAGAGGAGGAAACCATTGCGGAAGAATCCCCCATGATTACCGGCGTCTCCGATGGCGCGCTCCTCCCTCTCTGACGGCACTCCCGCCTTAGGTGATTGTTCACACCTCTGGTCACACCTCTGGTCACACCTCCCGACAAACGGATGGAGGGACCAATCGGCACTTTCGGAAGGTATCAGCTCGGGTAATCACCCCTCCCTGGGCCTGGCCGTTACCAGGGGGTAGGTACACGTCCTACCTGTCTACCCGGGGCGGGGAATTACGCGTTACCCCGTCACCGGCTATGCACAAAAATGCGTGGGTCGGCCTTCAGACATGCACAGGGAGGAAGAAAGGGAAAGGGAAAGGGAAAGGGAAAGGAAAGAGGAGAGGAGAGGAGAGGTCTCAAATGCCGCAGTGGAGAAAAGGGTAAAGAGAAGAGGTAAGGAAAAGAGAAGGACAAAGGAAGGATGAAGACATACAAGCAGAGAAGGTGAAGAATGCGTTACATTTACGAGCGTCTGTCTCCGGACGTAGGCACAAACCATACTCCCAGATGGGGGGAAGGGGAAGGAGAGGAAAGAGCCAGAGATGAGGGGAGGAGGGGCGAAGATGGGGGATAGGGAAGGATGGGGAAAGGGAAGGTATGCAGCCCGGAAAGGAAGGAAGGCCACATTAGCTCGGGGTCCCGTGCTCGCTATGCACGTATCCACAGAAGAGTTGTGGGCCCCCTGGGGGGTGCTGGCTGCTTGTAGACCCCAGCACGTTAAATCTGCACTGTATCCAGTAACTGGAAATTTGACAGCCTGTAAATTCTGCTGTTTCTTATAATCACGTGGATGCGCATAGCTATGAAGAGGATACACCACTACTCGAGCCACTACCATGTTGCATAGGCACAGCTTTAGGCAGCTGTGACGAGTCGGCAAGAATTTCGGATTGACACCTTATGTCTGTCTATGTTCGTTCAACACGAACGTCATGCTATCACTGTAGAAGGAGAATGAACATTATGCGGCTCTAACGATCTTAAGGATTTTACCTTTATCGCTGATAACACGGTATCAATCTGGAATTAGGTTCCCTGTAAGAGGATTCACCGGGAACTTACAAAATGTGTGGAATCTTTGAGATGGGTGTTGTTTAACAAGGGCTCCGAATCAGGTCTGTCAGCAAGAAACTGTATCGGAAACCAGGCAGATGCTGGTGGAGTGAGAGGATGGGGATGATCCCTGTATATAACCTTTAATGATAAAAAATTTTATGCCTTTTACAGGGAGATTTATAGGAGGTGAACTGTTATTCAGGGTGGAACAACAGTTGAGATTTAGCATCGAACATTCGCTGTCACACACTTATGGAACCGATGCTGCAGTGTGATCTGTATTACTGGCATGCGCATTCCGGCTTGTCGCCAAGTAGTTTCTCCTGTGGAGCCCCGTTATGACGTATCGAATATGACGTTGTCTAACTCGATTAGAACGTATGGTACCACTCATCTAGAATCATCTTTGCTACAATGCCTATGTTTGAAATGTTCAGTGTCTTAAGAACATTTAGTTGTCGCCAGGTATCGGTAAGGGCAGCGCATCTGTCACATTTGTATGGTCAACAGCCAGCCATAGTCACACCTGAAGATTACGAGCAACTGTATATGCAGTGTTTTGTAATTTGAAGAATACCATCTGACCCAGGCCCGAGAACCTCGTAAGCAGTTAAGTTGAAAAGCTTATTACCTCATGACTGAAGCTATCGTGAGAAAGAAGTGTTTAGGAGTGTGTTTTATGTAGCCGTACACTGTTACTCAGTATCTGCTGTTTTGGGGGTGAAAGCTGTGACGTTTGTGATTAACACTAGTGAGGGTGTGTGTGGGGGTGGACTAATTTATTGCAGAAGGGTCTACCACAGCTACAGACGCATTTCGGTCTTTGGAATGTTTTGAGGAGGGATGAAAGGAGTTTTTCCCCTTTGTGGCTGGCTTTGATTGGTATTGTTGGTGTGTACCAATTTTCCTGAACAGAACCTATATCAAACCGTCTTTCAACGTCGCTAAGAGTTTAAGGATGCGGATAATGTTATTTGAGGTGGGATAGGGAACGGGCTGAGTATTTCTCTGTCTATCGACTCCTGAACTTCGCCTTACACGCTCTTCACGCATTCGACACCAACATCGAGTAACAGCGTTTGCCACACCTACGAACATCGGGGCTGTCATTCCTGTGACCAGTATCGCTTCAGTAGCTCCTTTTTCGCTTACAACCAAAAGTACACCTCAAACTTCGGATTTTTGAAACACCGACCACCTCAAGATCTATGATTTTGATGACCGATATATTAGTTACGCTGCAAACGAAACGTTTGCCCGAAGCGTGCAGCTATTGCCTTCACATTGCGGTGTTAGTATCTAGTAATTCTATTACCGTAGTTATGAACTAACAAAAAATTTAGAATCTTTACACTGCGCTACATGTATTACTACGCTGGATGTGTACCGATACTAATGACCCAACCAACGAGGCGTTTGAATTCCTGTGTAAACAGAAGCTGGACGAGACCGTGGATGTCTGCCGTAGTCGTTCCACTTCAAGTCCTTGTCGTGAAGAGAAAGCAAATGAGTTTATTTTTGATAAATAATCGTATTCTGAGACTGTGTAACTAACATTTACTGCTTTTAGGAACTTTAGCTCGGCTGACATGACTGTGTGTTAAGGAATCCTACGACGTAGAAGCCGAGTGTAAATATTAGGCTCAAGAATTAATTTGAGAGAAGTACGAATTTTATTGAGTAACAGTGTTACTTACACCGTATGGGCACTAAATGAGGCCCACTAATCCTCTTCTCACCGGAAATTTGCTGCTTCGTTCTATTGCAGAAGTCCCTTACACCAACCTTTTAGTATGCCATGTCTATAGTAACATCAACTGTATAATTACCCTTACGCTTTCAGTGAAGCAACATCTCTTCTGATTCGTCATTTGCACCTTTACAGTGACGCAGACCACTGCGTCTAAAGCTTGAGGTGGTTCGTTACATGTGTTTACTATTTCGCGTAGTTGACTGTTAGGAACGATTGTGGAGGTATGGTGGTTAAAAATAGGACGTAAACGGTATCCCCATAAAATAACTTCCCGACTCGTGTCATGTGACAAGGTTTGATTGGAAACATGTTGCTTATGAGGGTAATTAGAGTTGTGTAATAGGAGTTGGGAAATCAGGTAAGGTTCAACAGCTACAGCAATGCCAAGAAGCGTGAACAATAGCGGACGGTCGAGAATGAGTTGTGAGAAGACCGGAGTGGCGAAGGGTCGGAACCGCTAGTATAAGCTGTACCTCGAGGGGTTGTTCCCTTTCAGTAAAGGCGTCCAACAATTTATGTATAAAACTTCACTGTGCTGTGTATGCGTATAAACGGTCGTCCTATTTATGGAAGCACGAACTGTAATTACATGCGTAACTCGAATGCAGAGTGTCAGCTTTTACAGGTTATAAATCGTAAACAAAGCTGTCTTACGAGGTAGATATGATATCGTCCAAAGGGACGGCATGCATTGATACCACAGATATTTGCAATGTCTCGCTGCAGTCCGCAACGACGAATGGGAGGATGCCTTGATACGCATTGTGTCGCAGCCGCCACAACGAGTTTAATATAGAGCAGAGCATTACGTTACGTTACATTACATTACGTTACGTTACGTTACGTTACGTTACGTTACGTTACATTACATTACATTGGCCAGACAGGAAGGGCCCTGTCTGTTAGGTTTAAGGAGCATCTGCCGACAAAAAGCGGTGATGGAACACGAGGACCTACACTTGCTGAACATCTGGTCCAAAAGGCACATGCTCCCAAGCCTCTAAAAGACGCAGAGCTTTTGCATAATGAAGTCAAGGTATGTAGGCTAGACACCCTCGAAGAATTGCAAATTTTTAAACATATTATTGATGGAGATAACTTACTTAATGATCAGCTGCAACTAAAAAATAGAAGTTATTCGAAGGATTTCAACCTTTACTCCAGTGGAGTTGACCCACAGTCCGCTTCGAATGGCCGATGCTGTTTCCCTATCTGGTTTGTCCTTTTATTATAGTGCGATTATAGATGTGTGTCTTTGTATTTCGTAATAAGCTTGGTAATGACACACAGTTGCTAAGGCGTTTTTATGTTAAAGACATTTATGCTTAGCACGCACGGTTTCGACACTAATTTTTAGTTAGTGTAGCGGGGCTTCGCCCTCTAACTATAATATTTAAATGTAGAAAAAATTTTATACCTTGGCTTTGTAGTTTGTTCTCAGGTAAATTGTTTAATGTTGCTATACCAATGGATAGGTTTGTCCATTTGTAGGACGGCTTTCAATCACATTTTGGTTATATGTATATTTGCTCTAAATAATTTTGAGACAGTTCGTCTCTCGCGCCTGCGCTTGCGCTCGCGCATGCGCTTGGCCGTGGCCGAGCCTCGCCGCGGAACTGCTCGCGACGCATAGTTTCCGAGCCGCTCACCTGTGGCCCTTATTTCTGGCCGGCGTAGCTCCGTCTACGTTCGCCTTAATCGTTTTAATTTTGACAGACGTAATCTTATGATTATGCGTCTTTATTGTTTTAATTTTTGATCTGTGACATGGCCAGTGTTTGGCTCTCAAAATAATTAAATTTTTTTTAAGTATCACGATTTCTTTATTATTCTATCATTAGACTGATAATGCATTTCAGTGAGTAATATATGTCCGTATGTGGTTTAATTTATAGGTTCTGAAGAAGATTCCATTACTGGAATCGAAACGTAGGTAAACGAGTAAAAATTACCTTGCAACTGAAGGCTGAAAAAATTGTTTATTTTCTGCAGAGCATGGACTCCGTGTGCCCTATTTCACGACTTCCACTGAAGCGGGCAACGTAGTCTCTGACAAGCGCCATTGACGTCTCGGAGATAACCTTACTTTTGTAGATATTAACCGTGTGTTTCAAGAGAATAGTATGTATTTGTGTGCATCAAGCGACGCTTTACCGTTGAAAGGTAGTTGTAAATATTCGACACTCTTTTGGCAATGAATTGTGTGAAGTTACGCGAATATTCATGTTCCAGTTCCTATCAGCCATCTCCCAGAGAAACCAAATGATCCACATATGATCGGATGATTTTAGTTTCGTCAGGTTTTAACAGTAGACATGATATCGGACAACGGCATTGCACAGAAGCCTCTATTGGAGTTGCAACTCTAATTGCATTATTAAATATGCTGTAATAATAGCTATGCACATGAAATGTGTCATCCCAGGGAGTCTTATGCATCTTCTAACAGTCGTGTACAGATTCATTCCTAAGTTTCAGATTTATTTAATATATTGACGTTGTTCACGGCATTTAATTGGAAATGTGTGTAAATCATACGTATGTGTCTAAAGGATTGTGTAAGCAGACATGGAATTTATGTTTCGTGTGACGTACGTTATTAGTTTTAGAATGTTTAGTGTAGAAATGGTGGTTCTATTCAACTTTTTCGTGTACATTTCGTTTTCATCGAATTTCCATTGCGCAATATGTTGAAGTGTTGTAAGAAGTGTGTTACGTGGTGGGGAGCTACTTGAGATCCACCGGCTGAAGTTCGGTGACGTGGTGCTAGGGGTAGGGCAACTGGGAGCTGCTGAAATGCAAGGGTTCATGTTATGATGTGGTCAATGGAGGAGGGAGGTCGACTAGGGCTCTATGGGAGCGAATGTTCGGTTACGATGCTGGTGTTTTTCGCGATTGTAATTAAAGCGAAGCGACGGATTGTGAACATCAACTTGCCACTGCGACTTCAGCAGTGATCGCGAGTAACTTGCGTTACACGTGGACTAGTAACGCATCTGAGCGTGTGGTTAGAGGGAATGGAGTACGACGACACTTGTGCTGATATGTACATCGTAAATGGGGGCCTTCTTTCCAAATTAACTTATTTTATGCGATTAGCGACCTCCATGCAGTAGCCCTGTCTTGCTGATTGAGCACGTTGCTCAGGTTCGAGAGAGAGAGAGAGAGAGAGAGAGAGAGAGAAATATTTTTCGAACAATGGTTGCAGACAAGCTGTTGCGCAAGTGTGGCAAAGGATTTCCACGATACAGCGGTATCAATCATGACAGGACCTCTGGAGTGCAGCGTACGTTGTTACTCTGAAGTCCCTGATGTTTTGTATATAGTAACCTTTAATTCACTCTACGAGGCTGCCCTCTACCATTTGACGGCAGGCTCAAGTGTAGTGGATTGTCTGGTCACTACCTTGTTAGGACGTAGACACTGTTCGGCTGTAAGTGAGACTTCTACAGGCGAAGTCTTCAACGAACTGGCTCTTACGTTAGCCGAAGCAGAATTGAGCCGTAGAATGAGGAAACAGTTTGCAACAACCGTAACAGTTTGCAGTCCCGCCTAGTTGAACGTAAGGTAGTTAGCATCAGACACTTCCGTTTGGGGGAAGAGCTTTGGAAGTGCCTGGTTATAAAATGTGTACGGACCTACAACTCCAACATAAGGATTACAAACCTTACGGGGAAAGCTATTTCAGACTTTGTGCAGGCCTTTCACTGCCGAATGTAAGCCTGTTATACAAAGTGTCACTCAAGGAAGGGAGAAATGAAGATGGAGGGCGAGCGAAGTAGGGAGGGAAGGGAACTATAACCTAATGTCCCAATAACGAGTAGGTTATTAGACACGGCAGGACTATTTTACGAGGGAGGGAGGGAACTAGGGAACTAGGGAAATTTATTTAGAAGGAACCGTCCCCCATCTGGATTATGCCATTTAAGGGAACAAAATGGTCAACCTAGGTCGCTGCTAGGAGATTTTCGTAGTATGAAACTTCGTTGTGCAACGCTATGAACCACAATCCACGAAAGGCTAACAAGCATTTAATTCACAGTCTCAGCTCGTTAACAGTTCCTGATTTGCAGCTATCCTGAGTCTTCCGACGGTGAAGGTGGTCACACAGCGGTTCTCAAGTGGCTCCGTCACCAAAGCGCCTATCCACGCTATCAACCTGTCTTCACTGGGAATTTGCAATTCCCGAGCGGTGAGGAGCAAATGGAGGAAGGCAGACCGACCTCCAACGCACTGTCTTTCCCCTGCCTGTGTTACAACCCAGCACAGATGATAGACCCTTTATCATTGACGGGACTGAACGCACTGAAGCATGGAAATCTCCAGCTCTCTTCTATGGCTGATAGACGACGTTCCTCTGCAGACTACGAGGACTCTGCGGTATACGTGCACTATGGGCTGGATAGCCATCCTGTTCGAAGTAGTATGTATCCCTTCACAACTTTTTCTCGCAGAGGACCTTTAACTTGGCTGGCCCTTTACCCGGATTTGACGCCTGCCGTTTTTCCTGGTAGGAAACCTGAAAGACGCTATCTACATGGACTTACTAACTGCACCCCATAGTATGCAGCGGCATATTACTGCAGCATCCTCAAATGCTAGCTCTTGTGCAGCAGTCGTTCCATTCCAGAGTTGAAGCTAGTATTGCTGCTGCTGGTGGTAATTTTGAACACAGCCTTTTATGGTCAACTGCCTCGTTATTGATCGAAATCCACATTACTAGTGTATGCACTTGAGTTTTTTAGTTCGTGGTACCACAGGTATTGTTCAGCTGACTGGGGGAACGCCGACATTCTAACTTAACCTACTTTTAGTTTATGTCCATGGACATTGTTGCATTTAAATAGTATGTTTGCACAGCAATTTTCAGTCTCTAAATATTATTAGTATCTGTTGCTTGGCTAATGAAACGAGCTCGTGGCTACAATCCATTCCGTAAAAACTGCTTATCAATAGCGCTTCTCTTTCATGCAATATGTATGGTGCAAGTTCTATGCGATTCACCCCGTATATAGAGGTAATTTTCATTTATCGTTCGTCTCAGTTGCAAATGCTTTTTTTATTACATTGCATGTTTCGGTTACTGCCTCATTTTGAGATCTAAGTCGTTACTACAGTAACCTATCTTTTCTGCTCAAAACCGAATATTTGAGTTTATGTGGAGCATGGTCTCCACCCCTCCCCCCCCCTCCCCCTCCCCCCTGACATTTCAGATAGATTATGTAATGGTAATACAGAGATACAGGAACCAGGTTTTAAATTTTAAGACATTTCCAGGGGCAGATGTGGACTGACCACAATCTATTGGTTATGAACTGTTGATTAAAACTGAAGAAACTGCAAAAAGGTTGGAATTTAAGAAGATGGGACCCGGATAAACTGAAAGAACCAGAGGTTGTACAGAGTTTCAGTGACAGCATAAGGCAACAAATGGCAGGAATGGGGGAAAGAAATACAGTAGAAGAAGAATGGGTAGCTTTGAGCGATGAAATAGTGAAGGCAGCAGAGGATCATGTAGGTTAAAAGACGAGGGCTAGTAGAAATCCTTGGGTAACAGAAGAAATACTCAATTTAATTGATGAAAGGAGGAAATATAAAAATGCAGTAAATGAAGCAGGCAAAAAGGAATACAAACGTTTCAAAAATAAGATGGACAGGAAGTGCAAAATGGCTAAGCAGGGATGGCTAGAGGATAAATGTAAGGATGTAGAGGCATATCTCACTAGGGGTAAGATAGATACTACCTAAAGGAAAATTAATGAGACCTTTGGAGAAAAGAGAACCACTTGGATGAATATGAAGAGCTCAGATGGAAACCCAGTTCTAAGCAAAGAAGGGAAAGCAGAAAGGTGGAAGGAGTATATAGAGGTTCTATACAAGGGCGATGTACTTAAGGACAATATTATGGAAAGGGAAGAGGATGTAGATGAAGATGAAATGGGAGATACGATACTGCGTGAAGAGTTTGACAGAGCACTGAAAGACATGAGTCGAAACAAGGCCCCCAGAGTAGACAACATTCCATTAGAACTATTGATAGCTTTTGGAGAGCCAGTCCTGACAAAACTACCATCTGGTGAGCAAGATGTATGAGACAGACTAAATACCCTCAGACTTCACGAAGAATATAATAATTCCAATCCCAAAGAAAGCAGGTGGTGACAGATGTGAAAATTACCGAACTATCAGTTTAATAAGTCACAGCTGCAAAATACTAACGCAAATTCTTTACAGACTGATGGAAGAAGATCAGTTTGGATTCCGTAGAAATATTGGAACACGTGAGGCAATACTGACCCTACGACTTATCTTAGAAGCTAGATTAAGGAAAGGCAAACCTACGTTTCTAGCATTTGTAGACTTAGAGAAAGCATTTGACAATGTTGAATGGAATACTCTCTTTCAAATTCTATAGGTGGCAGGGGTAAAATACAGGGAGCGAAAGGCTATTTACAATTTGTATAGAAACCAGATGGCAGTTATAAGAGTTGAGGGGCATTAAAGGGAAACAGTGGTTGGGAAGGGAGTGAGACAGGTTTGTAGCCTCTCCCCGATGTTATTCAATCTGTATATTGAGCAAGCAGTGAAGGAAACAAAAGAAAAATTCGGACTAGGTATTAAATTCCATGGAGAAGAAATAGAAACTTTGAGGTTCGCCGATGACATTGTATTTCTGTCAGACAGCAAAGGGCTTGGAGGAGTAGTTGAACGGAATGGACAGTGTCTTGAAAGGAGGATGTAAGATGAAGATCAACAAAAGCAAAACTAAGACAATGGAATGAAGTCGATTTAAGTCGGGTGATGCTGACGGAATTAGATTAGGAAATGAGACACTTAAAGTAGTAAAGGAGTTTTGCTATTTGGGGAGCAAAATAACTGATGATGGTCGAAGTAGAGAGGATATAAAATGTAGAATGGCAATGGCAAGGAAAGCGTTTCTGAAGAAGAGGTATTTGTTAACATCGAGTATAGATTTAAGCGTCAGGGAGTCGTTTCTGGAAGTATTTGTATGGAGTGTAGCCATGTATGGAAGTGAAACATGGACGATAAATAGTTTGGACAAGAAGAGAATAGAAGCTTTCGAAATGTGTTGCTACAGACGAATGCTGAAGATTAGATGGGTAGATCACATAACTAATGAGGTGTTGAATAGGATTGGGGAGGAGAGAAGTTTATGGCACAACTTGACTAGAAGAAGGGATCGGTTGGTAGGACATGTTCTGAGGCATCAAGGGATCACCAATTTAGTATTGGAGGGCAGCGTAGAGGGTAAAAATCGTAGAGGGAGACCAAGAGATGAATACACCAAGCAGATTCAGAAGGATGTAGGTTTCAGTAGGTACTTTGAGATGATGAAGCTTGCACAGCATAGAGTAGCATGGAGAGCTGCATCAAACCAGTCTCAGGACTGAAGACCACAACAACAGTGGAGCATGGGGTGATACATTAGTGCATGTGTAGAGAGAAGCCGAGTAAGCCGCTCCTCTTAATATAATACCCAACAAACATCACCTCTATAAACATGTTCTATGTAACTACTACTATGCAGCAGTTAGGCACAAAAATGTGCCTAAGATGTAGTGGACCCTCACTTCTTATAAAGTGAAGCAGTAAAGGAAGAATAAATCTTTAGTACAAATAACTGACTTATTTGGAAGTTTTACTCTATTACTGCATATACCATAATTTGTATTTTTACGTCTTCGTCTCTATTATCAGAAGCAGTGAATTGGAGCGAAAACTGCGGAGACTACGGAAGCGCCTGAGGAGAGTCTTGCATGTAAGAGATGCTGGTCTCACGATAAGAGTGAAAGTGACGGATTCTCTCAAGACCAATGCAAGAACACATGAAAACCTCTTCAGCACAAAGCGATGGCAACAGCCAACAGTTGCGAATACACAGAGGCTAATGAAATGATTTTACTAAGTGGAATATTTAAACATGTAAGTAGTAACCAGGAATAAATTATTTGTATCAAATGAACCAGTTTCTCAGGCTCACCTGTGATTTTGAAGTTAAGCCTTCATTCTATAGCCACGAACAGACTTCTGTTGGTGCTAGAAATGGAATCGTTCTGATATATACGCTCATGTATTTTCAGATTCTGGCTGTATGAGTTAAGCGCAGTTGAAGCGGTAACATTTTTCCAGCCCAACAGTAACTACTTAGGAGCGGACAACCGAATCCGTACATCCTGGAGTTGAATCTGAGGAGCACTCTCCTCCGGAGAATGTCGGTTTTGACATACCATCGGGTTGGCAATTTTTTTTTTATCCGTTAAGTACGTAAATCTTGAGGCGACATGGACGTCTGAACAAATTTCTAAGGAAACTAATGAAAGTAAAAAGTAAGCGCGTGACAGAAGCACGAAGTGGTTATCATACGCATGGAAACACGTGTTGTATCCCAGAGCCAAATGTTTTGTATGAATACACAAACGCATGGATTCGCGGCGAAATGTCTGATAAAACTCACTCCAGGTCCCAGCTGCGTCAAGTATTTTGAAATGCGTAGTTGGCTGAAAGCTCGCACATTTTAAGCGTCGTAACACGGCGGAAGCTCGAGAGAATTGTATGGTGTGATTTGAAGTTAAATACGACCAAGAGAAGTAACGAGGAACTAAAATCTGAGTTTAATCAACGCCTTGGCGACAGAACCATTTGAGATCTGCTGTGTGAACACATTGGGCTACTTTGAATACTCACGATTCAAAAGCATTGCCAATATTGGATTTCATTACCTAAGAAGCGAATAGTGATTCAGGCAAGCCACAACCACTTTGTAAAAAGCAGACTTTACAAAAGGCATCTCTTCCTTTCAGTATGGCGTTTCATACCTTACGAAACTGGACACGCCATTCAGGAGACATGAAACGCCTTAGCTGTCGTTTTAGTAAGGTTTATTTCACTGCAACACGGCCAGAATACACCCACTGGATTAAATTTCATGATGCTGATCATGCCGTGGAAGACGTTGCATCGTAGTACGCTGGAATTTGCCATTAAAATGGATTTGCGTCAAGTCACTTGAGGACTGGGGTATTTTCGTAACACACTATCATGAGTGATTTGTTGTCAAATTATAGCATTCTTCATCCACGCAGAAAAGCGGGACAAAATATCAATTTTGGGCTACTGGACTCCGTACATGTCTACATTCAACATATTACTTCTCGTTTTAACTTTACTGCTGCCTTGCTCTTTCCTCCGTATTTTGCAATATGTTGCTTATGATGCGTACAAAGTAAAGATGTACACAGATTGTGTTGTATGTTTCGCGTGTGCAGTAATAATCTATTCCGAAACCAATGGCGGTTATGGAACGTATGGGGGTTGTTTTTTAAGTAAGGGCCGTTTTTATTTTTAAAAACAAATACTTTTGTAAAAAACTTTTATTTTCTGATTCTACACACTTACCTATTTTTCTACATAGTTCTTTAGAGTTGCACAGTAAGCATCTGAGTTGATTGTCGTTCCTCGTGGCATAAAGTCCACTAGCAAAACACTGCGCCGGTCCCAGAACACAGTTGCCATAATATTGCGGTTTGACAGCGTCTGTTTGGCTTTGACCTTGACGGGTGAGGTTGTGTGTCGCCATTCCATCGATTGTAGCTTGCTTTCGGGAGTGTTATGGGATACCCATGTTTCATCTCCAGTGACAATTTGACTCAACTTGTCATCCCCTTCTTCCTCGTAACGAATCAAGAAGTCCAATTAAGTGGCAAATCTCTTCCCTTTGTGGTCCTCTGTGAGGAGTCTGGGTAATCACCGAGAACACAGTTTCTTAAAGTTTAGGTTTTCAGACACAGTTGTGTACAAAACCGATCGTGAAACTTGTGGAAATTCCAAACAAAGAGTGGAAATTGTGAATCTTCTGTCCTCACGAATCTTTCTTTCGACTGCAGCCACCAAATCATCAGTGATCACAGAGGGCCGGCCTGAGCGTTCTTCGTCATGGACGTTTTGACGGCCATTTTAAACTCTCTAACCCATTGACGCACTTTACCTTCACTCATTGCATTCAAGCCATAAACTTCTGTTAAGTGACGATGAATTTCTGCAGCTGATAGGCTTCTCGCGGTCAAAAACGTATCACTGACCGTATCTCACACGCGGCGGGCGATTCAATAATCGTAAACATTATAAAGTAGCACAGCGATGCGTACACGTCAGCTACAGAGCTGCAACTTGCATCAGTGTGAACGGGAAGGATGCCGGCAAGTGGCGCGGTGGTTTGTTGCGGCGTCCGCGCGAACTACGGGACTATACGCGCGAACGGCCCTTACTTAAAAAACAACTCTCGTATTTCGTAACTCAAGAATGTAAGTATGTGTCGGTAAAAATCTCATCTCCATCTCAGTAATTAGAATATTGTTTCTGAACATCATTTCCGATCCCTTAAGTAGAAGTACAGTGACTAATACGGAGCCCGTTGTAGCCATGGCAGCAACGCTACTGGTAGAACTCTTAGACGGTCGTGGTCGCATGCAAGTCGAAAGGTGTAGCAAGCCGAAACTAGTGACGAGCAGGTATCTTGTGTGCCGTGAGTAGTGCTTTACAGTGTTGGAGCATGGGTTGAGTGCACTGTTCAGAATATTTTAAGCCGTAGAAACTACCCAATTTGCAAGGTACATTAGCGGGTATCTGTCTTACCGAGATTAGAAAATGCGGACTGGAATTTAAATTTCAAGCAATTGCATTGTTGATCGAGAACTGGTCACTTGCCTGTGGATTGTCACCGTAATACTTCGCAACCCAGCTCATAGGACGGAAGGTGTCAGTTGGGCTGCTCCTGGACAAAGTGGGACTTTCAACGAGAGGTTTTTGGACAACATGGTTGTTGAGATGAAGCAGCGATTAGTATGATTAATCAATTATTCAAAAACAGTCTTAATCGCAATTATTATTCCGTTATGTGGACAGGAGTGACACCACCAGCAGTCGACGAATGGTGTAAACGCCCAGAAGATGACCCTTACGTCGGGTTGAAACCGGTTGGCGGTAAAATAATAATAATTAAGACTTTTTGAATTATTTATTTCACCGAGAAGCAGAGGTAAGTGACGTACGGTTTACTTCCAGGGTTTTCTTCGCTCAGGAAGTGGTGTTCCATTTGAAGAACAGCTACCCTGGAGTGAAGTTTCACTATCACCCGCTACAAGCTATGTACCTGTTATTGGAACACAGCATTCTGGACAGCTCAGGAACGTATTTAGACAGTTGCATGTATTCTCTGCGGTTATCAAGATTAGTCCTGAACCATCTTTTTTTCTGATTCAGTGCTGGCAGACAGTAATAAACTTAGTTTCATGTAAGTACTGTGTGAATTGTGAAATTTTTCCACCACACGGTCCTGCCTGCATATTACTGGACGTTCTGTGAGTAAATTTTGCACTGTAACTGCGAGAAATGCGTTCGATTTTCCCCAGATAGTAGCATAGCCATATCGTTAAAAACACTGTCCCCGGTTTTCACAAAGCATGGGTGGAATTCCAGGAATTCCATTTCTAATTTGTGCAATTGCATGTGAGCTCGAGAGCAAACATTTTTTATATCCTATTTTGAAATTTAATTCATAGTGTCACACTTCGTAGATTTATACTTAGTCATAGGTTACAGAAGGGGGGGGGGGGGGACGGACGTCAGGGGACGGACAGCAAGGAGTTGCACTTGCCGCCAACCCCCCCCCCCCCCCCCCTCCCTCCCCAACATGAGGGTCTGCGATAAACATCACCCATTTAAGAATTCTCACTAATTTCTGGACGTGTCCCGCATGTAATTCGTGACAGACTAAATATTGAGTGTCCTGTCAGTTATTTGTGTAATGTTTCATTCGTTATAATAAATACGACATCATTTGCCTGTCGTTTCGGAACACTGCTGAAACAAAGTACCTCGTGTTGCTTCTTTCGCCCCCTCATACAGCTGGAAGTTTGTTGTGGTAATGGACAGTTCCGTATATACCTGTCTGACAACTGGCCGAAATTTTAATAACAGCCCTTTCGTTTCTGGACATCGTGACCTTAACAATGTGTGTGAACTTTACCTGTTAAGGCTTGCTGAGACCAACAGCAGACAACTGGATTTCATATCCAAAGATTTATTTCATTTGCAGTATGGACAACATAACATCCTATACTATGTGTTTCTTTACTTTTGGTTCATCTGAGGGCAAACAATAATCCTAGGCTAAACGCGATGGAAAATTGTGAATATTGAGGTTGAAATGGTGTTTGGATCTTTCTCAACTACATGGTTGAGAATTTATACGCCGTATGACCCTGTCTCGCTTCTAGTCACATACTTGTGTACTCGAGTTCACGTATGTACACATGATCACTCCAAACCGAAGAGACCAAGACCATTTTGTTTGCATCATTGGCCATTGATACGTGATTATGGGTATTCATGTCGGCTCTCCAGCCAGGTCAGATGATGTTTTGAATCTGGAGCCCCGACATGAATACAACCAATTATTACGCCGGCAGAGATTACGGAATCACATGAAGATCCTCTACGGTGAGGGGACGTTTCAACTTTCAAGGGTATTTCATGAACTTCGTAAGAAGGGGAAATTACTGAGCGACCTCGCTTTTCGGCTGAGATGCTGGAATGAAGTTGTAATACCAAAATTTCCCAGAATTGTTGATTACATTGAGACAAGAATGGCCAACACCATTAAGAAGCGTGCTGGTTTTGCCTTACTAAGGGAGCGCAATAGTTTTATATGCGCACAACTGGATTTCATATCCAAAGATTTATTTTATCTGCATTTGGCAGTTTCAGCGCTGCTTCTGCTCCATCCTGGAATTGGGTGAACAGTTCGTCCTGGGCAATATCAGACTGGGTGTATGCAAACGCCGTCAATAGGGAATCTTCGAAAATTCAACGGTTTTCTTCGCAGTCTACACTGGTAACACCCGTCGACATGTGATAAGTCTCACAACGAAAGAGTGAACGATGCTACGCCTGCAGTATTGGAACAGGAATTCAGTTATACCCGTACACCCAGTGATGTTCCAATTACGGAATACATTTCCGCCGTTGAACAAGCCGTGTCCAGGTTTCCCGGCGATCTAGCTGATGAGGTTAGGTAAGAGGTCTCAGCTGCGTCAGGTGCCACCCCCGCGACGTAACATCTCGCTTGAAAGAGCCGCAATCCGGTCCTTCAGAGAAGATTTAGTAATTCCTCCAGCGGACAAGGCCAGTTCAACGGTTCTTCTTTCGCCGGACAATTGTGCGCTTAAAATTGATCTCTCTCTTGCACACTCGGCATACCAAAGATTGCAGAACTATCCAACTCACCGTATAAAACTCAAGACTCTTCCAGACATTAAGAGAGACTTCATTATCTAATGAAGTTCTGGGAAAAACGTCGACCTGGTTCTGCAGTCCAGCCGAGATTATACGGTTTGCCTAAGGTAGACAGGAAGGACTCTCTCTTCGGCTTTTTGTTAAGAATTTGGGCACTCCTACTTATAAGTTGGCTAAGTATCTAGCGTCCATTCTCAGTCCCCCTGTCGGAAATTGCTATAATCTTATTTCCAATTCTCTGGTTTTTATTATATGACTTCTGAGTCTCAATCCCAAGAATTGTCTCTTTAGTTTTGATGTTTCGTCTCTGTTTTCCAAAGTTCCTCTTGAGGATTCTTTGCAGTTAATTTGTGAAAAATTGGACGAACAAACAAGCTTTGTCGCCATGTGTTGACGTTGACGTATTTTTTTACTTAATGACAAAAGTTTTAAACAAACTGAGTGGCTATTGGGAGTCCATTATCCCCCGTGGTCGCCAATTTGTGGAAGATTGAGGAGATTGCAACATGGTTCTTTAAACCAACTTGTTCCTGGAGATACGTCGACCATACGTTTATGGGATGGCCACTTGGGAAGGATGCTCTGGATCGTTTTCTGTATCATTTTAATTGTGTGCATCCCAATACTGAGTTCACGATGGAAGTCGAAAAGGACGGAGAACATCCGTTTCTAGGTGTCTTGGCCCACAGGAGGGGTGATGGGACATTAGGACAGTTTATCTGAAGCACACGCATACGAACAGATATCTTTATCCTCCAGGTAGTCATCAATCCTACCAACGCAACGGGGTCCTACGTACATTGGTGAAAAGGGTTTACGCTATCTGAGATGCAGACAGTTTGACTAAAGAACTGGAGACTGGACATTCGCGGGAACTAACAGAAGATACAAGCAAATCTGCGGAATTCCTACATTTTGCGGGGAGCATATCTTCAGAAACAGGAAAAAGTTTAAAGAAATTTGATATCAGAAGTATTTTCCGTCCACCGCCGGAGACTACAGCTCTGCTGGGCTTAGTGAAGGATAATTTTGGTTCGAGAAAGCCCGGGATCTACACAATTCCCCGCAATTGCGGGAAAGCCTATATTGGACGAACTATTCGTACACTCCAGTGTAGTTGCGTGAAGCACGATCGGCACGCACGTTTAATTCAGCCAGAAAAATCTGAGTGTATTACTGAAAAATATAAAATGTTGTACGATGAGACAAATGGTTGACCCTGCGTTGCTGTATTTTTTTTTGTGGTTTTAGGGCGCACAACTTCAACGGTCATTAGCGCCCAGACTACGTTAGGAATGCACCGCGAGGCACAAATTTAAAACAGCAACTAAAAGGGAAAACACGATAAAAGATCGACAGGCATAGGATTAAAAAAACAGCATAATCAAATGTCCTTAGACAGGTTGGTCAAGTTGATAAAACGAACGCGAGCAGCTGCTCCTGGGTCATCCGCTAAAATGGCATCGAGAGTACATGGCAGGCCAAGATCAAGACGCAGTGCAGTAAAATCCGGACAGGACGTTAAAATGTGGCGGACCGTCAGCAATTGCCCACATGGGCAGGACGGCGCCGGCGCAGCCGTCAGCAGATGGCGATGGCTGAACCGGCAGTGTCCAATTCGTAACCGGGCCAAAACTGCCTCCTCCCGCCGAGAGGGGCGTGAGGAGGACGTCCAAGCCGCGGGAAGAGGTTTCAAGGCCCGAAGCTTGTTGTCTGTAAGTGTAGCCCAATCGGCATGCCACAGCGATAAAATGCGCCGACAAATGACCCTGCTACAATCTGATGAAGGGGGACAACAAGAAGCTGTCCGAGGCTGGAGGACCGCAGCCTTGGCCGCGGCATCTGCAGCTTCGTTCCCAGGGATACCGACATGGCCAGGAACCCACATAAAGGTACCGGAGAACCGTCGTCCACCAGCTGCTGAAGAGAGCGTTGGATCCGGTGCACGAAAGGGTGAACCGGATACAGATCACTGAGGCTCTGGATGGCGCTCAGGAAATCGGAGCAGATGACATAAGCAGAATGTCGGTGGCGGCAGATGTAAAGAACAGCCTGGTAGAGGGCAAAGAGCTCAGCTGTGAAGACTGAACAGTGGCCATGGAGCCGGTATTTGAAACTTTGTGCCCCGACAATAAAAGAACACCCGACCCCGTCACTGGTCTTAGAGCGATCTGTATAAATGAAGGTCACATTAATTAACATCGAACGAGCGTCGCTGTATTGGGACTGTGTAGTGGAAGAAGCCATTGGAATCCGGCTATCTAACAATACTCTGAATTGAGGTAAGAGGTACCCTTTAACTAACAATTAGAACCTTGTTCTTTTTGACGTTAAGAAACACAACGGTCCCTGTTTCGGTCATCAGAAACTGTCAGTTTTTTATATCTATTGTTCCCACGAGCTTTCATCACCTGTGCTCTGTTGTGCCTGTCGCTAGAGAGCAGTTGTGTTCGCCCACGCGCGGTGGATCCACGGTCGATGGATATTTGTGATCCGGCAGATAGTGCGACGGCTCACTCACCTGAAGATGACAGCCGTAGTATTGTGACCAGATGACGATTTGTTCCACCTGGAGACCTGACATGAAAACAACCAATGAGGACGTTTACGGAACCTCAAATGGTGATTCTGCCGACCAATTCTATAGTTGTTTTTAACTACTATTCTATGTTCACATTCACATCAAGCATGTCAGAAGATGTACTGCTGATATACTCACGAGATACGCTTACTTTCAAGGTACAGCTGCCATCTACATTTGAATAATATTCGCTGTGTAACTGTTAAGCGTTTGAGACAGGATAAGCTGTGTGTACTTCATGTGAAACTTATTTCTGCTGCCAAGGGTATTTAACTCCACTGGACGCTCTTCGTTGCTTCAGTACAAGGTAAAACAACATTAACCACTCTGGAGCAACCTATACCTCTAGCTACGCTACATATAAATCTGACCACAACCAACATTTCATTGGGGAGGCGGCAGTATTTCTAACTAGTCAAAATCAGCCTCTGATTATCACAAGAAGCAACTGCATGAAAAAAAACAGGAATTTCAGAACATCCTTTAGTTACCAACTTGTGAATTTTAGAGGCAACTGAGTACGTAATATTTTGAACTGGAATCTATATCCGGTAACGTACCGTTTCCGTGCTACAATCGTTTGTGAACGCGACCATTCTAACAAGCAGTTGGCTATCATGAGCCGAATTGATAAGGAAGGGATCTACTGATGAAAGAAGTTACTCGTGTACTCCTTGATGGCTTCTCTTCAACGTGATGCTATATGGACTCCCAATTCCGGTGTGCGCCTTTGAGCAGGAGTCACGCCTGCTGACGGCGAAGGTACCGTTTTACGAAGTCGTTGCGTAATTATGCCGTGTAGTATATGCAGTGGAGTCTGACAGACAGATCCTGACGAAGGGGACACTTGAGAGATGCACGATCTAGGTCAGAAAGGTTGTATTAAATTCAAATGAAATCAGCTAATCCGAGTAAGCGCCTCCAACCACGACTACCCTGTCACACCACTACGTAGCTACCATGTTTTGCCGTGGCTGTAGGACGGAAACGGTACGTTTTCGGACATCGGTTCCCAGTCAAAACATCTTTTACTCGCTTCCCCCTACGGGACCTAAAAGTCTGTAACGTGAAATTCACGACCATCCTTTAAATGCATGGTTTATCTACAGACATCACATTTGCACTCCTTGTCGCAATGGATTTTACTGAAAGACTATTTGTAGAGAGATGTTTAATGCAGTGTACTTGCTTCGCTGCACGCTCTATGTTTCTTCGCGCATTCATATCTCAATTTGGCATGTTCAGTGTTTACTGCGTATTGAAACTTAGACACTTACGAGTTGGCGGGACGGAACAGTGACTTTCCCGCGATGTCACTGTCTTGTGACCAGAAGATAAACTACGTCAGTGACCTCTTAAAATTATGTCTTTTTGGTACGGTTTGTTGCGCAGAAGTATAAGAAAATGCGACGTGTCTAAAAAAGTGCTCTCATACATTTCAAGTTTACATTTGGTAGACGAAATAGGTAGTCATAACTAACGAATCGCTCCTGATCACCCTTTAATCCTTTTCTTACTTCATTCGTCTGTTTATACGTCTAATCACCGTATTTATCCTTCCACGCTGCAAACTGGTTATGTCCGTTCTGCTAAAACATGGAAAATTTAGTAGTTCGCTTCCAAGCTCGTTTTCCAAGTGTTAGCCTAATACGTCTTGTGGTGTGACCGCCAGACATCACACTTGCTAGGTGGTAGCCTTTAAATCGGCCGCGGTCCGTTAGTATACGTCGGACCCGCGTGTCGCCACTGTCAGTGATTGCAGACCGAGCGCCACCACACGGCAGGTCTAGAGAGACTTCCTAGCACTCGCCCCAGTTGTACAGCCGACTTTGCTAGCGATGCAACCCTGACCCCTGACAAACACGCTCTCATTTGCCGAGACGATAGTCAGCATAGCCTTCAGCTACTTCATTTGCTACAAACTAGCAAGGCGCCATAGCATTTGATATTTATCTTAAAGCATGTACAGTCAAGAGAGATGTTCTACAATTATGGATTAAATTTAAGTATTACAGCAACTGCGTCCGTTTTTCTAAGTTCTCATTTCCTTGTAATGTTCCAGACCTCACGCCAATCTGCGTGAGCTTTAAAGCGTGCATTTCGGCCTCTAGCAACACGGTGTTGGCTCTTCTGCCAACACTTCACGTCTCACAATGAATTAGTCTTGTGGAGTGCTGCAGTTAGCAAGAAGAAAATGCTTATTAGAAGTCCGGCACAGTGCACTCTCAAAAAGACGCCCTCCGGTATCGGCAACTGGACATTTTTCGCGTGCTTGTTTCTTCGGTTCTTAAGTGAAAATGTTAGCGGTGCCTGGAAAAGATATCTCGATGCAGAGAAGAGCCTAAGATACTGGTTGCGATGTTCACGCTACGGCGGGAGTGGAGGCAATTACATGGACCTGAACGACCAATTACTTAACCCTCTATTTTATGGAATTTCATTGGGGTAAGTTGAAGTAATCTGAAGTAGTACATAGATATATTCAACTTCAGCGTGAGGACGGCAGAAGAAAACCTACTGTAATAGATTAAGAACGTGTTAAGAGTAGTATTCGAACTAGACACGTAGATCTGAGCCGAGTTGTTCTTGTGGAGTGCAATCAGACGTCACGGACTGAGTCGTCAGCAAGTGGGGCAGTAAGGAAATGGCAGGCAATGTCGCCTCGATTTACGTGGATTGCAGCTATGCGTTAATGTTGGAAATATGTATTTCCATGAAGCGAAATGGCTAGTTACAGAAAATAAAAGTGTGTATCGGAAATCGTTTCAAGTGCCGTCGCGGAAGAGCCTTCCAGTGCGAGAGTTCTGCATCAAGGAAATGAAGTTCATACATCCGAACCGTGACCGAACTTTTACACAGGATCCGAAGAACAATTCATATGTCATCGCCTCTCAAAGTACAAGGTAGTGCCGTAACTAATTGGCCAAACTTCTAACAATAGAAAACAGTCCTGCATGATAGTACTCTGTAGGAAGCTTGTTGACTTACGATGCGATTGGGAACTAAACGATGGCATTGTAGGACTGTTTGCACAGGCAACCCAACTTCCAGTTCAACACATTTTACTGTAGACATCCTCATTTACGCAGTTCAGTAACATCTGCCTATTACTCATTTTTATAGCATACATCTTTATCAGATCCTCCTTGAGTGAAGAAGACTGTGGAGGGAATGGTCCAAAGCTCCTTATTTTACCCCGACTTTTTTGTATCGGGAACACTGTCATTAGTAAACGTCCATTAGTAAGACTGAAGAGTTATTCAAGCATACGGAGATCGCTATTCTATCACCAAGTTTCAGCCCGTCTTTGTTCCCATTTCGTGTAAGATATATAACTATTTCATCGAAGTCTGTAGAACACCCTCAGACCTGTAAAAGCATTCTGTCCAGAAGGCATGCCCTCAGGCCTCTACGACGTACAGCCAACTGCCATTTCCACTCACAGCCTCGAGACCAGCTGTCAACAGTTCTAAGCAGTTGTCGTTAATGAGTGCTGAAGTACTTGTATTTCATGGTAGCAGGTTCTTGTTATCTGCATTCTGATTTTGTGATTTTCATCTTTCTGCCTTTTTTTTAGCAGGGTTTTTAGAGCGCTATTGCTTCGGAACTCCACAAACAAATTGCACATCGGCGCGGTTGCGCTGACCAAGAGACACTGGAGATGCAAGGGGTGACAGTGAGTTTGGCATTTTCAGTGACTGTAGTGATGATGATGATGCTTGTGAAAGACATGAAGCAGCTGTGTGTTGATTAAAATGAAAGTGTGGTCGCAGTACACCGCTCTGACATAGTATTAAGCTCAACTGCATCTTTGCGTAAATGTGTTACATGGTACAAAAATGTTTTTTTCTTGTAGTAAACCGTTGTGTCTTGAATGCTGACACTTTACCCATCGATGACATTGAAAAAAATACTGTTAGCAAATTTTCCATTTATGTCTGGTATGACAACTTTGCTACAGAACGGAGATAAGAGAGGTAAGAAAGACGCTGTGATGAGAATCCTCTGCTTTTTACTAGAATGCCATTCCCAAAGGATCTGTTCAAGGAACGCGGACTATCGAATAGATGTCCAGCCTGCCCGACACAGAATGTGCCCGAGAAACGAAATATGAATGCCAAACATACAACGTACCCTTGTATATTACGCCATGTTTTGAAACCTACCACGCAAGGAACAACTTTCAACCAAGTTCCTATATCTGAAAGACGACATTAAGCCCTTACTTGTGAAAGAAATTTAATTAAAAATAAAGACAAACGTAAACTATAAAAATTTCCGTATTGCTGGTCGGAAGCCCAGATGAGGAAGGAGGACATGAAACGTCACAGTGCAAATACATGAAGAAATAAATGGAAATTAAAGTACATAAGTAAAAACCCAGATTTATCTGAGCCTGAAGAGGCTCTCCAAATGAGTTACTTCACCGATAAACACCTGATGTGCGACAGTGTGGAACACCAAATCTGTACTAAATAAGAGACTGGATTGTTGAAGTCCAAGACCATAACGAAGGAAACAAAAAAATTATTCCTGCCTGTGGTGTCACCGCCAGACACCACACTTCCTAGGTGGTAGCCTTTAAATCGGCCGCGGTCCTGTAGTATACGTCGGACCCGCGTGTCGCCACTGTCAGTGATAGCAGACCGAGCGCCACCACACGGCAGGTCTAGAGAGACGTCCTAGCACTCGCCCCAGTTGTACAGCCGACTTTGCTAGGAAAGGTTCACTGACAAATACGCTCTCATTTGCCGAGACGATAGTTAGCATAGCCTTCAGCTACGTCATTTGCTACGACCTAGCAAGGCGCCATTACCAGTTTATATTGAGATTATTATTGATGTATCAACAAGAGCAATGTTCTCCAATTATGGATTAAAGTTAAGTATTACATCAACTACGTACTTTATTTGCTACTATTAATTCCCTTAACTGTTCCAGACCTCGCGCCAGCCTGCGTGAGCTTAAGCGCGTGCCTTTCGGCTTCACCTCATAGTGACTTGGCTGTCTTGCCAAGTCACAACACTGCCGATCGTGATAAACGGAAATCGTGGAAAATTCCTCAGATGATAGCCTTTTCAGTATTTCCAGAACTTTTTAATTTTCTAGGCAACTTTTCCAAAATTGCGTTGCACACAAACGTTGTCTTCATTATGAACGCAACAAAAAGAATCATCCAAAACAGTTAAGCTATTCTCAACTTTCAGTGACTAATGCACAGCAGTTTATACACACATACATACATAGATGCTACGTATTAATATGTTTCGCACAAAAATATATGTATTTTACGTGGATATAGAGGTGTCACGTATAATGTATTTCTACTTTATAGCAACTGCATCCCGTGTAAGAACTGAGTATTGTTGACTTTTTGTTTTTTAAGTTTCCCTGAGGAGAATTTGGGTTAATGAGCTCAAAACACAGTGGTTACCTTCGAAAGAGTGTCTCGGCATCCAAACCCTACCCTCGAAAGTTGCTTGCTGCTGAATTGTTGTGCTAGTGCAGACGAACGCCAACGTTTGATCATCACGCATTCTCCAGAGAGTGCATAGTAAGTTACGTACAAAAACCTGTTTGGTGTCAGCATGTCGAAACTCAGATGTATACAAAGCCCTGGTGATGACTAGCAATAACTAACTGTAAATGAAAACTTAAGGCGTTTCACTGTACATTATGTCGTTTGAGGAATTCACCTCTAGATTCAAAGCTATGAAGTAAGTATCCAGATATACTTTTTAGTCGTAATGTCTGATCACAGCCTGACTGCCAGACAGAGAAGACCACCGTGACTCCAGAAACACCCAGCACAGGGCGAGGTCAGCCGAGCTAAGAGCTCAGGCAGGCGACATCCAGGGCGCGCTCGCTACGGCCAGCCGGTCGCGCAGCTGCAGTAGCCAAAGCGTTAAGGACCAGAATTCAGTTGCCTTATGTTTCTGATTAAATCCGTTACAACGGTTCTAGAGAGAGAGAGAGAGAGAGAGAGAGAGAGAGAGAGAGAGAGAGAGAGAGAAGTGGAAACAGTTTCGAACAATGGCTACAACCAACAACCTCTTGTGCAAATGTGGCGGAAGATTTCCATGATACTGTGGTAACAATGTTTATAGCAAACCTAGGAAGTAGTGTACGTTATTACTGCGACTTCCCTAATCCTTCATGTTTAATAACCTCTGAACCACCAGACCGCCAGTGTAGTGGATTGAGTGGTCACTGCCTTCTCAGGACGTAGAGTGGACACTGCACTGCTCGAACTTGGGACGTTTGCAAGGGAGCTCTTGTAATTATCCCAAGAAAATTAAGCCGCACGATGAAGGAACAATGTGATACAACCTGTACAGTTTGCAATCCAACCAAGCTAAATGTAAGCTAGGTAGCATGGACAACAGTTTAAAGACCTTTGAAGTACGTGTCACCCAGTGTGTACAGTCTTACGACATCAACATGACGATTTCGATGCTTACAGGGAAAGCTATTTCAGATGTTCTGCAGGTCTCTCACTGACGAATAAGTCCCGGTTATACAAACTTCCACTGGAGGAGTGGAGGAAGGTTAAAACCTTATGTTCCCATGGCGAGTAGGTTATTAGAGACAGTGCAGGTGTACTTTCAGAATAGTAAGGTAGGAAACTGGCTAAATCCATTTCAAAGAAACCCTCCCGCCACTGCATTACGCCATTTCTGGAAACCATCGAGAAGGTAAGTGTATGTGTGTGCCAGGACATATTCGTAGTGTCCCACCAAATCCAAGGTAATTGAGGAGTGTCTTCTCCATACAACACGAAATACCAGAAACCACCAACAGCTAACAAGCATCTAATTCAAGGTGATGCAGCTCGTTTAACAGTTGAAGAAACAATAGGCGACGCATTATTGAAATGTAACACGAACAGGGCAACACTTTAGGAATTCTGTTATTATTTTCGCAATATTCTGTAACACGTACCGTCCACGCTGAGACCACAGCGCAACAATGTATTTGCTGCCGACAGTTCTGATGCGGTATATGTAACAGTTGCAGCGCAGGGTGAGCGTGAAATGGCGTGGTAACTGGCGATGGACTCAGAAGATGAAGTGAGCTTAACAGTACGATTCTTTTGGGCAAATCGTCGAAACAGCAACGAGATTCAACTTGAAAATCGGGCTGTGGATGGACCAGATGCAATGTCACACCCAGTCTTGGTACATATTGTGAACTGCGCAGAAACCTGGGTGATGCCGCTAGGGAAGTATTGTCATCAAGGTCTATCACAGGCGACTTCAGTCCTTCACATTTTATGCGATCTCGTGTCTTCCGAGGGTGAAAGCATTCATACAGCAGCTCTCTAATGGCTCCATCAACAAGGAGGAGATAGTAAGGAACGGATTGACGGAGTTCATTCCGGCCGTGGAGAGGGACTTTGTGTTGCTTTGGTTTTAGGGCGCAAAACTGCTATGGTCATTAGCGCCCGGTCCGCGACTTAGGAAACAGTAAAAAGCCGAAAATGGAAACCAGCGGCAATGCGAACAAAAGTCATAAAATTGGAGAAACGAAAAGCATAAGGAAGGCTTAAAAATCCACTACAGAAAGAGGTTGGTTGTCTCCAAAAAAAGCTTCAAATGACTGACATTATATCACTGTCACTAATAAACTCGAGAACGCGATCGGCTGAGCGCGTGCCATCTGCTAAAATCGACGACATATCAGGCGATAACTGTAGACGGGAGCGTAACAGATTAAAATAGGGGCACTCAATTAAAAGGTGTCTTCCCGTCCACAGCTGAGAGCAGTGGTGACATAGTGGGAGAGGATCGCCGCTTAAAAGACAGTGCCCTATCTGGAGTCTAGTTAAAATTACCTCCTCCCGACGACGGGCTCTGGAGGAAGAGGTCCAAGCACAAGGAAGAGCTTTCGCGTCCCACAATTTATAATGGGGAAGTCTCGACCAATGTGCGTGCCATAAATAAACAACACGACGACATAAAACGCTCCGTAGATCGGCGAAGGGAATCGATTGAATAGCTGGCCGAAGAAGAGAGACTGCAGCCTTGGCTGCAATATCGGCCGTCTCATTTCCACAGGTACCAACGTGTCCCGGGAGCCAGAGGAACGCCACCGAGACGCCCCCAGGTGGAGCAAGCGCAGACAGTCCTGAATCTGGTGGACCAAATGGTGCACAGGGTAAAGATCTTGGCGACTGAGGAGAGAGAGCTGAGAGAATCTGAGCAGATAACGTACTGTATCCGCTGATTGCGGCGGATGTAGTGGACAGCCTAAAGAACAGCGTAAAGCTCCACAGTATAAACCGAACACTGGTCGGGAAGCCGAAAGTGATTTGGTGTGTCGCCAACAATATAGGCACTCCCTACACCTAACGATGTTTTCGAGCCGTCGGTGTAAATAAATGTGGCTTCCGTCATTTGTGCACATACAGCAGCAAATGCCCGACGATAAACAAGTGAAGGGGTACCATCCTTGGGAAATCGACGAAGGTCACGGAGCAGGCAGATCCGCGGACGGAGCCAAGGCAGTGCTGTACCCCAAGTTGTCAAGAAGGTTTTAGGAAAGCGGAAGGAAAGAGAATGGAGCAGTTGACGGAAGCGGACTCCCGGTGGTAGTAGGGAGGAGGGGCGGCCTGCATACCCTACATCAAAGGAGGCGTCGAAAAAAGGTCATGGGCTGGATTAGCAGGCATGGAAGACAGATGGCTACCATAACGTCTCAGAAGGACTGCTCGCCGATTGGACAGCGGAGGTTCAGCAGTCTCAGCATAAAGGCTTTCCACAGGGCTGGTGTAAAAAGCTCCAGACGCTAAACGTAATCCACGGTGGTGGATAGAGTCGACACGCCGAAGAAGAGACGGCCTAGCAGAGAAGTAGACTATGCTTCCATAATCCAATATCGAGCGCACTAAGGCGCGATAGAGGCGGAGAAGGACCACATGGTCCGCTCCCCAGGAGGTACCATTCAGGACACGGAGGGTGTTGAGGGATCGCAGACAGCAAGCCGAAAGATAGGAAACATGGGAGGACCAGCACAGTTTTCTGTCAAACGTAAGACCCAAGAATTTAGCGATGTCTGAAAACGGAAGGTTGACAGGACCTAGATGTAAGGAGGGCGGAAGAAACTCCTTACATCACCAAAAATTAACACAAACGGTCTTACTGGGAGAAAAACGGAAGCCGGTTTCGATGCTCCAAGAGTGGAGGGGATCGAGACATCCTTGAAGACGTCGTTGAGAGCTGTAGTAGATCGCAAAATCGTCCACAAAGAGGCAGCCCGAGACATCAGGAACGAGACATTCCATAATTGGATTTATGGCAATGGCGAACAGTACAACACTCAGCACTGAGCCCTTGGGTACCCCGTTTTCTAGGGAGAAAGTACGGGAGAGAGTACTGTTCACCCGCACCATAAATGTGCGCTCTGCCATACATTCGCGAAGAAAAAGGGGCAGCCGACCTCGAAATCCCCAAGAGAACAGTGTGCGGAGGATGCCTCTCCTCCAACAGGTATCGTATGCTTTCTCCAGATCAAAAAATATTGCTACTGTTTGGCGTATCCGGAGAAAATTGTTCATGGTATAAGTAGAGAGAGCAACACGATGGTCAACTACAGAACGATGCTTTCGAAATCCGAATTGGGCTGGTGTTAAAAGACTGCGGGATTCCAGCCACCAAGCTAAATGGTAATTCACCATACGCTCCAAAACCTTACAGACACTACTCGTGAGAGAAATGGGGCGATAGCTAGAGGGGAGATGCTTGTCCTTCCCAGGTTTCGGAACAGGAATGACGATAGCTTCCCCCCATCGTCTGGGAGAAGTACTGTCGGTCCAAATTCGATTATAAAGGCGAATGAGGTAACGCAGACTATGGGTTGATAAATGCAGCAACATTTGGACGTGGAAACTATCCGGTCCTGGGGCGGAGGAGCGAGAAGAAGAGAGTGCATGTTGTTCCCGCATGGAGAAAACAGTATTGTAGCTTTCGCGATTTTGAGAGGAGAAAGCAAGATGTCGAACTACCGCTACACGTTTCTTCGGGAGAAACGCCGGCGGGTAATTTGAACAGCTCGATATCTCAGCAAATTGTTGACCCAATGAGTTAGAAATTGCGAGAGAATAGAGAATTTCCAGCTTGCCTTCTTGCTATCGCGGATGACGCGACGGCATCGCGCACGGAACTGTTGATAGCGGATACAGTTGGCCAAAGTAGGGTGGTGGCGGAAAACGCGGAGAGCACGTCGCCGCTCACGTATTGCGACAAGGCATGCCTCGTTCCACAAAGGAACTGGGGGGCGCCGGGGCAATTCGGAGGTGCGTGGTATTGAACGTTCCGCAGCTGTAAGAATAACGTCGGTAATGTGTGTGACCTCATCGTCGACGCTGGGAAAGTGACGGTCATCGAATGTGGCTAGAGACGAAGAAAGTGTCCAATCAGCTTGGGCAAACATCCAGCGTCGCGGGCGCATGTAGGGCAGTTGAGGCTGCAGTCTAAGGACACATGGAAAGTGGTCACTCGAGTGTGTATCATCAAGGGCGAACCATTCGAAGCGCAGAGCTAGCGGAACAGTACCGACCGCAAGGTCCAAATGAGATAAATTTGTCGTGGAGGCAGACAAAAATGGAGGGACCCCAGTGTTGAGGCAAACTAGATCCGCTTGGTTTGAAGACGTCTAGTAATAGTGAGACACGTGGACAAGGATGTGGAGATCCCCAAAGCGGGTGGTGGGCATTGAAGTCCCCAACCAGCAAATAGGGGGGTGGAAGCTGACCAAGAAGATGAAGATCAGCTCGTACCATTGGTGTGGACGATGGAATGTATACAGTACAAAGAGAACGTGTATCCAGAAAGGGAAAGACGGACAGCGACAGCTTGGAAGGAAGTGTTTGTGTGTATTGGGTGATAATGGAGAGTATCATGGGGAAGAATCATGAGTCCTCCATGGGCTGGAGTGCTTTCAACAGAGGGGATATCATATCAGACAGACTGAAAATGAGGGAGAACAAAGCGGTCATGGGTACGCAGCTTTGTTTCCTGAAGACGAAAGATGACCGGCGAGTAGGATCGAATGAGGGCAGACAATTCATCCCGATTGGCTCGAATGCAACGGATAGTCCAGTGGATAATGGACATAGGGTGAACAGAAAGTGGAGGTATGTGACCAAGGTCACTGTCAACTCAACGACTGCTCAGAGCTTGCGACCGACAGCATGGAATGGCATTCAGCCGAAGGCAGAAGGTCCTGATGCATAGGTTGTTCAGGAGCAGCTCCTGCCACCAGTGATCAGACGGTTGATCGGCCGCCAGCAGTACGCCTCGCAGACACAGAAGACGGCCGAGGGCGATTTCCGCCAGGTGTTGGTGTAGATGGGACACACCTTGGCGGAGAAGGAGATTAACTGGGTTTCTTTGTAGCCTTCTTGGAAGTATGATGTTTAGACGAAGGAGGAACCGATAGGTTTGAAGTTGGGTACGTAAAAAAATCTTCACGAGTATGCTCTTTTTTCGAAGTCTTGGTGTCTGACTTTTGGGCTCGAGATTTAGCAGAACCCGATGAAGCGTGATCCATAGAGTGGGCAGGCGAAAGTGGTGAGGTTGGATGGGCGATCTTTGCGCTGGCCGATCTGACGACTGTGGCACTAAACGTGAGGTCGCAAGTCTTCGTGGCCGCCACCTTTGCAGGCCGAGGAGAAGCAAGGACAGTGCTGTATTTTCCTATCTGAGGCACGGTGGGCTGTCGACTGGCGAATAATTTTCGAGCAGCAAAGGTAGACACCTTTTCCTTCACTCTGATTTCCTGTATGAGCTTTTCGTCCTTAAAAACGGGGCAATCTCGAGAGGAAGCAGCGTGGTCACCCATACAGTTGATGCAGCGAGGGGATGGAGGTGAACAAGCACCCTCATGGGCATCCTTGCCACACGTAACACATTTGGCCGGTTTGGAACAGGACTGGCTGGTATGATTGAACCGCTGACATCGATAGCAACGCGTAGGGTTTGGGGCATAAGGGCGAACGGAAATTATGTCATAGCCTGCTTTGATTTTTGATGGGAGTTGAACTTTGTCAAATGTCAAGAAGACAGTGCGGGTTGGAATGATGTTCATGTCAACCCTTTTCATAACCCTATGAACAGCCGTTACGCCCTGGTCGGACAGGTAGTGCTGAATTTCTTCGTCAGACAATCCATCGAGGGAGCATGTATAAACGACTCCACGCGAGGAATTTAAAGTACGGTGCGGTTCCACCCGGACAGGGAAGGTGTGGAGCAGAGAAGTACGCAGCAATTTTTGTGCCTGGAGGGCACTGACTGTTTCTAACAGGGTGCCATTCCGTAATCTGGAACAAGACTTTACAGGACCTGCAATTGCGTCGACACCTTTCTGAATAATGAAAGGGTTGACTGTGGAGAAGTCTTGACCTTTGTCAGACCGAGAAACAACAAGGAACTGTGGCAACAATGGAAGAACTGTCTGTGGCTGAGACTCAGTGAACTTACGCTTGTGAGCAGACAGTGGAATGTGAGGAAACCATTGCAGAAGAATCCCCCATGATTAACGGCGTCTCCGATGGCGCACTCCTCCCTTGTTGGGGCCCTCTCTGAGGGCACTCCCGCCTTAGTCGATTGCTCACCTCAGGTCACACCTCCCGACAAACGGACGGAGGGACCAATCGGCACTTTCGGAAGGTATCAGCTCGGGTAGTCACCCCTCCCTGGGCCTGGCCGTTACCAGGGGGTACGTACGTGTCCTACCTTTCTACCCAGGGCGGGGAATTACGCGTTACCCCGTCACCAGCTACACATGGAAATGCATGGGTCGGCCTTCAGACACGCACAGGGAGGAAAAAAGATAAAGGGAAAGGAAAGAAGAGGGGTCTCAAACGCCGCAGCGGAGAAAAGGGCAAAGGTAAGAGGGAAGGAAAAGAGAAGGACAGAGAAAGAACGAAGACTTGCAAGTGTAGAAAGCAAGGAATTTGTAACAGTTTCGAGCGTCCGTCTCCAGACGTAGGCACAAACCATACTCCCAGAGGGGCAGAAAGGGAAGGAAAGAGCCAGAGGTGAGGGGGGGTCGAAGATGGGGGACGGGGAAGAATGCGGAAAGGGAAGGTATGCAGCCTGGGAAAGGAGGGGGGCCACATTAGCTCAGGGTCCCGTGCTCGCTACGCGCATATCCGCAAAAGAGAGGTGGACCCCTGGGGGGGTTAAGAGGGTCTGTGACCTAGCCCGGAAATGATTTAATGACTTGGCCTGCCGTCATAATGCCTAATGGCGAAGCCCCCTATAATGAACTAATGTGCACTTTGTGGAATAACTGTACTCTAAAATATCCACAGCTGCAATCGTGCTTATCAAATCAGTGACCAATTTCAGCCTATGAGGTTAGTTGCGAAATGTGTCTTTATAGATCCAGCTGCTACATGTCGTTTGAAGCCCTGTGGTCGTCTGTATGGATGAACCATCTGTGTTCAATCCACTGTATGACGAACTGTTGGTGCACAGCTCTTAGTTAAGGGCGACCAATATATCTAGCATTCATACAATGAAGCTTACGTATCGCAAGGGGATCTTGTACAGCGTCTCAACGAACTGATCTTTTTCGGTGAGGAAGCTGCTACGGCAGAGCTAGCACATTCCTTTTTTCCGCAAATCGTTTGTTCAGGAACTGTCTTATGCACACCGTATGCGCAGTAAATTAGGACTACCAATGCACCTGTCAGCTGCAATTATCTTAGTTCTGTGCAAAATGCCCCCTACCACCAATCTCCAATCTCTTAATACACCCCGTGTACAGTTAAGTCAACTGCGTGATTACACTTACGCTTTCACTGAAGCAGAAGTATGTGCATCATTTCTACTTACAGGTGAGGCAAAGCAGCTCGTCCTAAGCTTACAACAGCGATTCTAAGCACATGTTTCCCAATTTAGCGTAGATAACCGTCAAACTTTTGTTAGGTCGAAAGGTCGTTAGAAACAGGACCAGAATGGTATCCCCCATAAAATCTTCGCAATACTTGTCATGGGGCAAGCCTGGAGAGGAAGCCTCAGCCTGCTTTTGATGGTACTTTGAGCTGTGTGATGGGAGTTAACGCTGCGGAAATCATGTAAGGTTCGACACCTACAGCAATCCCCAGAAGCATGAACAGGAACACAGTCCACAGTGATTGTTGGAAGAAGACCGGAGTGGCGGAGGAGGATAACCAATAGTTTAAGCCGTTGAATGCCAGTGACTGTTCCCTTTCCTTAAACGTCTCTCACACAATTACTACACGGAACTAAACTCCACTGTGTATCTATATGAATGGAGACTGGGCACTCAGTAACGGGTTTCGACGAGGCATACATGAAGTTGGTTACTGACAAATGAGGTATTAGGTGGAGGCTGTCTGTCCTGAAGTGGTAGGCACCTATTTATGGTTTCAATCCCGAGGAGCTGCTAACATCTGCAGATAGCTGGACCTAATAACTGTGTGCTAATTATCAGGACATTGAAAATAACGCTGGTAGCTTGAGACAAGGGCGATGTACTTGAGGACAATATTATGGAAATGGAAAAGGATGTAGATGAAGAGGAAATGGGAGATAAGATACTGCGTGAAGAGTTTGACAGAGCACTGAAAGACCCGAGTCGAAACAAGGCCCCGGGAACAGACAACATTCCATTAGAACTACTGATGGCCTTGGGAGAGCCAGTCCTGACAAAACTACCATCTGGTGAGCAACATATGAGACAGGGGAAATACCCTCAGACTTCAAGAAGAATATAATAATTCCAATCCCAAAGAAAGCAGGTGTTGACAGATGTGAAAATTACCGAACAATCAGTTTAATAAGTCACAGCTGCAAAATACTAACGCGAATTCTTTACAGACGAATGGAAAAACTGGTAGAAGCGGACCTCGGGGAAGATCAGTTTGGATTCCGTAGAAATCTTGGAACACGTGAGGCAATACTAACCTTACGACTTATCTTAGAAGAAAGATTAAGAAAAGGCAACCCTACGATTCTAGCATTTGTAGACTTAGAGAAAGCTTTTGACAATGTTGACTGGAGTACTCTCTTTCAAATTCTGAAGGTGGCAGGGGTAAAATACAGGGAGAGAAAGGCTATTTACAATTTGTACAGAAATCAGATGGCAGTGATAGGAGTCGAGGGGCATGGAAGGGAAGCAGCGGTTGGGAAGGGAGTGGGACAGGGTTGTAGCCTCTCCCTAACGTTATTCAATCTGTATATTGAGCAAGCAGTAAAGGAAACAAAAGAAAAATTCGGAGTAGGTATTAAAATCCATGGAGAAGAAGTAAAAACTTGGAGGTTCGCTGATGACATTGTAATTCTGTCAGGGACAGCAAAGGACTTGGAAGAGCAGTTGAACGGAATGGACAGTGTCTTGAAAGGAGGATATTAGATGAACATCAACAAAAGCAAAACGCGGATAATGGAATGTAGTCAAATTAAATCGGGTGATGCTGAGGGAATTAGATTAGGAAATGAGACACTTTAAGTAGTAAGGGAGTTTTGCTATTTGGGGAGCAAAATAACTGATGACGGTCGAAGTAGAGAGGATATAAAATATAGACTAGCAATGGCAAGGAAAGCGTTTCTGAAGAAGAGAAATTTGTTATCATCGAGTATAGATTTAAGTGTCAGGGAGTCGTTTCTGGAAGTATTTGTATGGAGTGTAGCCATGTATGGAAGTGAAACGGACGATAACTAGTTTGGACAAGAAGAGAATAGAAGCTTTCTAAATGTGGTGCTACAGAAGAATGCTGAAGGTAAGGTGGGTAGATCACGTAACTAATGAGGAGGTATTGAATAGGATTGGGGAGAAGGGAAGTTTGTGGCACAACTTGACTAGAAGAAGGGATCGGTTGGTAGGACATGTTTCGAGGCATCAAGCGATCACAAATTTAGCATTGGAGGGCAGCATGGAGGGTAAAAATCGTAGAGGGAGACCAAGAGATGAATACACTAAGCAGATTCTGAAGGATGTAGGTTGCAGTAGGTACTGGGAGATGATGAAGCTTGCACAGGATAGAGTAGCATGGAGAGCTGCATCAAACCAGTGTCAGGACTGAAGACCACAACCACAAAAACAACAACAACAACAACATGTAACTATCTACGGCGTGTGCGTGTTACCAGGAAGTACTCCATGCATTTGGTTATGTATCGATTCATTTGGAATTGTCAGATTTATTCAGGGTATTAACCTTGTTGACAGTATCTGATTAGAACTGCGATAAGCTAACATCCCGGTGTGTTAATCATGCATGTATCTTTGAAGGAATAATAATGAGAGTCAGACACGCTATTAAATGGTTTATGTAACATCTGCAAATTAAGTTTAGCATTATTGGTGAAGGAATGGTCGTCCAGTTCTAGTTACAGTTTCACTTCCAGTTCGTTTTCATCCCAATAGAACTGCATAACATTAAGCGAAATTTGGAAGAAGTATTTTATCCTTTAAGGGGGAGCTGCTTGAGATCCCACTGGTGGCGTCGGTGGGCGTGGTTGTGGGTGGTGTGTCAGTGGTACCTGCTGAAAGCAAAGTGGAGACGTCATGTTACGGCCGCATGGAGTAAGGGCTGACTGGTGTTTCCTCTTGCGGAAGTGGATTATCGATTAAAAAAGCTTTTGTTTTCCGCGATCTGGAGCGCACCCAATCGACATATTCTACACAAACTTTCTATTGCGACATGGGCTATCGGACCGGCAGGATCTCACTAGACGTGGACTAGCTGACCCATCTAAGAGATGTTACAAAAACTGGTCTACAAACTCAATAATGTGAGTAGGAGACTCGAGTTGCTCTCATGTTACTAGTTACGCTGCAAATGGGTCGTTCTTACTTGATGAACTCTTTTTGTAGCCGTATCTTGCTGATTAAACCCATTGTTCAGGTTCTAGAGAGAAAGGAGTGGAAGCATTTTCAAACAATGGTTACAGCCAACAAGCTCTTACGCATATGTGACAAAATTCCGAAGATACTGCTATATTTTTGATGTAGTGTATGTAGTCCCTAATTTCCGGAATAGTTTGTTTCATAATCTTTAGTTCGCATTACGTGGCAGCTCTCTACCATTTGGCCGCAAGATCACCAATGTAGTGGATTGTATTGTCACTACCATATCAAGGCGTGGAGCAGACACTGTATGGCTCGAACGTGACAAATCTATAATCCAGGTCATCACGTTTTGGAAGATTATCGCATTTACACGTTCGTATTGCAGGTCCCCTTCCTCCCCCTCCTCCCCCCCCCCCTTCCCTTCCAACGGATTTCGCTGTTTGGTGAGTATCGTCTGGAGCGGTGCCTGATATTTCTGCAGTTTATGTCACCAGGGCTCTTTAAAGTGCTGGTGCTTGACTTGGCATTCTACAAGTTGTCACCACGGACAGGGCTAGGCATTTCAAGTGCAAATTATTAGAAAAGCTTATGAGAATGTGTGGTTGCAAACATATTCGAACCACGAGGTACCATCCCTGAGCATGTGCATCGCACATTGAATAAGGCCTTGGCCTGCGGTACAGAGGCCTGGTTGGACGTACTGTCTCCAGTATTGGTAGCCTATACACTGTCCTGAAATAGGACTTGGGTTGCTCGCCTGGGCAGCTACTATCTGGTGAGCAATCATTGGTTGCGGGTGAATTTTTTTCACGAACACCTGAGCCTAGTCACTGGTGGGGGAATCAGAACACACCCGTCTTTCACAAAGGTGTATTTAGATATTGTGTGGCAGAGAGATGACACTTAAGAAAACACCGCACACTCCACAATATACAGACTACTTTAAGGTGATAGACCGCAGGGATAAAACATTGATAATTGAGAAAAAATGAGAAACGAGATACTGTAGGAGTTGAATGTCTCATGCTTGCTTACGCAGCAGCGAGCGATCCAATCAGACCCGCACCTCATTCACAAAATATAATACGCAACGCATCGGATACGAGAGCCTATTCCAGGTCCTTCTGGAAACCAGTGGTCCGGCAGACAGCTAACTTGTAAATACTCGCTGGTTAGAGGAGCTCCTGGTTTTCTTTGTCAAGTTAATGAATGAACAGCATAAGTTAAATTTGTGATGTGTTGCAAGATCTCCCGAGCCACAGCTCTTCGAAAATGGGAGGGGATGGGAGGCCGAAGTGCGACATCAGTAAGGAGAGTTGACAAAGGTCGAATGTAAACAGAATAGTGATTCATCTGTGATGTACAGATTTGTCTTTATCTTTGTGTTCTGTGGTAAACGTGTTCTAATCACTTATAAATCACGTCCGTATTTGAAGTGGAATCAACCGTTCCCACATTACACATTGGTAGTTCAAGGCTGTTATTTGATGTTTGTAGTGTTATAGCCTGTGTGTTACGGAACTATCCCGCTTCTGTGCTACGCCACAATGATCTATGAAATGCGCATTATTTTGGTACTGTTTACAAATATTATAAAATTTTTAACGATGATAGATTCAGCCTTTAGAAAGTGTATACGATGTACGAAGCTACAGCTGCAACGTTGCACCTGTAACGTAAGTGATAGCATTGTGAGCTGCTAAGTGGAAGGAAGGTGGTTTACGTCTAGCTCGCTCCAAAACCGTTTTTTCCACCTTTTGTTTTCTAAGAGATTTTGAGTCTCATTAAGTTAATAGAAATATTATCTGCAATAGTCTGTGTTATTTATTGTAAATAACGTATTTGCTCTTTTGTTGTTGCATAGGCCAACGACTGGAATGTTTCCCCAGTGGCCATATTATCTTAGCGTGGTTGCCAGTCTATGTCAGATAGTGAACACAAGTTAGAAAGTGGGTGTTTTTGATGTTACGAAACTTCGCCTAAAATCTATATATTCTTACATCGTTGTTTTGTGGAGTGCTTCGTGTCTGGTAAATATCTTTTTCAATAATCCAGAATGAAATTTTCACTCTGCAGTGGAGAATGCGCTGATAGGAGGCTTCCTGGCAGTTTGACAGTTTTAATCTGCCCGGAAGTTTCGTTTACATCATTCAATGATCGTGAACAGCTTAAAAAAATCTCTTGCATTAAGAGAAATTACGAAACAAATTCCGGTTCTGAAATCGGTGCGATGAAGTACATTGTTTCAGAGTGACGGAAGTCAATACAAAAATCGAGTGTGTGTGTTATGCATGCTTCAATGACTTTAGATCCTATACTTTACCTACATTCAATTTAAAACCGAAAAATGGGATCGATATTCAACTGAATGAACGAATAACTTCCGCTAGTACATATCCCAGGTCGTTTTACAGCATCATATAATGTTCCTCTACCAGCAGTTTGCTATTCTAGCCATCGCCGAGTCCAGAATCTTCTCCGCGATTCTCTCTGCTCGTCTTCGACAATCATTAACAGAGGTAACGCGGCTATTTTAAGCGCGTCCATTTTCAGAAAGGAACTGTGTGATTTACGCGCCAGATGCACCTGGGAACTGTCGCTGTAAGGGCTACGGTCGAAGAACAATATGAGGAGCACTGGCCGATAGATTTAGCAGGTTGTTACAATGCTTGCAGCATCCACAACGGACAACACGTCTGGCGTGCCTTGTGGTGAGGGACACGTCTCGTGTGAGGACGGTTTAAGGATCGCAGTCGAAAGAAGCCCGCGACGCTCAGCTCGCCAGCACAATTGAAACTTGCAACAGAACAATGATGCACACTATTATCTCTGTAAGATACAAATTGTTCAGGCTCTTAATTTAATTTTTTTAAAGTTGAAGACTGTTCTGTGAACAAATTTTGAATATAACTAACGCAGACGAAGAGATTGGAAGCAATTTATGGGTGAATGATGAGGCTCAGTTTCATTTGTCCAGTTATGTCAACAAGCAGAACTTTAGATTCTGGAGAGACGTAAATCCTAGACAACAGCACCAGCGATCTCCATTGCACAAGTGTTACTGTGCCTTCATTAGGGGTCATAGAAACCTACCTTTTCGAAGATGATCTAGACAATGCTGCCAGTCTGACTGCACAAAGGTACTCAAACTGGTTGTAGACGAGGAGACATTTTGTTGGAACAACCTCACACATGACAGGGGTAAGCATGAACGTTGGTAATGCCTTATTTACAAATCAGGGAGACGTTACAGGACCCACACGTTCACCGGATGTAAAAGCACATGCCTTTTTCTTGTTACCTGAAGAGTAACAGGATAACCCATGACGACCGAGTGGCGTAGCGCAGTTTATCACACTGGACTCGCACTTGGGAGGATGACTGTTCAAACCCGCGTCCGGCCTTCCCCATTTGCGTTTCCTGTGGGTTCCCCGAAATCGTTGAAGGCAGATGCCGGAATGGTTTCTCCGAAAAAGTAAGCCCGCTTTCCTTCTCCATCCTTCCCTAATCCGAGCTTGTGCTCCTTCTCCTATGACTAACAGTTGAACTGAAATAACGGATCCGACAAGCGGTGGTTCAAGTCCCAGTAGCATACTATGGAATGTGAAGACTCGCCCAGAAGTATGCCCACTAGGGATGCCGGATATTGCTGCAACCGGTTTTCGGCTATAGCGGCTCTTCTCAGCGCCAGTTTAACCCAGCTGTTGAAACCACTCAAAATTACCGATTTCTGAAATAACCTATTTTTTTTCATTCCTATTATTGCCAGTAATAAACGTGGAAATCCAACGGAAATTGGATAATTTTTACTCAGTTTGAAGATATATAGAATAAAAATATTAAATTAAAAAGGCAGTTAACAGAAAACTTACTCCTTTCACCGTTTGCTGCTGTACTCGAAAAGTATTAAGTGACTGAATGTTACAAAAAATTCACTTGTCTTCTGCTGTTGATTCAAATTTTCTTAACTCTACTCAAAAATCATGTAGTACTCACTATTTGGGCATTACGAATAGTCAATGCAAGAAAGTGAAAATTAAGATTGAAGAACTATTTTTGGAGTTAATTGTCCATTTTCGAGTGCTACAAGCAGATAAAGGCATATTAGTAGACACAGGTAGCAAATCAGCCACTTTGTATTGGAAAGTATGTTCGAATCGTTAAATTTTAAGTTATTTCCTCGTGTGATCTCACAAGTTTGTTTCCTCTTTTGTAAAGTTTTAAAGCAAATGGAGCATTGTACTTCATTTACACCACACTTCGGAAAATATTGTGAGACTGGGAATGGCGCCATTGTGTAACAGCCGATTTCTGACGATGACAGCGATAACCTACCATAAGACCAGATGGGGAAAGTCTTGCTCACTGCATGTACACGCGTACTATCCAATATGCCACGGCCCATGGTATCAGCTACATTATTGTGTCAGGGATGTTGTAGCAGTTCTTATTCCCTGTGTGCGTTGCTCGTTTCTGTCGGCATTGTTATTAAAATAGCGCTGATCGCTTTTCCTATTTTCTATTAAAGTGCAATATTCCAAAGCAATGGAAATTGTACGAATAAAAATTATTCGTTTTTTAAAAAGCTTTATTTAAAAACCAAAAATTTTATCACTGTCGCTATGGCTAATTGATATTTGTTATTTTACCCGGTTATTAGTAAAAAATTAAAAAAACGCCGTGTACAACCGAGACCAAAGAAATACCGATTATTCAGCACAAACACCGGTATATGTTTTAACCGGTCGGTTTTTATCATCCCTAACGTAAAACCTAGACAACAGCATCAGTAACACATCCATTCCACAAAAGATACTGTCCCTTCATCTGGGATCATAGAACCATGTTTTTTCGAAGATGATCAAGGCAGTGCTGTGCCAGTGGCATGTTGTAAAACTTTCTTATTTCGCAACTTCCTCAGTGCGAAGTAAACGAGGAGACACTTTCCCAAGAAGATGAAGCAAAATTCCACATGACAAGAGTAAGCGTGAATGTTGGTGATGCTTTAATTTCCAAATCACGTGATCTCTCGAAATGGGGATATCGCACGGGCTCCTCGTTCACCGAGCGTAACAGCGTGCACGATTTTATAACAGAAGAAAGTTGAAGACCTGAAAGATCGGATTCGACAGGAGGTGGTTCAAACCCTTCTGGTATACCAAAGAATGTGATGAGTAAGTTCAAGACGCGCCTAGAAGTAAGACTACAAACGACGATGCTTGTCGTTAAAGCAAACGGCTTTCGGTTATATCGTTTTTTCATCGCCAGTTTAACCCGACTGTTAAAACGGTTCAAACGGCTCTGAGCACTATGGTACTTAACATCTGAGGTCATCAGTCCCCTAGAGCTTAGAATTAATTAAACCTAACTAACCTAAAGACATCACACACATCCATGCCCGAGGCAGGATTCGAACCTCCGACCGTACCGGTCGCGGTTCCAGACTGAAGCGCCTAGGAACGCTCGGCCACTTCGGCCGGCAACTCAACGGGGAAATAAAAGAAATCTTAGTCCGTCCACCGGTTGCTGCTTTTCTTGAGAAGTTTTACGTGGTTCATCATTACAAAACATCACTTGTATTCTCTTACCAATTCTTGTATTTTTAAACTGTACTCAAAAACCATGTTGTAATCGAGTATCATACAACTACTTAGGCAATACAAATGGCGCCGAAGTGAGAAAACTGAGGTTGAAGTCTTTTTCGTGTTAATTTGTCCGTTTTCAAGCGCTACTAGCTGATAAAGGCATATTACGTAGACACTGGCAGCAGATCATCTATTTTTATTTTAAATTATGAGTGAATTGTTAAATTTTACGTTTTCTCTTTATTGATGTTCCACGTTTGTAGTGTTTCCCCCGTTTGTAGTGTTTTAAAGTACATGGAGCATTGTAGTTCATTGATACAACACTACGTAAAATATTTCCAAATGAGGGATGGTCCCATTTCATAATACAACTGATTTCTGACGGCGAAGCTACCATTAGGCCAAGTGAGCAGGTGTAGCACACTGCATGTACAGGCCTACCACCTAATATGCCACTACACATGACGGGTACATTACTGTGTTAGGAACGTTGTAGCAGTTACGCCATGTGTTTGTTGCTCGATTCTGTCAGCATTGCCGTTAAAACAGGACTGATCACTTTTCCCATTTTGTATTATAACTCAGTATTCCAAAGCAACGGAAATTTTCCGAATAAAAAAGTTTTATTTAAAAACCCAAAATTTTAGCACCGCTGCTAGGGCAAATTGATATTTCTGTTCTTTTGCCCAGTTACTAGGAAAGAAAAAAAGCGCCTGCTATAACGGAGACCAAACAAATACCGAAAATATCAGTTCAGTAGTAAAATACTGGTATCTGTTTTGACGGGTAGGTTTCCCCCGTGTCTACACCTAAACATAGGTTCATCTTACTCGAGATGTTTTTAAAACGTTGTTCAATTTACTTAATTTTCTTAGATGATTTTGTATGTGATTTGAGATGGTAAAAATACAATAGGGAAAAATTCATTGTATTTTTTTACAACCTTTTCAAAAACACTTTTCACTCTGCCTCACTCTGTAGCACGAAGGCCATACAGCATGTCCACGAGTTTTTAGATGTTCTGATTCTGATTAGCGAGTGTCACTAAAGCAAAGGTTTTGTGTGTGCGCAGACGGAGCCGCTGGTGTACAAGCAGATCTCGGACTCTAGCGGCTACCAGCCGATGGTGTCTATGCCTGTGGGGCATCGCGACGACGGCACGTACGGCATCCTGACGTACGGCGTACGCCCCGACCAGGAGTACACGCTGTCCACGTACTACGTCAACAACGTCACCTACTACAGCGTCCCGCCCGACATGCTGGTGCCCAGCCTCCTGTGACATGGCGCCACCCACCGCTACTGTTCTCAATTGACTCGTTGCGTGTGACACGCTTGTTACACGCTTGTTACAAAAAACAAAAACCTGTGTTACACCTCATTTATGTTATTCATTTATTATTGTTTTTCATTATCTTTTGCTCTTTTATATGTCCTGTACTCTGACAACTTATCATCGATCTGTTTTATGTTTTATAAGTTTGTTTTTTAAAAAACAATACGCAAATGTATTTTAGATATTTCATTCCCCCTTCGTCTGCTGTGTGTTGTACGTACATTTTAAATTTGAATAACTGCACGATTCACAAATGCACAAGAGTTATTTAGTGTTAATATCTCGCAAAACCAGTAATAGTATGTCTTCACTTGACATGTCACAGAGGGCGTGTCAAGCCCCGTCACACCGAGGTCTGCTGAACAAGTGCATGTAAACAGCGACCTCAGTCTATGTGATCGCCGTAAGCTTATTGACACCAGTACTGCCTAATTTAAGTTATACATTACAGGTATGTTCCTAACAAGTGTTATGTTCATATGCAGATGTAATTGCGATTTTCTGCTTTATACTCTCTGATCGTAATGTGAAAAAATTTTTAACTTCTAGCACTGAAGTTGGTCACTAAGTGACCGAAAATCGATTTTGCGATAATAAACAAAAATATATGACCAATGCTGTCTCTCCTTCAAAGTATACCCATTATCTGGTCGTAGTGCACAGGACACTATGGAGCCGCCAATCAATAAACGAATCATATTCGAAACTAAGCCAGACAAGAATCACAACGAACAAATTGATAAAGTTAAATCGTTAGTATGTTGTCAGCCAATGACAATTGTATCCAATTGCAAATAATGTCAGCAGCAGTTTTCTACTAATACCTCTTAACTGAACAAAACAGTCCCAATATTCGACATAAAGTATATTGCGAAGAGCATCGTAAATCACGACATTCTATAGGCTACTTTTCGTAGCATGTGATCGGCTGTTGTGTCTTGTGCAACAACAGCATCGCAGAAGCATCAGTCACGTGTGAACATCAAAGGTTCATTCTACACCGTTTTATAACCAGATTACGTTCCTCGCGCTCCACAAAATCCATAGAGCGCTTCGTGGATCACCAACCACTTCACCGACCACCCACGAAGTTTTACGTAAACTTCCGAGTTTTAGGTATGGTGGAAGACGTGACCTGTTAATTGAGATGAAGAATGATGAAAGAAGGTTGTATGCATGGAACAACCCTGGAGACACAAAGGTATCAGATTTATATAATGGTAAGACAGATTTAGGAACCAGGTTTTAAATTTTAGGACATTTCCAGGGGCAGGTGTGGACTGACCACAATCTATTGTTTATGATCTGTAGATTAAAACTGAAGAAACTGCAGAAAGGTGGGAATTTAAGGAGACGGGACCTGGATAAACTGACTAAACCAGAGGTTGTTTAGAGTTTCAAGAAGAGCATAAGGGAACAATTGACAGGAATGGGGGAATGAAATACAGTTGAAGAATGGGTACCTCTGAGGGATGAAGTAGTGAAGGCAGCAGAGTATCAAGTAGGTAAAAAGACGAGGGCTAGTAGAAATCCTTGGGTAACGGAAGATATATTGAATTTAATCGATGAAAGGAGAAAATATAAAAATGCAGTAAATGAAACAGGCAAAAAAGGAATACAAACGTCTCAAAAATGAGATCGACAGGACGTGCACAATGGTTAAGCAGGGATGGCTAGAGGACAAATGTAATGATGTAGAGGCTTACGTCACTAGGGGTAAGATAGAAACTGCCTGGAGGTAAGAGAACCACTTAGATGACCATAAAGAGCTCAGATGGAAACCCGTTCTAAGCAAAGAAGGGAAAGTAGAAAGGTGGAAGGAGTATATAGAGGGTCTATACAAGGGCGATGTACTTGAGGACAATATTATGGAAAGGGAAGAGGATATAGATCAAGATGAAATGGGAGATATGATACTGCGTGAAGAGTTTGACAGAGCACTGAAAGACCTGAGTCGAAAGAAGGTCCCAGGAGTAGACAACATTCCATTGGAACTACTGACGGCCTTGGGAGAGCCAGTCCTGACAAAACTCTACCATCTGGTGAGCAAGGTGTATGAGACAGGCGAAATACCCTCAGACTTCATGAATATAATAATTCCAATTCCAAAGAAAGCAGGTGTTGACATATGTGAAAATTACCGTACTATCAGTTAAATAAGCCTCAGCTGCAAAATACTAACGCGAATTCTTTACAGATGAATGGAAGAACTAGTATAAGCCGACATCGGGGAAGATCAGCTCGGATTCCGTAGAAATGTTTGAACACGTGAGGCAACACTGACCCTACGACGTATCTTAGAAGCTAGATTAAGGAAGGGCAAACCTACGTTTCTAGCATTTGTAGACTTAGAGAAAGCTTTTGACAATGTTGACTGGAATACTCTTTCAAATTCTGAAGGTGGCAGGGGTAATATACAGAGAGCGAAAGGCTGTTTACAATTTGTACAGAAACCAGATAGCAGTTATCAGAGTCGAGGGGCATGGAAGGGAAGCAGCGGTTGGGAAGGGAGTGAGACCGGGTTGTAGCTTCTCACTAATGTCATTCAATCTGTATATTGAGCAAGCAATGAAGGAAACAAAAGAAAAATTCGGAGTAGGTATTAAAATCCACGGAGAAGAAATGAAAACAGGTTCGCCGATGACATTGTAATTCTGTCAGAGACAGCAAAGGACTTTGAAGAGCAGCTGAATGGAATGGATAGTGTCTTGAAAGGAGGATATAAGGTGGACATCAGCAAAAGCAAAACGAGGATAATGGAATGTAGACGAATTAAGTCGGGTGATGCTGAGGGAATTAGGAAATGAGACACAAAGTACTAAGGGAGTTTTGCTATTTGGGGAGCGAAATAACTGATGACGGTCGGAGAGAATAAAAAATGTAGACTGGCAATGGCAAGGGAAGCGCTTCTGAAGAAGAGAAATTTGTTAACATCGAGTATAGATTTAAGTGTCATGGAGCCGTTTCTGGAAATATTTGTATGGAGTGTAGCCATGTATGGAAGTGAAACATGGACGATAAATAGTTTGGACAAGAAGAGAATAGAAGCTTTTGAAATGTGTTGCTACAGAAGAATGCTTAAGATTAGATGGGTAGATCACGCAACTAATGAGGAAGTATTGAATAGGATTGGGGAGAAGGAAGTTTGTGGCACAACTTGACTAGAAGAAGGGATCGGTTGGTAGGACATGTTCTGAGGCATCAAGGGATCACCAATTTAGTATTTGAAGGCAGCGTGGAGGGTAAAAATCGTAGAGGGAGACCAAGAGATGAATACACCAAGCAGATTCAGGAGGATGTAGGTTGCAGTAGGTACTGGGAGATGAAGCTTGTACAGAATAGGGTAGCATGGAGAGCTGCATCAAACCAGTCTCAGGACTTAAGACCACAACAACATGAAGTGCAACACATGCACCGTTGGCCCAGCACACGCATGCTTCGTTAGGTATGCAATATTAGTCATTGTTGTCCGCATTGTTTGTTGCCTGAGCGCTACCAACTGCTCAGTAGGCCATAGGTGGTAACATATCGGACCACACCCGTTAGTTGGTCGTCACGCGTATCCCCCACACTCTCCGCGGCCGCTAGATGCCTCTCAGCAACTCAATAACGTTTTCCATGTTCATATCTTATGAAGGTCTAACTACTTTTTCCTACAGTTCTGCTGTTCCAGATGTGAACAGACTTAACATGTAGCTGCGCCCAACAATACCAATTTCAGGATACAACAATTGGCCCTAGATCGTAGGCTCCCTCGTCTAGACGTCGATTCTAGTATCTGTCCTATATGAGCCAGTGCGTTAAGGTTAAGAGAAGTTCGATAAGATTGATGGTCCAGACGCCCTTCGTAATAAATACGTCCTACCGCTGTGTGTGCCACCATACATAATGAAGGGTAAATATTCCTATTTTATTGGCTTCCAGTGAATGTACTGCGCTATCCTTCCACTAGAAGACTTTATTCATCCGGTAAAAATTAGTAGTGGTTGAGTATGACCTACCTCACAATTGTTCGAACACATGTGAAGGGTAATAAATTACATTTCTCTTTCCATAGAGCTCATGAAGGATAACATTCATGGACGTGCAACTATTCAAGGTATAGCCCACACCAGGATTCAGTCCTGTGTGGTTCGTACTATACCTTATGAAGAATCAATACTAGGCTAGTATTTTACTGTTTGTTGCTATTCACGCTTCTGCCATATAAATACAACCGAGTGCCTTTATTACGGAGCTGCAGCCGCAGCTTCCTCAGTTTTACTATATAGCTACTGGTTATGCTTTTTCAGTAGCATCCCGTTTATTTAATGATGCTTTTGAAAAACTATTGACAGTACGTTTACTCATTTCTATTTGCAGTACAATATTACTTCTTATACAGCTTTGAATTAAATTTCTACTTATGTAGTTAGCAACATTTTTTTCAGTCCCTGGCTCTGGACATACAGGTAATTTGTAGGGAGGGGCTTGCAAGGTGTTTATTTTATTTCATGCTTCATGCTAGGCAGGTGATCATTGAGTATCTTCCCAGCGGAGTACATTATTCCACCGAAACCTGGGGAAGGAAGCTGAGTCTACACGAGAACTCCAGCTCGACGTGCTGGAAGGGTCTTCGTCATTTCAACGTAGTTTCGAGGGAACTAATTTAAACACACATTATTATTTCTTTTCTCCTTAACTTATCAGTAACACGTAATAGTTGTGTGAATGTCACGGTTCCTTTCAGATTGTGGAGACATAGTGCACGTGAAGTGTTAACTTCTGCTCTTCCTTGAAGCACGTTTCAGGGCTTCCTACAGTAGTTACCGTTTCTCTTAACAAAAGCGTTCGAGACTGGCCGTAATAAACAACATGTAATGCATTAGAAAGCTACACTAGCGCTGTATGTAATATGCAGCATATTACTGATAAGAAATTAGAATTTATGTTGTCTTATAATATTTCCTGTCAAGTTTCAACTGAGCAAGTAGTCTTGAAAAACCACTGCCACGAAGTCTTGAAATCCAGTGTACCTACGACATCAGTTTTTGGAAGAAATGTTTGGCCTTTGCTGGAACGTATTATGAGCTTCATTAGTTCGTGTGTGTTATACATGACTTGCTTTCGTAATTCTCTTCTTATTATGCTGAAGTCTCTATAGAGGGAGAAGCAACGTCCGCTGACAGACTAGTGTTCTATTTTCTCAAACCAGTTCCAGCCAATCGAAGTCACTAGCAGTACCGATGAAGCATTTTTCGTCTGTCGTTCACAGTTATCGGAATACAAATGTAATCCTGTGACCCATGTAGAACGCTCTCCAGAAGCTTATACAGGAAATCGCATAAACTGGAGGGGGGGGTTTATTGTTTTGCTTTGCCTTCATGATGTATGTACTCATTTGCGTTCGTTTTTGTGATGTGTACAAAACATTAGTTGTCAACTGTCGCAGATAAGCTGTGCCCTGAACACGAATGTGTTTTTCTCCAAGCTTATAAAATTTTTCAATCCTATGAGCCATTAGCTTTCTAGTTGGACGTTGGTTTGCCACACCGTTAATGTGAAGCCCTAATTTTTCGTTCAGCTTTTCCCATATGCGGCAATCGTCTGAAAAGCCAATTTAAAATTATATTTCGTTTAAAACCAATGCGTCACCAGAATTTTGTATCCTTGCCATCTTAACTTTTAGTGGAAAGCTTTAACTGTGTTTAATATCTTGTTTGAAGGAGTCCGTTAACATGGCAAGAGAGCTTCAATTTTTGTCCTTACAGCACGTAACACCGTTTCTGTTACGGAGTGGATCTGGAAGGTGAAGAATTACAATGAAGGTATTACACTGTCGCTATATAGCTCGTGGAATAGTACAGCCGATCTCTGTAGCTGACGTTTATTTTGGACACAGCTCATGACCCCGATACTTGCTAGTAATTTTTTATTGTCTGACTGGTGCCAGTGGGAAACTGCAATTAGACTCTTGCACACGAAATGACTTTCTGAAGGTGACGGCGCACACGGAAAGGAAGCCATTTAACTACATCGGTTCTATTAATTCTCGATGTCTGCTCGATGTCTCATCCACAAACCTTGAGCTCTGTAGTAACAGTTGTACACCCAATTTGGTAGTGGTCGGCGGGGGAGGGGGAGGGTTGAGGAAGGGGGGCGAGCGCTGGCCATGTGCCCTCTTCCTTCTCGCAGCTCATTGCATTATTCTATCTGTTTACATTCAGGCGTTGTGTCTGATGCGTCGAAATCTGGATGTAGGAATGCAGCTGCTTGCACCAAGGGGCCGTTGATGACCATCCACATATCTCTTTGGAACCTTTGCGCTGGTATTCAGAGCAAGACCACCGTTGTTTCGTGTAGCTGGGTCTGAGACCACAATTAGCTGAACACCATGATTCTTGCCCCACTTCATTTCTTCTGATCTCAAAGATAACCGTCATCTTTCAGTTCGGACGGTTAGGAGACTGGCGTGTCTGTTCACCACCGTTTCTCCTTTAGCAGACATTATGCCTGTAGCGCTCCGATATGAAGACGAAAGAAGGCACTAACCAAATGCTGAGTGTCATTTTCAAGCGGTCGGTGTAATATAATGTGTTATTGAATTGTCATGGTTATCTTGACTGGGTACTTTGACGCTTCCGTTTTGCCCATCAGATGGATGTTGGAGGTAGTAACAGCATCGACTGAGTAGCAAGGAAGTGTGTCTGGTAATTATTGCGATTTTTGTTTCTAGAGAAGCTCAACTGATTTCCCATCTATTTTGACTCCAGAATTGCGACTTCAAGAAACCAATTTTCAGACCAGGAAGTAGAGTGGATCTAACAGCAGAGCGTTGGTCGACGTTGAGGGTAATGCATATTCGAACGCAGTGGTACAGTATTTAGCCAAATTTGCGAACTGCTAACTCGATGCCGAAGACTGAAGGAAGTTGCGCCGTAATCCAAATGGCCCATGTACTGAGCGTGTATTGCTTTTCTTGGCCTCTGTATGCCTAACCGTAGTGCTGTTCCTTAGCGCCATACCTAGATTAGTGGAATGTGCGAATTTAGTGTGGCCTTGGTACACTCCCTCCTCATTGAATGCAGCAGGTGTTAGCAACCTAACACTGTACCTTGAGATTTAGAGGCCAACGATCAGTTTAGAAGGGAACATATTGCCGTCGATGACTATCTTAGATAATTTGGCATTCTAGTATATGCGTACACCGCCGCAAAACTGCACATTTGATTGTGGTAGAGAAACCGGATCACTAGTAGTACATACGATGCTTGATACCGAGCTGCTACTGGTCGTTCGAGGCCTTGTCTGTAGGGATGAAACATCTGTGCTCAACCTACTGTATGACCAACGGTTCGTGTACGATACCTCATTAGAGCAATAGATTTAGTATTCCTAGAATATGAAGCACATGTGACAAAAGAACCGAGCACAGTATCGAACAGATAGATAAATTTTCAGTGAGGATGGCGCTTTGGACGAACTACCGCTTTCTTTTTTCTGACAAAATTATCCGTCTTCGGCAGTAACTGTTCCAACTACGCTTCAATTTTGTTTTAAGAATCACTTCGAAGCTTTTACTAGAGCTGGAGTTTAGCTAAACAGTCCGGGAAGATCCGACCGAGCTATTGATTGCTTGAATATGGGCAAAATGCCTTGCATGACCCAAATCGTTTTGAGTAATACCGTGGACTCATTTGTTGGGTGATGCGTGGCCGATGATGTGATGCGTTAGATAAATGCCGCAGGTTCACTTGACAGCAACTGAAGTTAGCTCTCTAAAATGCCGTATAGAAAGAGATTCTTCATCGCCAAATCGAGTACTGCCCATCCTCTATTACTCACGCTGCCTTCAGTACCAAGTACTTTGTCCAGTTCTCAACATTTTTGTTCCTAACAGACGTCTGCTGTGTTAGCACAGCATAGTATATTCACGCGATTTCAAGGCTTCACTTGTTTGTCTGACGTAGCTCTATAGCTTAATGTCTTATTGTAAGTACATGTTTTTTGCTTTTCACTTCTGTTTCAATTCTGATCTTATAGTAATCGAGAGTACCGCCATAAAACGTATTAGCCTTTCCACCGCTTGGCTTTAAAGTTCTCCATGGAAAGCTTGTAGAAGTACATTATCCAACGCGGCTATAAACCAGTCATACTTCTTGCGAGGTAGAGCGGTTAATGATTTCCCTTTACACCTGTGCAAGATATTCGCTGACATTCCTCGCAGTTACCTGGAGTGGAGGAGGCGAAATTGTACATGTGCTCACAACGCAACAGTCTTCTCACCTTCCGTTATCCTCCAGACTTCCGAATCTAACACCATAGAGAGAGAGAGAGAGAGAGAGAGAGAGAGAGAGAGAGAGAGAGAGTGCTACATTATCAGCTAAGCAACTTGCATGACACCCGCGTCCCATACTGAGTGTTGCTGAAACTTCCCATTCTAGCTTCCTTAGTATTACTCTAGGAAGAGCGACTTCGTCGGCCTGATGACCAAGAAATTTGAAGCGATTTTGTAATTCCACGACACTCAGGCGACAGAACATTTTCATTTTCAGGTAATATTGCCGTGTGTTTTTAGGAGACTCCCTATTTCTACGCGATCCCTCTTTTCACAATGTGAGTATCAAGTGGCGTTATCTGATGCTTCATTTTAACCATTTTCTGTTGTAAGAGATTTCTTGCTAGCGCAGCGTAGTCCGACATTTTTCCATGTGTTTATGTTTTGTTTTTACAGGTCCTATATTAGTCTCCTCTAATGAGAAAATGTTGACTTCGGGCGATTATGTTGATTGAATTATTGGTCGTACTGACAACCTGTTAACGCCAACGGCTTTGTCGCAGTGGTAACACCGATTCCCTTCGGATCACCGAAGTTATGCGCTGTCGGATTGGGATACCACTTGGATGGGTGACCATCCGGTCTGCCAAGCGCTGTTGGCAAAAGGGATGCACTCAGCCCTTTTGAGGCAAACACAGGAGCTACTTGATCGAGAAGTATCAACTCCGGTCTCGTGAGCTCTCATGCGGCTGAGAGCGGTGTGCTGACCACACTCCCCTTCGCATCAGCATCTTGTGACGCCGGTAGATGACACGGCGGCCGGTCCGTACGGTTGGGCCTTCATGGCCTCCTTTGGCGGTGTTTTTCTTTTAGACAACCTGTTAAAATGGTCGTTTGCTGACTAGGTGCAGCTGTCAAGTTACAAGCATAGGCCTCAGCTCTCTAATTGCACTTCTGACCACTCGTATCATCCTCCCCCATACCGTCTGGCGATCTAGATTATTTCGTATGCACCAACCTTGTTGGTTTTGCTGTGTGTGCTGCCGCCATGGTGGTATCCTCTGCAGCCCATCCACCACATTCGCTGATACTGTTCCTAAATGAGCTTCTCAGACGTCTCTCACAATGGCGATTAGTGCATTCTGCTGGGTGTGCTATCTCCAGTGTAGAGTCCAGAAGCCGAATCCTAGATGTCTTGTGAATTATGACGGCCAAACCGAGACATATAGAACAACTTCCCAGGATTATGTTCTGGAATCCGAGTAAGGCACGTAATCAAACGAGCTACTCGTGAATAAAGCTGAATTTGCGAGCCATTGACGTATTATAGGTTATGCATGGACTATTCAAGTACGAAATGGTGGCCTTTATTTTCGGCTCATTGATCTGAGGAAACCCATTACTACTGTACATAGTGTGATGCTCAACATTTGGTACACACAAACTTCAGCGCTGTTTTCTGATGGGCCGAAATCTGAGGCACCTTCTCACAGTGAGCCTATGTCTTAACATTTGACAGCATTCCGCAAACAATTCGCGAATGTTCTTCAAAATTAAGTGTGAGGATATACGTTTATTTACCTTAACTAACCTTTGTTGATCATTTGTGTCGTCAACAAGCACATTCGATAGTACAACCGCTTTTATGTTTTGGTGAGTTAGAATTGTTCCATAAACATGAATTTTATCAGTAGCAGTGTAGCTATTCATATTTAACACCTTTACTGCCACACACAACATACACGAGTTATGCTGTCTAGTTCTGTTGGTAGGTATGTAGTTCAACCTACTCCCAATGGTGACAGGTGGGATTATCCAAATTTCATTTCGTTCCACGCAAACCAGCAGCTCCTAACACTGGCTCGAGAAATCCACTTTTTCTCAGGACCATCACCTGATACAGAAGTAGGCACACTGGACGCCATCGCTCTGGTTGGAGCTACTCGCCAGTTCTCCCACCTCCAAGCTCCGCGATTGTCCGACGCATTCCGTGGTGGCGTGTTTAATCTATAAATTTTGTCACTTCTCTTGACAGGCTTGGTGGACCATGGTGTAGTAAGTACTTGACACCCCACGGTGTCAACCTCCTGAGCGCTCTAGTTCGTTGACCACCTAGTACGTCTCTTGCATATTTGCCAGCATTTTCGATGACGACCCGCCGATGAGTTTTAATTCACCATGTTCAAGTCGTCTCTTCATAGATGTTCTGTCGTCGAGGTGGAGGAGGCTAATCACTAGGTAATTAACGACATATTCTTGACGCTCCATTATGCGTAACGGTCCTCCTTACCAAAAAAACTTTGTTACAAACTCTGGGATCAATTAGACACTGGTTTGAGCACACAGTATCGTCTCGGATACGAGTTTCTCTCACACGTCAGTACGCGGGTGGAACGCAGCTGGAGGCCCCTCGGGGCGGATTTTTGCGGCGAGAAGCGCTCCCTCCACGCCCACTCCCGAAACAGACATGAAACTGTGGGTGGCATGCACCTTATCTTTGGCTTTTCTCACGAAATTATTCCAACGTCAGCCGCCTCGTTTGCCAGAGGCCGTCAACAAATATGTACTTTTGGACAGTCAGTGTGTGGAGCGGCACAGATTTAGTGAAGGTGACCATTGTTGCCGTAAGGTGAAAGCACTGCTGGCTTGTCCAATACGTTGGTGGCAATAAGGTCGCTTCTTTTTACGACCGTCTGTATGGGAAGTGCGCCTCATGTTAACGTCTTGATACACCATCCTTCTGTTGGCTTTAGGCTATTTGTCAATGCACCAGGCTTTCGACATGTGATCCTCTTACTGTGATCCATCGCTTAGTATTCGACATGGTTTTATGGAGTTTAACCTTACTAGTAGATCTCAAAAGCGCACCTTCTCAATTTCATTTACTCACTTCTTCGAGCAAACTAGCACTGAAACCAATTTCCATCAGATCCAGAGTGAACGACGATGCTTGTGATACTACCTGGGTATTTAGGCCGCGTCAAATTCCTCTTCACTTTCTTACACAAAACCATAGCTAGTGTGTGTGTGGACCTAAAGGCATTAATCCAGTGTATTTAGTACCTAGTTGCGTAATTTGACTGGATCACTACACGTCGGTGGGAAACAGTTCTCTCTGCACCTGCCTGCAGTGGGGTCTAAACGAGCCTTTCATAGTAGCTTACCCAATTTATCTTTCTACTCATGGAGTCAGCACTACAAGCCACCAGCAGCGGTGATGTTTCTGGTTCCGCCGCATTGCCGCAGAATGTAGGCGTGTCTCAGTGATATCGTGTTGACGTGCTTTCCAGCACATGGCAGGTAGTCAGCACTGGTAATGCGCTCCAGCCGCAATCCCCTGGGCATTGTTGTCACCCGAAGTCGACTGCACCGTTGATGAGCCAAAGGAGCCCACACCTAAGACGGTCCCAGCTGCACTAGTTTTTCCGATGCACCTATGTTACATTATGTCTAGAAGAATTTGCCAATTCAAGCGACCGGGAGGCTGAGAAGAACATCTTTCATATCAGCGCAATAGTTTTCTTTTAGATGTACGCAACTCATGGAGACGTTAGCACTGGGAAACGCTTGTACTCTTCAAGGTGACAATTACCATATTGTCTGTTCATCCTCTCAATGATCGTGGAATCCAGTATAACAAATGTTTGTAGTTTTATTTCTGTCATCCCTTACATGAACGGTTGTAATAGTATTTGTCAATGAGATGAAAATGATGGTTGTGCAAAGTAATCTAAAATACATATTTTATCTCTTATTGGAAACAGGAGTAAAAATCTGAAAGATATTCACGTCTAGTCCCCTTTACAGTACACAGCCGTTGTTAGTTCATTCCCGACACTGAAATCACAGGAGTCACTTCGGTGTTCAGAAGACCTTAACACGGTGTCTCCTTTCAGCTGTCGCTCGCAGTGGAGGCTGATATATCTTGCCGGACTTGGGGATCAGAGCGGATTGGACGGCAACTCGGGGATAGACCGGTGTCGACTTTAAATCTTTTAGTATCTACTCCTCCGACTGGAGTGTGGGCCTATCGCTGTTGCACCATTCGCTGATGTATCCACGCAGTTCTTTGGTTGGTTGGTTGGTTGTTTGGGGGAAGAGACCAAACAGCGAGGTCATCGGTCTCATCGGATTAGGGAAGGAAGTCGGCCGTGCCCTTTCAAAGGAACCATCCCGGCATTTGCCTGGAGAGATTTAGGGAAATCACGGAAAACCTAAATCAGGATGGCCGGACGCGGGATTGAACCGTCGTCCTTCCGAATGCGAGTCCAGTGTGCTACCCACTGCGCCACCTCGCTCGGTACACGCAGTTCTTTCTTAGCCCAAATTGGCGTCCGACGATTTGTGCAGCTGCGTCATCTTCATAGTTCTCCCCAACCGGTATCACTTCAAAATGTTTCTGTAATCGCTCTAAGCTTGTGGTTATAGCTTGGTAACAGTGCCTACCAATTTTAATTTTATATTACAGCGCTGAGGATCGTCATTAAGGGACCGAAAATCTATATTGCTGACAATAAAACAAAATGCGGCCAATGCTGATTTTCCTTCCAATTCCATCCACTATTTGGTCGTGGTACGCACAACACGCCATGGAGTCGCCAATCACTGAAACTTCACTATGTGTGCACTGAGGGTTTTCTTCCCGTAGCAAGAATTGTGTGGTATTTACATCGATTTCGGACCGATATATGGCGCAGCCTAGTCTGGCGACGTTTGTAGTGTTTTCGATTGTTTACTGTATAGGAAACAGTGCATTGTTTCCGCATTTGTTAGCAGCGGGTCACGTTTTCAGGTACATTCAAATTGTGACAACTATGTTTAGGGAAAGGTTTAAGTGCTCCAGCTGTTCACGTCAGAACCCGCACGAGCTTCGAGCGGGCTCTCAGTGAAATGACGCGTTGGTACCAGCTCCACTGAGCGGTCGTAAACAATAGCTGTACAACGCAATTCCTGCTATAGTTAAGCGTGGTTCTGCAGGTTTTGTTTGTTACTATCGAATTTGTTTTTCTTCCTGGATTCATTTCAAGTTTCTGAAGGCTTTAACTGTTAATAAGCTTTCAACATTCACACACTTGAATGCGCAAGGCTCAGAATCTTACTTGGCGGCTATAACTGTATACATGCGAAAACTTTATGCCAGTTTCAGTGCTGCATTCAAAGTCCTCAGTATTTCGGAAGCGTTATATCAGCCCCTTCTTCCACACAGAGCGAGCTGCACAGGTAACCGATTACTTCCAGCGTATTCTTTGACAGCTGGAAGCACAGATGTGACAGTGATCACTACTTTCTGCTCCGTACTCCTCCGATAGAAATAAATACCCAGGAAGGAGCATTGGTCCACGAATCAATATTAATTCAGTGTAGCCGTAGTTTTGCAGTACTTTCTCGCTGGACCCAGGTATTTTAGACAGTATTGGGGAGCATGATCATGTAAGCTGAGCCTGATTTTGTTCGTCAGTAGGATTTCAGCCCTATGTTGCCTTTTTGCCTTTCTAGCCACATGCTTAGCGCCTATATTTGTTTCAATTACCTACGTGGTTTGCTACAGTAACTTCCGGTACTTGTGCGCTGGCAGTCCAGAGCAAGTGTGAAGTCTGACGTCATACGGCGAGTGCCAAAAACGCTGGGGGCTGGCTGGAAGACTCCATAGCCTCGCTTAAGGAAACCTTTAGAAGAGGCTGGCGAACAAAGAAACGTGCCGAGAACTGATGCCGTGGGTGTTAACCCTTCACCACGTTGGGTTGAAGTCACGGCACGTGTTCCCCTTCGACTTCATTCGCTTCTTAAGGACACATTCCACAGCCTTGTTCTATCCCTGTAAGTTCCATGACCTTCGCACGGAACTTCGAGATAGTACCTTTATGTACACGGATGGCTGTGACCGACCGACATTGCTGCCGGGTGTGCCTTCGTGATTGGCACAGGTATTTTCAGTATCGGCTTCCAAAACACTGCTCGGTATTTACAGCAGATCTCTTCACCCTGTATCAGGGCACGCTGTACATCCGGTTACACAGGTCCAATCTGCGTTATCTGCTGGGAGTGTCGCAGTGCCTTTCGGAGCCTGTGCGCGGTAGAGGTTCAGTCTCCTACTGTAGTGGGTCCAGGAAAGCTGTCACTTTTTCACTCTTTATGAAGTCACTGGGATGTTTATGTCGATTCCTGGTCACGCCGGTCTGACGGGAAACGAGGCCGCTGACGCAGCTGCGGAGGCTGCAGTCCTCGCACACCGGGACCTCAAGTTCTTCCAATGATCTCTGTGTTGCTTTCTCAGCAGGTGGTGTCCATTTGGCATCACTACGTGTCTTCCCTTTATGAGAACAAGCTTCGGTGAATTGAACACCTCCCAGCGGCTTCCCCGACCTCCTCTTGCAGCGAGGAGATCAATTTAGCTAGTTTGCGTATTGGGTATCGTCTTCAGTTGCCGCCGTTTGTTAAGTGGTGATCCCACCACTGCTCATTTTCCTGAACCTTTGACCATTTCCTAATGCAATGCTCTTTTTTTAACCACTAACGTTTCAATTTATGTTTGCAGTCCGAGTTATCGCGGGCTGTCGACATAGTTTTTATCCGTCGTAGCAAGATGCCGAAGGACATTTAATCTTTTAATCAGGACCTACGTTGACTTCATGACGTATTTTATGGCCGTTCCTTTAAGAAGTAGACCCAATTTTAGTTTTCTTCCCTTCCTGCGATTAAGATTAACGTGGAGTCGCTTTTAGTTCCCTTTTGCGTTCGTGTCTGCGGTTCTGATATATGCGCGCATTGCAGTTTTTTTGCAGCCCAGAACAGAACGTAACTGATGGGCAACTGCTGCATAGCCAAAAGCGTGAAGAAGGCGCCTGTGGAGGCGAATGTTTTGTGGCACGCGCAGCCATTGTACCTGCTTTAAGAAGCAGGAAAGCGTCGAGAATTTGAAGACCCTGAGTTCACTAACGGGGTCTGAACACAAAGCGCCAAGATCTCGCACAAGGAGGCGTGTTAAACTGAAGGACTGCCGGAAAAGTTAGCCTGCTTAAAGAAATGTTTGGTGGACAGCAAGGAAGTCGCTTTTAAATAACGAACGCCAGCAGATTCTTAGACGAAGCACGAACCTGAGGCTGTTCAGGCATCGCGCTAAGAAGCTTTATAATGAATTGCTGTGTGCCATGTAGTTGACCACGGGATTTCATTTTTTTGAACTATTTTTGTATGAAACTTAAATGAAGTCGTTTCGTCTTTTATTCACCTAAGCAGTGTTCCATTGGCTTATGAATTCCGTAAGCTCTTCACATTTTGATTTTTAATTTCGACTTATTATTTTCTCTCTATGTGCGGCGAAGAGATACTCGTGTCAATTTATGCCGGACAGCACGAGGCTCTCTCTGCTCCACGTATTTTTGTTGCCCAGCGTGGGACGATCTCTTTTCATTTACGTACCTTTTCACAGAAATGCAAACTTCTCGCAATTCAATACACTACGTTTTCAATATCAGTGGCTTCACCTAAAATTTACTCAGCATATTTATGACATTTCAAATCTGTAAGCATAGTATGTGTCTCTTGAATGATGCAGTTTACATTATAATGGTGACGGGGGGGGGGGGGGGGGGGGGGGTAACGCTAACAAAGGTGGAAAAGTCATTCTAGGAACTCAAAAAATGCAATCCAACATTGTAGAACTATGAATTAAGAAGCCGCATCTAGCCTGCCATTTACGTTTTGGTAGACCACTTCCTAGATATTTGAAGAAAATCATCTACGTCTGTAACCGAAAATAACTTTTCCTGCCAAGCCTTTCATAGCATCAGTATTCGCGGAATCTCTTGTCGATTCCGTTTCCACATATTTGTGACTTGACGTTCATCTCAGCTACCTCCCTTCGCAAAAACTGTCCCCCTTGTTCGGAACTTGACACTGAAGTACTTTGCGTTTTTTAAGATCAATTTGAGTAACTGGATTTGTTATTGCAGAAAGTGAGTGCAAGAAATACAGGAGCGCCTCGCGTAACACAGCGCAAACAAAGTAATAACGCTGTACGTGAAGGATTTGGATAACAAATATTGAAACAGTGTTATCAGGCATCTGCTTTAAATTCGGTTAAGTATTACTAACTACTACATTAAAAGCATGTATTTTCCGTTCTGCAGAGAACGGAATCAACGAACCGTGCTGCAGCACACTCATTTTGAGTTTGTAATGCGGGATTCAGTATGCTGTAACAGTGGAGACACCATTGGAACTCAGGAGCATATTTCATTAAGCCCTGCCACTAACAGGTGTTTGTTGCGGCTGGTTTGTTGTTTTACGCCTACTTGTTGCACTGGATATTTACTGATCACGTACTACGAAATTTCTCAGCGTCGTTTCGCATTCCGTAGAGCTCTCCAGCGCATTGGGAAATATCTGAACCTTTAGGCCGCGAGTATAGCTTACCAAGACCTAATACCATGAACTGTGTACAGGAAGTAAACAGTCATCATTGCCAATGGCTGGTCGGACCTTCCTTCAGCGCGTAGTTTTAACTAAGGAGTGCACTACGGAGGAGGTGAATGTGTTCTGGGACCCTGCAGGAGGTTAGGGCACGCTCTGTGCGTGGAGGCGTACATTTGCTCAGATGATTAGCGGATGACAGCACTCCGCAGGGCATCGTGACTGGGCCGCTATGACTATGTTAGCTACTTTGAGGCCCCATCACGCGACATCTGCACTGTCCCCAGTAATCAGAAATCTGACAGCTTATGAAGGCTGCTGTTTCTTACAATGACGTGGATGTGCATAGCAGTGAAGAGGATACACCAGTGCTAGAGTCACTATGTTGCAGAAGCACAGCTCCAGGCAGCTGTAAGGAGTCTCAAAGAATTTTGGTTTGACACCCTAGGCCTATCTAAGTTAAACAAGTTGGGAGTACACTTACTGCATTCGTAACTTTCCTTCGACACGAAGGTCATGCTATGACTGTAGAAGGAAAATTAACATGGTGCGGCTCTAACGAACAAAGATTTTACCTTTATCGCTATTAATTCTGTATCAATCAGGAATTTGATTCCTTCTACGAGTACTCACCATGAACCGACGGAGTGTGTGGAATCAGAGATGGGTGTTAACAAGGGCTCAAGATCAGGTCTGTCAACACAGAACTATATCGGAAACGAGACAGATGCAGGTGGAGGGAGAGAATGGGGGATGATCCCTGTAGATAACCTTTCATGATACAATTTTTATACCTTTAATAGCAAGTATACTGTTATTTAACCGAGTGGAAAAACAGTTGAGATTTATCATTGAATAGTCGTAATCACATTGTTATGGAACAGACGCTGCCGTGTGATCTGTATCACTGGTATGCGCATTCCTGCTTGTCTCCAAGTCGTTTCTAGTGTGGAGCCCGTTATCACGCATCAGTGATGTATTGCTCGTGTGGAACGTATGGTGCCTCTCATCTAGAAGCATTTTTGCTTCAATGCCGACGTTTGAAATGGCCAGTGTTCCACGTGTATTTATTTGTCGCTAGGTATCGGTAAGGGCAACGCATCTGTCACGTTTTTATAGCCTTAACAGCCAGCCATAGCCGCACCTTAAGGTTACGAGCAACTGCGATATTTTTGAATTATTTCTTGAAGCCTTTACCTGCTATTTTCTTTATTTTCTGTTCCATGGTAGAATTTCGGCCTTAGGCCATTCTGAAGTATCAAACGGAAGTTTCATACGTTTGATACATTAGTGACACTTTTGACTTTGATGTAAGACCAAGTTGTATCTATAGATACACGAGGCGCATTTTAACTGAAGAATGCCCAAAATTTTATATTGGACAAACGGAAAGGAAATTTTGTACGCGATTTGAAGAACACACGACAAAAAGCGAGACTATCCCATCCACATTTGCTGCACACTTAGAAGATACCAACATATCTAATATAGATAGATCACTTCAAATATTACACAAGTTGCAGAAACGAAAAGTCATGGATGTAATGGAAGAAATTTATGTTTTAGATGTGTGCAGATTTCGAAGATTTAAATGAGCAAGGACACCAGCGAAATGGGAAATTCCTAGACAACTTTCTACCAGTTCTAGGGCGAAGCGCTACAGAAGCATAAATGTAAAATTATCGCTACACGCAATAAATATGATTAACGCGAAATATCTATTAACCATGAAGCAGATTTTACCACTCTCTCCTAGTTCTCAATACCATCATTGTAACACACTGATGAATGTGATATATAAAATCTTCGTGCCGACTATTCAAAACTGATGTGCTCCTGCAAAATCAGAATAAATATCTAGAAGTTGTCTTAAATTATACCGTCGTATTCAAACAAATGAACGACAAATATAACCGAGAACCAAAGTATATGCAAGTTAAGTAGCAAAATTCTGTAAAATGGCTGCAGTCTTTCTCGTGTTAAGTACGTTTAAGTTCAGAGCTTTGCAAGAACTGCTCGAAAGTAACGCGCTCCTAAAATAGCGTGAAAACCTGGATATAAGTTGTAAGCATCATACGATGGAGCAAAGATGTAGATGACAATCTGTTACCAAAAAAAAATCATCCGTTTAGTAAGTTGTTATCCGCCTAATGTAGCTGCAGGTATGACTTGTTCCTTTATTAGAATCACTAGGGTCACTAACTTCTCCTGTGTATGAAACTTCCGTTTTAGATGCTTGAAAATGGCCTAATGCCGAAATTGTACAATCATACAGGAAATAAAGCAAGTGACAGGTGAAGGCTTCATGGTATCATTCAGAAAATTCATCGAAGCTACGGACTATCGCATTGAAAATTGAACCTCTCTGTAGTGTTTTGCAGTTTGGACAATACCACCTGACTAAGATACGCGGACCTAGCAAGCAGTTATTAAATTGAAAAGCTTATTACAGAACGACTGAAGTTATCGTGAGGATCGAGCCTTTCGGAATGTGTTTCATTTAGCCGTACACTGTCTTGTTACTCAGCATCTGCAATTTGGAGGTGAAAGTTTGACGTTAGTGATTGGCACTAATTAGGGTGCGTGTGGGGTAGACATTTACTGGAGAAGACTAACACAGTTACAGATTGCTTTCAGTTAGCGAGGATACATGCATCCACCCTCCGTCACATGGAATCCCTGATGCGCTGATGCAGCCCTGGAGAATGGCGTATTGTATCACAGCCGTCCACAATAAGAGCACAAAGAGTCTCTACACTTGTTACCGGGGTTGCGTAGACAAGAGCTTTCAAATGCCTCCGTAAATGAAAGTCAAGAGGGTTGAGGTCAGGAGAGCGTGGAGGCCATGGAATTGGTCCGCCTCTACCAATCCATCGGTCACCTAATCTGTTATTGAAAAGCGTACGAACACTTCGACTGAAATGTGCAGGAGCTCCATCGTGCATGGACCACATGTGTCGTACTTGTAAAGGCACATGTTCTAGCAGCACAGTGGAGACAAAGAGTTACAAAAATTTGGTTCTGAGCTCAGAATTTAATTTATTCCAATGGGTGTGCCCGCACACACGCAACGAGTTTATTGGATTGTGGAATCTCTTTCGAGGAGAGATTAAAGGAGTTCTAATTTGTGGCCTGGTACTGTTAATGTGCAAGAATTTGCGTTAACAGAAAACATTTCAAAGTTTCTTTCAGCGTCGTAAAGAGTTTAAGGACGAGGCTAATGTTGTTTAAGCTGGGGATAAGGGACGGGCAGAATATTTCTCTAGAAAGTGGCTAGTCACCCTTATTCAGCTCGGAGCTTATTGGTTGCCCGGTGAAAGCCCGCTCGTATCCTTTATAGATCCCATCGCAGTCAGAGTCTTCGGTACACAGTTCCTAGCCGACGTTACACACGTTACCGATTCCTGAACCTCCTTTGATGAATATTTAATCACATTCTGAGACTGTGCAACGAACATTTACTGGAGAAGCATTTACCCTTTTAGAAATTTTAGCTCTTGACATGGTTGCGTGTTAGGGAATCTTACTACCCGAAAGCTGATTGGAGACATTACGTGCAAGAATTATTTTTCAATTACGTATGGGTTTTATTCAGTGACAGTCTTGTCTACATCGTATGCGCAGTAAATTAGGGCCACTAATCCTCCAGTCACCGGGAATTTGCTTCTTCGTTCTATTGCAACATGTCCCCAACCACCAACCTGTAAGTATACAATGTCTGCAGTTACATCAACTGTAGGATTACGCTTACGCATTCATTGAAGCAAAATCTCGTCTGCTTCGTCATTTACACCTCTACAGTGACGCAGACCACTTCGTCTGAAGCTTGAGGTGGTCCGTTTGATGTGTTTAGTATTTAACGCAGTGAACTGTTAAAAACGATGGTTAGGTCGAATGGTGGTTATAAATATGGCGCATATAGAATCCCCATGAAGCAACTGCCCGACTGTTGTCATGTCACAAGGTTTGAGAGGAAGACTCGTCACTTACGAGAGTACTTCGATTTGTCTAATGGGAGTTCACGTTCAACAGCTACAGCAATCCCCAGAAGCGTCAACTGTATCTGACGGTGCAGTGAGTTTTGTGGGAAGACCAGAATGGCGGAGCAGCTTAACATCAAGTTTATGCTGTTGAATGCCGTGGATTGTTCCCTTTCATTGAACGCTTGCAAGAATTGCTGTACACTACTTCACTGTGCTGTGTGTGCATATCAGCGGAGGCAAGACAAACGGTAATAGTTTCCAACAGTACAGGCATGAAGCCCATGTATGGACATGTGAGGAGTTAATGGTGTTAAGTATCTGGCCGTAAGCAGTAGGCACCTACGTAGAAGTAAAAGCGAAAAGGGCTGATAACACGTGCAAGTAGCTGGAGCCAAGTGCTGGCTGGAATTATGAAGACACTGGAAAAACCCACATTGGTAACTTAAATTCAGACAAGTAATATTGATGCAGTAAGCTTAAACGTGATATCTGAATCCAAACAATGCAATCATTTACAGAAGCACCAACTGTAATTACAAGAGAAACTAATCCATAGTGTCAGCTTTTACAGGCTATAAATCGTAAATAAAGCTGTCTTACAAGGTAGATATGGTATCGTCCAAAGGGACGACATGCATTGATACCAGAGACATCTGCAACGTCTCGCTGCAGTCCGCGACGGTGAATGGGAGGATCTCTGGATACGCATTGTCTCTCAGCCATCACAACGAGTTCCATATTGAGCAGAGCATGGACTCCCTCTACCCTACCTAAGGACTTGCAGTGAATCGGGCAACGCAATCTAGCTATGACAAGCGCCAGTCAAGTCTCAGAACTTTACTTTTGTAAACGTTAACATTTAATTTCAAGAGGATAGTTTGTAATTGTATGCATCTAATGATGCTTTTGTGTTCAAAGATGGTTGAAACTGTTCGACACACTTTGGGCAATTTTTTTTTTTTGTGGTTTTGAGGGCGCACAACTTCAGCGGTCATTAGCGCCCAGACTACGTGAGGAATGCACCGCGAGTCACAAGTTTAAAACAGCAACGAAACGGAAAACACGATAAAGGACAGACTAACAGGCATAGGATTAAAAAAGGAAGACAGTAGAATCAAATGTCCTTTGAGAGGGTTGTCAAATTGATAAAATGAAGAACGCGAGCAGCTGCTCGTGGGTCATCCGCTAAAATGGCTTCTACAGTACAAGGCAGGCCAAGATCAAGACGCAGGGTGTTAAAATCTGGACAGACCGTTAAAATATGGCGACCGTCAGCAATTGCCCACAGGGGCAGAACGCCGCCGGCGCATCCGTCAGCAGATGGCGATGGCTGAACCGGCAGTGGCCAATTCGTAACCGGGCCACTTTGGGCAATGAACTGTGTGAAGTTACGCGAATATTCATGTTGCAGTCCCTATCAGCCGTCTCCCAGAGAAACCGAAGGAACCACAAATGACCGGACGATAGTAGTTTTTCAGGACGTAAGTGTAGACATAGTATCTGATAATGGCATTTCAGAGAAGCCTTTATCAGCGGTTTTAACTAATTGCATTGCGAAATATGCTGTAACAATAGATTTGTACATGAAATGGGTCTTTACAGGAAGTACTCCATGCATTTTCTAAAAATTGTGCAGCAATTCATTTCTAAATCTCAGATTTACATAACATTAACATTGTCGACGGCATTTAACTGGAAATGCGAGAAACATACATCCGTATGTGTAATGCATGCATATATGTCTGAAGGAGTAGTAGCCAGTGTAGGTAGTCACGGCATTATTGTTTCGTGTAACGAACATTAGTTTTAGAATGGTAAGTAGAGGACTGGTGGTTCAATGCTATTTCCTTTTTCATTTACATTTCGTTTTCACCGCATTTCCATTTCACATGATGTCTAAGTGTTTTAAGATGTGTGTGACGTACTGGGGAGCTACTGGAGATCCAGCGGCTGAGGTTCGGTGAAGTGGTGCTGCGGAGGTAGGGCAATTGGGAGCTGCTGAAATGCAGGGGTTCATGTTATGGTAAATGGAGAGGGAGCATGTTCGGTTACGGGGCTTGTGCTTTTCGCCATCGGGAGTGAAGCCAAGCGACGGATTGTTCACATGAACTTGCAACTGCGACTTCGGCTGTCTGATCGTAAGGCACTTTCCTTACGTGTGGACTAGTAAACGCAACTGAGCGTGGGGTTAGAGGAAATGGAGTACGAAGACACTTGTAAATATAGTCAGTGGGGACTAGCGCCACTCTTGCGCTGGTATGTGCACCGTAAATGGGGGTCTTCTTCCAAATGAACTTATTTTACGCGATTAAGGACCTCCATTGAATAACCTTATCTTGCTGATTAAGCCCGTTATTCAGATTCTGGAGAGAGAGGAGTGGAATCTTTTCCGAACAATGGTTACAGCCAACAAGGTCCTGCCAAGTGTGGCAAAGGATTTCCACGATACAGCGGTATCAATCATGACAGGACATCTGGAGTGCAGCGTACGTTGTTATTGTGATGTCCCTGGTGTTTTATATATAAGAAACCTTTAATCCGCACTACGAAGTTGCCCTCAACCATTAGACTGCAGGCTTATCAGTCTAGTGCATTTTCAGCTCGAAATAGTTGCGTTAGTAATCAGTCTTTTCTGTTCGAAACCAAATATTAGAGATATTGAGCGTAGTGATATACATTAGTACATGGGTAGAGAAACCGAGTAAGCCGTTCAAAAGAATTTAATACGGAACAACCATCACCTCTAAAGAAGTATTGTATTTAACGATCCACCACTATGCAGCAGGTAGGCACAAAACTGTGCCTCCACTGTAGTGGACCCTACTAATAAAGTGATTCAGTAAAGGTGGAATAAATCTTTAGTACAAGAACTGACCTATTCCGAAGTTCTCTCTATTACTGCAGATACCTTAATGCGTAATTTTACGCCTTCGTTTATATTATCAGAAGCAGAAAATTGGAGCGAATACTGTACGGAGTAGTTTCTGACTGAAGCAGCAGCGGAGGGTCTTGCATCTAAGAGATATTTGTCTCCTGTCACGATTCTCTGAAGACCAACGCAAAAACAGATGAAAACCTCTTCAGCACAAAGCGACGGCAGCAGCCAACAGTCAAGAATACAGAGGGGGGAATGAAATGATTTTAAGGAGTGGAATATTGTAACATGCGGTAAGCAGTAACAAGGAATTATTTATATCACATGAAGCAGTTTGTGACGCTCACCTGTAATTTCGGAGTTAAGCATTCATTCTATAGCAACGAACAGACTTCTGTTTGTGCTAGAAATGGGATCGTTCTGATATATGCGCACATGTGTTTTCTGATTCTGGCAGTGTGAGTAAAGCGCAACTGAAGCGATAACATTTTTACAGTCCAACAGCATCTACTTGGGAGCGGGCAACCGGATCCTTACATCCTGGGGTCGAATCTGAAAAGCGCTCTCCTACAGACCATGTCAGCTTTGACATACCGTCGGGTTATCAACTTCATCTCTCAAGTACGTAAATCCTGAGGCGACATGCATCTCTGAACAGTACTTTTAAATAGCTGTTTCTAAGGGAACTAATGAATGTAAAAAGTCACGCACGACAATAGCAGGAAGTGTTTATCATACGCATGGAAACACGTGTTGTATCCCAGAGGCAAACATTTGATGTGGAGAGACAAACGCATGGATTCGCGACGTAATATGCTGAAAAAATTCTCTCCGCCTCCCAGCCGAATTAAGCATTTTGAAATGTGTAATTGGCTGAAATCTCGCACATTTTAACCCTATTAACATGGTGGAAGCTCCAGGCACGATTCAAAGGTCTTGCCAATAATGGAAATTAATTACCTAAGAAGGGAATAGTGATGCAGGGAAGCCACAATCACTTTGTAAAAAGCAGACTTTACAAAAGACATCTCGTCTTCATTTCAGCAGACTGGACACTGCATTGAGGACATAAAATGACTTACCCACTACTGTAGTAAGGTGTATTTGCACTGCAGGAAGGTCAGAATTCATCTACTAGATGAACTTTCATGCTACTGATCGTACCGGGATGGAAGTGTTCTAGTACTCCTGACTGCCTTTCAGACTGCTGTGTCTCAAGCCACCGATGGTCCGTAGGGATACATAACTGTGCACTAGGAGGACTGGGGTATTTTCTTCTCACCACCAGAAGTCATCTGTAGTGGAATTATAGGATTCTTCGCCTATGCAGAAAAGCTACCCTGAACAATTTTGGGCTGCTGAACTCTGTACATGTTTACATTCAACACGTTACTTTTAGTTGTAACTTAGAAACTTCCTTGCTTTTTCCTTCGTATTTTGCGGTATGTTGCTTATGACCTGTACAAAGAGTATCTACTTGTGTTGCATGTGAGGTGTGCAATAACGGTCAATTCTAAAGCCAATAATGGTTATAGAAAGGATTTTAGAACTGTCAAATATATAAATTTAGAAATTTGATCTGTATCTTAGTAATTAGAATACTATTTCTGAACATCGTTTTCCACCCCCGAAGTGGACGTACAGTGACCAGGGCGGCGCATTTTATAACCATGGCATCAACATTACTGGTAGACCTTCCAGTCAGTCGTGGTGACATGGGAGTTGAAAGGTGTGAGTGACCCTTGAGCAGCAGCTGGTGAAGTATGAATGCACCGGTAGTGCAGTACCGAGTCGCATATTTAGCTTTCATGTTTGTTTTGTAGTTTGATTCTTAATTTCTTTCTGAGTGTTTGTGCGCTTGCATATTTAATCACATAAAATCCATGCGTATTCTCGTATTTGAGAGGAGTAATATTGCTTGTTGATAGCTGTGAATAAACTCGCCGAGTCGTTAGTTGTTTGTTTGTTTTGGACAGCCAGTGCTTTCCGTTTATTTCGTAGAGTCAGTTAGCAGCAGACAGAGGCCAGTGCAGTTTCATCTGTGCTCGCCGAGTGACGTGCTAGCAGCAGTAGCAGAAACTTGTATATTCAGTTTTTCGTATTAGTTCCGCAGGTTTAATTCAAATTACTTTGTGTGTGTTCTTGCATGGTGAAATTTATTTGTCGCAACTCTGTACGCCCAGATATCAGCAGTTGGATGGATAGGGTGTGTGCGTGCTGCGTGCGGGCGCAGGAGGAACTGGCCGCGGTTCGCGAGCAGCTGAGCGTGCTGTTGGCCACGGTCAGCCGCCTTCAGGCTGCTGCCTAGAGGTGCAGCGACGGCGGAGGGTCTGCGCGTCGCTTCAGACACCCCAGGTGTCGCTTGCTGCGTCCACTGACTCAGCCGCCGAGGCACCTTCTAGTGTACCCGGCGCGTCGGGGCCGCCCTTATCAGGGTGAGTGGCGGACAGCAGCGCGTTCGCGTCGCTCGAGGCGTAGGGTCAATGTGGAGGCTGCCCAGCTGGCCTCGCCCGTTCGTCCTGTCAGTGGGCAGATGGCCGCTCCTTCAGCAGGGCCCGAGCAGGCACAGGTGGCAAAGGCTTGCTGGTTATTGGGAGCTCCAACGTCAGGCGGGTGATAGAGCCACTTAGGGAAATAGCGTACAGGGCTGGAAAGAAATCCAACGTGCACTGTCTGCCAGGGGGCCTCAGCGAAGATGTGGAGGCGGCCTTGAATGCGGCTATCGAGGGTACAGGGTGCAGTCGTCTGCAAGTAGTTCCTCACGTCGTCACCAATGATGCCTGTTGCTTGGGTTCTGAGCCGATTCTCAGTTCGTAAAGGCGGCTGACGGATTTGGTGAAAACAGCTGGCCTCGCACGCGGAGTGCAAGCAGAGCTCTCTATTTACAGCATCGTTCCGAGAGTGGATCGGGGTCCTTTGGTTGGGAGCCGAGTGGAGGGTCTCAAGCAGCGACTTCGTCGACTCTGACGGTCTTGGCTGCAGATTTCTAGACTTGCGCTATTTGGTGGGGAATTGCAGGACGCCCCTAGATAGGTCAGGGGTGCACTACACAAAGGAAGCGGCTATTCGGGTAGCAGAGTACTTGTGGCGTGCACATGAGGTTTTTTTAGGCTAGGCATTAGTGCGAGGTGTCCGGATGAACACTCACCACCAGTCGACGTGCAGGCAAGGAAACCAGGACGCGCTCAGTGCAAAGGCACTTCAGCTATTAAGATATTAGCAGTAAATTTTCATGGTGTTCGGAATAAAGTTCTGAATTAACTGCCCTCCAGGAAGCGTGTGGCGCGCAAATTATTCTTGGGACTGAGACCTGGTTGAATCCTGAGATTGGAAGCTCTGAAATATTTAGCGAGGTTTGGAACGTGTATCGGAAAGACAGATTAGACACTGTAGGAGGTGGTGCCTTCATTGCAGTTGACAAAAATATTGTGTCTACTGAGGTCGTAGTAGAGTGTGATTGGGAAGTTATCTGGACACGTTTAACAGGGCTAGGAGAAACAAAGTTCATAGCTGGGTGTTATTACCGGTCACCATGTTCCACCGTGACAGTTCTAGAATCATTCGAAGGGAGTCTACAGTCTGTATCGCGGAAGTACCCGGATCATGCTATATTAGTCCGAGGCAATTTCTAACTACCTAGTATAGACTGGGACGTCAATGGATTCATTACAGGTGGTATAGGCAAGCCGTAGTCTGAATTACTTTTGAACGCATTATCCGAAAACTGTCTTGAGCAGCTAAATCGACAGCCAACGCGTAATGAAAATATTTTAGATCCGGAAGCCACGAACAGACCAGACCTCGTCGACGGTGTCAGTGTTGAGACAGGGATTAGTGATCATGATGTCATTACGGCTATGGTTACGAAAGTTAAAGAGTCGGTCAAGAAGGCTAGGAGAGTATTCTTACTAGAAATAGCAGGTAAGCAGTTGTTAGCATCCCACTTAGTAAATGAATCGACTTCATTTATTTCCGGTACGATGGACGTGGAATAATTATGGGCAAATTTTAAACACATTGTGAATCACGCATTGGAGAAGTATGTGCCGAAAAAGTGGGTTACGGACGGAAAAGACCCACCGTGGTTTAACAGCGCAATTCGGACAAGGCTCAGGAAGCAAAGACAGTTGCAGTCGCTGTACAAGAAAGATCGGGAGAGTGAGGACAGGCGAAAGTTAGTAGAGATCCGTGCTGCTGATAAAAGAGCTATGCGCGAAGCATACAACCACTACCACCGTCAACCCTTAGCGAAAGACTTGCCAAAAACCCAAGGAAATTCTGTTCTTACGTAAAACCGGTAAGCGGGTCGAAGGCTTCCATCCAGTCACTCACTGAACAGTCTGGCCTGGCAACTGAAGACAGCAAAACGAAAGCTGAAATTTTAAATTTAGCATTTGAGAAATCTTTTACGCAGGAGGATCGTACAAACATACCGCCGATTGACTCTCGTACAGATTCCCGCATGGAGGACATAGTGATAGACATCCCTGGGGTTGTGAAGCAGGTGAATGGGTTGGAAATAAATCGCCAGGTACTGATGGGATTCCAGTTCGGTTTTACAGAGAGTACTCTACTGCATTGGCTCCTTACTTAGCTTGCATTTATCGCGAATCTCTTGCCCAACGTAAAGTCCCGAGCGACTGGAAAAGCTCAGGTGACGCCTGTATATAAAAAGGGTAGTAGACGGATCCTCAAAATTACAAACCAATGTGCTTAACATCCGTTTGTTGCAGGATTCTCGAACATATTCTCAGTTCGAATATAATTTTTCACATGCTATCTTGCGAACCATGGATAAAGGGTAGCAGACGGATGCCATATTCCTTGAATTCCGGATAGCGTTTGACACTCTGCCCCACTGCAGACTCCTTACTAAGGTACGAGCATATGGGATTGGTTCCAAAATATGTGAGTGGCTCTAAGACTTCTCAAGTAATAGAACCCAGTACGTTGTCCTCGATGGAAAGCGTGAGGGTATCATCTGGAGTGCCCCGGGGAAGTGTGGTAGGACCGATGTGATTTTTCTATCTACATAAATGATCTTTTTGATAGGGTGGATAGTAATGTGCAGCTGTTTGCTGATGATGCTGTGGTGTACGGGAAGGTGTCGTCGTTGAGTGACTGACAGGATTTGTGATTGGTGTGAAGAATGGCAGCGAAGTCTAAATGTAGATAAATGTAAATTAATGCAGATGAATAGGAAAAAGAATCCCATAATGTTTGAATACTCCATTAGTAGTGTAGAGCTTGACAGAGTCACGTCGATTAAATATTTGGGTGTAACATTTCAGAGCGATATGAAGTGGGACAAGCATGTAATGGTAGTTGGGAAGGCGGATAGTCTTCTTCGGTTCATTGGTAGAATTTCGGGAAGATGTGGTTCGTCTAAAGAAGACCGCCTATAAAACACTAATACGACCTATTCTTTAGTACTGCTCGAGCGTTTGGGATCCCTATCAGGTCGAATTGAGGGAGGATATAGAAGCAGTTCAGAGGCGGGCTGCTAGATTTGTTACTGGTAGGTTTGATCATCACGCGAGTGTTACGGAAATGGTTCAGGAAGTCGGGTGGGAGTCTAGAGAAAAGGAGGCGTTCTTTTCGTGAATCTCTACTGAGGAAATTGACAGAACCATCATTTAAGGCTGACTGCCGCCAACTTGTATTTCGCGGGAAGACCATGAAGATAAGATGAGAGATTAGGGCCCATACAGAGGCATATAGGCAGTCATTTTTTCCTCGTTCTGTTTGGGAGTGGAACAGGGAGAGAAGATGCTAGTTCTACGAGGTATCCTCCGCCACGCACCGTATGGTGGATTGCGGAGTATGTATGTAGATGTAGTAAGCAGACACCAGTGACTAGCGGGTATCTTGTATGCCCTGAGTAGTGCTGTACAGCGTTTGACAAAGGGCTGAGTGCGCAAATTGGTAGTCTAATTATTGCCAATGGTTCAAGGTATTGTGAAGCTGTAAAAACAATGTTTAACACTTGACAATATCCAAGGTACATCAGCGGTAATATTTCTTACAGAGATGCACAAATACGAACTGTATGTTGACTTAAGGAACGTGAATAAATTTCATTGTTGATCAAGAACTGGTCATTTGCCAGTGGATTGTCAGCGTAATACTTCGCAACCCAGCTCATGGGTTGAGCTGCTCCTGGACAAAGTGAGACTTTCCCGAGAGCACAGGGAAGTGATGTACGGTTTACCTATTAGATTTTCTTCGCTCAAGAAGCTTTATTGGAGTGAAGTTAAAGGAACACCCGTTACAAGCTATGTGCCTGTTATTTGAATAAATACGTTCATGAGCTGTCGAGAATGCTGGAGACAGCTGCATGTACTCTCTGCCGTTATCAAGATCAGTGCTGAACCATCTTTTTTCTTATTCAGTGCTGGAGACAGTAGTAAACTTAGTTTAATGTAAGTAAGTACTGTGTGCGTTGTGAAATTTTTCACCACACAGTCCTGTCTACATAACTATAACTGCGAGAAATGCGTTTGATTGGTCCCCAGATAGTAGCATAGCTGTGCAGGTTAAACACTTTCCCTGGTTTTCAGGAATTCCATTAACATGTGCAATCGCATGTGAGCTCGACAGCTAACATTTTTTACATCCTATTTTGAAATATAATTCATTGTGTCGCACTTGGTAGATTTATACTTACAGTCATAGGTGACGGCAGGGGGGAGAGGGACGTGAGGGGACCGACAGCAAGGAGATGCACTTGCCGCCAACCCTATTCCCCACCATCGGCGTCTGCGATTAACTTAATTTAAGAATTCTCATTTTTCCCGTAAGTGTAGTGTCCCGCATGCAACACGTGACAGTGTATACTACACATCGTTATGGAGTGTCCTGTAAGTTCTGTGTGTAATATTTCATTCGTTATAAATACGACATCGTTTGCCTGTCCTTTCGGAACACTGCCGAAAAGAAGTACCTCGTCTTGCCTCTTTCGCTTCGTCACACAGTTGGAAATTAATGGTAATTTATTTGAAAGCCTCAGCTGCCGACAGGTGTTTTTGATATACCTCTATGGAGACAGCTGGAAATGTGTGCCCCGACCGGGACTAGGACCCGGAATCTCCTGCTTACATGGCAGACCCCCTATCCATATGAGCCACCGAGGACACAGATGAATAGCGTGACTGCAGGGACTTACCCCTTGCGCGCTTCCCGTGAAACCCACATTCCCAACTGTCCAAAACACGGCCATTCACCTTCGTCTGTGCGAATGCGCCCAGGTTGCTCGAACTCTTGCGGGAGTCGTCACCTTAGTTGCCGCCAATAATGAGTAGATGGGCAAATATTAGGAACATCACGAATGTAGATTGTGGACAGCGAAGCTGCATGGTCATCAATGTTATCTGTTCTTTGGAGAACAGTTACTGTCTTCATATATAGCAGGAAGTAAGTTGCAGAAATGGACAGTTTCGACTTTTAGCACCGTGCATACCAGCCTGACACCTGTCCGATATTTTCAGAAGAACAGCCCTATCTGTTGTGTCTAGACAAGACAGCCTAGACACAATGAGAGGAAGCCGAAAGGCACGCGCTTAAACTCACGCAGGCTGGCGTGAGGTCAAACGGGATACGTAATGAATGCTATGAAGAAAAGTACGTAGCTTCTGGAATACTTAACTTTAATCCGCATTTGTAGAACATCGCTCTTGATGATACATTAATACAATCTCAATATCAATTGAATACGGCGCATTGCTAGGTCGTAGCAATTGTAGCTGAAGGCTATGCTAACTATCGTCTCGGTAAATGAGAGCGTAGTTATCAGTGAACCATTGCTATGAACGTCGGCTGTACAACTGGGGCGAGTGCCAGTACGTCTCTAGACCTGCCGTGTGGTGGCGCTCGGTCTGCTATCACTGACAGTGGCGACACGCGGGTCCGGCGTATACTAATGGACCGCGGCCGATTTAAAGGCTACCACCTAGCAAGTGTGGTGTCTTGCGGTGACGCCACACTATCGGTTGTGGACATCGTAACCTTAACAATATGTCTGCAATTTACCTGTCAAGGCTTGCTGAGACAAGTTTAACAGCAAAGTAATTATACAGCAGTATGGACAAAATGACATCTTTTACTGTAGGTTAATTCACTTTTACTTCATCTGAGGTCGAACAATAATCATAGGCTGAAAGCGATGGGAAATTGTGAAATTTGAGGTTGAATTTGTGTTTGGACCTCTGAACTATACGGTTGAGAATCTATACGGTGTATGACCCTGTGTCACTTCTAGTCACGTACCTGTGTAGTCTAGTTGACATATGTACACATTATGGCTCTAAATCGTTTGCATAATTGGCCACTGATAGGTGATTCTGTTTATTCATGTCGGCTTTCCAGCAGGATCGGATGTGTTCCGACTGGAGCCCCGACAGAAATACAACCAATTATTACGCCGGGAAAGATAACGGAATCAAATGAAGAGCCTGTACGGGGAGGGGTTGTTTTAGCTTTCAAGGTTGTTTCATGAACTTCGCAAGAAGGGAAATTGGTGAGCGCCCTCGCTTTTCTGCTGAGATGTCGGAATGAAGGATTAATACCTAAATTTGCCAGAATTTATTCCATTACATCGGGACAAGAACGGCCAGCACCATTAAGAAGCGTTCTGGTTTTGCCTTAGTGAGGAAGCGCGTTAATTTTACACGCAGGCAACTGGACTTCATATCCAAAGATTTATTGTATTTGCATTTGGCAGTTTCAGCGTTGCTGTCTGCTGCATCCTGGGATTGTGTTGACAGTTCGTCCTGGGCAACGCAGTCAGTAGGTAATCTTCGAAGTTTCAACGGTTTTCTTCTCTCTCTACAACATGTGGTGATACTCATCGACATGGGATCTGTCTCTCAATATGAGATCTGGACGATGCTACGCTGGCAGTATTGGAGAAGGCATTCAATTTTGCCCTTACAACATGTTCCCATTACGGAATTCATTTCCGCCGCTGAAGAAGCCGTGTAAAGGTTTCCCTACCATCTAGCTGATGAGATTAGGTGAGGTGTGTGTCGGGCGCCACCCCCGCGACGTAACACCTCGCTTGGAAGAGCCGCGATCTTGTCCATCAGAGAAGACTGGGATTTAGTAATTTTTCCAGTTGGCAAGGTTCATGCAACGGTTCTCTCACGGGACTTTTATGTGCGTAAAATTTATCTCTTTTGCACTCGCCATACCGAAGATTGCAGAACTATCAAACTAAACGTATAAAACGCAACACTTACTGTTTTGAAGGGGAGTTCGTTATCTGAGTAAGTTCTTAGAAAAATTTCGAACTGAGGCTGCAGTCCCGCCGAGCTTATACAGTTTGCCTAACGTACACAAGCAAGGACCCTCACTTCGGCGTTTTTTTTTTTAAGCAATTTTGGCGCTCCTACTTGCGAGTTTGGTAAGTATCTAGCGTCCATTCTCAGTTCCCCCCACCGGAGAGTGCGATCATGATACTAACAGTTCTCTGGCTATTATTCAGCGTAAGACATTGGCTCAGTCCCAAGGATTCTCTCCTCAGGTTTGATGTTGCGTCTCTTTACCAGAGTTTCTCTAAGATTTTTTGCAGTTTATTTGTGAAAAATTGATGAAGAAATAAGCTTTTCCGCCATGTGTTGACGCGGACGTACTTTTTACTTAATGAGAAATACATTTAACAAACTGAGTGCCTATGAGGAGTCCATTATACCCGTGGTCGCCTATTTGTTTGTGGAAGATGGAGAACGTGGCAACACAGTTCTTAACATCAACTTGTTTCTGGAGATACTTCGACCATACCTTTATGGTATGGCCACTTAGCGGGGATGCTCTCTATCATTTCCATAATCATTTTAGCTGTCTGCATCCCAATATTAAGTTCACGATGGAAGTTGGAAAGGATTAAAAACTTCTCTTTTTAGAGGTCTTTGTCCACAGGATGGATGATAGGACATTGGGACAGTGCTTATCGTAAGCCCACGCATAAAATATCTTTACGCATCAGGATGTCATCGATCGGACCAAAGCAGTGGGGTCCTACGTACATTGATGGAAAGAGTTTACGCCATCTGAGATGCAGACAATTTGACACAAGAAGTGGAGATTGGGAGGAACCAACTGAAGATACAAGAAAATCGGTGGCATTCCTACCTTTTGCGGGGAGTGTATCCGTAAGACATGAAAAGGTTAAAGAAATTTGATATTAAATGTGTATTCCGTCTACGAGCTAAGACCAGAATTCTGCTGGGAGCAGTGAAGGATGATTTGGGTTTGACGAAGCCCGGGGTCTAGAGGATTCCCTGCTATTTCGGGGAAGCCTATATTGGAGGAACGATTCGTTCGCTTCAGGTTAGTGGCGTGGAGCACCATTTCACGCGCGTTTATTTCAGCCAGAAAATCTGAGTGGCGGAACATTGTTTTATTGAAGGACATAAAATGTTGTACGTTGGGACAAGTGGTTGCCCCTGCGTCGCGGTATGCGGAGTGTGCAGGGAAAGAAGCCATTGAAATGTGGCTCACTGACAATATTCTGAACAGAGGTAAGAGGTATCCTGTAAGAGTTGGAACAATATTCTGTTTGACAGTAAGAAACAACGGTCCTTGTTTGTGTTGTCAGGAACTGCCAAGAGTGTTTGATAACGATTTACAGTTCACGCGAGCTTTCACCACTGGTGCGCTTTTGTGCCGGTCGCTGGAGGGCCGTAACGTTCGCGCTGCTCGCTGGACCCACGGTCTGTATATAGAAGAGCCGCCGCGGGGTGTTTGATTCCAATTGCGGTGAGATAGTGCGACGGCCTACTCACCTGAAGATGGCGGTCAAGTGAACCGGCGTAATATCGAGTCCAGATGACTATGTTCCGGCTGGAGACCCGACATGAATACATACGCCAGGAAAGTTTACGGAGCCACGAATGGTAATTCTGCCGACTAATTCGATATTTGGCTGTAGATTTTTCGATGTTCACATTCACATTAAGCATGTCAAAACATGTACTGCCGATATACTGACGACATAAGCTTACTTTCAAGATACAGCGGCCTTCTATATACAAAATATCCACTGTGTAATTGTCAAGTGTGAGATAGAATACGTGCTGTCACCGCCAGACACCACACTTGCTAGGTGGTAGCCTATAAATCGGCCGCGGTCCGTTAGTATACGCCGGACCCGCGTGTCGCCATTGTGATTGCAGACCGAGCGCCGCCACACGGCAGGTCTGGAGAGACTTCCTAGCACTCGCCCCAGTTGTGCAACTGACTTTGCTAGCTATGGTTCACTGACAAAATACGCTCTCATTTGCCGAGACGATACTTAGCATAGCCTTCAGCTACGTCATTTGCTACGACCTAGCAAGGCGCCATTATTCAGTTGCTATTGATATTATAAAGAATGTACAGGCAAGGGCTACGTTCAACATTAATGGATTAAAGTTAAGTATTCCACCAGCTACATCCTTTTTTTTCTAGTCTAACTTCCTTGTCCTGTTCCAGACCTCACGCCAGTCTGCGTGAGCTTAAACGCGTGCCTTTCGGCTTCCTCCAAACCCCGTGGGTTGGCTCCTGCCAATCCACAACAGAATAAGCTATGTGTACTGCATGTGAAACATTTCTCTTACCAAGGTTCTCAAACTTGATTACGCTCTTCGCGGGTTCCGTAAATGGGAAAACATTTACCTCTCTGGACGAATCTGGACTTCTGGCTACTGTACACACAAATCTCGCCACAACTAACATTTAATTGGAGGAGGAGGCAACATCCCTCACTAGTCAAAATCAACTACTGGTTAACCCAAAGACTCAACTGCATCACAAGATGTACAAGATGTTCTGAAGTTCCCGTTGTCAACTTTTAGGGTTTGTAGAGGCAATTGAGTAGGCGATAGTTTGAACTCTAACCCATGTCCGGTTAATCGTTTGTTAAGTCTACCATTTCCTCAAGTTATGAGTGGAATTTTAGAATAAGTGACTTACTGGGTGAAGCCTGATTAAAGAAATTACGTGATGCCATTCCGGTGCGCACCTTGTTGAACCTGTCACACCTGCTGATGGTGAAGGTACCATTAGACGAAGTCGGTGCATTGCTATACCGTGAAGTGTATGCAGTGGAGTCTGACGTGGAAAACTATGCTGATGAAGGCGACATGAGAATGACCCACGATCTAGGTCAGAGGGGTAGGATGAACTTCAACTGACATCTGTCAATACGAGAGTACCTCCAACGAAAGCTGCCGTTTTGCCCAACTACGTAGCAACCATGTTTTCACATGGCTGTAGTACGACACCTACGTTATCTGACATGGGTTCCTTTGTGAAACGTGATGTACTGACATCCCTCTACGAGACCTGTAAGTTTGTAACGGCAGTTCACGACCACCCTTTAAATGCATCTGAACTGCAGACATCACATTTCCACACTTTACGAATAGTCCTTCAGTATAATTTATTGCGATAGAGAGAGAGTTCTGATTTCGAGGCGCGAAATATATCTAGAATGCACCGAAGCAGACTCATTGCATGAACTGAGATGTTCAGCGCTTCGTGCGTATCGAATCTTAGGCACTCAAGTCGAAGAGAAAGAGCAGTGCCGTCTCCGCGAAATCACTTTCTTGTGCTGTGATTGGCTGACCAGAAGCGAACCGTGTAGCCACCTTGTCTGCGAATTAAGTGTTTATATCTATACCTGTGTATTAAGAAAATATGTAGTTGAAGTGATAATACTATGTTAATGATCTCAAATTTGTCTTTGATACAGTTTGTTGAGCGGAAGTATCAGAAAACGCAACGTCTCAAAACATGCTACCATACATTTGAAGTTTATCATTTGGTAGGCTAAATAGGTACTCACAACAAATGAATCGCTCCTGATCACCCTTCAATGCACGTTTTACTTGCCTTTATATCTAATCATCGTATTTCCCCTTCCGCGCTGCCAACTAGTCTGTCCATTCTGCTGAAATTTGGAAGATCCAGTAATCCGTTTCTAAGCTCGTTTTCCAAATTTCAGCCCAAAAGATCTGGTAACAAATAAGGGTTTTTTTTGTAAACACAGCCCACCGCAAGATTAATTCCAACTCCGGCACAATGCACTCTGAAAAATCCGCTCTCTCTAATGCCAGCAACTGGACTATTTTCGCGTGGTTGTTTCCTCGGCTCTTTCGTGAAAAATCTTTACGGTGCCTGGAAAGGAGATCTCGATGCAGAGAATAGCCAGAGTTATTGGCTGAAATGTTTACGCTACGGCGGGAATTGTCTGGACCTGAAGGGCAATTAGTTACATCGTGTTTTATAATAATTATATTTCACTGAGAAAGTAAAATAACCTGAAATAGTACAGAGATATCGTCAACTTCAGCGTGAGGGTGCCAGAAGAAAACCTACTGTCACAGATTAAGAACGTTTTCCGAGTAGTCTTGGAATTAGACACGTAGATCTCTGAGCCGAGTTGCTCTGTGGTTGTGGAGCCCAGGTAGGCGTCACGGACTGTGAGTCGTAAGTTAGCGGTGCAGTAAGGAGATGGGAGGCAATGTCACGTGGTGTAATTGCAATTGTGAGTTTACGTTTGAAGTATGAATTTCCAGGAAGTTCAGTGGCGAGTTACAGAAGAAAAATACGCATCGGAAATCGTTTTAAGTGGTGTCGCAAAGGAGCCTTCCAGTGAAAGAATTCTGCGTAAAGGAAATGAAGTTCACGTATCTGAACCGTGGCCGAACTCTCACAGGATCCGAAGAAAAATTCATACGTCATCGCCTCTCAGAGAGAGAGAGACAAGGTATTGTAGGACGCCTGTTAAATTACGATGCGACTGGGAACTAAACCATGGCATTATAGGACTGCATCTACAGGTAAGGCAACTTCCCGTTCAAAACTTGTAACTGTAGACATTCATTTACACAGTTAAGTAACATCTATCACACATTTTTATTAGTTCCCCCTGAGTGACGAAGACTGGAGGTAATTATCGAAAGCTCTTTACTTTACCCTGATATTTTCTTATCGGAAACGTTATCATTAGTAAACGTCCATTAGTAACACACTGAAGCGTAATAGAAATGCACGGAGATCGGTATTCGATCGCTAAGTTTCAGCCACTCAGTTCCATTTCTTATACTAAATGGGAATGAACCATCTCATGGGAGTCTAGAACACCCTCAGGCCCGTGAAAGCATTCTGTTCAGAAGGCGTGCCGTCAGGCCAGTGTTTAATACAGTGCAAGTATGAGCGCATTTTATCGCTCAGATATGATATTAAGCTCCGTCAGATTTTTGCGTAAATCTCTTGAACGGTACAAAAGCTTTCTTTTTTCATGCAGTGAATCGTTGTGTTTTCAATTCTCAGATTCTTTACAAATAGGTGACGTTGAGAAAAATGCCACTACCAAATTTTGCATTGATGTCTGGTACAGCAACTTGGAAAAAATTGCTACAGAACGGTGGAGAGAGACGGTAGGAAGGAAGCAAGACGCTCTGATGAGCATCCTCTGCGCTGGAAGGCACTTTCCGAATGTGGTTGACCACGTCAAGAAACTGTCTATGGAACATATGTGCAGCCTGCTCGATGCAGAATGTACCCCGAGAAACGAAATATGAATGCCAAACATGCAACGTACTTTTGTGTGTTGTACCATGTTTTGGAACACGCGAGGAAGAACTTTTAGCAACGTATCCAAGCCTGAAACATGAAATTAAGCCCTTACTCCTGAAACAAATAACAAGAAATGAAAATAATCACAAAAACAACTTCGCCATTGCTGGTCGAAACTCCAAGATGACTTAGGAAAACGGGAAAAATAACTGCGCAAACAATTAAGTTGAAATGAAAGTAAATAAATAAAAACCCAGAATTATGTGAGCTTGAAGAACCTGTCCAAATTAATTACTTTGCTGACAAACACCTGATATACGAACATGTGAAACATCCTGTCTGTATTAACAGACGCTGCCTGAATGCTTTAAGTTCAAAACTATAATGAACGAAACACAAAATTATTCCTATCAATCGTTAATAACGAAAATCGTGGAAAATCCAATAGAAAATAGGTAGCCCTTTCACTATTTCCAGAACTTCCCAATCTTCCAGGCAACTCTTCCAAACTTTTGTTTCACACAAACCTTGCCTTAATTATGAATGCAACAAAAAAACAATCTTCCAATCGGTTAACCCATTTGAGTTTTAGTAACAGCAGTTAATTTTTATGTATAGAGATGTTACATGCATGTTTGATGTTTCATACAGAAATATATTTAAGTTACTCAGATGTCATGTACACTGTGTTTCTACTGTATAGCAACTGCGTCCCGTGTGAGACCTCAGTAATGTTGAATTTTTGGTTTTTAGGTTTCCCTGAGGAAAATTTATTGGGTTAATGACCATAAAACACAATTATTAGCTTCGTAAGTGTGTCTGCATCGGGACTACCCTCGAAAGCTTCTTGCGTGCTAATTGTGGTAGTGCAGACGAACGTCGACGTTTGATCGTAACCCGTTCTCTAGAGTTAAGTTACGTACAGAAACCTGACGAAGTATCATCATGTCAAATAAATCTCATATGTATACAGAGACCTTATGATGATTCGCATGAACTAACTGTAAATGAAAGAAAACTTTTGATGGGGAGTTGCATGTTAGCAGCATATGAAGTTTCAGTGTACATTACGTCTGTCGAGCAATTCTCCTCCGTATTCGAAGCTATAGAGCAAGCATCCAGATACGCCAGTCATAACGTCAATGATCTCTCACAGACGACCAGGCAGTCGCGACCGCCCTGGCTTCAGAAATACTGGGTGCAGAGCGCGGTCAGCCGTGCAAAGAGGTCAGGCACAGACAGCAGTAGGCGGAGGTGGCCAGTAGCGCAGATAAACCGCCTAGGCGACCTCAAGGGCGCGCTCGACACGGCCAGCCGGTCGCGCAGCTGCAGCAACCAAAGGGTTAATAACCAGCAGTCAGTTGCCGTATCTTGCTGATAAACCCGTTACTCAGAAGTCTACTGATGCAATGGCACCACAACTCACTGTCTGGTGCCAGTGGCTCAGGTGTAGTATCTGCTATCCCTCTTGAGGCCCCATTGCCATTATCTACTAGGAAAATTTGGTATCTGTGGGTTGTGTCCTTAGACAATCTTTGCTTACCGAGATTATATACATACGGGGTTCACTCCCGAGAGGTAGGCACGAAGTTAGAGGAGTGGCGGTAGCGTCGCGACGAGAGATGGTCGCCAGGTCCGAGTGGCCGAAGCCACGAGCTGCTCAAGGAGGGCCTGCAAAGAGCGAAGATACCCAGCGTCGACTACAAGCAGCAGGCCGACATCCCGTCGGTTGGTTGGCAACACTCGTGTCGGACGACCGCTCGTGGCCTGGCTGCCCTCTTCTACCTGGCTTTCATCGGCACCACTCAGTAGCTGCCGTGACGCACAGTGGATCCATGGAACTGCTTGCTGATAAAGGGGAGCAACAGTCTCTAATCCTCGTGGTGATTTGTTTCATTGTCTATTTGCCCTCATTTTCTGTTTGTTCCCGATTAATGTTCCAATTAATCAGCTCTTGGTAGTTAGTGGAGCCGGAACAATTTTACTAAGGCACATTACTTTGTTATTGCATTTCTGTAAGTTGAAATTTGATCAACCTGCTGTACTAAGCTCTTCGTTTCCGTGTTTGAAAGACCGCATCAGTGTTAGTGTATTTTAGCTTCATCTTGTGGTTCAGTCGATTTAGTTCTTCTGTAATGTTCCCAAGTGATGTTTTAAAACATTCCTTCCGAGCGGTCTTAATAACCTTCAGTTTAACCTTGAAAATATTAATAGCCAACTGTCAACAGGGGTCCAGTCGCACATTGGTTGCCGACTGAAACTAAGAGGTTGGTTGCTTTGATGTAAACCTTATCGATGTCATTGTCTGCTAATCTGTTTCAACTTTAAGCACAGGTGCTCATCCTAACCCCTAACCTTTAGACATACAGCTTTGAAATTAAAATTTAAGATATGTTTTGAGTAACAATCAGTCTTATCAATGGTGCTTATATAGTTCTCATACGGTGCGGAACGGCATTTAATAAGAGACTGTCCAGCGCGGTCGTCGTGTGATCCTTATACTGTTTGCTGTTTTGCAATACAGCACTTCAGATTTCTTTTGCAATAGCTTATTGAACTTAAAGTTAAGGTCAAAAGAATGTTGCAAATTTGTTCATTTTGTTAAAGAAAATTTTATGATTAAATCTTCCGATTATCTCCAAAACAGTTATCTATCATTAAATAAACAGGGCGAGTGAAAAAATTGTACTGGTGAGTTCTCCCACGTTTTCCTGAAGTCCAGTAAGCAGTACGTAACACACGTTCTGGACAGGAAGGAGTGGAAACATTTGTGAACAACGGCTACAGCCAACAAGCTCTTGCGGAAATGTGGTGAAAGATTTCCGTGATACTGCGATATCAATCTCCCTAACAAATCTGGAATGCTGAGTACGTTATTACTCCAACTTTCCTCATCTTACATGTTTAACAACCTCTAAATCGCATTACATGGTTGCTCTCAACCATCTGACCCCAGGATCGCCAGTGTAGTGCATTGGCTGGTGACCATGTCAAGAGGTAGAGCCGACACTGTACAGTTCTAACCCGAGACAGGTACAAGTCGACTCTTGAATGAACAGACTCTTACATTAGCCCTAGAAAATTAGGACGCACAATAAGAGAACTGTGATGCAACCTGTACAGTTTGCAAGCCAACCAAGCTCAATATAAGCCAGGTAGCATCAGACGACAGTTCTTGGTAAAACATTTAACTGGCTGGTTATTCTTCGTGTAAGGTCTTAAGACCTTAACACGAGTACAAACGTACAGGGAAAGCTATTTCAAACATTCTCTAAGTCTCTCACTATTAAGTGCTGGTTATTCGAACTCTCACTGGAGGATTGGAGGAAGGAAGGTTAAAACTTCATGTTCCAATAACAAGTAGATTATTGTAGACAGTGCAGGTATACTTTGAATAGTAAGGAAGGAAACTGGCTAAATCGATGTCAAAGAAACTGTCCCGCCATCTGCCTTACGGCATACAAGGAAACAAAAGATAAATGTAGATGACTGCCACGAGATCTAAGTAGTGTCCTACCGAATCCAAGGTCATTGAGCAGTGTCTGCTTGTCGGTACAACAAGATAAACCATAAACCACTAACAGCTAAGAATCATCGAATGTAACATGTTGCAGCTCGTCTAACAATAGGAAACTCATTACTGAAATGTAACATGAACAGGGAAAATCGTTAGGAATTTGAGCAGTGTATCGACTAGTGCTACACCTTGTGTTTAGATTGCATTGGTTTTCCTCTACTTCCCCTGACATGTTGTCTGTCACTAAGTGGTTGCTTGCTTGTCTTTTCCCTCTGCTATCGATATCTGCGTTTTTGCTTCCGGCAAACTGCTATGGAGGAAGTGAGATCTTTGACCGCTTGTAACTTCCTGTGGTGGCGCGAAAGTAGGGCAGTGGCGCGCAGAGAGTCTGGTGGACACGGAAGCGCAATGTGGCTCTCCAGCGCGAAGCAGCCGTGGTCGGTTGTACCGAGTCGCCACGTGATGTATGTCGATTGTGTGTAACGAGCGGGTCGAGTTGACGGAAAAGCTCCCCGCGGGTTCGTTGTATACAAAATCGCCCCACCGGTAGTTACTGTTAATTTGGCATTGGTGGGACGTTAACAAGCTTCTTTAAATCCTCCGTTTCAACACTGGAATTTAGAAGGAGACCCGTAACATGAAGGAGCGGTCACTACCCGTCAACGTTGCAGAGAAGACGTGAATTCCGGTGACAGAGCGTGTTGTCGCGTGACCCTGGCGTGTTGGGTACGCTGGCGACGCGTGCGCGGTCGGATGTGTGGATCCTTGCCATCGAGGTCGTGTACTGCCTGTTCGAGCATAATTGAAAGTTAAGTTTGTGGAACGTTTAATCATTAAGTAATAATTTTGTGTAACCAGCGTCTCTTCTGCCTTGTGGCCTCCGGCGACCGGGTTTCCTGTCCCTGGCACCGGTGTAATTGAAGACTGATCTTTCCTCCTCTCGTTACTGTCCGATGGGAGGTGTAGTTTTGGCAGTTTGTTTCGCTATTCTGTCGTGGGTTATGAGTAAATTCATGCTTCTTGTTGATTATGTGGTCTCTCATTCAGCACTGTGTGGTGTAATATTTCCTTGCACGAGCTTAGCTCTAATTCTGTCAGCGAGTTAAGCCTTCTGATAACAGGTTTTCGCTGGCTAGAAGTCGGTGCAGTGACCAGCCTGAGAGTAGCAATTGTGTTTACGGGCGTATTTAAATTGGTCAGTATTCTGCCTGGCCTGAGCCTTACACGGGTTCGCCATATCTTACATTCTAAAGATATTCCAGGACACTTGTTTAAAATTTTTTTAATTCCTCAAAGTTTTTAAATTCCTTTTATTGGCATTAATCGTGTGTTCGCTGATACCTGTTTATTTTTTTAATGGCGGTGTTGGTAGCATCACTACCTCACCATACTTTATTAACAAAGTTCTGTATTTACTTTAGTAGCCTGTTTACAAATGTTTTAAATTTTTATATCTCCTATTAATTATTTTGACTGGCGATAGCAGCGTGTTTTAAAAGGTAATTTATTGCCATACTGCTAGCTTCCGTGTTTTTAAAAAATTTAGAAACAAGGCCTTAAAAATTCGCAGATAAGAAGGGGCAGGCGACCCTGGAAGCTGCAATACGGAGGACACCCGTCCTCCAAGTAGTGTCATACGCCTTCTCCCGTACACACACGAAAACAGTCACAGTTTGTCATTCAGCAAAAAATTTTCTTTGTGTGAATTTACAAGACAAAGAGCAGGATAGGAGTGCTTACCGAATCCCAATTGGGCGTTAGATTCCGAGACGTGGGCCACCACACTAGCTAACCATTAATCACACAGTCCATCACACTGCAGATGCTACTGGTGACGGAATTTGGGCGGTACGTGGAATGTGTCCTCATGAAGCTTAAGCAGGAGAGGAACAGTGGCCTCACACCTGCGACCGGGAAATGTGCCACCTGTGAAAATGCAAATATATGTGGAGGAGGAAGCGCAGGCCCTCAGGAGATAGGTGTTTCAACATCAAAATGTTAACGCCGTCTAGTCAGAGCAGGTGAGCGGTGCGAACGGAGTGCATGTTTAAGCTCCCTTATAATAAAAGGGCCTGCAGATGATTCATAAGCTGATTAACTTCCATGAACTGTGGGTATGGTTGCCATCAATGGATCTCCGGCAACTACATCAGAAGCTTAATCTCCTGCATGGCAAAAGGAGGGACGTCATGGGGTCAAACGGAAGTGGACATAGGAAAACGAGATGGAAGTAAGGAGCCCGAAGATGATTACGATGGATGCTGATGCTGCTGGGTGTGGGAGTTAAACTGATGCAGATAATGACAAAGTCGTAGTTCTGAAGACGTAATAAAACCTTTTTTAACTTCAATAGCCACTATTCTCATTAGTACTCCACAGTTCACTGACTGCAGTGGCGCATCGGAATTCCAACAATTTAATGTCAAGTCTGATCAAATTCATTTGTTAATTAGGATTCTGGCCAGTCTCCTGCCACTCCTTGGTAGACGTGACGTCACCAGCAGTCGACCAGAGGTATGTTCGCCCTGAAGATGGCCCCTGCGATGGGCTGAAACCCGATGGCACTAAATAAAAAACGCTATTACGACATTTCTTAATACTAATGACAAACTGGTGATTGTGTTGATAATGGAGATTCTGGTGATTCTGAATCTGTTGACAGCTCTGGCAGTGAGTGAGGACTGACAGTGATTCCGGCCGTTGGAGTGAGATTCAGACAGTACGTCATGCAGTTCGCATGGTCGTTTCAGTTCTTCCAATACCCACCGGACTTTATGAGAAAACAATTTTGATTAGGGTGGTTTCAGGATCAAGACTGCTGCACTGAAGGTTAATAAAGTGGTCTCAAAAGACCAAGAAAAATCAGATAGTTCAAACAAAGCAGAGAAGAGCGAGAAACCAAAGGAAAGTGAAATAAAGCGAAGTAGTGCGGTAGCATCCTGTAAAGCACCAAGGAAAGAGACAAAGTTAAACCATAACGATCATCAAGTACTAGGTTAGGAAAGAGTAGTGACAGTGAAGTAAGGTGTCACTAAGAGGAAATGCAGAGGGTCTCTCACACCACTGAAGGGAAAGTTGGATTCAACTTCATCCTATTGCCTTCTCAAATGATGCAGGAGTAGGAAGAGTACCAACCTCCTGGCCCTGGAAGGTAGCACCCTGTCATAGAGCCCCTTGCCAGGGTAATGGCGAAGACCTGAATAACCTCTGCGGCGGTGAAGATGCACTTCAGAACGGCGTCGATGGCGGAGGACGCCCAATTTTAGCGTCTGTACCCCCAGAGGAACTACGGGAGGCGTCTGACTCCATTTTAGGGGCGGGGTCATTTGAGCAGTGGAAGGCAACGGGAAACAACCACTGCTATTTTGACAAGACAACCTCATGGCTTTACTCAATCTCAAATTAAATTCCAGAGTAATTCCCCAGCCGGGGCTGGCGGGGGAAGATAAATGGATCTTCCATAAGCTGGACACATTGAAGAGTATGTTGCCACTCCATGACTCAGGCAAATAATACAGTACATTTTTCCAAATGTGAGGATGTGAATAGACATGGCGTTGCTGTAGTGAATCCTAAGAAACTATAATTCTGGCATGGGATATGACCCCGTTTCAGACAATTATCTCAATTAAAATGGAAGCTACTCCCTGCAATATTGTCGCCGAAGAAGGTGAGTACCACAATCTCTGGTGTACTTGTTATGATGCTAGACTGTTGCATGGATTGTCCCGAGTTCAGAACTCACCTGAATTGTAAAATTTTAATTTCTATATTCGGTTCGAGTACATGCTAGAAGCATCCACAAATTTCAAGAATGATTGTATTGCAATGTTCTGTAATTGTATATATACCGTATGTGTTCTGGCCGGAGGCAGTTCGCTCCGCTATCTTTTATGTGCATTTGCTGAATAAACCCTGGTTAAGTTAGTCATTCATCTAATTACACCTTCTGCGTGACGTTCTAGTGAAGACGCTGGGTACTGGAACTTGTGATAGCGCACATTATCGATAACACAGTGGCTCCCATGAGGCCACGACAGAGCCGCCGTTTACGTGGCGAGAAACCAGAGTTCGAGCCTTATTTAACAGGTCGCAATCTATCGGAGACAGAAGAGGACGCCACGATGACAGTAACTGTGCCATCACATGAGATCCTGCCGGGTTCTCTGGTGACGATGGCCAAGATCCAAACTAGTGGCTGAAGGTATATGAGCGTATAGCTAAATTTAACAAATGTGATGACACCGTGTGTTTGGCTAACTTATTTTTTCTACTTTGAGGGTACTGCCAAGCATGGGTATGAGAACAACGAGGAGAAGTTCATAACCTGGGAAGTATTCCAGGTGGAACTGCTCATGTATTTCGGCGACATCTCGACAGAAGTGCAAGGCTGAAGAGTAAAGTGCAGGGCAAAGCATCCAGAAGAAACTACAGCATTCTACATTCAAGACGTCTTGGAGCTGTGTAAAACAGTGGATCCTAAAATGGAGGATGATGAAGTTGCACGGCTGATGAAGGTGGTCGCTTAGGACATTTATCAAGCCCTACTCCTGAAGGTGGTTTGGACAGCAGACTTGATAAAATGGTGCCAGTATATCGAGACAATGCATCAAAGAAGAATGGAGGAAGCAACTGATTTCACAAGTGTTCGTCAGATAGTTAGGGAGGAAGTTCAGATGGCACTTGGATTGCACCGCCAGCAAAAAACCGAGATGCTTTAAGAGCTCATAAAAGGAAGTGGAACAGACACTGAATCCCATCTCTCGTCCATTTTCCCTTAAAACTGAAAAATCGAGACCCGAGCGAAGTTACGTTCCTACAATGCCGCATAAGGACCCTGTTTCGGTACCAATGAAGACCGACGTCTGGAGGACCCAGAATAACTAAACACTGTTTCCACTGAGGACGACCGGGAAGTGTTGTGCGCTGTCGTCGAGAAAGTCGGCGGATATTTGATGACGCCCGCGCCAGAACACAGCAGACCCAATTTAGCCGACGCCAACTCCGGGACGACGAAGATGAACACGAAGATGTGGGTGCAGGACGACGTAGGTCACCATCGTCGCAAGCTAGCCGCTGGACAGGACGCTCTCCAACACGCCGATCAAGGCCTCAATCGCCGTTTAGAAGCTCCAGCCGATCCCCGAGCCACCGCAACCAATAAAACTGAAGGGTGCGACCTTCCTAGGAGGTTAGACCGCCGAAGAGAAAAATCCTCCGCCATTTATCACTAAAAAAAAATGATAGGAGACTACGTCAATATCCTCATGGATGACCGACCAGCCCAAGCTGTCGTGGACTCCTGAGCATCATATTCAGTCATTTCGGTGAAGTACCGTCGCCAGTTGCAGGAAACCTTATTCGTCGACAGCGAAACATCTCTGTTGAAGGTGGCTGATGGGAATACGTAAAACCTATAGGAAGATCTGACATTCGTGTGGGTGTAACTGGCCATACACAGCCCTTAGAATTCATCGTCTTACAAGAGTGTATCAATGACGTCATTCTCGGATGGGACACACTGAAAGCTTCTGAGGCAGTTATAGATTGTGATCGCTCGAAGATTGTGCTAGACGAGATGACACCGTGGACTGGAGGATGTGCACCCGAGTGTGTGGAGACTGTGTGCTGGATTAAGTGATCATTCGTGCAGTCAGCGCTAGAAAGGTGCCATGCATCAACCCATGCGTCTTTTAGTGGAATGTAAGAAGCATACGACTGAAGAATAGCTTGGTCTGTCGTCTCTTAAGAACCGATTCGGTGAATTGTGGATAATTCACCGTCGCCGAGAATGGAAGATCCTTCTAAGACGCACGTGCGTAGCAAACGCTGTGTATTCAATTGTCGAACAGCTGAGCGTCATAGAAAACTCTCATGCCGAGTCTGTGGGCTAAATTTGCGCTACGACTAGAGGCACGTCAGACTATCACCAGGTCTCACTAAGGAACAACAGAAGAAACTACTTGCCATTCTGCAAGAGTCCTCTGAACGCTTCAATCCGCAGGTGAGGAGCAAATTAGACAAATCGACGGTGAAGCACCGGTTAGCACTGGAAACCATCCATCAGCAAGCCAGAGAGCATACCGTGTGTCAGCAACGGAACGTCGAATAATTAGCTGCGAGCTAGAGAAAATAATGAATGACATCATTCAGCGTTCGCGGAGCCCTTGGTCGTAATCAGTGGTTCTTGTCAGGAAGAAGAATGGTAGTTGGCGCTTTTGTGTTTATTGCAGGAAGCTTAGTAAGGTAACTACAAAGGACGTTTACCAGCTTCCACGAATTGACGACACACTAGATAGCCCCCTTCAGACAAAGTTTTTCTCAACCATGGACATGTACTCGGGATACTGGCAAATCTAAGTAGAAGAGGGTGATCGTGAAAAAAGTTGCCTTCTTCACCCTTGAGGGCCTGTATGAGTTTAAGGTTATGTCATTTGGTGTGTGTAATGCACCAGCACCTTGTGAACGGATGATGGATAATTTAAGTCGCCTGAAGTGGACGGTGTGTGTGTGTGTGTGTGTGTGTGTGTGTGTGTGTGTGTGTAGTTAACAGTGTTCTCAGAGATATTTGATAAACACGTAAGAAGACTGAGGGCCGTTCTGAAGTTTCTCAAACAAGGCAGACGAACTTAATCCAACGAGTGTCTGTTTGGAGCAGAAGAGATCAAAATACCTTTACTCCTTGGGTCAAACTAAGGCATGCGGCAAGACCCAGAAAAGGTCATGTCTATAACGGAATTGCCTATTCCTTAAAGTATTAGAGATATGAGAAGCTTCCTCGGATTACGCTCTTATTACTGTCAGTTTATCAAAGACTTTTGTATCAAAGCCAGGCCACTACAAGACTTGTTAAAAGCTGATGCGAAATTTATCTGTGGTGGTGGTGAACAAGGTTCCTTCTATGTGCTGCGAAAAGCTCTGACGGCTGACCATGTACTTTGTATGACGGGAGAGCACCTACAGAACTACACACAGATGCCAACGGGTACGGGATCGGTGCTGTTCTGGTGCAAATCGCGGATGGAATAGAGAAGGTTATAGCCTATGCTTCTCGGACACAAAGCTGAGAGAAAGTACTGAACTACCGAAAGAAAATGTGGAGTATCCAAGAGGGCAACTGGCCAGGTGGGCACTACGTCTTGAGAAGTATGACGTTGCTATATTGCACGAAAGTCGTTCGACCATCCTCTCCACCGAGGCCCAGGAAGGCCTCCGGGTGCCCGCCATATTATAGGAGTTGTACAGGGGACGGGTGAGCGGAAGTGCCCTCGGCTCGACTGTCTGTCTGTCCACAGGAAGAAAGGTATTTGAACTAATTGTAGTTTATTTCCAGTTTCCGATTATGTAGGGAAATGGATGGACGTAATGATTGCTTTCTGGTTTATTTCGGAAATTTTACGTGAAAAGAGTAGGCTCCCATCCTTTGTACTAAGGCACGTGGTGTCGTAACCTACAAAGTAGTATCAATAGATCCAATGTAGAAATTCTATCGCGCAAATAAACTGCAACGAAGTACATTCAAATGCGTGTGATTTACTTTGGTCGAAAAACTGCAAAATTGTGTGTGAGTGGGGTCTTTGAACACATGGTCGGCACTATGCTAGTAATAGTGACCGTGGTTGATCATTGGGTAGCTAAATTATAACATCGAACGGTCACATCGTAATTTGCCAGATCACGGCATAGTCAAATTGTTTCCACTCCCTTTGTAGTTAGATGCACTGTCGTTCCGTATGGTCGATCGTTCGTTGCCCATCACTCCACTAGATACATACCAGACATTATCAACCCCGTCAACGATGCGTTTAAAGTACAGTGTTAACAGAAGCTGAATGAGACCGTCACTATATGCCATGGTCGAACCACCTAAAGCCACTTAGTCAAGACAAATCCAATAAAAAATTTAGTTTTTTATTGATCACATTCTAAGATCGTCTAACCAATATTTACTACAGAAGCATTTAGTCATTTAGAAATTATACCTTGGTTGACATGGCTGCATGGTAAGGAATCTAAAGAGGCAAAAGCCGAGTGAGAATATTTGCTGCAACAATTATTTTTTTAGAGAAAGTTTAAATTTTCTTCATGGAACAGTTATGTACACTAATGCACAGAAAAACTAGGACCACCAATGCACCTGCCTCCTATAATTTTCTTCGTTCTGTTACATAGTGTCCCCTGCCACCAATCCGTTAGTACTCCTTGTCTACAGTTACATCAACTTTTGAATCACCCTTATACGTTCAGTGAAGTTGTTTGTATACCGTGCCAAAAAAGGGGAATTGTTTTTATCTGGCTCTGGACTTCGGCCTCTAAGCAATTTCTGATCGAAGTTCTTACATGTGTGCCTGGTACTTGGGACAAGTCCTAAGACTGACTCAACTTGCGAGGAGTTAAAGTGGAGTGTGTGGTGAATTTTTCACTGTAACGACAGTATGAATTCAGACGTCTGACTACTCGTTTGCCGTGTGCAGACTTATTCGATTTGGTTTACCAATATTTACGTTTGGATCCTTGTGCGCTCTGCTGTGTAAGTCAGCCGCATTGGTCCTTGGTATGACCAGCGAATTGGTGTCACACACTGAAATCTTTCATGATTTTAGGGCTCTAGTAGGGAGTAAATTGCCATCCATCTGCCTGATCGCTAGATCGTGGGTTTTTTCATTTCTTTTGTGGGCGCGATCGACTCTCAGGTGCCACCTTACGTCTTGCCATGCCTCACATGACTCGCCAGCTCCAAGTTACATCGCTGCACGAAGCGAACAGGGTAAAGTACTGCTGCTCCGCCCTTGTCTAGGCGTACGAACCCCCAATCGCCACTTGCTCTCAGCTGCACCCACATAGCCTAAGGTAGACTGGACAAGTCAAAGTCTGCTCAGCGTCAGATTAACACGGAGAGCGTTGTACACATTTTGAAGGCCAGTGTATACGACTCACCTTTGCCACCCACGATCCTTGTCATTGTGGTCTTAAACCACCTATTTACATTATTAGAAAATAATCTGTTTAGGTTTAACTAGACCTGTCTTTTGTGTGTTTGGAAAAATAAATGTCAGTAAACTAAATGTTTGCCTTCTGAACTGAATCATCACTTTAGTAGAGTAACCGAGTGTTGATTTTCATTATATACAATGTTAACAGGTAGCCTTTCATTGTGTACAACATTCCCTGAATATCTCTAACGTCAAGTTTCAATATAATGGTGATCTCCCCACTGTGTTGCATCTGAATCACCCAGTATGGCTTCAACCAATCGCCGTCTCAGAGGTGAATTTTATTTTTCTTGCCGGGTCGCAGCCTAGCCCTGTTAAAGCCGTATTTACGTTAAGAGGAATAATGTACTGTTCTGGCCCGATCCCAATCTGTGCTGAAGCTTGCTGTTCTCTCAAGTGGGGTTTACCGATGCTATTAACCACCACCTCAGTTCGTCTCCAAAATGAGTTTCAGTAACGTTTTTATTCATGCCCTGTCCATATATTCGTAGATGTTTTGTTAGTTTTCGGTACGTAAGATTACTGGAATTCAGTTGATATTTTCTGAGATCTCATACTGTTGTTATGGACCAAGCTAATGTAAGGTCCGTAAAATCCGGATGCCTTACAAATGGTTATGCTGTAGTAACGCTACGTCAAGCGTGATTTACCAGAAAGAACTCCACACATATATTTATAATGATCAGATTGATTAACATTAACCTTGTTGACGGTATTTTGAAGTGCGATAAACGAACATTACTGTGTTTCTTTCATTCCCCTGTTTGAAGGAGCACTAAGTAGCGTGGGAATGGTGGTTCAGATCCAGTGACTCATTTTCAGTTTTCCATCACATTTCAATTACACTAGACATGTGGAAGTGTTGGAGAAAGTGTTACTTTTATGTACTGGGGAGGTACTTGATCTCATCGGCTCATGTTTGGTGACATAAGTGGATATCGTGCCAGGAGACATTGTCAGCTGTTGAAATGCAAGGGTGGAGGTTATGTTTGGTCAGTGGATAGGGATGCTGACTGGCTTTGTATGAGAGTGGATGTTCTGTTCCGAGACTTCGGATTTTCGCGACTGGGAGTGCAACCAAGTGACAGATTCTGCACAAACGTGCTATTGCGACCTCGGCTGTGACCTTTAGATTCATTGGTCCCAGTCAAATTTCACAATTTCTGCTCAACATTCACGCTAGCAGGTTCTTGTGATCGTCTGCATTCTGCTTTTTTGATGTTCTTCTTTCTAGCTTTGTCAGGATTTTTAGAGGGCTATCACTTTGGAGTTCCACACAAAAATTGCACGTCGGTGTGGTTGCACTGGCGAATAGATACTAGAGTTGCAAGCGGTGACCGTGAGACTGACATTTTGAATGATTGTAGTGATGATGATTCTTGAGAAAGTAATGAGGCGGCAACGTCTTTACTACTATGCGAGTACGCAGTACACTGCTCTGACGCATTATGCTCAGTTTGACGTTTTTCATAAATCTGTTAAATGCTACAAAAAGGTTTTTCATGTAGCGGACCGTTGTTTGTTGAATCCTTACAATTTCCACATGTCGGTGACACTGAGAAAAATATCACTAACAAATTATCCATTGATGTCCGGTACAAGAACTCGGAAAAATTAGCTACAGAATGGAAAAGGTTGGTTGGTTGGTTGTTTGAGGTTAAAGGGACCAAACAGCAAGGTCATCAGTCCCTTGTTTCAAATAGACTCCATTCTGCTAACGGGACATCTCAGTATAGTCAGAAAAATAAAACGGATAAAGGGGAAACGTAAAAGGGCAGTCACGTTGTCATTAGTAAAAACAAATGAGGGAAGTTAGCAAGAGAACGAACCCAACACTATGCTGAAACAGCATAGGCAAGACCACCTGTGACTTTAAAGGTACAACTGCTATAATGCAGAAAGTACGTATGGGAATAGAAAAACTAACCAAGCCTTAAAAAGAAGGGGCAAAACCAGAGTAAAAGGGAAAGAAAAGAGGATTCCGGTCAGGGAGGTGAATCGGGAATCTCTGAACACTGCCTACAGTGGGAGACACCCAAACACTCACCGCCCTGCCCCAACACCAGAGGGAGATTAAAAACTTTAAAACTGAGAATAAAAACCACTCTCCCGGAGGAAACCTAGAACCAGAGAGACCATCCGGGAATCGTCAGCCAACATCAAAGGTAAAGTGTGGGGGAGTCTGTACTTAGCACGCAGAGCCAAAAGAAGGGGGCATTCAACCAAAATGTGGGCCACTGACTGGAAGGCTCCACAACCACATAGCGGGGGTGGCTCATCACGCAAAAGGAAACCATGGGTCAGCCTGGTATGGCCAATGCGGAGGCGACACAGTGTGATCGAGTCCTTGCGGGAGAGGCTAAAGGAAGAACGCCATGGGCCTGTATTCACCTTAATGGCACGAAGTTTATTAGACAGTGGAGTAGCCTCCCAAGAATTGGCCCATGACTGTGCAAAGTGGGATTTGATGTGAAGCCGTAAATCCGCTGCAGGAGGGGTTACAGAAAACGGGGGGTAAGTAACTGCTCCCCCAGCCAAACGATCAGCGAGCTCATTACCCGGGATACCCACATGGCCCGGGACCCATAGGAAGTCAATGGAACAAGCAGCACGGTGAAGATCAGCGAGATGGTCATGGATGGCAGAGACCAAGGGATGGCGCGAAAAACACCGGTCAATAGCAAGAAGGCCACTCATCGAGTCCGTACATAACAAAACGCGGTTGTGTTGGGATTGTTTAATAAAGGTAAGGGCCCGGGAAATTGCCATCAATTCCGCAGTAAACACCCCACATGAGGGTGGCAGTAGATGATTTTCCGTTCCAACAAAGGACGTGAAGGCATACCCAACATGATCAGCAGATTTAGAGCCATCAGTGTAAAAAACAACAGCATCCCGAAACTCCCATAAAATTTGGCGGAAAAAGGAACGGAACACCACCGGGGGGATGGAATCTTTCGGACCGCGGCGGAGATCCATCCGAATTCGAGGCCGAGGAACTAACCAAGGAGGGGTGGAGGGGAGGGAGCGAGGAAGACAGGACAAAGAAGGAAGCCGAAAATCACGGGTAAGAGACGCAAGGCGCAGCCCAACCGGTAAACCCGCCCGAGGGCGGGAGTCAGGCGGGCGACGTCCATGGTCTGGGAATAGGATAGAATAGGAAGGATGAGCGGGAGAAGAACGGATAGTAAGGGCGTAAGACACCAGAAGCTGGGACCGCCGAACAGAAAGGGGGGGGATCCCAGCTTCAACCAGGAGACTATCAACAGGGCCAGTAGGGAAGGCACCGGTGGCCAAACGGATACCACGATGGTGGACCGGATCCAGCACGTGCAGCGTGGAAGGAGCAGCTGAACCATAAACTTGACAACCATAGTCCAAACGTGATAGAACTAGAGCACGATAAAGACGGAGGAGGAGGGAACGGTCCGCACCCCAGGAGGAGTGGGCAAGGAAGCGAAGGACATTGAGTTTACGGAAACATCCTACCTTCAGGAGTCTGATATGGGGCAGCCAAGTGAGCTTGTTGTCGAAAAGAAGACCTAGGAAACGAAACTGTGGAACCACAGGCAATCTTTGTGCAGCGAGATAGAGCTCTGGATCAGGGTGGACCGTAGTACGGCGACAGAAGTGGACCACCCGCGATTTTAAAGGAGAGAATTGAAACCCGTGGGAGAGGGTCCATGCAGAGGCACGCCGTATAGCCACCTGGAGCTGCCGTTCTGCAGATGGCATCGAGGAGGAACTAACCCAAATGCAGAAATCATCCACATACAGGGCAGGGGCGACCAAGGGACCGACAGAGGCCACAAGTCCATCGATAGCAATGAGGAAAAGAAGGACACTCAAGACAGAACCCTGTGGGATGCCCGTCTCCTGGGTCCGTGGAGAACTAAAAGCAGTACCAACTCGAACTCTGAATGACCGATGGATCAGGAACTGGCGGATAAAAATCGGGAGTGGGCCCCGAAGACCCCACTGATGAAGGGTTAGTAAGATGTGATGGCGCCAGGCCGTGTCATAGGCCTTGCGAAGGTCAAAAAACACTGCAACCAAATGGCGGCGCTGGGAAAAAGCCTGCCGAACTGCGGATTCCAAGCGAAGCAAATGATCGATTGGAGATCGTCCCTCTCGAAAGCCACACTGGTAAGGGGACAATAGATCCCGAGATTCGAGGACCCAAGTGAGCCGACGGGCTACCAGCCGTTCAAGTAACTTACAACCAACATTGGTCAAACTAATTGGCCGATAGCTGTCAACAGATAGGGGGTTCTGACCAGGCTTAAGGACAGGAACCACAATGCTATCCCTCCACTGAGAAGGGAAGTCACCCTGGAGCCAGATACGGTTAAACACCCGAAGAAGATGGTGCCGTTGTGGAGCACTGAGATGTTGAAGCAGCTGGTTATGAATGGAATCTGGGCCAGGAGCTGTATCATGAGAAGCAGATAGGGCAGAAAGAAATTCCCATTCAGTGAAAGGTTCGTTGTAAGATTCTGACTCACAAGTGGTGAAACATAAGGTGACAGCTTCAGCCTGCTGTTTTTGATGAAGGAAAGCAGCTGGATAGGAGGCCGACGCTGATGCCACTGCAAAATGGGTCGCAAGATGTTCTGCGAGAACTAATGGGTCCGTACAAATGCCATCTGGGAGGTGAAGGCCTGGGAGGGTGGACTGCCGATGGCAACCTTGGAGAGAGCGAAGTGTAGCCCATACCCGTGACAGAGGGACAGTGGAACCAAGGGAAGAAACGAATCGTTCCCAACATATCCGCTTGCTCTGTTTGATTAAATAACGGGCTTTAGCGCGAAGGCGCTTAACACTCTAAGCGCCAAGCCCGTAAAATTTACGGGCCTGGGATCGCGCGAAAATCACCAAGCCCGTAAAATTTACGGGCCGCTACATTTAATTTCATTCAAAACACTGCAACGTTATTTCTACGGGTTTGGCCAGCGCTATACGTTTTTCAGATGTTTATTAACAAAATGCGTCCATAGATGTCACGGCAGCGCTGTAATTCATGTTAAAACTTATCTTTGCGTTCTCAGTCTGTATATCATTCAGTTGTTTGTCATCATGTTTCGGCGCGGTTTATCAGACGCAGAAATTGCGGATTTGATCAATCATAGCGACACTCTGGATAATGTAGAGAGTGATTCAGACGATTCTGAATGCAATGGTGTGTTTGAAGGTACGTATTTCCGAATTTTCCACGTAATTGTGCAGTACGCACATATCTGTTGAACATGTGTAAACGATGTATGTAGTTACACATAATGTGATATTCTTTTTAGAAGACGAGATTGATGACAGTTTGTCTTCAGATGAAGACGAGAATGATGTTGAAGGTGTTGCTTCAAATCCAGCAGCTGTGCCGTATCCGAAAGACAGTGAGTGGACTGCAGTTGACACCTACCGACCTCTGCCTGTCAACACGACACCCAGGCAGATACTAGTGGATATTGATGAGTCGAGTTCTGTACTGGATTGCAGTAAAGTGTTCCTTACTGACAGTGACGTAAATGAACTCAAGAGACAGACAAATTTGTATGCATCACAGACAATACAGAAGAAAAGAAGAGGAAATAATCTGAAGCCCCATTCAGTTTTGAGTTCGTGGAAGCCAGTGACTATAAGTGAGATGAGGCGTTTCTTGGGTATTATTTTCCACATGTGTGTTTCGAAAAAGCCCAAAATTGCGGACCATTGGAGCACTAATCCTGTTCTTAGTTGTAACTTTTGTCCCCATGTCATGAGCCGTTTGCGTTTCACTCAGATACTGTCATGCTTGCATCTTGTTGACAATTCAAATCAGAAAAAACCAGGCGAAGATGGATTTCATCCACTTTACAAAGTTTTGCCATATTATAATAATTTGAAGGAGCGATGTATCCAGGCATATCGTCCCTCAGAAAAAGTGACAATTGATGAAGGAATTTGCCCATTTCGAGGTCGTGTGAGTTTCCGTGTTTACATGCAAAATAAGCCTCATAAGTATGGACTGAAAGTATATGCTGTTGCTGAAGCCAGTAGTGGCTATGTTGTAAATTTTGAAGTTTATGCTGGTAAGCATATTGTTGACAATTCTTCGTCTGCGGTTATTTTGCGATTGTTGTCTGACAGCAGCTTGCTGAACAAAGGCCACACTGTGTATTTAGATCGATTTTATTCCAGTCCAGAGCTATTTCAGCAACTGGCAGAGAAAGGCACTGGAGCTGTTGGTACTGTGAACAAATCCAGGAAAGGATTGCCTAAAGATTTAGTATCTGCTAAGCTGAAAAAGGGCGAAATGTCTTTTCGGCGTAAAGATAATGTATTGGCAATGAAGTGGAAAGATAAGAGAGATGTGTATACATTGTCTACAAGGCATCAAGCAACATTTGGTACGCATACTAAGAGAAATGGGTCTGTAGTATTGAAACCACTTCAGGTACTTGATTACAACCTCAATAAAATTGGAGTGGATATTGGAGACCAACGCCTGCAGTACAATCCGTTCCAGCACAGAACTGTGAAATGGTGGCGAAAATTATATTTCCATTTGCTGCTTATGGGAGTATCAAATGCATTTTGGCTGTACAATGCAGTGCACAGGAAGAAAATTACAATAACAGACTTTATAACAGTGCTTGCAGTTCAGCTTGTTGAAGACGACACACTTGAATTCATTCCAAGAAATGAAGGAACTGTAGGTCGGCTAACAAAGAGACATTTTTTGCAGCACATACCTGCAACTACTAAGAAGTATGCTGCTCGTGTGTGTCACGTGTGCAGTTCCAGGAGCAAGAAACAGAGTGGCAAGGCTTCTCGCAAAGAGACACGATACGAATGTGAACAGTGTGGCGTTGCACTCTGCCTGGAACCTTGCTTTAAAATTTTCCACACTAAAAAACAATATGATTCTGTGTGAAATTTATATGTAATACTGTATACTATCAGAAACATGTAATGTAGTGCCACAATTTTGGTTAAAAATAAATCACAATTGTATTCCCTTATTCGTATGACTTTTTCTAAATTCTTAAAACATCTAAGTGATTTCTATAACTGTACCTTAAAGCTGTGCATTGTAAAGTAGTTTCTTTCACTCAGAATTAAAGTAGAAATGTGCAGCTTCAAGATGGTACCAAATTTGCCACAATCCAAACAGTAGATTTGATGCAGTAATTTTTTTAATATTGGTAAAATTGCCCGGTTTCTAGGGACGGGTGCATAAAATAGGCCTGGTACAGAGAGTGTTAAAGGTAGAAAGGCTGGCTACAGATGGGTGCCTCTTAAAGTGTTGCAAAGCTCGACGGCGATCACGGATGGCAATGGCAATGGCCGTACTCCACCACGGGACTTGCCGACGACGGAATTGTCCAGATGAGCGCGGGGCAGCAAGGTTAGCAGCGCGAACAATCGCGTCAGACACGTCACGTAGGACGTCATCAATACAACCCGACAAAGAGGGAGAAAACTCGACCTGTGCAGTGTATAGAGGCCAATCGGCGCGGTGGAAAGACCAACGAGGTAACCTGTCCATCGGGGAGCGGGAAGGGAGCGTGATAATCAACGGGAAATGGTCACTATCACAAAGGTCGTCGTGTGGCGACCAGTGCAATGAAGGGAGGAGAGAGGGGGAAGAAAGATAAAGATCAATGGCAGAAAAGGTACCATGACCAACACTGAAATGAGTAGGGGAGCCATCATTAAGAAGGCACAGGTCGTGGTCTGCAATAAATTGGTCTATAAGAAGACCTCGTCTAGATGGAAAGGCACTGCCCCACAAAGGATGATGAGCATTAAAATCCCCAAGGAGGAGGAAGGGGGGAGGAAGTTGCTGAAGAAGGGTGGTTAAGGCAGCAGGTGTAAGAGTCCTGTCAGGAGGGAGATAAAGATCGCATACAGTGACTGCAGAGTCTAAGTGGACCCTAACAGCAACCGCTTCCAATGTAGTTTGAAGAGGAATCCACGTGCTAGCAATGTCTGTACGGACCATCGTACAAACGCCACCAGAAGCCCGCAAGGGTCCGACCCGATTTCGACAGAAAACACGGAACCCACGGAGGGTCGGTGAGTGAGCATCAGTAAAATGAGATTCCTGGAGAACCACACAAGCTGCTGAGTAGGACGAAAGAAGGGATTTCAATTCCGGAAGGTGACGATAGTAGCCATTACAATTCCATTGGAGAACCACAGAACGATGGTTTAAATGAGGGCTGAACACGCTAAATCCAGTCATACCGCCGGGTCCCCACCCGTCACCGACAAGGAGGGGGCGACATCCATAAACGACAGGTCAGAATCCGGTTGTGAAGCCGGGGAAGGGACCTCCGGTGACACCAGAGGCTCTTTGTCCCGGGACTTATGTTTCTTCTTCTTTTCAGGCTGAGATCGAGGAGGGCTGTGTGGCATAATGGAGCCAGCTGCAGCAAGATCAGGAACAGAAAGAGACCGGGCGACCTGGGGGCCGATAGACCGCGGCTCTCGCGGTCGCCGCGCTGCAGCAGACCTTTGACCTGGAAGGTGCCGGGAAGGGGCATCCCGGGAGAGGCGCCCTTGACCGGCAGACGCCGAAGGAGTGGGACACTTCTCCGGCTGGGGAGGGGGAGCAGCGCCCAGAGAAGGTGTGGGAGCCGCAGGGGAGGGGGGAAGGAGAGGGGTCCGGGATGGGGGTAAGGAAGGGGGAGGAAGGGGGAGGAAGGGATGAAGATGTAACCAAGGTGTAACTAGAGGTCATGGACACAGGGTGCAATCGTGCATATTTCTTACGGGCCTCTGTGTAGCTTAAACGATCAAGGGACTTATACTCCTGTATCTTATTTCTTTCTTATAGACTGGGCAATCTGCTGAACGTGGAGAATGACTACCATGACAATTTACACATACAGGAGGGGGAACACAGGGACTCCCCTCATGGAGTGGACGTCCACAGTCACCACAGAGAGGGTCCTGGGAACAGCGAGAAGACATGTGGCCAAAACGCAAGCACTTAAAACACCGCATAGGAGGTGGGATGTATGGCTTCACATCACAGCGATAGACCATAATCTTAACTTTCTCAGGAAGGGTATCCCCTTCAAAGGCCAGGATAAAGGCACCAGTATCAATACGATTATCTTTAGGACCCTTCTGAACACGCCGAACAAAGTGAACACCCCGCCGTCCGAGATTTTCCCGAAGTTCCTCATCAGTTTGAAGGATGAGGTCCCTGTGAAAAATCACAGCTTGTACCATATTTAGGTACTGGTGATGGGTAATGGACACGGGAATTGTGCCAAGATGGGTACAGGCACGAAGGGCCGCAGATTGGGCAGCCGAAGCAGTTTTTATCAGCAACGAACCCGACCGCATCTTGCTCAGGGAGTCCACTTCGCCGAACTTGTCTTCAATGTGTTCCACAAAGAATAAAGGCTTGACACTGGTGAAAGTATCTCCATCAGTCTTCGTGCCAACTAGATAACGGGGGAAAGGTTTTGCCCCTAGACGACGGGCCTGACCCTCCTCCCAGGGGGTAGCCATGGAAGGGAAGGCCGAAGAGGCAAGAGAAGCAGCACTTGAGGAATCAGTACCACACAGAGAGACGGCCGCAGAAGAGCGGCCAGAGTTTTGGACCCGCATGCGTTTCATCTGCATAGCGTCCGCCCTGATACCACCCACTCCGATCAGGGGCTCTCCTCACAGGCGCCACCCAGCCACAGCAAGGGCCGTCTGGCACGGCGGCCATTGCCGGCAGTTCCGATGCTCCAGGATGACGAGCAACCACTCCAAGGCATGCATGAGGAGGTCACAGCCCAGGTATCAGAAGTGTGATCCCTGTGTGTTCAGGGGGCTCAACCAAAAGGGTACATAGCGACCCCACCACACGGGCTGGCTACTGTGCTGGCTATGCACCCTAGCATCAGACAACGACGTAAAAGAAAAGGTGGAATGTACTAGGAGCGCGCACGTCGGAGACACTAGGTAAGGTGCTCTTCCCCAAATGGCTCACACTGCGGAAGAGAAATTTTGGAATGGAGGTCAAACCCCAGAGGGGGACTAAGGAATGCCAAAAGGAGGAGATGGTTACGCAACAAAGCCGGAGTGTAAAACCAACAGAACCAGGAGGATAGCGGGGGCCAACATAAGCAAGGACACCAATACAGGGAGAGGAGAGGGCGAGAGGAAAGGGGTATGGAGGGGAAAGGAGGGGAAGGGAAAGGAAATGCAGCGCGGGAGAGAAAGAAGGCTGCAATGGCTCGGGGCCTCGTGCTCGCCACGCACGTATCCACAAAAGAGTTGTGGACCCCCTGGGGGCCTAAGAAAGACAGCCACGGCAAGAAATAGTGAAGCATATTGTGGCGTTCTTGCCGCAACTTCGCCCACATTTTTATTTTACTTCTGTTTGCTATCAGTAGGAGGAAGGTAAGGTGAGAGTACCGTGTATTTAGTTGCGAGTCACATGGTCTACGAGCAAAGAAATGCGCCTGTTCGCGGTGTCTACCACGCTGCAGTACCGTATAGCCAGCAGGAAATCGTGTACCGAGTGTGGCGCGAAGCAGTACAGTGTTGACATTTCTTATTTGAACACTGCTATGTTCCTCCATACCATCAGCATTGGTTGCACTGATAGATTAACAGTAATTTCATTAAGTCATTAACTGAAGTAAAAACGTAAACGAGAAGGTTTTTTTAACTTCGTCGTTATTGGCGGAAGAGGGTTGACCGTTCGCAAGCGAGCACTGAATAAGCAGATGCAAGGGAGGCAATAAAAAGCTAACTCTCGTTACTCCACATTAGGAAAAGATCAGAAATCCTCCACGCAGTCCCCATCCCTCACCATGCTACACTCAGGGGCAAAAAAAGGAATGCGTATTCAAATACAGAGACGCTAACGGGCAGGATACGGCTCAGCAGTCTGCAACGCCTATACGAGGTGCGACAAGGAGTAATTTTCTTTGCAGGATGTGGCAACACTGCAGGCCTGCATAGGCACAGTATCTTTGACCTTTGTCTATAAGCTGCTTCTAAGTCCAGGCGGCACATCGATGCAACTGCTCAGTCTTGAGTTGGGCTGTAGTAAGTTAACACGCGTTTCTTGTCACGGTAATCTAACTGCATAATATTGCGCAACGGTATTCCATTTCTTTTTGCGTTAAATTGGGTGAAAACGCAATGACAATTTACGGTAGGCTTCAGAAGGCTTTTGGAGAGGAGGTAGTGTAATGAGCTCATGATTTTCATTGGCATAAAATGTTTAGTGAAGGCAGACCAAAAAGCTCTGCCTGTCTAAGTCAAAAGTGAAATGCATGCTTGTGTGCTTTGGTTCCAAGTCAATTTTTCATAGAGTGGGTGCCTCCTGGACAAACAGTTAATATTACTACAAAGAAATTTTAGAAAGACTTCGTAAAACAGTTCTTCATGTCCATGTCAACATTGCTGATGATTGGATTTTGCATCACGATAATGAGCCATCCCATACTGTCCTGTCAGTATAGCAATTTTTAACCTCAAAGCTAATTTCAGTACTACCACAGCCACCTTATTCACCAGATACCGCTCCGTGCGACTTTTCTATTCCGAAGAATGAAAACGGCGGTCAGTGTACACCATTTTCAAACAAGATGTCCAAAAAGCTGTGACAAGCGTGTTTGAGGATATTACGGAAGGTGAGTTCCAGAGATGTTACCATTAATGGCAGAGGCGCTGGAAAAAGAGTGAGCAATCAGAAGGGAACTACTTTGAAGGAGACAACATTGAACTTGACTAAAACGGTAAGCAACATTTTTTTTCACATCAGTCTCATTACTTTATTGTCGCACCACGTATAACAAAGTGCATGGCGCAGTTACATCTGTTACTGCTGCTATAATGACAGGTTATCGAGATTTGAGTGAACGTAGATTATTGTAGTCGGCGCACGAGCGATGGGACACATCTCAGAAGTAAACGACTATTTCACGAGTGTACCGTGAATATTACGAATCCGGCAAAACATCACATCTCACACATCGCTGCGGCCGGAAGATCCTCCAAGAATGGGACCGACGGCGACTGAAGTGCAACCCTTTCACAAATTGTTGTAGATTTAAATGTTGGGCCATCAAAAAGTGCCAGCATGTGAACCATTCAACGAAAAATCTAAACTCTTGTACCTTTTATGACCGTGACAAAGCTTTTATACCTCACCTGGGCCCATCAACAACAGTGTTGATGGCTTGGAACATGTGGCCTGGTCGGACGATTCGTTTCATATTGTGTGGAGAGGATAGACGTGTACGGATATGGACAACCTCATGAATCCATGGACTCCACAGGTCAGGAAGGGACTGTTGAAGCTGATGGGGGCGCTCTACTGGTGTGGGGCGTGTGCAGTAGGAGTGATATGGGACCGCTGATACATCCAATGACAACTGACAGGCGACACGTACGATAGCATGTCTGATCACCTGCATACATTGCTGTCCATCGTGCATTCCGACAATTTCAGCAGGACAATGCGACACCACACGTCCAGAACTGCTACAGAGTGGCTCCAGGCACACTCTTCGGAGTTTATTCACTTCCGCTCGTCACCTAACACCCAGACATTAACATTGAACATGTCTGATGTCTCACAAAGTGCTGTTCAGAAGATATCTACATCCCCTCTTACGGATTTATGGACAGCCCTGCAGGATTCATGGTGTCAGTTCCCTCCAGCACTACTTCAGACGTTAGTAGAGTACATGCCACGTCGTATTGCGGCACTTCGCGTGCTTGCGGGAGCCCTATACTGTATTAGCAAGTGTACCAGTTTGTTTGGTTCTTTCCTATTTCTGGAGCCCTGACTTAAGACTCATGGCCGTCCATTTGCTTCGGACGAGGAGGCACATGCCGGGGTACAATCATGGTTCCCTAAGCAACCACAAACATTTTTCCATGAATGCATTGACCGTTTCGTCTCAGCGGGATAAACTTACTAACGGCTATGGCGAGAACTTTTTAATGTGTGTGACTTTTTCCCGTCTCTTCACCGCCCCCTAACAATTCCTGTCTCTCGAGTTCCGATATGCTTGTTTTCTCCTGTTCTGCACTTTTGACGCTAGGAAACGGAAGAAAGAATGCAACGACTGGCTTATTAAACTAAAAATGTTTCCCCAAAGTTTGTGAGCTGGTATGGCTGAACGACTGGTAGAATTTTAATATCAGTTAAAATATTTTCTCCTGTTACCAATCACTTTAATAAAAAGCAGGATACCCAAAGGGAATTAACGTTTGACGGCGTATCTTTCTCACGAGGAGAAGTGGCTGACAATACGAATCCATACACTTATGTACACGTACTAGTGAATTTAAGTGTCTCACTAACTTTTTACAGCCCAGAACATTAAATACCTTTTCTCTTCTGTAGTTCTAGGTGTATTTCTCTTTAATTACTAGATTTTTGAGAGTGGGTCATTTATATTACGTTGAATGTGTAGCGTAACCAACACCTCTGACAATAATAGATTTTCTGGTTAATGCTTTCAGACAGTAATACCTTTTCAAAGTATTTACGATTACTGTACGTCACACCGCTCGATGTTATCCCGCTACGAAGATAGCCTCACAGTTTAGGTTTGCTTGTACAAGCGTGCTTTTAGTCTGTAAAAACGCTCAGTAATTACGCTTGCACAAGCTTCAGTGACTATCAATGAAGTCTCTATCAGTCTAAATAGCAAAATTACTGTACTCACGGCGACGTATGCTTGATTAAGTGCTTAGTCATGCATGGTTGTCAAGCTACTAGTTACATGTGTGGTCAACTTGCGCCCGCAGGGATAGCAGACAGTTGAAAAGCCCGTATCACTGTCCACTGGAGATAAGCGATCCGCTCCTGAACTGGTTGAAAGAGCTTGGTCGTTCTAGAGTGACTGGCGACGGAAATTAGCGATCTTCGTACACGAGATGTCTATAGTGACTTCAGAGAGCTGAGCCGGATTTCTATGTTAGGTTTCTTCAGCAGCGCCCCACGGAACATGCTAAATCGGTGTAGCAGTCCATGCTGCAGAAAAAATACGCCATCGACCTTTCATATACCTTACTGTCGCGAGCAGCTTCTTTGAACAATGAAAATGGGAAATTACATTAAGGCTTCGCCTTTTTTTCCACTTTATAAAGCAGTTCGCAACTATTTTCTTTTTCTGAAATCAGTGCTGTGAGTTCGGCTCTTCGTGGATTCTGTTCATTTTGTAACAGCATGTTTATCACATTAAATTTTACGTATGCACTGCGTGTACATTTGTCCTTTTAAGGTTTTCTGTTTAAGAAATGCATCTTAGCGTTAAGGATTTTAATTTGTCCACTTAACATTTTTGAGTGCTGCAGGCCATAATTCAGTCACGTTACCTCCGCCTAGCAGAGTTTCTAGATACGTATGGTATTTTATCCCGTCTGCTAAAAAATGGAAATGCCGTTACTGCCAGTACATAGCTTCCTGCTCTGGCTACTCGAAAGAACACACAAACGTCATGAATCCAGTTGTACTTCGAACTGTATCAGGAATAATCAACCAATTATTCTTCTGCAGACATTTAAGAGATGTCTCAATCTTCCTCACCGACGAAATCAATGTGAGTATTCCGTCGTTTTAGTTCCCGATGAGACGCACATTTTTGTGGCGTTCACCCCAGTCTACGTTTCACATTTAAAGCAATGTGACTTGCGCAAATTGCTTTTACCAATTTAGAAATTACAAAACGTACACTAATGCCCACTTATATAAAATGCAATGTGAATTGACTCTTGCCAAGGCAACTACATGGAGAAATGGAAATATTAGTTCCTTGGCACATTTTATGGATGAGGACTTCTGCGAGTTGTTTCAATCTGAATTTGAAATACTTCCTGCGGTGAAGACATACACCGCAAGTAGTATTTCAAATTTGGTAAAGGCTCTTATCACCAAATTAAATTTAAGTAAAAAATCACTGTCATAATAAACTCAAGATTTCTAAAATGCTTTTAAACATTCCACACAACCCATGTGCTTGTCTATTTAAATTCCATTCGGCAATATTCAATGCGAAAGTCAGTATACGAAAGTCAAAGGAAAAGTTATGTTCTTTAAAAATACTTAAACGCAAGGCATTAAATACCGATCAGTAACGGCTTAGCCCCATAACACGTGGGGATTCTTCAGTCCGGAAGAACTCCAAGGAAGCCACGAACCAGAACCCACAGCGACTGTATCTGTTTGGAACAATTACTGTCGTTTCAGGAAGTAGAAAATTCCTACAGTAGATTTTCTGTTAAATTGAGTATTCAATAAAATTAAAGATGTTCACAGTTTTAGCAATTCCTAATTCTTATTGAAGGAAAAATGCAGGATTTTCGAATATTTTGAAATTGGAAGGGGTATAACGGAAAATTGTTGATCTTTGTCAACACGTGTATTGCACTGATCGCAACAGCAGTAGTTACATCAGTGGGTGGTATCGACAGTTCCTGTTACATTTCATCGCCTCCACACATCACTGGAGTATGGTTCGAAGCTAACATCGGGTCGAAACCTGTGACCATTTTTGATTGAAAGCTGTTCTAGGTAGGATTTTATTACGAAAAATAATCCTCTACGTTTTTCTCAATAAATGTTGGAGAGTGGAAGTAGCTACCGCTAAAATGGCCTTTAAGAAGGCAGTGAGTTTAGTTTGATTTATTTTATCATGTGAATGATTAGTATCGTTTCAGTCAATGAGCGGTTCTAAATCATTGCCTGGAAATAAGTTTTGCCAATCCTATGACATTTGCCGCAACTGTATCACTAGTTGTAAAAAGATCTTAACTGCCACAGCTGTTTAAACGTCTGCGCAAGACATGGATAATCGCAACCCAGCGTCGAACGAAGCTGAAATACCCTGATGAAGCATGAAACTTTTTGATTTTGTGTTTCCACACGAACTGCTTGTACACATGTTAATTTTCCTGCTATGCTACTCGAAGGATTTTATGTTGCCAATGGAAGGTCAAAATACAAGTCTATTTTTGAAGATTTTTACATTTTATGGATGTTTTTAACTAGTTTGGGCAAGTTTTTTTGAATGGAAGTGGTTCACGTGAGACATCCACCACACTTACTTCGCAACATCTCTTAGCCCTTCGAGGTATTTCGTGCTAAAGAGCTGTTTAAGGATTTGAGTGTGCTCCAACAATCTTTCATTCCACAATCTGTTTCACTGCAATAGATCCGGGTGGCAGGCGTACGTAATATGTCACTTTCCAGCGCCAGGTTTTTCCGTGATTCGTGGCACCACAGATGTGTAAGAATTTGATGTTGTAGCATCCGTGCACCATTCAATGTGCGTATTGGTGAAACGGAGGCCAACAGCAGTGACTGACAAGGAAAGGAAATTGTGGGGTCTGCATACTTCTTAAGTGACCAGGGGGTGAAACAACACCTTAACACCATGACTCGCGAGGATGGACTTGGCTGCGTTCATAGTGGCACCGACAAAGGCCGTCAGACGCCGTCGCGTAGAGGTCGCCCAATGACAGATCGTGCGTCTGATCCCATTCGTCAGTTTTTAGCGGGGTCTTTTTTTTTTTGTGGTTTTAGGGCGCACAACTTCAATGGTCATTAGCGCCCTGACTACTCTAAGAATGCACCGCGAGGCACAAGTTGACAACAACTAAAAGGGAAAACACGATAAAAGACAGACTGACAGGCATAGGATTAAAAAACAGCATCATCAAATGTCCTTAGCGAGGTGTGTCAAATTGATAAAACGAAGAACACGAGCAGCTGCTCGTGGGTCATCCGCTAAAATGGCATCGAAAGTATTTGGCAGGTTAAGATCGAGGCGCAGTGTGTTAAGATCTGGACAGGACATTAAAATGTGTCTAACCGTCAGCAAGTGCCCACATGGGCAGAACGGCGCCGGCGCAGCCGTCAGCAGATGGCGATGGCTGAACCGGCAGTGTCCAATTCTTAACCGGGCTAAAACGACCTCCTCCCGCCGAGAAGGGCGTGAGGAGGACGTCCAAGCCACGGGAAGAGGTTTTAAGGCCCGAAGCTTGTTGTCGGTAAGTGCAGCCCAATCGGCATGCCACAGAGATAAGATGCGCCGACAAATCACCCTGCTAAAATCGGACGAAGGGACACAACAAGAAGCTGTCCGAGGCTGGAGGACCGCAGCCTTGGCCGCAGCATCTGCAGCTTCGTTCCCAGGGATACAGACATGGCCAGGAACCCACATAAAGCTAACTGGAGAACCGACGTCCACCAGCTGCTGAAGAGAGCGTTGGATCCGGTGTACGAAGGGGTGAACCGGGTACGGATCACTGAGGCTCTGGATGGCGCTCAGGGAATCTGAGCAGATGACATAAGCAGAATGTCGGTGGCGGCAGATGTAAAGAACAGCCTGGTAGAGGGCAAAGAGCTCAGCTGTGAAGACCGAACAATGGCCATGGAGCCGGTATTTGAAACTTTGTGCCTCGACAATAAAGGAACACCCGACCCCGTCATTGGTCTTACAGCCATCTGTATAAATGAAAGTCATGTCGATGAACTTCGAACGAAGTTCCAAAAAACGGGAGTGGTAGACCGAACTGGGAGTGACCTCTTTTGGGAGCGAGCTGAGGTCAAGGTGAACGCGGACCTGAGCCTGGAGCCAAGGTGGCGTGCGGCTCTCGCCCACTCGAAAGGTTGCAGGGAGGGAAAAAGTAAGGTGTTGGAGGCGACGAAAGCGAACGCCAGGGGGTAGCAGGGCAGAGACATACAACCCGTATTGACGGTCAAGAGAGTCGTCAAAAAAGGAACGATAAGACGGATGGTCGGGCATTGACAGTAGCCGACAGGCATACCGACAAAGCAGTATATCGCGCCGGTAGGTGAGTGGCAATTCGCCAGCGTCAGCATGAAGACTCTCTACGGGACTGGTATAAAATGCTCCGATCGCAAGTCGTGAACCCCGATGTTGTATGGAGTTGAGGCGGCGTAAGATGGATGGCCGTGCAGAGGAGTATACGAAGCTCCCATAATCCAGCTTGGAGCGGACGATCGACCGATATAGACGAAGTAGGACGGTTCGATCCGCTCCCCACGACAGACCACTGAGAACACGGAGGACATTTAAAGAACGGGTACAACGGGCGGCCAAATATGACATGTGGAGACCAGCTAAGTTTCCTGTCAAATGTAAGGCCTAAAAATTTGGTTGTCTCCACGATTGGGAGAGCAACGGGACCGAGTCGTAAGGACGGTGGGAGAAACTCTTTGTAGCGCCAGAAGTTAATACAGACCGTCTTCTCGGCAGAAAAACGGAAGCCATTGGCGACACTCCAGGAGTAAAGACGGTCAAGAGAACGCTGAAGACAGCGCTCCAGGACACGTGTACACTGCGCGCTGCAATAGATGGTAAAATCGTCCACGAAAAGGGAGCCTGATACATCAGCTGGGAGGCAATCCATTATTGGATTGATCGCGATGGCGAAGAGAGCGACGCTCAAAACTGAGCCCTGTGGCACCCCATTCTCCTGGCGAAAGGTGTCGGACAGGACAGAACCCACACGTACCCTGAACTGTCGATCCATTAAAAAGGAACGAATAAAAAGAGGGAGGCGACCGCGAAGGCCCCATGTATGCATGGTGCCGAGGATGCCCGCCTTCCAACAGGTGTCGTAAGCCTTCTCCAAATCAAAGAACACAGCCGCGGTCGGGCGCTTCCGCAAGAAGTTATTCATAATGAAGGTCGACAAGGTAACCAGATGGTCAACAGCAGAGCGGCGCCTACGAAATCCACATTGTACATTGGTAAGTAGGCGTCGAGACTCGAGCAGCCAAACCAATCGAGAGTTAACCATTCGCTCCATCACTTTACAGACACAGCTGGTAAGCGAGATAGGTCGATAACTGGAAGGCAAGTGCTTGTCCTTCCCCGGCTTAGGAATCGGGACAACAATAGACTCGTGCCAGCATGCGGGAACATGTCCCTCAATCCAGATGCGATTGTATGTACGAAGAAGAAAACCTTTACCCGCAGGAGAAAGGTTCTTCAGCATCTGAATATGAATAGAATCTGGCCCTGGAGCAGAGGACCGTGATCGGCCAAGTGCGTATTCGAGTTCCCGCATGGTGAATGGGGCATTATAACTTTCACAATTCGAGGAGCGGAAGCTAAGTGGCCTAGCCTCCTCTGCCTGTTTGCGGGGGAGGAAGGCAGGGTGGTAATGAGCGGAGCTCGAAACCTCGGCGAAAAAGCGGCCGAAGGCATTGGAGACAGCCTCAGGGGCCACAAGGACGTCATTCGCGACCTTCAAGCCAGAAACTGGTGAGTGGACCTTAGTGCCAGATAGCCGGCGCAGGCTACCCCAGACAACAGAAGAAGGAGTAAAACTGTTGAAGGTGCTTGTGAAAGCAGCCCAGCTGGCTTTCTTGCTTTCTTTGATAATACGACGACACTGAGCACGTAATCGTTTATAATTGATACAATTCGCCACTGTAGGGTGGCGTTTAAAAGTGCGTAAAGCACGTCGACGGGCACGTAAAGCGTCTCTACATGCTGCGGTCCACCAGGGGACCGGTACGCGACGTGGAGAAGGAGGGTGAGGGATGGAATATTCAGCAGCAGCGAGAATGACTTCCGTGAGGTGTGCGACCTGACGATCGCAGCTTGTAAAGGTTTGATCCTGAAAGGTCGCCCTGGAAGAGAAGAGCCCCCAGTCTGCCTTGGAGATGGTCCAATTAGAGAAGCACAGAGAGGGGGTATGCTGCAGGAGATGGATAACACACGGGAAGTGGTCGCTCGAATAAGTATCAGAAAGTGCATACCACTCAAACCGGCGTGCAAGTTGGGGAGTACATATGGAGAGGTCTAAATGGGAATAGGTGTGAGATGTGTCCGAAAGGAAAGTAGGGGCGCCAGTATTGAGGCAGACAAGATCGAGCTGGTTGAAAAGGTCTGCTAACAAGGAGCCCCTCGGGCAGGATGCTGGAGAGCCCCAAAGGGGATGGTGGGCATTGAAGTCTCCAGTTAACAAAAATGGTGCAGGTAGCTGAGCAATAAGTTGCATCACGTCTGCCCTGGTAACGGCAGATGACGATGGAGTGTAAACGGTACAGAAGGAAAACGTAAAAGTGGGGAGAGTAATGCGGATGGCAACTGCCTGCAGGCCGGTGTGCAACGTGATGGGATCGTAGTAAATATCATCCCAGACCAGCAACATAACCCCTCCATGAGCTGCGATACCTACCACAGGGGGTAGGTCAAAACGCACAGAGGTGTAGTGTGCCAAGGCAATTTGATCGCATGGGCGTAGCTTCGTTTCCTGGAGGGCTACGACAAGCGGACGGTGCAAGCGGAGCAGCAACTTCAAGTCCTCTCGGTTGGAGCGAATGCTGCGAATATTCCAGTGAATAAGTGCCATCGTAAGAAAAGAAAGATGAGAGAAGTGGTCACCTCGAAGGCCGCTTAGGGCCTGGCTTCGAGCGAGCACTGCCGCCGCTATCAGTAGGCGGACAGTCATCGTCCATTGGGTCTATAGGGTCATCGGCCATCTCGGCAGGATGGCCGGGAGGGGGAGCTTCCTCCGCCAGTGAACGGCCAGATGTACGGCGACCAGCGGTGCGGCCAGGCGAAACGGATGACGGCCTGGGACGGCAGCCGCTGGGTGGCGCAAGAGAAGAAATGCGCCGTGGCGGGGAAGGAGAACTGTGCTTCCTATGCGCCTTTTTGGAAGGACGTGTAGTGGAAGTACCGGTCGAAGGCTGTGAGGTCGAGGTACGGAGGAAGTCTGCACGGGATGGTTCCTTCTTGAAGGCCCGTGCATCTGACTTCGGTGTCTTCGTCTTAGCAGAAGCTGAAGAAGGTGCTCGTGTCTGTGGGGTGATGGGAGGAAGAGGAGACGTCGACCGCGCGATCTTAGCACTGGCCGAACGGACGACCGTGGTGCTGAAGGTCAGATCGCATGTCTGGGTTGCTACCTCCCGGGTAGTCCGAGGAGAGGCGAGGACAGTACTGTATTTCCCCGCTGGGAGCAGCGTGGGCTTCCTACTAGCCAATAGCTTGCGAGCAGCCGAGGTGGACACTTTCTCTTTGACCCGAATTTCCTGGATACAGCGTTCTTCCTTATAGACAGGACAGTCGCGGGAGGATGCTGCATGGTCACCCTGACAGTTCACACAACGAGGAGACGGAGGTGGACAGTCACCCTCATGGGCATCCCTGCCACAGGTGACACATTTAGCCGCATTGGAACAAGACTGCCGAGTGTGATTGAAACGCTGACACTGGTAGCAGCGCGTAGGTGTCGGGATATAGGGAAGAACAGAAATAACCTCGTAGCCCGCCTTGATGCGCGATGGCAGCTTAACACTATTGAAGGTCAAGAAAATTGTCCGGGTCGGTACAAGGTCATTGTTGACCTTTTTCATGACCCTATGGACAGCCGTCACGCCCTGCTCAGCGAGGAATGATTGAAGCTCCTCGTCAGTCAATCCGTCGAGGGAGCCAGTATAGACCACACCACGAGACGAATTCAAAGTTCGGTGGGCCTCCACCCGGACAGGGAACGTGTACAGGAGGGTGGCCCGAAGCAGTTTTTGTGCCTGAAAGGCATTCTCAGTTTCTAGTAATAAGGTGCCGTTACGCAACCTGGTACAGGATTTGACAGATCCAGCTATGGCATCTACGCCCTTCTGAATAACGAAAGGGTTGACAGAGGAAAAATCCTTTCCGTCCTCAGTTCGAGAAACTACGAGGAACTGTGGGGCAGGCGGTAGTACTTTTGTCACTGTTGGCTGGTCACGTTTCCGTTTTTGGGTCGAAGTCTAAAGAGATGGAGTAGAATCCATTGCGGAGGAATCCCCCATGATTGCCAGCGTCTCCGATGGCGCGCTCCTTCCTTGTGGGGACCCTCTCAGAGGGCACTCCCGCCTTAGGTGAATGTTTACACCTCAGGTCACACCTCCCGAGAAACAGACGGAGGGACCAATCGGCATGGTCAGAAGGTATCAGCTCAGGCAATCACCCCTCCCCGGGCCTGGCCTTTACCAGGGGGTACGCGCGTGCCTTACATGTCTACCCAGGGCGGGGACTTACGCGTTACCCCGTCACCGGCTACGCGTGCGAACGCGTGGGTCGGCCTTCAGGCACGCACAGGGAGGAAGGAAGAAGAGGAAAAAGAGGAAAAAGAGGAAAAAGAAGAAAAAGGAGAGAGAGAGGGAGAAAGAGGACAGACTGTCTCAAACGCCGAGGCGGAGACCAGAGAAGGCAAGGAGAAGAAGGCAATGAGAAAGCAAGGGGAAGAAGGCAATGAGAAGGCAAGGAGAAAAAGACAATGAGAAGGCAAGGAGAATAAGGCAATGAGAAGGCAAGGAGAAGGCAAGGGAAAGAGCAAGGAAGCCAGTGAGGTGGAGAAGAGCAAAGAAAGGAACCAACAAAAGGAAGGAAGAAACGAGAAGTGAAAAAACCAAAAGGACCACGATGATAGGTCGTGGAACCGTCCGTCTCCGGACGCAGGCGCGAACTACCCCCGTGAGGGGGATGGACTCCTTGTAGTCGCCTCTTACGACAGGCAGGAATACCGCGGGCCTATTCTAATCCCCGGACCCGCAGGGGGGTTAGCGGGGTCGAGCAAGCTAGGTTAGATTTTACCCTCCAAGGGTGGAAGGCAGACCACGACGCCTCCGTGCTTTGAGGCGAGTGCTGCGATGCGGAGTTGGCTGTTTAAAAATTGCCGAATGAGCTGTACCTGTCTCAAAAAGAACGTGACGAGTATTTTACACTGCCTTCAGTTATTGGCATTACTAGACCAGTTATACGAAAACATGTAGAGGTTATGAGCACATTATGGCGAATCTACGTGGTGAAAGATGTTTATTATATGATGGGTAGAACTTTGAGAATAAGCGAGTATTATTTGATTACTGAAAGGCAGAGTTGTAGTTTCACTGCATCTCACTATTCAAAAAACTTAGTAGCGCAATACTGACGGTATAAACAGATTCCAGTACTAGGAACGTCACTGTTCTTTAAACACTTGCCTAGTGGATTTGAGATTTCTGGCGGCAGTATTTGAGATTCAGTGCAGCTTTTAAAAAAGGGAATGAAATACATTACAGTGCCATAGGGCACTTTCACGAAGCGTTATAAAATTGAAAATTTTGCAGCGCAGTATTTGTGCGCAACAGTGAAAATACATCCTTTGAAATTAGTGTTTAGGGCATGATAACGGCCAACACATCGCACAGAAACTTTGGAACTGTACTTTTTCAGAAAGCGGTATAGGCTATATTGGAAAGATTTAATCGCCATGTCAAATATCAGAGTATCACCTGTAGTTTCGCTTGACTTTAAATTGCATCTTTAATGCAAATATCAGATTTTTTAATATAGCTCAAATCACACCTATACGAGCACTCTAAATCTGCTTTGTTGAAGTTATCTGAAGTTGCGCAGACATACTTCAACTAACATACAACGGCTGTCATTCATCATGCGTGTGAAAAAGTCTGGATGAGAAACTCTTAACTGAAGCACTGCTAAGTGGAAAAACTTACACCACATTTGCAAACCACTTCACGTAACAGAATCAGCCTGCTTCAATAAGAACAATTTATAGGCAGCTGATATCTACATACAACACAAAAGTATCAACTACAGTAACCTTTCTCCTAGAGATACACCATCCGCGTCACTAACAAATTATTTATCGAGGTTATAATCTCCACCTAAAATTTGTTTGCGGTTTCCAGTGACCTGCAATTTCTGTCTACAGATACCAAACTATATCCCAATTGTACAACCTCTGACTAAGTTCGGTGAATAGTCCTGCAACATTAACGTAGATTAACTATCAACTACAGTTACCTTAGTGTCCATCGAAATAGTCACCTCTCATAACTATGCGCCGCTGTGCTCTGCGATACATGTTCTGGAAATTATGCACTAAATCTTTGGGATGGTGTTCAAAAGCCGCATTACGTTTCGTTGGACGTCAGAAATATGGCCAAATCGTTCCTTTAAAAGCGAGGTTGAGTCAAGGGAATAGAAAGAAGTCTGGAGGATTGATATCCGGCGAGTATGGTGGATGTTCAAGTTGCACCACCCCCTTTTTGCCAGGAACTGTTTGACAATATTGACTGTGAGCGAGCGTTGTGAACAAAAACCCAGGAACCTTTGTGTGCGCACTGGGGTCGTACCCTGCGTAGACGTTGCATAAAACTGGACAAAATTTCGATATACCGTGGAGCGTTCAATTTCGATCCTCAGGTAGAAATAGCTTGTGGATAATGCCTTTACTATAGAAAAAGTGCGCGGTTTTTCGTCTCACTTTCGGACTAGGTTGTCGGAAAACGTCAATCCATGCTTTGCCGTTTCGTTTCAGACTCTACAGTCACCAGGTTTCATCCTCAGTGATAATACGGTTCAAGAAATTGAGTGTCGCATAGAGTGTTCGACAAAATCCAGTGAAGCCTCTAAACGTGCCTGCTTCTGATCGTCCGATAAGTGATGTGGCACAAAACTTTTTCTCTACCCTAACTCCTGGTTAGATTTGTCGCACGGATTCACCGTTTATCTGACTCACCCGTTATCATGCGCACAGTTAATCGGCGATCGTTCGTTATTAATGTCCTCACTTTCTGAATGTCGCCGGTCGTCCGCTACGGGGATTGTCAAACTTTTCCGGCCTCCTCGACAACGTGCGAACCACTGGTAGACAATTCGTGGCCAGTGATTGATCCCATAAAAATACCAGCACTGCATGCGTTTGTTTCGGTGTCTTGCCAAGCTTAAAGCTTGGCATTGATCCTTTGCTCGTTCACTGTCCTGTTGTCACTACAGAACCAACGCACTAGGCAAGCACCTCGTCCAGCAACACTAACGCAGAACATAACGCTGCTCAGCTGAACTGCGGTGGGCTAGCCAGGTGCAGCGTTGTGAGTCGCTGTTGTTGCATAATCGCCTGTTGTGACTTCACGAAACTTTAGTTGGAGGTTGCATTCTGCAGCCGCAGGTTGCTACGAACTATTCCTTTCACCAAACGGTTTCTTACGTCCACGTTTCGTGTCATGTCGGCCATTATGACCAAAATAACCATTTGAATTTCACCGATTGTCGTCTGAAATATGTACGTTCGGGCGATGAGATTGGCTATATTCCGACTGCGTACGTATTTGCGTACTCATATGAAAATACCGTTCGTCTTCGGACGATATCTGTCGTCGGCCGTATCACCGATATCTGTGCGACTGTAACCGTTGTGTTAGGGATGCACCAGCTCGGCTGCCAGCTGTCAGAACCCAACATGTCTCACTAAACACGAGATACCAATGTCACACGAGACGTGACCGCTACCGACGAGTAATTGCCGCCGCACGGCCCTCACCGAACGTCAGGGAAACAAGGTCTACATCCCATTCACCGACGATTAGCAGTCATGGCCTACACTCAATGCCCCTGGAAACGACTGACCGACCGATTATTTCGTGGCAGGCTACGCGTCCCGACCAACCACATTCGGCGATTACAGCGCCGCCGTGTTTCCTTTAAGTCCAACGTGCCTGTTCTACGACATACCGCTTGGTTTTACACATACAAAAACGGTTTGACTTGTTTTAGAGATAACAAGGCCAAAAAAAACAGGGGAAGCTGTTACTTTGCAGCTGGGATCTGCAGATTTTCGTAATTAATAACGGATGAACTACGCATTTGAGTTGCTGAAAATGAAGCCATTCTTAACGATCAACTAAGAGGCGGTACGCTCCGAGCAGAGGTTAGCTACTTTATGATTTCTAACGACTCGCGTAAGGTAAGGTCTCAAATTCAGTACTGTTGTATCCCCAAAATTATGGAAATTTTTTCTGAAAACTTCGACGTCATTTATAGTTGACTGAATTAATACATCATGGTAAAGCAAACCAAATGAAACAGGCGTCCATGTGAAGTTAATTAAATTGATGTATGCAGCGTAAAAGTTGACCTGGAAACTTAAACTCATTTCAAATGCAAAGAGATTACACGTGGTGTCACATGTAATAAATACGTACGAAATGAAGCACTTATCAACATTACATCTGTTAAGGAGTCCCTTTTTCTTCGTAGCCGAGGCCTTGACATAGGCTGGAGTTTTGGACCACGACGATGAAACTAGTTTATTAACGTCCACTGAATGTCCACTACATTTCCAATAACTTTGGGGAACAAAACCTAAAAAACAAAAGGCCTCCGGCTTTTTCATTTTTATGTACAACGCGAAAGCACTACGGATTAGTTATAAATTGTCATTTCTTACATTTAATTTGCTGTATTCTTCCAACTAAGTGTCCCTAAAACATCTGCAGTGTTTAAATTTCTCCAGAATAATCTTAAGGTTGAAGCTCTTATGTGTGTTTGCTTTAACAATACATGTGTTATTGGGTGCGATCCGCCTTCAGCAAAAACATCTTGTTTTTACAGCTGGTGAACAGTGACAGCTCAGTACACAGAACTTGACATTGAATAAGATGAGGAAAAACGAAAACATGAGAAACTAAAGAAAAACAGACTAAAAACGTAATACAGCCGGAGAACTACACGTGTTAAGAAGCCATAAAATCAATCCCACTGATGCTGCAATTGCATTTAAACATGTCTGCGACAAAAAACAATTGTATATGGAGATGGTAACCGTTCTTGTGCACAGAACAATTACCATCTTCATATAGATAAGGCTAACCCGCCAATGATCTTTAGTGCGAATGCACTCACATTGCCCGAACCCACGGGAGTCTGTAGATTGTCTGCTGCGAGTAATGAGTATAATGGGCAGGGGCACTACAAATTTAGTGTGTGGGCAGTAAGTTGGGAATGTGGGTCTCACGGGGAGTGTGCCAGAGGTCAGTCCCTGCAGTCTCACTGTGCTACGTCTTCAATGACTCAGAGCGTCTGCATTGTAAGCAGGAGATCCTTGGTTCGACTCCCCGTCGAGGCACATTTTCAAATGTCCCCGTTGATATTTATCAATGCATTTAAGCAGCTAAAGGTCTGGATTTCATCGTAATTTCGGAAACAATTGCGTTTCGCTAAAGGCGGACACCACCAAATAACTTACGTATTTCTCCAGAATCTGTTCTTAGAGAGTCGTCCGCTTCGCACTCATGTATACTAGAACATCATTTAATCCCATGCACAACGATGAAATACGGGGGCTTTGTACGGCAGAGCTACGCACGGCACTGTTTGTCGCGTGGAGTGGCGTTGGGGGGAGGGGCTCAGCTGTTGGCTGTTATTAGCCCGACACGCCGCTAGGCACGTTTGTCGGTCGGAAGGCCTTCGCTTACAATCAGTCGGTGCGTGTATAGGGCTCTAACGATGCAATGAACAGCAGACCCTCTACTCCCTCTACCACAGGAAACGTGTTACAATAAACTTTCCCACTCCTTCCGCCACAAGGAAAAGCAATAGAATTTAAACTGTGACTATGACCTAGCATAGCAGTCATGACGAAATTTAAGGAACTGGGAATGACACCAGTAGACTCATTACCGCGCTATCATCCGAAATTCATGTAGTGGTAATAGTTTCAAAAAATTTGCTGATTGCCTGTTTCCCACGATACACAAAATATTCGTTTCGACATAATTCCAGGCTATGTTCGCTGTTGGTTTCACTGTATTTCAAGGTTTAGCGTAAAACACCACTGCGAGGCGTGTTCATACAAAGCACTAAGTCTACGTCCTCTTTACTTTATTCGACTGCTATATGTGTTAAGTACATCACTGCCCCGGAGAGCCATGTGGAGGTATTCTCAGTAAATCGCAGCTGAAACTTTTTTCTTCCTAGGGAAAGGCAACCGACCGAACTGTCCCTGTACGCTGTTCATTAGTAACCAAGAAAAGTTTTGTGTCACTCCAACAGTCAATTAACGTATTTTCTCCTATGGCGTCACTGTTCCACTTTTCCGTAAGTTGGCATCAACCCGTACCCATTCGTTCGATTTCTAACTTCTCCAGCATGGGTAAAATTTTCTGGCTATTTTCTGCTTTGAAATACATTTCCGTGAACTGCAGTAACTAAAATGTCACCAATATTTTCGTTAATTGCAGCGGTTAACCTATCAATTTACTATTTTCTACGTCGTAATATTTAAAGTTTTTTATTGGCATTTTTTTTAAAACACGCAATGTGAGACAACTTCACCACCACAGCCACACTAATTCTTTTGCGCCAATTACAGCAACGGCTGTCCCTGGTAGAAAGACACGTAGCGGTGAAATTGTAAGGGTGACATGCAAGAACATTCCACAGATTTATTACTTTCGCGAAAAAGCGAAGTACAAGTCAACAGCTTTCGCTACACACATTTCATCAGAACTAATTGAGAAGGATTCCGTCTTTTTCAATTAACTTGCCACCTTCCAAGAACAGACGAATGAGAAACTACGTTCGCTCACAGCATTTGCATGAATTTTACGTAGTCCCCACTTTCATTTACAGCAATTGATGTACAGAGTGTGTGTGTGTGTGTGTGTGTGTGTGTGTGTGTGTGTGTGTGTGTGTGTGAGTAAATGGGTGTAACATACATCAAAATAGTTGTTTCCACAATCTAGTAAGTTTCCTGAATTTGATTTTCACTTAGTTATGATAAAGTGCGTTAAAAATATGCAAAGCCCGTTGACAAATGACGCGATCGTAAGTAGTAGGCTACATTTCGTCAGACTTATCTGTTTTGCATTCATATTTATTCGCTTCAACTGAAATCTCATTTGAACCTATGACCTGGAGCTATGCTACAGATCATTACACAAGTGTGTACTGTGACTAACTGCACTACGTATGTTCCCGCAACTTCAAATTCAACAGCTGACCTATAGCTCTGGCAACAGTGCCGCAAGCGTAAGAAATTATCTTTAACTCAAGAGGTAAAGGGCGGAGAGAGACTGACCATCCCCCGAATCCACATCGGAAAGCTGGCTTCCTGCACCGGTGCTCTGTGGTTCTGGAATACAGAATTTAAAAATTGTCACTGGAATCGTCTATCACTCCTAGTTCTGGACTTAGAACACTTACGTGTCTTCATCTGATTTCAAAATTAGAAGATGAGCTATCGCACAGCACAAGGAAGTGAGAGTAAACATTTAGTAAAACCAGTTGCATTGGCAGTGTAAACGGGATAGTTTAGGTCTGACTACATTAACTCCACACCTCAAATTACCACACCGCCACGTTTAAGTCTCAATCTAATACCTCTTCGTACAATTTACAGCATGCCCACGCATGTGTTTATTAGAAACAATAAGAAGCTAATCGCAAACGAGTTACAACATCGCTGCCAACCATGGTCGGCATAAGTGTTTTAGGTGGTCTACCACGCTTTACTACTCTGTGAAACAACGATATTTGGGATCCCTCTACATTTAATGCAGAAGCCAACGATCCAACCCATCATCCTTACGAAATAAACATTTGCGCTAAGAAAAATTGTTAAATTTAGCAAGTAACAGTACATCGAAGCAACTCACATTTCAACTTTTTCACAATAACTGAGTAAAAACCTCTTAGGAAGTAACAAATCAGTCAAGATTCGCTGTACACAGCAAATCTCGGAAGCACAACTTAGCTTAATCGTAGCTTGACCATGAACTAAATAGCTCGTTTCCATCTGGCATGCGGTTGAACGTTGACAACGTTGTAACACCTGCACCAGTACCGAGAAAAATTTTCGCAACACAACTGCACTGTTCCGAGCATCAGCTGAATATGTTCCGTACTTACCAAGGAATGCAGCCGCAAACAGCAATGAACTACAAACCCAGCTAATTCCCTCGCAGAATACGGACATCGGCAATGTAAGCGGTGAGGCAGCCCGCTGCTACGGTCCCCACGCGAAACGAAAAGCACGCGCCCGCACTGACGTAGTAAACACGACTGGTGGGACGGGGATACCACAGCGTGTGGCACTGCGTCACGTTGTGACTATAGCGCCCTCTGTAGCAGGAATCTACACGGATCGCTTCTCGATACCTGACAACTCTCGCAGTCTACAAACGGGAAGCGAACCATTGCGGCAGACTTTCCGATAATGATTGGTAATATGGGACGTATATTTTAATGCTGTTAGTCTCGATTTCTGGTACTTCACAGATCGTTGATTTAAGTTGAAGGGTTCACCTTCTATCAGTTCTTTGGGCCGAGTGAAATAGTTTTAGTTAACCTACAAAGGATATTTAATCAACGTGATATTCTGCCAGAGCGAGGAAGAAGGCGAAATAGCGTACACCTGAGATCTATGGACGCGACACTGGTATATCTGTTTTCGTCTACGTCTTCGTAAATATTTATTACGTATTCTTTTTCTTAGACGTGTTCTACATCCTAGAAATATCATCACTGTGGATCTAAGGAACAAGAAGTATTTCAAATATAATAAGATTTGGAGTAGATTTATTTAACGTAATCCACTTCACTGAAATACAATCAAAAATACAAGAGAAAGAAAGACATCAATACAAATCACATATTACAGAACATGCAGTTCTTGTATGCTAATGACAGTCTCCTTATCCAGTCCATGCTTGATGATGCAGCTATGAAAAAGGCTTTCGAATTACCCAGGCAGTCTCTCAGATCACACTCCTCGACAATATGCCGGATGGTCTGGTTCGTTACTCCACTATCACGCCATGGGCTGGTCCGCTTTCCCTGTTTGCACAGGTAGTCCTGTGTCCTGCTCCGGTGCAATTTATATTCTCCCATTTCTAAGCCCTTCTGTATCAGTATAGCAACAATAAAATGTCGCACTTCAGGTAGAGATTCGTAATCTATCTTTCACGCTATTTGCAGCCAGTGGCCAAGTTGCTATCAGCAAGCCGTTGGGTCAGACCTATGCGTGGATTTCTGTATCGAAGTCGGTTTATCGCCAACCCAAGAATATCCTCATGGATGACTAGTGGAAGTTTATTCATTATATTGGAACGTCCTTTCATCAAGACTTACTGGCTTTTTAATAGAGGAGGGGCTATGTGAACAGTGGTTAACACACTGACATTCGGGAGGACGACGGTTCAAACCGCTTCCGGTCATCCTGATTCAGGCTTTCTGTGATTTCCATAAATCGCTACAGGCAAATGTCGTGACTGTTTCTTTCAAAGGGCACGGCCGATTTCCATCTCCATCCTTCCCTAATCTGATGGGACCGGACCGATGATCTCTGTGTTTGGTCTCTTCCCCCCCCCCTCCCCCCCCCCCCCGCCAAACCACCACCACCAAACCAATCAAAGAACCAGCCATATGGCTGAATGTTGGAAGCCAGTATTGTGAAGCAGTTGTTAGGCGCACAGAGGTACTTACGGGTGTACTGAGCTGAGCGTCTATTTCATTTACGTGAGGGCTCCTCAACTGCCGCGGCAACCATAGAAAACATTATCCAGAGCACACAGGTTCGAAGCGTGTCTGATGACGATCCCCAGTTATTACCGCAGAGCTTCTAGAGAAGATTTTTTCAAACATTTACTTTCCGAGAAGGTTTCACGAGATGCTTCCTCAAAGATAGTGTTCTGTCTGGAGTCATTCCAAGTTGCTTTCGGTGAATGGCAGGGAAGCACTGTTTCGTTCATCTGGACCGCCTGTTGCTTAAGTAAGAGTTAATAAAATGAGAGGACCCAATGGTTTGAAAAAATTCTCTACAACAAGATATGGATATATAGAAACACAAAATCAAAATAATAAACCACAGCAGTAAGACCAGAATGTTCGTACATACGTTTTCTTCGCGGCGAACTATTTGCCGGACAGAACATAGATACTAGAAAAAAGATTTATAGCAAAATAATGATGGGTGCAATACAAACTACAGACGACTGAAAAATGAGAAGAGACCTACCAAAATGAACAGAAAGTATCAGAAGTACTGTAAAAGTCAAGGTTGTTAGTCTCCTTCGGATACCTCTACGAAATGAAGGAAGAGGCCAATGGAACAAATATTGGTGCAGTTCCCCTAAAAGAAGTCGATAATAGCAAAGATTACAGAAATTTGAAATAAGAGAATCAGAAATAACAAAGAGAAAACTTTTTCTGGACAAAATACTAAAATCAGCAAGCTTTGAAGGCAGAAGAAATAAGAAATCGGTAACAACATGCACAGAAGAAAGAAGAGGACATAAGAAGCAGTGAAAGCAAACACGAAACACTAAAGAAAGAACAGGAATTGCAGTTGTTACGTGATCCAAGTTCGTCAATACGAAATAAAAAGAAAAATATTTCCGCTGGCTAGGAGATCAGTAGAGACAGATAACAAATTACGATAAGAACAAGGATTCAGCAGGAAACCTCCGGTGTCCATTTCTAAGGTGGTGGTGGTGGTTAGTGTTTAACGTCCCGTCGACAACGAGGTCATTAGAGACGGAGCGCAAGCTCGGGTTAGGGAAGGATTGGGAAGGAAATCGGCCGTGCCCTTTCAAAGGAACCATCCCGGCATTTGCCTGAAACGATTTAGGGAAATCACAGAAAACCTAAATCAGGATGACCGGAGACGGGATTGAACCGTCGTCCTCCCGCATTTCTAAGGAATCCTGTCACCATTGCCTTAACAGATTTAGGAAAAAAACGAAAATTCTAAATCAGGATAGTCGGATGGGGACACTAATGCAGTTCCTGCAAAAATCAAGTTTGCTGTCTGACACAATTCTCTCACTATAGAAACAGAAATTCTAACAGTTCTAAAGTCATCTTCTGCTGACAAACAGTGGAAGCTTGTGGATAATTCTGCTCATTACATTCCCACTGTCGTGAGTAGGGCCTCCCGTCGGGTAGAACGTTCGTCGAGTGCAAGTCTTTAGATTGGACGCCACTTCGGCGAATTGCGCGTCGATGGGGGATGAAATGATGATGATTAGGACAACACAACACCCAGTCCCTGAGCGGAGAAAATCTCCGACCCAGCCGGGAATCGAAGCAGGGCCCTTGGGATTGACATTCTGTCGCGCTGAACACTCAGCTACCGGGGGCGGACATTCCCACTGTAATATGTTGCGATCTCAATGCAGTACACTCTAAGACAAACCAAACGACGCACCACGGAGAAATTATCCGCATAGGTTGTAAATGGTTAGATGTAATGTACGTATATAGACTAACTAATGATAACAGTTTCAAAAAAAATTACATAAGTTAATCAAGAGATAGAGCTTCACAAATTAAGCAAGTCAATAACATGTCGGTCCAGCTCTGGCCCTTATGCAAACAGTTATTCGGCTTGGCGTTGATTGACAGAATTGTTTGATGTCCTCAGAGCGATATCATTAAACATTCTGTCCAATTGGCGCATTAGATAGTCAAAAGACCGAAATGGTTGGGAGCTCTTGCTCACAATGCCCCAAAAGTTCTCAATTGGGAGGAGACGTAGCGACCTTGCCGGCCAAGGTAAGGTTTGACAAGCAAGAAGACAAACAATTGAAACTCTCGCCGCATGTGGGTGGGCGCTAAGTTGCTGAAATGTAAGCCCAGGATGGCTTGCCAAAAAGGGCAATAAAATGAGGCGTAGAAAGTCGTCGAGGTACCGCTCTGCTCTAAGGGCGCCGCGGATGACACAAAAAGGTGTCCTCCTATGAAAAGAAATGTCCCCCCAGACCGTCAATCCTGGTTGTCGGACGTGTGGTGGGCGGCAGTCGGGCGTTGTCCAGGACGTCTCCAGACACGTCTCCGGCCTCGAATCTCTTTGACTGGAGTAGAATTGTCTTCAGTGATGAGTCGCACCTCGAACTGTGCCCCGATGGTCAGCGAAGACGTTTCTGGAGAGGACCCGACACCGGTGGAATACCAGCCTGATTGCCGCCCAAAATACGGCCCGACAACCAGGAGGCTGAAGCGACAGTTCGTTTCAAAGCACGATTCCTTTGGTTGTCATTCGCAGCATTCTTACAGTACAGGAGAACGTCGACGGTATTCTATGCCTCGTTTTGTTGCCCTTCATGGCAAGCCATCCTAGGCTTATGTCCCAGCAGGATAATGTCCGCCAGACACTGCGAGAGTTTCTACTGCTTGCTCTCATGCTTGCTAAACGTTGTCTTGGCCAGTAAGGTAGCCGGATCTCGCCCCACTTGAGAACGTAGGGCGCTCCAACAAGCTAGCGATTTTGACAATGTAAAGCGCTAATTGGACAGAATTTTCACGATATCCTGTCAGGAGGACATCCAGCATCTCTAGCAGTCAATGCTAAGCCGAATGAGTCGTGGTGAGCTGGCGCCATTTTGTTCACGTATCGTTGAGGTCGATTGTGGTTGAGATAATCTATCTTTTCTTTTCGCGTGTCTTATTTTGCGGCTCCGCAGGCGAAGCGAGTTGGTTGTTAGCCTTCGACAGGTAACCCTCGACATCTGGCGACATTCGCGGGGAAACGAGTGTCAACGAATGCCGAACGAGCGTGATGACCGTTACACGTCGTGGTGTGAAATTGGTTGGGCGTTTTGCCGACATGGGTAGCCTGGAGATAGTTCTCTGACTTTGCTAGGAACAAAATTTGAAGGGAAGCGGTGAAGTTGTGGAACCCGCTCCCACGTATTTTGTACCTGATATGAAGTAAGTCGTCGTAATTGTTTGTTCACCGGCGCACTCAGAGATTTTAAACTTTATTATTATGGTGAGACCTTCGTAGTCGAACCTTAAGACAGTGTGGAAGAGTTCAGTTGGCCTAGTTAAAAGGTCGCCGTTATCTGAAAATTTTTTCGGAAGTTTTACTAGTGCTTTGTGCTTCTTGTAATCAAATGATTTTATGTTGCCGTTTTTAAAGCCTGCACTCTATTAATACAGTTGTCCATGTATAAGTGAGTCAAAGGTTCTGCCGCGTGTTTCTATGTTTCAGAGTTATTGGAATGTCTTTGTGATTCGGGCAGAAAATTTCAGTTGTGCCAGCGCCTTGGCGGGGAGTGAAATGTCATCCGAGGTCTAGACCTGGCAGTGTTTAAGAACCTGGCCACTGCCGGAGTTGTCCACATATCGCCTTCCAAAGTTTAGTATTTATCTTCCTTTCCGTCATGGCGGGTTAAGCTGGTAGATATATATTTTGTAGGTCACCGGTTTGCATATGAACTTGTTTTCTTAAATATTAGGGAATGTCAACTGGCTAAACCTTAAACTGCGTAACATCTGAGTCTCTTGTGCAGCTTTTTCTAGTAATTTTTATTAACACATCTGAGCATGTAAACATTTATTTTTTAAAGATCAGTGTGTTGTAGTTTTTTTTTGTTTAAGTGATTCTGTCACGTTATATAATAGCATCTTACCTTGGCACTACTGTTCAAGTGTTAAGTCACCCTTTACTCGTAATTGTTAGATTATACCTATTTTGAGGGAAGTCCTATACGGGAGTGCGAAGTTCTCAAGTTTGTCAGTAACTCTGTTTTCTTAATTTGGAATTATTTGTTAGATTACTGAGTACGTTGGGTTTCTAAATGTATTTGCTAAGTTTTATCTAGTGGCTTGTCTACAATTTGTAATTGTCAATTTTTTGAAGGGGTAATGGTAATAAACTGTCTTAATTATAAATTGTGACTACCAACCATGATTCCATTCCGCTTCCTCTTTTATGGTGTTTACGATACAATGTGTAAGTGTGGTACACTTATGGAATCACGTATCACCGTATAACTGCTTGCGAAAGGGTCAGAGGTCGACAAACGCTCAATTTGCGAAGCTCTCTCTCTAGAATACAGCACGCAATTTTTTTTGAAATTGTGATCATTTGTTTTTCTATACACGTACAGCACATCTACCGATTTCCGCCTGAGTTGGATAATTATTTCGTGGTGCGTCTTTTTTTGTGTCAGTGAGTGCCTTACAGTGAGAGAGAGACAGGAAATTTACAGAGGTGTATAAAGAGATGATGTCAGCTACTGGGGATATCAGGTACTGAGAATAGCTCTATCAGTTTCATTCCACCTGTAACATACTATGCTTCTAGTGCCTCGTTAAAATAAGCATTCGCTGTTTGGTCCCCTATCCCTCCCCCTTCCCTAATCAACCGAGCAGCCAAAGTAAGCATTACAGAGAACCAGAGAGTCTTGGCACGATACTGCCGTTTGGTAAATATTGCAGCCCTTCCTCTAAATTGATATCGTACGTAACCTCCATCAGGTCAAGTCATTTGTATAGAAAGCGATAGTTACCACTCACAATCATTGATTATGTTTTCTAGTGTAGAATAAGATGCAATATCTCTTTCTCCTAAACCGGTGCTTGCTAAAATGAAACCTCACTGAAAGCCTGTACAAACGCTAGGTATTGTCAGTTCATTCTATGAACCACGAATTACACATCTCAAATTGAAATGCCGACTCCCTTTAAGTATTTTAGACGTGAAAATACCATTCTTAGACTTGACAATATCACAGAACAATCTGGATGTGGAAACATTGAAGGTCCAAATGTCGCTCTAAGCCCTATCTTCTTAGGATGTTATTTTTTACCCACATCCTTTTAGACATGAAAATAGCTTCGTGGCACTAAATTTGAGAGAGCATTATCGTCTCTTAGGCACCAGTTTAACTGACGTGTGTGTGTGTGTGTGTGTGTGTGTGTGTGTGTGTGTGTGTGTGTGTGTGTGTGTTTTGCCCACGTATTTCAGATATGGAAATACTACATACACCTTTATGTAATTTTTGAATAAATATTTCTGAATGTAATACAGGGAAGGTTCAGATCTTTTGGATAGCTTGAGAGAAGCCAAGATCCTTGCTCACAGGCTATATTTTGATGTCATTTTAATGCCCCCACTAAAATACTAGACTGTAATCATTTGTTTCGTTTTAATACTGCATTTATATTGGCTGCATGGGTGAGGGGATGAGGAGAGGAGGAGGGAAGGGGAGAGGGGAAGGGCAGGCGTGTAGGATGTCACGTGAGAGGTAGGTGGGTGTGAGATATCACGTGATACATAAGTATGCGAGCCTTGCCATGTGTTAGATAAGGGGACGTGGTGGCCTTCATCTTGGATTTTTCTTAATTTCGCAACATCACCAGCGACTGCAGCGCCGCTATAGCACTCCCATCTAGGGGCGAATACTTGAATTACGAGTCAAAGTCAGTTTACGTATTCTGCTTAGGCCTAACATCGATGGCTAGTAATCACCGACCTCAGAGCACGGGTATTAAGTGATAAATATGCAGAAGGACGTAAAGTTAACATACAATTACGTCCAATATCATGTTAATTGATCAATAAATACAACAATACTAAATAATCCGTATACTATAACATTCTGTGCACAGACCGTATAAATAACATTTTTGGGTGAAGTCTTCAACACTGTCGATAGACCGCATATAATGCTTTTGAGGACAGTCTTCCTAAAGCTGACGATGTGACACTGCAGCTCAAACACTTGGAGTGCAACTTTTTGTAACACAGAGAGACAGAAAGCGATCGTTCACGCAGTAAATGAACTGTGATGGTAAATTCGTTTCTGTTCCACTTTCTAAATGATTCTTTTCGTACGTTGTTTTACAGTATTCACGCCAGAAATCGAATTTGTTTCGTCTGTTTTTCGTAATACATCAATGTGTTGTCCAACCTCACTGACAGTGATATCAGCAGCTGAAAGCTAGTTCTTGATGGTTCAGATAGCCTAACATTCTAAAGCATCTTGAAAGTTTGGGTTAATTTATGATCGAACACTCATACACCTAATGTGTTAACCATTTCAATTCATGGTAAGCGCTTTATGAATCTTATGATGTTACCCTTCAGATTCTCTCCATACTATTGACTGTAATCGCTTTACTGCTTGCAACATTATTTTCTGCGCAAATTTAACGAGTAGCTAATCCCAAAGCCTGCTAACAGCCACATCTACAATATCTGCGTCTCTGCATAGGTAGTCCATTCGGTTTGGAATTCATAATGATCAGTGGACGCAACTGAAAATCCTTGAATCAAAACGCCGTATATAACATGTTCTTCCGAATGCTATTTCTGTTTCCCTAATCACTACAGTAAAGTTGTTATGAGAAATGTTTAAACAAAGACTCGTTTAAATGACGTCAAATTATTGACAGTGGTAAGAAGCAGCCTGGTTTGTTAACATACTCGTTATCAGTGGATATTTTAGATGTCAATATTTTATCATTGATGTTACGACATTTCAAGATTTTTTTATCGAAATCCATAGATCACATACCTTTCACAACATCGATATTCTGTAATTATCGACGATCATTAAACATCCCTGATTTCCACAAACCAGGTGCTCTCCGGAAAACGGCCACTTCCATGGACGAGTGGTCAGCATGTGCAACTGCCAGTTTTGCCAGGCTTTATCTTTGGCGGGGGACGTGGAACTGGGTGTACTCTGCCTCCTGATGACAGCGGAGCAGCTAGATCAACGAGAAGTAGCAGCTCCAAGATCCGCAAGTCGACAGTGGCTGGAAGAGTGATGTGCTGACCTCATATCTCTCCATATCGCAACTGCGTGACATCAAATGGCAGATGAGGACTCGGCTGCTGGTGAACGTCGCATGGTCTTCAGGCTTAAATCATAGAGTTTTATCTGAAAATCAAAGGACGCTATTAAGTAAGCGCACAACAAATTTGCACCATTCAAACATAGCCCACTTTTGAACGTCTCGCGTGCTACATCTGCACAGGTGGAGAAACTATCTCCATTCTCCTCCGTCTGCCCCCCCCCCCCCCCACACACACACACACACACACACACACACACACACACACACACACACACACACAGACAGAGAGAGAGAGAGAGATTGTCCTGTCCACCTACAACTTCTTAATGACGACTACACACGTAAAGCTACTACTGTACAGGCAGGCCTGCACAGTTTCACCTCTCACGGTAACCTGACATGCTACAGTGGCTGAACACGCCCAAATCAGACAGCCCTTCAGCTTTTTATTTCGTTACAGCCTCAACAGAAGACGCTTTAGCGGTACTATCAAGCCATGACTGTTTTACACGTAGAAACAAGTGTTCTTTGATTTAAAAGTGGAAGAAGGGCCAAGCGCATTGATTCTCAGTTTGTTGGAAAAGGTTTTTATTATTGTGATTCTTCAACTTCTCCCGGCGTAAGTCGTCAACGTACCTGATGACAACGTGGTCGTTTGCCGAACCATTACTCCAGCTGGACACTGGCATCACACTTTTCACTTGTGAACTGTTTCGTCATTATTATTACTTTTCGCTTGTCTCAGTTCCAGCTCCAGTATCGTTGTCATCGCTTTCGATATTTGAAAAGGAGTTCAGAGGAACATTTTGTAATTTCAAAGATCTTAGGAGTTCGAAATACTACTTCCTGTAGTTAAGGGTTTCTTTTCCGTTTTGGTTTCTTCATATAATTCTACTATTCCTTATACTGGAAAGTACAGTCTGTTTATTAGCGGAGGGGTTCTATTTCTTTCTGCTTTCTATAAGCTTTGAAGCCTCATTTAAGCATAAATTTAATTTGCAGTCAACACAACTTCATTTTTGCTGTGTGCTACTACTGCATACATGAAAGCCCTGCAGTTATTTTTGTATGTTTGATAAATTTTGATATCACCTCACATTCCTTTGTGAGAAGGTTCCTATTTTCTTTGGATTCAAATAGAGTAGTCATTTCATCACTGGTTAATATTCTGATGACTAATGACATGATACCCGTTGCAACTGCTCCATGGCACTTGTGAGTAGAGTGACGTTGGTTACTGTAAGAACACGCAGGCAGTTATATCCGCTCACTGCAGTCAGAGCCAACGTGATTTCTTTCTATTTATGGCGAAGCGTCTGCTGCAGTGTCCACGCTCAGCCAACATAAACGAATCGCGGCGGCATTGGGCACTGCTAATCGCTGCACTTGTCGCGAGCCTCGACAACAAGAGCGCACTGGCTCCGCTAACGATACTGTGGAGTTGATACATCTTAACGTAATATGCAGGTCGTAGGTTGGGTAAAAATTCAGTTTGTAACTTCTCATCGCATTAAAATACTTTACAGTCATATTTGATGCAATATTTATTGTCGGTTGTCTCTCTAATGGTAATAGTATTGATTCAGATTGTGCGTGGACACGAAAACACACACACACACACACACACACACACACACACACACACACACACACACACACAGTCATTGATTCCAGTGAGGGTGACAACTAATGTGTGTTTAACACCACATGCACCAGTCAAGTTGGCATCGAGTGGATGAGATTTTTCCACTACCTTGCATTGCAAGAATTGTAAGGAGGAGACGAAGTAAATGGACTTATCTAAAGAGCTGCGACAAAGCAAAGCTTGACCGACTATCAGATAATTGTCCACATGGGTTTTGTGGTGGACGAGTATACTTTTAGTAGCCAACCCACCCACGATCATTACGTAAGATTTCTCGAAGGCGTAGGAGCATTGATTTAATTAAGTCGACAGTGAAGCGTGATGGTTTACTTCCCACCACACGTTTTCTATATTCGTCCAAAGGTCGCTTGCATTTGTAGGTCCACATGGCAATGACCTTGTTACCTTTGCCTACATATCCTCTCTCTGGTTGATGTTCGATGATCGTTCAACGAACGGCAACAGCTTTATCCTCTCTCGGCCCTGAAACCAATCTCGCACTGCTCTGCTATGATGGATGGGGCTCTGCTCCTATAAATAAACATATCTCGTTCGTTCATACATTTATATTTAAATAACATTCGTAATAAGCACATTGTATTATTTTCCACAGTGTGTAAGAATTCAGGCCCTGTCATAATTAAGTGATCTAGATTCAACCGTCCGATTAAGAATGTGGTTTACCCAGTCTATCAAATGATGAGTCGTATTCGTATATCCACATTAAGCCTGACTTGCTGAATCCGATTAGAACGATATGGTATCGAAATTAAATTACAGAAATCGGATAATTTGAACGTCTGTATTGCGCACATAAATTCCTATGATGGAGTAACAGGTAGCAACTGCCTAACAAAAAGTGAGAAATATGTCTACTAGTAGCAATGTAACGTAATTATAACCAATATTTATGTGATGGAAATACTGAATCGAACAATGCACATCTATTTCAGTGGTGGGAAGATGCACCATATCGGATTTGCTGATGACATAATGACAATAATAACAGTAAGAATAATAAAAATCCCGTGGGGCCGATAGGGGAAACCCTCCCCCATATTGGTGGTACCGAGGAAATCAAATACTTGGGGTGAACCAAATACTAAGACAATTCTGAACGGCTACTCAAACCGTTAAACTCAAGACACGTTTGAGAGAAAACTACCGCTACTCTGGTCACCGTCTGTTAGCTCAATGAGCGTGCACACAGGCGCGCGTGTGTGCGCGCGCGTGCGTGTTTGTCCTTAGGATAATTTACGTTAAGTAGTGTGTAAGCTTAGGAACTGATGACCTTAGCAGCTAAGTCCCATAAGATTTCACACACATAAGAACTTTTTTGTAATATATAACTAAACATCGATACATTGATCCCAGCACGAAAACTAAATAATCTCACAAAAGAAAACGACCAACAAAAAATTCTCATCCTTGCTCTTCACGAACCACGACTAACTGACAGTGAAACCTTGCATTACGGAAACCATTGCATCTTCAAGAGCAAAATACAACAAAAGGTAGCGAAAGGCGTATCAATCTTCGGCATTGCTTTTCTCGAACACAGATCTATCATCAACTCTGTCAAAGAAATCACACCCATTAACAATCGAGTTATGACTACACTCATTCAGAGCCCCAGTAAAAAATATACACTTATCAATGCACATGCCCCCACCAACAACGAAAATAAAAAAACACCAAAAATGTCGAGAAATTCTGCAACACACTCGAAAATACTATGAGCAAAATTCACCAAGATGAGGTGAAAATACCAACGGGAGACTTCAATACTACTTGGAACAGAAAAAACTTGTAGAAATATCATTGGTACAAATTCAACACACCGGAACGCTTAGACCTACGGCACACGTCTGACTGACATTTGCCAACAATTCAACCACAAAAGGATGTCTTACCATTTTAGGGAAAAACCAGTTCCCAGGTAACATGCTTGGCTACCAGGTGCAAGCTGCTTTCGTTCGCCTTTCGAGACTCGCTGAAAGCGATTTTTAATTCTTTCGTAGCTGAGCTACAAGACGGCAGATACAAACTCAATAAGGGAATCTTAAGATAACGCTCGAGCAAAACTCGTCTTGCTACTTACAGTAACCCTTAGTGTCAGAGCGAAAACCTTACGGTAACGCAAATTTCATAACGCAAATTTCATAACGCAAATTTCATAACGCAAATTTCATAACGCAAATTTCATAACGCAAATTTCATAACGCAAATTTCATAACGCAAATTTCATAACGCAAATTTCATAACGCAAATTTCATAACGCAAATTTCATAACGCAAATTTCATAACGCAAATTTCATAACGCAAATTTCTGTTTTCTGCCGACATTTTTTGTTGTTGTGAATACATAATTTTATCTATGAAATGCCACATTTTCATAATACTCGCGAATGATGTAGGAAGTGAAGTAAATACAGATCTTTTCGAAGTCAGAAGTCGGTAATGTCCTACTAATTCGTGTTAAAATAGGATCAATCGTCTTACAGACACTTAATGCTTTATTAAAATAGACTGCCGTCGTTATGTTTCTGTAGTAAGCTGAATTTAATTTGTATTAGTACAGTGAATATTTTAGTTGCATTTTCTATTAGTTTACTAGTCGCAACAGTAATCAAAGAGAAATTAATCAGCAGCTGAATTTCCTTTCACGATATCTAAAAATCTGACAATGCTACAGTTCAGTTCACAAAATTCTACGCCCGTAGAAACCTACTTGTATTAACGATGTCATTAAACCATGGTAGTTTTAAGAGTATTTTTCTATAAATGAACTGCCTTGACGGTTGATCGATCAAGAGCGGGAAAGGTAATATTTTACAAATATATGACGAGAGGGACAACTGCTTGAGAGAGCACTTCCCTATCAATACAAGTGTCTGAGAGACGACTTTCCGATCAATCTCCTCGATAGTTTTCTTTCTCAAATCAAGAGTGATTTATCATGCAGTAGCACAGGTGATGTAGTTTTGTTGCTCGACTTTCTTACACTGCGATCGAAAGGTGTCTCAGTTGTTGACAAATTCCAGCAGTGTTGCACACACCTCTTGGGGCAGAATTCGTAGTCCAAAACACTTTTGGAGCTATCAGATGTAAAATATTATGTTCACACTACTCTTTCCTCGAGATTACGTCTTTTGGTGGGGCTCAGCCTTTCCTTTCTTCTTAGGCTGTTAACGATAAAGGCATCATAACACGTCACCAGTAACAGTACTGCATAGAAATGCTCAATGAGCGACCTGATGACGTTCAGTATTAGTCACCCCGCTGATTTTTGTTGTTTCAAATTAGAGCATGCAGTACTCCTACACCAGACTTCTGAACTTTGCCTGTTAAATGCAAATGTCGCACGATGGTAAAATGGTAATCTGTCCCATCAGTTGTCGAGACTTCCTTAATGTGGAAAATCAATCATGTCAGAACCATCTTTGTTGAAACAAGAATATCTTTTTCTGGCGTATTTTTCCCAAAAGCACTCGCTCCACACACAGTTCAAATCTTTCAAGCTGCCTCCTCTACATTCACCCCTGTTATACCAAAAGTAAACGTTGTGTTGCAGATGTTACACCTTTTTCCACTTGCGACTCAATTTTACAATGCTTAACTATAGTTCATGATTTTCAAGTATGCAAAACCCAATGCTTAACTGCACGATGATAACTAGAACTTCAAATTCGAAAATGGCATTGATACATACACTGACAGCGTGGCGCCGCCTCCACATGGGCGGCGCCGGATGGCGTCTGGCCGGTGGCCGGTAGCCGCTGCAGCGCGAGGAAACGCCCGATCGTAAGCTGTTACGACCGCAACGCAGCTACGAGCTGTCCTGCGTAATTGTTTGTGGAATACTTGTTATTGCAGGTGGGTAGAACGTTAAGCGAATTGTCTTCGATGTTCAATCAGACTCATAACATTAGACCGAAATGTGGTAAAAAAGAGGTTGGACGCGAACATGCGACTAAGTTTAGAATGCACGACAATTACCGCAAGACCACGGGCTCATTCCATACAAATCATATAGGAAGTAGACAACACTTCCTCTTAACACGTCCGCATCTTACAGTGTTGCCAGATTGTGCAGATGGCCGGACTTCTTGTCAGGGGCGGTCAGTTTTATTGGCCACCTTAAGTGAACAACTCTGACAGTCTCTGTGGTGGCCGGCCGGCGGTCAGTTTTTATGTCTAAGACTGTACTCACAACAAATGAATCGCTCCTGATCACCCTTCAATGCACATTTTACTTTTCTTTATATCTAATCATCGTATTTCCCCTTCCGCGCTGCCAACTAGTCTGTCCATTCTGCTGAAATTTGGAAGATTCAGTAATTCGTTTCTAAGCTCGTTTTCCAAATTTCAGCCCAATAATCTGGCAACAAATAAGCGTTTTTTTTTTGTAAACACAGCACACCGCAAGACTAATACAACCTCAGGCACAATGCACTCTGAAAAATCCGCTCTTTAATACCAGAAACTGGACTATCTTTGCGTGCTTGTTTCCTCGGTTCTTTCGTGGAAATTTAGCGGTGCCTGGAAATGAGATCTCGATGCAGAGAACAGCCACAGTTATTGGTTGCAATGTTTACGCTACAGCGGTAATTGTCTGGACCTGAAAGGCAACTGGTTACACCATTCTTGCTTTACTTAAACTGTATTTCACTGAGAAACTATAACAACCTGAAATAGTACATAGATATAGTCAACTTCAGCGTGAGGGTGTCAGTGGAAAACCTACTGTCACAGGTTAAGAACGTTTTACGAGTAGTCTTTGAATTAGACACGTAGATCTCGGAGCCGAGTTGCTCTGTGGTTATGGAGCCCAGGCACACGTCACGGACTGAGTCGTCAGACAGCAGTGCAGTAAGGAGATGGGAGGCAATGTCATCTCGTGTAATTGCAATTGTGCGTGGATGTTGGAAGTATGAATTTCCATGAAGTTCTGTGGCGAGTTACAGAAGAGGAGAATGCGCATCAGAAATGGTTTGAAGTGGTGTTGCAAAGGAGCCATCCAGTGAAAATTCTGCATCAAGGAAATTAAGTTCCAATATCTGAACCGTGGCCGAACTTTTACACAGGATCCGAAGAACCATTCATACATCGCCCCTCAGACAGAGACACAAGGTATTGTAGAAGGCCTGTTTAATTACGATGCGATTGGGAACTAAACCATGGCATTGTAGGACTGCATCCACAGGTAACGGAACTTCCCATTCAAAACATTTAACTGTAGACATACTCATTTACACAGTTAAGTAACACCTATTACACGTTTTTATAACTTACATTTTTATTAGATCCTCCCTGAGTGACGAAGACTGGAGGTAATTGTCGAAAGCTCTACTTTACCCAGGTTTTTTCTTATCGGAAACGCTATCATTAGTAAACGTCCATTAATACCACACTGAAGCGTAATAGAAATGCACGGATATCCGTATTTGATCGCTAAGCTTCAGCCACTCAGTTCCATTTCTTATTCGAAACGGGAACGTACAATCTCGTGGGAGTCTGTATAACACCCTCAGGCCCGCAAAAGCCTTCTGTCGGGAAGGCGTGTCCACATGCCTGTACGACGTACAGCTAACCGCCATTTCCATTAACAGACTCGAGGCCAGCTATCAACAGTTCTGAACACTTGTCATTAATGAGTGTTGGAAGTACTTAAAATTCATGCTAGCAGGTACTTGTGATCATCTGCGTCCTGCTTTTGTGATTTTCAGCTGTCTGCCTTTTCAGCAGGATTTTTATAGTGCTGTCACTTTTGAGTTCCACAAAGAAATTGGACGTCGGCGTTGTTGTACTGACGAAGAGATACTGAAGATACAAGGAGTGACAGTGGGTTTGGAATTTTCAGTGACTGAAGTGATAGTGATTCCCGCGAATGTTATGAAGCCGCCATGTGTTGACTACAGTGCAAGTGTGGGCGCAGTATACCGCTAAGTCATGACGTTAAGCTCAGATTTTTTACGTAAATCTGTTAAAGGGTACAAAAAGAATTTTTCATCCAGTGAACCGTTGTTTTTAATGCTCACACTCTTAACAAATAGATGACGTTTAGAAAAATGCCACCAGCAAATATTCCATTGGGGTCTGGTACGAGAATCTTTAACAATTTCCTTCAGAACGGAGAAGAGAGGGATCGAATACGCTGACTAGAATCCTCTATTTACTGGAAGACAGTTTCTGTATGTCATTCCAAGCGACTAGGCCAAGAAATTCTGACTATGGAACATTTGTGCAGGCTGTTCGACACAGAATGTGGCCCAAGAAACGAAATATGAATGCAAAACATGATATGTACCCTTGTGTGTTGTGCCATGTTTAGAAAAAACAGATGAACTTCTAGCCAAGTTTCAATGTCTTAAACATGATATTAAGCACTTCTGAAAAATTATTTAAACATTAAAGAACAAGAAATGGAAAATAAAACAAAAAACAACTTCGGCATTGCTGGTCGGAACCCCCAGATGACAAAGGAGAACGGGAAATATAACTGCGCAAAGAAACAAGTTGAAATGAAAGTAAATAATAACCCAGTATTGTCTGAGCTTGAAGAGCCTGTCCAAATCATTTATTTTGCTGACCAACACCTGGTGTACGAACATGTGAAACATCCAGTCTGTACTAACAGACAGACTGTATGCTTTAAGTCCAAGACCATAATGAACGAAACCGAAAATTATTCTTATCAATCGTTAATAACAAAAATCGTGGGAAGTCCAATAGAAAATAACGCTTTCAGTATTTCCAGAACTTCCGAACTTTCTAGGCAACTTTTCGAAACTTTTTTCACACCAATCTTGCCTTAATTACGAATGCAAGAAAAAAGGGATCATCCATATCGGTTAATCCCTTTGAGTTTTATTGATTAACACACAGCAGTTAGTTTTTATACATGTATAGATAGTGAATGTATGTAGGATGTTTCGTACAAAAATGTAGATTTATGTAATTTAAGTATATAGGGATTTGACGTACAATATATTTCTACTGCATAACAACTGAGTCACATATAACTATTCATTGATGTTGACTTTTGGTTTTCATGTTTCCCTGAGGATAATTTATTGAGTTAATGACCTCAAAACAGTGATTAGCTTTGTAAGTGTCGCGGCATCCAGACCCTACCCTCGGAAGGTAGTTTACGTGCAAATTATTGTGCTAGTACAGACGAACGTCAACGTTAATAGTCACGGATTCTCCAGAGGTAAGTGACGAACAAAAACGTGATAGTTAATTATCAGTATGTCAAAACTCAGATGTATAGATAGACCTTATGATGATTCACAAGAACTGTAAATGAAAGAACACCTTCGATAACGAGTTGCATGTTACCAGTTTAAGGAGTTTCAGTGTACTTTATGTCTGTCGAGAAATTCAGCTCCAGATTCAAAGCTATGAAGTGAGTATACAGATACACTGATTATTCGTAACGTCAGTGACCTCTCTCACACCGGCAGGTGGTCGTTACCTCCCGGGCTCCAGTAACACTGGCGCGCAGAGTGAGGTCAGCCGAGGTAAGAGGTCAGGCACAGACAGCAGTCCGCGGAGGTGGCCAATAGCGCAGGTACACGGCTCAGGCGACCTCCGGGGCGCGCTCGACACGGTCAGCCGGTTGCGCAGCTGTCGCAGCCAGCGGGTTAATGACCAGCGTTCAGTTGCCGTATCTTTCTGACTAAACCCGTTACTCAGTGAGCTGTGGCGCCATTCAGTGAGGAGACTGACTGGCGCCATTGGCTCAGGTGTAGTATCGACTATCCCTCTTGCGGCCCTATTGCCAAAATCTATGAGGAGAAGCTGGTATCTGTGGGCTGTGTCCTTGAAAGATCCTTGCGTACCGAGCTTATATACATACGGGATTCACTGACCCGAGAGGGCATTGGCGGAGGCATCGCGACAAGAGGTGGTGACGAGGTCCGAGCGGCCGAAGCCACGAGCCACTCAAGGAGGGCCTGCGCAGAGTGAAGATACCGGAGTACTCCAATGGGGTCAGCGTCGAGTACGATCGGAAGCCAGACATCCCGTCGTTTGGTTGCCAACATTCGTGTTACAACACCTCGTGGCCAGGCTGCCCTCTTCCGCCTGGCTATCAGTGGCAGCACTCAGCAACTGTTGGCACGCACCACATGCATCCATGGTACTGCTTGCTGGTAAAGGGTAGTAACCTCTTGGTGGTTTGTTTCTTTTGCTACGTACCCTCATTTTCTGGTTGGTACCCGATCAGTGTTCTAATTAGCCAGCTCTTTGTCGTCAGTAGAACCGGAACAATTGTACAAAGGCAGATTGCCGTTAAAGGAGGGACCTTGTGGTTAGATTTAGCTGTTAACCGGTTCAATTGTTTGTTTGTAATTGCATGTTTGTCAATTATAATCTGAACAACCGGTTGTACAATAGTAGTGTATTTCAATTTCATCTTGTGGTTCCGTCGATTGAGTTCTCTTGTAGTAAGTGTCCCCAAGTGATGTTTGAAGACATTCCTTCAGAGCGGTCTTATTAACTATCAATTTAACCTTTAAAATACGAACAGCCAACTGTCAACAGAGCTTTAGTCAGTCAGAAGCCAAGGGTTGGGGTCCAGTCGCTCCTTGGTTGCCATTGAAATTAAGAGGTTGGTTGCTTTGACGTAAGCCTTATTGTCATATTGTTTGCTGATCTGTTTTACCTTTGAGCACAGGTGCTCATCCGAACCCCAAACCTTTCGACGTACAGCTTCCAAGTTAGAAGTTAAGACACTTGTTTTGAGTAACTGAGTCTTGTCATCAATGGTGCTTACATAGTTTTTGTATGTTGCAGGAGAGCATTTAATAAGACAGACTGTGTCCAGCGCGGTAGTAAACACCGCCGTTCGACCCGATAACGGGCGGGCTGTAGGTCCGGCCGTCTTATGATCATTGCACTGTTTCTTGTTTTGCAATACAGCACTTTATATTTTTGTTTTTCAAAAGGTTATTTAAGTTACGTTTAAGGTAAAAGAATTTTGCAAATTTGTTCATTTTGTTGAAAATTTCACGGTTAGATCCTTTGATTATCTGTAAATAACAGGATCATTAAATAAACAGGCTGCATGAAAAAGTTGTGGTGTTCTTTCAGAAACACGTTATTTTTAGTAGTAAGATAAATTAATGTTAGTAATATTCGTCATTCAACGCATGTCAGCAATAAGTATATCTACATCAACTGATAAAGACACCTACTCGACCGTCTGTGTATAGGTTAACCGAGATTATTGCATTACGGCGTTTACATACTACAGTTTTGCTGTTTTATGTCCTACTGTTGTGTCACCGCCAGACACGACACTTGCTAGGTGGTAGCCTTTAAATCGGCCGCGGTCCGTTGGTATACGTCGGACCCGCGTGTCGCCACTATCAGTGATTGCAGACCGAGCGCCGCCACACGGCAGGTCTAGAGACTTCCTAGCACTCGCCCCAGTTGTACAGCCGACTTTGTTAGCGATGGTTCACTGACAAAATACGCTCTCATTTGCCGAGACGATAGTTAGCATAGCCTTCAGCTACGTCATTTGCTATGACCTAGCAAGGCGCCATTACCAGTCACTATTGATGCTGTAAAACATGTACCGTCAAGAGCGATGTTCACCAATTATGGATTAAAGGTAAGTATTCCAGCAACGTACGCTTTTGGCTATTTTTATTTCCGTGTCCTGTTCCAGACCTCACGCCATCCTGCGTGAGCTTAAACGCGTGCCTTTCGGCTTCGTCATAGTGGCTTGGCCGTCTTGCCAAGCCACAACACCTACGTCTTCTTTCATTAATAACGTTGGGTGCGCTGTGCAGCATTCATTGTGAAAGCCCAGATATATTCTAATAGTGTAAGTCGGGATAGTGTGTTCGAACGTATATAAAACCATGCATAGTTCGTTACATTTTAGTCACAACCTGGCGCAGAGGTTTTATGTTTAAGACTTTCAACCTTCAAGTTACTTAACTGCGTTGGTCTTTTATCTTTAACAGTCATGGTCTCAGACATGCGCTATGTTCCCCGCCATGTTGATTTCCGGCGCGCTATCTGGTCCTACTTAGTTTCACGTGAGCTACCGACGCCCGCCGCACGGCGTCCATGGAGACGAGGCGCACGCCAGAGCTTAAGTCAAGTCTTGGTGTTGACTTCGTACTTGTGTGCCGTATTTTTAAAATGTGACTACCTTTTCAGGCTGTTTTAGTTTTATTTTTAGACAATGCCCTTTTAGACATATTTTAGATTCAGATGTATCTTCTGAAGAAGGCTCAATTACTTGGGGTAAAACCTAGGTAAAGGTTTGTGTCAATACCGCAATCGAGGCTGATAGTTTCTTACATATTGCAAAGTTACATTGGTGGGTCCTCCCGCGTTTTCGTAAGTCCAGTTAGAACCACGTAACACGTTCTGGAGAGAAAGGAGTGAAAACAGTTGCGAACAACGGCTGAAGACAAGCTCTTGCGCAAATGTTGTGAAAGATTTCGATGATACTGCGATATAAATCTCTCTAGGAAATCTGGAATTTAGTGTACGTTATTACAGCGACTTCCTTTATCTTACACGTTTAAATAACCTCTAAATCGCATTACGTGGTTGCTCTCAACCATTTGACCGCAGGATCTCCAGTGTGGTGCATTGGTTGGTGACTACCTTGTCAGGAGGTAGACCCGACACTGTACAGCTCGAACCCGAGACAGGTATAAGTCAACTCTTCAACGAACAGACTCCCAGATTAGCCCAAGAAAAGTAAGACGGACGATAAGAGAACTGTGATGCAACCTCTATAGTTCGCAAGCCAGCCAAGCTCGATATAAGCTGCGTAGCATCAGATAACAGTTCTTGGTAAAACATTGAACTGCCTGGTTATCCTTTGTGTACGGTGTTAAGACTAACGTGAATACGAACTTACAGGGAAAGCTATTTCAGACATTCTGCAAGTCTCTCTGACGAGTAAGTGCCGGTTATACGAACTCTTGCGGGAGGGAGGAAGGAAGCGAGGAAGCGAGGTTGAAACCATGTTCCAATAACGAATAGGTTAGTGGAGACAGTGCAGGTATACTTCGGGAATAATAAGGAAAGAAACTGGCTATATCCTTTTCAAGAAAACCTTCAGCCATCTGCATTACGCCATTTAAAGAAACCATTAAGAAGATAAATCTAGATGACTGCCAGGAGATTTAAGTGGTGTCCTACCGAATTCAATGTCATTGACTAGGGTCCTCTTCTCGGTACAGCAAGGAAAACCATGGACCACTAACAGCTGAGAATCGTCTAATGATGTTGAAGCTCGTGTGAAAATTCGAGAAACAATACGAAACGCATTATTTAACAGGAGCAGGGAACACTGTACGAATTCTGTTTGCATTTTCATCTTATTCTTGAACAAGTAACGTCCACGCTGAGACCATAGCCCAGCAGGAGTGGCGCATTGCCAGAACGGAGGTAGTGTTTTTCCTGTTTCCTGCAAACAATTCTGCTGCGGTAGATGTAACACTTGCTGAGCAGGGTGGGTGTGAAATGGCGTGGTAACTGGAGATGGACTCCAGAGATGAAATTTGCTGAACAGTACGGTTCTTGAGGGCAAATCGTCGAAATAGCAACCAGATTGATCATATATCTTGCTTTGGATGGACCAGATGCAGTGTCACACCCAGTCGTAGTCTAACCGAGTCCATATTGTTACCTGCGCACAAACCTGGGTGAGGCCGCTAGGGAAATACAGCGATCAACATCGACCGCAGGCGACAGTGTTCAGTCTAACTGATTTTCAACGATCTCATGTCTTCCGACGATGAAGACATTCACACAGCGGCTCTCGAATGGCTCCATCAGTAAGAAACGGATACGAAGGAACTGACTGATTGAGTACATTCCAACAGTTTACAGATACTTTGTGACCTAGTCCGAAAATAATTTAGTTACTTGGCAGCCGTCGTAATGCCTAACTACGCTAAGCTCCCCAAATGAACTGTTGTGCACTTCATCGAATAACTGTAGTTAATTTGATCAGCACAGCTTGCAGCTGTGCATATTTCAGTGACCAATTTCGGTCTATGAGGTAAGATGCGAAATGTGTATGTTCTAGAACCGGAAAGATTTGTATTAGGGATATTTATCCAAAATTGTGTACCAACTACTCCGTACTTATCCTTCGCCATTTAGGTGTAGCTGTCATCGTCAGCGCCCTATCAGGTTTTCCACGTGCCATCTATATCTGAACAGTCATATCAAACGCACAGTATAACGTGAAATTATAGTAATGGCCAGACTGGCCTGTGTGACCAGCAGTGCAGCAACCTATGTTGCCCATAACACGCCCGAATACCAATTCAGGTGCAGTTCCGTCTAGTGGCGTATTGGAGATTTTTCTGTATTCCGATTGCTTGTGCCGTCATTCGAGCGTGAATCAGTGAAAATTTTAGAGGTAATCTGAACTGTGAAGTAAGTTATCTGTGCACGTATTTAACGTATTTGTGTTACAACTGCATATTGATACGTAGGCATCTCTACGCTCAGTCCTGCGGGAACCAGTGGAAAATCACAGTGCATCAACTAAAGTTTATGGGAGCAAACGCGACATTGCTAGAAGCTGCTGCTGGTTGATGGTACAACCGACTATTAAGGACTCAGAATCGTGCAATACGAATTTTGATGAATGAACTATGTTCTCTAATTTAACCTTACTGTATCTGAAGCATTTTACCCCACTGGGTACGTGAGGAAAAATTTTAGTAGCGACACTGTGCGTCCCCAATTCGAGGGGAAGACATACTTAATGCCGAGTAACGTAAGCCATTTTTTCCTCTGGTAATGGAATTACGTAAGTTTTGTTCCTTTATAACTCCAGTGGATATACACACTGTACCTGAGGTTCATTTGCCTCAGAACTTTATTCTATGTAACATTGAATGAAAACACTCAACATACGTAAACTTACGATCGCTCCCAAGATTTTTCAACGATTCTCCTTGCGTATGTGGACGATGTGTGTGTCACGAGTTCGAAAGTGTTTCGTAGAGTAAATTATCACTATTTTCCAAGTTCCCATTCCAGTTATCAATTCCTCATCATCTACAAAATTGTTAAGGCTTTCGTGGCCACTTGTTGGCCAACTGCCTATTGGCTTCTGTCTCGGGTTCTTCGGCCGACGTTCATCTAATGATTTTTCTGACGTTTCGCCAGCACGAGTGGCTGGCATTGTCAAAGCTTCACCCTCCATTGCCGGTGGTGAACTGGAGCCGAGCTCGCGGCCACAGACACTATGTACCTGGCGCGAAGTAAGGAACCAGAAAAAGAAATGTCTGGTACGGCCTTTCTGCCATTCATTCCCAGAGTGACGGACAGAATCGGCCGTATATTGCGCAAACATGGCGGAAAGACGATTTTCAAACCGACAAGGAAGATCAAAGAGTGTCTTAGATCGGCGAAGGAGAAAAGAGACCCACTTGCAATGTCGGGAATATACCGTATACCATGCACATGCGGAAACGTTTATGTTGGAATGACTGGACGATCAATTAACACCAGGATCAAAGAGCATAAGCGACATTGCAGGCTGGGGCAGGTGGAGAAAACGGCCGTGGCAGAGCACGCACTTAATGAGACCGACCACGTAATAAAATTCGCCGACACGGAAGTTCTGGCTGTAGAGAAGCACTATCACACGCGCTAGTTCAGAGAAGCTGTAGAAATACTAAAACACGCGAACAGTTTCAACAAGAAAGAGGGTAGCCTTAAGGTAAACGGATCTTGGCTTCCCGTACTACAGCGAACGACCGTCGCAGGTAGAAAGAGGAGAACCGCACCGGAAATGACCGCGGAGAAGCCCTCGAACGTTGGCGCGCAAGGTACATATAGTCTGCGGCCGCGAGCTGGGCTCCAGTTCACCACCGCAATGGAGGGTGAAGCTTTGACAATGCCAGCCACTCATGCTGGCGAAACGTCAGAAAAATCATTAGATGAACGTCGGCCGAAGAACCCGACACAGAAGCCAATAGGTAGTTTGTCCTCACCATCTGTTTTATTAGTTATGGTGTAGTATCTAGGTACGCAGAATAGAATGCTCGTCTTTCTAAGAGACACCATTCACAGAAAACCGCTGAATAATACTTTGTAGAGCATTACACCGTATGCGCAGTAAATTAGTACCACCGATGCACCTGTCACCTAAAATTTTCTTCGCTTTATTGCAAAATGTCCACTACCACCAACCTCTTAGTACACCCTGAGTACAGTTGCATCAACTGCGCTATTACCCTTATATTTTCAGTGAAGCAGAGCACTGCTTAATCATCTCTAGTTTTACAGTGAGGCAAAGCAGCTCGTCTTAAACGTAACAACAGCAATTCTAAGCACACGTTTTTCCTATTTCGAGTAGTTAACGTCAAGTGATTAAGTGGAATTGTCGTTAGAAGTAGGACGACAATGATATCCCCATAAAAACTGCGCGACATTTGTCATGAGACAAGCCTGGATAGGAAGCCTCAGCCTACTTTTGAGGGTACTTCGTGCTTTTTGATAGGAGTTAACGATGAGGAAATCTTTTAAGGTTCGACAGCTACAGCAATCCACCGAAGCATGAACAGCAACACAGTCCACAATGACGGGTGCGGGAAGACCGGAGTGGCGGATGGGAATAACCAGTAGATTAAGTAGTTGTATGCCAGAGATTGTTCCTGTCGGTAAACGCGTCCAATAAAATTACTACACAATCCGTAACAACTGTGCATCTATGCGAATGTCCGCCCCGATAGCTGAGTGGTCAGCGTGACGTATTGCCGTCGTACGGGCTCGGGTTCGATTCCCAGCTGGTTCGGTGACTTTCTCCGCTCACGGACTGAACGTTGTGTTGTCTTCTTAATTTGATCCCCATCCGGCGCGCAGGTCGCCTAATGTGGCGTCGAATGCGACGAGATCTGCACCAAGGCGGCCGGACCTGCCCCGTAAGGGGCCTTCCGGCCTATGACGTCAAACGCCTATTTCCATATTTGTGAATGGAGACTGGGCAGTCAGTAACGGGTTCCGAAGAGACGGGCATGAGGAAATGATGTGATAGGGGGGATGATGTCTGGGCTGAAGTGGTAGACACCTATTTATGGGTTGAACCCAAAAGAGCTGCTAAACAGCTGCAGATAGCTCGAGTAATTGCTTGGAACTACCAGGCCATTTAAAATAACCCTAGTAACTTAATTTGAGACAAGGAATATTGATGCAATAAGCTTGAAGGTAATTTGCGAGTACAAAAAATGCAATCCTGTGGTGTCACTGCCAGACACCACACTTGCTAGGTGGTAGCCTTTAAATCGGCCGCGGTCCGGTAGTATACGTCGGACCCGCGTGTCGCCACTTTTAGTGAGACCGAGCGCCACCACACGGCAGGTCTAGAGAGACTTACTAGCACTCGCCCCAGTTGTACAGCCGACGTTCGTAGCAATGATTCACTGACAACTACGCTCTCATTTGCCGACACGATAGTTAGCATAGCCTTCAGCTACATTTGCTACGACCTAGCAAGGCGCCGTATTCAATTGATATTATGAAGCATGTACCGTAACGAGAGATGTTACAATTGTGGATTAAAGTTAAGTATTACATCATCAACGTACTTTATTTGCAATTCTCAAGATATTTTCCTGTTCCAGACCTCACGCCAGTCAGCGTGTAATTAAACGCGTGCATTTTGGCCTCCTCTATAAAAACAGTGTTGGCTCATCTGCCAACACTACAAATCCTATTTCCACAAGCACCAAATGTAATTATACGCTGAACTCTACTCCAGTGTCTACGTTCATACACTAAGTATGAAACTAGGCGGTCTTACAAGAGGGATGTGATACCATCCGAAGATCGTGGTGACACACTAGGTTAGAAACATCCCTGGATACCACTTGCATTAGCCATGTCTCGCTGCAATCCGCAACGACGAATGGGAGCAGCTCTTTTGAAGACACGCCTTATCTCTCAGCACTGCAGCGCCATCCCACAGAGGTCGATGTGAAGTGATTTTACTCCCTCTACCCCAGTTCATGATCTCCGACGAAGTAGACAATGTAATCTAGTTAAGGCACCGGTGCCATTAAAGTGTCAGATGGAATTGTATTTCTTTAAATGTGAAGCTAAGAGACGAGTTTGTAATAGTGCATTAAGTGATTTTTGCTGTTGAGAGATGGCCATAAAAATTCGACATTCCTGTGCCAACGTATTGTAGAAAGTTATGTCGAGGTATCATTGTTTTGACACATTCAGCTAACGATTGGCATGTTGCATTTCCGATCAACCATCTTCCCCAGCAATTGAACCCAGAGTCAGGACCAAACGATTGTAGTTTCGTTTAGTTCTTACGGATGACGTACTATCGGATAATGGCATAGTAAAGTAGCCTTAGTTAGGAGCTGCGACGTAAATTACATTATACTTTCTAATATTAGGAAGTACTCCGAGCATGTGGTTACGCATCTATTCATTTGCAAATTTATCATATTTATTTACGGTATTAACCTTCTCGACAATATTTGATTGGAACTGCGATAAACTAACATCCCTGTCTCTGTACATCATGCGTGTATCTTTAAAGGAATAATGAGCGTCAGACGTTATTAAATGTTTTATGTAACATGTATTTTAGAATTATTGTGGTAGAAATGGTGGTCCAATTCCAGTTACTTTTTCATTTCCAGTTCATTTTTATCCCATTACAATTGCACAAGATGTGAAGTTTTTGAATGAGTGTTTTATATGCTAAGGCAGCTGCTTGAGATCCCATTTTCTGTTGACGTGACGTCGGTGGATGTCGTAGTGGGTAATATGCCATTGGGAGCGACTGAAATCCAAGAGGAGAGGTCATGTTACAGCCACATAGAGGAAGGGCTGACCGGTGTTTTCTATGGGATTGGATGTTCGAATACGAAGCTTTTGTTTTTCGTGATCTTGAGACCACTCAAGCGACATATTCGGAACAAATTTGCTATTGCGACATGGGCTATCGAACAGTCAGGAACTCGCTAGCGATGGACTAGTTTATCGTCTGAGAGTGGGGTTAGAATAGCTGGTGTACAAACGCAATAATGTGTTATATTAACTGGAGACTGGCGTCGGTCCAATGTTGATAGTCAAGCTGAAAATAAGACGTTCTTACATTGTGATCTCTTTTTGTAGCCGTATCTCGCTGATTAAACCCATTATTCAGGTTCTGGAGAGAAAGGAGTGGAAACATTTTCGAACAATGGTTACAGCCAACAAGCTCTTGCGCAAATGTGACAAGATTCCCATGTTACTGCGATATTTTTCATGTAGTGTATACTGTCCCTTATTATTGGAATAATTTACATCATAATCTTTAATTCGCATTACGTGGCTGCTCTCTACCATTTGACCGCAGGATTACCGGTGTAGTGGACTGACTGGTCACTACCCCATCATCAAGACGTGGAGCAGGCATTGTGTGGCTTGAGGTTGAGGAATCTGTAAACCAAATAATCAGCGAACGGAGCCTTACATTAGCCGAAGGAAATGAAGTCGCACAACGAGGGAACAGACGCAACATTTATAGTTAGCAATTCAGCCAAGTGTACTGTAAGCCAGGTTACATCTGACACTACAGTTGTGAGAAAAACTGGAAATGCCTTGTTATCAAGTGTGTGTGGTCGTATGGCACCATAAGAATTAGGAAGCCAACAGGGGAGATTTTTGACACCCATCATATCGCAAGCGTTCCACTGCCAAATCAAGGCTGTTTTATACATACCCACGCTGAAAGCAGGAAATTACATTCCACTACCGAGTGACTATTTAGGGAAGAACAAGGAAGGAAACTGGCTAAATCCATTCGAAAGAGACCGTCCACTATACGCGTTACGCAATTTAAAGAAACCATGAAAGAGACGTATTGATGCTTGTAGTAGATGTGTAGTGTATTTGCAATTGCGTGTTCAACGATTAGAGCAAGTGACAGCTTGTAGTGGGTTGTAATTTGTGTGGTTCTGAGAAGAGGTCCCTACTCAATCAGAAATGTTTTAGGAAAGCTGCATGTTGTCCTTACAGAAGAAAAAAATATTTTGCGATAATCATCAAATCATGTACTACACCCTTAGTTATTATGTATGATACAATGAATTTACTGATTACATTGTTCTATGCCTCTAATCACGTCCAGAACCCAAATTAACGAGACTGAACATTTAGTAGTTGTTATACTGATGTACCACTAGAGTCAAATGCAATGAATAGTAGAGGGGGTTTGATTGAGAAAAGTAACGTATTGAAGTTTAAGAACGACAAGTTTTATTAAACCTTCAGTAACTACAAGTTTCCGGAGAACCAGCAGTCAAATCTTACATAAAAATGACCTATCAGTTAAGGAATTGTGTTCAATAGGCAAAGCATAAATTTTGAGTGGTATCTACACTAATTTTCCCCTGAATTTCTCTTTTACAACGCAATCCGACTGTTTACATGAATCCCTGTGGATACGAACTAATCAAATGGGATCAACTGCGATCAAGTATGCCACAAACTACCGTTCACCTGAAATTAGGGAGCTATGGTTATCATTTAACACCCCTTCGCCAGTGGAGCAATACTTTACCGTTTCTCCTTGATTCTAGTCGTCGTTGGTTGGTGCTGTAGGGCGCAGAACTGCTAAAGCCATAAGCGCCCACACTGTAACGTAGGATAAGGTGCTAAATAAAAACGAGGCGGAAAAGGCAAAAACGTTATAAAGCAACAGCAGCTAAGGACAAGGAAGCCCCTAAGGAAAATTTCTCAGAACATTGTTGAGATGCCAGAAGTTCTAGCAGGGGGTGAGGGTATCAAATCTTATTCGCCGCAGTGGCATCGCGAGGCAGAAGACTATCGACAGAACGTGTCATTCGCTGAAAAATTGAACGCGTTGAACAAATGTAAAGAGTTAAAAATGGACACCGGACCATAAAGTGTCGCACCACGCTATTGATAGAGGTTTGAAGTTTCAGAGTTTGTTCCCCTGGAGGGAAGACTATTGTGGACTCCAGAACGATACTACATGCCGACCGACAGCGACACAAAGACCCGATAGAATAGAACGGGTAGCAGACAGAGGGAATGGAGATGCAGCCTTTGCAGCAGCAGCAGCAGCAGCAGCAGCCGCCGCCGCCGCCGCCTCGTACCCGGGCACACCGACGTGACCAGCCCACAAATAACCATGTTCGCTCCCCACAGTGATGAGGTTGAGGCATTCTTTGATCAGTTGTACTGGAGGGTGGAAAGCCCAGTGAATCAGAGCACGTGACAATTTGGAAGCCCATATCGGTGTATGTACTGGGTGGCCTGAGAAAGGGCGTAGAGCTCCACAGTGAACATCTAGCACTGGTCAAGAAGTGCAATGGCACACCCGACACCATGGTCAGCTTTGGAACCATTTGTGTAGCTGATACTTTCGTCAAGCTGCGTTTGAAGTGCGACAAACCCGCTGGTTTATATGAGGCCACGACTAGTGTCCTTAGGAAGTGAACTGAACCCCAAATGAACACGCACCTCGGCACGAAGCCAAGCCAGTGAAGATCTCGTACCCATGGCGAACGTGGCAGATAGGGTAAAGCGGATCTCTCGAAGCAGCTAATGAAAGTTAACTCCCATATGCAAGAGAGAAGACGGGCGCATCCCATGCCGTTATGGGGACCGTCAAAGAAGGCAGCACAATATGGATGAGTGGGCACAGAAAACAGACGGCTCACCAGTACGTGAGTAACCTCAGCTTAGTGACTCCTACCAGTGGCTAATCATATCCCACAATGGTGGATGACGTTAAGACGGAAGATAGCTCGTCGATCTGATGAATATACGATACATCCATAATTAAGTTTCGAAAGGACGAGGAACTGGTATATAGATTAGAAGGCTGCTCCAATCCGCTCCCGACTAGGTACCACATGAAACATTGAGGGGGAGAGTACAACGACCTACCAGGTAAGATACATGGCAAGACCAGCGTTTCCTAAAAGACTATTCTGAAAAACTTCGTAGTGTCAACGAACGGAAGAAAGAACGCACCGAGACGGAAAGGCCGGGGAGGAAACCACTAGCAGCGCCTGAAGTTCAGTGTCTTCTCTGCGGAAATACTGAAGCAATCGCTGACGCTCCACGAGGAAAGAATCAAGACGTCTGAGAAGCACGAGTAGACAGGTTCGATTAGAGCTGCAATAATTCGCGATGTCATGAACGAGGTGAGACACCTGGCAGGATGCAATGCAGAATAGGGTGAATGACTGAAAAATTTGACTACGCTGAGCACAGAACCCTGGGCTATACCATTCTCACCGAACTTTGGCAGAGCCGAGCTCGAATGTCCCTTGGAAGCAAGGCTTTAAAAATTCGCAGGTAAGGGGCAGGCGACCCTGGAAGCTGCAATACGGAGGACACCCGTCCTCCAGCAGGTGTCATACGCCTTCTCCCGAACACAAACGAAAACAGTCACAGTTCGTCATTCAGCAACAAATTTTCTTTGTGTGAATTTACAAGACAAAGAGCAGGACAGCAGTGCTTACGGAATCCATATTGGGCGTTAGATTCCGAGACGTGGACCACCACGCTAGCCAACCATTAATCACACAGTCCATCACACTGCAGATGCTACTGGTGATGGAATTTGGGCGGTACGTTGAATGTGCCCTCATCAAGCTTAAGTAGGAGATGAACAATGGCCTCACACCTGCGACTGGGGAATGTGCCACCTGCCAAAATGCCATTATATGTGGAGGAGGAAGCGCGGGCCCTCAGGAGATAGGTGTTTCAACACCAGAATGTTAACACCGTCCAGTCAGAGCTGGTGAGCGGTACGAAAGGAGTGCATGTTTAATCTCCCTTGTAATAAAAGCACCTGCAGATGATTCATAAGCTGATTAACTTCTATCAACTGTGGCTATGGTTGGCAGCAATGGCTCTCCGGCAACTGCACCAGAAGCTTCTAATAGCATGGCAAAAGGAGGGACGTCATGGGGTGAAACAGAAGTCGGCATAGGAAAACGAGATGGAAGTAAGGAGCCAGAAGATGATGGATGCTGATGGGTGCGGGCGTTAATAAACTGATTAAGATAATGACAAAGTCTTGGTTATGAAGATTTAATAAAACCTTTTTTGAACTTCAATAGCCACTATTCTCACTCGTATTCCACAGTTCACTCTGACTGCAGTGGTGCATCAGCACACCAACAATTTAAAGTCATGTCTGATGAAATTCATTTATTAATTAGGATTCTGGCCAGTCTCCTGCCACGCCTTGGTAGACGTGACGCCACCAGCAGTCGACCAGCGGTATGTTCGCCCTGAAGATGGCCCTGCGATGGGCTGAAACCGGTTGGAAAAAAATAAAAACGCGATTACGACTTTTCTTAATACTAATGACAAACTGGTGATTGTGTTGATAATGGGGATGCTGGAGATTCTGAATCTGTTGACAGCTCTGGCAGTGAGTGAGGACTGACAGTGATTCCGGCCGTTGGAGTTAGATTCAGGCAGTCTCTGATTCGCCTTTAAGATGGCTGGGAGGTTTCTAGCCGAAATATCACAAGAAGAATTCTCGCTGTCCCGAGTGCACGCCCGAAAGCTGATGGAACATTATGTCCGCCGGGAAAACTTCAAGAATCACAGCACATCATGCAGTTCGCATGGTCGTTCCAGTTCTTCAAATACCCACCAGACTTACTTTATGAGAAAACAGTTTTGATTAGGGTGTCTTCAGGATTAAGACTGCTGCACTGAGGGTTAATGAAGTGGTCTCAAAAGAACAAGAAAAATCGGTTCAAACGAAGCAAAGCGAGAAACCAAAGAAAAGTGAAATAAAGCGAAGTAGTGAGGCAGCATCCTGTAAAGCACCAAGGAAAGAGAAAGACAAAGAGAAAGTTAAACCAGAACCATCATGAAGTACTACGTTAGGATAGACTAGTGACAATGAAGAAGCAAGGTGTCACTAAGAGGAAATGCAGAGGGGGGTCTCACACCACTGAAGGGAAAGTTCGTTAAAACTTCATCCTATTTCCAGTCGCAAGCCCGGGGCCTTATCTCAAGTGATGCAGGAGTAGGAAGAATACCAACCTCGTAAAAGAACCAGTGTCCTGGCCCTGGAAGGTAGCACCCTGTCATAGTGCCCCTTGCCAGGGTAACGGCGAAGACCTGTATGGCTGCGTCGGAGATGATGCACTTCAGAACGGCGTCGATGGCGGAAGAGGCCAAATTGTAGCTTCTGTACCCCCAGAGGAACTACAGGAGGCGTCTGACTCCATGTTAGGGGCGGCCTCATTTTAACAGTGGAAGGCAATGGGAAACCACCACTGCTATTTTCCCAAGACGACCTCATGGTTTTACTCCATTTTAAATTAGATTCCAGAGCCTCCTCCGGGGCTGGCGAAGGGGGGGGGGGGGGGGGGGAGACTGGGTTGAGAGGAGCGATAGCTACCTGGAATGTGTGCTGTCTCTTGCGGACAGGAAGTCTTGCTATTGCGGGAAGAGAAATGGATCTTCGTAAGCTAGACATACTTAGCGAGACTCACTGCAGATGTGGCCACTCCATGACTCAGGCAAATTATACAGTACGTTTTAACAAATGTGAGGATGAGAATAGACATGGCGTTGCTACAGAGGTTCCTAAGAAACTGTAATTCTGGCATCAGCTATGGGCCCGTTTACGACAGAATTATATCCATTAAAATGGAAGCTACTCCCTGCAAAATTGTCGCAGAAGAAGCTGAGTAGCACAGTCACTGGTGTAATGGTTATGACGCTAGACTGTTGTATGGATTATTGTCAGTTGAGAACTCACCAGAACTGTAAAATTTTAATTTCTATATTTGGTTCGAGTACATTCTAGAAGTATCCACAAATGTCAAGAATCATTGTATTGTAATGTTCTGTAACTATATATACAGTATGTGTTCTGGCAGGAGGCAGTTCTCTCCGCGATCTTGTATGTGCAAGTGCTGAATAAACATTTGTTAGGTGAAGTTAGTGTTCTTCATTCATCTCATTACACCTTTTTCTACCTGACGTTCTGATGATGACGCTGGGTATTGGAACTTGTGATAGCGCACATTGTCGATGACAGTGGCTCCTATCAGGCCACGACAGAGCCGCCGTTTACGTGGCGAGAAACGAGTTCGAGCCATATTTAACAGATCGCAAGCTATCGGAGACGGAAGAGGACGTCATGACAGCAACTGTGTGCCATCACATGACATCCTGCCGGGTTCTCTGGTGACGATGGCCGAGATCCAAACAAGTTGCTGAAGGTATATGAGCGTATAGCCAAATTTAACAAATGGGATGACACTGTGTTTAGCTAACGTATTTTTTTACTTTGAGGGCACTGCCAAGCAATGGTTTGAGAACAACGAGAAGTTCACAAGCTGGGAAGTATTCCAAGTGGAACTGCTCTAGTATGTCGGCGACACACGACAGAAGTGTAAGGCTGAAGGTAAAGTGCAGGGCACAGCGTCCAGAAGAAGCTACAACATCCTACATTCGTCTTGAAGCTGCGTAAAATAGTGGATCCTAGAATGAAGTAGGAATATAAAGTTGCACGTCTTATGAAGGTGGTTGCTGGGGACATGTATCAAGCCCTAGTCCTGAAGGTTTCGACAGCAGACTACTACATAAAATGGTGCCAGTATATGGAGACACTGCATCAAATTAATTACATGCAAGGCGTTTGAACGGCTTCCAAATGTATCTACGTCTGATGGAGGAGGCAACTGACTTTAAAAGTTTTCGTAGTCTGATAGTGAGAGAAAGTTCAGAAAGGACTGATTGCACGGCGAGCAAAAAACCGAGATGCTTCAAGAGGTCATAAGGGAGGAAGTGGAACAGACATTGAACCCAATCTCTCTTCCTTTAAAACGGCGAAAAAGTCGAGACCCAGGGGAAGTTACGTTCCTACAGTGCCACATGAGGAACCTGTTTGGGCACCAAGGAAGACTCACGTCTCGATGACCCAGGATAACCCAACAGTATGTTTCCACTGCGTACGACCGGGACGTGTGTGCTGTTGTCGAGAAATACGGCGTATATTTCATGACGCCACGCCAGAAGACAGCAGACCGATCTTAGCCGACGACAACTCCGGGACGACGAAGATAATCAAGAAGATGAACAAGATGTGAGTGCAGGACGACATAGGTCACCATTGCCGCAAGCTAGTCGCTGGAGAGGACGCTCCCAACACGCCGATCAAGGCCTCTCGCCGTTTGGAAGCTCCAGCCGATCCCCTAGCCGCCGTAACCTGGAAAATTAAAGGGTGCGACCTTCCTTGGAGGTGAGGCCGGCGAACAGAAAAATCCTTCGCCGTCAATCATTAGAAAGATGATAGGAAACTACGTCGATATTATCATGGATGGCGACCAGCCCAAGCTGTCGTGGACTCTTGAGCATCATATTCAGTCATTCCGGTGAAGTATCGTCGCCAGTTGCAGGAAACCTTATTCGTCGACAGCAAAACATCTCTGCTGAAGTTAGCTAATGGGAAATATGTAAAACCCTATAGGAAGACGTGTCATTCGTGTTGGTGTAACTGGCCATACACAGCCCTTAGAATTCATCGTCTTACGAGAGTGTATGAATGACATTCTCGGATGGGACTTTTTGAAAGCTTCTGAGGCAGTTATAGATTGTGATCGCTGGAAGATTGTGCCAGACGAGATGACACCGTGGACTGGAGGATGCGCATCCGAGTGTGTGGAGACTGTGTGCTGGATTAAGTGACCATTCCTGCAGTCAGTGCTAGAAAGGTGCCATGCATCTTTTAGTCGAATGCAAGAAGCGTACCAATGAAGAATATCTTGGTCATCCCAGTCTCTGTCGTCTCGTTTAAGAACCGATTCGGTGAATTGTGGATAGTTCTAAGACGCATGTGCGTAGCAAACGCTGTGTCGTCAATTGTCGAACAGCTGAGCGTCATAGAAACCTCTCATGCCGAGTCTGTGGGCTAAATTTGCGCTACCACTAGAGATGTCAGACTATCACCAGGCCTCACTAAGGAACAACAGAAGAAGCTACTTGCCATTCTGCAAGAGTCCTCTGAACGCTTCAATCCACAGGTGAGGAGCAAATTAGACAAATCGACGGTGAAGCACCGGTTACCACTGGAAACCATCGATCAACAAGCCAGAGAGCATACCATGTGCCAGCAACGGAACGTCGAATAATTAGCTGCGAGGTAGAAAAAATGATGAATGACATCATTCAGCGTTCGCTGAGCCCTTGGTCGTAACCAGCGGTTCTCGTCAGGAAGAAGAATGGCAGTTGGTGCTTTTGTGTTTATTGCAGGAAGCTTAGTAAGGTAACTACAAAGAACGTTTACCATCTTCCAGGAATTGACGATACACTAGATAGCCCCCTTCAGACAAAGTTTTTCTCAACCATGGACATGTACTCGGGATACTGGCAAATCTAAGTAGAAGAGGGTGGTCGTGAAAAAAGTTGCCTTCATCACCCTTGAGGGCCTGTATGAGTTTAAGGTTATGCTATTTGGTGTGTGTAATGCACCAGCACCTTGTGAACGGATGATGGATAATCTAAGTCGCCTGAAGTGGACGAGGTGTGTGTGTTTAGTTGACAGTGTTCTCAGAGACATTTGATAAACACGTGGAAAGACTGAGGGCCGTTCTGAAGTTTCCCAAACAAGGCAGACGAACTTAATCCAATGAGAGTCTCTTTGGAGCAAAAGAAATCAAAATACCTTTACTCCTTGCGTCAAACGAAGGCATGCGGCAAGACCCAGAAAAGGTCATGTCTATAACGAAATTGCCTATTCCTTAAAACATTAGATGTGAGGAGCTTCCTCGGATTACGCTCCTATTACTGTCAGTTTATCAAAGACTTTTGTATCAAAGCCAGGCCACTCCAAGACTTGTTAAATGCTGACGCGAAATTTATCTGGGGTGGTGCTGAACAAGGTTCTTTCTACAGGGTGTTTCAAAAATGACCGGTATATTTGAAACGGCAATAAAAACTAAACGAGCAGCGATAGAAATACACCGTTTGTTGCAATATGCTTAGGACAACAGTACATTTTCAGGCGGACAAACTTTCGAAATTACAGTAGTTACAATTTTCAACAACAGATGGAGCTGCAAGTGATGTGAAAGATATAGAAGATAACGCAGTCTGTGGGTGCGCCATTCTGTACGTCGTCTTTCTGCTGTAAGCGTGTGCTGTTCACAACGTGCAAGTGTGCTGTAGACAACATGGTTTATTCCTTAGAACAGAGGATTTTTCTGGTGTTGGAATTCCACCGCCTAGAACACAGTGTTGTTGCAACAAGACAAAGTTTTCAACGGAGGTTTAATGTAACCAAAGGACCGAAAAGCGATACAATAAAGGATCTGTTTGAAAAATTTCAACGGACTGGGAACGTGACGGATGAACGTGCTGGAAAGGTAGGGCGACCGCGTACGGCAACCACAGAGGGCAACGTGCAGCTAGTGCAGCAGGTGATCCAACAGCGGCCTCCGGTTTCCGTTCGCCGTGTTGCAGCTGCGGTCCAAATGACGCCAACGTCCACGTATCGTCTCATGCGCCAGAGTTTACACCTCTATCCATACAAAATTCAAACGCGGCAACCCCTCAGCGCCGCACGAGACACATTCGCTAACGATATAGTGCACAGGATTGATGACGGCGATATGCATGTGGGCAACATTTGGTTTACTGACGAAGCTTATTTTTACCTGGACGGCTTCGTCAATAAACAGAACTAGCGCATATGGGGAACCGAAAGCCCCATGTTGCAGTCCCATCGTCCCTGCATCCTCAAAAAGTACTGGTCTGGGCCGCCATTTCTTCCAAAGAAATCATTTGCCCATTTTTCAGATCCGAAACGATTACTGCATCACGCTATCTGGACATTCTTCGTGAATTTGTGGCGGTACAAACTGCCTTAGACGACGCTGCGAACACCTCGTGGTTTATGCGAGATGGTGCCCGGCCACGTCGCACGGCCGACGTCTTTAATTTCCTGAATTAATATTTCGATGATCGTGTGATTGCTTTGGGCTATCCTAAACATACAGGAGGCGGCGTGGATTGGCCTCCCTATTCGCCAGACATGAACCCCTGTGACTTCTTTCTGTGGGGACACTTGTAAGACCAGGTGTACCGCCAGAATCCAGAAACAAATTGAACAGCTGAAGCAGTACATCTCATTTGCATGTGAAAACATTCCGCCAGACACGTTGTCAAAGGTTTCGGGTAATTTCATTCAGAGACTACGCCATATTATTGCTACGCATGGTGGATATGTGAAAAATATCGTACTATAGAGTTTCCCAGACCGCAGCGCCATCTGTTGTTGAAAATTGTAACTACTGTAATTTCGAAAGTTTGTCTGCCTGAAAATTTACTGTTGTCCCAAGCATATTGCATCAAACGGAGTATTTCTGTCGCTGCTCGTTTAGTTTTTATTGCCGTTTCAAATATACCGATCATTTTTGAAACACCCTGTATTTGCTGCGAAAAGCTCTGACCACTGACCCTGTACTTGGTCTGTATGATAGAGCACCTACATAATTGCACACAGATGCCAGCGGGTACGGGATCGGTGCTGTTCTGGTGCAAATTGCGGATGAAATAGTTAATAGCCTATGCTTCTACGACACAAAGCCGAGGGAAATTACTCAACTACAGGAAGAAAATGCGATAAGGTCCAACAGGACAAGTCGCCAGGTGGGCACTACGTCTAGAGTATGACGTTGTTATAGTGCACAGAAGTGGTTCGACCATCTTCTCCACCGAGGCCCAGGAAGCCCTCCGGGTGCCCGCCATATTCTAGGACGGGTAAGCGGAAGTGCCCTCAGCGCGTCTGTTCACAGGGAGAAAGGTATTTGAATATTTGAACTAATTGTATTTTATTTCCAGCTTCCGATTATGTAGGGAAATGGACACTATGATTGCTTTCTGGTTTATTTCGGAAATTTTACGTGAAAAGAGTAGGCTCCCATCCTTTGTACTAAGGCACGTGGTGTCAACCTACGAAGTAGTATCAATAGATTTAATGTAGAAATTCTATCGCGCAAATACACTGCAACGAAGTACATTCAAATGCGTGTGATTTACTTTGGTCGAAAAACTGCAAAATTGTGTGTGATGGGGCCTTAGAACACATGGTCGGCACCATGCTAGTGATAGTGACCGTGGTTGATCATTGGGTAGCTGAATTGTAACATCGGTCACATCCTTATTTGCCAGATCACAGCATAGCCAAATTGTTTCCACTCCCTTTATAGTTAGATGCACTGTCGTTCCATGTGGTCGATCGTTCGTTGCCCATCACTCCACTAGATACATACCAGACATTATCAACCCCGTCAACGATGCGTTTGAACTACAGTGTTAACAGAAGCTGAATGAGACCGTCGCTATCTGCAATGGTCGAACCACCTAAAGCCACTTCGTCAAGACAAAGCCAATAAAAAATTTAGTTTATTGATCACATTGTAAGATCGTGTAACCAATATTTACTACAGAAGCATTTAGTCATTTAGAAATTATAACTTGGTTGACATGGCTGCATGGTAAGGAATCTAAAGGGGCAAAAGCCGAGTGAGAATATTTGCTGCAAGAATTATTTTTTTAGAAAACGTATAAATTTTATTCAGGAACTGTTCTGTACACTGTATGCGCAGGAAAATTAGGACCACCAATGCACCTTCCTCCTGTAATTTTCTTCGTTCTGTTACATAGTGTCCCCTACCACCAATCCGTTAGTACACCCTGTCTACAGTTACATCAACTTTAGAATTACACTTATACTTTCAGTGAAGTCGTTTGTATACCGTGCCGAAAAAGGGGAATTGATTTTATCTGGCTCTGGACTTCGGCCTCTAAGCAATTTCTGGTCGAAGCTCTTACATGTGTGCTTGGTACTTGGGACAAGTCCTAAGACTGACTCAACTTGCGAGGAGTTAAACTGGAGTGTCTGTGGTGAAGTTTTCACTGTACCGACAGTATGAAATAACTCGTTTGACGTTGGCACACTTGTTCGATTTGGTTTCCCAATCTTTACGTTTGGATCCTTGTGCGCTCTGCTGTGTAAGTCAGCCGCATTGGTCCTTGGTATGACCAGCGAATTGGTGTGTCACATATTGAAATCTTTCATGATTTCAGGGGTCTAGTAGGGAGTAAATTGCCATCCATCTGCCTGATCGCTAGATCGTGGGATTTTTCATTTCTTTTGTGGGCGCGACCGACTCTCAGGTGGCGCCTTACGTCTTGCCATACCTCACGACTCGCCAGCTCCAAGTTACATCGCTGCACAAAGCGAACAGGATAAAGTACTGCTGCTCCGGCCTTTTCTAGGCGTACGAACCCCCAATCGCCACTTGCTCTCAGCTGCACCCACATAGCCTAAGGTAGACTGGACAAGTCAAAGTCTGCTCAGCGTCAGATTAACACCGAGAGCGTTGTACACATTTTGAGGGCCAGTGTATACGACTCACCTTTGCCACCCACGATCCTTGTCCATTGTGGTCTTAAACCATCTGTTTAGATTATTAGAAAACAATCTGTTTAGGTTTAACTAGACCTGTCTTGTGTGTTTGGAAAAATAAATGTCAGTAAACTAAATGTTTGCCTTCTCAACTGAATCATCACTTTAGTATAGTAACCGAGTGTTTATTTTCATTGCATACAATGTTAACGGGTAGCCTTTCATTGTGTACAACATTCCCTGAATATCTATATCGTCAAGTTTCAATATAATGGTGATCTCCCCACTGTGTTGCATCTGAATCACCCAGTATGGCTTCAACCAATCGCCGTCTCGTTAGAGGTGGATTTTATTTTTCTTGCCAGGTCGCAGCCTAGCCCTGTTAAAGCCGTATTTACGTTAAGAGGAATAATGCACTGTTCTGGCCCGATCCCAATCTGTGCTGAAGCTTGCTGTTCTCTCTAGTGGGGTTTACCGATGCTATTAACCACCTCCTCAGTTCGTCTCCAAAATGAGTTTCAGTAACGTTTTTATTCATGCCCTGTCCATATATTCGTAGATGTTTTGTTAGTTTTCGGTACGTAAGATTACTGGAAGTCAGTTGATATTTTCTGAGATCTCATACTGTTGTTATGGATCAAGCTAATGTAAGGTCCGTAAAATCCGGATGCCTTACAAATGGTTATGCTGTAGTAACGCTACGTCAAGCGTGATTTACCAGAAAGAACTCCACACACATATATTTATAATGATCAGATTGATTAACATTAACCTTGTTGACGGTATTTTGAAGTGCGATAAACGAACATTACTGTGTTTCACTCATTCCCCTGTTTGAAGGAGCAGTAAGTAGCGTGGGAATGGTGGTTCAGTTCCAGTGACTCATTTTCAGTTTTTCATCACATTTCAATTACACTAGACATGTGGAAGTGTTGGAGAAAGTGTTACTTTTATGTACTGGGGAGGTACTTGATCTCATCAGCTCATGTTTGGTGGCATCAGTGGATATCGTGCCAGGAGACATTGTCAGCTGTTGAAATGCAAGGGTGGAGGTTAAGTTTGGTCAGTGGATAGGGATGCTGACTGGCTTTGTATGAGAGTGGATGTTCTGTTCCGAGACTTCGGATTTTCGCGACTGGGAGCGCAACCAAGTGACAGATTCTGCACAAACTTGCTATTGCGACTTCGGCTGTGACCTTTAGATTCAGTGGTCCCAGTCAGATTTCACTATTTCTGCTAAACATTCACGCTAGCAGGTTCTTGTGATCGTCTGCATTCTGCTTTTTTGATGTTCTGGCTTTGTCGTCAGGATTTTTAGACGGCTCTCACTTTGGAGTTCCAAAAAAAAAAATTGCACGTCGGTGTAGTTGCACTGGCGAATAGATACTAGAGTTGCAAGGGGTGGCCGTGAAATTGGCATTTTGAATAATTGTAGTGATAATGATTCTTGAGAAAGTAATGAGGCTGCAGTGTCTTTACTACTATGCGAGTATGGGCACAATACACTGCTCTGACGCATGATTATGCTCAGTTTGACCTTTTTCATAAATCTGTTAAATGGTACAAAAAGGTTTTTGCATGTAGCGGACCGTAGTTTCTCGAATTCTTACAATTTTCACATGTCGGTGACATTGAGAAAAATATCACTAACAAATTATCCATTGATGTCCGGTACAAGAACTTGGAAAAATTAGCTACAGAATGGAAAAGAGAGGGAACGAAGACGCTCCGATGAGAATCCGCTGCTCTTTACTGGAAGGCACTTTCCGAATGCCATTCCAAGTGACCAGGCTTAGAAACGCAGACTATGGAATAGATGTGCAGCCTGTTCGATACATAATGTGCCCCAAGAAACGAAGTATGAATGGAAAACATGCAATGTACCTTTGCGTGTTGTGCCACGTTTTGAAATATACCACACAGGGAAGATCTTTTAGCTACGTTTGTACGTCGTAAAGAGGAAATTAAGACCTTACTTCTGAAAAAGTTTAATTAAATTGAAAGTACAAAAATAAAAATTTTTGTACTGCGGTGGCAAAGGGTGGCAAAGGGTGGCAAAGGGTGGCAAAGGGTGGCAAAGGGTGGCAAAGGGTGGCAAAGGGTGGCAAAGGGTGGCAAAGGGTGGCAAAGGGTGGCAAAGGGTGGCAAAGGGTGGCAAAGGGTGGCAAAGGGTGGCAAAGGGTGGCAAAGGGTGGCAAAGGGTGGCAAAGGGTGGCAAAGGGTGGCAAAGGGTGGCAAAGGGTGGCAAAGGGTGGCAAAGGGTGGCAAAGGGTGGCAAAGGGTGGCAAAGGGTGGCAAAGGGTGGCAAAGGGTGGCAAAGGGTGGCAAAGGGTGGCAAAGGGTGGCAAAGGGTGGCAAAGGGTGGCAAAGGGTGGCAAAGGGTGGCAAAGGGTGGCAAAGGGTGGCAAAGGGTGGCAAAGGGTGGCAAAGGGTGGCAAAGGGTGGCAAAGGGTGGCAAAGGGTGGCAAAGGGTGGCAAAGGGTGGCAAAGGGTGGCAAAGGGTGGCAAAGGGTGGCAAAGGGTGGCAAAGGGTGGCAAAGGGTGGCAAAGGGTGGCAAAGGGTGGCAAAGGGTGGCAAAGGGTGGCAAAGGGTGGCAAAGGGTGGCAAAGGGTGGCAAAGGGTGGCAAAGGGTGGCAAAGGGTGGCAAAGGGTGGCAAAGGGTGGCAAAGGGTGGCAAAGGGTGGCAAAGGGTGGCAAAGGGTGGCAAAGGGTGGCAAAGGGTGGCAAAGGGTGGCAAAGGGTGGCAAAGGGTGGCAAAGGGTGGCAAAGGGTGGCAAAGGGTGGCAAAGGGTGGCAAAGGGTGGCAAAGGGTGGCAAAGGGTGGCAAAGGGTGGCAAAGGGTGGCAAAGGGTGGCAAAGGGTGGCAAAGGGTGGCAAAGGGTGGCAAAGGGTGGCAAAGGGTGGCAAAGGGTGGCAAAGGGTGGCAAAGGGTGGCAAAGGGTGGCAAAGGGTGGCAAAGGGTGGCAAAGGGTGGCAAAGGGTGGCAAAGGGTGGCAAAGGGTGGCAAAGGGTGGCAAAGGGTGGCAAAGGGTGGCAAAGGGTGGCAAAGGGTGGCAAAGGGTGGCAAAGGGTGGCAAAGGGTGGCAAAGGGTGGCAAAGGGTGGCAAAGGGTGGCAAAGGGTGGCAAAGGGTGGCAAAGGGTGGCAAAGGGTGGCAAAGGGTGGCAAAGGGTGGCAAAGGGTGGCAAAGGGTGGCAAAGGGTGGCAAAGGGTGGCAAAGGGTGGCAAAGGGTGGCAAAGGGTGGCAAAGGGTGGCAAAGGGTGGCAAAGGGTGGCAAAGGGTGGCAAAGGGTGGCAAAGGGTGGCAAAGGGTGGCAAAGGGTGGCAAAGGGTGGCAAAGGGTGGCAAAGGGTGGCAAAGGGTGGCAAAGGGTGGCAAAGGGTGGCAAAGGGTGGCAAAGGGTGGCAAAGGGTGGCAAAGGGTGGCAAAGGGTGGCAAAGGGTGGCAAAGGGTGGCAAAGGGTGGCAAAGGGTGGCAAAGGGTGGCAAAGGGTGGCAAAGGGTGGCAAAGGGTGGCAAAGGGTGGCAAAGGGTGGCAAAGGGTGGCAAAGGGTGGCAAAGGGTGGCAAAGGGTGGCAAAGGGTGGCAAAGGGTGGCAAAGGGTGGCAAAGGGTGGCAAAGGGTGGCAAAGGGTGGCAAAGGGTGGCAAAGGGTGGCAAAGGGTGGCAAAGGGTGGCAAAGGGTGGCAAAGGGTGGCAAAGGGTGGCAAAGGGTGGCAAAGGGTGGCAAAGGGTGGCAAAGGGTGGCAAAGGGTGGCAAAGGGTGGCAAAGGGTGGCAAAGGGTGGCAAAGGGTGGCAAAGGGTGGCAAAGGGTGGCAAAGGGTGGCAAAGGGTGGCAAAGGGTGGCAAAGGGTGGCAAAGGGTGGCAAAGGGTGGCAAAGGGTGGCAAAGGGTGGCAAAGGGTGGCAAAGGGTGGCAAAGGGTGGCAAAGGGTGGCAAAGGGTGGCAAAGGGTGGCAAAGGGTGGCAAAGGGTGGCAAAGGGTGGCAAAGGGTGGCAAAGGGTGGCAAAGGGTGGCAAAGGGTGGCAAAGGGTGGCAAAGGGTGGCAAAGGGTGGCAAAGGGTGGCAAAGGGTGGCAAAGGGTGGCAAAGGGTGGCAAAGGGTGGCAAAGGGTGGCAAAGGGTGGCAAAGGGTGGCAAAGGGTGGCAAAGGGTGGCAAAGGGTGGCAAAGGGTGGCAAAGGGTGGGAAAGGGTGGCAAAGGGTGGGAAAGGGTGGGAAAGGGTGGGAAAGGGTGGGAAAGGGTGGGAAAGGGTGGGAAAGGATGGGAAAGGATGGGAAAACACGAACAAATAAATGGATATGAAAGTAAATAAATAAAAACCCTGAATTAACTGAGCTTTAAGAGCCTTTCAAAAACTTAATTACTTAGCTCACAGACACCTGTTGTACTAACGTGTTAAACATCCAGTCTGTGCTGACAAACGGAGAGAGACTGCTTGTACTCCAAGACCATAATAAACAAAACAAAGTTATTCCTGAAACTTCCTGGCAGATTAAAATTGTGTGCCGGACCAAGACTCGAACTCGGGACCTTTGCCTTTAGCGGGTAAGTGCTCTACCAACCGAGCCACTTAATTACGACTCTCGCCCCGTCGTTACAGCTTTACTGCCGCCAGTACTTCGCCTCCTACCGTCCAAACTTTACAGAAGCTCTCCTGCGAACCTTGCAGAACTAGCACTGCTGAAAGGAAGGAAATTGCGGAGACACGGCTCATTCCGGAAACATACCCCAGGCTGTGGCTAAGCCATGTCTCCGCAATATCCTTCCTTTCAGGAGTAAGGAAAATGGAGGAAAATCCCATGGAAATTAGCCCTTTCAGTATTCCCAGAACTTTCCAATTTACTAGGCAACTTTTCCAAACTTTTCTTTCCACAATCTTTGCCTGAACGATTATGAGAGCAACAAGACGACTCATAAATTGGTTAAGCCATTCCTGAGTTTCAGTGAGCAACGCACAGCAGTTCATTTTTATATTCAGAGATGTTACGTATATGTAGGATGTTACGTACGAGAAAGGAAACGAGCGTTTGGCGTCATTGGCCGGGAGGCCCCTTACGGGGCAAGTCCGGCCGCCTTGTTGCACATCTTAACATTCGACGCCACACTGGGCGAGCTGCGCGCCAGATGGGGATGAAATGATAAAGACAACACCGATCCCTTAGCGGAGAAAATCCCGACTCAGCCGGGAATCTAACCTAGGCCCGTTAGGACGGCAGTCAGTCACGTTGACTCTTTTAAAATCCAAAAACACAGTAACAAATATGGCTAGCTTACAATGAAATGACAGTGGCATATTGCAGTCAATTGAAGCATTTAAAGAATGGGGAATCCTACTGAGTCTTTAGCAGCAGCACACATTTAGCACCTTCACTGTCACCTTCACCTGGTGGCAGTTCAGCATGCACATTTTCTGCTGCAGCCGGAGGTTCCTCATTTCCCAGACCCAAGTTATTCAGTAAATCCTTAATGTGTGTTCCTTCCAGGGTAAACTACGTGGACAGGAGAGCAGTACCGAACAGCGACATCGCAGAATCTTCGCCTGCCTTGTTTTTGTCAGCTCCAGCCTTCTAAACGTATCGTTAGATAGTTCAAGATCTTCCTTTGTATCAGACAGCAGATGTTTGCCGTCATATTTTTATCTGCTGTACTACTGATTTACTGTTCATGTGTGGCACGCAGATGAGGTTAGGGTCGGGAACGTGACCCATCCCCTCTCTACAAGGAATACATTTCCTAACCTATACCCATTCTGTTGAAGACAGTTCGGAGTATGTTCTACAGCTACATCGACACTCCGTAAGCCACCTGACTGTGGCGGAGGGTACCTTTAATACCTCTATCGGTTCTCCCTTCTATTCCAGTCTCGTATTCTTCGTAGAAAGAAAGATTGTCGGTAAGCCTCTGTGTGGGCTCTAATCTCTTATCCTCATGGTCTCTTCGCGAGATATACGTAGGAGGGAGCAATGTACTGCTTGACTCCTCTGTGAACGTACGTTATGGAAATTTCAACAAAAGCTGGTACCGAGCTACTGAGCGTCTCTCCTGCAGAGTCTTCCACTGGAGTTTATCTATGTTATGGTCTATTTCATACTGTGATTTTTATACTTAAGTGTTTTCTCGAATTCATTTTTCTTATACATCTTTCACTCCTTACGTTCATCGCTCCCATTGTTTTTAAGAACTTGTATATTTTTCCATTAACCAAATCACTGCGTCATTTTTTGCCTGAGGGTAGTAACTTCCTTCTTGTCTGAATAAAATGGTAGTCGGTACATTGTTTGCTGAAGTTCTTGTTATTTGAGCCGTTTTCTCCCTGGTCCACCTCCAGTTGACAATCCGATCTCCACATGTGTAACGATGAGGCACGCTATCAACGAGGTTGCATTCAGCTAACGCGGCGGTCACGTACGAAACATGTTATTTACGTATATAGAGCTGTCACGTACAATATATTTGTACTGTCTAACAACTGCGTCCCACATAAAAGGAATTCAGTAATTTTTACTTTCTGGTTTTCAATTTTCCCTGATAATAATTTATCGAGTTAACGAGGTCGAAACGGAGATTAGCTTATGAAGTGTGTCTTGGCATCCAGTCTTTTCCCTCTAATGTCATTTACAGGCAAATAATTGTGCTTTACGGAGGTCAACGTTTGATCGTTACGCATTCTCCAGAGTTTACCTCGTAAACTACGTACGAAAACCTGCTAAGTATCAGTATCTCAAAACTCGGATGTATATAGGAACCTTATGATGATTCGCAGGAGGTAACTGTAAATGAAAGCTTAAGAAGCTGTCGAGTAAGTATCCAGATACACCGTTTAGACGTAACGTCAGTGATCACAGCTGACTGCCAGGCAGTCTTGACAGCCCTGGCTCCAGAAATACCCAGCGCGTGACGAGGCCAGCCGAGCGAAGGTCTCAAGCAGAGACAGCAGTTGGCGAGGGTGGCTACTGCGCAGGGAAACGGCTTAGGGGACCTCAAGTGCGCACAGCTGCAGCAGCCGAAGGATCAAGGACCTGCATTCAGTTGCCCTATGTTTCTGATACAATCAGATTCTGGAGAGAAAGGAGTGGAAACAGTTTCGAACAATGGCTACAGCCAACAAGGGGGTCCAGACAATTAACACGCCGCACATTTGCCACGGTTTTACCTGCTCCGAAGGGTTCGGTCCCTTGTCCCTCTCCTCCTCCTCCTCCTCCTCCTCCTCCTCCTCCTCCTCCTCCTCCCCCCCCCGCCCCCCTCACCCGCCCGCCCAGTTTGCTTTCGAAGTTCCTAACGTGACCATCAGTATGGAAGTTATTACAACAAACAAGGGCAGACCTCCTCATTAGAAAGGTTACGCGTATCTGAAACAGAGGAAATCTAAAGAAGGTGGTGTTACATGGATGTGCTTCCGCCGGAAAGCGGATCATTACAAGGGAAAGCTGCTTTCGAGGAACGGGAAGTGTTGAGCGTATTAGAACATCTCCATGGACCACCAGACGATGCAGCTCATTGTGAGAAAGCAAGTGGAAACAGCGAAGAGAAGGTCTCGAGAAGAAACTACACAGTTATCGGCGATATACGCGGATGAAACGGGAAATTTACATAATAAAGTTTATGATTTCGTTACAGTGATGCCTAATTCAGAATCCATGAAGAAACCATGCGTCGTCGATGGAGTCAAGAGTGGGGGAACCAACAACAGACTAAGAACTCTTATGGAATTGATCTTCATGAAGATCTATTAAAAATGGCAGTAATTTTCTTCTGGAAGACGACAGATTAGAGGTGAGAATAATGATTTTTAGTGGAAGCAAAGGAAAAGGAATTTTAAAAACATGTTGCCATTTTTGTATGGTTGGAACATTTAAGAGATGCAGAAGCAGTTTGCACAGATCTACACCATACACGTACACTTAGGAGGCCCGATTAAAGAAACATTCTTCCTACTGTATTTGCACTGCTCCCTAATAAGAAAGACGCATGTTCGTCTGTTTCGTCTGATGAAACAGGCAATCCCCGAGTGGTGTCCTAAACAAGTAAAAGTGGACTGAGGCAGCTGCGATATCTGCCATTCGTCAAGTTTTTCTCACAACTGAAATAAATGGATTCTATTTCCATATGAAGAAGAGTTTATGAGAAATCGAGTTCTCGGTCTGAGGAGTACCGCTAGAACGGGGATTTAAGACTTCACATCAGCATGTGTGCAGCGCTGGCAGTTGTAAAACCGGAGGACGTAAGCAATGGATGGATTAGATTCATGCAGAAGCTCCTGATAACTGAAGTTTCTCTCAATTTTTTGACTACTTTGTTGATAACTTGCTAGAGAATGAGGATATCGCAATAGAAATGTGGGACTGTTACGGAAAAAGACACCGAACGACGAATGCTGTTGAAGGGTGGCAAAACAAAATAAATATTATTGGAAACCCTCACCCTAAAATCAACTATTTGGTGGAATGCTTGAAATAGGAAGCAGAGCTCACAAACTGCATGTACATGAAATTGGAAATGAATCTTGAAGGTAAGAAGAGGAAGAAGTACTTGACGCTGGACGACAGGATAGAGAGAATAGTAAAGAGACTGGCAACATTAGGCCTTGCTTGAAAGCCATTGCCCATATTCAGAAACTGGAGTATAATACGTTAAAAATAGACACTGTATTAAAAACTATGAAGACCACTGAGTCCTCGCAGGTTACCGAGATAAAATTATTAAAACATTGAAGCAGCATTATCGGAGCTAATATTAAGTTGTAATTGTAAATAGTGTACATTAGCTCAGCGTGTTTAGGCTGATTTTACATACGCCAGAATGGTAGATGGTCATTAATCATTTTCACGGTCCAAAGCCTGTGCGAAGTGTGATGCGAATCAGCCTTTAACGTAAGAACTAAAAAGTGTTTCAACCCTCACAAAAGTATACCAAACGTTGTCACGTTTAGATAACTTTTTCCTACCTTCCAATGTTATGGCCATACTATTAAGTGATTGTGAGTTCTAAAATAAAATCTCCTAAAATATCATGGTAACTGTACTTTTGAATTGCATCTAAAATTGACATTCCAAAACTGATCTGATGCTAAGGTTGACAATTTTGGCACCTCAAATATTTATTTAAGTTTAGCTCTAAACATTTATAGTAGATGTAAATCTACTTAGGTACATTTAGATATAGTCCTTTAAAAATTAAAATTTCTTACCAAATTGTTGATTACCTTTAAACAGGTCAGTAAAAGCAAGGAGCTTGCAACTGACAATTGTTACTGAAAAACATAGGAAACAAATGTATTAGACCTACTTCTCTTATACATTAGAGACTTTTTGAAAAGATATTTAATCATTTCCTCCGTCACTGACAGTGAAATTTCAGTTGCTTCGCAACACCAGGGATATCTACTTCTAAATTGTTTGCAGCTGTTCTCATTTCGAATTCTGGAATACTTACTTTGCCTTAGTTGGAGGAGGAATTTCGGAAAATTCCTTTACGAACTCCACTTTAGTTGGTTGGTTGGTTGTTTGAGGTTAAAGGGACCAAACAGCAAGGTCATCAGTCCCTTGTTTCAAATAGACTCCATTCTGCTAACGGGACATCTCAGTATAGTCAGAAAAATAAAACGGATAAAGGGGAAACGTAAAAGGGCAGTCACGTTGTCATTAGTAAAAACAAATGAGGGAAGTTGGCAAGAGAACGAACCCAACACTATGCTGAAACAGCATAGGCAAGACCACCTGTGACTTAAAAGGTACAACTGCTATAATGCAGAAAGTACGTATGGGAATAGAAAAACTAACCAAGCCTTAAAAAGAAGGGGTGAAAACAGAGTAAAAGGGAAAGAAAAGAGGATTCCGGTCAGGGAGGTGAATCGGGAATCTCTGAACACTGCCTACAGTGGGAGACACCCAAACACTCACCGCCCTGCCCCAACACCAGAGGGAGATTAAAAACTTTAAAACTGAGAATAAAAACCACTCTCCCGGAGGAAACCTAGAACCAGAGAGACCATCCGGGAATCGTCAGCCAACATCAAAGGTAAAGTGTGGGGGAGTCTGTACTTAGCACGCAGAGCCAAAAGAAGGGGGCATTCAACCAAAATGTGGGCCACTGACTGGAAGGCTCCACAACCACATAGCGGGGGTGGCTCATCACGCAAAAGGAAACCATGGGTCAGCCTGGTATGGCCAATGCGGAGACGACACAGTGTGGTCGAGTCCTTGCGGGAGAGGCTGAAGGAAGAACGCCATGGGCCTGTATTCACCTTAATGGCACGAAGTTTATTAGACAGTGGAGTAGCCTCCCAAGAATTGGCCCATGACTGTGCAAAGTGGGATTTGATGTGAAGCCGTAAATCCGCTGCAGGAGGGGTTACAGAAAACGGGGGGTAAGTAACTGCTCCCCCAGCCAAACGATCAGCGAGCTCATTACCCGGGATACCCACATGGCCTGGGACCCATAGGAAGTCAATGGAACAAGCAGCACGGTGAAGATCAGCGAGATGGTCATGGATGGCAGAGACCAAGGGATGGCGCGAAAAACACCGGTCAATAGCAAGAAGGCCACTCATCGAGTCCGTACATAACAAAACGCGGTTGTGTTGGGATTTTTTAATAAAGGTAAGGGCCCGGGAAATTGCCATCAATTCCGCAGTAAACACCCCACATGAGGGTTGCAGTAGATGATTTTCCGTTCCAACAAAGGACGTGAAGGCATACCCAACATGATCAGCAGATTTAGAACCATCAGTGTAAAAAACAACAGCATCCCGAAACTCCCATAAAATTTGGCGGAAAAAGGAACGGAACACCACCGGGGGGATGGAATCTTTCGGACCGCGTCGGAGATCCATCCGAATTCGAGGCCGAGGAACTAACCAAGGAGGGGTGGAGGGGAGGGAGCGAGGAAGACAGGACAAAGAAGGAAGCCGAAAATCACGGGTAAGAGACGCAAGGCGCAGCCCAACCGGTAAACCCGCCCGAGGGCGGGAGTCAGGCGGGCGACGCCCATGGTCTGGGAATAGGATAGAATAGGAAGGATGAGCGGGAGAAGAACGGATAGTAAGGGCATAAGACACCAGAAGCTGGGACCGCCGAACAGAAAGGGGGGGGATCCCAGCTTCAACCAGGAGACTATCAACAGGGCTAGTAGGGAAGGCACCGGTGGCCAAACGGATACCACGATGGTGGACTGGATCCAGCACGTGCAGCGTGGAAGGAGCAGCTGAACCATAAACTTGACAACCATAGTCCAAACGTGACAGAACTAGAGCACGATAAAGACGGAGGAGGAGGGAACGGTCCGCACCCCAGGAGGAGTGGGCAAGGAAGCGAAGGACATTGAGTTTACGGAAACATCCTACCTTCAGGAGTCTGATATGGGGCAGTCAAGTGAGCTTGTTGTCGAAAAGAAGACCTAGGAAACGAAACTGTGGAACCACAGGCAATCTTTGTGCAGCGAGATAGAGCTCTGGATCAGGGTGGACCGTAGTACGGCGACAGAAGTGGACCACCCGCGATTTTAAAGGAGAGAATTGAAACCCGTGGGAGAGGGTCCATGCAGAGGCACGCCGTATAGCCACCTGGAGCTGCCGTTCTGCAGATGGCATCGAGGAGGAACTAACCCAAATGCAGAAATCATCCACATACAGGGCAGGGGCGACCAAGGGACCGACAGAGGCTACAAGTCCATCGATAGCAATGAGGAAAAGAAGGACACTCAAGACAGAACCCTGTGGGATGCCCGTCTCCTGGGTCCGTGGAGAACTAAAAGCAGTACCAACTCGAACTCTGAATGACCGATGGATCAGGAACTGGCGGATAAAAATCGGGAGTGGGCCCCGAAGACCACACTGATGAAGGGTTAGTAAGATGTGATGGCGCCAGGCCGTGTCATAGGCCTTGCGAAGGTCAAAAAACACTGCAACCAAATGGCGGCGCTGGGAAAAAGCCTGCCGAACTGCGGATTCCAAGCGAAGCAAATGATCGTTTGGAGATCGTCCCTCTCGAAAGCCACACTGGTAAGGGGACAATAGATCCCGAGATTCGAGGACCCAAGTGAGCCGACGGGCTACCAGCCGTTCAAGTAACTTACAACCAACATTGGTCAAACTAATTGGCCGATAGCTGTCAACAGATAGGGGGTTCTGACCAGGCTTAAGGACAGGAACCACAATGCTATCCCTCCACTGAGAAGGGAAGTCACCCTGGAGCCAGATACGGTTAAACACCCGAAGAAGATGGTGCCGTTGTGGAGCACTGAGATGTTGAAGCAGCTGGTTATGAATGGAATCTGGGCCAGGAGCCGTATCATGAGAAGCAGATAGAGCAGAAAGAAATTCCCATTCAGTGAAAGGTTCGTTGTAAGATTCTGACTCACAAGTGGTGAAACATAAGGTGACAGCTTCAGCCTGCTGTTTGTGATGAAGGAAAGCAGCTGGATAGGAGGCCGACGCTGATGCCACTGCAAAATGGGTCGCAAGATGTTCTGCGAGAACTAATGGGTCCGTACAAATGCCATCTGGGAGGTGAAGGCCTGGGAGGGTGGACTGCCGATGGCAACCTTGGAGAGAGCGAAGTGTAGCCCATACCCGTGACAGAGGGACAGTGGAACCAAGGGAAGAAACGAATCGTTCCCAACATATCCGCTTGCTCTGTTTGATTAAATAACGGGCTTTAGCGCGAAGGCGCTTAAAGGTAGAAAGGCTGGCTACAGATGGGTGCCTCTTAAAGTGTTGCAAAGCTCGACGGCGATCACGGATGGCAATGGCAATGGCCGTACTCCACCACGGGACTTGCCGACGACGAAATTGTCCAGATGAGCGCGGGACAGCAAGGTTAGCAGCGCGAACAATCGCGTCAGACACGTCACGTAGGACGTCATCAATACAACCCGACAAAGAGGGAGAAAACTCGACCTGTGCAGTATATAGAGGCCAATCGGCGCGGTGGAAAGACCAACGAGGTAACCTCTCCATCGGGGAGCGGGAAGGGAGTGTGATAATCAACGGGAAATGGTCAGTATCACAAAGGTCGTCGTGTGGCGACCAGTGTAATGAAGGGAGGAGAGAGGGAGAAGAAAGAAAGATCAATGGCAGAAAAGGTACCATGACCAGCACTGAAATGAGTAGGGGAGCCATCATTAAGAAGGCACAGGTCGTGGTCTGCAATAAATTGGTCGATAAGAAGACCTCGTCTAGATGGAAAGGCACTGCCCCACAAAGGATGATGAGCATTAAAATCCCCAAGGAGGAGGAAGGGAGGAGGAAGTTGCTGAAGAAGGGTGGTTAAGGCAGCAGGTGTAAGAGTCCTGTCAGGAGGGAGATAAAGATTGCATACTGTGACTGCAGAGTCTAAGTGGACCCTAACAGCAACTGCTTCCAATGTAGTTTGGAGAGGAATCCACGTGCTAGCTATGTCTGTACGGACCAACGTACAAACGCCACCAGAAGCCCGCAAGGGTCCGACCCGATTTCGACAGAAAACACGGAACCCACGGAGGGTCGGTGAGTGAGCATCAGTAAAATGAGATTCCTGGAGAACCACACAAGCTGCTGAGTAGGACGAAAGAAGGGATTTCAATTCCGGAAGGTGACGATAGTAGCCATTACAATTCCATTGGAGAACCACAGAACGATGGTTTAAATGAGGGCTGAACACGCTAAATCCAGTCATACCGCCGGGTCCCCACCTGTCTCCGACAAGGAGGGGGCGACATCCATAAACGACAGGTCAGAATCCGGTTGTGAAGCCGGGGAAGGGACCTCCGGTGACACCAGAGGCTCTTTGTCCCGGGACTTATGTTTCTTCTTCTTTTCAGGCTGAGATCGAGGAGGGCTGTGTGGCATAATGGAGCCAGCTGCAGCAAGATCAGGAACAGAAAGAGACCGGGCGACCTGGGGGCCGATAGACCGCGGCTCTCGCGGTCGCCGCGCTGCAGCAGACCTTTGACCTGGAAGGTGCCGGGAAGGGGCATCCCGGGAGAGGCGCCCTTGACCGGCAGACGCCGAAGGAGTGGGACACTTTTCCGGCTGGGGAGGGGGAGCGGCGCCCAGAGGAGAAGGTGTGGGAGCCGCAGGGGAGGGGGGAAGGAGAGGGGTCCGGGACGGGGGTAAGGAAGGGGGAGGAAGGGATGAAGATGTAACCAAGGCGTAACTAGATGTCATGGACACAGGGTGCAATCGTGCATATTTCTTACGGGCCTCTGTGTAGCTTAAACGATCAAGAGACTTATACTCCTGTATCTTTTTTTCTTTCTTATAGACTGGGCAATCTGCTGAACGTGGAGAATGACTACCATGACAATTTACACATACAGGAGGGGGAACACAGGGACTCCCCTCATGGAGTGGACGTCCACAGTCACCACAGAGAGGGTCCTGGGTACAGCGAGAAGACATGTGGCCAAAACGCAAGCACTTAAAACACCGCATAGGAGGTGGGATGTACGGCTTCACATCACAGCGATAGACCATAATCTTAACTTTCTCAGGAAGGGTATCCCCTTCAAAGGCCAGGATAAAGGCACCAGTATCAATACGATTATCTTTAGGACCCTTCTGAACACGCCGAACAAAGTGAACACCCCGCCGTCCGAGATTGTCCCGAAGTTCCTCATCAGTTTGAAGGATGAGGTCTCTGTGAAAAATCACACCTTGTACCATATTTAGAGACTGGTGAGGGGTAATGGACACGGGAATTGTGCCAAGATGGGTACAGGCACGAAGGGCCGCAGATTGGGCAGCCGAAGCAGTTTTTATCAGTAATGAACCCGACCGCATCTTGCTCAGGGAGTCCACTTCGCCGAACTTGTCTTCAATGTGTTCCACAAAGAATAAAGGTTTGACACCGGTGAAAGTATCTCCATCAGTCCTGGTGCAAACTAGATAACGGGGGAAAGGTTTTGCCCCTAGACGACGGGCCTGACCCTCCTCCCAGGGGGTAGCCACGGAAGGGAAGGCCGAAGGGGCAAGAGAAGCAGCACTTGAGGAATCAGTACCATGCAGAGAGACGGCCGCAGAAGAGCGGCCAGAGGTTTGGACCCTTATGCGTTTCATCTGCATAGCGTCCGCCCTGATACCACCCACTCCGATCAGGGGCTCTCCTCACGGGCGCCACCCAGCCACAGCAAGGGCCGTCTGGCACGGCGGCCATTGCCGGGAGTTCCGATGCTCCAGGATGACGAGCAACCACTCCAAGGCATGCATGAGGAGGTCACAGCTCAGGTATCAGAAGTGTGATCCCTGTGTGTTCAGGGGGCTCAACCAAAAGGGTACATAGCGACCCCACCACACGGGCTGGCTACCGTGCTGGCTATGCACCCTAGCATCAGACAACGACGTAGAAGAAAGGTGGAATATACTAGGAGTGCACACGTCGGAGACACTAGGTAAGGTGCTCTTCCCCAAATGGCTCACACTACGGAAAGAGAAATTTTGGAATGGAGGTCAAACCCCAGAGGGGGACCAAGGAATTCCAAAAGGAGGAGATGATTACGCAACAAAGCCAGAGTGTAAAACCAACAGAACCAGGAGGATAGCGGGGGCCAACATAAGCAAGGACACCAATAGAGGGAGAGGAGAGGGCGAGGGAAAGGGGTATGGAGGGGAAAGGAGGGGAAGGGAAAGGAAATGCAGCCCGGGAGAAAAAGAAGGCTGCAATGGCTCGGGGCCCCGTGCTCGCCACGCACGTATCCACGAAAGAGTTGTGGACCCCCTGGGGGGTCCACTTTAGTGGCACTGTCGTTAGTAACATGACCGTCGCTGTCCCGCAGTGAAGGTACTTACTGAGACTTTCCGCTGGTTTATTTAACATGAGACCAGTATCTCTCTGGATTTCCCACCACATTTCTAGAGAGAGTTTCGTTGTGGAAACTATTAAATGAATCTCGCATTGAAATCCGCACCAAATTTCGAGCCTCAGTAAAACTTCATTAATCTTGGAGATTTTGTGTTCGTTTGCAACAGCTTTCTGTCGTGTTTTGTGTACCATGGGGGATCAGTTCCGTCTCTTATTAATTTATTTGGTACGATTGTCTCTAGTGGTGTTGACACTATTTCTTTGAACTTAAGCCACATATGGTCTTCATTTACATGGTTTGGAAGGATTGGAGACTCTCTTAGAAAGACGTCACCCGAATATTTAGCTGCTTTTATAAATAGATATATTTCGCGTTTAGTTTTGGTGAATTTCTTTGTTACGAAAGTGAGCCTCTCTACGACTGCGTGTTCAGTAATCCCTGTATCCGTCGTGATGCTCGGCATTATTTGTGGCGAAGAGGTCAAGTGTATTTTCGTAACCATGTACAATTTGAATCGCGTCGTCAACTAATTGTTAAAAGTAATTTTTTTAAAAAAACATTTAGAACAATTACGGAAGATGTTTTCTATTTACAATAGGGTATCAAAACGTATTTTTGTCAACATGCGGAAGGTAGATTGAAGTAACTGCCAACTATAATCGTATGAGTAGGGTTCCTATTTGTGATGAGACTCAAGTTTTCTTTTCTTTGAACCGTTCAGCAAATGTTTCATCTGAGACAGGGGGTCGGTAAAAGGAGCCAGTTATTAATTTATTCAGGTTGTCGAATGTAACCTCTGCCCATACTAAGTCACAGGAACTATCTGCTTCGAAGTCTATTGTGAGCTTACATTATTTTTCTCTCCAGAACCCAAGATGCTTTCTCTGTGACCATGTAAATACCAGAGCTAAACAATGTAGAACACCAACGTACGTTACAATGGTAGCATTCTGTATTACTTCATTTTCTTATTTCCAACATTTTGAAATTGCATGTCGACTTTAGATGACATATCATAGACGATCTTATCTCTATTTAGTGAACGTGTTTCCAGTCATGTTTTGAACATTGTCCCGATACACTTTATTAACTAATGTTTTTAGAGTAAATTAATATGGAGTACGTCGTTCTTTTCAAACATTCACGGACCCATTTATTCTTTCCCTATTGTCTTTTGGGTATGCAGTTGTAATTAAAGTAGGCACAAATGTAGTGATAAAAAAGAAATGATTAGCGTACATTTGCATTCTAGTTTCATCATTCCTTTGTTTTTGCTCCCATGCCGATGGACTGTTTCTGTCGCAATCAGTAAGCGTGAAAGGAAGCTACCGTACAGAGGAATCTATATTTATAATTGGCAGAACTAATTACATACTGACAAACGTCGGTATTGCTTTAGTTTCCCGAAAGTTATGAATATTTAGATTTCGGAAAAGAAGCTCTGTATTTGGCCAAGATGTCGAAGAAGAAGGTCCCTTACGTACTGGTTTTATGGAGTAAGATGTGGAGACGGCGGTTTGAAAGCGCACAGAGGTAGTGCGGGGAAGGGCGTCCCTTACCTGAGGGATCGCTACTCAAGCTACCTGGCGAAGGGGCGGGCGTGGCAAATGCCCGGCGATCGCCAACAAGCTCTTGCGCAAATGTGGTGGAAGATTTCCATGATACTGCGATATCCATCATTATAGCTAGTCTGGAATATAGAGTACTTAATTACTGCGACTTCCCTCATCTTACATGTTTAATAACCTCTAAATCGCATCGCATGATGCTTTTAACCATCTCACTGCAGGATCACCACTGTAGTGGGTTGATTCGTCACTACGATGTCAGCAGGTAGAGCCAACACTGTACAGCTCGAACCTGAGACAGCTACGAGTGAACTCTGCAACGAACGGACTCTTACATTAGCCCAAGAAAGTTAAGACGCCTAATAAGGGAAGAATGTGATAAAACCTTTACAGTTTGCAATCCAATCAAGCTAAGTGTAAGCTGGGTAGCATCAGACATTTGTTGATAAAACATTTAACGGCCTTGTCATCCATTGTGTACGGGCGTAACATGAAGATTACGAAACTTACAGGATAAGCTATTTCAGACATTCTGGAGATCTCTCACTGACGAGTAAGTCCCAGTTATACGAACGCTTTAGGGAGGGAGGGAGGAATGTTAAAACTTTGTTCCAATAACGAGTAAGCTATTAGAGACAGTGCAGGTATACTTGGGGAATAAGGAAGGAAACTAGCTAAATCCATTTCGAAGAAACTGTCCCGCCAACTGCATCATGCCAATTAAGGAAACCATTGTAAAGGTAAATCTGCATCACCGCCAGGGCGTGTAAGTAGGGTTCTCCCGAGTGCAAGCTGTTTCAGCAGGGTCCTCTTCTCGGTACAGCACGAAAAACTACAAACCACTAACAGCTAAGCGGCATTTAACTCACCAAGTTGCAGCTCCATGAACAGTCCAAAAACTGTACGAAACGCGTTATTTAAATGTAACACAGAAATGGAGACTAAGTGTTCTGTTTATATTTTCGTATTATTCTTGAACACATACGATCCACGCTGAGACAACATCGCAACAATGGATGGCTCCACTTAAACCGATACTTCATTCCACCAGCACGATCTGATGGCGTAACGGTGTTCGCCGAAATATCGAGGACCATCTACTATTGGATTCAGCAGCACACCCGCGTTTCTTGGAAGCGGAAGGTACGCCAGCAAAGCATCAAATCAGAAATTGTTAACTTTGCTAGACAGCGCTTCCAGTTTGGTATGAATAAGGAGCTAATGACAGTGAATTGTGTTGGGCAGTTTCTGTGCCTTGACCACTATCGTACTGGTAAGGAAATGGTTTAAAAATTAGGTACATTGCATTCGTTGGCATTTAAATTAGTTTGATCAAACAGTCGCCTTCCCATAGCGTACGGAAACAGGAATACATGATAGTGAGCATGGGTCCTGAAGTTCATCAATGGCGCTGGCGTGCTGTAACACCGGGTATGACCACAAGCTGCCTTGTCCTGTGAACACGAGTTATGGTACCCTGAGGTCCAAAGTTTTGTTAACGTAGGATCGAACCTCAATATGAAGTTAAACAATGGGATAGCGAAATGTCTCACCTTTATCCACCATACTCTCTACGGCCACGATTGAAAGCTGCTGTAAGTAGTAGTAATTCACTACCTTAGAAGCGGACAGGTATACAGTCAACCGCCAACCACACTGTAAAAGGCAGACTTTACAAAAGACAGTTCTTTTCAGTATGTACTACCGCACTTCGGGAAAAACATTGAATTGAGGTGGCATGATGCAACTTACCCATTATTGTAGTAATGTGTATCTGCACCAAGTAAGCCCATAATGCTTGCAGTAATTTTCTTGATCTCTATCTGTAACTGCAGAAGTTCCATCCCAGTACACTGGAAGTTGCTAACATATTGCTGTGTTAATTACTTTTAGGATATGGAAGCATACCTGACTGCGTAACGGGGGAACGGATACCTTGATTAGCAGTAAGGGATCTAGAGGTAGAGAAAGTGCCTTCACCTAATCCCATCAACAATCAAATTATTTTTCATACCTAACTTCAACAGATTCGAAGCATTACGTCCCGTTCTTCGAACTTCTCATTACCTACTCTTTTTCTTCTCCATCGAATCTGTCAACTGTTTCATGTTTCTCGTGCGCTGTATAAGAACATACTGAACAGCAGGTACGAAACTGTGTAATGGTAATGAATTGAAAAAATATTCATCCTTATAGAAAGGCTTTGTTAATTTTGCCATACCAATGAATACAGGAATATTAATAGCTAATCTGTTTCAGTTGTCAGTTTTTATCGACAGGGTGTTCGGCGACGGAAGTAGGTTAAGTGCATGAAGAACTATGGCACAGTTTTTAGCCATGGTGGCAACTAAGTCGATGCCAGTTTTAAATGCCGGTGAAAAGTTGCCAGGCAGACGCTAGTGATGACCAGGTATGGTGTGTAGTTAGTAGAGAAACCAAATTACTAGTAGTACGTACGACGCATACCGCTGAGCTGCTGCCTGTCGTTTGAGGCCTTGCTGTCGTCTCGCTGTTCAACCCCCTGTGTGACTGTACACAGCCGCTAGTTGAGTGCTAGCAATAGATCTGTTATTCCTACAATATGAAGCTCATGTCTCAAGATAACCCTGAACAGTGTTAACGGAAGTGGCACATTCCTTTTTTCTGCAAAGATTTTATTCAGGAACAGTCTTATGTACACCGTATGCGCACTCAATTATGACCTCCAAAGCACGTGTCTTCCGAAATTTTCTTCGTTCTATTGCAAAATGCCCTCTACTACCGACCTCTTAGTACATCAACTGTGCAAATTACTGTTATTGTTTCAGTGAAGCAAAAAGATGTGCTAGATCCTTTACACTTTTACAGCGAGGCAAAGCAGCTCGTCTTAAGCGTACAGAAGGAATTCTTAGGTGGTTCATCACATGTAGCTCACATTTCGCTTATTTAACTGTCAAACGATTGTTAGGTCGAATGGTCGTTAAAAATAGGTCAATGGTATCTCCATTAAAACTTCGCGGCACTTGTCACAAGCCTCGAGAGGAACCCTCAGGCTGCTTTATGTGCTGGGGGAGCTGCTTGAGATCCCATTGGCTGGTGTTTGGTGACGTCAGTGGACGTGGTAGTGGGTAATGTGCCATTGCGAGCCGCTGAAATCCAAGAGGACAGGTCGTGTTATGGCCTCCGAGAGGAAGAGGTGACTTGTGTTTGTTTACAGGAGTGGATGTTCGGTTATGAAGCTTTTGTTTTTCGCCATCTGGAGCACACGCAAGCGACATACTCTGAACAAACTTGCTATTGCGACTTGGGCTATCGGACTGTCAATATCTCGTTAGGCGTGGACTACTTCACCCATCTGAGTGTGGGCGTTAGAAGAACTGGAGTACGAACTGTGAATGTATTCACTGGTGACTAGCGTCATTCCCATGTTGCTAGTTAAGCTGCAAATGGGAAGTACTTAGTTTATGATCTCTTTTTTGTAGCTGTATCGTGCTGATTAAACCCATTATTCAGGTTCTGGACAGAAAAGGGTGGAAACATTTTCAAACAATGGTTACAGCCAACAAGCTCTTGGGCAAATGTGACAAGATTCCACTATATTGCGATATTTTTCACGTAGTGTATACTGTCCCTAATTTCTCGAATATTCTGTTTCATAATGTTTAATTCGCATTTCGTGGCTGCTCTCTACCATTTGACCGCAGGATCACCAGTGTAGTGGACTGACTGGTCACTACCACATCAAGATGTGGAGCAGACACTGTATGGCTCGAAGCTGAGAAATGTACAAGCCAAGTCAACCAACCATCTCTTTTAATAGTTCAAGGAAATTAAGTCACAGATGTGGAAACTAAGCCAAGCTCAGTGAAAGCTAGGTTACATCAGACACTATAGTTCCGGGAAAAACTGGAAATGCCTTTTTATCAAATGTGTATGTTCGTAAGGGAACGTAAGGATTACGAAGCCTATAGGGAAGCAATTTGTCACCAATAACATTGCAAGCGTCCCACTGCCAAATCCTGGCTGTTCTGTACGTACTCATGATGAAGGAAGGAAAGTTAAATCATATCCCAGTATGGAGTGACTAGGAGAGAATAAGGAAGGAAACTGGCTAAATTCATTCCGAAGACTGTGCCACTGTGTGTGTTACACAATTTAAAGAAACCATGAAAGACCTCTGGACGCTGCTAGGAGATCTGTAGTGTCCTCCCAAATCCGTATTGACTGATGGAGCGAGGACCTCTTCTCAGTACAACACAAAACTTATAACCCACTTCGAGCTGTCACTTGCTTTAATCACAAATGTTTGAGGGAAGCGGCATGTTGCCTTCACAAGAAGAAAAATAATAATTTTGCAATGATCAACAAATCATGCGCTAAGCCCTTAGTTTTTATATATGATATAGTGGTTTACTTGTTCTATGACTAATCACTTCCAGAATCCTAATGAAATGAATTCGTTGAGACTTGCCATTAAATTGTTGGTATGCCGATTTACCACTAGCCGAATACAGTTAATGGCAGAGGGAGTATGAGAATAGTGGCGTTTTAAAGTTTCCGGAGAAACAGCCGACAAATCTTACACAAAAATGACAAGTTAAGGAATTGTGTTCGGTAGGCAAAGTATACATCGGGCCTGTTATCTATACTAATTTTCCCCAGAATTTATCTCTTTGACAACGCAGTCCGAATGTTTACGTGACTCCCTGTAGTTCCAAACTAATCAAATGAGATCAACTGAGATCAAGTATACCAGGAACTATGGTTCATCTGAGACAAGGGAGCTATGGCTATCTTAACACTTCGCCAGTTCAGTAATACTTTACCATTTCACCTAGATTCAAGTGGTTGGTGGAGTAGTGGACCGAACTGCTAAGGCCGTAGGCGCTCATACCGTAGCGTAGGACAACATACTAAATAAAAACGAGGCGAAAAAGGCAAAAACCTCATGAAGCAGCTTTGAAAGAGGGACAGCTAAGGACGAGGCGACCCCTGGAGAAAATTCATCAAAACTGAGATTCCAGAGATCCTCGCACGGGAGAGGGGGTGGGGGGGGGGATGGAGGAGATCAAATTTGCTTCGCCATGCCACTGCGGCGAAAACGACACGATCGACAGTACGCTTGACATCCGCTACAACACCGAAGTATACGACGAACAAACTTGAACAGTTAAAAATGGGCACTGGGCCACGATGTGTCGCACCGTCAAGTGTGAGCAGAAGCGACAGAATGGGGCAGGGACACAACTTAATGGCAGTGGCTGGAACAGTGACCTATACGCAGTCGGGCTTAAATGACTGCCACGCAACATGAGGGCCGAGATGAAGTCGATCACGATGTTGGTAGGTGTTCGTAGTATCTGAGTGTTCTCCTGGAGAGAAGATTATTGTGGACTCCAGAGCGATACTATATGTCGACAGACGAAGATCCGAGGGAAGATAATGACATGCAGGCCGAGGGAAGAGAGACGCAGCCTTTGCAGCAGCAGCAGCAGCCATCAGCAGTCTTGTTCCCTGGCACGTCGACGTGACCAGCCCACAGATAACCATGTTGGCTCCCCATAGTGATCCCGTGGAAGCATTCTTTAATCATTTGTACTAGAGGTTTAACTGACTACAGCACACGAAGGCTCTGGTAAGCCCAGATGATTGGAGCATTTGACAATTTGGAACCCCATTCGCTCTGTGTACCGGGTGGCCTGTTAAATGGCGTATAGCTCCGCAGTAAAAAAATTAAGAAATGAAGTACAAAGGCACAGCCGACACCGTGGACGACCTTGGAACTTCGAGAATGCACGTCACGATCGAAATAAGAACCAGGCTTTCTACGTTCAGGATCAGTAGGTGAATTGTGTGTTAAATCGTGGGCAAGCGACAAGCAGTTAACGAAATAAATCAGGACTCAATATAAGAGTTGCAGAAACTGGTGGCAAAGGAACAGTGGTTGTACGACACCAGCAACAACAAGTTTAAGAGGAATATAGTGCGGAAAAGTCTTAGGACGACCCCATGAAGTGTACTGGAGGTACATTTGGACGAATGTAACCTTTTATGCAGAATCGATCTAGAGAGAGGCAGCTATAGCCCTGCGACATCCAACAGGATTATCAGGGATTTCTGCGGATCGGTAGACAGAAGTTGAGCGATGTCCGTCTTCGTGTGTCGTCAGGTGCAGCCGAACAACTCTTCAGTTTTACCGAAATCTGATTTAAATACAAACCGGTACACCCGAACATACTGAATGAACATTTTTGCGAAGTGCATAAAAACATAAAACGTTACTTCGTTCGTTCTTATCATAAAGCTATTGTATTTCAATTTTATAGAAATATTTGTATGCTGTAGATTTTCCAGACAATTTTCGAAGTCCGGTATGTACGTTTTTCGGTTGTAAGTGTAGGACGTTTAAATCCATTTTATTTGTCAAGATTTAATAAAATTGTAAGATTTCAATTTATACTGTCGATTTTGAACTTTTTGCGTGCGTACAAACAGTTTGGAATTAATGTTAATACTTGGAGCGGCGGATATTTCATTATTATTAAGTATACTTTTAGTGCGTGTAATGTACTGGATCTGTACTATCGAAGGGATGTTTTGTTTCAACTGTGTAACTCATGAACTGAGTAACGCTGACAGTACGAAACCGAACTATTGTGGCGTTGACTGTTTGCGAGCTTAGCAATATCCAGTTTTCGTGTTGACTCCATGACTGCTAGGGAGTAACACTTCCTGACACGTATCGCCAACTCGTGCAAGTTTTCAGGGTAAAGCAGAATCCTTACTCCGCAAATTACAATTCGGATCATCATAGTTGTAGCTGAATATAGCTTCAGTTGCGTCAACTCTTTAGGTCCTTTGTCTGGAACGGATAGTATCTTGCCTACGCTCCGCAAATTTGGTGTGCGCCACAAGAAGAGGCTCTTCGAGACGGAATTCAACATACGTGACAGGCAATCCATCACGCACTTTATCTGAATGGGCATATCGGTAAACCGAAAGGGAAAGAGTTAGGTAGAATGCCTCGTTGGCGTAGAAAATTAAGGGGGACGGAGAAAATTTTCATTTGTAACTATATTTAACAACATCCAACACCTTTTCTCCGACAAAAAGAACAGAGGTATATGCAAACAAAACGTTTTACAGGAAATCTTGTTTCCAGACCTGCAGAAACCATAGGTGACGCAAAGAATTGCTATGCCAACGGGGAGTATGTAGAAACAACTTCAGAAATGGAGAAAGAAACCCAAAAATCAAATGGTGGTTACCTAATGACCCGGACCTAGGAAATGAGTTCAAGGTATAGCTTTTAAGGGAAGTATTAGGGGTGCGCAGAATACCAAGTGGTGGGCAACTTGTGGTGCCATTCGTAAGGGAGGGGAAGTAGTGCTTGAAAGAACTTCTGGGAAATGAGCGCTCTTGACAGAAAGGTGGTGGAGCAATGAGGTATAAGATTTATGAAAAACATGTGCTAACAAGCAGCGGCACTCATTTGGGTCAGAAGGTGTTATAGTTACAGGCACGCATCCCTGGTTGAAGGGCCGTGGAGAAAGCAAGAGCATGCATTCAAATTTGGAGGACCTATGGACAATGTATCTAGAATTTGTTAGTACCAATCATTGTGCAAATTATTCTTTGGCTTCTGCAGAACGAGAGTGGACACATGCACTAATATATGGCAACAGCCAGTGAGATTCAGCTGCTCTGTGGTGTTGCTCAAAGAGTTATTTATCTTCGTACAAGTGTCGCTGAATTATATATGGACACCAGACATAGCAATCAGAAATTTCGTAATAAGATTGTGCAAGCTGTTTAACTTCTCAGATATTTTCCCATACACATGCTGAAACAATTTTGGAAGGTCAGGTTCATTGTGTTCCTGATACTGCCTCTCCGTTACGTTCGAATATTGTTTTGAAAATATTTCTACAAAATAGTAATCGAGCAATGTATATATTTTATTCTGTATTTCAATGTTTTAGGTGTGTAAGATTTCTGGCACACTGTATTCAATGCATTTTGCTGTATCAAGAAGCGTAGTACAATTTAATTTATTCAATACATATAGAACCAGTAGAAAGCTTTGTTAGACTTAATCCCAGTTTTCACTGTTCATTTTTAACACTGATGCTATCGCCGTTTACAGCGTCAGAAGAAACCGTTCACACTATGTAGATTATAGAGTATGAAATGCAAAATGGGTTTATTCTCAATAGTCTAAATAAGACTGCTCGTTAGATACTATGTTAACGTCACTCTTTACCTAGAATCAAAATGACAGACTTTGTTGCTACCTGCGTACCGTTTAGAATATTGGCGTGTTTTGACACTCAAATTATTCGTAAGAGTCAACAGCCACCTTATCACTGGAGTATGTTTTTAATGCAGTTTTCAGTGCATGAACCAGTGAGTACTGTGGAATGGACACCACTGAAAATAAGGAATTGCTGCTATTGCTAACTTCAACGATTTGGCTTTGTATCGTGGTACAGGCTGTAGTCAAGGTATCAGGGGTACGTAGATACAAAGTAGTGGGCAAAATGTTGTGCCATTCGGAAGGTAGGAAAAGTAGAGCTTGGAAGAACTACTGGGAAATGAGCCCTCTTGACACCAACTTGGAGCAATCAGGTGTGATTTATGAAAAATGTGTGCCAACAAGCAACGGCACTAATTTGGGTCAGACAGTGTTACAGCTACTAGCACGCATCTCTGGTTGAAGGACCGTGGAGGAAGCAGAAGCAACAGCATGCATTTAAGTTTCGAAGACCTACGGACAGTAGATCTAACATGAGGCAGAGCAACGGAAGATTGCCAGCGTCAGGTGTATGTTGAGGGAATATTGCTGCAAGAGTAAATGTTGAATAAATATGGGAGTTTTTTGCTTATCTGATCAGTTGGAAAATCCAAAAATCAATCTTCGATAATTGTTTTTGCTTCCATAACCACAGAAGGATCCGCTATGAACGAAACGAACTGGTTAGACAAAATGTCCCAAAGAAACCCCTGCTGACGCTCTGTAGTGTCTTGTTTAAGCCTCTGGGACCGTGCAACACTGATTAGGAAAATAGCATTCGTGATGACTTGAGGTACAGGAATCCACTAAAGCAGGGCGACATTCATTCAGGATTGTAGTAATCGGAGGTACCAAAAATTGTACGTACTACGAAAATCTAGAAGGTAATGGTGACGGCACCGACAATAACAGTAGGGATTGAATATTTCGGATTAATGTCGGGGAAAGAAGCAACGCATTCGAGCTATGCTTTTCAGCAGCTTATAGAGGAACACCGGCAGCTGAATAAGTACTTCTGGTATTTATACCTAAAAAAGACAGTCACGTCAAGAAATAGTGAAGCATATTGTGGCGTTCTTGCCACAACTTCGCCCACATTTTTATTTTACTTCTGCTTGTTATCAGTCTCAAGAACTTTTAGTAGGAAGCAGGTAGGGTGAGCATTGTGTATTTAGTTGTGGGGCACATGGTTTACTAGCAAAGAAACGCGTCTGTTCGCGGTGACTACCACGCTGGAGTACCGTATAGCCAGCAGGAAATCGCGTACCGAGCGAGGCGCGAAGCGGTTCAATGTTGACATTTCTTATTTGAACACTGCTATGTTCCTCCATACAGTGAGCATTGGTTGCACTGATAGATTAACAGTAATTTCATTAAGTCAGTAACTGAAGTAAAAACGTAAACGAGAAGAACGTTTTTTTAGCTTCGTCGTTATTGGCGCAAGAGGGTAGACCGTTCGCAAGCGAGCACTGAATAAGCAGATGCAAGGGAGGCAATAAAAAGCTAATTCTCGTTACTGCACATTAGGAAAAGATCAGAAATCCTCCACGCAATCCCCATCCCTCACCATGCTACACTCAGGGGCAAGAAAGAAATGCGTATTCAAGTACAGAGAGATGCAAATGGGCAGAATACGGCTCTGCAGTCTGCAACGCCTAAACGAGGTGCGACAAAGAGATTAATTTTCTTTGCAGGATGTGGCAACACTGCAGGCTTGCGTAGGCACAGTATCTTTGACCTTCGTCTATAAGCTGCTTCTAGTCCCAGCGGCACATCGATGCAACTGCCCAGTCGTGAGTCGGGCTGTAGTAAGCTAACACGTGTGTGTCTTGTCACGGAAATCGAACTGTATAATATTGCGCAACGGTATTCCATTTCTTTTGGCGTTAAGTTGGGTGAAAACGCGATGACAATTTACGGTAGGCTTCGGAAGGCTTTCGGAGAGGAGCTAGTGTCAGGAGCTCATGTTTTTCATTGGCATAAAATGTTTAGTGAAGGCAGACCAAAAAAGCTCTGCCTGTCAAAGTCAAAAGTGAAATGAATGCTTGTGAGCTGTGGTTCCAAGGTAATTTTTCATAGAGTGGGTGCCTCCAGGACAAACAGTTAATATTACTAAGAAATTTTAGAAAGACTTCGTAAAACAGTTCTTCGTGTCCGTCTCAACATTACTGATAATTCGATTTTGCGTCACTATGATGTGCCATCCCATACTGCTGCCAGTACAGCATTTTTAACCTCAAAACTAATTTCAGTAGTACCACAGCCACCTTATTCACAAGATATCGCTCCGTGCTACTTTTATATTTCCGAGAGTCAAAGCGGCGGTCAAGGTACACCGTTTTCAAAGACAAGATGTCAAAAACGCTGTGACAAGGATGTTACAGAAGATGAGTTCCAGAAATGTTACAATCAATGGCAGAGGCGCTGGAAAAAGTGTGTGCAATCAGAAGGGAACTACTTTGAAGGAGACAACACTGAACTTGACTAAAACGGTAAGCAACATTTTTTCACATCAGCCTCATTACTTTATTGTCGCACCACGTATAACACAGAAGTACATGGCCGCAATTACATCCGTTGCTGCTGCTACAATCACAGGTTATCAAGATTTGAGTGAACGTAATGTTTTAGTCTGCGCACAAGCGATGGGACATCTCAGAGGTAGAACGACTATTTCACGAGTTTACCGTCAATATTACAATTCCAGCAAAACATCACATATCATACATCGCTGCGGCCGGAAGATCCTCCAAGAACTGGACCAATGGTGACTGAAGACGATCTTTCTACGTGACTGAAGTGCAACCCTTCCACAAATTGCTGTAGATTGCAATGTTGGGCCATCAAAAAGTGCCAGCATGTGAACCACTCAACGAAAAAAATCTATACTCTAGTACCTTTCATGACTGCGTGACAGCTTTTATACCTCACTTGGGCCCGTCAACAACAGTAGTGATGGCTTGGAACATGTGGCCTGTCGGACGACTCTTCATATTGTGTGGAGAGGATGGACGTGTACGGATATGGAGACAACCTCATTAATCCATGGACCCCACACGTTCAAGCTGATTGAGGCGATTTACTGATGTGGGAACCGCTGATACATCCAATTACGACTGACAGGCGACACGTACGAAAACATCCTGTCTGATCACCTGCATACATTGCTGTCCATCGTGCATTCCGACATACTTTGTCAATTTCAGCAGGACAATACGACACCACACGTCCAGAACTGCTACAGAGTGGCTCCAGGCACACTCTTCGGAGTTTAGGCACTTCCACTGGTCACCTAACTCCCAGACATTGACATTGCACATATCTGGGATGTCTCGCAACTTGCTGTTCAGAAGATATCTACATCCCCTCTTACTGTAACGGATTTATGGACAGCCCTGCAGGATTCATGGTGTCGGTTCCCTCCAGCACTACTTCAGACGTTAGTAGAGCCCATGCCACGTCGTATTGCGCCACTTTGCGTGCTTGCGAGAGCTCTACACTATTTGCAATTGTACTAGATTGATTGTTCCCCATTTCTGGAGCCCTGACTGAAGACTCATGGCCGTCCATTTGCTTCGGACAAAGAGGCACATGCCTGGGTACAATCATGGTTCCCTAAGCAACCACAAACAGTTTTCCATGAATGCATTGTCCGCTTCGTCTCAGTGGGATAAATTCAGTAACAGCTATGACGAGAACTTTTTAATGTATCTCTTACTGTTTGCCGTCTTTTTACTGCCCTATGCACAATTCCTGTCTCTTGAGTTCCGATATGCTTCTTTTCTCTAGTGTTGCACTTTTGACGCTAGGAAACAGAAGGAAGAATGCAACGACTGGCTTATTAAACTAAAAATGTTTCCCCAAAGTTTGTGAGCTGGTATGGCTGAACGACTGGTAGAATTTTGAGATCAGTTAAAATACTTTCTCCTGTTACGAAACACTTTAATAAAAAGCAGGATACCCACATAACGGGAATTAACGATTGACGGCATATATTTCTCACTTGGAGAAGTGGCTGACAATACGAATCCATACACTTATGTACACGTAATAGTGAATTTAAGTGTAACTTTTTACAGCCCAGAACATTAAATACCTTTTCTCTCCTGTAGTTCTAGGTGTATTTCTCTTTTCAATTACTACGTAATTGAGTGGGTCATTTATATACTACGTTAAATGTGTAGCGTAAGTAACACCTCTGACAATAGATTTTCTATTTAATGCTTTCATACACTAATACCTTTTCGAAGGATTTACAATTTACATCACATCGCTCGATATAATCCCGCTACGAATATACCCTCACAATGTAGTTTTGCTTGTACAAGCGTGCTTTTCGCCTGTACAGACGCTCAATTATGCTTGCATAAGCTTCAGTGACTATCAATTAAGCCTGTATCAAACAGCAAAATTACGGCACTTACGGAGGCGTATGCTTGCGGGAAGTGCTTCGTCGTGCATGCTTGTCAAGCTTCTAGTTACATGTGTGGTCAACTTGCGCCCGCAGGTTTCTTCAGCAGCACCACATCTAACATGCTTAATTGGTGTAGCAGTCCATGCTGCAGAAAAATACGATATCGACTCTTTATATACCTTACGGTCACGAGCAGCTTCTTTGAACAATGAAAACGGGAAATTGAGGCCTCGCCTTTTATTTCCACTTTTGTTTTAAAAATCAGTTCGCAGCTCTATTTTCTTTTTCTGAAATCAGTGCTCTGAGATCGGCTCTTCGAGGATTTTGTTCCTTTTGTAACAGCATGTTTATCACGTATTTTACGTATGTATCAGCGCATTATTTAATATTAAATACACTGCTTGTACATTTGTCCTTTTAAGTTTTTCTGTTTAAAAAGTGCATCTTCACGTTAAGGATTTTAATCTATCCACAACATTTTTGAGTGCTGCAGGTCATAATTCAGTCACGTTATCTCTGCCTAGCAGAGTTTCTAGATACGTATGGTATTTTATCCCGTCTGCTAAAAGAATGGAAATGCCGTTACTGCCAGTACATAGCTTCCTGCTCTGGCTCCTCGAAAGAACAGACGTAAAGTTCATGAATCCAGTCGTACTTCGAACTGTATCAGGAATAATCAACCAACTATTCTTCTGCAGACATTTAAGAGATGTCTTAATCTTCCTCACCGACGAAATCAATGAATATTCCGTCGTTTTAGTTCCCGATGAGACGCACATTTTTGTGGCGTTCACCCCAGGCTACGTTTCGAGGAACTCTAGTTAATCTCTTTGTTAAAGCCAATCACATTAAACGAAATTATAGCATAAGCTGAACATTTAAAGCTATATGATTTGCCCAAATTACTTTTCCCAATTTAGAGATTACAAAACGGACACTAATGCCCATTTATTATATAAAATTAAATATGAATTGACTCTTGCAAAGGCAACTACATGGAGAAATGGAAATATTAGTTCCTTGGCACATTTCATGGATGAGGACACGTTGCGAGTTGTTTCAATCTGAATTTGAAATACTTTCTGCGGTGAAGACATACACCGCAGGAAGTATTTAAAATTTGGTAAAGGCTATTATCACCAAATTAAAAGCAAGTTAAAAATCACTGTCATAATAAACGCAACATTTCTACAATTCTTTTAAACCTACCACACAACCCATGTGCTTGTCTATTTAAATTCCATTCGGCAATATTCAATACGAAAGTTAGTGTACAAAAGTCATAGGAAAATTTATGTTCTTTATAAATACTTGAACGCAAGGAAATTTAATACCCATCAGTAACGGCTTAGCCCCATAACATGTGGGGATTCTTCAGTCGGTGAAGTGAACTCCAAGGAAGCCACGAACCAGTACCCCCAGCGACTGTATCTGTTTGGAACAATTAATGTCGTTTCAGGAAATAGAAAATGTCTACTGTAGATTTTCTGTTAAAATGAGTTTTCAATAAAATTAAGGATGTTCATAATGTTTTTGCAATGCCTAATTCTTATTGAAGGAAAATTCAGGATTTTTCGAAGATTTTGAAATTGCAAGGGATATAACCGAAAACTGTTAATCATTGTCAACACGTGTATTGCATTGATCGCAACAGCAGTAGTCGGCATCAGTGGGTGGTATCGACAGTTCCTGCTACATTTCATCGCCTCCACACATCACTGGAGTATGGTTCGAAGGTAACATCGGGTCGAAACCTGTGACCATTTTTGATTGAAAGCTGTTCTAGGTAAGATTTTATTACGAAAAATAATCCTCTACGTTTTTCTCAATAAATGTTAGAGAGTTGAAATAGCTACCGCTAAAATGGCCTTTAATTAAGAAGGCAGTGAGTTTAGTTTGATTTATTTTATCAAGTGAATGATTAGTAGTATCGTTTCAGCCAATGAGCGGTTCTAATTCATTGCCTGGAAATAAGTGTTGCCAATCCTATCACATCTGCCGCGACTGTCTATCACTAGTTGTAAATAGATCTTAACTGCCACAGCTGTTTAAACGTCTGCGCAAGACATGGAAAATCGCAACCCAGCGTCGAACGAAACCAAAATCCGCTGATGAAGCATGAAACTGATTTTGTGCTTCCACAAGAACTGCTTGTACACATGTTAATTTTCCTGCTATGCTGCTCGAAACGAGAGTATGTTGCCAATGGAAGGTCAAAATACAAGTCTTTCGATTTTTGACGATTTTTACATCTTATAATGTTTTAAACTTATTTCGGCAATTTTTTTTTTAATGGAAGTGGTTCACGTGAGACATGAACCACACTTAGTTCGCAACACCTCTTATCCCTTCAAGGTATTTTGTGCTAAAGAGCTGTTTAAGAATTTGAGTGTGCTCCAACAATTTTTCATTACACTATCTGCTTCAGTGCAACAGATCCGGGTGGCAGGCGTACGTAATATCACGTCACTTTCCAGCGCCAGGTTTTTCCCGTGATTCGTGGCACCACAGATGTGTAAGAATTTCATGCTGTAGCATCCTTGCACCATTCGATGTGCGTATCGGTGAAACGGAGGCCTACAGCAGTAACTGACAAGGAAAGGAAATTGTGGAGTCTGCATACTTCTTAAGTGACCAGGGGGTGAAACACCAACACCTTAACACCATAACTCGCGAGGATGGACTTGGCTGCGTTCATAGTGGCACCGACAAAGGCCGTCAGACGGCGTCGCCTAGAGGTCGCCCAATAACAGCTAGATCGTCGTGCGTCCGATCTCATTCGTCAGTTTTCAGCGGGGTCGAGCAAGCTAGGTTAGATTTTACCCCCCCCCCCCCCAAGGGTGCAATGCAGACCACGTCGCCTCCGTGCTGTGAGGCGAGTGCTGCAATGCGGAGTTGGCTATTTAAAAATTGCCTAATCAGCTGTACCTATCTCAAAAGGAGAGCGTGACGAGTATCTTACACTGCCTTCAGTTATTTGCATTACTAAACCAGTTATACGAAAATATGTAGCGGTTATGAGCACATTATGGCGAATCTACGTGGTGAAAGATGTTCGTTATATGGATAAAACTTCTGAGAGTAAGCGAGAATTATTTGATTACTGAAAAGCATATTTGTCGTTTCATTGCATCTCACTATTCAAGAACTGAGTAACGCAATACTGGGAGTTGGTATAATCAGATTCCAGTACTAGAAACGTCACTGCTCTTTGACACTTGCTTAGTGGATTTGATATTTCTGGCAGCAGCATTTGAGATTCAGTGGAGCTTTTAGTAAAGGGAATGAAATATATTCTAGTGCCTTAGGGCACTTTCATGAACCGTAGTTCCAAAATTTGTTATAAAATTAAAAATTTTGTAGAGCAGTATTAGCGTGCAAGAGTGAAAATACTTCCTTTGAATTTAGTATTTAGGGCATGATAACCGCCAACACATCACACAAAATCTTTCGAGCTGTACTTTTCAGAAAGCGGTATAGGTTATATTAGATTTAATCGCCATGTCAAATATCTGAGTATCACCTATAGCTTCGCTTCACTTTAAATTGCATCTATAATGCAAGTATCAGATTTTTTAGTATAGCTCAAATCACAACTCTACAAGCACTCTAAATATGCTTTGCTGAATTTATTTGAAGTTGCGCAGACATACTTCAGCTAGCCTACAACGGCTGTCATTCATTATACGTGTGAAAAAGTCTGGAATGAGGTACTCTCAACTAAAGCACTGTTAAGTGGATAAACGTACACCACATTTGCAAACCACATCACGTAACAATCAGCCTACTTGAATAGGAACTTAGTTATTTATACACCTGACGTGTACACAACACAAAATATCACCTACAGTAACGTTACTCCTTGAGATACACCATCCGTGTCACTAACAAATTATTTATCGAGGTTATAATCTACACCTAAAATTTTATTGTTTGCAGTTTCCAGTGAACTGCGATTTCAGTCTACAGATACCAAACTATATCTTAATTGTACAACCTCTGACAAAGTTCGGTTAATAGTCCTAACATTAACGGAGATGAACTATGAACTACAGTTACCTTACTGTCCTTCAAAGCAGTAACCTCTCAACTATGCACCGCTGAGCTCTGCGATACGTTCTGGAAATTATGCACGAAGTCTGAGGTGGTGTTCAAAAGCCGCTTTAGGTTTCGTTGGATGTCAGGAATATCGTCAAATCGTTCCTCTAAAAGCAAGATTGAGTCGAGGGAATTCAAAGAAGTCTGGAGGATTGATATCCGGCGTGTATGATGGATGTTCAAGTTGCACCACCCCCTTTTTGCCAGGAACTGTTTGACAATATTGGCTGTGTGTGAGCGAGCGTTGTGAACACAAGCCCAGGACCCTTTTTGTGCGCACTGGGGTCATACCCTGTGTAGACGTTGCATTAAACCGGTCAGAATTTCGAAATACCGTGCAGCGTTCAACGTCGTTCCTCAGGTAGAAATTCCTTGTGGATGATGCCTTTACTATCGAAAAAGTGAGCATCGTTTGGATGCGTGGTTTCTCGTCTGACTTTCGGACGAGGTTATGTCGGAGAACGTCATTCCATGCTTTGCCGTTTCGTTTCAGGATCGACGCAGACACCAGGTTTCATCCTCAGTGATAATACCGTTCAAGAAATTGGGTGTCACACTGTCCAACAAAATCCTTAGAAGCGTCTAAACGTGCCTGCTTCCCATCGATTAGTGATGTGGCACAAAAAGTTTTAGCTGTACCCTAACTCCTGGGTAAGGATTTGTCGCACGGATTCATTGTTCATCTGCCTTTCATCCGCTATCAAGCGCACAGTTAATCGTAGGTCGTTCGTGATTAATGTCCTCACTTTCACAATGTCGCAGGTCTTCCGCTACGGGAATTTTCGAACTTTTCTGGCCTCCTCGAAAACGGGCGAACCACTGGTAGACAATTCGTGGACAGTGCTTGATCCCATGAACATATCAGCATTGCTTGTGTTTCTTTAGGTGTCTTACCAACCTTAAAACTTGGCATTGATCCTTTGCTCGTTCATTGTCCTGTTCTGACTTCATAACCAACGCACTAAACGCGCACTTCGTCCAGCAAGTCCAACGCAGATCACACTTTGCTCAACTGAACTACGGTGGGCTAGCCAGGTGCAGCGCCGTGAGTCGCCATTGTTGCCCGATCGCCTGTTGTGACTTCACGAAACTTTAGTCAGAGGTTATATGTTTCAGCTGCTGGATTCTACAAACTATTCCTTTGACTAAACAGTTTGTCACTGTCCACGTATCTTGTCATGCCGACCATGACGACCAAAAAAACAATTTGAATTTCACCGATTGTCGTCCGAAATACGTACGTTCGGGCGATGAGATCGGCTATATTCCGACTGCGTACGTATTGGCGTACTCATCTGAAAATACCGGTCGTCCTCGGACTATATCTGTCGTCGACCAGATCAGCCGATATGTGTGTGCGACTAACCGCTGTGTTAGGGATGCACCAGTTCGGCTGCCAGCTGTCAGAACCCAACATGTCTCACTAAACATGAGATGCGAATGACACGAGACGTGAGCGAGTAATTGCCGCCGCACGGCCCTCGCCGAGCGTCAGGAAAACAAGAGTCTACATCCCATTCGCCGACGACTGGCAATCATGGCCCACACTCAATGCCCCTGGAAACGACTGACCGATTGTTTCGTGGCAGGCTACGCGTCCCAACCAACTACATTCAGCGATTACAGCGCCGCCGTGTTTCCTTTAAGTTCAACGTGCCTGTTCTACGAGATACCGCTTGGTTTTACACATACAAAAACGGTGTTTGCCTCTATTGTTTTGGAGGTAACAAGGCCAAAAAAAACAGCTGTTACTTGAGCAGCTGGGGTCCGCAGATTTTCTTAATAACGGATGAACCACGCATTTTGGTGTTTCTGAAAATCAAGCACTTCTTAACGAACAATAGATTGTGCACGCTGCGACCAGGGGTTAGCTACTTTGATTTCTAATGACTCGAGGGAGGTAAAGTCTTGAATTCAGTACTGTTGTATCCCCAGAATTATCAAAATTCTTTCTGAAACCTTCCAAGTGACTTAGTTCACTGAAGAAATACATCATGGTAAAGCGAACCAAATGGAAGACATACATGTAAAGTTTATTAAATAAATATGTATGCAGCGTAAAAGTTGCCCCGGAAATTTAAGGAACTCTCTTCAAATTCAAAGCGGTGAGATTACTCGTGGTGGCACACACAATACGTACGAAACGAACCATTTTCAACGTTAGACCTGTGAAAGAGTCCCTCTCTCTCTTCATTGCCGAGAGCCTTGACTTAGGCTGGAGTTTTGGCAGAACGATGAAACTAGTTCATTAACGTCCACTGAATGTAGATAACATTTCCAACAACTTTAGAAAACAAAACCGAAAAACCAAAAGTCTCCGTCTTTATCAATTATGTACCACGCGAAACCACGACGGATTCGTTAGAAATTAACTGTCATTTCTTACATGTAAATTGCTGTACTGTTCCAACCAAGTGTCCCTCAAACATATGCAGTATTTAAATTTCTCCAGAATAATCACCTCGAGGTTGAAGCTCTTATCTGTGTTTTGGTGTAACAATACATGTTACTGGGTGGGGTCCGCTTTTAGCAAAACCTTGTTTTTACAGCTGGTGAACAGTGACAACTCAATACACAAAACTTCACAGTGGAGAAGATAAGGAAAACAGAGAACATGACAACGAAAAAGACTGTAAAACGTAATACAGCAGGAAACCCACAGATGCTGTAACTGCAGTTAAACATGTCTGGGACAAAAAATAACTGTAAATGAGGGTGGTGTCTTATTTCGGACAGAAGAGATACCATTGGTGATCTGGTCTTTCCGACAAGTCCGAAAGAACAGATACCATCTTCATATAGATAAGGCTAACCGGCCAATGATCTTCAGTGCGAATGCACTCAACTCACGGGAATTGGTAGATTGACTGCCGCGAGTCGTTAGTATACTGGGAGGAGCACTACAAATTTAGTGTGTGGACAGTAAGTTGGGAATGTGGGTCTCACGGGGAGTGTGCCAGGGTAAGTCCCTGCAGTCTCACTGTGCTCTGTCTTCAATGGCTCAGAGCGTCTGCCATGTAAGCAGGAGATCCCGGGTTCGACTCCCAGTCGAGGCACATTTTCAACTGTCCCCGTTGATATTTATCAATGCCTGTAAGCAGCTAAAGGTCTGGATTTCATCGTAAGTTCGGTAACAGCTGCGTTTTGCTAAAGGCGGATGCCACCAAATAACGTATGTATTTCTCCAGAATCTGTTCTTAGAGAGTCGTCCGCTTCGCACTGTTATGTATACTGGACCATTTAATCCCATGCACAACGATGAAATACGGGGGCTTGGTACGGGAGAGCTACGCCCGGTTCTGTTTGTCGCGTGGAGTGGCGTTGGAGGAGGGGGTCAGCTGTTGGCTGGTCTTATTCGTCCGACACGCAGCAAGGCACGTTCATTGGTCGGAACGCCTTCGCGTACACTTCGTCAGTTGGTCCGTGCATAGGGCTCTTAAGAGGAAATGAACATCATACCCTCCACTCCCACCACCACAGAAAACGTTACAATAAACTTTCCCACTCCTTCCGCCACAACAAAAAGCAATACTTTTTAAACTGTGACTGACGCTCAGCATAGCAGTCATGACGAAAGTTAAGGAACCGGGAATGATACCAGTACTCATTACCGCCGTATTATACTCACTAAATTCACGCAGTGACGAAAGTTCCAAAAATTTGGCGATTGCCCGTTTCCTACGATACACAAAATATTCGTTTCGACATAATTTCAGGGTATGTTCGCTGTTGGTTTCAGTGTACTCCACGATTTAGCGTAGCACACACCACTGCCAGTTGTGTTCATACAGAGCACAAAGTCTACGTACTCTTTACCTGATTCGACTGCTGTATGTGTTAATTACACCACTGCCCCGTAGAGCCGCGTGGAGATATTCTCAGTAAATCTCAGCTGAAACTTTCTTCCTACGGAAACGCAACTAAACAAACTGTCCCAACACGCTGTTCATCAGTGACCATCAGAAGTAAGTTGTGTGTCAATCAACTAGTCCATTGACATTTTCTCCTTTAGGGCCACTGTTGCACTTTTCCGTAAGTAGGCATCAAACCGTACCCACTCGTTCGATTTCCAACTTCTCTAGCATGTGTAAAATTTTTTGGCTACTGTCTTCCTTGAGACACACACTATCAAATTTCACTAGTATTTTCGGTAATTGCAGCAGTTAACCAATCACCCATTTACTATTTTCTTCGTCGTAATACTGTAAAGCTTTTTATTGGCAGCATTGCAATTTCGGCCTTAGGCCATTATCAAGTGCAAATGTTTTGGTTTAAGCCATGTCAACTTTATACAGGCTGACATGTCGTCAATTGCTGTTATATACATTCGTAACGCTGCTAAGTAGTGCGAGCACACACGACCATATATTGTAAAACAGCACAATCTGTACATACAGACGTTCGTTCCACCATCTTTTGTAACTTTTGCACTAAACCACAGCAGCGAACGACTTCACAGGCTACTGCGCTTGATAATGGCCAAACGCCGAAATTGCAATAGTGGAAATAAAGTGTAACTGTCACTGTCGTAAACATGTATTTACAAAAATATTTACAGGACTGAATCGCAGTTATGAAAAGTTTATTGGCATTTCTTTTAAAACACGCAATGTGAGACGTCACGTCACACCACCGCTACAGTAGTTCTTTTTCGCAAATTACAGCAACGACGAAGTACACTGTGTCTGATAAAAAGATAGAGCCGTGATATTACCTTTCACCAGTAACAGAGAACCCGATACCAAGAGTAATGCACTCGCAGGACATTTTAATGGTACCATGTTGGAAATCAATTTCAGAATCACTGCGGCCACAGAACACGTAATATAGGTTCAGCAACAACTATTTCAGCACGTAAAATGACTGCACCGAGCTCCGAACGATAGTTAAGTCGAGTAAATCAGTATGAAGAAAACATTCGCAACTAAATTATTAAAATAACTCAAATTTGAATCTCTTTGCGGAGATTTCCATTTTGACGGCACTACTTACGTCCTAGAAGTTTACGAAAGCCTCCGACGTTTGGACATTTCCTTTGTTGACATTACAACCAGCAAGATATTTAAATTACAAGTTAAAGTAACCGAACAACCCAACTGCACGTAAGAGCGACATGCAAGAATATTCCACAGATTTATTAGTTTCACGAAAAAGCTAAGTACTCTAAGTCAACAGCTTTCGCTACACACATTTCATCAGAACTAATTGATAATCTGATTCCGCTATTTTCAGTTAACTTGCCACCTTCCCAGAACAGACGAATGAGACACTACGTTCGAACTCAGCATTTGCGTGAATTTTACGTAGTCCCTATGTTCATTTACAGCGGTTTATGTAATGTGTGTGTGAGTATCATGCATCAAAATAATCTTTTACACAATCTAATACGTTTACTGAATTTGATTTTCACTTAGTTATGATGCAAAGTGCGTTAAAAATGCAAAACCCGTTGACAAATGACTATCGTAAATAGTAGGCTACATTTGGTCAGGCTGTTATCCGTTTTGCATTCATATTCATTCGGTTCAACTGAAATCTCACTTGAACCTATGACCTGGAGCTATGCTACAGACCAATCATTACACAAGTGTGTACTGTCTCTAACTGCACTTCATATGTGCCCGAAACTTCGAATTCAACAGCTGACCTATAGCTCTGGCAACAGTGCCCCAAGCGTGAGAAATGATCTTTAACTCAAGAGGTAAATGGCAGTGAGAGACTGACAATCCCCCTAATCCATATCGGAAAGGTGGCTTCCTGCACCGGTGCTCTGTGGTTCTGGAATACAGAATTTATTGTCACTGGAATCGTCTATCACTTCCAGTGCTCGACTTGGAACATTTACGTGTCTTCACCTGACTTCAAAATTTGAAGACGAGCTACCGCACAGCACAAGCAAATCCGAGTAAACATTTAGTAAAACCAGTTGCAATGGCAGTGTACACGGGATAGTTTAGGTCTGACTACAGGAACTCCACACCTTAAATTAACACACTGACACGTGTAAGTCTCAATGTAATACCTCTTCGTACAATTTACAGCACGCCCACGCATGTGTTGTTTATTAGAAACAATTATAAGAAGCCAATCACAAATGAGTCACAACACCGCTGCCAACCATGGTCGGCGTAAGTGTTTGAGGTGCTCTACCACGCTTGACTACTCTGCGAAACTACGATGTTTGATTCCTCAACATTTAATGCAGAAACCAACAATCCAACTCGTCATCCTTCCGAAAGAAACACTTGCGCTAAGAAAAGTTAGTAAATTGAGCAAGTAACAGTACACCGAAGCAAATAATTTAATCTTTTTCAGAATACGTAAGTAAAAACTCTTAGGAAGTAACAAGTGAATCAAGGTTCACTGTACAGAGCAAATGTCTGCTGCACAACTAAGCTTAATCATAGCTTGACCATGAACCAAGTAACTCAGTTCCATCTGTCATGCGGGTTAAGGGTTAACAACGTTCTGACACCTGCACCAGTACCGAGTAAAATTTTCCGAACACAACTGCGCTGTGCCGAAAATCAGCTGAATATGTTCCGTACTTACCAAGGAATGCAGCGGCAAACAGCAGTGAACTACAAACCCAGGTAATTGCCTCGCAGGATGCGGACATCGCCAATGTAAGCGCTGAGGCAACCGCTGCTACGATCCCCACGCGAAACGCAAGGCACGCGCCCGCACTGACGTAGTAAACACGACTGGTGGTAAGGGGATACCACAGCGTGTGGCATTGCGTCACGTTGTGGCTCTAGCGCCCTCTGTAGCAGGAATCTACACGGACCGCTTCTCGATACCTGACAACTCTCGCAGCCTACAAATGGGAAGCGAACTATGGCGGCTGACTTTCCGATAATGATTGCCAATATGGGACGTATATTTTACTGCTATTAGTCTCGGTTTCTGGTACTTCACAGCTCGTTAAATTAAAGTTGAAGCGTTCACCTTGTATCAACTCTTTGGGCCGCGTGAAATCGTTTTAGTTAACCTACAACGGAAATTTAATCAACGCGATATTCTACCAGAGCGAGGAAGAAGGCGAAATAGCGTACACCTGGTATCTATGGACGCGACACTGGTATATCTGTTTTCGTCTACCTCTTCGTAAATATTTATTACGTATTCATCCTCTAAGACGTGTTCTACATCCTAGAAATATCATCAATGTGGATCTAAGGAACGAGAAGTATTTCAAATATAATAAGATTTGCAGTAAATTTATTTAACGTATACCACTCCACTGAAATACAATCAAAAATACAAGACAAAGAAAGACATCAGTACAATTGACATTACAGAACAGGCAGTTCTTATATGCCAATGATTCTCTCCTTATCCAGTCCATGCTTGATGATGTAGCTATGAAAAAGGCTTTCGAATTACGCAGGCAGTCTCTCAACTCAAACTCCTCGACAATATACCGGATGGTCTGGGTCGTTACTCCACTATCACGCCATGGTCTGGTCCGCTTTCCCTGTTTGCGCAGGTAGTCCTGTGTCCTGCTCTGATGCAATTTATATTCTTCCATTCACTCTGTGGGATTTCAAAGCCCTTCTGCATCAGTGTAGCGACAATAAGATGTCGCACTTCAGGTAGAGATTCGTAATCCACCTTTCACGCCATTTGCAACCAGTGGCGAAGTTGCTATCAGCAAGCTGTTGGGTCAGACCTATGGGTGGATTTTTGTATCGAAGTCTGTTTATCGCCAACCCAAGAATATCCTCAAGGATGAGTAGCTGAAGTTTATTCATTATATTGGAACGTCCTTTCATCAAGAGTTACTGTCTTCTTAACAGAGGAGGGGCTATGTGAGCAGTGATTAACACACTGACATCGGGAGGACGACGGTTCAAACCCGCGTCCGGTCACCCTGATTTAGGCTTTCTGTGATTTCCCTAAACCGCTACAGGCAAATGACGGGATGGTTTCTTTGAAAGGGCACGGCCGATTTCCATCTCTATCCTTCCCTAATCTGGTGGGACCGTTGACCTCGATGTTTGATCTCCCCCACCCCCAAACCAATCAAACAACCAGCCATATGGCTGAGTGTTAGAAGCTAGTATTGTGAAGCAATTGTTATGCACACAGAGATACTTACGGGCGTACTGATCTGAGCCTCTATTTTATTTACGTGAGGGCTGCTCAACTGCACTAGCAACCACAGAAAATATTAAACAGAGCACAGAGGTTCGAAGCGTATCTGCTGACGATCCCTAGTTATTACCACAGAGCTTCTAGAGAAGATTTTTTCACGTGTTTACTTTCCGAGAAGATTTTGCAAGATACCTCCTCAAAGATAATGTTCTATCTGGAGTCATTACAAGTTCTTTGGGTGACTGGCAGGGAAGCACTATTTCGTTCATCTGGACCTCCAGTTTATTGTCTGTTGCTCTGTTGCTTAAGTAAGAGTTAATTAAATGAAAGGAGCCAATGGTTTGAAAAAAAATGTCTGCAGCAAGATATGGATATATAGAAACAGAAAATCAAAACAGTAAACCACAGCAGTAGGACCAGAATGTTCGTACATACGTTTTCTTCGCGGCGAACTATATGCCGGACACGACAGAGATACTAGAATAAAGATTTATAACAAAATAACGGTGGGTGCAATACAAACTACAGATGACTGAAAAATGAGAAGTAATGAGACCTATCAAAATGTACAGAAACTATCAGAAGTAATGGAAAAGTCAGGGTTGTTAATCTCCTTCGGATACCTCTACCAAATAAAGAAAGAGGCCAATGGAACAAATATTCCTGCAGTTCCTGTAAAAGAAGTCAGTAATAGCAAGACTTACAGAAATCTGAAATAACAGAGAGACAACTTTTTATAGATAAAATACTAAACTTAGAAGGCTTTGATGGCAGAAGAAATAAGAAATCGGTAACATGGACAGAATAAGGAAGAGGACGACATAAGAAGAAGATGAAGCGGTGATAGTAAATACGAATCTCTAAAGAAAGAACAGGAATTGCAGTTGTTACGGGATCCAAGTTGGTGAATAAGAATTAAAAAGAAAAACATTTCCGCTGGCTAGGAGATTAGTAGAGACAGATAACAAATTACGACAGGAACAAGGATTCAGCAGGAAATTGCCGGTGTCCATTTCTAAGGAATCCTGTCACCATTGCCTTAACAGATTTAGGAAAAAGCCGGAAATTCTAAATCATGATAGTCGGATGGGGACACTAATGCAGCTCTTGCAAAAATCGAGTTTGCTGTCTGACACAATTTCCTCTCTACAGAAACAGAAAATCTAACAGTTCTTAACGTCATCTTCTGCTGACAAACAGTGGAGGATTGTGGATAACTCTGCTCATTCCATTCACACTGTCGTGTCGTCGTGTGAGTAGGGCCTCCCGTAGGGTAGACCGTTCGTCAGGTGCAAGTCTTTACATTGCACGCCACTTTGCCGACTTGCGTGTCGATGGGGCATGAAATGATGATGACTAGGACAACACAACACCCAGTCCCCGAGCGGAGGAAATCTCCGACCCAGCCGGGAATCGAACCTGGGCCCTTCAGATTGACAATCTGTCGCGCTAACCACTCAGCCACCGGGAACGGACATTCCCATCGTAATATGTTGTGATCTCAAGGCAGTACACTCTAAGACAAACCAAACGACGCACCACGGAGAAATTACCCGCATTGGTTGTAAATCGTTAGATGTGATGTACATATACAGACGAACAAATGATAACAGTTTTGTGGTGTCACCGCCAGACACCACACTTGCTAGGTGGTAGCTTTTAAATCGGCCCCGGTCCGGTAGTATACGTCGGACCCGCGTGTCGCCACTGTCAGTGATAGCAGACCGAGCGCCGACCCACGGCAGGTCTAGAGAGACGTACTAGCACTCGCCCTAGTTGTACAGCCGACTTTGCCAGTGATGGATTACTGACAATTACGCTCTCATTTGCCGAGACGATAGTTAGCATAGCCTTCAGCTACGTCATTTGCTACGACCTAGCAAGGCACCATTACCAATTATATTGAGCTTATTATACTTTTGTATGCTCAAGAGCGATGTACTCCAATTATGGATTAAAGTTAAGTATTACATCATCTACATACTTTATTTGCAATTCTCAAGACATTGTCCTGTTCCAGACCTCACGCCAATATGCGTGAGCTTAACGCGTGCCTTTCGGCTACCTCCGAGTGGCGTGGCTGTCTTGCTACGCCACTTATAACACAAATTACATGATTTAATCAAGAGATAGAGCTTCACAAATTAAGCAAGTCAATAACATGTCGGTCCAGCGCTGGCTCTTTTGCAAACAGTTATTCGGCTTGGCATTGATTGACAGAATTGTTGGATGCCCCACAGAGCGATATCGTAACACATTCTGTCCAACTGGCGCATTGGCTAGTCAAAAGACCGGCATGGTTGGAAGGTCCTGCCCATAATGCCCCAAACATTCTCAGCTGGGGAGAGACGTAGCGACCTTGCTGGCCAAGGCAGGGTTTGACAAGCACGAAGACAAACAATAGAAACTCTTGCCGCTTGTGGGCGGGCGGTAAGTTGCTTGCCGTGAAGGGAAATAAAATGAGTCGTAGACAGTCGTCGACGTACCACTCTGCTGTAAGAGTGCCGCGGATGGCACGTAGAGGCCCCCTGCCATGAAAATATATGTCCCCCCAGACCGTCAATCCTGGTTGTCGGACGTGTGGTGGGCGGCAGTCCGGCTGGTATTCCATTGTTGTCCATGACATCTCCAGACACGTCTTCGGCCTCGAATCTCTTTGACTGGAGTAGAATTGTCTTCAGTGATGAGTCGCACCTCGAACTGTGCCCAGATGGCCATGCAAGATAATGTCTGCCAGACACGACGAGAGTTTCTACTGCTTGCCCTCATGCTTGCTAAACGTTACCTTGGGCTGTATGGTCGCCGGACCTCTCCCCACTTGAGAACGTTGGGCTCATTACGCGTAGGGCCCTCCAACGAGCTAGCGATTTTGACAATTTAAAGCACCAATTCGACAGAATTTGTCACGACATCCCCTCAGGAGGACATCCAGCATGTCTATCAATCAATGCTAAGCCGAACAACTGCTTGCTAAAGGGTCCGAGGTTGACTAACACGTCACTGACTTGCTCAATTTGGGAAGCTCTTTCTCTCTAATACACCACGCAATTTTGTTTTTGAAATTGTGATCATTTGTTTTTCTGTACACGTACAGCACATCTGCCGATTTCCGTCTCATTCGGATAATTCTTTCGTGGTACGTCTTTTTTTTTGTGTGTGTGTGTGTGTGTGTGTGTGTGTGTGTGTGTGAGTGAGTGCCTTACAGTGAGAGAGATGATGATGTCCCATACTCCGTGACAGAGCGTAGGGGACGATGCGGGGGACCTGGACCGCCGTACTAGACAAGGTCCTAGTGGAGGTGGTTTGCCATTGCATTATTCCGACCGCAGTGGGGATGACGATGAAGACTACACAACAACACTGAGTCATCTCGAGGCTGGTGAAAATCCCTGACCTCGCCGGGAATCGAACCCGGGACTCCATGCTCGGCAAGCGAGAACGCTACCGCGAGACCAGACAATAAGAGAGAGAGAGAGAGAGACGAAGTTTACAGAGGTGTATTATGAGATGATGTCCGCTAGTGGGAATGTCAGGTACTGAGGATAACTGTATCAGTTTCATTCCATCTGTAACATATTATACTTCTATTGCCCCGTTAAAGTAAGCATTCTCGCATTCGCTGCTTGATCCCCTGACACCTCCCCCGCCTCCCTAATCAACTAAGCAGCGAAAGTAAGCAGTACAGAGAACCAGAGAGAGTCTTGACACCATAGTTCCGTTTGGTAAATATTGCAGCCGTCCTCGAAATTGTTATCGTACGTAAACTCAATTAGCTCCAATCATTTTTATAAAAAGCGATAGTTGCCAGTCCCAATCATCGATTATGGTTTCTGGTGTAGAATAAGATGCAATACCTTTTTTCCTAAACTGGTGCTTGTTATGATGAAACCTCACTGGAAACTAGTACAAACGCTAGATGCTGTCAGTGAGTTCTATGAACCACGAATAACAGTCTCAAATTGAAATGCAAACTCTCTTTAAGTATTTTAGACGTTAAAATACCATTGTTGGATTCAACAATATCACAGAACAATTTGTATGTGGAAACATTGTATTTGAATGTCCGCCTTACACCAAATGACGTCCTAAACCCTATCTTCTTCGAATGTTATTTTTTATCCACATATTTTTAGACATGAAAAAAATTTTGTGGTACTAAATTTGAGAGATCATATTAGTCTCTTAGGCACCAGTTTATGTGACGTAAGTGTATGTGTGTGTGTGTGTGTGTGTGTGGGTGTGTGTGTGTGTGTGTGTGTGTGTGTGTGTGTGTCTCTCTCTCTGTGTGTGTGTGTGTGTGTGTGTGTGTGTGTGTATGGCATATCACATTGTTATGCTAGAACTAAAGATTGCATTTTTGTATTACCGATGTATTTTACAGATGTATTTCTCAAACGTTGTATTGACATTATGACACTTGACAAGCATCATAGAACTATTTAGTTACGGAAAATAGTTAATATGAACACACGATAATCGACCTTTAGATACGGTCATATGTTGGTGAAGGCAAGCAACAGGTGCACAGAGTATTAATTGATTTCGTTTCACGTTTTGAAGCTTTGTAGAAAAGTATTTATAGCAAAACTCATATTTGGCAACTACATATCTGATTACTTAATCACATTAGGTAATTGAACACTGATCTTTAAAGTATTTACTGAGAGTATGTGTTACTCTAATATCACACAGCGAATACTCTAGATTTTCCAGTGACATTTACAGAGACGAAATTTACTGATGAGACAGTACAGATTTTGGTATAAATAATTTTTTTAATGAAGTATGAAAACAGAGTTGACATTACTTTTTCTAACATGGCGTCATTTCCCTCTGTCTCTCTCTTTGTGTGTGTGTGTGTGTGTGTGTGTGTGTGTGTGTCTTTTGCTCACGTATTTCAGATATGGAAATACTACAATTACACCTTTATGTAATTTTTGAGTAAATATTTCTGAACATAATAAGTTCAGATCGTTTGCATAGTGTTGAGAGAAGCCGACATGCCTGCTCAGGGGCTTCATTTTGATTTCGTTTTAGCGCCCACTAAAATACTACACTGTTAATGCTTGTTTCGTTTTAATACTGCACTTCTATTGGCTGTATGGGAGAGGGGAAGGGGAGAGGAGGAAGGAAAAGGAGACGGGAAGGGGAGGCGTGTAGGATGTCACGTGATAGGTAGGTGTGTGAGTTATCACGTGATACATAACAAGTGCGAGCCTTGCCATGTGATAGATAAGGGGACGTGGTGGCCTTCATCTTGAATTTTTTTAGTTTCACAACATCACCGGCGACTGCAACGCCGCTAAAGCCCTCCCAATTAGAGGTGAATACTTGAATTACGAATCAGTTTACGTATACTGCTAACGTCGATGGCTAGTAATAATAGACCTCAGAGCACGGGTACCAAATGATAAATATGTAGAACGACGTAAAGTTAACATACAAGTATGTACAACATCATATTCATTGATCAATAAATACAACAATACTTAAAGAGTCCGTATCCTATATCACTCTGTGCACAGACCGTACAAATAACATTTCTTGGTAAAGTATACAGCACTGTCGAAAGACCGCATCTAATGCTTTTGAGAACAGTCTTTCGGAAGCTGACTATGTAACTATGCAGCTCAAATACTTCGAGTGCAATTTTTGGTAGCACTGGAGAGGAAGTATCAATGATGATACCTAATGGATCTTGTTTAAGACGAAAAGTGATCCTTCACACGGTAAGTGAATTGTAATGGTAAATTCGTTTCTGTACCACTTTGTAAATCATTCTTTTCTTATGTTGTTTTACAGTATTCACTCCAGAAATCGAATTTGTTTCCTCTGTTTTCCCGTAATATATCAACGTGTTGCTCATCCTCACTGACAGTGATATCAGCAGCTGAAAGCTAGTTCTTCATGGTTCACATTGCCTTCTAAGATGCTAAAGCATCTTGAAAGTGTGGATTAATTTATGATCGAGCAACACTGATGCGCCTAATATGTTAACGATTTCAGTTCGTGGTAAGCGCTTTTTGAATCTGTTATGATGTTACCGTTCAGATTCTCTCCATACTATTCACTAGGATCGCTTTACTGCTTGCAACATTCTTTTCTACGCAAATTTCACGAGTAGCCACTTCCAAAGGCTGCTAACAGCCACAACCATCAGCCACGTCTATAATAACTGCGGCCCTGCATAGATGGTCCACTCGTTTTGGAATTAAGAATAATCACTGGCCGCAACTAAAAATCTTTGAATCAAAACCTCGTATATGACATTTTCTTCCAAATGCTATTTCTGTGTCCTTAACCAATACAGTAATGTTATGAGACATGTTTAGAGCAAGATTCTTTTAAATGACATCCAGTTCCTGACAGTGGTAAGACGCAGCCTGGTTGTTTGTCAACATACTCGTACGCAGTGGACATTTTAGATGTTAACATTTTATCATCGATATTACATTTCAAGAGCTTTTTATCGAAATCCATACATCGATGTTTAAGTTCACAACATCGATATTTTGTAATTATCGACGATCATTGAACATCCCTGATTTCCACAAGCTAGTTGCTCTTCGAAAAACGGCCGCTTCCATGGACGAGTGGTCAGCATGTCCAACTGCCAGTTCTGCCAGGGGATGTGGAATTGGGTGTACTCTGCCTCCTGATTGATGTGTCGACAGAAGTGCCGACACAGTGTGATTTGAGGGGACCGCAATGCACGCTATAAACACACGAAGGATGGCGTGAGGTCTGAAACAGGATACGTAATGAATGCTATAAAGTAAAGTACGTAGCTTTTGGAATACTTAACTTTAATCCATCCTTGTTGTATACATCGTTATTGATGAGACATGCTTTATACGATAAGTATCAATTGCTATGTAAGGCTAATGGCGCCTTGCTAGGTCGTAGCCATGGACTTAGCTGAAGGCTATTCTAACTATCTGCTCGGCAAAGGAGCGAGGCTTCGTCAGTGTAGTTGCTAGCAAAGTTGTCCGTACAACTGGGGCGAGTGCTATTCCGTATCTCGAGACCTGCCTTGTGGTGGCGCTCGGTCTGCGATCACACAGTGGCGACACGCGGGTCCGACATGTCCTAATGGACCACGGCCGATGTAAAACGACCACCTAGCAAGTGTGGTGTCTGGCGGTGACACCACACTGATGACAAACGAGGAGCTAGTTCAACGAGAAGTAGCAGCTCCAAGGTCTGCAAGTCGACAATGGCTGGGAGAGTGGTGTGCTGATCTCATATTTCTCCATATCGCAACTGCCTGTCATCTCATGGCAGATGATGACACGGCGGCTGGTGAACATCGCATGGTCTTCAGGTTTTAATCGTAGAGTTTTTTTTTTATCTGAAAATCGAAGGACGCCATTACGCCCACGACAAATTTGTACAATTGAAACACTAGCATAGCCCACTTTTGAATGTCTCACATGCTACATCTGCACAGGCAGAAAAACTCCGTTCTCCTCCGTGTGACTCCACACACACACACACACACACACACACGCACACACACTCACTCACCGATTGTCCTGTACACCTACAACTTCTTAATGACGACTACTCACGTAAAGCTACAACTGCACAGGCAGGCCTGCACAGTTTCACCTCTCAGGTAACCTGGACTCACCCAAATCAGACAGCCTTTCACCTTTCTATCTCCTTACATCCTCAACAGACGACGCTCTAGCGATGCTGACAAGCCGTGACTGTTTTACATGTAGAAACAAGTGTTCCTAGATTTAAAAGTAGAGTGGAAGAAGGGCCAAGCGCAGTGACTTCTCGGTTTCTTAGAAAAGATTTGTATTATTGTGGTTCTTCAACTTCTCCCGGCGTAAGTCATCAACGCACCTGATGATGACAACGTGGTCGTTTGCCGAAAATTATTCCCGTTGGACACTGACATCGCACTGTTCAATTGTGAACTGTTTCGTCATTATTATTACTTTTCGCTTGACTCAGTTCCAGCTCTTGTATCGGCATCACTTTCGATATTTGAAAAGGAGTTCAGGGGAACATTTTGTAAATTCAAAGATCTTAAGAGTTCGAAGTACTACTTCCTGTAGTTAAAGGCTTCTTTCCTTTTCTGTTTCTTCAGATAATTCTACTATTCCTTATTCTGGAAAGTACAGTCTGTTTATTAGCTGAGAGGTTCTATTTCGTTCCGTTTTCTATAACCTTTAAAGCCTCATTTAACCATAAATTTAATTTGCAGTCAACACTGAACTTCATTTTGCAGGTTCCAAGTTTTTAATCCATTATAAATAAATAAATGCATACATAATAATTTATTTCGTCAAGATCGCCTTATAACTACATTTTCACATTACCAGTTGCAGTAATTTACTGCCATCGTGGGATGTGGTTAATCTAACAACAGCTTCGTCATGATACATAACAATTCAAATCATGCACCGGCGGCCGGCCGAAGTGGCCGTGCGGTTAAAGGCGCTGCAGTCTGGAACCGCAAGACCGCTACGGTCGCAGGTTCGAATCCTGCCTCGGGCATGGATGTTTGTGATGTCCTTAGGTTAGTTAGGTTTAACTAGTTCTAAGTTCTAGGGGACTAATGACCTCAGCAGTTGAGTCCCATAGTGCTCAGAGCCATTTGAACCATGCACCGGCCGGAGTGGCCGTGCGGCTCTAGGCGCTACAGTCTGGAGCCGAGCGACCGCTACGATCGCAGGTTCGAATCATGCCTCGTACATGGATGTTTGTGATGTCCTTAGGTTAGTTAAGTTTAATTAGTTCTAAGTTCTAGGCGACTGATGACCTCAGAAGTTAAGTCGCATAGTGCTCAGAGCCATTTGAACCAAATCATGCACTTGGAACATCTTGAAGGACTATAAAGTATGTTATGAATTATACATCATGTCGTCACATAGTAAACTATACTGGGCGTTTCACCGTATGTTGACATGATGTATAATTAATTAATATATTTTATACACTTTCGTGATGTTCATAATGCGTGACTTGAGATTTTATACATAATCACGAAGCTGTTAGTGCCTGAAGATGCCAATAAATTATCGAGACGCGTAGTGTGAAATAAGGTAATCTTGGCGTAATAACTGTCTACAAATTTATTATGTCGTATACCTCAGTTTGACGATATGCCAATTCTTAAATATATGGATTAGATAGTCTAGACGGATTTATTCGCTAAGAAGAAAGAACCTCTAGGTCCGCAGGGGTTGTTCTGTGTCTGATGAAGAACTCAGGACTTCTTTCTATCCCTCCCATCCATTTTCAATGGTGGGGGAGAGGAGAACCGCAAACCATCGGTAGTTTGGAAGGTTTTATAAAAAGTAGCAACCACAATACTTTCAGTTCTTTCGAGCCTTGACAGACGATGACAAGTGAGGCGCTTTGAGCTATGGCGCCTAGAGGACGGCGAGGCAGTTACAGAAAGAAACTTCTCTTCAATGATAACGTTGCACCGTTTTATTTTTTCTTCGAGGGAATATGATGAAGCACCACAGTGAAGCTCTATTTCTTTGAGCAACTCTTTCAGGAATCTCCAAATAGAATAGTCTATGATAGTCAAATATTCTCAATATGGTACTTTCGTGGAGTGAATGTCATATTCCGGAACACTTGCATCTGGACCTTGTTTGTACCACATTTGAAAACTATTGACTTAGATTCAGTTAACAAATACAGCATCAGGTGTATATTCAGAGTGATTTATATAGTAACTGTCAAGAGCTTTTAACCGCTAGATCGTGATTTCACGGGCTAATATGATTAATAGTTAACACTAATTGCTTTCTTGGCCTCTATAGCTCCCCCGCAAAATCCACCAGCTTATCTCTTTGCGCTTTATCGTGTATGTACGTGTGTCTGTGTATGTATCGATTTTGGAAACTATTGATAACGTAGTTGGGAAAATTGAACATTCCACTTTCAAAAAACACTTCAGAACTGCTGCAATTACCAAGTTATGCATAAACATATCCACCATTTGTAATAAATGAAGGTGGAAAATATCTGAAGAGTGTTTTTAGATAAGTTTTGATTTGTGCAAATACATGTTCTATGATCTACTTGTAGCTACACAATAACTACATTAATATTCAACTCATTTTACAAATCCCTTGTTCTACTTTGCGAATAAAGTAAAACACATTTTTCCAATAATGCAAAGCGGCGTTCGTGAAGTACATTTAATACGATGTCCGTTGTTGTTCCACTGCTGTGTGTTCAAACAGTAAAGAAAGAAGGAAAACGATACATATTTTTAATAATTTCAATATTTATTATTAGCATCTAGCATACATAGTATCTAGCCACCACAAATTAAGAGGACGAAAAACAACATAATACATCAAAGTAAGATTTGAACTTCGTGATACATAAATTTTTAGGTAATACATTACCTAAATTTGTATTGCAAATGAAAATGTTATATGTAATCTGTTAGCCTACTAGATACAGTTGACAGTTAGCCACTCGTTTGTATTGCAGTTGGTAACTCAGTTCGTGAATTAACTTCAGTAGCCACCGTTCCTTTTAGATTTTGATGTCTTCTTGTACTATAAACGTAGCTATGGCATCATATGCACTCCAGGTGGCATCTCCAAGATACGGGATATTGCAAAGTGGTTAGCAGCGACCAACTCGCGAGAGCTACTTTAAACATTTGACTCTGCCTTCCCCATGGGGGTTGCACTGAAATAGAGTGTGATTTACATCACCAATTGAGAGTAAGATATGATTTACGTCACCAACTGTTACGTCACCACATCGATAGTAAGGTTTCGTCGAGTATTGTGTAAACGGGCGGAGAAACATCCACGATTGTGACGCATTCTCTTAATAGACACTGTTATTTTACTTCAATGTGTGGAATTTACAATCACTGTCTTGGTATGAATGGCTGCGTACTTGCATAGCTTTTACCTCTTGTTTTTTTTACTTTCGTTCAATTCTTCCTGCCATGATAGAACAGCTTGTCGTTTTATTTTCAGAGATTAATCATTGTTTGGAAGTTTTATGTCTATATTTGTTTCACTGCTATTTGCATCTCTCCGTTGTCGATGTGCTTTGCCATTGCATTTGATGCCGGAACGACACTCGATCCACACAAATTCTCGAATTTAACCAGTAGATGTTTTGTAAATGTCGATGATCACCAACATTCCTAATTTCCAGAAATAAGCTTGCGATTGTAATGTTCAATGAATTCCTCAGTAGTGTTGCACCTTTTACGGTTTACAATGCTTGTTAATTAACATCCTATCTCAAAGACAACCGTAACTGCTAAGAGTGCTACAATTAACACAATGCAGAGAACAGAGCTCCCTTCGGAACGTGTATCATGCTGCACCGGTACATTTGTACAAAGATTCGTTCCCCTATGGCCATCTGTACACTTAATGTTGACTTGCACAGTTTTGTTGGTACACACGATACGGTTCTCCTACACATCTGCAGGTACAAACATAAGGTACATGCGCCACATTAAGATATGACGATATTTTTCATCCGCAAACTTCTAAGCCGATTAACTTGAAACTTCGTATGCCTTCAAAATTGCTCTTGAGCTACTAAGAAGAAAAAAAAAACGGTTTCTGCTCATTGAAATTGGCTTTTTGGGATACGCGGTATACCTAATAACGGCACTCTATGCACCCCAACAAGGTCATGTCTACGGAAGGTTGGGTTGGAGACAGTGAAATGCTGAATAAGCTGTCAAAAAAACTTTATTACATATGAAAAGAAAAGCCACCAAAAATTAATGTTTTCAGGAGAGACTTGGACGGTAAAGAGATCACAGTAGAGCACAAGTTCAGAATAGTGTCTCTTATGCTGATTAAGTAAACATTGTAAGAAGATTAATTTACTGGCGTCGCACAATAGGTGCAACAACAGTGAGTTCGCTCGGGAGCGTGGGCCTCAGCTAATTTAAGATCAGCGACTCACACTCCAGACGGTCAGACTAATGATTTTTTGTATACAAAAAAATTGTAACATATTCGATTGTTAGATGATAGTTCTTCGAGCCTTGAAGTTATTGACCTCGTCTTCTTCTTTGTAGACAATGTTACGGCGTCCAGCTTGCTCTGCTAAAATTTATTGCTTCTCCGAAGTATTACATGTAGTGGTAACGAAGATAGATAGATCAGGTGAAATAAGGAACTAGTAAGTGAAGTTGATTTCGTACCATAAGAACTAGTTTAGTGAACTTGTCCTCTCTATCATGGACGGGGAAAGACAGACAGCGCAGGATAGATGAAACATCCGATAGGAGTTTTTACAAACATAAGAAAATTAATGTTCTGCATCTTTTCACGCTAGCCTAAAATAGGCTTGATTGCTGTGGGCACATCGTATTTTAATATTTGCCGTAAAATACATAGACGAATGAATGGATAAAAATTGACAGAAAAAATATTCCCAGATAGGCAAACCAGCATGGGTTTCAATACACTTTTTTTTCGATCCTGGCACAAGGCTCATGGCCGGTCTTTGTGACCGAGCGGTTCTACGCGCTGCAGTCCGGAACCAGCGCTACGGTCGCAGGTTCGAATCCTGCCTCGGGCATGCATATGTGTGATGTCCTTAGGTTAGTTACGTTTAAGTAGTTCTAAGTCTAGGGGACGATGACCTCAGATGTTAAGTCCCATAGTGCTTAGAGCCATTTGCACGATTTTTCGAACAAGGCTCATGAACAATAGTCCCGTAGAGAGGGAACTGCGAATCATATCTTTTGGTAAGTTTACAGTCCGGGTGAAACAATACCTAAATGTAGGTACATCCGTTTTTGAGATGCAGGGACATACTTGAGAAATTTCTCCGTTGCCCTTGTATTGACGTTCGTAGTTTCCATTGTAACAAATTTTTGTTTACTAGGAGACCCGCATAATTTAAAGTTGTTTCTTCTCTGGGAGCGCCTCTTCTTCCTTCCGTGGTTTTTAAGATGTCGGTGAAGGACGTCGCTCAGATGATGAAAGGGTTGACAAGTGTTCCACTCCAGGAGGCGTTTCACATTGATCTTGTGAGGTAGGTTCGCTGCCTTTCCATCCTTCTGCTAGATCGGCTTCATCAGGCTAAGATACCGACAATAATCATAGGAGACGAAATAAACAAATAAAAATTCAGGTAATGAAACATCTGAGGTGAAAACAGGCGTGAGAGCCCAATAGGCCAGCCTGGCCGTAATAAGACCAGGATGGCTTTATTGGTGTACACGCAACTATCCGTCCTTCCCGCACATGCTTCTGCAGCTTCTAACAAACCCATCTTGATATGACTGAAAGGTTTCAAAACTATTACTAATATGCTTCAAAAGAACCGCCAGTTCATGAAGTAGCCTCAAACGTTGATTACTCCACAGCTTAGAAAGAATATACCTTAGTAACGTAGCAAAAACCTCCAAACGCAAAGATTCACGTCTGCCACGGAATAACGTGAAACATGGCGCCTCTTCTTCCTTTTTGCCACTGGGACGCCATTTCCAGTCACGTAGGTGCTGCCATCCAACGAATTTGAGTGGAAGTTTCCAAAATAAAGGGGAAGGTGGCCACACTGGGCCAACGGCCTTGCCGCAGTGGTAACGCCGGTTCCCGTCAGATCACCGAAGTTAAGCGCTGTCGGGCTGGGCTATCACTTGGATGGATCACCATCCGGTCTGACGAGCGCTGTTGCCAAGAGGTGTGCACTCAGCTCTTGTGAGGCAAACTGAGGAGCTACTTGACTGAGAAGTAGCGGCTCCGGTCTCAGCAACTGACATACTGTCGGGAGAGCGGCGTGCTGACAACAACGCCCTCCATATCAGCATCCAGTGACGCCTGTGGGGTAAGGTTGACACGGCGGCCGGTCGGTGCCGTTGGGCCTTCGTGACCTGTTCGGGAAGAGTCTACTCTGACCTCACTGGAGACTAAGGCCTTATTTGACGTACCTACCGTATGGAATCACAGCAAGAAATAAATGCAGATGCTAGTCAAGCATGAGGGATTAGGCGGTTGCCCTTGACCACAGACGGCACCTGTGCAGTGTCCTCAACGCGTTGCAAGTACCAATTTTGGTGAGAGAAATGATCTGTCTAGTTGCGAGTGCTATCTATGAAACTGATCGCATAATCCTTGGCGGCCGGCCGCAGTGACAGAGCGTTTCAAGGCCCTTCAGTCTGGAACCGCGCGACCGCTACGGTCGCAGGATCGAATTCTGCCTCGGGTAAGGATGTGTGTGATATCCTTAGGTTAGTTAGGTTTATGTAGTTCCAAGTTCTAGGGGGCTGATGACCTCAGATGTTAAGTCCCATAGTGCTCAGAGCCATTTGAATCCCTCGCGGTAATGCCATTCGAATGTGAACAAATTGTTAGTTGTCGTATGGTGGGTACTTTCGTAAACAAGGTATCCGAAGTGCCTTATGTTTCAAGAGGCACCGTTTCGAAGATCAATACCGCATACACGGAAGCCCGAAAAACATCATCTGCTGAGTCACAAGCGGACGGAAGTTTTTGTTGAGCATTCGTGGCAGACAGTCATTGAAGAGGATTGTGACGAAAAATAAGGAGACGACAGTTGTCAACGGAAATGCAGAACTGAATGTCGCACTCGAGAGCGCTATCAGCACCAAAACAATAAGTTCCGTAAGCTGGAAATTGCACGCCGAACTACAATTCCAAAATCGCACATTAGTGATGCAAATGCTCGTAACAGGGAAACGCGGTGCCGAAGCCACAAGACCTGGACGAGCTAGCAGTGTAAAAATGTCGTTTGGTCGGATGAGTCTTGTTTCACTGTGTTTCCAACTTCTGGCCGACTTTACGCCGCAAGAATGAAACACGGCGGGAGTTCGGTGATGATCAGCCGTATCGTGGTATTCCATGGGCCAAACGTTACTCACCAAGACAGCATTACCGCCAAGGATTATGCGATCATTTTGGCGCATCGGGTTCATCTCATAGATGTTTGTTCCACAACGGTGATGATTTGTTCCAAGACGACAGGGCCCGTGTTCACACAACTCGCATCGTCACGCAATTGTTTTGTGAGCACGAGGATCAATGATCGCATCTCCCCTCGCCACCAGAATATTATTGAGCCTTGTCATCTACTTATGCGAGAAGTATGCGTGATCGCCATCCAGCTGCATCAACGTTTCCTCAGCTTGCCACTGATTTGAAGTTTCCCTTGAAGACATACTGTATCTGTATTCATCCAGTCCCAAATAATTAGAATTTGTTTTGAATACTAACGGTCTTCCCACGTCATATGGTTATGTGCTGTGTTTTTGGTGTTTCCATATTTTTGTCCACCTCTTCCTTGTAAACATAGTGGAACATGACCGATTTGACGCGGATGCCCTCCACGAATTCCTCTCAACTTAGATATCAATTGAAACCTACATCATCAATTATTTACCCTGATACCTTAACACATGTTATATCTTTTTGTGCCTCTTTTTCTCAGTGTATTGCATATATTATTGTACTCGACGATTCCGCTGAGAACCTGCTCATTCTTTGCCTCATCAGTACACCTAATTTTCAGCTTTGCTCTGTAGTTCCACGTCTCAAATGCTTAGAGTTCTTCTGTTTCGGTTTTCCCACAGTCCATGTTTCACTACCATACAATGCTGTGCTCCAAAAGCATATTTCAGAATCTTCTTCCTGAAATTCAGGCGTACGTTTTATACTAGTATACTTCGCTTGGACAGGAATGCTGTTTTTGTCAGTGTTGGTCTGCTTTTTATGTCGTCATTGTCCTTCCACCATGGATTACTTTGCTGCCTAGGTTGCCACTTCGTGACCCCCAATTCTGACGTTAAGTTTCTCGCTGTTCTCATTTCTGCTACTTGTCATTACTTTCGTCTTTCTTCGATTTACCCTTAGCCCATATTCTGTACTGATTAGACTATTTTTCCCATTCAACAGATCTTGTAATTTTTCCTCGCTTTCATTCAGGACAGCAATGTTATCAGCGAATCTTCTCACTGATATCCTTTCACTTGCGTTTTAATTCCACTCTTGAACTTTTCCGCCTCTGCTTCTTCGATGCATAGATCGTACAGAAGGCGCGAAAGCCTGCATGACAGTCTTGCATCCTTTGTAATCCTAGCACTTCGTTTAGTAGTTGGTCTTCCAGTGAAATTGTTCCCTCTTGCTTCTCTTCCATGTTGTATATTACCCGTCTTTCGCTATAGCTTGTCCCTTTTTTCCTCAGAAATTTGAACATTTTGTACCATACAATTTGCATCATTTTACGTTGTCGAAAATTTTTTCCACGTTGACAAATCCGATGAACGTATCTTGATTTTTCTTCAGTCTTGCTTCCATTATCAATAGTAAGATCAGAACTACCTCTCTGGTGCCTTTATCTGTCCTAAAACGAAACTGACCGTCATCTAACAATCCTCAATTTACCGTTCTTTTATATATTATTCTTGACAGCAACTTGGGATACTTGAGGGGTTAAGCTGACTGCACGATAACTTTCGCGCTGGTCATCTCTTGCTGTTTTCGGAGTTATGTGGAGATGTTTTTCTTCCGAAGTTCTAATGGTTTATGACCATAAGAATGTGAATAGTCATTTGTTGGCACTTCTCACAATGATTTTAGAAATTCAGTTCTGCCTTATTTGGTCTTAAATCGTCCAATGCTCTTTAAAATTCTGATTCAAAGTGTCATGATAAAAACAAAACAGCACGTAGTGGTAAATACAATGTTTTTTTAAAATTATATACACAGAGGTGACAAAAGTCGTGGAATACTTCCTAATATTGTACCGGATCTCGTTTTGGCCGTCGTAATGCAGCAGTTCGACGTGCCATGGACTCAACAAGTCGTTGGGAGTCCCCAGCAGAAATACTGAGCCATGTTGCCCCTATTGCCGTCCATAATTGGCAATGTGTTGCCAGTGCAGGATTTTGCGAACGCACTAACCTCTCGATTACGTTTCATAAATGCTCGCCGGCAATCATGTCGGGCGACCTGGGTGGCCAAATCATTCGCTCGAATTGTCCTGAATGTTCTTCAAACTAATCGTGAACCATTGCGGCCCGATGACACGGCGCAATGTCATCCATAAAAATTCCATCGCTGGTTGGGAATATGAAGTCCATGGATGACTGCAAAAGGTCTCCAGGTAGCCGACAATAACTATTTCTAGTCAATTATCAGTACAGTTTGGCCACAGGATCCAGTTCACTCCATGTAAACAAAGCCCACACCATTATGGAGCTACCACCAGCTTGCATAGTGCCTTGTTGATAACTTGGCCCCATGGATTCGTGGAACGTGAACCACACTCGAGCCTGACCATCAGCTCTCATTCGAGCACTTCACGGTTTTCCAGTCGTCTACAGTCCAACACATATGGTGATGAGCCAACGGTAGGCGCTGCAGGCGATGTCGTGCTGATAGGGAAAGTACTCAAGTCGGTCGTCTGCTGCCACAGCTCATTAGCGCCAAATTTCAGCGCACTGTCGTAACGGATACGTTCGTCATACGTCCCACATTGATTTCTGTAGTTATTTCACGCAGTGTTACCTGCCTGTTAGCACTGACAACTTCGCTGCTACCGGTCATTGAGTGAAAGCCTTCGGCCAGTGCTTTGTCTTTAGTGAGAGGTAATGCCTGAAATTCGGTATTCTCGGATTTCCGAAATGGAATATCCCATGCGTCCAGTCCCAACTATAACTTCGCGTTAGAGTCTGTTAATTCCAGTAGTGTGGCCATAATCACGTCGGAAACCTTTCCACATGAATCACCTGAGTAGAAATGATAACTCCGCTACTGCAAAGCCCTTTTATACCCTATATACGCGATACTACCGCCATCTGTATGCGAGGGGCGTTTGAAAAGTCCATGCGGAAATAAAAACTACTTACGAGTTTGGGGTAAATCTTTTTTATTTTTCGACTTAGTCTCCTTTTAGACTTATATACTTCGTCCAACGCTGTTCTAATTTGTTGATCCCTTCCGAATAACAGGAATTGTCCAAGTCTGCAAAATAGCTTTTAGTTGCTCCAATTACTTCCTCGTTTGAATAAAATCTTTGTCCCGCCAGCCATTTCTTCAAATTGGGGAACAAACAGTAGTCCAAGGAAGCCAAGTCTGCAGAATAGGGGGGATGTGAAACGAGTGGGAATCCTGTTTCCAATAATTTTCCGACCACAACTGCTGAGGTGTGCTGATGCATTGTCATGATAGAAAACGACTTTTTGCGGTCCAATCGCCGGCGTTTTTCTTGCAACTCGGTTTTCTAACGGTCCAATAGCGATGAATAATATTTACCTGTAATAGTTTTACCCTTTTCCAGATAGTCGATGAGGATTATCCCTTGCGAATCCCAAAAGACAGTCGCCATAACCTTTCCGGCCGAAGTAATGGTCTTCGCCTTTTTTGCTGCAGATTCTCCCTTGGTAACCCATTGGTTAGATTGTTGTTTGGTCTCAGGAGTATAGCAATGTGTCTATGTTTCATCCAGAGTGACGAAACGACGCTTAAAGTCCTGCGGATTCTTCCTGGACAGCTGCAAACCATCCTTGCAACACTTCACACGATTTCGATTTTGGTCAAGCGTGAGCTATTTAGGAACCCATCTTCCGGACAGCTTTCTCATGTCCAAATGTTTATGCAAAATATTATGTAGCCGTTCATTCGAGATGCCCACAGCATTAGCAATCTCACGTACCTTAAATCTTCTTTCATCAATCACCACATCATGGATTTTATCAATGATTTCTGGAGTCGTAACAGCCACAGGACGTCCAGAAAGTTCAGCATCACTTGTGCCCACAGGGACTCTACGAAAATTTTTAAACCAATTATAAACTGTTCTAATCGAAGATGCAGAGTCACCGTAATGTTTATCAAGCTTCTCTTTAATCTCCTGAGGAGTTTGGCCTCTCATAAAGTAGTATTTAATCACTACACCAAATTCTTTTTCATCCAGTTTTTAAGAATCACTCGACTTCATTGATTCACACGAATGCCAAACACAAAGAAATAGGCCAATATGGCCGAACTTGGTGTGCGTTCTTTCCAAAGATGCTACTAACTACCCGGCCGCTGTGGACGAGCGGTTTTAGGCGCTTCAGTCTGGAACCGCGCGACCGCTACGGTCGCAGATTCGAATCCTGCCTCGGACATGGATGTGTGTGATGTCCTTAGGTTAGTCAGGTTTAAGTAGTTCTAAGTTCTAGGGGACTGATGACCTCAGATATTAAGTCCCATAGTGCTGAGAGCCATTTGAACCATCTGAAGCTACTAAGTAAACATGACCTTGATATGCGCCGGTGGTGCCATCTGTCAGACTTTGCACGGACTTTTCAAACGCCCCTCGTATGTGCATATCGCTGTCTTATGACTTTTGTCACTTTAATGTATAAGGAGTAAGAATATATATATTGGGGAAACAGTTCGTCATTTGGTTTAAATGCCATGCTATCACAGTTCGGACTAACAGCGAGGAACAAAACGAAACAGCACATTATCACAGCAGGGAAAAACACATCATGTTCTCTCTACCAGACGGCTGAAAGAGAAAATCTGTATATGTCCGTTCAAAAAAAATGTGTAGCCATTGTTGATTTAATATTTTTCTTTCTCGCAGTTGGTTGTAACAGAAAACTTTTACATATAGCACCTGCTCTTAAAAGTAATTCCGGTGACGTTCTGCTAAGTGTTTATTAAAGTATCGCGAAAATTGTGACGTAAGTTAGGTAATAACACTTCAGCATCGTATAGGATACCTAATAACTATGTAGTCCATATCCGTCTGAAAGGTTTGGTAGAACATCGTTCAAAGTCTCATCGAGAATTTTCGTAGCAATAATAAACATCGACGAGTCGTTGTATAATAGCATGTATTTCAAATATACATTTGTACAACACATATTTTTAAAAAATAGTCTGTATGTGTTCAACTGTTTATTAGACCAGCATGTAAAAATCTGAAGTAAATCGGCCAAGAACTTGTCGATAGTTTTGCTCAAAACCGTCCCCGCTTATACAGCAAATATATAGTTATACACCGCATACATTCAAAAAATATGTAGCCTATGTCCGCCCAAACGTTTATTAGAGAACCATATAAAAATTTGAAGTAAAACGCTCACGAACTTTCCGAGGTTTTTGGTAACAACTTTAAACAAGGAACTGTCTTTATACAACAGTGTAGGTAAATGTATCAAGCAATCTATACACTTGTATTTGTAAAAAAGAAATACAGGGCTATTACAAATGATTGAAGCGATTTCATAAATTCACTGTAGCTTCATTCATTGACATATGGTCGCGACACACTACAGATACGTAGAAAAACTCATAAAGTTTTGTTCGGCTGAAGCCGCACTTCAGGTTTCTGCCGCCAGAGCGCAGTGAGACAAAATGGCGACAGGAGCCGAGAAAGCGTATGTCGTGCTTGAAATGCACTCACATCAGTCAGTCATAACAGTGCAACGACACTTCAGGACGAAGTTCAACAAAGATCCACCAACTGCTAACTCCATTCGGCGATGGTATGCGCAGTTTAAAGCTTCTGGATGCCTCTGTAAGGGGAAATCAACGTGTCGGCCTGCAGTGAGCGAAGAAACGGTTGAACGCGTGCGGGCAAGTTTCAAGCATAGTGATGTGAAAGATTCAGTGTCTAAAACTCCTCTACCAAGAAACGTGCCAGAACTGCGAGCTCGCATCAACAATGCCTTCGAACTCATTGATGGGGACATGCTGCGCCGAGTGTGGAGGAACTTGATTATCGGCTTGATGTCTGCCGAATCACTAAAGGGACACATATCGAACATTTGTGAATGCCTAAAAAAACTTTTTGAGTTTTTGTATGTGTGTGCAAAGCATTGTGAAAATATCTCAAATAATAAAGTTATTGTAGAGCTGTGAAATCGCTTCAATCATTTGTAATAACCCTGTAACTGGTACTAAGAAAATGAATCGAGCATTCTCCTTTACGTAAATAAATGGGTGCTTCCATCTGTGCCCCCCCTTTTCCCCGGCCTACCACCACCTGTCACCATCTTTCATCCGCATCACTTTCGTGACACGCACTGTAGACAAATCTTTCTTTTGGGCGCCTTGGCGACCTTCTCACCTTAGCACCCCAAATGACTGTTGCTGTGATAAGGCGATTATAGAAATCTCATAGCTGAGGCATCTCTCTTGCCGCCCCAAGTGGCAGTTTGAGCCCCTTGTGCCATAAACAGGTCCTGTGCCTGTCACCCTCCTGCACCGCAAACCCTGTCAACTACCTCCCCCCACCCCCCTCCCTCCCAAATATCAAGAGAGGGTTCTTACCGTAAACGATCGCTAATTTAGATGATGTTACAAAAATCAGGAATCACAACACTTCCAACTTTTCGAGCTTTAACCGTCTGACTGTCGATGACAAGTGTGCTACTTTGAGCATTGGCATCTAGAGGAGTGCGACTTAAATTGCAATAAAACTCGTCTTTAAAGATAGAGCAGCTCATTCATGATGCTGTGAAATGGAATATTTTTTGGTATTCGAATATTTACAATTGCGGCACTTTCATTCAGCGAAGAACCCTCTACAGTCTCGACTGGTTGTCAAGCCGCGCCTGAAAACTGAGAGGTTGCGGGATCGAATTCCATTCCGACCACGGATTTTCCAGTCTGCGTTTTAACCTAGCCTTCAATTCTCGAGTTTTTGAGGAATTTCGGGAAAAGACGCGCGGTAGACTATAGGTCCCCTATTTTCTCGTTGGATTACTACAGTATGTCAGGGACACGAAAGTCGACGAAGAGGCTTTGAGTTGAAAGATTTGCGTCAGGTCACTTAGCCACACGAAATTAATAGTAACATATTATTATAATATTTCAATATGTATCAAGACACAGTTCGAAATTTTTGTGTACCACATCTGACACCTATTAAGAGTAGATTCGATTCACGAATACAGCTTCGTATGTCCAGTCAAAGTAATTTACATAGCAATGTTATAGAGCTCTGAACCGCCAGGTCGTAAATTCACGAGGTTATCGGGAACATCGTACATTCCACATTGGAGAAAACAACTTAGCTACTGCAAAAACCAACAAACAATTGGAGAATTTGTAATAAATCACGGTGAAATTATCTGATGCTCGTTTTTGTTAGGATAAGTTTCAATTTCGTGGTTGGTTGGTTTAAAAGACGGGGGGGGGGGGGGGGGGGGGGACCAAACGGCAAATCATGGGGGGTAATACTCACTTCACAAGACTTTGTGCTAACGCGACGTCACGCTCAATATCGACCACTACAGGAAATACTATCCACTTTTGACAAGGAATAATATGAACTAATTTCACTCGCAGCAATTTAAGTTGCCCTCTTAGTCTCCTGCCTAAATCACACATTTGGATATTGCAGATGTTCTGAAACAAAGAACCAAATACTTGTGCAATGGAGGAATAAGAACTTTATTGCTGCTCGTTTCAGTCGCAGCAACTAAAGCTGTCCTCTTCGATTCTTGCTTAACCATACATTCGGAAACCGCCTTTCGGAAATAAAGAGCCAAACATTTTTGTAAAGGAAGATTATGAATTTTATTGCTGTTAGTTTGAATTGCAGCAATTAAAGCTCAGTTCTTGGTTCCTGCCTAACCACACTCTGGAAAACACCAAATATTTATTTCATCTTTTATTCTCTAATCATTCTGAAATGGAAGTACACAGAATATTGCAAAACATACTTGTATTACACTCATAAGGAAGTCCCGGATTGTATTAACTACGTCAAGATGGGAAAAAATATGAACACTTAGCGGTTGGCGTACTACATCCTTTGATTCCATAAACCACAACATTATTCATTACGCTAACGCCTGGTCATGCGACTTTAGTCTCGTATCTCAGTTATTATAGCATCTCTTGAAGGCTTATATCGTTGATGTGTTATTAACTGACATTTAATGAGAACGGTGTCGTGTTTGTGATAAATTTTCAATGCTCCGTCGCTTTAAAACGGCAGACTACAAGGTATAATACAAAACATCTTAATATGCCAAAATGAATATGGCGCTTGATGCGGTTGTCGATATTGCGTATGACGTCAAAATGACGTCACGTTCGCAGAAAGTCTTGTGAGATGAGCTACGGCTCATTTCAGAGATATTACTACTCTATGGAGCTCAATGTTTACATTAAAACATATATTTCCAATTGTGTTAAGCGGCGTTCATGAAGCGTTTTTCACCCAACATCTGTGACTGTTACCGTGCCGCGTATTTAGTCACAAACGAATAAGTGAGAGGAAGAAAAGGTCAACTATTTATTCTTGTGACGCAGAAAGGCTATGGATAAGGATTCTTCTTTAAACTATTTTGTGAACAACACCTTTAGTAATCACACGTAAACTGCACTATGCGTTTTTTTCTGACGAGAAAGTCGTCTGTTGAAAAATTAATTTGTTCTCGTGACACAAGATGGTCTTCAGAAACATAGAGGCCTATCTGTTTATTTCTAAATATGGTCAGTATCATTGCTTGCTGTGGTAAGGTTAGAAACATATATCTTTGGTTGTATACATTTGTATATCTTTCCTTTTTCTTCCTGATCGCTTTACATATTTGGCTATACAGATATTCAAAATTCCAAGTATATAACTTAACATATAAAATATTTGTCTTCATACGGCGACGAATTTCTGCAAATTTATACCAGGTAAGGCATTGCATGTTCCTTCTTTTATTTTTAATTGATTTAGAATTAACTTATGGGATACGAGTATCTCCCTCCATCCTAAATGTGCAAGGTCTCCCAGAACTTATTCGACACACGTAATTGGCAGAATAGCTTGTTTAAAAATTACGTGACAGTTCATTTAATAATAAAATTATAGCAATGATTAAATTGCAGCCTGCTGTCAGTGTGAGGGCGACATTGCTGTTCCTAGGTGAAGCATTCATGTTCTTCACATAAATCAGTTTGCGAAAGAAAAGACCGCGAAGGGGAGCAAATAAATAAAAAGCTGCCGGACTGTTGTACCCATTTTGTGCATAAAATGGAAACAACAGCACGCCGAAACACTTTGAAGCACGAGGAAACCTGAGAGATCATAACTACAGACTGCTGCGGGACAGTTTAAAGGAGAATCATTGAATATAAATTTCGAAAGTGCTAATGTAAGAGAGTGTAGAAATGTCATCGTGTTTCCTTTTTGTTCACTGTGAGTTGTAGTTAAGGCAACTATTGCCTACATTACAAAGTATAAAATCATGGTCTTCACGGTCAATAATTTTAATAAGAAATGCAGGATGTTTTATACTTAAGAATGACAGGGTGTAACAACTGCTTGTTCATTCAACACGACCGTAGCACCAGGAACATATTTCGAAAGGATTAATTTACTTATCCTATGTAAATGTATGTTAAAGAGCATTATTGTTGACATAGAAACATTATGCGTAAAATTTTGTTTATAATACTGGGTCACAATGACATAAGTTGTTCAATTAGTCATTGCGGACTGGGCAGAGAGGAGGTGTAGAAAGGCAAAAATATATTGTATCAGAATATAAGGACGACTTGAACATATATTTCAAACTAGTTTTTCTTGCGATAATAGGACCGCAATTAGCTTTCACAGCAGATATCGCACCAACAATGCAAGAAAACATACAGCTATTTTCATTCAGACATATACCCTGTATTATTGTATTTTCATGCTTCTAACTTCGTTGAAGTCAATATATTCTTGTGAAGGAAATATGGTACAACGGGAAAATGATATAAATCGTGCTAATCAGATAGCAATCACGGATACTTCGTCTCTTTTTCGTTTAGACGGAAACATTCATTGTTTTCTGCTCTGAGCATTCTTACCCTTGGAACTGCTAGTTTAAATCTCTGATAATTCCAACACGTGGAAATGTGTGTTGAAACATTGCATGTCTCCACTGCTAGCAATTTCTCGTTTCGTCTAGATGCAGGTCACAATTCAGTTATATACTCACTTCTATGCAATTTCAGCATTTTAATTTTTTTTTTTCAGACAACTGTCAACAGCGTCGGTATACTGGAGAAATGGATGTTACACATTGTGCTGTCTTACATTTATTGACTACTGGTTTCGATCATGAACCATCTTCACAGTAGGAGATATCAATTGTGACAACTTCACATGGCATACACGTTATTTAACCAGCGTGGCGTATACTGTATAGGTTAAATAACATGTATGCCTTGTGAAGTCGCCATAATAAACATTTTTCCACTGTGAAGATGATCCATGATTGAAACAGATAGTGAATAAATGTAGTGTAAGACAGCACAGTGTGTATTATGCATTTCTACAAGTACAACATTTTACGCACTACAGTAGATAAGATTCGAGCGGCCCATTACAGCTCACAGAAAATACTTAGTTATTTACTGTTTTCTCCGGAGATACAACTGCTTGCACTTTATGCACCATGTTTTGAAGTGTGTGCTCACGATTGCTGCTGCATTTTCTCTGCCCGGGGACTGGGTGTTTGCGTTGTCCTCATCATTTCATCATCCTCATCATCATTCGTGGCAGTGGCTACTTTGGACTGTGTAAAAATTTGGGCTGTGTAAAAATCGGCATCTTGTACGGGCGCTGATGACCGCGCAGTTGAGCGCCTCATAAACCGAACATCACGGCTGATGTATGAATCAAATGGCAATGCAGATTAGAGCAAACACTCGAACACTGAGCACTGAAAATAGTGACGCTCACTATCACATATACTGAATATGCTCACATGACGTTTGGATAAGGATTTTGGGATCGTTTGAAATGTCGTTGATAACTGTAGCGACTACCAGACTCCTAGAGTTTCCTCACGTTTTCAATTGAAGTCACGAGTCTGGTTCATTTTACAATAGAAGTGCGAGAAGCACACGAAGAACATCAACGTGTACTTGTGGCCCACAAGCAAAACCATGACAAAACTTTAGTCAACATCTTCATCCTTTTCGTCACCAGCGCGTGCTACACTTTTCCGTAAATGTACTCTTTTTTCATGTCTACTATTATTCCACCATTTCCAAGTGCTTTTCTTCTTTCTACTAGACGAAATGCTTTCCTTACGTCATCTGGTACTAGTTGCGAAATGCGCTCATCCTCACAGGCTATTTTCTGAGTGTTTGTCCCTTTTAGGAACACAACACAGATTTTTGAAGTAGTGTCAATTGTCTTCAGTATGATCTTCCGGTTCGTCGAAACAGTCATCTGACACACTGACTGATTTGATATGATGTCTACCCAACCTAGGATTAAGTGCCCACACTTTTGCTTCATGCTCGGCTGCTGTCGGTTGTTTCCCTTTTTGTCGGCGTTTTCCCTTTTAATTCTATGACTGTACTTTCTGACGTATCATCCTACACGTTTTTGAATAGTTTTGGTTAGATCAGTCAGTTCTGTCTGATTTCTGGAATCATTTATTAGGTGTAAAACTTTACTTCCGCCGTTTTTTCTCCAAGTTCGATACTTCATTGTGGAAAACAAGAAACTTACGCTTCAAACCATTGGCCATTACTGGCCACTACTTTCTTCCTTCTTTTCTGCAGTATGCGAATTCCAAGGCGTAAGAACTGGGGATCTTTAGAGGAGATTCATGAATCGATCCAGTTTTGCACCTGTTCATGTGATCGGAAGGCTGCTCAGGCAGGCAGTGTGCACTGAACGAAGAAGAAGGTAGTCAGAGGGAACAATGTCTGAACAATACGGCAGTTGCGGTAAGACTTCCCATTTCAATGTTTCCGAGTATTATTTTCACGGGTCTTGCTACATGGTAACGAGTATTGTCATGCCAGAAACTCACGTTTTCATACCTATCGCTGTATTATGGCCGTTTGTCTTACAGTACTCGGTTCAAAGGCATAAATTTTCTTTCGAAAACGATCCCCTGCGATTGTTTCTGTAGGTTTCAGTAACTTCGAGAATTTCTATCCTCCATCGCCATGCAGGTCATTGGCGTCAAAATCACCATTCTTGATGCCTTGAAGCCACTCTCTACACATTCTTTCGCTCTTAGGTGTCCCATCATAGGTATTACCAGCTTTTTATGAGATTCGGCTTCATATTACTTCACGCTGAATCAAAAAATAAAACTTCCTGCAAATGACGAGGACTGGGCTTGTAAGTTGACATATTCAATCGAAAATAACTTTATAACGCAATCAGAAATCGATTAATATTTTGATGGCGTTTGTTTGTAAATGTCTGTACTTATTGTTTGAGACTTGGCGATCTACCACCTGCGCTCTCACTCGCCGCTACTACTATCTATCGCGAAACGCAGAAGCGAAGTTTTGGACTTAATATTTTTAATTATTTTCTCTACTTTATCAACTGTCTCGTGCCGTCTGAAATTTTCTTCTGTGAGTCATCAAATGTGACATAATGTAAGTTATCCAAACACACTATTAAAAGGAGTGTTTAATGAAAAATGTATTATAAAAGTTTTAAATATAAGTTATATTTGTAACAATATGCTGGTCACGTAAATAAGCTATTCAGTGAAATGTTCGTCATAGGTAGGTCTCTCACAATCGTTTGCAACAGAGGCTGGTAGTACAGTGACTGTACAGCGGACTTGCATCTTGATTAGTTCTTCAGTAACTTCCGTTAATAACAAAACACGTATGACCTGATGACTCTTTCATCCAGCCCATGATCTCTTTATTTCCTGACGCTCATCTAGAATGAAGAACTGCTCTCTCTGTATATTGATTTCCACATTAATAGATATGATAACCTAATTTCGCTTCATTTTCATATACATATTACTGAGAGCAAAATGGGTGCTCGAGTTAAAGAAAATAATCTGGGTCCATTGACATGTCGGATTCGCAGAGACTGACACACGAAAGCCCTACAATAATTTAGTATTGTCTGTACGTTGTCAGAATAACTGTGGAAATACTGGTTAATACTGAAAAATCCTAGCAGCGAAACCGTGTTTCGGACATGAAGTTGTGTGCGAAAACATTGAATTTTGCGGGTAATTGCTCTCCGATTGTGCTGTCTAGGTACGTCTCACAACCCGCTCTCACAGCTTTACTTGCGCCATTACCGATTCTCCTGCCATCAGAACACCACAAAATCCTTCTACATCTACGCATTGGGAGTTAAGGGTGTAAGTGCGGATATTGTCATCACTGGTATCTTGATATGCACCCGCTTCAGTGTGTTAGCTGTTTTTTCTCTGTGTGTGTCTTCCCGCAATCATGTGACGTAATGTACTGCCTGATGTTTTCTGCACAGCCGTAACTGCATCACTAAGTCGACGAAGTCTGTCAGTCTAGACTAACTGTTTTGCATCCACGTATCCACATTTTAATACCTAACATGCTGCCCAGGGGATACTGAGCATTAATGATTTGCCCTTGCCTCGTGTACGTGGGAGTACTAACCAACCTGATACATGCTACCCCTAATAGCTACAGTCACTAGTCTGCAAATGGCGTAAGTACTGAGTAATGTTGTTCAGTACACGGTCCGCAGTGGGGCAGTCAAATGAAAAAGAAATAGATGGAAAAAATAAGTAAAGCATTAGTTACTTCAACAGTAATCGCCATAACTGTTAACACATCTACCGCGCTGTCAGACGATACGGTCAATGCCTTCATGGAAAAATGTTTGCGGTTGCCTACAGATCCACGCGTGCACTTACTTCTTCGAACCAAATCGTTGGCCAGGAATATCTTTCTTCAGGACCTCACAACTGTTGAAATTACACTGGGGTTGGGGGGAGGGGGGGGGGGGAGACTGGGACTGTAGGAAGATGACTAAGGGCCTCCCAGTGAAACTCTGTTTTAACTCTATTTAAATCCAATAGTACTACAAGGTTTATGACACTGGACATGTGCTTCATAAAATGTATACATGTATCTTAATTTCACACGTACTCTGAAATAGAAAAACAAAGGTAATAATGTACATCTAGTAATTGGTCACTGCCAGTCCGTGGATTTTGGTACTTACTTCCTTCTTACAGAGAGAAAATGACAAGTTTCATAACAACTAAAGTGATTTCTCTCTGCCTTCACGGTATATTTGATGAAACACAAAGTGTCTTTCGTCCATTAGGGTTTGTTGGCTCCAGGCCATGATGCCCCAGCCCTCCAAAAAAAATTCTATGAACATATATATGTATAGGGTGAGTCACTAACTATTGCCACCAATAATAACTCTGAAAGTATGATAGTAGCTGAAAATTTTGTGGGACAGAACTTGCATGGGACAACGGGGGCCATAATATGACGTTGGTTTTTCGTTGACAGTGGGGTCGCTTCGGACAAATGAAGGGGAACTTTGTTTTTTTTTTTTAATATGGGATGCTATAGGTCGGTACTTATTTTCTATAGCGGTTACCGAGGCGAATCCAGTGATGTAAGAGTAAGGTGTTTGAAGGTCAACGTAGGTCACAAAGGTGGCATGAACGTCCGTTTACAGGTGTTTCAAGTGATGACCAATAGTACTAATGCAGCGCTGCATTCTTCTTATCATGGATTGAGTGGTATTCCTTAACACTTCGGCACTTGTCGAAGCAAATGTTCTAGCAATTCTCTTTCGCATATCTTTAGGTGTAATTGGAACGTCTTTAGAAACAATGTCTTTTACGAATCCTCACAATAAAAAATCCAGAGGCGTCAAGTCTAGCGAACGAGCCGGCCACGACACATCTCCACCGCATCCAATCCAAAGATTTGGGAACCGTCTCTGCAATTCATAGGTCCGCAAATGCTTAGCTACGGAGTTACGGCTAGTAAAAATTTTGCCTGAAATATAGCAACTTCGCCAATTTGAAGCCATCGCAAAACTGTGTGAGGTTAAAGTAAAGCATGATTTATATTTATTTTGTTGTTATTGATCAGGTGAATCAATAAAACATGTCCAGGACGTGTAGAGCTGTAGTTTTCCACAACATCCAGAAAAACAAAGAAGTAATTTCGTAAAATTTTTAATTTATTTACTACTTGGCCCAATTCGTTTTTTAAATTCCAGACAATTGCACAAACTTTTCAACAGAAGTTGTGGAGAATTTATTTTTGGAAAAATGATGGTAATAACGTTAACTGAATTTGTATGAATGTGTCACATAATCTGATTTTATTAAAACCATAGCACATGTGAATTCATGTTGCTCAGTGTTGTGTACATAGTTCCGCGTAGTCAGCGCGTACACAACTTTCCCACTAGAGCGCGCCCCGCTAAGCACAACAGCGCAGGCGCAGCGCTCGTCCGTCTCCGCACTACGAGATGGTGCTGTCTTGGACCAAATTCTGCTTCCGCCGATCCGTGTATTAATATGTAACGCAGCAAGTGAGATTGCTGCTAATGTAGAACCTTTTCTCCTCACGGATCACACTCGCGCAGTGATACCTGAATGCTCGAGGTATTATAACGAGTGTACAGACCTCCGATTAGTCAGTCTGCATTAGTCTGCGTTAGTTTGTAGTCAAGTTTCAGTCTGTGCCTAATAAGACTATTATATTCCTGTACATAGCCATTAAGAGAAATGTATAGACACTATGTCAAGTATCAGAGATATGTGAGAATAAGATTAACGTACCAAGACCAAAGGAACTTCAGATTGTCAGTTGAAAACAGCATCCACAATCAAGTTACGTAATGTCTATATTTTTTATTATTTTAATAAATGTGTGTGAAAATTAATCAAGTCCTGTTTAAAGTTGGTCACCGTCAATCTGCTACTCTAAGCGTGCTAGTGGCATTTCTATCGTCTGACCTAACGGCAGAAGATAAACACGCCACGATAAGACCACAAGATATATTGCTGACACTCGCCTACTTCGTTAGAGCGACAAGTCAAATAATCTGATGGTGTGTGTACCACAAGGGGGAAACCAGATGGCGCTGTGATTGGCCCGTTAGATGGCGCTGCCATAAGTCAAACGGACATCAACTGCGTCTTTTTAAATAGAAACCCCCCATTTTTTATTACATATTCGTGTAGTACGTAAAGAAATATGAATATATTATTTGGACCAGTTTTTTCGCTTTATGGCAGATGCCGCTGTAATAGTCACAAACTTATTCCACCATTGACCAGACGTTTTCAGTTGGTGAGAGATCTGGAGAATGTGCTGGCCAGGGCAGCACCCGAACATTTTCTGTATCCAGGAAGGCCCGTACAGGACCCTCAACATGCGGTCGTGCATTATCCTGCTGAAATGTAGGGTTTCGCAGGGATCGAATGCAGGGTAGAGCCACGGGTCATAACACATCTGAAATGTAACGTCCACTATTCAAACTGCCGTCAATGCGAACAAGAGGTGACCGAGACGTGTAACCAATGGCACCACATACCATCACGCCGGGTGATACGCCAGTATGTCGATGACGAATACACGCTTGCAATGTGCGTTCACCGCGATGTCGCCAAACACGGATACGACCATCATGATGCTATAAACACAACCTGGATTCATACGAAAAAATAATGTTTTGCCATTCGTGCACCAAGGTTCGTCGTTGAGTACATCATCGCAGGCGCTCCTGTCTGTGATGCAGCGTCAAGGGTAACCGCAGCCATGGTCTCCGAGCTGATAGTCCATGTTGCTGCAAACGTCGTCGATCTCTTCGTGCAGATGGTTGTTGTCTTGCAAACGTCCCCATCTGTTGACTCAGGGATCGAGACGTGGCTGCACGATGCATTACAGTCATGCGGATAAGATGCCTGCCATCTCGACTGCTAGTGATACGAGGCCGTTGGGAGCCAGCACGGCGTTCCGTATTACCCTCCTGAAACCACCGATTCCATGTTCTTCTAACAGTCATTGGATCTCGACCAACGCGAGTAGCAATGTCGCGATACGATAAACCGCAATCGCGATAGGCTACAATCCGACCTTTATCTAAGTCGGAAACGTGATGGTACGCATTTCTCCTCCTTACACGAGGCATCACAACAACGTTTCACCAGGCAATGCCGGTCAACTGTTGTTTGTGTATGAGAAATCGGTTGGAAACTTTCCTCATGTCAGCACGTTGTAGGTATCGCCACCGGCGCCAACCTTGTGTCAATGCTCTTAGAAGCTAATCATTTGCATATCACAGCATCTTCTTCCTGTCGGTTAAATTTCGCGTCTGTAGCACGTCATCTTCGTGTTGTAGCAATTTTAATGGCCATTACTATAGATTCACCAGGTCAATAACATCAAAATAAATGGAATTCGTGCTTTATTTTAACCTCTTACGGTTTTGCGATGGCTCCATATTAGCGAAGATGCTAAACTTCAGGAAAAATCTTTTATCAGCCGTAACTCGTAACTAAATAATTGGCGACCTGTGTTTGTATGAATTTTTTTCTTTAGTTTTACTTGTACAATAACATTTAAAAATAATTGCGTAGCTTCATGAATCACCCTGTATATCGATTTCTATATGTTGCAGATAAATTTCGGAGAATAATGTAGTATGACGACTAAGAGCCCCGAAAATGACTAAGGATTCTAGAAATTACAATGATTAACAGAGGATGTCTATCAGTTACTCGCTGGAGGGCCTGCCCACCTGTATGTGCGATAACATTCCAGCCAGATATATGCGCTGTACAGTACGGCAGCGTGGGATGTGGGCAGAATGGAAGAGGTGGGCTGTCAGGGCTGATGAAAAGACATAAAAACACTATACAGCCCGCGTTAATTTAGAGATTACTATGAGACTCTGCAGGATCGACGTAGTTATATCATATGCCAGTCAAAAAGGCGACAGGGATGGATGGCCAAAAGCTGTTGTTGTTGTTGTGGTCTTCAGTCCTGAGACCCATCCCTTCTTCTAGTCAAGTTGTGCCACAAACTTCTCTTCTCCCAAATCCTATTCAATACTTCCTCATTAGTTATGTGATCTACCCATCTAATCTCCTTCATTCTTCTGTAGCACCACATTTCGAAAGCATCTATTCTCTTCTTGTCCAAACTATTTATCGTCCATTTTTCACTTCCATACATGGCTACACTCCATACAAATACTTTCAGAAACGACTTCCTGACACTTAAACCTATACTCGATGTTAACAAATTTCTCTTCTTCAGAAATTCTTTGCTTGCCATTGCCAGTCTACATTTTATATCCTCTCTACTTCGATCATCATCGGTTATTTTCCTCCCCAAATAGCAGAACTCCTTTACTGCTGTAAGTGTCTCATTTCCTAATCTAATTCCCTCACCATCATCCGACTTAATTCGACTACGTTCCATTATCCTTGTTTTGCTTTTGTTGATGTTCATCTTATATCCTCCTTTCAAGACACTATCCATTCCGTTCAACTGCTCTTTCAAGTCCTTTGCTGTCTCTGACAGAATTAGAATGTCATCGGCGAACCTTAAAGCTTTTATTTCTTCTCCATGGATTTTAATACCTACTCCTTTACTGCTTGCTCAATATACAGATTGAACAACATCGGGGAGAGGCTACAACCCTGTCTCACTCCCTTCCCAACCACTGCTTCCCTTTCATGTCTCTCGACTCTTATAACCGCCATCTGGTTTCCGTACAAATTGTAAATAGCTTTTCGCTCCCTGTATTTTACCCCTGCCGCCTTCAGAATTTGAAAGAGAGTATTCCACTCAACATTGTCAAAAACTGTCTCTAAGTCTACAAATGCTAGGAACGTTGGTTTGCCTTTCCTTAATATAGCTTCTGAGATAAGTCGTAGGGTCAGTATTGCCTCACGTGTTCCAATATTTCTACGGAATCCAAACTGATCTTCCCCGAGGTCGGCTTCTACCATTTTTTTCCATTCGTCTGTAAAGAATTCGTGTTACTATTTTGCAGCCGTGACTTATTAAACTGATAGTTCGGTAATTTTCACATCTGTCAACACCTGCTCTCTTTGGGATTGGAATTATTATATTATTCTTGAAGTCTGAGGGTATTTCGCCTGTCTCATACATCTTGCTCACCAGCAGCACTGGCTCTCCCAAGGCTGTCAGTAGTTGTAATGGAATGTTGTCTACTCCCGGGGCCTTGTTTCGACTCAGGTCTTTCAGTGCTCTGTCAAACTCTTCACGCAGTATCGTATCTCCCATTTCATCTTCATCTACATCCTCTTCCATTTCCATAATATTGTCCTCAAGTACATCGCCCTTGTATAGACCCTCTATATACTCCTTCCACCTTTCTGCTTTCCCTTCTTTGCTTAGAACTGGGTTTCCATCTGAGCTCTTGATATTCGTAGAAGTGGCTCTCTTTTCTTCAAAGGTCTCTTTAATTTTCCTGTAGGCAGTATCTATCTTACCCTTAGTGAGATAAGCCTCTACATCCTTACATTTGTCCTCTAGCCATCCCTGCTTAACCATTTTGCACTTCCTGTCGATCTCATTTTTGAGACGTTTGTATTCCTTTTCGCCTGCTTCATTTACTGCATTTTTATATTTTCTCCTTTCATCAATTAAATTCAATATTTCTTCTGTTACACAAGGATTTCTATTAGCCCTCGCCTTTTTACATACTTGATCCTCTGCTGCCTTCACTATTTCATCCCTCAGAGCTACCCATTCTTTTTCTACTGTATTTCTTTCCCCCATTCCTGTCAATTGTTCCCTTATGCTCTCCCTGAAACTCTCTAAAACCTCTGGTTATTTCAGTTTATCCAGGTCCCATCTCCTTAAATTCCCACCTTTAGCAGTTTCTTCAGTTTTAATCCACAGTTCATAACCAATAGATTGTGGTCAGAGTCCACATCTGCCCCTGCAAATATCTTACAATTTAAAACCTGGTTCCTAAATCTCTGTCTTACCATTGTATAATCTGTGTTATACCTTCTAGTATCTCCAGGATTCTTCCATGTATACAACCTACTTCTATGATTCTTGAACCAAGTATTAGCTATGATTAGGTTGTGCTCTGTGCAAAAATCTACCAGGCGGCTTCCTCTTTCGTTTCTTACCCCCAGTCCATATTCACCTACTACGTTTCCTTCTCTCCCTTTTCCTACTGACGAATTCCATTCACCCATGACTATTAAATTTTCATCTCCCTTCACTATCTGAATAATTTCTTTTATTTCATCATACATTTCTTCAATTTCTTCGTCATCTGCAGAGCTAGTTGGCATATAAACTTGTACTACTGTAGTAGGTGTGGGCTTCGCATCTATCTTGACCACAATAATGCGTTCACTATGCTGTTTGTAGTACCTTACCCGCATTCCTATTTTCCTATTCATTATTAAACCTACTCCTGCATTACCCCTATTTGATTTTGTGTTTATAACCCTGTAGTCACCTGACCAGAAGTCTTGTTCCTCCTGCCACCGAACTTCACTAATTCCCACTATATCTAACTTTAACCTATCCATTTCCCTTTTTAAATTTTCTAACCTACCTGCCCGATTAAGGGATCTGACATTCCACGCTCCGATCCGTAGAACGCCAGTTTTCTTTCTCCTGATAACGACGTCCTCTCGAGTAGTCCCCGCCCGGAGATGCGAATGGGGGGCTATTTTACCTCCGGAATATTTTACCCGAGAGGACGCCATCATCATTTAACCATACAGTAAAAGTGCATGCCCTCGGGAAAAATTACGGGCGTAGTTTCTCCTTGCTTTCAGCCGTTCGCAGTACCAGCACAGCAAGGCCGTTTTGGTTAGTGTTACGAGGCCAGATCAGTCAATCATCCAGACTGTTGCCCCTGCAACTACTGAAAAGGCTGCTGCCCCTCTTCAGGAACCACACGTTTGTCTGGCCTCTCAACAGATACCCCTCCGTTGTGGTTGCACCTACGGTACGGCTATCTGTATCGCTGAGGCACGCAAGCCTCCCCACCGACGGCAAGGTCCATGGTTCATGGGGGTTAAGAGATGTTAAAAAGCAACAGCGTCATTTCAGGCAAGAAAGTTGAATTACATAGAGAGGAGTATACGTATGTTACAAGAAATACCCTCGCGAAGACGACGGTTCATATTCGCATCCGACCTCCAGATTTAGTTTTTCTGTGCTTTCCCTGAATTGCTTAGAGTAGATGCCGTGGTGAATCCATTCCAATGGGGTAGCAGATTTTCTTCCGCATCCTTCTTTTATCCAAGCATGTGATCGGTCTCTAATTACCTCGTTGTCGACGAGACGTGAAACACTAATCCTCGTTCCTTCCTTTTTCCAAGAGAGACAGCGGCAAACAAACTAAATCCGTTGTTCAGTGCATCCCTGCCCGTGAACTTCGGTTCATCAGTGCAACACTCATATAGGGACACAAATAGCAGGAACTGAATATAAGACCTTAACAAGATTAAAAAGTAATAAAAATTATTAATATGTAGGGATCCTTATTTATATAAATGATATGCCCTCTGTTATTACGGGTAACACTAAAATATTTCTGTTTGCTGATGACACTAGCTTGGTAGTAAAGGATGTTGTGTACAACATTGGCTCGGTTTCAAATAGTGAAGTACGTGACCTAAGTTCATGGCTTGTAGAAAATAAACTAAAGCTAAATCACATTAAGACTCAGTTTTTACACTTTCTAACACACAATTCAACAAAACCTGACGTTTTAATTTCACAGAACGGGCGTATGATTAGTGAAACTGAACAGTTCAAATTTGTAGGCGTTCAGACAGGTAGTATGCTATCGTGGAGAGCCCACGTTCAGGATCTTGTTCAAAGACTTAATACTGCCATTTTTCCTATTCGAACGGTATCAGAAGTGAGTGATCGTTCGACACGAATATTAGTCTACTTTGCTTATTTTCATTCGCTTATGTCTTACGGTGCTATATTTTGGAGTAACTCTTCCCATTCTAAAGGATATTTTTGGCTCAGAAACTGGCAGTTCGGGCAATAAGTTGTGAGTTCACGAACCTCTTGGCGACCTCTGTTCACGAGTCTGGGTATTTTGACATTGGTCTCTGAATATGTGTATTCCTTATTGTCGTTTCGTGACCAATATTAGTTTCTCCCAAGAATAAGCAGCTTTCATTCGGTTAATACTCGGCGGAAATCAAACCTGCATTTGAATCGGACTTCCTTAAGTCTTGTGCAAAAAGGTGAGGAGTATGCTAGTGCATCATTTTGAATAAGCTGCCACTCGAATTGAAAACTCTTAGCAGTAATCCACCCGCTTTCAGATCGAAACTGAAGAGTTTCCTCATGGGTCACTCCTTCTATTCTGTCGAGGAGTTTCTTGAAAAATTAAGCTGATTCTTGTTGTATTGCTGATAGTGTTTACTTATACTTATGGTCTGACTTTTTTCAGTTTCATGAACGTTTATTTTTATCTGTTATTACTTTTATGTTGTAATTTCATGTACTGATACGTTCCATAACCTTGGACATTCGCTCCTCAATTTGGTCCTACGGGACTTGACGTGTAAATAAAATAAAAATTAAAACGTTGCAGATGACCCCTAGGGATGTACAACGTAAATTAAATTGAAGTGACGAAAGTCATGGGGTACCTCCTAACATAGTGACGGACTGTCTTTTGCCCGGTGTAGTGCAGTATTCCGACGTGGCACGGACTCAACAAGTCGTTGAAAGTCCCCTGCAGAAATACTGAACCATGCTGCCTCTATAGTCGTCCATAACTGCGTAACTGTTCCCGGTGCAGGATTTTGTGCACGAACTGACCTCGCGAGTATGTCCCACAAATGTTCGATGGCATTCATGTCAGGTGATATGAGACGCCAAACCATTCGCTGTCCAGAATACTCTTCCAAAAAATCGCGAATAATTGTGTCCCGGTGGCATAGCGCAATGTCGTCCATAACAATTCCAGTGTTGTTTGGAAACATGAAGTCAGTGAATTGCCTCAAATGGTCTCCAAGTAGACAAATGTTCAGACGAACCAGTCCATTCCGCATAAGCAAAGCCTACACCGTTATGGAGCCACCACTATCTTGCACAATGTTTTGTTGATAACTTTTTTTCCGTCGCTTCGTGAGGTCTGCGCCTCGCACGAACCCTACCATCAGCTCTTACCAACTGAAATCGGGACTCGTCTGACTAGGCTACGGTTTTCCAGTTTTCTATAGTCCAACCGACATGCCCACTACCCCAGGAGAGGCGCTGCAGGCGATGTCGTGCTGGCAGCAAAGGCATTCCCGTCCGTCGACTGCTGCTATATCTCATTAACACCAAATTTCGCCGCACTGTCCTCACTGATAGATTCGTCGTACGCCCCACATTGATTAAGAGTGATTTCAGGTGTGCCGCAGGTGAGTGTCGTAGGACCGTTGCTATTCAGAATATACAGAAATGACCTTGTGGATAACATCGGAAGTTCACTGAGGCTTTTTGCGGACGATGCTGTAGTATATCGATGGTCAATGGAAAATTGTACTGAAATGCAGGAGGATCTGCAACGAATTGACGCATAGTGCAGGGAATGGCAATTGAATCTCAATATAGACAAGTGTAATGTGCTGCGAATACATAGAAAGAAAGATCCTTTATCATTTAGCTACAATATAGCAGGTCAGCAACTGGAAGCAGTTATCTCCATAAATTGTCTGGGAGTAGGCATTAGGAGTGATTTAAAATGGAACGATCATATAAAGTTGATCGTCGGTAAAGCAGATGCCAGACTGAGACTCATTGGAAGAATACTAAGGAAACGCAATCCGAAAACAAAGGAAGTAGGTTACAGTACACTTGTTCGCCCACTGCTTGAATACTGCTCACCGGTGTGGGATACGTACCAGATAGGGTTGACAGAAGAGACAGAGAAGATCCAACGGAGAGCAGCGCGCTTCGTTACACCATCATTTAGCAATCGCGAAAGCGTTACGGAGATGATAGATAAACTCCAGTGGAAGACTCTGCAAGAGAGACGCTCAGTAGCTCGGTACGGGCTTTTGTTGAAGTTTCGAGAACATACCTTCACCGAGGAGTCAAGCAGTATATTGCTCCCTCCTACGTATATCTCGCGAAGAGACCACGAGGATAAAATCAGAGAGATTAGAGCCCACACAGAGGCATACCGACAATCTTTCATTCCACGAACGGTACGAGACTGGAATATAAGGGAGAACCGATAGAGGTACTCAAAGTACCCTCCGCCACACGCCATCAGGTGGCTTGCGGAGTATGGATGTAGATGTAGGTGTAGATATTTCAAGCAGCGTTGTTTGTCTGCTAGCAGTGACAACTCTACGTAAAAGCTGCTGTTCTCGGTCCTGAAATGTGATATTCTCGCCACACTCCTGACACTGTGGATCGAGGAATATTGAATCCCCTAACGATTTCCCAAATGTCTCATGTGTTTAGTTCCAACTACAGTTCCGTGTTCAGAGTCTGTTAATTCCCGCCGTGTCCATAATCACGTCGAAAACCTTTTCACGTGAATCACCTGAATAGAAATGACAGCTCTGCCAATGCACTGCCCTCTTATCCCTTGCGTAAGCGATACCACAGCCATCTGTAAATGCGCGTGTCGCCATCCCATGACCTTTCTCACCTCAGTGTATAGGCTGACTCTACAACAAATCCGATACGGCTCATTGACCAAGTGTAGAATTGACAAACCAAAGCAAGTCGAGCAATGCAAGAAAGAAAGAGAAAGAGTCTCGAATACAAAAAAATGAAGGGTTACAAAAAGACTGAGTTTCCGAACGTAAATGGATACGACTGAAAGGTACAACAAGGTACAGTATTTCCATCATCTCCACTCTCATGTAGCCATAGTCTGCAAGGCTGTTTCCACAGTGCTTAGTCAGATACTGGTAGTGTTGAAACCATACTTTATTTTACACTACTGGACATTAAAATTGATACACCAAAAAGAAATGCAGATGATAAACGTGTATTCATTGGACAAATGTGTTTTACAAGAACTGACATATGATTGCATTTTCACGCAGTTTGGGTTCATAGATCCTGAGAAATCAGTACCCAGAACAACCATCTCTGGCCATAATAACAGCCTTGATACGCCTGAGCATTGAGTCAAACAGAGCTTGGATGGAGTGTACAGGTACAGCTGCCCATGCAGCTTCAACACGATGCCACTGTTCATCAAGAGTAGTGACTGGCGTATTGTGACGAGCCAGTTGCTCGGACAACATTGACCAGACCTTTTCAATTGGTGAGAGATCTGGAGAATATGCTGGCCAGGGCAGCAGTCGAACATTTTCTTTATCCAGAAAGGCCCGTACGGGACCTGCAACATGCGGTCGTGCATTATCCTGCTGAAATGTAGGGTTTCGCACGGATCGAATGAAGGGTAGAGCCACGGGTCGTAACACATCTGAAATGTAACGTCCACTGTTCAAAGTGCCGTCACTGCGAAGAAGAGGTGACCGAGACGTGTAGCCAATGGCACCCCATACCATCACGCCGGGTAATACGCCAGTCTGGCGATGACGAATACACGCTTCCAATGTTCGTTCACCGTAATGTCGCCAAACACGGATGCGACCATCATGATGCTGTAAATAGAACCTGGACTCATCCGAAAAAATGACGTTTTGCCATTCGTGCACCCAGGTTCGTCGTTGAGTACACCATCGTAGGCTCTCCTGTCTGTGATGCAGATTCAAGGGTAACCGCATGGTCTCCGAGCTGATAGTCCATGCTGCTGCAAACGTCGTCGAACTGTTCGTGCAGATGGTTGTTGTCTTGCAAACGTCCCCATCTGTTGACTCAGGGATCGAGACGTGGCTGCACGATCCGTTACAATCATGCGGATAACATGCCTGTCGTCTCGACTGCTAGTGACACGAGGCCGTTGAGATCCAGCACGGAGTTCCGTATTACCCTCCTGAACCCACCGATTCCATATTCTGCTAACAATCATTGGATCTCGACCAACGCGAGCAGCAATGTCGCGATACGATAAACCGCAATCGCGATAGGCTACAATCCGACCATTATCAAAGTCGGAAACGTGATAGTACGCATTTCTCCTCCTTACACGAGGCATCACAACAACATTTCACCAGGCAACGCCGGTCAACTGCTGTTCGTGTACCAGAAATCTTCTTCCTGTCGGTTAATTTTCGCGTCTGTAGCACGTCATCTTCGTGGTGTAGCAATTTTAATGGCCAGTAGTGTATATCGTTTAGTTCTCAAGGATGTCAAACTTCCGAGACTTTGTACTGCCTCCGCTCTTAAATTAAGTGCACGACACGTGTGGTTCTCAAACTTTTAATCTTATGCTTCTCTGTTGTCTGAATTTCAATTTTTTGTATGTTACGCTTAAGCGATTTACTGAGCATTTATTCCAACAACTTATTATTATTGTTATTGTACATTTTATTACTATTAAACAATTTATGAGCATTATTACTATATGAAAATATTGTATACACTCTAAGACAATACAAACGGCGCACCACGACGGTATTATCCGAACGTGACGGAAATCGATAGATGTAATGTACACGTACAGACATATCACAAATCAATGATTACAATTTCAGAAGCACTGGATGATTTATTCAAGAGAAATGGCCCCACCAATTCAACAAGTCAGTAACCCTTTGGGACCACTCTGGCCCTTTTGCAAGCAGCTATTTGGCTTGGCATTGACTGATAGAGCTGCTGGATGTCCTCCTGAGAGATATCGTGCCAAATTCTGTCCAACCGGCGTGTCAGATCATCAAAATTCCGAGCTAGGTGGAGGGCCCTGCCCATAACGCTCCAAACGTTCCAAGAGCGGAGGGATCCGGCGTTCTTGATGGTCAAGGTAGGGTTTCGCAGCCAAACGTTCCAAGAGTGGAGGGATACGGCGTTCTTGTTGGTCAAGGTATGGTTCGCAACCACGACGACGAAAGGTAGAAACTCTCGCCATGGGGGAACGGGCATCATCTTGCTGAAATCTAAGCCCAAGATGGCTTGCCATGAAAGATAAGACGGGGCGTAGATTATCGACGACGCGCTGCTGTGCTGTAAGGATGCTGCTGATGACATAGGAACTGAAGTGGTATCCCAAACCATCACCCCTGGTCATGAGGGCGACAGTCAAGTTGATATCCAAGCGCTCTTCGGGACGTCCCCAAATGGTTCAAATGGCTCTGAGCACGATGCGACTTAACTTCTGAGGTCATCAGTCGCCTAGAACATAAACTAATTAAACCTAACCTAAGGACATCACACACATCCATGCCCGAGGCAGGATTCGAACCTGCGACCGTAGCGGTCGCTCGGTTTCAGACTGTAGCGCCTAGAACCGCATGGCCACTCGGCCGGCGACGACCCCAGACACGTCTTCTCTGTTCATCGGGGCTCAGATCGAAGCAGGACTTACCACTGAAGATAATTCTGCCCCGGTCAATGAGACTCGAGGCCGAATGTGCCCGACACCATTGGTGTACAGAGGCCAATGGTCGTCGGCACAACGGGAGCCATCAGCTCAGCGCCTTTCTCTGAATTGCCTGTTAATGGTCCCGCTGATCACTCAAGCACCAGTACACGTCAGATCGACAATAATGATGACTCCGGGGCTCTGAGCACCTCTCTGGTGATTCCTTGCCTTCTTGTTCCGTCGTCTCTCTATATCGACCTCTTCATTCTTCATGTTGTGTTCGACTCTGATTCACCAATTCCTGCCAGCATCGTCGAATAGTGGCATCGCTCCTACTCAAATGTGGATCGGTTCGCTGATTATAACAACCGGCTTCTTTGAGACCAACTACACGTCATCCCTCAAATGCTGACATCTGCGTATATTGTTCACGCGCCTATCTGGGAGACATAGAGCGGGCCGCTGTGGCCGAACGGTTCAAGGCGCTTCAGTCTTGAACCTCGCTTCTGCTACTGTCGCAGGTTCGAATCCTGCCTCTGGCATGGATATGTGTGATGTCCTTAGGTTAGTTAGGTTTAAGTAGTTCTAAGTCTCAGATTTTAAGTCCCATAGTGCTTGGAGCCATTTTTTGAGAGACTTAGTAACATCCATCTGAGTAAACGGAATGAAATTCGCAATGGCTTAATGCCCTGGTATCGACATGTCCCCCGTTTACTATTCTTGCCAGCTGCGCTGCGGAAATTTCGCTGTAGCGTCAGATATTCATCCTTCGGCCATCAAAGTATACAGTTTTGCATTTTCCGTTGATTCCTCTATGAATATCATTTTGTGACCAATTTACGTAACTCCTTGGTGGTGCGTCGTTTTTTTTGTCTATTTAATCACTGTCATTAAAATAGTAGTCATCTGAGGCTCATTAAAATGGGATAACGGCGAGTTATATTTGAGGATGGAGATGACGGGGAGACTGTCAGGAAATATGACATAGCTCGGCAGTTAATCCTGGTCCATTGCTCAATGGCTTCTCTGTTGGCGAAATACATATCTCATTTTTCTCGGTCGGTATCGAGTCAACCAGCTTGAAATCAATAAACCGATAGAATACCATGAAATTTGCCTTTCAGTGACTTTAAATTAATGATTTACTATTACTTTTCAGAGTGAAGTCCTCGTAACACCCAGTAAATTAACAAAGAATCAGCCACAGCTGCGAAGATGTCGGAAGGAGATGAAGAGAAACCTCCCGAAGAGGGAGGAGAAGAAGAAGGCGAAGAAGCCGCCGAAGGCGAAGGCCAAGAGGGTGAAGGAGAAGAGGGGGAAGAAGGAAGCAAGGAAGGTTCGATCAGCGGCAGTCAGAAAGGTTCCGTTATTGGAAGTGGAGCAGGAGGCAGCCGCGGCTCTGTGGGACAATACAGCGAGGGCAGCCGGTCACTGTCAGTAGACATAGAGTTGCTGAGTCATGAGCTGAGAGAACTGAAAGACTTCATAGGTGTCCAGTACGAAAGGTTATTCGTAGCAGCGAAGCAGCGACACATAGAAGACCTTCCCAAAGCTCTCCAATTAGCTGAAGAGAAAGAACAGTTTTTGGATAGGCTTGAGAATCCTGACCTTATTGCTCTGTTGAAACAAACTTTTAAAAGAGCTGAAAGGGGTTCCTTCGCTCCACGCCAATTTCAAAAACGAACCGATTATCTAGAAATACTAAAAGCTGACAGTGCTAAATTTGAAAGGTATTTGAGCGAAATTGGTGAAGCAGTTGCGAGCATTGATAGCGTTATAAACGAACGAGGAGAAGAAACGCCAGAAGAGCTAATTAAGTACAAAGAAATTCTTGAGGAAAGAGCGGAAAAACTTAACTCTGTGAATAACTTGTTAATGAGGTATTTAATCCAGGAATCTTGCTTGGATAGCTACATAGCTGAATTAGACCTTGCGCGTGCATATGCGTTTGTGAAGGAACAGAGTGATCACATTGCGAAGCTAATGGAGTACGTCGACCTGCAACGAAAGCATATGGATCCTGAGAGCCCAGCGTTTGGTGAATGGTCAGCCATTGACACGGAAAAGGAACCTCTCGATAATAGAGTAGAAGAACGATTAAAGACCGTAGGAGAATTGGAAACTCAGTACGCCAATCAAGAAGAAGACGAAAAGGATCCAAACTTAGTACGGCTTATTAGAAAGAACATGGAAGAACTTCTTCGCAAACAATCTGTATACATACAAAAGCTTAGGAATTGCATCGAGGCTCAGGCCCCATATGTGTACGAAGATGATGAGATTCCAGATACCACTGAGATCGCTGCAGAGGGTACCTACATTTCAAAATACGTTGAAGAATGGCTTATGTTCAATGGAATGGAATCAAACAATCCATCAAAAGAAGAAGGTGAACTTGAACTACTAAAGCGCCTAAAAGAAGAGCTCGAGGGATTTATTGAGGACCTGAAAAGTGAACTAGAAGAAATGGAAGAAGAAGCAGCGGAAGAGGAAGAAAGTAGGGAAGGTCTTGTGGAATGGCTGACAAATAACGAAAGTAAAAAGGAATATTTAGAGAAAATGGTTCAAGAATTGTCTGATGAACTAAATACGCTCGACAAAAACATACAGGTTGTGGAAAGAAGAGCCATATATGGCGATAAGAAAGCCCTTGGTCCGAAGAAAAGCCGACGGATGCCCAAAATGTCTGAACTGGGAAGTGTGGAGTCACTGGACATGCCTGACACAGTGGCGGAACTGAAGGACTTCTGCAAAGATCTAGTTCAGAAGTACAATTGTCTGTTTAAAGGTAATCCTCATATTACTATCAATCTCTACTAATCTATTACTAGTTTATGTTATGACCTCCTTGCACAGTGTGTAGTTCTTTAGTGGGCACACAAGCTTGGCACAAATGCTGTTCATAAACAGGGAATTCATATATTAATTTGTTCTACATCTAATATCAAACACTAGAAATAACACATAACTTTGTTGCTGTAGCTGCAGCGTCAGTTACGAACAGTAGATTTGAATGTTGAAATGTATGTCGATACAAATTAATTACGGTTCAGACAGTCTTAAACACTATGAATATCCAGTAAAGGACGACACTGGCCACTATGGAAGTCTGTAAATGCCGTTCAACTCAGAATGGGCACAGTGTATATGTTCGAACTTAAGTAAACTCTACGATGGAGCTCCGGAGAGGGGATACTTGCCTCTCGTTGGCAGCGACGTAACCGTTCGTGGCTGTACGAAATGCGACGGCGTAACTGGCGGCGCGCGTATTTGAAAATGCGGGCGACCGGATGGCGGCAGATACTGCAGTTGCTGTAGAACTAACTCGGCAACATAATGTACTGTTTCTTAGTAAAGCCACAATTCCCATCTATCAACATAGTCCATGAATGCAAGTTATTGTTACGTTTGTTGTTCCAGATCACTATACATAATTCATAAGTACTCGAATAGCTAAAAGTATGAAAAAGCTATTTATCAGCCAGTGGAGAAATCAGCACAGGTTTTCGGCGAACTTCTTTTTTCACTGTGTCTAGTATATGGCTGTGTTATCTCAATTTTCACGATTTTGAGCCACATTCGGGAAGGTTTCTACCTTTTCCCTCTCTTTCCATCCGAAGAAGGCTCGGAAGGCTCAACATTCCTAGTCGACAGGCATCGCTAGACGCGAATATGGAGGAGCATGTGGTCAGTTCTCCCGGTTGGTATCAGTTTTCGTGACTTGAGCCGCTACCTCTCAGTCAAGTAGCTCCTCAATTGTCCTCACAAGGGGCGAATGCACCCCGCTTGCCAACAGTGCTCAGCAGACCCGGCCGGTCACCAATCAAAGCCCAACAGCGCTTAACTGCCGTGATCTGATGGGAACCGGTGTTATAGCCGTGGCAAGGCCGTTGGCTTTCTAAATTGTAGTCCGCAGTAAAAAGTAAAGTCGTATGGTCGTAAGTAGCTCCTCAATTGTCCTCACAAGGGGCGAATGCACCCCACTTGCCAACAGTGCTCAGCAGAGCCGGCTGGTCACCAATCAAAGCCCAACAGCGCTTAACTGCCGTGATCTGACGGGGACCGGTATTATAACCACAGCAAGGCCGTTGGTTCTCTACCTTGTAGTCCACAGTAAAAAGGCCATTGGCTTTCTACGTTGTAGTCCGCCGCAAAAAGTAAAGTCGTATGGTATTTTGGCTGGGAGGACCCGAAGAGCAGATCCACGGCTACCTGAATTGGAAAAGTGTTTTTCATCCTTTGTACCCGTAAGCACCTTTCCTTCGTGAAGCGTGAGCGTTCTGTGTTTGAGTGTTACTGCTAAGTGTAGGTGATTTTAATGGGTAAGTGTGCAATGTGGTGTCATTTATGAGTTGGATGATGATGAGAGAATGGAGAGGGTGAAATTAAATACCGTCACATTGCGTACTCCACTCGGACGGCACCAAGGGGTCTGTCGATGCTCTCAGGGACTTTACACCAACACCCTTTCCATCCCTCTGCCGTGAAAGCAGGAGGAAAACTGCTGAAAGCATGCAGTGTACGCGAACGATCTCCCACCCATGCACTGGTCACGCCCGATGGTGCTGGATTCCAGTGGTGTGGCGGGTACCGGTGTATCCAGCGCTGCGCTGCCGTTGACTAAGTCGCAGTATAGTGTGCCTACCATGGCCGAACGAAGATGCCTTCAGTCAGCCTCCATTGTACTGCCTATCTCTGCCAGTGTTTCCTTTCTGCACGATGGACATGTCGAGAAATATTGCATAGGGTTCTGTTTTTTTTTTTTTTTTTTTTTTTTTTTTTTTTTTTTTTTTTTTTTTTTTTTTTTTTTTTTAGCCATGCGATATCGAATTGAATGGTGCAAGTGTCTAATAGTTGTATTTGTTTCCGTGCTACTTTGTCGGGATCCTGTATTCTTCAATGCAAGTCACAATCCAGTATCGTGCAGTGTTGTAGGCCGAATAGTGATGCTACTATAATGTGATCTATACAAATCTGAGACATATTGGAGCTAAGAAAATCCTCATCAGGTTCGATTCCCTAAGTACACTACGAGCCATTTCATGCATGTACTGTGCAGAGAAAACGTGCTATGGAACAGCAGGGTCATGGATAATTTTGAGAACAGAGGTGGATTTCAGTAAAGACAAACAAAAAATATGGTTGTGAACCCGACAGTCCGGCTGTGGGGTAGATTTTACACCCATTTAAGTGAAATAAAGTCCTGTTTACTCCCCTCGGCACGGTTGGTCGACTACCGCGTGGTCTTCGGAGCCTGATGGCTGGGTTTCCTTTTTTTTTTTACACAGAAACACAGATAATTCATCTGCAAAGGGGACAACGGATACCATGGGTTCCTTATTCCAGAATCCTCAGAAAATATCCCTGAACGGCGTCCGTAATTCTGACATTGTAGTTTGGCTACATTCTGTAGACTGCAGCCGTTTCAAGCACGCATTCTTGGCGGCAACAGTCATCAGATTGTGATGCTTGTGCTGTGTCTATATATGAGCATCTGCGTTTTGGGTATTCATTCAGTTGATAGTGGAAACGACAGATCAGTTTCAGTTGCCTCCTAAATTTTTCGAAGGACTGTCGCCTCATTTGTAAAGTTCCAGGGGTAAGCGTTTACAGTTTTTTTGAACTACCTGGTTCTAAGCATGTGAGGAAAGTAATTATTTTTCAGAGCCCTCTATAAAATTGATTTGCGCATGAGAGACACGTATGTTTGTGATTTCATTTTTATTACTGTTGTTCTGATAGCCAATACTTACTTTAACATATAATTTACTTTCTGCATCATTTCACTAATAGTGCCTGAAGGCTGCTGAAGGCTCCAACTAAAACAGTAACATCAGTAACAGTGATCAAATTTGAACACAGTGTCTCCAGGGACGTTGCGTTCCTTATGACTATAAACGTTCGGTGAGTTGATGCTTATTGCTTGTCCAGTTCTTGTACTACTTTACGATGCACACAGTTTAAAAATATTAACACTGATTATGAATATGAATTTATACATTCTTGGCTAGAAACGCGCAGCACGTAGCCGAAACAGCAGCTGTTGAATACAGCATTGTAGTGAGACTAAACTTTGGCAATGGCGCAGTTGCAAGCTTTGCACAGTAGAGGAGATAACGTATAAGTGAGGAGAAGTATAGCAATAGTTATTACCTAATACCGAGAACTTCGTATGGAGTGTAGCCATGTATGGAAGTGAAACGTGGACGATACATAGTTTGGACAAGAAGAGAATAGAAGCTTTCGAAATGTGGTGCTACAGAAGAATGCTGAAGATTAGATGGGTAGATCACATAACTAATGAGGAAGTATTGAATAGGATTGGGGAGAAGAGAAGTTTGTGGCACAACTTGACCAGAAGAAGGGATCGGTTGGTAGGACATGTCCTGAGGCATCAAGGGATCACCAATTTAGTATTGGAGGGCAGCGTGGAGGGTAAAAATCGTAGAGGGAGACCAAGAGATGAATACACTAAGCAGATTCAGAAGGATGTAGGTTGCAGTAGGTACTGGGAGATGAAAAAGCTTGCACAGGATAGAGTAGCATGGAGAGCTGCATCAAACCAGTCTCAGGACTGAAGACCACAACAACAACAACCGAGAACTTCGTGTGAAGCAAGTTTTTTGTTGCGGGGAAACAGTAACTCGACAAGAAGAAATCCAGTAAACATCAAACCGCTCATCAGATTGTAGGCTATGGAAAAAGAAGAAGAGTATGAAGGAGAAGAAACAATTTGTGTGAACTGAAGCCAATGCATATTTTTTTCAGGATGAAAGCAAAATCAGATGTAATCAAATTTTCATATTGTTTTTTTAAGTGTTTTAATTCAGAAAATGTTCTTTCTTCATTTATTTGCTATCGTAATAGCATCCAGCTTTCCCATGATGTCCTGTGATGTGTGCGGTGTGGGCGGAAATTTGCGCTTCTCGTTACAGTATAAAATTTTTGGGACAGTTATACTAAGTAACAGTATCCTCAAGTCATCTAATGTATTTAAAGTTGATCTATTTAACTTAAACGTTATTGCATTTTACTGAAATATACTCAAAAATGTTGACTATAAATTTTGGCAATTATAATTAAGTATTCTTATGATTAATAGGCGTCTTTTTCTGTCCAGTTGCATGCATCTTGTTATACCAACATAAATAGCAAAATTGAAACGTGACAAAAACTTTCTGCTTACGAAAAGTCATTTCCGCTTTTTACTTTTTCAGTATACACGATGCGAATGAATTTGAATGATGAGAAGAGGCGACAAGAGCAACTGCGAGAGAAAATAAACAAAGTTATAGACTCAAAACATGCACGAAAGCGTGGCATGTAAGTACCTAGCTGTAGTATATTTTTCTGTCCTCTATATTTAAGGAGGAAATCTTATGTGTTTTTTGTTGTAGTCTGGGAAGCTCGAGCAAATGATCTTATGGTGGAGTGTAATGACTTTCGAAGAGGTTGACCTCTGCTTTTAATGTTTCGTAATAAGAGTGATTTAACGCCAGATGGTGGTGTAACTTTGCTAAATTTTCAGTGTTAGCATCTCGATAGAGGCATACTCCACGCTCTGTCGATATTCTGATCCTTTAATTCCGTGAGGATGTTCACCATACCTGTTTCGATTACGTAGCATCCACAGCCTGACGGACGAAGAATTTCATCGTCGGGAGTAGAAAGAAACAGAATAGAGTTGTATAATTAGTCGGTGTAAATACACTACTGGCCATTAAAATTGCTACACCACGAAGATGACGTGCTACAGACGCGAAAATTAACCGACAGGAAGAAGATTTCTGGTACACAAACAGCAGTTGACCGGCGTTGCCTGGTGAAACGTTGTTGTGATGCCACGTGTAAGGTCGGATTGTAGCCTATCGCGATTGCGGTTTATCGTGTCGCGACATTGCTGCTTCCCTCTACGCCGGCCGTGGTGGCCGAGCGGTTCTAGGCGCTACGTCTGGAACCGAATCCTGCCTCGGGCATGGATGTGTATGATGTCCTTAGGTTAGTTAGGTTTAAGTAGTTCTTAGTTCTAGGGGACTGATGACCACAGCAGTTAAGTCCCATAGTGCTCAGAGCCATTTGAACCATTTGAACCTTTGAACTCAGACAATGCCAAGGCGTCCTGCATTTTTCTCATATGGATACATTATCGTTGCCAGTTGCGAAAATGTATCCGTCAGTCATCAGGAACAAACACGATATACCTAACCTGTCAATTCCAGAAGAATGAATAAATTACTTTCAGTTTTTCTCTGTAATATTATACATTAGTTTGGCAACTACTTCGCACTATTTCTGTGGGGGAATTGTTGAATAATAAATCTGAGTCGAAAATTGTCATGCCATAATGGCATGTGAAAGTAAAAAACTATTAAATGTTTTTTTCTTTGTTCACTAAGTTACTGACTTGAGAATATTCATCTTCTAAGTTATATCGGTAGTTTTTCTTTCTCTTTTACAGCCAGTATGAAATACAGCTAAGATCAGCGCTAACGACCATAGAAGCACTGAAGGAGGCCCTTAAAGAGGACAAGAAGTGCGCCAAAAACAAATTTGAGGTACGACACAGTAATAGCTTTAAGAATGAAACGGGACCATGTGTACATAGTAAGACAGTAGGCAATCTGGTGCATTTTTATGTAGTTTACGACATGACTGTTAACCATGACAGCAACTGGTAATTGGGCTGTTATGTAATTGGGCTCATCTGTAATACTGCTCTCTTTCTCATTCACTTGTCACTCCCTCCCCCCCCCTCCCCCCCGCCTCTCCATCAAATGCCTTATGTCTAATGATGCTGGAGTATTATACTTTTGCCCAATGTCACTTAGTGCTCCTATGCTTGCTCCAAGTAGAGTGCCAGATCATACCACCAACTGGCTGAGCAGAGGCAGCGCCACTTATTTCCAGTAGTCCGAATAGCAAAAATCATCATGCTGAAGCACATCCAGCAGCTGCGAGCAGTTTGGAAGAATAATAATACCTCATTTGAAAGTAAGTAATTTCTCATTATTGTTATTATTTGTGCTGTTAGTATGAGCGGTCATATACTTACTTTATTCTATTATTAATGTTTAAGACCTCCAAGACTCCACACAGCCACTAAGGCAGCAGCAACCTTAGCAGCTCAGCTCCCTGACCTATTGGCATTTCAGCAGCAGCAGTCTCAATTTGAGTGCCGAGACCTGCTAGCATTCGATCGACCCCAGCCAACAGCATCATTGAAACTGCAATCGAGTGCTATTACTACTACTACTACTACTACTACAAGCAGAATTCTGCCACATCTCTTCACTGTTACATACAATTTAATAGCGAGTGTCAAAGCGTTTGAATGTGGGTTCAGTACCAAACAGGGACTTTGAAGTTGTCATCAATAAAGAGAATCCACAGTGAAGTGGTACTAAAGTACGCTGTACAGGGATGGAAGTAGACTACCTTTGTGATAGGATTGAATATGTATAAGGAAAAATTTATTGACGAGTTTAGTCCGCTTTTCCACACTGATTAATGTTGGTATGTTAAAAGGAGATGAAGCAATAGTGGATCTCTGTAGCAATGCTTGAGTTGAGAATTAATAGTGCGATTATATACATGAAGGATTCAACTGGGCAAGAACTGTATTGTCCATTAATTATAACGTCAAACTGACTGTGCTGCTGGCTGCAATATTACAGTGGCATTCCATGACTATGTTACCTGTTTACACACCAACAAAGTGAAGCTAGACCAGCTATGGCTATGTATAAATATGTGTATTCGACCTGTACTATAATCTATAAAAGATGAAACTATAACTGTAAACTTTATGAACACTGAATATAGTGATGGGATACAAAAGCATGTAATTACCGTGATAGAATCAAATACAATACAAGCCGAATAAAAGGTTTATAAATATGAAATAATTAGTCAGTACCGAATATATATATGTACATCTATAAAATTAAAAAAATATTATGATAAAAAAGGATTTATGACACCCACCACCATCATCAATAAAAAACGTATAGGCTTAGAGGGCGTTTTTTACACAAAAACACACAATTTCATTAACTATTTCTTCATATTTACAGCATTTCTTCAAAATAAAGAATTTTTAACAATCTTTTGAAAGAACACATAGTTTTAATGTTCACCTATTTTTTATATTTACAATAAGAACAACTTTTTTGGAAAATACAAACATTTTTGTTTTAAATTTTTCACATTTACAAATAAAATTTTCTGGGTGAGCACAGTAATTTTCTATACAACATCTATGCAGAGACACATATGAAACTACTGCTTACTAACAGAGGCAGAGGGGGATCTCTGTGTGCATGTGAGTGCTGTTTCTTTACGTGTTGCACTTATATATAAACAGCAATAAGTAAAAGAAAAGCACACAAAGGTGCATGCATGGACATACACACACATACACACACACACACAGACATTTCATACACACTCCTGGAAATGGAAAAAAGAACACATTGACACCGGTGTGTCAGACCCACCATACTTGCTCCGGACACTGCGAGAGGGCTGTACAAGCAATGATCACACGCACGGCACAGCGGACACACCAGGAACCGCGGTGTTGGCCGTCGAATGGCGCTAGCTGCGCAGCATTTGTGCACCGCCGCCGTCAGTGTCAGCCAGTTTGCCGTGGAATACGGAGCTCCATCGCAGTCTTTAACACTGGTAGCATGCCGCGACAGCGTGGACGTGAACCGTATGTGCAGTTGACGGACTTTGAGCGAGGGCGTATAGTGGGCATGCGGGAGACCGGGTGGACGTACCGCCGAATTGCTCAACACGTGGGGCGTGAGGTCTCCACAGTACATCGATGTCGTCGCCAGTGGTCGGCGGAAGGTGCACGTGCCCGTCGACCTGGGGCCGGACAGCAGCGACGCACGGATGCACGCCAAGACCGTAGGATCCTACGCAGTGCCGTAGGGGACCGCACCGCCACTTCCCAGCAAATTAGGGACACTGTTGCTCCTGGGGTATCGGCGAGGACCATTCGCAACCATCTCCATGAAGCTGGGCTACGGTCCCGCACACCGTTAGGCCGTCTTCCGCTCACGCCCCAACATCGTGCAGCCCGCCTCCAGTGGTGTCGCGACAGGCGTGAATGGAGGGACGAATGGAGACGTGTCGTCTTCAGCGATGAGAGTCGCTTCTGCCTTGGTGCCAATGATGGTCGTATGCGTGTTTGGCGCCGTGCAGGTGAGCGCCACAATCAGGACTGCATACGACCGAGGCACACAGGGCCAACACCCGGCATCATGGTGTGGGGAGCGATCTCCTACACTGGCCGTACACCACTGGTGATCGTCGAGGGGACACTGAATAGTGCACGGTACATCTAAACCGTCATCGAACCCATCGTTCTTCCATTCCTAGACCGGCAAGGGAACTTGCTGTTCCAACAGGACAATGCACGTCCGCATGTATCCCGTGCCACCCAACGTGCTCTAGAAGGTGTAAGTCAACTACCCTGGCCAGCAAGATCTCCGGATCTGTCCCCCATCGATCATGTTTGGGACTGGATGAAGCGTCGTCTCACGCGGTCTGCACGTCCAGCACGAACGCTGGCCCAACTGAGGCGCCAGGTGGAAATGGCATGGCAAGCCGTTCCACAGGACTACATCCAGCATCTCTACGATCGTCTCCATGGGAGAATAGCAGCCTGCATTGCTGCGAAAGGTGGATATACACTGTACTAGTGCCGACATTGTGCATGCTCTGTTGCCTGTGTCTATGTGCCTGTGGTTCTGTCAGTGTGATCATGTGATGTATCTGACCCCAGGAATGTGTCAATAAAGTTTCCCCTTCCTGGGACAATGAATTCACGGTGTTCTTATTTCAATTTCCAGGAGTGTATTTCATATATATACGCGCGCACACACACACACACACACACACACACACACACACACACACAAACACACACACATACATACACATGCACTCTATCACATTCATGTGAATAATGTGAGAATGGTAGACATCTAATCCCATCACCGCAGATGAATTGCTTGTCGTCATGACCTAACAATCTGACTGTCATTTGTTGTGTAGGGTGTACCACATGCAAGCAGCCAAAGGATTTGACACTCCATATGTGGGGATGTAGGTGGGGCACCATCAACACCATCTAGCATGCACAACTTGCAGTCCTAGGTCATTAGTGATATTGTAGCCACATGCTCTACACCCTTAGCCCACATTTGGGTGGTGCCAGTATCTGTATGGTATGTGTACATCTTACATTAGTGTCCCACAAACTCCTCAGTCTGCAAGCCATTGGCCCTGCCTTTCATCAGGTCGATAAGCTTATTATTTTATGGTGTTTACTAATTACTTCATATGGTTCACATCCATACAGCCGGTAGATGAAATTGTCAGCATCCATAAAAAGTAACTTTGGGTTGGCAATGTGCTGCTTGTTGAATTTGTAACGAAACCGGTACATGTGGAGTTTGGAGAGGTCCAATAAACACAAGCAACATGGATAGGCTTCGTAAACCACACCAAAACCTTAGCCATTTCCAGAGCGACAAGTTGTTCATTGAAGATTGTGCCCCACTTAAAATTTGGCCAGGCGTAATAATCTTGTGAACCATAATGCCTATTCCATCGATAAAGCAGGCAAATATCGCAGTAAGTTCTTAAATTTTCCGTAGTTTTCCGTACCATATGCTTGTTTATTAATTTTTAAAAAATCTTTTTTAAAATCGTCCTCCTTCCGGTATTTAAATTAATACACTCTTCCAACCAGGGACTCAGGTCAAAAGAAATGGTACAGGCGATTCTGACAAGTTTGATTCACAAGCTGAGCCACTGCTGGAGGTTGCAGTAGTGAATGATGTTCCTCTGCTTGTTAGCCAGAGTCGTATTCAGCTCGGGAATGGAATTATTACACAGGGCTAGGTGCTCTAAGCAAAATGACATTATGCCGGGCACATCGTGAAAAGTCCTGGAATATTCAAGGTCTGCCTCCATGACACATCCTGTGTCAGAGTTAACAGCACACCATAAATCTTTTTCTCCAATTGGATGAGTGAATTGTCATCATATATTTATTATAATCTTCCAATTGGCAGGGATTGTTGCTTGGCATGCCCATATAAGTTATTCACATCCACATAGAGCATATAAGTCGAATCATCATTAGACAGCCTGTACTCCTCCTCACTCATTTGCAGGTTGTTCGCCTTACCATGCCAGTGCATCCACTGGCAAAGCTCCTATAATGAATTCTACTCTGCTTTTGTAAATGATGAAAGTCTATGTGAATGCAGCTTGCCGCTAACTTGGTGTAATGTTTTGTCTGTACAGAAGTGTATCTGTTGCCTTTATCGCTCTTTCCCTCTCACACATAAATCGGTACAATAAAGTCAGGGCTTCGTGTTTTCTAGTTAGGCTGATCCGTGAAAAGACAGAGAAACAATTATGCTAATGGAGGATTCTCTCACTCTCTCTCTCTCTCTCTCTCTCTCTCTGTCCTTTATCTGTGTACAGTTTAAATATATTATTTACGTGAAATCAGCCTAGTAGAATCTCTGGTGGAGCCCTTCGTCTTAATATTCAGCGGCTGGCTTGCTAGAAAAGATCTTTACATTCGTTATTATTATTAAGCGCTGCATTCAGTTGGGAAAATCGATCGTTTGAACAATTCGTTCAGTTTACGACAGATCTAAAATTTCAGATGTGGACGAAGCCTTTTTGGACGATTTCAAAAAAACTCAGAGATTGCAGGCACTCTTCGTCACAGCTGAAACTTCCCAAATAATTACAGGGCCCAGACAATCATCAATGGTTCAGACAGAGAACTCATTCGTCATTCACTCTAGAATAAAATGGTCACAAACCTTATTTCTGAGGAAAATTGTATATTGAATCCATTTCCGTACATGTTCCGTTTTCTGTTGGTTCCAAGTCTCATGTAATTTTCTTTTACAGGTTTTTCTTTCTCTTTATTTATCCCGCTAGCGGCACAAACTTTCCTAGCTCGCTTTAGCGCGAAGAAGAGTAAATAAATCTCCTTTAGCAATCCGACAATCTTCCAACCGATACTTCCGAAGCTGTTCCTCCCCCTCTCTATAATAACCATGGAGCATACATTTCTGTACCTCTGTTGTTCCAAAGAATAAACGTACTAGAAAAATATCTTGGCGTCGACGAGCTGTCGGCGCATATATTACTAGAAAATCTGATCAGATACTTTTCAAACGTAAATACATGTGGATGATTTGGTTGACCATTATTAATTATTGCGTGGTAGAGGGTAATTTTCCGTGGGGAGATTACAATGCCCCTCGCAGCGAGCGAAGTTTGTGAGCTCAATTTTGATTCACCGAACACACTTCGCGAGCTATCTATTAGCGTGGATAACCCGGAAGTGATGATTGTCAGTCCTTCGACTGAAAAAGAATATTATATTTGAGACAGACGAAGAAAAGAAATGTTGAAGACAGAAGAAATGAAGAGACCGGTACCGCGGCTGTATTGCTTTTACGTGCATCTAGGTGTTATATTTGCTGTGCACAACCAAGGAAGATGATCTTTCATGAACTGATGTCAGGGTCTACCCATTCGGGAACTTTCTTAAGCAGGGAAACCTTGGAAAACCTCTTAAGCCTAGACCCCCAGCCTACGGTACATAGAAGATAGGAAAGCCTATAGAAGAAAAAAATATATAATTTTGAAGTAGATCTCTAAAGGAAAGACAGGGATCAATTTGTATCACGATTTGGAGAAGAGTGGTTTGTGCCTCTAGCAAAAAAAACGTTTTACAATAAATAACGTGAATTCTCGTTTTACAATCTTGCTCCTGGTACAATATCTTGCGGTGCTAAACTCCCCCGGGTCTTGCATGCCCCCGACGTCCACATTTGTAGTCGGTCTTCTACGCGGCCCCCTCTGTAGTTGATCTTCTACGCGGCCCACAATGGGAAGAGTAGAAGGAACAGGGATACTCGAATTCACATGCAACATTCATTCCAAAAGAATTAGCAATGACCAAAAGGAAAACTCTTCCTGTAGGAGAACTGATTAGGTTGCACCGTCCAAGATTCTCCTTTTTGAAAGCAAAATCCTTATGGCTTCATGGATCCTTTTTGTTACGACGTACTTCAAGGAATTCAACCATTAACTAATGATGTTGCCAAAAGCATCATCCGATTTACTCCCTTTTGAATACTCCTTTTGACTTTGCCTCCCCACTTGTGCTTATAAGTCCAAAAGTTCTAACACGTTTTCTATCACTGATTTGTTCTTCGTAATTTAAAGGATTCATGTAACTTACTATAGATTTTGGATTCAAATCATCGAATAATGGAAAGTGTAGTTCATTTTATACCAAGACATCATCCATATTTCCTTGATAAGTCATATAATTTAGCTATACTCAATACTTTTTATTCTAAATACATATATTTCTTCGCTTGAGTGCTGAAATGTAAAAGTTATTAGCATTGAGGAATGCGGATTCGCTTCTTTCAATTACTCTCTGATTCATACGGTGTTCATCCATGCTCATATATGGAAATGGATTTTTCACACAAAATTCCCAAACGAACACGAACCATTAAATTACTACTGAATCTATGAATATTACTTTCTTCAATCATTCATTAATAAATTAAAAACTCTTAACTTCTAATTATAACACCTATTCCTTTTAGAGTTCAACATGAATCAGTTTATCCTCGCGTTTGGTGCGAGTCTCTTACAAAGCATATCTGTATCGTCTATATCGATTTTAATTCTCGCGCCGACGTCAACTGTTTTGCGCGGGAAATTATCTTTGCGGCGTTAACCGTCACTCACGATTCACTACCACAACACATCCCTTCGCACGTTTACACATGTAAGCGTTCACATGAGATTATATATGAATATTCACTCGGAACCTCTTTTGATTATTCCGCGTCATTTGCGGGAAACATTTCATTCTTCTTGAAGGTCAGTTAGATCCTTAATCATTCTTGATGACATTAGCAATGCTAAAGTTCTATGTTCACCCAAACCACAGGTGAAGCCTATCTCCATTATCTTCTTTACAACACTCGATAATAATAGTTAGTCACTATTTCTATACTCTATGTCACTGATTAACTATTTCAATTTAAAGGTTTCTATCACTACACACACAGTTTATTGTTATGTTTTTTACGAGCGTTCATCTCGGTCACTTGCAACGGGGAGCAGTATGGGCTTGTAGACGGTTCGATCAAACCCCATTTCAACATGCGATCTATTTCTTTTTGAACTTGAGCCTTTAACCTCCAGGGAACAGGATAGAAAGTTCTACAATACATTTCGTGTGGCTTAACGTAGAGATGGCATATGTATCCCTTAATAACTCCTGGCCTTTCGTCAAACACGTTTTCATACACTAATAATAATTCTTTGAGCTGCTTCTTCTGCTCTTCAATAATGCAGTCGGATTCCTTTAACTTCTCATACACTAATTGACCGAAGTCTCCTTTTACTTGGAACTCATTATTTACGTGCTGTTTAGAATTTTGTGCAGTCCTGATTACTTGCACACTGATCCCACTATTATATTTTCTGGTAAGGCTTTCCTTTTTCAACAAGTCCAACTCAATTTCTTGTTTATTTACATTTAACCAAATTTTTCCTGTTTTAAAATCTATTCTGCATCCGTATTGACGTAAGCTGTCGACTCCTATAATGCAGTCTACCACCAAATTTTTTACAACAAGGAATGTGCTTAATATTGCTACATTTCCGACTTCTACACTAAGTAGTGACTGCACTTTTACATTAGCCGATCTAGCCCCAACGGCGCCTATTATTCTACAATTTTGAACTGGAAAAATTGGTACTCGTCTTATATTTCTGATCTTGTTGAATAGAGCCTCCGAAATAACATTCGTGGTTGCAGCTGTGTCCAAAACCGCCACTATAGGTACAGTCTCCAAAATGACTTGCACTTCGGCTACTGCCACCTGTTCCTTATCCTCATCTTGGAGTTCTAAGTCCTCGGTCAATTCATCTGCCAGTAATCGTCCATCATTATACGTTAGCATGGGTACACATATCCTGTTGCCCCTCAACCAATTGTTGACCGCTCCTCCGGGGCACGAGTGGGTCCTTACAAGTTTGTTGGATTTTGATTCGCCTGGTGGTTGACATCGTCCGTCACTTCGGTAATTACCGGTTGATTCGTAGATGTCCGTCCCCACTGATGTTGGTTATTTGAATCTATTCCCCCCGGTTGATTCCACTTTCTATTACTGTTATTGTTCCAGGCTTGCGGTCTGAAATTCGTTTCGTTCCCCCATACGGGATTGTATCTTTTCCCATTCCTGTTGTTCCTTGGATAGCCCCTCGCAAGACTATTGCCGGTATTATTGTTGAAATTTTGAGGGGTTTCTCCACTGTTTATCGATCTCTGTGCGTTCCCTTGCCTACCATTTGGCGGAGGTTCTATCTCCCTATATTGGAATCTGTTGTTACGGGCTTTCTGGTTGCTCTCTTCTATAATGTCTATATGATCTAACGTCGTGAGGAACGACTCCAAGTCTTTATCGTTCCCGTAAATTAATTGATTCCGGATGTTAGTTGGTAATCTTGCCTTAAGTATGTTTATTATGTCTGGCAAAGGCATAGGTCTGTCCCAATATCTAGTTTTGTTTATATATTTTTCAAAATACTTCCTAAGGCTTCCTTTTGAAAAAGAGAAAGGCTCTGGGTAGAGCACCTCCTGCCTTAGGCGTTCCTGTACCCCTTCTGACCAGAATTTTGCTAAAAACGCTTTCTCAAAATCGTCATATGTCGAGCAAACAGAAGTCATGTCCGAGGCCCAGATCGCTCCCGAACCTTGTATATACCCAGTCACGAAACTGATTTTCTGCCACTCCGACCAATTTCTGGGTAGCACTCCTCTAAAACTTCGGATAAAAACAATCGGATGGACCCCCCTTTTGTCAGTGTTAAAAATCTGGAATTGCCGATGCTTTATCAGTTTTTCTTCGGCATGGCAAAGGCTTTCGTAATCTCCGTCAGATAAAACTTCACGCGAACAACTAGCTCGTGGCAATTTAATATTCGAGTTACTCACACAAGTCGGTATCGTGTGCGAATGTGCAGTAACTGGCTCTACAGACGCTGCCAACTTCTGCTGCTGGCCGGTATTCATTTGTTCTGAGCCTTGTTGTGAAACGCGTATCGACTCTTCTATCGTTTGTTTCCAATGCTCGAAATCAGCACCTAACTGCTGTCGCACTTCCTCAAGTCCTTTCGCAAACAAATTCTCTCCCTGTTTGCCGCATAGACTCTGGAATGCTGCTTTAACATTTTGCTCAACGTTTTCACACATCAGCCTTTTGTTTTCTAATGTGATTTCGGATAATTTACCCGTTAATACATTAATTTGGTGGTCTACAACGTCTTGACGTTCGGTCAGATGTTCAACACTTTCCTTTAGGTTCGTCTGCGTACGTGCCAATTCAGGAAGTTGCGCAATTGCACATGACATGGCATCTTGCTTTTGTACTAATTGCGGAACCATTTCCACCTGTTCCCGTACGGTATCTATCTTAATAGCCACATACTCCTTCATTTCTACACGTACGCGTTGAGTAGATTCCTCACATTGAGCTTTAACCAATTCTATTTGTGCAGTTAATTTTCGTTCCGTCTCTTCGGCCTGATCTTTAAGTTCCTTTGTCTTCGCCTCTATCCGCTGCTCTAATTCGGAAAAACTGTCATGTAACTGCTGCTTAATCTCAGCTTTCAGATTTTCCTGCCCCTCAGTAACTGAGGCTAATTTCGCATTCAAATCATTTTGCCCCTCGGTAACTGAGGCTAACTTCGCATTAATGTCGGTTTTCATATTATTCATGCTCTCGGTTATCATCTGCATCTGTCTCATGATAATTACTAATGGATGTAATCCATGTTGCATACTTGCTGTTACATCTCCAGCCGTGTCTACCGGGCGTTCTATTGCACTATCTGTAGCGATCGGTTCTACAACACTTCTTACTACATCACTATTATCCGTGCTCACAGCTGAAGGCTGTTGCGTGTTGCTCTGCTCTGCTTGACTCATCTTAAACATTGCCCTAGTTAAAACCATATAAATGTTCTACAGTCAATATGTATGGCTGTTGCGTGTTGCTCTGCTCTGCTTGACTCATCTTAAACATTGCCCTAGTTAAAACCATATAAATATTCTACAGTCAATATGTATATATCTCCCTTCACACAAGAATACTTCTGTGGCTACTTTCTTATAGTACTTATACAGGTAAATGCAACCATGGCAGGTCAATCAAACTACGTCTGGCATGAGCACAATTAGTAAATGTTCAAATCTACGTCTATTTCCTCAGTACTAGCAAGCTTTAATAAAAAATTATAGATCTGGCCTATTTTCATGTAACAGCGTTAGGTATGACAGTGGGTTTGTCTTCTCTTAAGCCGAAATCACACATGTGCTCAACAAGAAAGCGAACATTATACCCACTGAAACTGTGAAAGAAAATGAGTATGCGTCGTGGTTACTGGTATTTCAAGTTGCAAGCATTGTGAGATACATTGCAGAACTCCCCCGTTAGATGATGGTGACCTCTATGAGTAGTTTCTGCATCTTTATCCAATGGCAGTCCACAGATATGACAGTCAACAGGTTTCTTGTGCAATTCCTCATTCTCTCAAGAGCTGGCCATGTGATCGTTGTCGCTATAACAGCAATCAACTTCCCATACGAGCTTTTTGAGCTCAGTGAGCAGCCATCTCGCAGGATTATCCCATACATATGATCTGAAACGAGGGAGATTTGAAATGTATGTGCACATAACTTGAAATGCAGCCACATTTGGTGTGTCTTATTCAATGAAGGTTGTATGAGAGGTAGTGGGATTACCTTTACAATGTGCCACAGGAGTAAGAAGACACTTGAAGACACCGTAAACTACAAAGGAGCATCGCTCCTTGTTGTGGGCTTCTTAAGCTTTAAGCACTTGCCTGCCGCACTTGGCATTTCCACATCCATTGGTTCTTGGTATGACCAATGAACCAATGCTGGTTGAAGCAAACAAGTTGAGGTATCGCCAAAAAAATTGGTATGTCCCATTGATGTTCTAAAACTTTGGTAGAAAGGAGGTGGAACTGTTTGTCCACTACAGAGGTGCAGCTACTTTATGCATTATATCCTTATTCTTATTTTGCACAGTTTGCTTAATTTTTTCTGGCCTTACTTCAACCAGCCCATAAACATGCACAGAATACTTGGGAATCTGCCTCTCACATTTTGGTAGGTCCTAGATTTTAACATGGAACTATTTACTGTTGAAGCTATAATGGCTGCAGACATTCATTTTGTACTTAGTACAACACTCTGCCTTCTGCTCATAATTTTTATCACAAGTGAGAAGTGACCATGTGAAGTAAAATATATATCTCTTAGGAGCATTTTAGACATTAGCAGCTTTATCTTTCAGAAGATAGATGAACCTAGACCCCCACTTCCTATTTACTGGATCCTAGGCACACGAGTGCACATGGAGGTGGAGTACATGACTGAGTGCCTTACCAGACTGTCTTTTCTGCATTTTAGAAAACTGGCCCAGGTAAAATTGCTCAAACAATCTGCAATTGAATCACCCCATGATATCACACCATTTTCTACCGAAATGTCAACAATACCTAGCTCTCTCCAACACCAATGACGCCACTATTTCTTTTTGGTGGTGGTGGTGGGGGGGGGGGGGGGGATTTCACAGCTTACAGCTTAATAGCAGGATACTATAGGCTTCCAACGATTTTATGAAGATCCCTTTCCAGAATGGGCAAACATGCTATATGCATTAAGGAAAGTGTTTGGGTCCCTTTAGCCTGTAGTGAAGGTATCCATGTGGGCATCACAGTCTCGTTACTAAAAGTGCCAGCAGTCACCAAGACAGTTAAAGGAAGTGTGTGACTTAGCTAACAGTCCTTATTAACGGGCTGGCCAGATATTGAAGTGTTACTGTTACTGCATAGCAAGCATGGTGAGTGCTGGACGCCGCACCAGTCTCTTGTGGACGTAAGCCGATTCCACAGTCAAGGTTGCAACAGTAATGTTGCTACATCAGCATGGGTTGGTGGTCAGCACTTCGAGAGCTTGGTCTGTGGCATTGGAGGCAGTCACCAATTTGAAGGCCCTGACCACAGAGAGAGTGGTGCTATGATGGCAGTGAGAGGTGGTCGTCATTGCCAATTTAACGGCCTGAACTGTAGCAATGGGGGCGTTGACCATCGAGAAGGATTGGGCCTCAGAGGGGGTGGTGTTGCAGCAGCAGTACAATATGGTGGTAGTGGTGGTTTTGGTGATTGAGGCCAATTTGATGGCCCAGGCTGTGGTGATGGAGATGGCCACCAGTGAGAGGGTTCAGGCTGTGGTGTAGTTGTCGTAAGACCACCACCCAATGCGAAACTGGTAAATATCTAATGATTCAGAAATAATAAAAACACAGCATACTGTCATTATTAATAATAATTTCCAGGTAGATATGTACAAAAAGATCGCTATGTTCATTAGCGAAATACTCCTCTAGTAGCCCACCTTCAAACAAGTGTGCCAGCCCTCAGAAGCGTACCCTGCATGGGTGTTGTTGGAGGTGGAGGTATGTGGCCCAACCTGGATAGTGCTTTACTACATAAACCATGTATACTTACTTTCATCACCCTGTGTCAAGTTGTTCAAGCTGAACATCATCCAGTTGTTTGTAAGTAGTGACAACAGTGTGGTGTCATCATTGTCAGCCAACGTGCATGAACACTTACTGCATCCTTCACCATCACCATCACGATTAGTGCTTGAACGTTTCATTGCTGGTTGGTGATCAGAGAGAGAATAAGGTTGGGGTAGCCCTCCCCAGGAGTATATATAAGCTCCTTCAGCGATATGGTGGGCGCTGATAAGGAATTCTAGTCCCAGCATTCTTCTTCTTGTCCCTTCTTACGCATTGCTCCATGACTCTTGGCAGAAACATCACTTTCCCATAACATACAGTGACAGGTCCCAGTGTGTAGATACACACTTCTTTGACGCGGTACTACTAGTGTCATTACTTAGCGGCCATGGAGATGAAGCAGCAGCAGCAGAAGTTGGTTCATTTCTCGAAAGAACGTCTGGTGTTATGTTGTATTCAGAGACGCATCAAATGGAATAATGGAATATGTTGGCTACAAGCAATTGCTGACAGGCTACATTTTGAGAGACCTATTGCAAAGCCTTCTAGAATCGTCTGTCCAATTCTTGAAGAAGAGCATAAATGTCTTTTTTAAAAAAAACAACGTACCTGATTAAAAATGAGATCGTTTTATAAATAAACATAAGAATTTTTAAAGAAAAGATTTTATTTATTGCTCAACTTCTGTAATAGCATTTGCACATTATCTGAAACACGTATAAAACTGTTTCTTCCTCCACCACCATACAATTTCTGGAGATATCGAACTGATGGACGTTTGAACGATTCAAAATTCCTGATAGCAGCATTCTTGAAAATTTAACGCACCCAGATGACCTTTCACGACCTTTAACATACACAATGCCGTCTCTGCGAGCAAAGTTTCGGAATGATGTCAACATGTCCTTGTAGCTCATTCACTTTTCGTCCCAGCTTTTGCTATGACATTATCGAGTCAGCCACACTACGTTCTTCCGAGTCTTGGCACATTTCATTGTTCTGAACAGCTGGGATGATGTGGCAGTTGCGAGCAATCTTGTTAAAACACATTTTATGTCTGTAAATGCAACGAAAGCTATAGGGTGAGGCATATTAAAATAACTCTGACCAATGGATACGACTGAAACGTGAAAGTATGCATACAACCACACCTTGTGACGCACAAACCAGGTGTACGCCCGCCACGTCCCCCACACCAGTTCAGAGTGTAGCGTGGGCTGTGTCAGTGTGAGTGGAGCAGTGCAAAGGTGACGATAGTCCTATCAGTGGAGGAGCAGGTGTTCGTTGTGGAAAATTACATGACAACAAAATCTTAGAAAAGATGTAGCCAGTTGTTTGTTGAGAAGTTTAATGGTGTCAAAGTAACAGCAAAAAGTGCCATGCGACACTTAGGCCGAAAATGGCGCCAGATAGGATCAGTTTTGAACAAGTAAAAAAACATTTCGAAACCTACCTGCACACCAGAAAACATTGCTGCAGTTCACCAGGAAAGACTTCAGAGTCCTACCAAATCAACCCAACGCCTGAAGCAAGGGAACAGCATATCAAGTCGATCATGTGGACAGATACTCCACTTGGACCTGCTGATGCATCCCTACCGAATGGCTGTTGTTCATTCATTAAAACCAGCAAATGTTCCCCATCGCCTCCAGTTTTGCGACTGGTTGTTCACTGAGATAACAATGAATGGCTTGGAAATCGATCTGTTCTTTATATACCTGATGAAGCCTGATTTCACCTGAGTGGTTAAGTCAACTCGCAGAATCACAGGTTATGGGCAGCGGAGAAGCCACATAACTTTCACGAAACACCATTGCATTATGAGAAGGTTGGGGTTTGGTCTGCAGTGTCTGCATACCGTATTATCGGTCGCATCTTCTTTTATCAGATGCTGACTTCGGCGCGTTTCATTGCCGACATTTTGAAACCTTTGTGGCATCCCTCATAGTGTTCAATAATGCAACAGAGCATTTCGGATAAGACTGCAGCAATTCCAGCAATTCAGCTTCGATCCGCATCCAGCAACTTGCCGACCAGGGCCCAAGAGTGCCAAGGAATGAGTGGTGGTCAGTTCCAACATCGTCTATAGTCAGGTTAGTACTGTATTTCCCTTTCCCTGCTGTGTTTCCTTGTACCCTGGATCTCTGTTCTTCGGGCGACTTCTATTTTCCCCACCCTTTACATCATTAAGTACGAAGTGCTCACATTCGTAGAGGAAGCCCTGCACATCAACAACAATTTTCGTGCACTGGGGATTCATCGTGAAATGACATACCTGTGATACATACACTCCTGGAAATTGAAATAAGAACACCGTGAATTCATTGTCCCAGGAAGGGGAAACTTTATTGACACATTCCTGGGGTCAGATACATCACATGATCACACTGACAGAACCGCAGGCACATAGACACAGCCAACAGAGCATGCACAATGTCGGCACTAGTACAGTGTATATCCACCTTTCGCAGCAATGCAGGCTGCTATTCTCCCATGGAGACGATCGTGGAGATGCAGGATGTAGTCCTGTGGAACGGCTTGCCATGCCATTTCCACCTGGCGCCTCAGTTGGACCAGCGTTCGTGCTGGACGTGCAGACCGCGTGGGACGACGCTTCATCCAGTCCCAAACATGCTCAATGGGCGACAGATCCGGAGATCTTGCTGGCCAGGGTAGTTGACTTACACCTTCTAGAGCACGTTGGGTGGCACGGGATACATGCGGACGTGCATTGTCCTGTTGGAACAGCAAGTTCCCTTGCCGGTCTAGGAATGGTAGAACGATGGGTTCGATGACGGTTTGGATGTACCGTGCACTATTCAGTGTCCCCTCGACGATCACCAGTGGTGTACGGCCAGTGTAGGAGATCGCTCCCCACACCATGATGCCGGGTGTTGGCCCTGTGTGCCTCGGTCGTATGCAGTCCTGATTTTGGCGCTCACCTGCACGGCGCCAAACACGCATACGACCATCATTGGCACCAAGGCAGAAGCGACTCTCATCGCTGAAGACGACACGTCTCCATTCGTCCCTCCATTCACGCCTGTCGCGACACCACTGGAGGCGGGCTGCACGATGTTGGGGCGTGAGCGGAAGACGGCCTAACGGTGTGCGGGACCGTAGCCCAGCTTCATGGAGACGGTTGCGAATGGTCCTCGCCGATACCCCAGGAGCAACAGTGTCCCTAATTTGCTGGGAAGTGGCGGTGCGGTCCCCTACGGCACTGCGTAGGATCCTACGGTCTTGGCGTGCATCTGTGCGTCGCTGCGGTCCGGTCCCAGGTCGACGGGCACGTGCACCTTCCGCCGACCACTGGCGACAACATCGATGTACTGTGGAGACCTCACGCCCCACGTGTTGAGCAATTCGGCGGAACGTCCACCCGGCCTCCCGCATACCCACTATACGCCCTCGCTCAAAGTCCGTCAACTGCACATACGGTTCACGTCCACGCTGTCGCGGCATGCTACCAGTGTTAAAGACTGCCACGGCAAACTGGCTGACACTGACGGCGGCGGTGCACAAATGCTGCGCAGCTAGCGCCATTCGACGGCCAACACCGCGGTTCCTGGTGTGTCCGCTGTGCCGTGCGTGTGATCATTGCTTGTACAGCCCTCTCGCAGTGTCCGGAGCAAGTATGGTGGGTCTGACACACCGGTGTCAATGTGTTCTTTTTTCCATTTCCAGGAGTGTATGTACCTTTATAGGGCTCGCTGTACAACCGCAGTCAAAGACGAGTAACTGAACAGGAATCATGCACTAATAATGCAAACGCAGCAGTGCCTTGGGGGAAATTTTCTGATGATTCAAATTCCAGTCGACTGCCAATGGGACCATTTTAGTACTCTCATTTTGTTTAGAGCAGTCTATAACGACAACTGGTGCCAAGTCCTAAAACTAAGTTAGCTGACCATACTTCCAGACTCATCTTCCTCGTAGTAAGAAGAGCGAAACCACGAACACATTTCGTATAGTAGACTGTGCATGCTGTATACGCTAGTCAAGCTGCAAATTATTATCATGTGGAAAATATTCTGCGTTGCGTTCTGAGCTCTTTCATATTTCCTCTCCTGTTTATTCACAGTGCCATAATTAGGTAGCATGGTGTTTCTAGTTGTACAGTCATTTTAATGGACCATACCTGTTTGCATGTTGTCAGCAGAAATGGGTCTTTGTATAGCATCAATGAGCAGAAATTTAATAGGAGTGTAATATCTAAATTCAGCACTTAAAGAAATTTCAACCACTTTTCATCTGAAACAGAAAAATGTTTATCCAGTTCAATTTTGTAATGTTCAGGATTATTCTGTGTTGTCTGCACTTACGGATTACTGTCCACTGCAGATCGTCCTAGAATGTGCTCCTGCTTCGCATACATGATAACTTCATTCATATCGTTGAAGAAGCCTATAAGCATCTTCGACGGGATGCACACACTAAAGCAGTTGTTGGTCGATCCACATATATGAACCATTCTGCATTCATTAAACTATTCAAACTCCATGCGGAGACGTATGTTTTCAGAGTCGAAACGATACCAACATTCTTGGTGTGCTAGACTTGGACACCAATGAGTTTGTAACATATCTCGTGAAAAATGTACGAGAATACGTTTCGCATAAGCTGAGATGATGCTATAGGTGTTCCATACTTCTTCAAAAAATTTCGTTCTAGCTATAGGAAACAACTGCTTGGAATGGTTAACGTGTGCTGGTAGAATCCGTATCTCGTCATTATTATCAAACGCAGCTAAAGCAAACGGTTTGTGAGCGACATCTTCGTGTGGAATGATTCGCTCATCATTCTGAACTGGCAGCGTCAAATCGAGTGATGATGCCACTGAGTGATTTCAGTTAGGAAACATATAATTCTCCAGTGCCATCAAGTTGTGCTTCTGCTGTGAAATGACACACAGACAGTTGCGTGGTGTGTTTTTATATCTCACACCCATGATGACGTTTACTTCATGTGGAGATGTACCAGGATTTCCTTAACTGGAAAGTCAATTAGATTCCCATCCCCGTCGACAGTATTCATGTCGAGATTGTATATTATCTCTGCAGTCATTGGCAGACATATGGGGATAGCTGGCACTTCAATCATTTTATATCCTGGACCCACTGTAGGAAGAAATCCGTAAATTGTGGGACTGAGTCTCCAGTAGAGATATGAATTCTTTGCCATACTACACTCAGTGCAAATCGTACTGACTGGCAATATATCAACTGCTGGTTCCGACACGTACATTTTATCGTAAATCTTCTCCAAAAAGCGACTGAAACATTTAAACGTATTAAAGTTTAGTCATAGGTCAAATCCATTTACAGACCGCTTGATACAAGTATTTAGATGGTCAATATCGTACGTGCCTACTAAATGTACACTACTAGCCATTAAAATTGCTACACCACGAAGATGACATGCTACAGACGCGAAATTTAACCGACAGGAAGAAGATGCTGTGATATGGAAATGATAAGCTTTTCAGAGCATTCGCACAAGGTTGGCGCCGGTGGCGACACCTACAACGTACTGACCGATTTCTCATACGCAAACAGCAGTTGACCGGCGTTGCCTGGTGAAACGTTGTTGTGATGCCTCGTGTAAGGAAGTGAAATGCGTACCATCACGTTTCCGACTTTGGTAAAGGTCGGATTGTAGCCTATCGCGATTGCGGTTTATCGTATCGCGACATTGCTGCTCGTGTTGGTCGAGATCCAATGACTGTCAGCAGAATGTGGAATCGGTGGGTTCAAGAGGGTAATACGGAACGCCGTGCTGGATCCCAACGGCCTCGTATCACTAGCAGTCGAGATGACAGGCATCTTATCCGCATGACTAACGGATCGTGCAGCCACGTCTCGATCCCTGAGTCAACAGATGGGGACGTTTGTCAGACAACAACCATCTGCACGAACAGTTGGACGACGTTTGCAGCAGCATTGACTATCAGCTCGGAGGCCATGGCTGCGGTTACGCTTGACGCTGCATCACAGACAGGAGCGCCTGCGATGGTGTACTCAACGACGAACCTGGGTGCACGAATGGCAAAACGTAATTTTTTTGGATGAATCCCGGTTCTGTTTACAGCATCATGATGGTCGCACCCGTGTTTTGCGACATCGCGGTGAACGAACATTGGAAGCGTCTATTCGTCATCGCCATACTGGTATGGGATGCCATTGGTTACACGTCTCGGTCACCTCTTTTCGCATTGACGGCACTTTGAACAGTGGACGTTACATTTCAGATGTGTTACGACCCGTGGCTCTACCCTTCATTCGATTCCTGCGAAACCCTACATTTCAGCAGGATAATGCACGACCGCATGTTGCAGGTACAGTACGATCCTTTCTGGATACAGAAAATGTTCTACTGCTGCCCTGGCCAGCACATTCTCCAGATCTCTCACCAATTGAAAACGTGTTGTCAATGGTGGCCGAGCAACTGGCTCGTCACAATACGCCAGTCACTGCTCTTGGTGAACTGTGGTATCGTGTTGAAGCTGCATGGGCAGCTGTACCTGTACACACCATCCAAGCTCTGTCTGACTCAATGCCCAGGCGTATCAAGGCCGTTATTACGGCCAGAGGTGGTTGTTCTGGGTACTGATTTCTCAGGATCTATGCATCGAAATTACATGAAAATGTAATCACATGTCAGATCTAGTATAATATGTTTGTCCAATGATTACCCGCTTATCATCTGCATTTCTTCTTGGTGAAGCAATTTTAACGGCCAGTAGTGTAGTTTATTGTCACTCTTGCTGATATTAGGAATGCTGTCATATACGAAATACATTCACAATTACGAGTATGGACGACTACCACCTGCATAATGAAATGACGACAATGAAAATTTGCGTTTGACCGGGACTTGAACCCGGATATCCCGCTTATCACGAGCAGTCGCTTTAGCATTTAGTATTAAGCTCTACGAGCACGACCCGAACCAAACTTTCATATGTCGTCAACCATGTGTTTACAACCAACAGTCTTGCATCCATTGTGTGTATTCCCCTACAGGGAGACATGTTAATTGAAAGTGTCGATGGATAAATACGATACTGCAGTGCCTGTGTCATTCTGAATTACAGTGCAATGTTTCTTCACAGATACATGGACGTCCAAAGGAACAGGCACTGTGGCGACTACGGCCGTTATGAAATACATGAAATGTATTGACAGCTGTGAATATGAACAGCCATCTGCTGTATAATGGAATGACGACAATGAAAATTTGTGTTGTACCGGGACTCGAAGCCGGATTTCCCACTTATCGTGAGCAGATGCCCTACCAAGAGGTTATCCGACCCAACTCAGCGTGCATGTCCGAATGAACGTCCGCTTCGATAGCTGAGTGGTGAGTGAAAATTTTGCCGGCACGGTAGCTCAGCGTGTTCGGTCAGAGAGGAGCTGCCCTCTGTAATAAAAAACTGAGTTAATGGATCAACAACGAATTGAAACGGATGTCTTGCGACGTCGCCCCGAGCAGATACAACGAACGAAAATGAACAAAACTGAAATTTAAAAAAAAATGTGGTCAGCGCGACGGATTGCCGTCCTACGGGCCCGGGTTCGATTCCCGGCTGAGTCGTAGATTTTCTCCGCTCAGGTACTGGGTGTTGTGCTGTATTCATCATAATTTCATCCCCATCCGGAGCGCAGGTCACCCAATGTGGCTTCGAATGCAGTAAGACCTGCATCAAGGCGGCTGGACCTGCGCCGTAAAGGGCCTCCCTGCCAATGACGCCAAACGCTCATTTCAATTTTTTTTTTCGAAAGAACGTTGCATCGTACTTCAGAACAACACTGTACTGCAATATCGTACAATATCGTATGCTTTTCCGTGTTTCCAGTCCAGTCAGTGCAATATTCCGTTCACCACTGCTCAGATATGTTGACGGAAAGTAATTGATATTTAATATTGACTATCGCCCTTTAACAGTCAGAGTGTACAACACCTAATCTAAATTACGACTAGTATAGTGATGCTGAGGGAATTAGGTTAGGAAATGAGACACTTAAAGTAGTAAAGGAGTTTTGCTATTTGGGGAGCAAAATAACTGATAATGGTCGAAGTAGAGAGTATATAAAATGTAGACTGGCAATGGCAAGGAAAGAGTTTCTGAAGAAGAGAAATTTGTTAACATCGAGTATAGATTTAAGTGTCAGGAAGTCGTTTCTGAAAGTATTTGTATGGAGTGTAGCCATGTATGGAAGTGAAACATGGACGATTAATAGTTTGGACAAGAATTGTTAATTGTCACAGTGATAATAAGATAGGCAAAAGATAATGTTAGCAGGAAAAAACCATGTATGCTTGGCACGCAGCCTGTAAGTTTGCCAGAGCACGCAATAGTTCGTTCCTGTCTACTATAGCTGTTCAAAAATCCGTGCAATCTCACATCCAGTCTTTGCTTTAACAAGTAGACCCTATGTGAATTTGGAATACGTATCTGTAGCCATTAATATAAATTTGATACCACTATTCGCCCATGAATACTGCCTCATATCAACGTGATCCGCCGTATCGGCCTGCCACAAATAATATGCTTTCGAAATGTGGTGCTACAGAAGAATGCTGAAGATTAGATGGGTAGATCACATAACTAATGAGGAGGTATTGAATAGAATTGCAGAGAAGAGAACTTTGTGGCACAACTTCACTAGAGGAAGGGATCCGTTGGTAGGGCATATTCTGAGGCATCAAGGGATCAACAATTTAATATTGGAGGGCAGCGTGGAGGGTAAAAATCATAGAGGGGGACCAAGAGATGAATACACTAAGCAGATTTAGAAGGATGTAGGCTGCAGTAGGTACTGGGAGATGAAGAAGCTTGCACAGGATAGAGTAGCATGGAGAACTGCATCAAACAAATCTCAGGACTGAAGACCACAACAAGAACACAGCCATGAGTGTACCAATTATTTTTATGCGTTTGTCAGGATAAAGATCACGAACGGGTGACCGCAAAGATGTGAACCAAAGTCTTGGAAGTGCTGAAAATTGTAGAACACGTGGTTGCCAGCGAAGTAGTTCTGCAATACTTCTGGTGGTTGCAAATCACCATACAAGTCAAAGTATTATGTAACGTTTCAAATCTTCTTCTCATCATTTGCAACACAGTGGGTTCCAGATCCACCAACGGCATCTAAATTTACGATCCCGCACTCTTTTTTAAATTTCCACTTAATCTTTGTCATTGTATTCACCATAAACGCGCTACGAAATGTTTAGTTTTCTGACTAATTTCAGCACATCTGTATCAGTTAGCAGACTGTTTGATAGTATAACTAGTCGCTTTTTTTCTTTTAAATGCTAACCCCAAGACGTTTCCTGTATGGTTTTCTTTATATAGTTCTCTCCCAATTGCGATAAACTTGGTGGCGTTATTACTACGCATCCTTCACCTGCTTTTCTGTGCTTGTTGCGTTCTCCACATTTCGAGCTATGGCAGCAGCTCCTTCCAGCAGCGAGCTGCCGCAGATAATCCTACAAGCACTGGAATCTGAAAAGGGATGATTCCACCAGACGTCTAGACTGTTTGTCAAGTTGTAGGTGTTTTAACACAACTTCTTCTTCTTCTTACACCATCCTGGTGCTCCATGAAGCTTTTGCTGAGGACACAGCTGATTAATTGATATTTTTCACAGCTTTTTCTTCTTTAGTGTACCTTGGGCTGCATTCATTATGTGACTCATTTTACTCCAGCATCCAATTTAAGTTTGGCGCGCATTATCTTATCAACTGTGATTGCAGCAAAAGAATCTACACCAATATCCCCTCTTCAACGTATTTCCATATTTTTAAGAGCTAAATTTCTGTCAACAGTCTGTCACTCCCCCAAACGTTTATGTGCAGTGTACACTATTTAATGCTCCTTGCACACGTTGTCTAGTAAGTTAATACCTTTCTCACCATCAGCCAAATGCTTTTCCAGCTTAGTTTCGGGCCCACAAAAGTTATATCCCCGGAAGTGCAATTCAGCTGACATTGGTGTGGTACCTACCACACATGGTATGATAATATACTGTTTGGCATTTGCGCACAGTTATATTCCAAATCTGGAGCGTTCACCCAACTTTCGTGCAACGAAGGGAATCCAAACCACTTTACTAAAGCCTTGTCCCCTCTATGTCTCATGAGACACGTCTGGTTCAGTGCTTATATAGAAGTTTTCTGCGTAAAAACTCCAAGCTGTTTAATGCCAGTTGTCATCCTTTAAGACGGAAGTTCTTGGATTCGTACATTGCACTTTCGCTAGGTATATGATTTTTCGAACGCTGTCTTGTATTTTGAAATACGCAGCAGATCACCTATATAATATTTCTGAGTTTGTCGGTCCATCATTTTAATATTATTGTACTCTGTATTAAGTTTATTATCGTGGACGCCATTTTATCGTTATGTGGTGAGTATTGTTATACTGACTGCTTATTTGTGGGAGAATATCTGACCATCTCTATGAACCACGACGACTGAATTTCTTCCACCGTATTGCTTTCAAGTGGAAAAAGCTGAGTACAGTCATATTCCATACCGATCCATCACGGTCTTGAAATAAAAATTTTTGAAATCACCATTGTGATCTGTTTGCAGATTATGTGGGCATCAGTTCGTTCCTGTCTACTATAGCTGTTCAAAAATCCGTGCAATCTCACATCCAGTCTTTGCTTTAACAAGTAGACCCTATGTGAATTTGGAATACGTATCTGTAGCCATTAATATAAATTTGATACCACTATTCACCCATGAATACTGCCTCATATCAACGTGATCCGCCGTATCGGCCTGCCACAAATAATCCGAACCTTTTATTATAAAACATCTACATTGGAATGTTTTACGTGCTGGCTTATGTAATTTGTGAAAGACCTTCTCTATACTTTCTTTTTTTACTATATGATACTTTTTCCCAAAGCTCTGAAATTATTGATATAATTTCATTCGAGTGACCTATGTTCCCAATGCTGGCTGATGCTCTAAGCAGTCTTAACCAATCTATTATGTCACTGGGGTCGTCGTAATATATACACTCCAGACACAGATTGGTAATTGTCTTCTGCTGGCTGTCAGTCCCTTTACCGGTGCTATGTCCACCAGTTATGGCTGGTTTAATCAAACTCCTGTATTCCACACTGGTTGGGCGTTTCAGTTCTCTATTGACTTTCTTATGAGCACACGGAAAATGTGGTATCTCATTGTACTTTTGTAGATCTTTCTGTAAATAATTCTTAGGTTTCGTTACTCTTAGGAACATTAGATTCAATAAATGCTGCGTGTTTTGAAATTCTCTACTGTCAACCACTATTGCGTGCTCTGTTAAACTTACAGGCTGCGTGCCAAGCATACATGGTTTTTTCCTGCTAACATTATCTTTTGCCTATCTTATTATCACTGTGACAATTAACAAAAACAGTAATTGCACCTTATTCGTCTCTTCCAGGCTTCGAGAGTCATTCGATGGATTCGATAACAGGGTTAGAAGTTATACTGCCCTACTTTTAGCAGGCATAATTTCCATCGACTAGCCGTCCACACCTCTATGGCTTTGCGTTCTGTCGACATGTTGCTGCATGCTACGCTGACTTCGAGATTGCTCATATCTTGTATAATCTCCCTTCAAATGTCTGAAATTGTTTTTACAGTCTTGTTCACCTTAGTATTTACAACACTGATTAACTGCAGAAGGGTTCTAATACTTTCTTCAGGATAATTTTTCCCCTTAAAGTTTACTAGAGGATTTTGTTTCATATCTTCCAATGTTTCTAATATTTAATGAACAGCTTATGCAATGAGCTTGCATAGCGCTTCCCAACGTCTGCATTTCTGTAGTATGGTGATTAAGAGATTCGTTGATGGCTTCTAATGTTTCACCTATTGCATGGCTCTATACAGTCATTATGTTTTGGATGACGTTTCCCAACGACTGCGTTTCCGTAGTATGACGATTAACAGTTTTGTTGACAACTTCAGTTTTCGCGCCCTCCTATGAATGGAAGTTCTGTCTATTCATAACCCTCCTTTTGGCCTGAAGGCTTGACGTACATTTGAATACGGCTGTTGCATATCGTATAGTGACATCACTTTTTAATAACGAGAACCTCCTGAAAGTTACATCTATGTCATCCGTCATTTGCAGTTTTGTCAGTAAGTAGAAACTCACACTCTAATTCCAGCAATCTGCACAGATGGATGTAAATTCATTGAACGGCATGTCAGTACCCACACGTGCCTGGTAAATATGCTTTAAATGTATGTCGTCCTCTCTGAAAACGGTGGTGAGGTTAACATTATCACGAACCGGCTGATGTGGAATCTGGGAATACGTCTGGCGCAGATGGGAAATGTCCACTTTTACATGTTGGCCAAAGCAGGAATATTTGAGTATATGATCCTCATTCTCCACGACAGTGTCATAGAATATAAATACGGTACTGCATTTTACCTTTCTGGTGGTGAACTATCACTGCTTTCGCTGAGCGCGTGGTATGTAACTCCATCCATACTGTGTAAAATCTCTTGTAACATCTGGTATTCTGTTGCAATAGTGTATTTGAAAATATGTGCATGTACTGGAATCAAATCCTCTCAGGAAGTGTTAACAGTGACAAAATTAGTTTTTACGCAACTTGAATGTACCACAATTGAAGCACAGATGCCATCGGAAAGTAACAATTCATCCTTCTTCTTATTTCCCCTCAAGTTTTCAGCATCACTTCAGGACCACTCTGTTACTTAAGATGACGACGTGGCGATGACAATGCATTTGTATTACTGTATTGTAATTTTTATAGATACGAGTGCATAAAAATACACTTGACCTTACACGTTGCTTTATATTTTTATAGACTCTTACATATTGCTGGATATATAAATGTACTTAAATACACTGATTTGTCGTATAGTTCAGAAACCGTTTCCTCTGACCGGGTAGGGGGGTAGAGTGTTTACGCACTAGCTCCAGTAAATTGATCCATAATTTCTCGTACAATCTGTAGATAGTTGGTTGCCAGCTGAGTCGGTGGTCTAGTGTTTGCTGGATTGCATAAGTAGCTTACATTTTGGTACTGAAGGTGGTTCCTACAACTATGTACACTCGTTCTCATTGCAACTGTGTGGTTGCCCAACTCTGCTGATGATGACCGAGTGCTTCCATGAAACACTGATGCCATCTGCATTGAGCTATCGCACAGGCAGCTCCACTCGTTTCTGGAAAGTTCTACTTTCACGTCACTGTGTTTCGGATTTTAGAATCTCACTGTTGGACAGAACTGACAGTCTGAAGACATTCCAATATTGACATACTTACGTGTAATGATATTTAGATTGTACGTAATGTTAAACAGCAGCATTTCTTTGCGTCAGGGAGTGATTTTACCACAGCTGGAAGAGAAAAAAAAAGAAGTATAATTCTATCTATTTTTACGACGACAGTCATGTTCATCGGCAAATGACTGCTTTCTTTCTGCAGGGAGAGTAACTAACCGGTACGACATGACTTATTGAAATGCATTCACTCACATGACTGAGCGAGCAAACTCGCTAGCGGCTTCTATAGATTTTTTCCTCTAACAGCGGTGCAACACTTGAGGCGTACTTACATAATGTGTCTGCCACATACAGATAAAAGTGCGTATTAAGCACAGCGCTCAGTGTCGCTACAGTAGGATTGAGTAACGTGTTTCTTGACACTAAGACCGGGACAGTCGCTCTTTACCGCTAACTTGTGCGAAGACTGTGAACGTATTACTCCTGTTGTGAGCGTAGACACAACAATCAGTGAGCTGAAATTGCTGCTGGCGCTGCCGCATGGTGAGAACAGGAGTCTGGCATGTTCACAGAATCATCTTAGCAGTGATGTGTTGACTACTCTACACCAAATTATTACTCCATAACGGTAGGATTATGGATTTACTGCTCAAGAAGACTATTCTGATGTGTTCTGTATGTACTATAGCCTGAAATCGAAAAACGTGTGTAAGGTGCTCACTGATGTTTATGAAAAACTTTCAAGTCACTGCAGTATCTGAGTTGTGTTGATTATTACCTATTTCCAACACGGTTTACACCATGATTGTTTGACGTCTCACATGGATTTCATTTGCTACCGCACGTATTTAAAAATATGAAACCAGCTCTAAGCACTATGATGTGAATGGGAGGTGTCAGGTTGATGGTCCGCCACTCATTACAATTAATTATGCAGAAGTCGAAAAGATGAACAACAAAAAATTCTTTTTGCATGTGTGTTTTTTATGAAAATGTGTGTGATGAACACCGGTTAAATCAGCGTCAGCGCTGCACCTGCATATCAATTTAGTATTATACTCATTGAAGTATAATGATCGCACACGAAATTCGCCTATGCTTTTGGTGCATGTAGCCAGGTAACTGCAAAGGCAATACAGAGTATTGTTGTAGGCTGATTTCCCAAGAACTGTAAGCCAAGTGTATATCTCTAGATGGCGGTGAGCTACTCATCTGAGATCTCAAGTCACAGGAAGCTCCTGGGAAAATAAATTAAGACTTAATTACCTGACAGTTATTATTACGGGATGTGTGGGATGCTCGGTATGCAACTATCTGTAACTGGTTGACATGTTCGGTAGACATAAACAGGGTTACATCCGGGTCTGGTTTCTGAGCATTAAATTAAGGCTTAATTGCTTGACAGTTTTTATTATTATGTTCGTCAGTGTAAAGAACAAGAATTAGACTTTCCAGACGGGGAGACTGGGAAGGTAATTATACAAGCAATTTTTAGATGTCTGCTTTAATCTCACCTCCTCTCTCGAAAGCTGGGTCCAAGCTTATTCAGACTTCTATAAAGACAAAATGTATTTTACTACATGAACTGGGTTTCACATTAATAGATGCTGTTTTTGGAGAGTTTTTTCAATTCTTTTACACACATACAACACGAAATTACACCACACACACAAACTCATACACAGACACACACACACTGTTTCATTTTCGGAAGTGTAGACCTGTCCCCAATAATACACACGTGACTGGGCTTCCCTTGTGAATTTGCTGTGCACCATTGTCAATCAATATCGACTGCTTACAGTTTCGACAAACACATTCAGTGCCCGTTTTTATCACATGATAATTTCGGAAAATATTATCAAACCAAGTTCTGGAATACTGGAACAGTCGCCATCATATCGTGCTATACGAAAAATAGAAATATGAAAACTTCGAATGCTTGTCAGCGTGATGTGACGATGGTATATCTTTCTTCCAAATACTTGACGGTTGACGTCATCTGTCGTACCTGTCAAGCCAAAAAATGTAGCGAGATGATGATATGCACGGATATTTAAAGACCCCTCACAATCGATTGCTATTTCATAGCCTCTTTACAAACTGAACATCTCCATTAGCGTTGTAATAGTAAGAACAGAACCCTAAGGATATAACTTCATGCAAACATAACTACAACAACAGCAACAACAACAACAATAACAATAATAATAATTATTATTATAGACAAATTAATGCTTACTATAATTGATAATTACTATTATCATAGATTAATGTTCACTACAATTGCTTACGCTTCTTGGATGATAGGAAACTGAATAAGCATTTTAGGAAAGGCCTACAATTCCATCCATATGCAACGTGGTGTGTTCGTCAGGAAACGCATCTTTTTCCCATTCTGGTGCATAAACATCATTTGCAGAACAATATTCCACCGTCTACAGTCTTACGCTTGTCCATTATCGTGTCCTTCCAGTCTCAATGTAGAAAGCTGTCATCTCGATTCTGTGCTAGATGTTTACAGTAAACAGATTCGTCAAATTCCATCTTGCTCAGTGTAAGCGCCTCATAAGTTGAACACACAACGTAAAAGTACTTGAAAAAGCAGTTATAATAGAGACAGATGGCAAATATACTTAACAATATCAATAATTTTAACAAGTGATAATATTCACTGCTGCTGGCAACGCTGGTGGGTTACTGGCGCCCAGATGATTTTTTAATCTGACGCTGAATGGATCAGACCTCAGAGCACTAAGCACCCACTGGCTGAAAGTATAATACTCAAAAGACATTGGACACAAGGCATTTGAGGGGAATGGGGGAGAAGGCGACTGAGAGAGACGGCCTAGACAGAGAGAGCGCAGTTACGTAAGAGCCAAATTAGGTGAAAGCCGAATTAGCAGATAGTGCACTTGTTACCAAGATCAAGAGTTAAGTCGTAAATTACACAAAAATAGACCAACTTGCCCACTGTCGTATTACTCATGTACTCTTTCATTGTTATCATTTTGATGCAAGTTGCACATATACAACTCTTTCATGTTACGTATTTAACTGACCAATGGAACATTCCCCTCTGGAGAAGGAGTGGGCCGGCCGACTTGTTAATTTATTCATTTGAACACGTCCTAGCCGATCCACATGTTTCCCGCACCTGTGCGGTTTGAGGCGCCATGTCATGGACTGCGTGCCCCCTCCCGTCGGAGGTTCAAATCCTCCCTCGGGCATGGGTGTGTGTGTTGTTCTTAGCATAAGTTAGTTTAAGTTAGTTTAAGTAGTGTGTAAGTCTATGGACCGATGACCTCAGCAGTTTGGCCTCTTAGGAACTCACACACATTTGAACATTTTGAAGACTTATGTGGGGAAGACACAGATGAATGAGCAGACAGAACCATTAACAACCTAATTTCATGTACAAGCTTAGCAAAGAACAGAGACGAGGGAAAGAGTCAAAGATAGACAGGTTGTTACAAAAAGGTACGGCCAAACTTTCAGGAAACATTCCTCACACACAAAGAAAGAAAATATGTTATGTGGATATGTGTTCGGAAAGGCTTACTTTCCATGTTAGAGCTCATTTTATTACTTCTCTTCAAATCACATTAGTCATGGAATGGAAACACACAGCAACAGAACGTAAACCAGCGTGACTTCAAACACTTTGTTACAGGAAATGTTCAAAATGTCCTCAGCTAGCGAGGATACATGCATCCACCCTTCGTCGCATGGAATCCCTGATGCGCTGATGCAGCCCTGGAGAATGGCGTATTGTATCACAGCCGTCCACAATACGAGCACGAAGAGTCTCTACATTTGGTACCGGGGTTGCGTAGACAAGATCTTTCAAATGCCCCCATAAATGAAAGTCAAGAGGGTTGAGGTCAGGAGAGCGCGGAGGCCATGGAATTGGTCCGCCTCTACCAATCCATCGGTCACCGAATCTGTTGTTGAGAAACGTACGAACACTTCGACTGAAATGTGCAGGAGCTCCATCGTGCATGAACCACATGTTGTGTCGCACTTGTAAAGGCACATGTTCTAGCAGCACAGGTAGAGTATCCCGTATGAAATCATGATAACGTGCTCCATTGAGCGTAGGTGGAAGAACATGGGGCCCAATCAAGACATCACCAAGAATGCCTGCCCAAACGTTCACAGAGAATCTGTGCCGATGACGTGATTGCACAATTGCGTGCGGATTCTCGTCAGCCAACACATGTTGATTGTGAAAATCTACAATTTGATCACGCTGGAATGAAGCCTCATCCGTAAAGAGAACATTTCCACTGAAATGAGGATTGACACATTGTTGGATGAACCATTCGCAGAAGTGTACACGTGGAGGCCAATCAGTTGCTGATAGTGCCTGCACACGCTGTACATGGAACGGAATCAACTGGTTCTCCCGTAGCACTCTCCATACAGTGACGTGGTCAACGTTACCTTGTACAGCAGCAACTTCTCTGACGCTGACATTTGGGTTATCGTCAACTGCACAAAGAATTGCCTCGTCCATTGCAGGTCTTCCCAGTCGCGAGTCATAGGCTGGAATGTTCCGTGCTCCCTAAGACGCCGATCAATTGCTTCGAACGTCTTCCTGTCGGGACACCTTCGTTCTGGAAATCTGTCTCGATACAAACGTACCGCGCCACGGCTATTGCCCCGTGCTAATCCATACATCAAATGGGCATCTGCCAACTCCGCATTTGTGAACATTGCACTGACTGCAAAACCACGTTCGTGATGAACACTAACCTGTTTATTCTACGTACTGATGTGCTTGATGCTAGTACTGTAGAGCAATGAGTCGCATGTCAACACAAGCACCGAAGTCAACATTACCTTCCTTCAATTGGGCCAACTGGCCGTGAATCGAGGGAGTACAGTACATACTGACGAAACTAAAATGAGCCCTAACATGGAAATTAAGCGTTTCCGGACACACGTCCACATAACATCTTTTCTTTATTTGTGTGTGAGGAATGTTTCCTGAAAGTTTGGCCGTACATTCTTGTAACACCCTGTATACTCAAAGAAAAAAAAGACGCACGGCAATGGAATTATCCCAGTGGGACGGAAATCGGTAGGTATGATATACATGTACAGATAAACAAATGATTACTGTTTCAGGTAGATTTGGTGGTTTATTCAAGAGAAAGAGCTTCACAAACTGAACAAGTAGTGACGCGTTGGTCCACCTCTGACCGTTAGGTAAACATTTATTCGGATTGGCATCGACTAATAGTGTTGTAAGATGTCTTCATGAGGGATATCGTCCCACTTTCTGTCCCATTGGAGCGTTAGATCGCCAAAATCCGCAGCTCGTTGGAGGGCCCTGCCCATAATGTTCCGTTCATTCGGATAAATCCTTCCGCGTGCGCCGGGTTTAGTATCCTGTAATTCGGATCCTTTACTCTTGGGGTGGCTGTTGTCATCATTGTTGCCTCAGAACAAACATGTGTCTTATGATACAGTTAATAGCACGTCTAGCTCAAACGTGTGCATCGCCTGACCTTTCCGTCGAAAGAAGAAAGTTATGTTCTAAGAAAAGTCTTTTATTGCGATTTATGTTTCATTTGAATTGTATTATGTAATTTGCTTGAATTACCTCTTTCCGTTAGAGAAGGGGTAGGCCTTTATTTCTGTTGAAGAATCCTTTTAAAAGTAATCTGTGTTCAACTTCTTTGCAGTATTTCAAAACGAAACTTGAAGCAGCTTTAGAGAAACAAACACGACTGCAGGAAGAACTGGGGTCCTTCCAATCAAGAATGACAGTGAAGGTTGAAGGCTCATTGCGGAAGTGACGCACAGATCATTCTGCCCATTATGTGGCTACACAACGAGGTACCAGCGCTAATCTCAGAGCCGAGGAAAGAAGACATTCATGGTGAAATACAACAGTAATGGTAGAATACATGGCTACAGCGACAAACATTTTGCAAATCAGGCATTTTTCATTTATTGTTATATATGAGTATAGATATCTTCTTTCTTTTGTTCTCGAATGACAATAAATAGTAGCTTTGCAAGATGATCATCGCTATAGAGTTTCTTAAACTTTCAGTCTTGAGATTACCTTTGGTCATCGAGACCAAAGACGATCCGCGGAATGACAATGTAATAACAGATATAGCAATAATCGCTTTGCAATCCAGGTATTTTTCTGTTACTGTATATGCGACCATCTGTCTCGTGTATGTACTGTGACGTTCATTTTAATACTGAAATACACTGGCATACGTTCAATAGTATCAACAGTTCTATTATTTCTCCTTTTTGTTGTTTCTGGATATAAGGAACTACTGTCATTGTTTACAGGCGACCTTTCACTGCTTTCTTGAAGAACATCATGTAATTCCATTCTAAGTACTTTTCATTTTTCCACGTTTCACCACGTAACGGCTTCACTTTCATGCTTAGTTCTCTGTCTCTGATCTGAAGTCTACTACTGAAAATAGTCACTAATTATTTGTTTTTTAAGGTTATACAGTTCAAAATCTAGTACTGTTCAACGGAGCAAGCAGTAGTAGTGTGACGCAAACGCGTTGCAATTAACAGTGTGGTTTGAGGGAGTGTCTGGTAGTCAAATTCATATACATGGACAATAATCAGACTTTTCTAGCACATAAATTGCGCAAGAAGTTCAGTTTCCTAACAAAGATGTCATTAGCTGATTTGCAATTCATAACAATGTATTTTAAATGTGTATCCACATAACGTATCCACTTAGCACCAATACGTTGGTACTGATTTTTGCTATATGTAATCGCATTGAGTTTTCAAAGGACTTTCTCATTTAAGCAAATGTCCGCACACGGTAGCTGAGCAGTCATCACGGCAGAATGTCATTTCTAAGGGCCCGGGTTCGATTCCCGGCTGGGTCGGAGATTTTCTCCGCTCAGGGACTGGGTGTTGTGTTGTCTCAATCATCATCATTTCATCCCCATCGACGCGCAAGTCGCCGAAGTGGCGTCGAAAGACTTGCACCCGGCGAACGGTCTACACGAGGGAGGCCCTAGTCACATGACACTTCTATTTATTTAATCAAATTAGTAGAGGAAAGGTGCCTAATATAAGACACACTTTTGTAAACCCACTTGAAAGACCTAAAAGTAAGTGCAATTGTATTTTTTATGATGGTAATAAGATCTTGCATTATTTAATTTTATCATACAATTATCGTTTTTGCAGTAATAAACAATCTTTCAGAGTAGTTATTAAATCTTCACAAACAAGGCATTTCGTAGAAATGAGATCAAGGTTTCCTAATATGAGACAGTAATAATATTTTGCTTTAATTATTTTATTACATAATAATGACATATGAATATACAATTATTACATGTTCATTCATTTCTGTTATCCTTTACTCATTTCACACTACTTAGGTTTATATTTACGACTTCGGTGCAAACAAAATTGTCTTCTGTGACACCGCAATCTTCATGAGCCCAGCGATAACATTTCGTACACTGTGCCCACGTCTCACAGTGATGGCCTTCAGAAAAGCGCCCAGTACAGAACAGACACTCTGCGTCATCGTCATCACCGCTGTCTGAATCCCCACTGTCATCAAGATGGACATCGGATGCCGAGTCTCTATACGATTCTTCTGCTTTAGGTCTACGATTTGAAGATTTTCCGCTCTTCTCCCCAAATAACTTTCTCGCTGCTTTCTTAGCTTCAGCCTCTGATTTCTTCTGTTTAGATTCTTGCAGTTGCTTCACATAAGGAGATGAAGTTAGTAACGCAGCAGAGCGCGAACGCGATGTTTGACTTATTTGACTGTCTCCAGGTGGTTTTGCGATGTGTGGGAGAGGTCTGATGTCTGCCGGACTGACAGCTTGACCATCACCATCAGTAGTTTCATTTTCGTTTTTGGCACCTCTTTCTTTAAGAGCTTTAGCATGGCGATGAATTGAAAATTCATGTTCCCTAAAGATGTTTCTGTTGCATGGATGAGACCTGTTTTTCTGAAGGAATTCGCAGATGCTTCCATTGTTGCTGCTCGGTTGTAAGCTGCCCTAAATAACTTGGCTATTAATAATGGGGTGATAACACGACCTGGGTTACTTGTCACCCACGTTTCTATCTGTTGGGCCCCATAAATCCGACGTCAAGTGGCTGCATTTTATGCGTTGAGTGAGGTGGCAAACATACAACATGAACATTGTTTTAACGTGCTTTATCTAACACATCGAGATTCTTTGTGGAGAGTAATGCCCATCAAGAATCAGAATGACAGGCTCATTTGAAGATGGCTTTACATGACTCACAAAATGACCAAACCACTGAGTAAAAATGTGAATTTGTATCCAGCCTCTTGGACGATAAGCTGACATTGATCCTGCAGGTGCACCGTCCATCAAGTTCCAGAAAACATTCCAATTTCTGATCATAAGACTAGTCAAAGTAATCCCTCTTTATGATAATTTAATCGAATTAAAATAAACGCATTTGCCAAAATTTTACTCGAAAAAATCATGAAATATTATTATCTCATGATAGTATTGCGTAAATTACGTATAAAAAATCGTGAGAGAGCGAGTTCCCCCAGCATGCCATAGGTATCGTAATATGCGACACTGTTGCGTATTTGTATCCCCATACCATCGCATATTAGGAATTTCGCCATCTCACACAATGAATCACGCACTTGCTAACAACGTTCGTTGGAAAATGAACCTAATTGCCAATAATTATAGGTAATACCATTACAAATAACAACAATAAAAGAGTACAGTAATATCTACTCACCTTTAAGCTGAAATATTGTCTCAACGCCGATGTCGCAAAAACTCCAAACACAAGAAATTTTGTATCAACCTTTACGTACTGCGTCCGGCTCGACTATGGCGTCCTACTCGCTGTGTCGTCGTCTGGCACGCAATAGACGTGTTTAAGAAACTGTCCACCAGAGTGCAACCCCTAACATGAGCACAGTTGTGGTGTCTCATATTAGGGAACTAACTCATAATAGGCACCTTTCCTCTACGCAAAAGTTGCTCGCAAAGAAATAGCACTTAAACGAAATATCGAAATCACATGGAAACGTCTTTAAGACACCTATACAAACAGATTCGAAATATGTGCCCTATTCACCATGTGTATTGTTATCAACTAGACAAAGAGGAATATTCATTACTCACACAGATAAAATGTGTTAAATGACAATCTATCACTTGACTGCGGACTGGTAAAACGGTCTTGTGCCAGTCGTTATTACGTAACAATATTACACGTATAACTGATATGTTAACTAACACTGAAAAGAAAAGCAGCTCTATACACAACGTAACGGCGAGACAGTCCTCAATATATATTGTTTTTAAGAGTAGTTTACAAGAGATGACCTGGTCTGAAATTTATATGAACTAAATGACGACATAAAGTTAATTTATTGCGTGATAAAATAGCTTTCTGTATAAGATAATCAGAAATGACATTAAATGGACATGTAAGAAACCTTGGATCACTAGAGAGAGGGGTTAAAGTATCTTGTGAAAGGAAAAGGGAATTGCATCTGTTGTCAAGAACAACTAAAGATCCTGCGTTTTTTGCACACTACCACTAAGAACAGTTATTAAAAATCAAGAAACATGCATAGCGTGTCCGAAATCAGCATAGTTAAGGCTCTATGGAGTTTAGTGAAACAAAAGACAATTGGCCAAAGAACGGGATAATAAGATATTGTCTTAGATGGAATGGCTACAAATGAGTCACAGGTATCCAACGTGTTTACTAATAATTTCCTGAATATAATACAAAATATAAGGACAAACAATATAAGAGAAAAAGCACAGCAGTAAGTTGAAAAAGCAATACTAATAAAATTCAATTATATGAAAGTATTACCTGCTTCTCCATGCGAAATTAAGAAAATTATATATTCTCTCAAACATAAAAGCTCATAATGAGATTTTCACTCTGCAGCGGAGTGTGCGCTGATATGAAACTTCCTGGCAGATTAAAACTGTGTGCCCGACCGAGACTCGAACTCGGGACCTTTGCCTTTCGCGGGCAAGTGCTACAACTGAGCCATGTCTCCGCTATATCCTTTCTTTCAGGAGTGCTAGTTCTGCAAGGTTCGCAGGAGAACTTCTGTAAAGTTTGGAAGGTAGGAGACGAGATACTGGCAGAAGTAAAGCTGTGGGTACCGGGCGTGAGTCGTGCTTCGGTAGCTCAGTTGGTTGGAGCACTTGCCCGCGAAAGGCAAAGGTCCCGAGTTCGAGTCTCGGTCGGGCACACAGTTTTAATCTGCCAGGAAGTTTCATATCAGCGCACACTCCGCTGCAGAGTGAAAATCTCATTCTGGAAACATCCCCCAGGCTGTGGCTAAGCCATGTCTCCGCTATATCCTTTCTTTCAGGAGTGCTAGTTCTGCAAGGTTCGCAGGAGAACTTCTGTAAAGTTTGGAAGGTAGGAGACGAGATACTGGCAGAAGTAAAGCTGTGGGTACCGGGCGTGAGTCGTGCTTCGGTAGCTCAGTTGGTGGAGCACTTGCCCGCGAAAGGCAAAGGTCCCGAGTTCGAGTCTCGGTCGGGCACACAGTTTTAATCTGCCAGGAAGTTTCATAAAAGCTCATGTTGATTTGATCATGTTTGCAACAGAGTGCTAAAGATCTGTTTTCATATAATAAGCCCTGTCTTATCTGAAATACGTAACGCATCACTCACTCAAGGCATTTTTCCCGTGAGATGAAATTAGTCTTTTTGAAGGCCTTCTGTAAGAAAGGTGATAGGAGAGTTGTCATCCTGTTTCACAACTGACATCATTTGCCAAATGTTTTGAGAAGGTGGTGTATTCTAGAGTGCTATTCCAGTTCAGCAACAATAATATCGTCAGTAAATTACAGTTTGAATTTCAGAGAAATTGCTCTACTGAGAATGTCAAATTTTACAAGCATTAAATATGAAAATAGCACCGGCTGCTATTTTCTGTGACCTATGTTAGACATTTGACTATGTGAAACGCAATATCCTCCTAGATAACTGAGGTGTTATGTATGAATAGTCTCATATGTAACCAAAGGAATGCAGAAAGTTATACTTACAAATTCACCCAGTGTAATCAGCGGTGATTTCTCTGAATGGGGAGAAATCAAATGTAGAGTTCCCCAAGAGTCAATCTTAAGTCCGCCATTATTCCTCATACATGTAAACGATCTTCCATCTAACTTAAGAGAAGCAGAACTAGCTATTTTTGTGGGTGACACTAGCGTTGTAATCGATCCAAGCACACATACAGCAGCAGAAGGAATGGTAAACAGGTTTTCTGCGAATGATGTCAGTCCCAGTTTTAAGAGAACACAACACATTCACTCCTACACACCTAGAAGTACTACACCAATTATAAGTATAACACACTGTGAGGAAATAACGAATAGGATAAACTTCAAAAATTTTAGAGGTCCCTATTGACAAATTGAAACTGGAAACAGGGCGTTTCAGAATTCGTGAAACAGTTTAGTACAGCCACATTTACATTGCACATCTCTGGGTGAGGCAAATCAGTAAGTTGACATACGTTAGATATTTTCATTAAATAATGTCATATGGAATAATGTTCTGGGTAATTCATCTTTAAGAATGAAAGTCTTCATTTCTCAAAAACGTGCTATAAGAATAATGCAAGAATTCCGACTATTGATTCACGTACATGTATGTGTTCCCTCATGAAGTTTGTTGTACAGGGCGATCAAAAAGTTTCCGTCGAAGGCCATACAGTCCAGAATTATGCCATCGGGTAAAACCGCCATGAGCACTGCGCAATCATCACATCGACGCATCAGGTTGAACGCAACCGTTTGGTGAAGTACTTTTTCTAGAGCGCGAAGAAGTCGGGAACTGCCTGCTGCACATCCTCGTCCGAAAGGAAATGTCGACCCTTCACCGTGCTTTTTAAGATGCTGAAGGAATGATAATCGTATGGGGGGGCTCCTAACACAGCCTCTGGTAATTAAAGTGTTATGTATCACACATATGATCAGGTTTCCAAAGATGCCCTCTGTGGCAAATACAACAAATAAAATTGCCAATTCTCTGAACTGTAGAAACCTTACAGCTGGACCAGCTGCAAAAATCTTTCAATCAAAACGCGATATATGACAATTTATTCCGATACTTTTTCTACTCCATTAACCACTGTACTGACGTCATTACGAGATATACTTAGAGAACGAGTCGCTTATATGACAACAAAAGATTAACAATGTAGCAACTAGTCATGTCTTTTTGCCAATGGATATGGTCGATATTTTGTCTTTATCATTGATGTTGGGACGTTTAAACGACTTCCGTATAGGTACTGAAAGATCGATGATAAATGGCCAACATCCACTTTTTCTGAATGTCTATGATCATCGAACATACCTAATTCTCGTAAACAAGTTACCGATTTTCAGCGTTCGATGAATTCCTCCGTAGTGTTGTGCTTCTTACGGCCTACAATGATTGTAAATGATCATGATAAAGAGGGAGTATGAATACCAAATGAGTGTGAGTGTAATCGTGCGGTGGAGGGGGAGGTTATTTAAAAGCCGATGTCTCCGAATTATATCCTCACTTTTTATTCCAGCGGAGCTTTCTATTTTGCACCCGCCAAGATCGCACCAGATTGATACCAGACGTAAGATACAGTTTTGTAGATTCCCAACTGGGCGAAGTTATCACTGTTGGAACGTAACTGTACAGCAGCATTTTGGTGAATCCGAATGGCTGGAAAATTTTCACATGGGGAAAGAGGTTTTCCTGCAACACTTGTACGGAATTATCAAGTACATTATCTCCAGACACGTATTTATTTAGTGAGCCGTTGCCATTCTCATACAGGGTGGCAATAGCTCTTTATAAAATGGCAAGCTATGCAGAGTACAGGGTAATAGCAAATTGGCTTGGTGTGCAAAAAGAGCTATTTCCACAAGTGCCTGTATTCATTCGTTAGGCTGTGAATATTGTGTTGGTAACAAAATTTATAAAAAGACCAGACAATGAGGTACCAGAGATAATTTGCAATGAGTTCTCCAGCATGAGAGGTTTTCCACAGGTCATAGGAGCAATAGATGGCATTCGCATTCCTGCTGTAATTCCTCAGGAAGGAAACACAAACCTTGTCAACAGAAATGTGTGAACGTGAGTTGTTCCTTAGGCAGTTGTTGACTGTCGTTGTTGGTATTTGAAACGTTTTCTTATAAATTTAAAATGATATTAGAATTGGTCAAAACATACAAATATATTTTCCTCTGCACAGTTTTAGGAACATTAACACCATCGACACTGAGAATGTCCATGATACATCAGTACTGAAGAATTCAGGACTTCACAAAATGGACGGCAGATTGATACCCAACCTAAGATACAGTTTTGTAGACTCCCAGCCGTTAATGTGCCATTAGGCTGGTTTCCTTGGCGGCTATAAAATTCAGTTTCACGCGCTTAGTGCGTTCTGATTGACTATCAATTGTCCAGTTAAGTCAAACGATTCACCTGTAGCATGTTAACACACTTCACATCAAAAATAAAAACAAGTCATGTTTAGCTACAGACAAAATTAATTGCGAAAAGGGAAGCTGCCCAAACCATGGAGCTGTAGAGCTTGTTTTCAAAAAATGCATTACTAAAAAATGCACGTTTTCAATAAACTATATTTCCTTACTACAACAATCCAATATACACAAAAAGTAGGTGTTCCATGTCATGCAGTTGAAACTCCAAATATTGTTAGTGAAAATATGTGTCAACATCGAAATTCTGATGGTCTAGTAATGTCATTGTGTGTGTGTGTGTGTGTGTGTGTGTGTGTGTGTGTGTGTGTGTGTCACATAGTAAAAATAACTTCCAGAGATATTAAAAACTTTTTAGCATAGACCACTCATTTTCTTATGTACAACCTACAAAACCAACATTATGTAAACTCCAAAGGGAAGAAATGTAAAATAAATATTTCTTACACAATTAAGTTAGTATATGCAACGTAATACTTTTTCATATACAAGCAAATGATAATTACAGTTATTTTGTAAGTTATAGCTTAGTTAAGTTACTTAAAAAACAATCAAAAATATTTTAATATTGTCTACTAATCTAAATTTATTTTCTTAAGCACCAAGCACAAGCATTGGGACTGTTGTGCCGCAGTTGCTGCTTGGAGATGCAGCGTATCTCCTCATACCAAGGGTGATGAAACCAAATACCAGAAATGTTACAGCCAAACAAGAGAGGTTTGGTGTTTAATTGAGATCCATCAGAATTGTTGTGGAGAATGCTTTTGGTAGGCTCATTGCTCGATGGAGATACCTTGCCAAACGTATAGATATAAACGATGAATCTGTGTCTCACCTTGTCTCTTCGTATTGTGTTCTCAACAACATCACTGAAATGCATGAAGACAACTTCAGGGAAAACTAGCTAAAAGATGTGGTGAGGGGAAATGAAATGTTCCCACAGCCCAATGACTATAGTTGCGTGGAGACCTCCCAAGTTACTAACAGGTTAAGAGACTGTCTAAAAATATATTGCGCTTCTATTTACCCATTGAGAATTTGGGGTCCTGTCCACTCGTCTCTTATAGGGTGCCTGAGGGATGCTGCTGTCTCAGATAGCTATACAACAATTCAAGTAAATCACATTAATAAAGTAGATTGTGGGGTGCGTACTGTAAGACCTTTGGTACACACACCATCAGATTATTTGACTTGTCGCTCTAGCGAAGTAGGCGAGTGTCAACAACATGTCTCCTGGTCTTATCGTGGCGTGTTTATCTTCTGCCGTTAGGTCAGACGATAGAAATGCCACTTGCACGCTTAGAGTAGCAGATTGACGGTGACCAACTTTAAACAGAACATGATTGATTTTCACACACATTTATTAAAATAATAAAAAACATAGAAGTTACGTAACTGGATCCTGGATGCTGTTTACAATTGACAATCTGAAGTTCCTTTGGTCTTGGTACGTTAATCTTATTCTCACATATCTCTGATACTTGACAAAGTGTCTATACATTTCTCTTCATCGCTATGTACAGGAATATGATAATCTTATTAGGCGCAGACTGAAACTTGACTATAGACTAATGCAGACTGACTAATCAGAGGTCTGTACACTCGTTATAATACCTCGCACATTCAGGTATCACTGCAAGAGTGTGATCCACGAGGAGAAAAGGTTCTATGTTAGCAGCAATCTCATTGACTGCGTTACATATTAATACGCGGATCGGCGGAAGCAGAATTTGGTCCGTCTCTAAGACAGCGCCATCTCATAGTGCGGAGACGGACGAGCGTTGCACCTGCGCTGTTGTGCTTAGCGGGGCGCGCTCTAGTGGGAAAGTTGTGTACACGCTGACTACGCGGAACTATATACACAACATAGATTGACATTACTAAACTTTGCTTTACAACTGGTCGTCGCAAGCGATGGGCGACATGCAAATAATCAATGTCCGTCGCTATAGACAATGTCCATAGATGCAATTAATATAAGGCACTTGTCTCAGCATAACAGTTAGGATGATGGATCTTCTACTCCGTGGTTTCTACTCTCTGCAAGTGCCATTCTGCTACTGTCCGGCCGAGGCTGGCAGGAACGACGCTTATATTCTCTTCGGCTAGAGGCCGCTCCTGTCGTGGTGCGGTCCTAACTATACTCATGCTCATAAATTAAGGATAATTCTGATACCTAGCGAAACAGCGCTCTGGTGGGCGGTTTGTGGGTTTAAATTACCCCGGGGTATGACCGTACAGTCCATTTGACCTGCGGTCGTCGCACGGTTGCACTGGCAGCAATCCACATACGCAGAGTGTGTTGGTGCATGTCAGAGTACCGTGCAACGAATAAGTGTGCAGACATTTACAGACGTGACTGTGTTGAAAATGGCTCAAAGAAATATTGATGACGTTGTGAGGGGTAGAATACTAGAGCAACTGGAGGCTGGTCAAACACAGCAGGTCGTAGCACGGGCCCTCCGTGTGCCACAAAGTGTGATCTCAAGATTATGGCAACGATTTCAGCAGACAGGAAACGTGTCCAGGCGCTACAGTACGGGACATCCACAGTGTACAACACAAGAAGACCGATATCTCACCAGCAGTGCCCGCAGACGGCCACGGAGTACTGCAGGTAACCTTGCTCGGGACCTTACTGCAGCCAGTGGAACAGTTGTCACCAGACACACAGTCTACAGACAACTGAACAGACTTGGTTTATTCGCCCGGAAACCTGCAAGGTGCATTCCACTGACCCCTGGTCACAGGAGAGCCCGTAAAGCCTGATGTCAAGAACACAGTACATGGACATTGGAACAGCGATCCCTGGTTATATTCACAGACGAGTCCAGATATAGTCTGAACAGTGATTCTCGTCGGGTGAACCAGGAACCTAATGTCCTTGAAAGGGACCTGTATGGAGGTCATGGTTTGATGGTGTGGGGTGGGATTATGATGGGTGGACGTACGCCCCTGCATGTCTTTGACAGAGTAACTGTAACATGTCAGGTGTATCGGGACGTCATTTTGCACCAATATGTCCGCATTTCCAGGGGTGCAGTGGGTCTCACCTTGCTCCTGATGGATGATAACGCACGGCCCCACTGAGCTACCATCGTAGAGAAGTACCTTGAAACAGAAGATATCAGGCGAATGGAGTGGCCTGCCTGTTCTCCAGACCTAAACCCCACCGAGCACGTCTGGGATGCTGTCGGTCGACGTATCGCTGCACGTCTTCACACCCCTATGATACCTCAGGACCCCCGACAGGCACTGGTGCAAGAATGGAAGGCTGTACTCCAGCAGCTGCTCGACCACCTGATCCAGAGTATGGCAACCCGTTGTGCGGCCTGTGTACGTGTGCATAGTGACAATATTCCATATTGATGTCGGGGTACATGCGCAGGAAACAGTGGCGTTTTGTAGCACTTATGTTTCCGGACAGTTTTCTCAACTTATCACCAATACCGTAGACTTAACAGATCTGTGTCGTGTGTGTTCCCTATGTGCCTATACTATATGCGCCAGTTTTTTGTTGTGCCACGTTGTGTAGTACCACACTCTGCAATTATCTTTAATGTATGAGCATGAGTGTATTTGCTGACATCCTCTCACAGCCTTCCCTGCTCTTGCGTTCTTTATCTTCTTGCCAGCACTTTCGTTACGCCAGAACGTAGGAGAACTCGATTAAGAGTTTAATAAGTACAGTGTATCATATACTCTAAGTAACATACATATGTATATGTTATCGGCATTGAGATCCTGCTATTCTCTAGAACGCCTAGGTACTGTATAGAATGCCTGATGGTTTTAGGCAAACTATAAAATATAAATTTCTTGTGTAAACGTTACATACCTTTCCAAGGTCTTCTACACAGTTCCTAGGCTCAAGGTGTTAAAAGGGCACAAGATTAAAACTATATGCTGTAAAGGATGAGCCAGACAATAAGGGATTTTACTTTATTATATGAGCCTCCAACCGGTAACTTCACTTTTCCATTGCGGCCAAGCCACGGCCGGCAGTGTTAGCTGCCTGTAAATTCTTTCGTCCCACGGTCTAGTAAGAGGAGGTCAGCACCGAGGAAGGGCACCTTCATCAGGCGCTTCTCTCATGTGCTTACGAGGTAACGCCGCCCCAGGCGTCGCTTAGCAGGCAACGCTCTGGCCGCCCGCACGATTTGCTCGGTCCTGACCAATCAGGGTGGAGGAAGCCGCGTGGTGCGTCGAATATACCCGGCCGCCCGTCGCCGGGCCCTCTCTCTTGTATTCTTGCTCACCCGCGAGTCGGATGCGCGCCCTGTAGCACTGAACATCTCCCGCTTCTCCCGGTGCTGCGGCACTGTGGACTTAGTTTTGGCAGACAACAACTTTCGGTAGCTTCGCAAACAATGTTCGCCAAATTGTAAGCTCTGGCTCACCCTCACCTCCCTAGGCCTATGTATCCCCTTTCAACATGCTTTAGCCAATAAATGGCCTTTCTGTAAAAATTACCCTATTATTCCATAACGCCCATCGCCTGCCCATACCCGCCATCCTGTACAACTGGTGTCAGAAGTGTGGATCCGTTCCCGTAGTGACTTTGTCGCTACACTAAATTTTTCCCCGGCAAAACGCCGTACACTTTGCGCATGGAATGCGCCAAGCGGCCGCCACGTTTGCTCCACGTGGGCCGTGGCTGCTCCACTAAACACGCACAGGGCGCGCGCTGCAGCGAGGCAGCCCACGCTAGTCAGCCACGTGAGCTGGACGCCGCCGCGCTGCCCGCTGCCTGAGTTCGAGAGGCCAGCGCTGCGCTGCGCGATCGGCCGGGCCGCCGTCATCCGCCGCCGCGCCAGCCGCCGCCGGCCGCAGCAGTCACCGACGCGCCAGGGGCCTGCCGCCATCGCCGACCGGCCGAGCCAGCGCCGTCCGCCGCCAACACAGTTGCCGCCGCCCGCCGCAGCCACTGCACCACGCAGTCGCCGCCACCAGTGCGTCGCACCGCCTCCATCGCCATGTAAGTCGCCGCGATGCTTGCAGCAATAGCTTCGACGATCTTCCGCCGCTGGATTGAGAAGCTTTGTGGCCGTCCTTTTTTTGTAACAATCATTGCTTTTTTCTGGTCACTAGCGTCCCATAAAATTGTAAACATGCCGATAGGGACACGAGCGACGGAACGGGATACCCCCGTAGAGGCACCCGCCTCGCAAGACCCGCTCGAGGCCATAAATGCGCAAATGCGCCAGTTATTCGCACAAAATCAGGAGCTACTTGAGCAAAACCGCGCCTTGAAACAGACACTGGAAGCTAGCGCGCGAACTTCCATACCTATGGCTAGCTCCACCCCTGTAACAAATGCTCAAACAGAGGCAACTAACACTAATTCTGTCTCTAATACAAACGCCACAATTTCTGCTAACATGGCGACTGTAAGCAATTTTCCTGCGGCTGATTTCATTCCCACGTTTTCTGGGAAGTCCTACGAAAATATGGCTATGTTCTTACGAAATATTCGTGATGTGGGTCGCACGTGTGCCTGGCCGGATGATCTATTGGTCAATGTAGCCAGACTGAAGTTGACAGGGGAAGTCAGAATGTTTATAGAAACGGTGGACGAATTGTGTGGCACGCACGAATTTGAAGTATTGGCCCGCGGATTGACTACGCGTTATTCCGATACCAGAGGTACCGCATATTACAGAGATCAATTATCAACCCTTAGGCAGAAGCCTAATGAGCATTTTGATGCCTTTGCAGATCGCATACGAGCAGTATCTTGTCGTACCTATAAGCTAGGCGAAAATGCCAGTGAAAACAGAATTTTGCGCTCAGAAGCGGAAGCGCGTGCAATTGATGCATTTGTTCGCGGTATTGACCCCCGCATCGGAGGAGAAGTCAAAGCAGCCTCCCCCACTTCTCTGTTTGAAGCTGTTCGTTTGGCAATGCTACGCGAAGAGGTGTTGCGTTTTTGCGCTGCCGCCCCGCGCCCATCGGACCCAGTACCGGTCCCAGCGAAAGAAGTATTTTGTCAGCATTGTGGGAAGCCCAACCATACGGCAATGCGCTGTCGCGCGCCGTATTGCACTATTTGCCAGACAGTAGGTCATGCTGATAATGTTTGCTCCACAAAGTCACCATTTTCAAATCTAATGCGCGGCCACCGCCGCAACGCGGGGTCGAATCAGGGAAACGCTTGGGGGGCAGGTTCCGCCACCCACCCGCGCCCCCGACAAAAATAATACACCCGGTTAGGACCGAAAAATGTAAAGAGGTGGAACACGTTAGTCTAGTTGGCGTTCTCGGGAACAAATTAGTTAGAATTTTAGTTGATACTGGTGCTCAAGTTAGTCTATTGTTTGTGGAGAAAAATGATCGAACGGTGTTACAGCCACCCCGGTACCATATCAGTGGCCTTGGAGAGGAAGTAATTGTCCCTGCAGGTTCGTGTGTAGTGAATCTCAAAATCGACGAGGGTAAATACAGTCAGAGGATGGAGGTAGTAAGGCTAAAGAAGGGTGAATTTGACATCATACTAGGGAATGACTTCCTGCACCGTTATCAGGGGATAGTGGATTATCGAACGCGAACTGTGAAGTTCGGCGAAGCAATTCACCGATTTGGCAGTGCGCACCCCCGTCAGACACGAGGGAGCTGTGAAAGGCGCCGTTCACAGTCTCCCATAAAACCGCAGATGTGGGCGATAAAAACCACTGACCCTGTGAGGATAAAAGGCGGAAGTGGAAAGATTCTCTGGATAGATGTCAAAAATCAAGAACAGCCCGAGACAGACATTCTGGTTGACCCGCTCACCCAGAATGATGTTTTAGATCGTCAGTCAGTACATATAAAGAGAAGTATCTGCGACCGGAGAGGAGACAGAAGGGTTTTGCGATACCAGGAAGTATAGATAATTTTGGTGTAAAAGATGTTGTGATACCGAAGGGTACTGTTGTTGCCGGTGGACAGGAAATTTTTGAGGAAAAAAGAGGAAGTGAGAAGCAGCGAGATAAAGATGAGAAAGGAAGGAGAAGAAAGAAATGTTCAGTTAGAGAAGTGCGATATGTCGCGTCGACGTTAAAGAGTCAGTTATCAGAGAAGTTAGGCTATTTAAACAGTGAGGAGAAAAGGATGTTGCAGCCAGTATTAGAGGAATTTTCGTGGTTATTTGAAGAGAGGCAGTTTCTACCGGCTACGGATTTGGGTCAGCACGAAATCCCGACCGGAGAAGCTCGGCCTAGTACGCCAGTAGTTCCACCTAAAAAAGCAAGAAAGAAGGTAATACAACCGCCTAGACAGCAACGTAGATATGCTCTAAGGTCAAACCCCTATGATCTGCGTTCCAGCAAGTAGATCTGAAATGGTATGCAAACAGTTGGAAAAGTCCTGCATGCAGCAGGAGAATTAATTGACGGTACTATACCTTTAATTAAGTTGTGCATGTTAGTTATAAGTAGACATAAGAATTGGCAACCATTGGTAATAGAATGTATGATGTCACATGTTAATGGAAGTGATTGAAGTTATGTAATCATTTTGTCGTGTCATTTAACGTCTCCAGTAATGTTATCGTAGTAGTCGAGAATTAAAAGCACAAACATTCTTTAATCATGGAATTAAGGGGAAAGTTGTCCTTGTGAACAGAACACTTAGAGAAAGAATCAGTTAATCTAGAATATATCAAAGGGATTCACATTTCACCCATTAATTTAGTGAATAGTGCACGAACACAGGTATTAAAGCTTTACCATAAAAACATGATAGTAATACGCCTTCGTAACTGCCAGTAGATCAATGACTACATCCTGCCGTCTACCTGTCCTTTGAAATACGCCCTATTACATGTATGTTTTGCTAAATGATCACACAACGATAATAACGTGAATAAATATGTCCAAGTTAAACAACAAATAGGTTACTCTAAAGTAAAAGGAGTCTTCCTCAAGTGCTGTTTTATTGTTTTCATGATGCGATGTTGAACAGACAACAATGTAAGTTTTCTTGGTACCACGTATTTCTGTATATTAAATGCCACGGAAGGAGTCGCGTAAATACCGCCGCTGTTGTCTACAGCTGTTCACATGCGGCGAGTCCCGCCCCTTCCTGTCAGCTGGCGACGCGGCCCCCTTCCCTTCCCTCTCCCGGCCTGCCGAGAGAGCGGCCATTGCAGTCCCCTCTTCCCCCACCCCCTGCCTCTATCTTTGGCGCTTGCAGCATCTGCACCTTTCCTCTCGCCCCTCCCCCCTCCGACCCATAGCCCTGCACGCCACGTGCGTCAGCCACGCTACACCTTCGTACATTCGTACGTTGCAGCTTAAACAGCAAACCTAAAGTGATAGTTATAGAAATAAAATCACCAGCTTAATATTTCCCTACAGATTTTATTAGTCTTATCTAAAGACGGGAATCTATTTGTGATGTCTATCCGTGTTTTCTGTAAGGAACAAAATCGTGAGAGAGAACTTTTTCCTGGTACGTATTGTGGAAACTATCAGGATTAGAGAACATTGGAATTTCAGATCGATCTCCGGCTATGTTGTATTACCACCACGATTAATAAACGGATGTATATGGTGTCAAGGAAGCCGGCACTTGCCGCTATATCTGTCCTGTAAACGACCGCTGTGTGGGAAACGCGTTAGCCAAGGAGTTGGGTTTGGGATGCCATCGTAAAATACAGTTTATGTAGAAGCCTAACACCTGCTAGTTACCTAAATTTTAGAAGAACAGAGTGTTTAAGTAAAATAATTGGAACCCGATAGTTTTGTGACCTCTAGCGATTTAAGTTATTAGAGTCCCTTAGAAAAGAACATCCTCCATGCATAACTGTCGTGAACAACATAAGATAACTCTGGAAGGAAATTTTGTGACTGTACCGAGAGATAAACTCCATGCGTAGCAAGAGGACGGACCCAACGTGAACGCCAGTTATGCCGCCGAGCCAGTGAAACCGGGCGCAGCCGTACTGTCAGCTGTGCTGTCAGCAACTTACAATCTCACGAGCGCGACGTGTGTCGCACCTTAGCACCTCAAGCTGCACTGAATCTCAACACAGAAATTCTTAACCATTATATAACGAACCCTATGAATAACTTTATGCACAGTTTCCATAGTCAGGAACTTACTTTGCTCCCTACACACTTTTTATATGACAAATGAACTCTAATTTTATTAAAAACCAAAGCACCTACAGGTAAGTCATATCGACGTCTTCGAGATGCAACCAGCTTCGTCGAGCCGCCAATATTGATTATATGGAAGCAGGTAAGTGAGAGAATTAACAAAAGGAACAACAATCATATCCTTGAACGATTGACTGGGTGACTGATAATCACAAATATTTGCAAAAACAAATCAACACAGCAAACAGCATATCACATGTTTAATAATTATTGGTCTGTTCATTGAAGGCGACACAAAACCACTTTTCATCAGAGTCTTGTTAAAGGAAGTATTAACCTGACATCACACTATTCCACAGCATTACACACAACATTGCCATTACTTAATGACAGTTTTCTTGTGGGTAGAAGTATCAAAGATCGGTTGGAATGAAAATACAAACGAGAGCTTAAAGGAATACCAGGGGATGCTTACACTCATTTTGCTACGAAATGTAACTGGAGGATAAGGAAGTTTTGTTTGAAAGAAATAATATTTTAAACTTTTGCTTTTGTTGCGTTTTTGCCATGTCTTGTATCACTATGACGAGTTGCCAATTACTTATGTCTAATTACTGTGTCCAATTACTTAAGTCCATGTATTATCTCATTGTCGTTCATTTTCACTGTTTTATTACTACCTATTTAGAGAATTTTGCTAAAGTTTTGCAAGCACCAGTAATTTAGTATTTGTATCAACCTAGAGTTTCCATGTGCCGCTGTGTTACTGTATTGATGAGGATAATCATTTTGTAGGATTTCAAGTATGCTAGAGTAAGTTCCCGAGTACTGCCAATTATTTGTTTAATAATAATGATGTCTTAGGTGATAAATTGTTTTGGGAGAGTAGGATGTAACCATGCTTTATTTTGATTTGTATTTGAATGTTTATCTGCAGGGACATACCACATGCCTACCCCCGTGATAGATAACGTAAACAGAGTGAATCACACCCACAGAACGAGCAAGCTTTGGCCATATACCTAGTCTGTTGGATGAACAAGAGAACCACCCGCAAGGGCACGTAATTACGTGACGCGGCTGGCACCCGCGCGGTCCCTTAGCTGTCTGTGTCGTTCTTCACTTTTCCGTTCCGCGACATAGTCTATCCTACCCACTTTCATCTGTCAAATTTCAACAGACACAAAACTATTCAGCCCAGACTTTGATCTTCCATGTCGAAGAAGAGTTCACGAGAACAGTGTTCCGTGCTCTCTGACGACAGCTGATCAGGCAACGTCAGACGCGAACCGCGTCTAGCCCGCAGCTAAACGCCAGTAAGCGGAAATCTCTGTTCAAAACCTTGAGCCTTCTTTGTTTCCCATTGTATTTTCCGAAGGAATACCCACTATTGAAGTAGCAGCATTTAACTGTATGACGTGTACCAGGACACTGCGAGATAACCAATAATAGACGGAGTTTTAAGCAACCAGCTGGGTCCAATGAGGCCAACACCATGGAGTAATAGAGACGGCGAGTATAGTCGCAAAATGTTGAGAGGATGAAGACGGCGAATTTGGTCGCAAAGTAAAGTTAGTCGCTAAATGTTGAGAGGATGAAGACGGCGAATTTGGTCGCAAAGTAAAGTTTTGTTGCAAGATGTTGAGAGGATGAAGACAGTGAATTTTGTCGCGCAGTAAAGTTTTGTTTTAGGTGAGAGATGTCGAGTTTGAAGAAGTATTAAGTAGCTATCTTGGAGTCGCAGAATTGTCATTTACACAGTTAAGAAGGCGACAACGTCGTGTCAACGATGCGCCGTGCACTATACCTTCATAAAGTGAAAGTCCTTCAGAAATTACGCTCAAATTATATTCTAATCCAATTTCTTACGCGTTCTGTCTCCACTATGGAAATCTCTAGATTCCCTTCGAGTTTTATTTTTCTCCTCTTGTTAGCAACAGCCTTGACATCCAACGACACAATCTACGCCCCACCTGCACCAAACTGGTGTAACTTTTTTTTCTCAGTTTCACTTGATGGTGTTTTGCAAATATATTGACGCATGAGAAACTTCCTCTCACAATGTGAACGTTATTGTAGTTAGATGGTCAGCCCACAGTTACATGTAACTTAGTTTGTTTAGTGATATGGTATATACAACAATTTAATATGATACTTGTGTACCTTACTTTTATATTTTCATGTTTTTGTAACAATTATGTTTGGGCTAAAATGGATTTAATAGGACCTATGTTACGGGGTTGTGACGTATCTGTCACTTATGAAGTAATTTACTATGGCATAATGTAATTTTAAACAGAACCCGCTGTAACAACGCATCTAACGTGATGTCACGAGTAATCCCATTTCTGTTTTGTTGGTCATCGTTGAGTAAACCAAATCGATTGCGCACATCTATTGCCTTTTATTCAGTAACAGTATACCCCTTTTGTGACATTAATATTTGTCACTTCTCATTTTGAAGCACATAAATAAGCTCCTCGGGCGCAGGAGCCCAAGAACATGTAGAGCAGGCTGTTACAACCGAGCTCCAGGGAGCCGGAGCGCTCCGGAGCGCTCACTGCGGCAGCTCGGAGCCCGCGTGGAGGGGGAAAGCGAACTCACTGCCCCCTGGCCGCATGCAGCCGTAATAATCCGTGCTCAGTGACAGCTATGACTAGCCGCGGGAGCTCTGTACCTCTGTTGGAGGATACCTTTCTATTCATTGAGAGGCATGGTCGACCGCAGTGTTTTGTATGTCATAAAGTATTTAATTCTGCGAAGAGGTACAATGTACAGAATTAAATACAGTCGGGTAGAAGGCGTTACACGCAGAGAACTGGTAGCCAGGCTTAAGAACGACATACCAGTAGACGTATGTTTAAAAACGGATTCGTAATACGGAGGGTATCAAAACATGCAACATAGTTCGTGTCCTGTAATGCACCAAGAGGCACTGTGTGCTGAAACAGTTGAGCTAGGTGACGTAATGAAAGATGTCGTGAGGTGTGTGAATTTTGTGCGTCGTCAAAGGATTCCTGAAAGATGTGGAAGCAGAGTATGGGGATATATCTTACCACAGTACAGGTCGTTGGCTGAGTCGTGGAAAAGTTCTTGATGTTTTCTTTGCCATTAGTGAGGAAATACCACTTTTCTAGAAATGAAAGGGGAAGAAATGCGTTGTCTGAAAGATATAAAATGGATATCAGACCTGGCGTTCCTAGCTGACATAACTATGCATCTGAATAATTTAAATCTGTCATTGCAGGGCAAAGGGCAGCTAATCGTTGACATGCACGACCAGATCAAAGTGTTCATGGAAAAGTTACGTTTATTTGAGAGGCAGATGAGTAATGGACATCTAACGTTCTTCAATCATTTTGCTTCTTTAAAACTACCTGAAGGTACTACTTTCGGCGATTACCAAGCAAACTTAAAGCAGCTCATCACGTCGTTTGAAACACGATTCCGAGACCTCACTAGTTTGGAAATGGAACTTAAGGTGTTCAGCGCTCCTTTTTCAGTTTCCACCGATGACTTGTCATCGTCACTTCAATTGGAGATTATTGATTTGCAAAATTCAACTTTGTTGAAAGAGAGGTACTACAACACGTTGTATTTGTCACGATGGTAGTGTTCATTACAGAAAAAACATTTCCCAAACTACACAACAATGCCGCTCAGATCATGTGCATGTTCGGATCTGCGTTTTGATGTGAGCAGCTTTTCTGAGCAATGAAAACTGTTACAAAGTAAGGAACGATCGCTTCTTCAGGATGCAACAATGAAGGCCATCCTCCGCATTAACGCTGCGAACACTTTGACGCCTGATATTTCCGATCTTGCAATGAAAAGAAAATTTCAAACTACAGAGGCCCAATAAATTTAGTATGCAATTTCTTGTAAAACATTTGTTTCTTATTTATTTTCTGAAGATCGTATTTCCTGTTGTAGCACGTCACCACGTCTTAGCAGCTAAGAGTGTGAAGTTGTCGATCCTGTAAGACGCAGCTGGCACATCAAAACGCTTGCCTTGCCGCCTGCCTCAACCAGCCGTGCCACGTGCCGGCTTGCCGGCCCACTTGACTGGTCACAGCTAGCGACACGGCTCCATGGAACAGGGAGCGCTCCGCGGCTCACAACGGAGCCCACGAGCTGGAACAGCCTGATGTAGAGACTGTGTAAAGTACAGACAGCGCAGTGGACAGCGTCGGTATGCTTCATCTCTCTCTCGCTCTTACACCTGACGCTTGCTTCCTGCGCAGAGCACTTGCTCCCTGCGTACGGAATTTGACAGACGTAGCCGCCTCGGCTTCGCCCCTCAGCTGCCGCGTGCAGCCCTGACGCCGCGCTGGCCTTGGAAATTATCTGCCACGCACCTTTCTGATTTAGCGCGAGATTCGGCCTTGCAGTCAGCTGTCACTCTGACGTAGCCTCTGCGCAGATCTTTAGCAAACGGTTCCTGTCGGAACGCCATTAATGACGTTTCATGCCACTACGGCTTACTCAATTACTATTCGCGCCCCTTTAATTATGTTTTTTTTATACCTGAAAGCCTATTCATGATTCCTCTGTCAGCTAACTTTCCAGCTTTATCCAATAAATCAAATGATCACCTATCGTCAATTGATGACTTGCTAAAACATGAAAAAGGACAAATTTCTTACGTTCGCCTGTTGGCATACTTGAATGAATGACAAACAGCCACAAACTAAACTAAAGAAAAGAGAAAACAAGAACCTATCAGGCATGTGCCCTCCCTTAGTTTTAAGAGTGCAATTCTAATATCACCTAATGTGGAAAAACTAGTGTAGTGTAGTGAAGTGTTCCCTTAGTAATAACTCCCTTTTCAACTGTGTTTTGAAACGTGTGAATCTCCCCTCATACCCCCCTCCCCTGCGCTGAGTTCCAGTGCACGGCCCTGGCCACGGCCACGCCCCCTTCCCGCCGGCAGCCTGCGCGCTGCCCGCTGAGGACAACACACCACGCCCCTCGCGCCAGGCGCCCCCGCAGTGACTCATCAGTGGTGATATGTTTATATTTTCAACTTATTCTAACAAAAGAAAAAAAAGACATTTTTACTTCAACCTAGCAACAAGAACACTCGACATGTTTATCTAATTCACACTGCTATGTTTTGTTCTAATTTTGTTTTTATATTCTATGATATTTTATGATGTTCTGATGTTTTACAATGTTTTGATGTTTTATGATGATTCTTGTATACACACAATATTGTTGACATGTGTAAGTTCCTTTGCGAACCCTAGGAGGTCTTTAGAGTCTCTATATCCTCCCATAGGTTAAGACCCCTGCTGTCTTCCGTGAGGGCCATTCTTAATTAAGTAATGTTTACTTTGTTTTACAAGCTAAATTTGTTTACATTCAAATGATAATTACATTAAGCGAATTCAGGTACGTTCTCCGCTCCCACGGAAGGGGGAGGAATGTAAAGGATGAGCCAGACAATAAGGGATTTTACTTTATTATATGAGCCTCCAACCGGTAACTTCATTTTTCCATTGCGGCCAAACCACGGCCGGCAGTGTCAGCTGCCTGTAAATTCTTTCGTCCCACGGTCTAGTAACAGGAAGTCAGCACCGAGGAAGGGCACCTTGATCAGGCGCTTCTCTCATGTGCTTACGAGGTAACGCCGCCCCAGGCGTCGCTTAGCAGGCAACGCTCTGGCCGCCCGCACGATTTGCTCGGTCCTGACCAATCAGGGTGGAGGAAGCCGCGTGGTGCGTCGAATATACCCGGCCGCCCGTCGCCGGGCCCTCTCTCTTGTATTCTTGCTCACCCGCGAGTCGGATGCGCGCCCTGTAGCACTGAACATCTCCCGCTTCTCCCGGTGCTGCGGCACTGTGGACTTAGTTTTGGCAGACAACAACTTTCGGTAGCTTCGCAAACAATGTTCGCCAAATTGTAAGCTCTGGCTCACCCTCACCTCCCTAGGCCTATGTAGCCCCTTTCAACATAGCCAATAAATGGCCTTTCTCTAAAAATTACCCTATTATTCCATAACGCCCACCGCCTGCCCATACCCGCCATCCTGTACAATGCTTTTGAAACTGAAGGCACGAAACTACTAAATAAAAGCAAAGGGTATTCTCACTGGAAAGCAACTGAAGCTGAACTGTGATGAAGTGCTTATTACAGTAATTACCTACTTTTCGTCTTCACAAAAAAAAAAAAAAAACTTTACATTTTTGGCAATTTGGTCTTGTACACAGACTTCATGACTTAAAGAAGAATGCGAAAAGAATATTGTTACCGTTAAAACACAAAGCATAAGTGGCATGATCTATTTGTTGCAGCAGGGAACGCTAGGGTGACATTTTGAATTACATTTGATTGAAATTTCCCACGAATTTTTCATGTGGCACAAGCACCTGACGAATCGTTGGACGATTTTTGTGGGTTGAGAAGTATTTGCAGATCGAAGAGGTATTTCGTGGTCAGGACATACGGTCCTTTAGACATATGGTGACATTTGTCGACGTCGGGAATCGAACCTCGCACAGTGGCACCCAAAGGCACAGGAGGTTTTTTTCTTTTTTTGTCAGAATCCTTTTTCATTTTTTTGCCCTCAATCTCAAAGCTAAATTTCGATTCCGTTTTACTTTTGACAGCCTTCTCAATGTTGAAGCTAACACTGTACAAAATGCTAAGCCCATAGCTTTCTACTTCATCGCCGCAATAATCTTTAGGAGAACGTCCACAGATGGCATGAGCGTTTCGGCCACACTTTTGACATGCGTGAGCACCGCTGGTTTCTTTTAAGCAGAAGCGACAAATATCAAAGAAAGAAGGTTTTTCGGTGTCCGCAGAAATGGAAGGGTCTTCGTTAAGCATGGAGGAAAGCGTGGTTTGCACCATCATGGATTGCATTCTCATGTATGTTTGCTGTAGGGAGCTGTGCCTTTTGCATTGATTCATCTCATCTTCCTTTCTGCTGCTGTGTTGTTTCTGCGCTCTTTACTATGTCTCCCAGCTCTTCCTCAGTCTCTACATCCTGCTAAACGTCGTCAGGCAGAGAGACGTCGAGAGACCTACGCTAGCTTTGCAGCCGAACAGAACTTCGTATGGTGACCTGTTAATTCCAGAATAAAATGGTCTGTTTTCATAAGTTGGAAGAGCCGCAGTCGGTCACTCCAGCATCTAGGTTTTTCATCTCGCTTCCAAGCACACAGCATATTTTCAGTGTCCTAATTTCCTCTTTCGACGCTCACCTAACTTTGGGAGCGGCGCGGCTTACCATGACGATCTTCATTGTGGGCCAATACTCCTTTAGGGTGCTTACCACCTTGTTTGCAAGTTCCATGCCATTATCGGACTGTAGAATCGTTGCAGAACCAAGCAACGAAAATTTTCTGATGAGATTGTAGGCTACGTCTTCCGCTCCCTTTGATTTCAGAGCCCTGAGAACGAACTACAAACTTAGAGAGATGCTTTTGGTAGATCATTATAAACTTGTACTCTCTATCAGGATGAGACTGAAAATCGATGAGATCGACGTCATAAGAGAAACTGAATTCGTAAAATACCATTGGCTTGATAACAACACTTCTTTTTGCACATTTTTAATTCTTCTGGCGAGGCTCACAAAGGTGAATGTACAGCTCAGTATCATGAAGGGTAACGTTCACATACTTGGATCAAAATTCTTTAAACATCCTGTTCCGCTCTCCATGACCAACAGCCAAATAAGTCGGTGTCGGCAACGTAAAATTGAATACCATTCGCCGCGCTGGGTAGCCGCGCGGTCTCGGGCGTCTTGTCACGGTTCGCGCGGCTACTCCCCGTCGGAGGTTCGAGTCCTCCCTCGGGCATGGGTGTATGTATCGTCCTTAGCGTAAGTTAGTTTAAGTTAGATTAAGTAGTGCGTATGCCTAGGGACAGAGTTTGGTCCCCTAAGACCTTACAACAAAATTCAAAAAAAAATAAATTTGAATACTATTCGTACCTTCTTTAACACGATAGATCAACTCAGTCTTATTCTATACCATCATCACGTCATGGTGTTTCAGCAGCCACTAGTCCTGTGCTTCCATCTTCATGTTCGTCTTACCCTTTTCACACTGCTGAGTAACTTTTGGTAACTGGTTTCGGTTAGGAAAGCTCAGTTTTTAGCAGCCTTGGCTCTTACTTAAGGTAAGTAATCGCAGAAACATCGTTGCTTTGCAGCATGGGTGATTCCTGTCTTGGTACCGCATTCCCTTCCGACATGGTAATAAAGGAACAACGGGGAAGGATGACGGAATACCCTCTGTGGAAAATCAGCCAAATGCTATACACTGGAGAACTGTACGATGTTCAACTATCACGCCACGGATATCGTTGTAACAGTTAACTTCAATACCTATTATGGCGATATCCGTGGCGCGATAATTGAAAGTCGTACAACAATACGCAACCATTAAACAAAGACTCGAACGCCACCGTAAACAGTGTTACTGGGGAAAAAATGGCGGGTAAGGCATATTATACACTCTGCCAGGAGGCAATCCGACAAAGCATACAATGCCTACGCAATGTATAAAATATCAATCTTTTCATACTTTGACGTTCAATTTTAGGCATTCTATACATTGGCTAAAAAGCACTCCGTCTTCAGGCCACAAGTGGCCCATCGGGACCATCCGACCGCCGTGTCATCCTCAGCTGAGGATGCGGATAGGAGGGGCGTGCGGTCAGCACACCGCTCTCCCGGTCGTTATGATGGTTTTCTTTGACCGGGGCTGCTACTAGTCGGTCGAGTAGCTCCTCAATTGGCATCACGAGGCTGAGTGCACCCCGAAGAATGGCAACAGCACATGGCGGCCTGGATGGTGACCCATCCAAGTGCCGGCCACGCCCGACAGCGCTTAACTTCGGTGATCTGACGGGAACCGGTGTATCCACCGAGGAGAAGTGTATCAGACCATGCGTGCCGAATAAGTGGGTGCGCCAAGGACCGGGCACCCGCATACATAATCTTGTGTGTGCGCCGCATTTACAAAATATTTAGTTTGATAAAAACGAAATAAACATTTTTCATTTGCCTTTATCGAAAAGTAATGATCTATTAAAATACTGAGATGGAAGTTAAAATTTCTAATCTCTAAAGCATGAAAGACAACCGTCCTTGCCTTTCTCTGGCCAAGTCAAAAGCACTCCCCAGAATAACAGTCGCACTATACTGTAAATAGAATTCCGTCTCTTCGGCCTGCTTTCATGTTTCCATACAAGTGACTCGCTAGAAAACTACCACTCCACTTCTAACGAGTTGTTTTAAAATACGTGCTTACCAATATTGAGCAAAAATAAAAAATAATTCAAGATGCAAGAAAGCGGACTGCTGCAGACTACCTCAACAGTTTTATTAATTTAACAGCGGTGTGGTTTAAGGTTTCAGTGGAATTGTTTCCACGTAACCTGGATTGTTATGGTTTTGTTTGTTGAGACAAAGGATGCAGGAGGTCCGCCACTGACATGCATCTTGCAACTGATACCACAGCTTTGCTCCAAAATAAGTCAATTACCAGGTTTGTATCGCAGCCAGAGTGTGATATTGGACCCCTCCCCTTGCCTATGCAAACTTCGTATATAGTGAAGCTATGATGAAACTGTGATTATAACAATGTTTATCAATCACAAAACTCATTTTCAATAAGCAAGGCTACATAAATGTGAAATATACGCAGCACTCATATCTTACAGGTCTGCTGGATGCAGTGGCTGTAAAATTAGGAGAAACCTCCGCAGCTACAGTGAAAGCAATCTTTTAATTTACTGGAGGTTCCGATTCTCCCGTTTCATAGTCTGTTTCTACAGATTCTGCACAATACAGAAATGTACGATACAGCGTTTTATTTGAGATCATAGATATAGAATTAAATAAAAATACTGTTTTCCTACAACAGCTAAAAGCTCACCTTTCTCACATGGTGTGGAATCAACACCACATTCTACAATTTGGGCAGACGGTCTCCGATACAAGAGACTGGCCATATCGCCATAAAAAGCAAAGCCTGACAGTTCTCTTTCACTACTGCTCTTCAGAGATTTCCACTTTGATCTGAAATACAAATTTAGAGTTCAATCAAATTTAATTTAAAAATTAACAAGAATGTTCATGTTTATATTACAAACATTACTTGTATCTAAAAAGCTACAACATCCGCAATTGATCGGGTGTTGGTACGTATCCATCTTCAACCACAGCTTTAGATAGTTCTGTAAAAACATCACCATTTCGGAATCTTTTTCCGTCTAGCAAATTTAAGATATGCTTTTTCTCTGTTAAGTACAGCACATGGATTATCCCCTACTCGGTACAGTACTTCTTTTACTCCTTAGTTGCACAAAATCTCTTTTCCTCCATATTACGAGACATTTAACGCTAGATGAGACGAAACACAACACAAAACCTGACACTTGGCTCGTGAGATAAAAGAGAGGAAAAAAATTGTTAGGGATGGATAGAGACTGCGCCTGTTGTGTACGGATTCAGGGGAAATTGGCCACCGTCCGTAAACAGCTGGAAGCTGTGTTGGCTGTGGTCGACAGGCTCCAGGCTGTTGCCCTGGGCCACGGTGACACTGGGACACCCGAGGCGAGCGCTTTGGCGCCTCAGGAACCTGCATCATCGCCTGGGATCTCTGATGCCACTGCGCCCTCGGATTCGGATGTCCCTGCCGGTCGACACTTGAATGACGGTGATTGGCGAACCCTGGCGGGGTCGCGAATCACTGGGTGGAAGGCGAAAGTTGGCGCTGGCTCCGTAACAGGTCTGAGGTGCTGCCCACTGCTGAAAGTACTTCTGAGCCAGGATGGGCGGCCTCGTCTGTTGCGGCAGTGGCCGGTCTTCCTGAGAGGTCCGGACAAGCGCAGAAGATGGGATTACTTGTCATTGGGAGCTCCAATGTTAGGCGGGTGATGCAGTCCCTTAGGGATAAGGACGGGAAGAAACCAATGTGCACGCCGTGCGCATACCGGGGGGAGTCATCCAAGATGTGGAAAGGGTCCTTCCGGATGCCATGAAGGGTTCAGGGTGCAGCCAACTGCAGGTGGTGGCCCATGTCGGCACTAATGATGTGTGTCGCTATGGATAGAAAGAGATTCTGTTTGGTTTCCGGCCGTTATCTCAGTTGGTGAAGACTGCCAGTCTTGCTATCGAGATGAAGGCAGAGCTCACCATCTGCAGCATCGTCGACAGGACCGATTGCGGACCATTGTTACAGAGCCGAGTGGAGGGTTTGAATCAGAGGCTCAGACGGTTCTGCGACCGAGTAGGCTGCAGATTCCTCGACTTGCGCCAAAGGGTGGTGGGGTTCCGGGTTCCGCTAAATAGGTCAGATGTCCACTACACACAAGAGGCGGCTACACGGGTTAGACAGTCTTGGGAAAGATCAAAAAGGGCTCCAGTCTCAAAGGATACAGGACAAAGAAACGACGAGAATCGACCAAGCAACAGACCGTATTGTAGTTGTAAATTGTTGTAGCTGTGTTGGAAAAGTACCAGAGTTTCAACCGCTGACAGAAAGCACTGAAGCTGAAATCGTTATAGGAACAGAAACGTGGCTAAAGCCGGAGATAAATTCTGCCGAAATTTTTACAGAGGCGCAATCGGTGTTCAGAAAGGATAGATTAAATAAAGTAGATCGTGGTGGGTTTGTGCCTGTTAGTAGTAGTTTATCTTGCAGTGAAGTTGAAATAGATAGTTCATGCAAATTACTGTGGGTGGAGGTTATGCTCAACAGCCGTACCAAAATAATAATTGGCTCCTTCTACCGACCCCCCGACTCAGATGATATAATAGCTGAACGCTTCAAATAAAACTTGAATCTCATTACAAATAAGTACCCCACTCATACAGTTATAATTGGTGAAGACTTCAATCTACCCTCGATTTGTTAGCGAAAATACATTTTCATAACCGGTGGTAGACAGAAAACATCTTCAAAAATTGTTCTAAATGCTTTCTCTGAGAATAACTTCGAACAATTAGTTCATGAGCCCACACGAATTGTAAATGGTTGCGAAAACACACTTGACCTCTTAGCCACAAATAATCCTGATATAGAATAGAGAGCGTCATGACGGATACAGGGATTAGTGAACACAAGGTCACTGTAAAGAGGCTCAAAAAACTATATCAACCAAAACTACTAAAAATAAACGCAAAATATATCTATTTAAAGCAGCAGATAAAAATTCGCTTGATGCCTTCCTAAGACGGAGTCTCTATTCCTTCCAAGCTAATTATGAAAGTGTAGACCAGATATGGCTCAAATTCAAAGGTACTGTATCGACAGCAATAAGTAGGTTCTTACTGCATAAGTTAGTAAGAGGCGGGACTGATACACCATTGTACACAAACACGTCACAACACTGTTGCAGAAACAACGAAAAAAGCATGCCAAATTCAGAAGAACGCAAAATCCCCAAGACGAGCTAAGTTTCACGGAAGCTCGAAATTTAGTGCAGACTTCAATGCAAGATGCTTTTAATAGTTTCCACAACGAAATATTGCCTCAAAATAAGGTAGAAAACCCAAAGAGATTCTGGTCGTATGTAAAGTAAACCAGTAGCAAAAAACAGTCAATACCGTCACTGCGCAATAGCGATGGAAATGTTACCGATGGTGGTGCCGCTAAAGCGGAGTTACTAAATACAGTTTTCCGTAATTCCTTCACGAAACAAGACAAAGTAAACATTCCAGAATTCAAAACCAAAACAGCTGTTAGCATCAGTGACCTAAAAGTGGATATCTTAGGTTTTGCGAAACAACTCAGATCATTTAAGAAAGGCAAGTTTTCTGGTCCAGATGGTATACCAGTGAGGTTCCTCTCAGAGTATGCAGACTCAATAGCGCCTTTCTTAGCAATCATATTCAACCGCTCACTTGACGAAAGGTCTGTTCCTAAAGACTGGAAAGTAGCACAGGTCACACCAATATTAAAGAAGGGAAACAGGAGTAACCCACTGAATTACAGACACATATCACTGACCTAAATTTGCAGTAGGATTTTGGAGCATACACTGTACTCCAACATTATGAATCACCTTGAAGAAAATGACTTATTGATACATAACCAACACGGATTCAGAAAATATCGTTCTTGTGGAACACAGCTAGCTCTTTATTTCCATGAAGTAATGAGTGCTGTCGACAAGGTATCTCAGATCGATTCCATGTTCCTAGATTTCCAGAGGGCTTTTGATACCGTTCCTCACAAGCGACTATTAATCAAATTGCTTGCATATGGAGTATCGTCTCAGTTGTGTGACTGGATTCGTGATTTCCTCTCAGAGAGGTCACAGTTCGTACTGATAAACGGTAAATCATCGAGTAGAACAGAAGTGATATCTGGCGTTCCGCAAGGTAGTGTCATAGGCCCTCTGCTGTTCATGATTTATATAAATGATCTAGGTGATAATCTGAGCAGCCCCCTTAGAATGTTTGCAGAAGACGCTGTAATTTACCGTCTAGTAAAATCATCAGGCGATCAATTCCTATTACAAAATGATCTAGAGTGAATTTCTGTATGGTGCGAAAAGTGTCAATTAGCAGTAATCAAAGGAAAGTGCGAGGTCTTCCACATGGGTGATAAAAGAAATCCGATAAATTTTGGGTATACGATAAATCGCACAAATCTAAGGGCTGTCAATTCGACTAAATACCTAGAAATTACAATTACTAGGAACTTAAATTGGAAAGACCACATAGATAGTATTGTGGGGAAGGCGAAACAAAGACTACCCTTCGTTGGCAGAACACTTAGAAGATGCGACAAACCCACTAAAGAGACAGCCTACATTACACTTGTCCGTCCTCTGCTGGAATATTGCTGCGCGGTATGGGATCCTTACCAGGTAGAATTGACGGAGGACAGCTCGTTTCGTGTTATCGCGCAACAGGGGTGAGAGTGTCACTGATATGATACGCGAGTTGGGGTGACAGTCGCTGAAACAAAGGCGGTTTTCTTTGCGGCGAGATCTATTTACGCAATTTCAATCACCAACTTTCTCTTCAGAATGCGTAAATATTTTGTTGACGCCCACCTACGTAGGGAGAAATGATCATCATAATAAAATAAGAGAAATCAGAGCTCGAACGGTAAGATTTAGAAGTTCCTTTTTCCCACGCGCCATTCGAGAGTGGAATGGTAGAGAAGTAGTATGAAAATCGTTCAATGAACCCTCTGCCAGGCACTTAAGTGTGAATTGCAGAGCAACAATGTAGATGTAGACACTCCCATAACGCTTCAAAACTGGTTATGCGTTTACGAGGGAGCGAAAATCTATCGCGGGAGATGGAAAACCAGCAAGTAGAACAGCATTTTTAGAATCGAGTTTGAAGTGTATACATGACCAACAGAAGTGGTTTTGGGAATATTTCACTGTAAAAATACAGGAACCAGCCACTTTTTTAATGCGTTTTATTTATGCCAATATGCATTTCGGGTTTGCACCCATCTTCAGCTGGCAAATTATATGGATCTTCAGTTACTACAGTAGTACAATCTCGACAGCAGTTTGGATGCTGCGGCAGGCCTGTGCAAAAGCAACGATTGCAATCATTTACTTTAATTTCGCGAGTTTAAAGTTACGCACTATCAGTTGTTCATTTTACTTACATTCTCCTCTCCTTGTTTTTTCTTGGCTTTTCTTCTTTTATGCAGCAACACAAACACTTTTTATCACGCATTTTCCACAGGCGCACTGCGTTATCCGCCATGTTGTCGACTGACAGTTTTTGTTCACATACAAACGGTTTATCTATGGACAGAGTTGTATTTTACGAAAGTTTTGAGGTTCTAAGATAAGCTACTGTTTTCCAAACATTGACTTGCGTGATAGAACTATTCTAAGTACGATGTATACTTTTTTTTTTTTTCAGCATTGAAGATAATAAAGTAACATAACACATTTATACAAAGCAGTAATTGATACATTTACAATATAACAAAGACAGAATTAAGATTTTTATGTTTTATATTATTACATGCATTTGTTGGGTTTATATTAGATTATGTTAATTCTTGATTGTGCTTAGTAAGTGGTTTGATAAGTAGAGTGTGGAAGTTTTTCAGAAATATTCGGTTTGGCAGCTCTGTTTGGTCGTTAAGTATGTCAGAAGGGGATGCATGTTTATGTGAATAAATTTCGATTTCTTCTAGGAGCTCAACAGTCCAAATAAAATGGACAAATTGTTATGGTTTTGGGAAAGCGATTTACGAAATGCGGTTTTGCGAGCCTATGTAAACTAGGTGAGTGTGTGTCTAGTAAGTACACTACAAATAAACAAAACGAAAAAGCAACAGAAGTCCCTTTTGAACGCCTCACATGCTACACGTGGTCACTCTACGGCTACAAATTTCCTTCTTTTTGTTGTGGCCGATGACGATTGTGTTGGCTTGTGCAGTTTTGTCAGTGCATTCACTTCAGTTCTCCTGTATTGCTGTACCTGGCAGGTGTACCGGAACGCGTGTGATGATTTCAACACCTCACGATGGCTAAACACGTGCAGTTGTAACTACACCGACAAGCCCGTACACACGACATTCAGGTAAACTTTAACCTTCTTATTTCAACACGGTCTTAACAGACGACGCTCTGGCGATACTGACAAGCCGTTAACCGTTTTATACAACCAAAAAATGGTGCTGGAAAAGGCAAGCTCATTTAAGTGTCAGTTTCTTACAAAAATTTATTATTTTTTCTCACTTGTCTCAGCTCTAATACCACTGTCATCACTTTCGACATTTAAACATAATTTTCCTGGAATATTTAGATCATTTAAAAAAGTTAACAGCTCGAAGTATTAATTCCTGATTTCTTACATTCTCTTTTTTATTCCTTCGGAAAACTGCTTCTAATACTTCTTATTTTGGAAACTGCAGTCAATATACTGACAGAAAGTTCTATTTCTTATAGCTTCCTGTAGTTTTGAAGTCCCGCTTAGGCGAAAGTTTTACTGCAATTGACTCTGAATTTTATTTTACAAGTTCTAAAACTAGACTGAATGATGTCAGCAGACGAAACGTCGCTGCATATAAATAAATTTATTAAGCAATCCAGACAATTATATTAGCAAAAACGAAAGAACGAAAGAAACGAACGGAGGATTCCCCTGTATCCGAAGAACTGTGAAAAACTTGAGTGCCACCTTGTCCCCACCATCACCCAAACCCCATTTTTTCAACCCCGTCCCCCTCGAATACCACATACTGAGAGAGGAATAGGATAAACGATCCATAATTTCGAAGATTTTATAAAAAACAGAAACCGAAACACTTTCAATATTGTTTCGAGATTTGACCGTCGATGAGAAGTGAGCCGAACTGAGTAGTGGCTTCTAGGGGAGGGCGACTTAATTACAAAACCACTTATCTTCAATGAAGAGCTTGTTTCTTTGAACAGCTCGTTAATAATTCCCCCAAAAAGAATATTCTATGACGTTCGGAGGTTAACAGTTAAGGTACTTTCATACAGTAAACATCACTTTCCAAGGCATGTTTATCTGATACAACAATGAGTGTTCGGAAACATTGATATAAATCGCAAGATCGTGAATTTACGGGGTTATTTAGTTACCAGATAAAACCAATGCTGCCTTGTCCCATGTGGCATCTCCATCGCAAGTCCACCAGCCTACCTCTTCGTGCTTTGTGGTGTGTGTGTGTGTGTGTGTGTGTGTGTGTGTGTGTGCGTGTGTGTGTGTATTGATTTTGGAAGCTTTGAATTAGGCTCATGGGAACATGAACATGGAGAACGTATCACAGCTGAACTACTGCAAGAATAAAAGTTTTTAACAGGCATATCCAGCATTTTTATAACAAATCACGATGTAAAATATCTGAGGAGCATTTTTACATAAGTTTTAATTTTTGCAATTAACATAGTTATCTTCGTGGATAAAGTAGAACTTACGTTTTCAATATTGCAAAGCGGTGTTCATGAAGTGATTTTCACACAATGTCTCTGTTCGTTATCACGCTGTGAATTTAAGCAGAAAAGAATGAGAGGAGGGAAGAAAAAAATCGGCGCTTTATTGTATGGATAAGAGTTCTTTTTTAAACAATTTCTGAGAGTAAGTCCTTTAGCACTCACAGGCGATCTACATTACGGTTTTTTGTGAGGAAAAAACTATCTGTTGGAAAATTAATTTGCTGTCGGGACACAATACGCTATTTCTTTGAAAATATTGTCAGTGGTGACTGCATTTTGTGATAACCTTAGGAATATATATCTTTGCTTGTTTACAAATGTGAATATCTTTCCTTTTTTCGAACCGGTTTACCTATTTGGCTACACAAAATTCAAAATTCCCAGTATGGAACTCAACACATGAAATTTTTATACTGATACGATGATGGACCATCGAAAATTGTACAGGTAAGATATTGCACATTCCTCTCCTATTAAAAAAGTGTGAGAATTAACTTATAGGATGTGAATACATCTCTTCTTCCTAAACGAGCGTCATTGTACAGAAATTGTTCAACGCCTGCAGTTTGCAAAACGGCTTACTTAACAAATTAAGTGTTGATTACAAATCGTAAAATTATAGTCTGCTGTGAATATAAGAGCAACATTCTTGTTCGTAAGCGAGAATTGAGCGCTTTTTACGGAAATCGCATTTAGAAAAGTAAAGAATCGTTAAAAAGACACCTGAAACGTGCTAATGTGAGAGCGTCTATAAATTTTCTAGCATTTCCTTTTCGTGCGCAGCCAGTTGCCATTAATGCAACATTTATATTAGAAAGATTAGAATTACATTCTTAACTGTTAAAAATGTTATTAATACATGGAGTATAGTTTGTACTTAAGAATGTTTCTTGTTTATTCAACACGATCTCAGTGCATCAGGAAAGAAACAAACTTTTCGGAACTAAACATTTGTTTCGTTATCGTAAATAAATATAAATTAAAGCTAAAGATAATTGTCGACGAGATAGAAATGATATGCTTATGATATTGAGGTCTCATTTACTTAAGCTGTGGATTAAGTCGTGCACTGAGGAGAGAGCAGCTGAAACACGCCAAAAATATATGAAACTGGTTAAGGTTGCTTCTATCAGCATATTTGGCAAACTTTAATCTATATATTTCAAATTAGATTTTCTTGTATCAAAAACATTGCGTAATAGATCGCAGTTACCTTTTATAGAAGATGCAATAATACAATAAACATCGAGCGATTTTTGCTCAAATTTACATCTTACATTGTCGTAACGTTCATCCATCTATGTATACTGTACTTTCATAATGTTCGTATTTCAAAGTTCGCTATAAATCAAATATTATTCGAGGGAACAATGCCCAGTAGCAGAATCATATAAATCACTTTAATCAGATCATGATCACGGCAGCTTAATCACGTTTTATTTTAGGTGGAGATCACAGTCCAACATAAACAGTCACGACACTCATTACCGTGAAAATTGTTACCGACTGACAGTTGGTGCGACACTAGCGCCCCAAACGGCGATTAAGTAGCTGTAAAATTAATGTTCGTTTTTGAATGTTTTTCTAGTTAGCTATGGAAATAGTTGATATATTTTTGCTTTCAAAGCATTATTAAGTTATCAAGAGGTATGAATGACGACGAAACAAATGAAAAAACAGTGATATAAGCAGCAATTTAATGATGGAGAAATACCTTCGAATATGTGTATAATTGTAGCTTAATCCGCTAAAAACAAGAGAATATAGACATGTATTTCATGCGTGAGAAGAAAACATTTCTTTCTTTGTCTGTTCCTATTATGACAGTCACTTTCCTTGACACGTAACAACTTTATAGGGAGCCAAGTGTTTTACATAGTCTTACACTTCACTCGGTTTTCTAATACATAAATATTTTTGTAAATGTAATTACTTTCGCTTCAGATGAGAATGTATTGAGGATTCTTGTCGATTGTGGCTCAGATGCAGCAATAATTGTGGAAATGGTTTCTTCTGTGTCTGGAAACAATTTATTTCTTTTATTCATTTATTATCACACCACTCTGGTTTTTCTTTCAGCGACAGTTGTGGTGGACACCACACACATCCATGCCCGAGGCAGGATTCGAACCTGCGACCGGAGCGGTCTTGCGGTTCCAGACTGAAGCGGCTAGAACCGCTCGGCCACACTGGCCGGTGTCTAGTTCTTCTTCTTGTTCCGATTTATTGCGCTGCAAACGCTCCCGTTGGTAAAAACCATTCTACAAGCCAATATCAACAATTAAGATTCGCTTTCGCTTTCAAGATATCTCATCGAACTCAACAGTGTAACTTCCTGGCCACATGGTGCGCTGCAATCGCAGTGGGTAACAAAAAAAGAAACTCAGTGTCGCGACTGTTGTGTTAGTTTGTGATAGAGATCTTCATCGCTTTGTAGTCTTGACCATACAACACGTGTAAAAGTAGGCTGAAACACTGGATGTCCCCAGAATTTCTAGCAATTTCTCATTTCTTCTAGATGCTGATCATAATTCATTTATATACAGGACACTACATATAAAAGACTGACAGCGATAGATAAGAGCGAAAATTCACAATCACAAAAATTATCTAACGAAATCGATAAATAGATTATTATTGACCATTTTCTTCGGAGATACAACTGAAGTCGGGTACGTCAAGTTCTGGTGTGCGTGTTCGGAACTAAAACAGGTGATAAGCAGTTGTGACTGACGTCCGACACAAATGACACTGCAGTTTCAAGCCCACACTTTTGAAAACGACTCGCCCAATTTCACATAAGCTGATGTTGTCGACGTGGCATTTGTTTAAGACTTTTGTAATGGAAACGCTGTTGATTGTTGATAACTGTAATTATCGACAGACCCAGTACCGTCTCCTCGTGTTTTCAATGAAATTCACGAGTTTGGTACATTTTATAGTAGCTCCTGAATGAAATATGAATGAAGCAGAAGTAGAAGCCAATCTTGACTTGGTGCATGATAGAAGTACAGAAAGCAAACGAAGAACGCCAACGTCTACTTGTACTTTTACAGACAAAACTACGACAAAAATTGCAAGAAATCTTATACCCTTAGTATGGTCTCTCAGTTCGCTGCAACAGTCACCTAACATCCCGATTGGTGCGGTATAATGTCAACTCAGTTTTTAGCGCTTCTTCCGTTTTCTTTGTACTTCCGCTGTTCACGATTATCTTCCTTGTAATTATACCTTATGACATCTCTCCTAAACGATTATGAATAATTCTGTTTAAGTCAATCAGTTCTGTTATCATTTACTTTTAATTCTTTTCTCTTCTTTATCAGCTGTCTGGCACCCCTTGAAATTTTGTTTCGCAACTTATTTATAATTCAAAAATTCCGTAGACACAGGAGTTTTATCAACCATGACGCCGGCCGCGGTGGTCTCGCGGTTCTAGGCGCGCAGTCCGGAACCGTGCGACTGCTACGGTCGCAGGTTCGAATCCTGCCTCGGGCATGGATGTGTGTGATGTCCTTAGGTTAGTTAGGTTTAAGTAGTTCTAAGTTCTAGGGGACTGATGACCACAGCAGTTGAGTCCCATAGTGCTCAGAGCCATTTGAACCATTCAACCATGACGTTATGTAAGTTATGCAAACGCATAGTTGAGAAGGGCGTATAATGAAAATTATATTATAGAAAAATATACATTTGTGATGTTCGTATCAATATCCCAATTACTTACATGAGCTATTAAGAAAATGTTTCTGAACTGGAAGGTACTAGTGGTTTTACTCACATACACAATTCCACTTAGGCTATGGCCGAATGGTTGCACCTTGATTAGGTTTTCCGTAACTTCCCCCAAAAAATAAAGCCGTATGATGGTATGATTCCTTCATGCGGCCGACGGTTCCTTTATTTCCTTATCTTCGTCTCGTACGAAGGACTCTGTCTCCATTGACCTCCACAAAGGTAGATATTCTGCAGTTATAGGGATTTAAATATACGCCGCAATTCACCTTCTGCTGTTTGGCAGAGGATACTTTGTGTTCCACTACTACTTATCCACATTCCTATTCCTGTCGCGGTTGGTCAGCGGGTAGAACAATAGTGTTGGTAAACTTCTGCTTCAGTTCGAATCTCTCTAATTTTACATTCATGGTCCATAGCGAATGTACATATGAGCAAGCAATATGTTGATTGACTCTTCAATAGCAACACGCATTCCTGGAATTTTAACAGTAAAACCACTCTGTGATACGGAATGGCCGTCTCGTAGCGTCTGCCACTACAGTTAGATAAGCAGTCCGTGATGCTTTCTCGCTTCTGCATGACTTGCAGGACCAGCACTCCTGGAAGCATGTTTTAGAGAAATTGCTTAGCGACAACGTAGGCAGTTGTTTCGAGGATAAATTTCCACTCTGTAGGTCCATTGGGATTCGAGCCTGGGACCATTGCTTTAGCTGGTAATCGCTCCAGCGTCTAACCTATCCAGGAAGGACTCAAGATCTGGGCTCACAGCTACAATTTTTCCAGCGGGGCAACTGTCCACGAAAATCAAAGTTCTAGTTTCGAGTTCCAGTCCAGCACGTAGTTAAAATCTGCCAGAAACTATCAAACCATCGCAGTTGCAGAGTGAAAATTCTTGCTGATAACTGCCCAACTGCGGCTGAATAGGACTAATTCTACATTTCTGTTCTTTTATCCAAACAACAGTGAACATTTCTGGCAAGTAAAACTTTTGTAATGGATACGCTGGTAGTATGCTACAAATTGCGCTGACAATGCGCTCTTCACGTAGTAATTCGGTATTGACACATATATTCGTTGCAGCTTGTTGTCTACTAGAGAGGAAAAAAATATCATATGAATAACGATGGAAAGTCTATTTTAACATTTTAAAGTCATATAAACCTGCAAGCTTTATGACACCGGGAGTATACATTATATTAATGTATACATTGATCTTAATCTCACGTCTAAGCACAAATAGAAAGGTGAAGAAAATAACATGCGCATTAGCAATTGGTGACACTGTCGGTTCGTGAAGTTTCCTACTTTCTTCGCTCTTACGTAGTAGTCCACAAAATGGGAGAATTATACGTGGGTAATCCAAACGTAAGGTCTCCTATTTTTATAAGTACATAGATCTGTTTATTTCTACAATGGTTTACATCAGTTTATAGCTTGAACATTTAGCTATTTTTCGACATAACCACCATTTGTGTCGATGCATTTTTTTAGACGCTGCGGCAGCTTTTGTATGCCCATGTCATACCAGCTCGCCGCCATGCTGTTCAGAAAGTTATGAACCTCTTCCTTCACCTCGTCGTAGTAGCTGAATCGCAGGGACCACAATTAAAGCTGACAGGTAGGCCTACTGTGAGACTCTGAAAAAACTCAAACGGGCAATTCAGAGCCGGAGAAGAGGAATGTTGAGCAAGTGCGTACACATTCTCCATGACAACGCTCGCCCACACATCGTTCGGCAAACCGTTGCTCTCCCGCAACAGTTTCAGTGGAACATAATCACCCACCCACCCTATAGTCAATGACTTGGCGCCCAGTGACTATCACCTGCTCCCTATGTTAAAAGAACATTTGGACGGTAAGCGATTCAGCTCTGACGACTATGTGAAAGAAGAGGTTCATAACTTTCTCAACAGCATGGCGGCGAGCTGGTATGACATTGGCATGCAAAACCTGCCACAGCGTCTACAAAAATGCATCGACAGAAATGGTGATTATGTCGAAAAATAGCTAAATGTTCAAGCTGTAAACTGATGTAAACCATTGTAGAAATGAACAGGTCTATGTACTCATAAAAAATAGTAGACCTTACATTTAGGATTACCCTCGTATGTTTCGCATCAGCTAGTGCGATTTATTTGAGGCTTGCACGGTACACACTGTTTCACAGGCGAATAAATATACTGTGCTTAAAAATTTTTATTAAAGTTCCACCGGGCAACCTGGGAAAGGTGTAGGTTAGAGCTGAACAGATTTGCCAATACTTATGTCAACATAGCGCACCGCCAACACAGCAGACCTCGTTATGGGGCAAACTGCTGTATTATTCAGTAAGTCTCTGTGAGGTAACACTATTTAACTCCACGTCAGAGCACTGCTACACATTCAAATGTCGACGGGAAGATTACTGAAATTACCACAGAGAGACAATATGCCCTGACTGGTATGACAGATTGGAGAAACCATGTTCATGTACACTATACACAGTGAGGCAGCCAAATCTGATGCATATCACAGCTGTGGTTTACCATTGCTGCCTACTGGGTCATCGTGGATGAGAAGACTGGTGACCAGCCAGCCCCCCTCCTCCCGTGCGCCATCACGGTCGATCTAGAAACTGCCATCTTTGCACCTACCAGGCGAGGTGCGTCCGCACAGCCTCGTGGCTGACTCGTAAACATCTGCTGCAGTCTTGGTCAATCCATGATGGATTACCTGGGCCTTTCTATACAACAACTGGGATCCTGGACCACAGTAGGCAGAACCCACCTGAGCGCATGATGGGGTGACCTTCGAGAGTGCTGAGGTGGTGGCCAATCTGAGTCAATGCAGTACTTATGGCGGGTCCCTCTTGCCACGACCGCTTCCGTCACCAGAAGCTGACGCAGTCAAGGTGCTGACCTGCAGCAGCGACGTCACGACACAATGACGACGCGTCAGTATTCCTTTGTGGCACGTGCACCTATGCCTGGCCATTGCATGCAGCTTCGAAGAAGCTCAAACTTTGTAACCACTTTCTTGACCAGGAAAAGCACTTACAAATAACGCTGTATGAGTGTCGCTTCCAGATTTACGCTTCCAAGTGTGCACTGGACCATTCGTCCTCACTCATTAGTTGCTCTCTTGATTTCAACGCGACCCCATCCCAGCAATGCTACATTGGTGTCCAGGAGAGGTTCCGACACGCTACAGTATCACCAAACAGAAAGTTCCTTCATCTATTACGGTTTATGACTCCAGGCGCTGATGCAAGGTTACAGAGGGGTAGGGGATGAGTTGGCAGGGTGCCATGGAGGTCATATCCCCCCCAGAGGATAAAGTAACATGAAGACTAAGCGCCTTTAAAATGGCAATGCCTTCTAGAAATTACAGACTGTGGATGATATGGGATACTTCACGGATGCTTCCAGCAGGACCTGTTCGCGTGGATGTGTTGTGGTCTGTGCGGTAACATTGCAGCCAGATATATATTCTATAACAGTATAACGGAGTGTGATGTGAACATGTGAACAGAAAGGAAGAGACGGATTGCCAGGACTATTTAGTAAATCCACTGATAACATCTGTGTTTATTACAGTACAGGGACTGTGGCGGGACCATCGAACAGCGATGTAGTTATGCCATACGCTAGTCATGTGGGGGCGACAGGAGTGAGCGGCCAACAGTTAAAACATATCGGACAGGAACAGTGAAACTTCAGGGCGGGAGGTAGAATAATACACTCCTGGAAATGGAAAAAAGAACACATTGACACCGGTGTGTCAGACCCACCATACTTGCTCCGGACACTGCGAGAGGGCTGTACAAGCAATGATCACACGCACGGCACAGCGGACACACCAGGAACCGCGGTGTTGGCCGTCGAATGGCGCTAGCTGCGCAGCATTTGTGCACCGCCGCCGTCAGTGTCAGCCAGTTTGCCGTGGCATACGGAGCTCCATCGCAGTCTTTAACACTGGTATCATGCCGCGACAGCGTGGACGTGAACCGTATGTGCAGTTGACGGACTTTGAGCGAGGGCGTATAGTGGGCATGCGGGAGGCCGGGTGGACGTACCGCCGAATTGCTCAACACGTGGGGCGTGAGGTCTCCACAGTACATCGATGTTGTCGCCAGTGGTCGGCGGAAGGTGCACGTGCCCGTCGACCTGGGACCGGACCGCAACGACGCACGGATGCACGCCAAGACCGTAGGATCCTACGCAGTGCCGTAGGGGACCGCACCGCCATTTCCCAGCAAATTAGGGACACTGTTGCTCCTGGGGTATCGGCGAGGACCATTCGCAACCGTCTCCATGAAGCTGGGCTACGGTCCCGCACACCGTTAGGCCGTCTTCCGCTCACGCCCCAACATCGTGCAGCCCGCCTCCAGTGGTGTCGCGACAGGCGTGAATGGAGGGACGAATGGAGACGTGTCGTCTTCAGCGATGAGAGTCGCTTCTGCCTTGGTGCCAATGATGGTCGTATGCGTGTTTGGCGCCGTGCAGGTGAGCGCCACAATCAGGACTGCATACGACCGAGGCACACAGGGCCAACACCCGGCATCATGGTGTGGGGAGCGATCTCCTACACACGCCGTACACCACTGGTGATCGTCGAGGGGACACTGAATAGTGCACGGTACATCCAAACCGTCATCGAACCCATCGTTCTACCATTCCTAGACCGGCAAGGGAACTTGCTGTTCCAACAGGACAATGCACGTCCGCATGTATCCCGTGCCACCCAACGTGCTCTAGAAGGTGTAAGTCAACTACCCTGGCCAGCAAGATCTCCGGATCTGTCCCCCATTGAGCATGTTTGGGACTGGATGAAGCGTCGTCTCACGCTGTCTGCACGTCCAGCACGAACGCTGGTCCAACTGAGGCGCCAGGTGGAAATGGCATGGGAAGCCGTTCCACAGGACTACATCCAGCATCTCTACGATCGTCTCCATGGGAGAATAGCAGCCTGCATTGCTGCGAAAGGTGGATATACACTGTACTAGTGCCGACATTGTGTATGCTCTGTTGCCTGTGTCTATGTGCCTGTGGTTCTGTCAGTGTGATCATGTGATGTATCTGACCCCAGGAATGTGTCAATAAAGTTTCCCCTTCCTGGGACAATGAATTCACGGTGTTCTTATTTCAATTTCCAGGAGTGTAGAAAGAGGACAAATGCATCTTACAAAAGTGACAAAAGTTGACGGCATGAAGTCTTTATTTAAAAAATGATGGCCTAGGTTGCGGCTGAGTGTGGGCTCTCTACTTCCTGAGGACATTGGTCAATCAATTCAGTACTCATACAGTGGCACAAATAGCTGGCTTTAACGAATAAGTAGTTACTGCCCCTAAAATCTTAACAAGGTAAAAAGGCAATGAAATTTATTAATTTTGAAGAGTCCACGTTGGGACTTTCAAATGGGGTTGGACAGTGCACATTCATAGGCTGACTGTACCTGTTGTCAACCAAAAATTCGATATGGTTCGTGGTCCATAGGTAGAACTGAAAAACACAGGAAGCCGAGCAAGGCAATACAGAAAGAGAAAGATGCTCCACTAAAAAAAATAACCAAGAAAAAGTGATTTTCCGAAAGTAGAAGCGACTGAAAGCATTTTGGAACTTGCACCAGCCTCATCAGTCCCTGGTCGTCAACACGTAAGTCTGCCTTCTCTTGGTTTATGTGTTATTGTTCCGTCACTTTTACGCTTCGCAATCACAATACCAACAGTCGACTTGGGTGACTATCTCCGATAGTTTTGTTACACATTCAATGGTTAGTCCACATTCGATTTCACTGAGCTCTTCTGACCGACCTGTTCTTGTGTTACTGCTCCTCTGCTGGTAACAAAATAATTACCGCCTCTTTTTATACTGGATGGTCCGCCTTCTACTGTTCAGTTCCGTATTATACTTTGTCCAGATACTTTTGATCACTGGCTCGTTGTTGGCGCAGTGTATATTTCACTCTGCCCATCTGAAGTTCAGCCAACTTGCTTGGTATCATCTGCATCTACATTTATACTCCGCAAGCCACCTAACGGTGTGTGGCAGAGGGAATTTTACGTGCCACTGTTATTACCTCCATTTCCTGTTCCAGTCGCGTATGGTTCGCGGGAAGAACGACTGCCGGAAAGTCTCCGTGCATGCTCGACTCTCTCTAATTTTACATTCGTGATCGATCTCCTAGGGAGGTATAAGTAGGGGGAAGCAATATATTCGATACCTCATCCAGAAACGCACTCTCTCGAAACCTGGACAGCAAGCTACACCGCGATGCAGACCGCCTCTCTTGAAGAGTCTGCCACTTGAGTTTGCTAAACATCACCGTAACGCTATCACGCTTACGAAATAAACCGCTCTTCTTTTGATCTTCTCTATCTCCTCCGTCAACCCGACCTGGTACGGATCCCACACTGATGAGCAATACTCAAGTATATGTCGAACGAGTGTTTTGTAAGCCACCTCCTTTGTTGATGGACTACATTTCGTAAGGACTCTCCCAATGAATCTCAACCTGGCACCCGCCTTACCAACAATTAATTTTATATGATCATTCCACTTCAAATCGTTCGATACGCATACTCCCAGATATTTTACGGAAGTAACTGTTGCCTGTGTTTGTTCCGCTATCATATAATCATTCAATAAAGGATCCTACTTTCTATGTATTCGCAATACATTACATTTGTCTATGTTAAGGGTCAGTTGCCACTCCCTGCATCAAGTGCCTATCCGCTGCAGATCTTCCTGCATTTCGCTGCAATTTTCTAATGCTGCAACTTCTCTGTATACTACTGCATCTTCCGCGAAAAGCCACATGGAACTTCCGACACTATCTACTAGGTCATTTATACAGGGTTATTACAAATGATTGAAGCGATTTCACAGCTCTACAATAACTTTATTATTTGAGATATTTTCACAATGCTTTGCACACACATACAAAAACTCAAAATGTTTTTTTAGGTATTCACAAATGTTCGATATGTGCCCCTTTAGTGATTCGGCAGACATCAAGCCGATAATCAAGTTCCTCCCACACTCGGCGCAGCATGTCCCCATCAATGAGTTCGAAAGCATCGTTGATGCGAGCTTGCAGTTCTGGCACGTTTCTTGGTAGAGGAGGTTTAAACACTAAATCTTTCACATAACCCCACAGAAAGAAATCGCATGGGGTTAAGTCGGGAGAGCGTGGAGGCCATGACATGAATTGCTGATCATGATCTCCACCACGGTTTTACAATCTCTTGTTTAAGAAATGCCGAACACCATGATGGAAGTGCAGTGGAGCACCATCCTGTTGAAAGATGAAGTCGGCGCTGTCGGTCTCCAGTTGTGGCATGAGCCAATTTTCCAGCATGTCCAAATACACGTGTCCTGTAACGTTTTTCCGCAGAAGGAAAAGGGGCCGTAAACTTTAAACCGTGAGATTGCACAAAACATGTTAACTTTTGGTGAATTACGATTTTGCTGCACGAATGCGTGAGGATTCTCTACCGCCCACATTCGCACATTGTGTCTGTTCACTTCACCACTAAGAAAAAATTTTGCTTCATCACTAAAAACAAGTTTCGCACTGAACGCATTCTCTTCCATGAGCTGTTGCAACCGCGCCGAAAATTCAAAGCGTTTGACTTTGTCATCAGGTGTCAGGGCTTGTAGCAATTGTAAACGGTAAGGCTTCTGCTTTAGCCTTTTCCGTCAGATTTTCCAAACCGTCGGCTGTGGTACGTTTAGCTCCCTGCTTGCTTTATTCGTCGACTTCCGCGGGCTACGCGTGAAACTTGCCCGCACGCGTTCAACCGTTTCTTCGCTCACTGCAGGCCGACCCGTTGATTTCCCCTTACAGAGGCATCCAGAAGCTTTAAACTGCGCATACCATCGCTAATGGAGTTAGCAGTTGGTGGATCTTTGTTGAACTTCGTCCTGAAGTGTCGTTGCACTGTTATGACTGACTGATTTGAGTGCATTTCAAGCACGACATACGCTTTCTCGGCTCCTGTCGCCATTTTGTCTCACTGCGCTCTCGAGCGCTCTGGTGGCAGAAACCTGAAGTGCGGCTTCAGCCGAACAAAACTTTATGAGTTTTTCTACGTATCTGTAGTGTGTCGTGACCATATGTCAATGAATGGAGCTACAGTGAATTTATGAAATCGCTTCAATCATTTGTAATAGCCCTGTATATATTGTGAGCCGGCCGAAGTGGCCGTGCGGTTAAAGGCGCTGCAGTCTGGAACCGCAAGACCGCTACGGTCGCAGGTTCGAATCCTGCCTCGGGTATGGATGTTTGTGATGTCCTTAGGTTAGTTAGGTTTAACTAGTTCTAAGTTCTAGGGGACTAATGACCTCAGAAGTTGAGTCCTATAGTGCTCAGAGCCATTTGAACCATATATATTGTGAAAAGCAATGGTCCCATTACACTCCCCTGTGGCACGCCAGAGGTTACTTTAACGTCTGTAGACGTCTCTCCATTGAGAACAACATGCTGTGTTCTGTTTGCTGAAAACTCTTCAATCCAGCCACACAGTTGGTCTGATATTCCGTAGGCTCTTACTTTGTTTATCAGGCGACAGTGCGGAACTGTATCGAACGCCTTCCGGAAGTCAAGGAAAATGGCTTCTACCTGGGAGCCTGTACCTAATATTTTCTGGGTCTCATGAACAAATAAAGCGACTTGGGTCTCACACGATAGCTGTTTCCGGAATCCATGTTGATTCCTACAGAATAGATTCTGGGTTTCCAGAAATGACATGATACGCGAGGAAAAAACATGTTCTAAAATTCTACTACAGATCGATACCAGAGATATAGGCCTATAGTTTTGCGCATCTGCTCGACGACCCTTCTTGAAAACTGGGACTACCTGTGCTCTTTTCCAATCATTTGGAACCTTCCGTTCCTTTAGAGACTTGGGGTACACGGCTGTTAGAAGGGGGGCAAGTTCTTTCGCGTACTCTGTGTAGAATCGAATTGTTATCCCGTCAGGTCCAGTGGACTTTCCTCTGTTAAGTGATTTCAGTTGCTTTTCTATTCCTTGGACACTTTTTTCGATGTCAGCCATTTTCAATGAAGCGATAGGATATCATAAAATTTGCCTTTTACTAACAACTAAAATAACTATGTACCATTACCTTTCAGAGTGAAGTCTTCACAAGAGCCACTACATTGACGAAGAGTCAGGACTACAAACTCGTGCAACAATAGAGAAGTGCTACAGTTGTGAACATGTCAGAAGGAGATGAAGAGAAACCCCCTGAAGAGGGAGGAGAAGAAGAAGGCGAAGAAGTTGCCGAAAGCGAGAGCCAAGAAGGAGAAGGAGAAGAGGGTGATGAAGGAAGCAAGGAAGGTTCAGTCAGCAGCAGTCAGAAAGGTTCCGTCACAGGTAGTGGCACAGTACGCAGCGGCAGCTCTTACAGTGAGGGGAGCAGGTCGCTGTCAGTAGACATAGAGCTGCTGAGTCACGAGCTGAGGGAACTGAAAGACTTTTTAGGCGTCCAGTATGAAAGATTATTCATGATAGCGAAGCAGCGACGGATAGAAGACCTGCCCAAAGTTCTCCAACTAGTCGAAGAGAAAGAACAGTTTTTGGAACGGCTTGAGAATCCTGACCTTATTGCCCTGTTAAAGCAAACCTTTAAAAGAGCTGAGAGGGGTTCCTTCGCACCACGCCAGTTTCAAACAGGAACCGATTATCTGGAAATACTAAAAAATGATTCTGCTAAATTTGAAAGGTATTTGAGCGAATTGGGTGAAGGAATTGCGAGCATAGAAAATTTTATAAACAAACTAGGAGAAGAAGCGCCAGAAGAGCTAAATAGGTATAAAGAGATTCTTGAGGAAAGAGCGGAAAAGCTTAACTCGGTGAATAACTTACTAATGAAGTACTTAATCCAGGAGTCTTGCTTGGATAGTTACATAGTTGAATTAGACGTTGCGCGTGCATATGCCTTAGTGAAGGAACGGAGTGACCACATTGCAAAGCTACTGGACTACGTCGATTTACAACGGAAACATATGGATCCTGAGAGCTCTGCGTATAGTGAGTGGTCTCGTATTGGCACAGAAAAGGAACCTCTCGATAACAAAGTAGAAGAACGATTGAAGACCGTAGGCGAATTGGAAACTCAGTACGCTAATCAAGAGGAAGACGAAAAGGATCCAAACTTAGCACGTCTTCTCAGAAAGCATATGGAAGAACTTCTTCGCAATCAGTCTCTTTACATACAAAAACTCAGGAACTGCATCGAGTCTCAGGCCCCACATGTGTACGAAGATGATGAAATTCCAGATACCACTGAGATCGCTGCAGAAGGTACCTACATTTCCAAGTACGTAGACGAATGGCTCATGTTTAATGGAATGGAATTAAATAACCCATCAAAAGAAGAAACTGAACTCGAACTACTAAATCGCCTAAAAGAAGAGCTAGAGAGATTTATCGCTGATGTGAATGGTGAACTTGAAGAAATGGGAGAAGAAGAAACGGAAGAGGCAGAAAGTAGAGAAGGTCTTGTGGAATGGCTGACAAGTGAGGAAAAGAAAAAGGAATATTTACAGAAAATGGTTCAAGAACTGTCTGAAGAACTAAATACGATCGACAAAAACAAGCAGCTCGTGGAAAGAAGAGGCATATATGGCGAGAAGAGACCTCCTGGTCCGAGGAAAATCAGACAGATGCCCAAAATGTCTGAAATGGGGAGCGTGGAGTCACTGGACATGCCTGACACTGTGGCGGAGTTGAAGGACTTCTGCAAAGATCTAGTGCAGAAGTACAATTGTCTGTTTAAAGGTAATCCACATATTATTACTAATCTCTATTTCTTATTAGCTTCTAAAAGAAATTCTGTAGAACTATGTAAGCAGCGTGAGTAAAAGGTCGCAATGTGTAAGAGGCGTGATGCACACTTCGAATGTATCCTGATGGCTAAAAGAGCCACGCGCACTTTGAATAAGAAAATGGTACTTGACATTGAAATCAACGTAAGAGATTGGGTCGCCACCAATTCCGGCCACACAACAATTACTTAACTTATTCGTAAGAATTGTAAAGTCACTGATAAAGAATGGGATGTAGTTATTAATATGATGCAGGCATTATTCACGTACTGAATAAAGTAAAGACTGCGTGAACACTGTGCATTAGTGCAACTTGCAGCAACATTCCTGTAAACAAGATCTATTCCAAAGCATTTGTTTTAAATATAAAGAGGCACTAATTATTGGACCTGTGCGCATGGAAACGCTGCGGATGGGCTAACAAGGAAATGGCGTAGGTAACGGAGACGCAACATCAGTACACTGGATAAGATTGGAGGCAAAATTATTTATTCCTTAAAACATTGATGTAAGGCATCTACATAACTGCTGTTGCCTGGTAACTCAGAACAATTGATTGTGAAACACTATACGTTTCACAACAGACTCGTGTACCCACACGGTTCGCGGAGACACAATTTCTACATATCAAGGCCAAATTTTAGTAACATCAAACCACGCAGTCGCGAACAATTAACATTTTACGCAGGTCACATTTGAATAGATAAATGATAATGGGAGAGGGCCAACAAACTCTAATATTAACCCATGTGGATGGTTTCCACCGGACATAAAGTAATGAGACAAAGAAAATTCACAAAGAAGCAAGTATTACCGAGATTCGGAAAAGATTAGAATGCACACACAAGCAGTTGCAGGCGCACAAACATTCACACTGAACCGAGAGCGCTTCAACATATACAACACCATTGTGCTACGTTCTTCTTACGTATCAAAGTCAAATCTGCATTAGGAATCAAACTGAAAGTCTACAAAAGCCTTGTATTCCTTGCTGCGACCCAGCAAATCAGTGTTTATAAGATGAAACGCGAGACCAAAAGCTAAAAGCTCCCCTCTTGCTATGACACAACGCGCCACGCGGTTAAGTCAACTCACCCTTCTTCAAAGAGACTTCGGCTGCAGACCCTCGGCGACCTGGAAGCAGACTGACGATCTCACACCCTCCAACATCTCCCATGCGACCTCGAGGCCAGGAAAATCCAGAGATGAGGCTTCTGCCACCAACCTAACACCGGTAACTTTCACACAAGGGGAGAAAACCTCTTTCCCTACCTGAAAACTACAAGAGATGGCCATTCTGTACGACTACCGCTGATTCTCTGCAGCAGACTAAACCACCATATAACAAAATGAAATACACCCACATTCATTTACTCACGCATGCCAGAGTTATGTATCACTGGAAAGCAAATAAAATGATAATGGAAGGGGACTACAGGACCCTTTCAACTATCTCGGAAATGTAATGCATAGTTCCGAAGTAATATTAAAATTTTTTCTATCAGTATTATCCATGAGCGCAGATCATTACCACGGTTGCAGTTCCAGGCCACTACAAAGACTTCATAAGTACTCAAACAGCTAAAAGTATTGTTTAGGGACGATGCTTGTGAAAACATTCTATAGGGTGTTTTGCATGTTTTCCTGGATCCATGCAATTCCGAGTCATTAAAAATGTGACCCAGTCTACTGACATCACTGTCTAATGATTATATTGGTTTCTATGACGCTTTGTCGACACGGTGTATTATCCGATGCAATCGACTGTCGTAGACTGAAACAGGGTGAGCAGTGATGCGTCATATCTTCTCCTTACAGCGACACTTTATTCAAAGATCTCAGGTGATACTGGTTTGCGTTCGCCACTTCAGCGAGGCAGGAAAGGTCCTTAAATTGACGTTACCTTTAAGTCGACCATCGTTTTGTCAGTCGTAGAGTATCTACACTCTCTGCATAGATGTCACAGAGTTCTTGGGGTTCAGTTTCCATGTAGTGCTTCCAGTTTTCATTGAGAACCAGGTCATACGGCATCACTTTGTCTCTCCACACCTGAACTTAGTAGTGAAGATCAAATTTCTTCTCTCTTGCGAACATGACCAGATCAGCGCAGAGATATAATCATTTTTCAAGTCTGATGCAACTGTGTCGGTAACAGTAATTAATTTCATTATTTTATTATTGTGCAAATGTATATCTTTGTGCGTTTTATTACGGCAGGGTACATTTAGAGGTCACAACATCATCAGCTGGGCTTTCTGGTGTTATGTACGTAAAAAACAGTATTCCATTTGAGTCCATAGACGTATAATGGCACTGCACTGAACAGATATTTAAATGTTGTGTAGGGGCAGTGGAATTTAGTGGAACTAAACTTCTAATTGTTGCTGTTTATAGGTCCACTAACTCTGGCTTCAGAGAATTTCTGATTAAGCTAGAGAGGGTTCTTGATTCATTTTGTGGGAAATACCAAGAGTTAGTTATATGTGGTGACTTCAATATATACACTCCTGGAAATTGAAATAAGAACACCGTGAATTCATTGTCCCAGGAAGGGGAAACTTTATTGACACATTCCTGGGGTCAGATACATCACATGATCACACTGACAGAACCACAGGCACATAGACACAGGCAACAGAGCATGCACAATGTCGGCACTAGTACAGTGTATATCCACCTTTCGCAGCAATGCAGGCTGCTATTCTCCCATGGAGACGATCGTAGAGATGTTGGATGTAGTCCTGTGGAACGGCTTGCCATGCCATTTCCACCTGGCGCCTCAGTTGGACCAGCGTTCGTGCTGGACGTGCAGACCGCGTGAGACGACGCTTCATCCAGTCCCAAACATGCTCAATGGGGGACAGATCCGGAGATCTTGCTGGCCAGGGTAGTTGACTTACACCTTCTAGAGCACGTTGGGTGGCACGGGATACATGCGGACGTGCATTGTCCTGTTGGAACAGCAAGTTCCCTTGCCGGTCTAAGAATGGTAGAACGATGGGTTCGATGACGGTTTGGATGTACCGTGCACTATTCAGTGTCCCCTCGACGATCACCAGTGGTGTACGGCCAGTGTAGGAGATCGCTCCCCACACCATGGTGCCGGGTGTTGGCCCTGTGTGCCTCGGTCGTATGCAGTCCTGATTGTGGCGCTCACCTGCACGGCGCCAAACACGCATACGACCATCATTGGCACCAAGGCAGATGCGACTCTCATCGCTGAAGACGACACGTCTCCATTCGTCCCTCCATTCACGCCTGTCGCGACACCACTGGAGGCGGGCTGCACGATGTTGGGGCGTGAGCGGAAGACGGCCTAACGGTGTGCGGGACCGTAGCCCAGCTTCATGGAGACGGTTGCGAATGGTCCTCGCCGATACCCCAGGAGCAACAGTGTCCCTAATTTGCTGGGATGTGGCAGTGCGGTCCCCTACGGCACTGCGTAGGATCCTACGGTCTTGGCGTGCATCCGTGCGTCGCTGCGGTCCGGTCCCAGGTCGACGGGCACGTGCACCTTCCGCTGACCACTGGCGACAACATCGATGTACTGTGGAGACTTCACGCCCCACGTATTGAGCAATTCGGCGGTACGTCCACCCGGCCTCCCGCATGCCCACTATACGCCCTCGCTCAAAGTCCGTCAACTGCACATACGGTTCACGTCCACGCTGTCGCGGCATGCTACCAGTGTTAAAGACTGCGATGGAACTCCGTATGCCACGGCAAACTGGCTGACACTGACGGCGGCGGTGCACAAATGCTGCGCAGCTAGCGTCATTCGACGGCCAACACCGCGGTTCCTGGTGTGTCCGCTGTGCCGTGCGTGTGATCATTGCTTGTACAGCCCTCTCGCAGTGTCCGGAGCAAGTATGGTGGGTCTGACACACCGGTGTCAATGTGTTCTTTTTTCCATTTCCAGGAGTGTATTTATTTAATCGTATGGCTAGGGCCCCCCGTCGGGCAGACTGTTCGGCGGGTGCCGGTCTTTCAATTTGACGCCACTTCGGTGACCTTCAGTCGATGAGGATGATAGGATGATGATGATGATGATGACAGCACAAGACCCAGTCCCTGGGCGGAGAAAATTCCTCAACCCAGCCGGGAATCGAACCCGGGCCCAGAGGATTGACAATCCGTCACGCTGACCATTCAGCTACCGGGGGTGGATAATTTTGTATATGATGGAGCAAGAAAAAGGATGGTAGTAGATCTCCTAAATTCATATGATCTGATGCAGATTGAGTTTTTTCCAACTGGGGTGCACGGGAACAGTAGCACAGCCACAGACAATATTTTTCCTTATTCGTCATTACTAGATGTGCATTCTGTTAGTAAAAGCGTGAATGGCCTTTCGGACCATGATGCATAAATTTTAACACTAAAAGGCTTTCGTACTCAAACAAATGTCACATCTAATTACAAACTATGTAGGAAAGTTAATCCAATAGTAATAGAGAGTTTTTTAAACCTTGTCAAGGAACAAGAATGGCAGGATGTTTATAGTGCTGGTAACATAGATGATAAATATAATGCATTCCCTAACACATTTCTCATGCTCTATGAGAGTTGCTTTCCATTAGAACGTTGTAAAAGGGATACTAGCAGCAACAGGCAGCCCAGGTGGCTGACTAGTGGGATAAGGATATCATGTAGAACAAAGTGGGAATTACATCACAATGTTGGAAGCAGTCACAATTAAGCTACGGTAGCCCACTACAAACAGTATTGTAAGGTGCTTAAAATGTTATTAGGAAGGCAAAGAGTATGTGGTATGAAAATAGAATAGCTAATTCATTGTTGGTGAATTAAATAAAAATTTAGTTTCTGCAAAGAATCATATACCTTTCTGGGAAAATGCCTTTCCGAGATTGATGTGTGAAATACTCCTCTGTGGTACAGACATGGGGGAAACTGAGTCAGTAATTCAATCGCTGAAGACTAAGGACTCTCATGGTTATGATGGAGTGCCTAGCAAAATATTAAAGTACTGTGCTGCATATTTTAGCCCGGTATTTAGCCATATTTGTAACTTCCCTGAAGTTTCCTGAACGATTAAAGTACACAGTAGTGAAGCCGCTCTATAAAAAGAGTGTAAGGGATAATGTAGATAATTTTAGACCTATTTCTATGCCATCAATGTTTACTAAAGTTATTGAGAAGGCTGTGTGTTAGGATAATTGATTATTTTGTATCACATGATTTGTTATCAAATGTACATTTCGGCTTTAGATGTAGTTTAACAACTGAAAATGCTATATTGTCTTTTCTCTGTGAGGTACTCGATGGTTTAAACAAAAAGTTTTGAACGCTAGGCATTTTTTTCATTTAACTAAGGCGATTGATTGTGTTGATCACAAAATATTTCTCCAGAATGGGACCATTACGGAATACGGAATACAGGGAGTTGCTCACAATTTGTTCACCTCTTACTTTAACAACAGCCAACAAAAGATCATTATTCACGATGCTGAGAATGGCTGTGATGCGGGGTCTGAGTGGGGCACCGTCAAAGTGGGGGGGGGGGGGGGTGTCCCAGGGATTAGTGTTGGGGCCACTCCTGTTCCTTATTTATACAAATAATATACCCTCTAGTATTACGAGTACCTCTAAAATATCTCTGTTTACTGATGACACTAGCTTGGTAGTAATGAATGTTGTGTGCAGCATTGGATCGGTTTCGAATAGTGCAGTTCATGATCTATGTTCGTGGCTTGTAGAAGATAAACTAACGGTAAATAACAGAAAGACTCAGTTTTTACAGTTCCTAACACACAATTCAACAAAAACTGACGTTTTAATTTCACAGAATGGGCATATGATTAATGAAACTGAACAGTTCAAATTTCTAGGTGTTCAGATCGACAGTAAACAATGTCGTGAAATACCCACGTTCAGGATCTTGTTCAAAGAATTAATGCTGCCATTTTTACTGTTCGACCGGCATCTGAGATTAGTTATCGTTCGACACGAAAATTAGTCTACTTTGCTTATTTTCATTCGTTTATGTCGTATGGAATTATATTTTGGGGTAACTCTTCCCATTCTAAAAGGATATTTTTGGCTCAGAAACGGACGTTTAGGGCAATAAGTGGTGTAAGGTCACGAACCTATTGCCGACCCCCGTTCACGAGTCTGGGTATGTTGACATTGGTCTCTCAATATGTACATTCCTTATCATCGTTTCTTGTTACTAGTATTAGTTTATTCCCAAGAATAAGCAGCTTTAATTCGGTTAATACTCAGCAGAATTCAGACCTGCAATTGGATCGGACTTCCTTAACTCTTGGGCAGAAAGGTGTGCAATATACTGCTGCATCCATTTTCAAGAGCTACCACTCGAATTCAAAAATCTTAACAGTAATACACACGCTTTCAAATCGAAACTGAAGAGTTTTCTCTTGAGTCATTCCTTCTATTCTGTCGACAATTCCTTGAAAAATTAAACTGATTCTTGTTGTATTGTAGTTGCGTTTACTTAAGAATTTTTTCGGGTTCATAAACATTTTATTTTTATCTGTTATTAGTTTTATGTTGTAATTTCATGTACTGACACGTTCCATGACCTTGGAGATTTGCTCCTCAATTTGGCCCTACGGAACTTGACGTGTAAATAAATAAATTAATTAATGTAGGGACATTCTTTGCTATGTCAACGCTCCAGAAACTTGTATATATGGGAGTTATAGTGCATTCTTAATTGGAGGCGCGAAATTATGGTGGAACATATAAAGGATTAGAGAAGGAATTATTTAATTTTTTTGTTAAAACTTACAGTACACAGTCTGTGAACGGGAGATTGCTTAATTAAGATGTCATATACAAACGAAATGAACAAAATTTATAAGTTTACTACATGTTTTTATTAAAAGCTACTTACATTTTACTGCACTTTCCTACATATTCTTCCATAATTTCGCAAACTGTATTTAAGAATGCTCCATAAAGCTGAACGATACATATTTCTGGCTTCACAGTCCCGATTTTGCCAAGAGTAGTCACAGTGGCTACAATGAAATACGTAAAACTTATTTAAAGACAACAAAACAAAATAATAGTTTGTAGAAGCAGAAAATGAGAGAAAGGAAAAACTCCAAATGAACAGTGAAACTAATAATAACAGTAAGAATGATAACAATTTCTTTTCGTTACCTGATGACGGACTGATTTGCTGAAAAGTGTGCAGTAGTAAACACATGTTAGTGGAACACAACCTAATTTGTTTACGTTTAACTTTGAAGTATAATATTTCTCCACAGAGACTCGACGGAAAAAACGTTAAACTGAATAACAATAACAATTATAACAAAGATAATAATAATGAGGCACCAGAGCAAAGTGGTATGCAATGAGGAAACAAGTTAATAGGGAAAACAATGGAACAAACGTGGTCACAGATGAAGGCAACGTTTCTAAGAAGCGCTTAAATCATAAACAGACTCATTTTTATAGCAAGAGTAATAGTAGACGCTCTCTTCAATGTGGTCTTGTGCAGTTTGTAAATATAGAACGTATGGCATGTTAATGTGTGTGCATTGATTTCAGCAGGACAGTGGACTGTACTCTTTACTTTATCGTTTTATTACCGGACTAGTATCGGAAACATGCCCACCTTCAGCGGTATCTGTGTACTGTAGACGAAATACAGCATACAGTATGTTTATTTCTAGCGTACACTGTTGCGTATAAGATGATGTGGCTGCCATTTCTCCGAATCTAGTAAATGTACTTGCTTTATTGGTTTTTGTAGCATATACCAAAGATACTATACAGTACAGTAAAATGTATGGTACAGTGTCTTTTGGCCACCATAATACAGATGACATTCAATATTGGCATGTGAGCGATATTTGGTGAACATGGGCGTGTGAGCGATGTTAGCTGATGTGGTCTTCAGTGCCAAGACCAATCTGACGCAGCTAACCATCCTGGTCTATCCTGTGCAAACCCCTTCTTCTCTGAATAACTACTGAAACCTGCAGCCATTTGAATCTGGTTTCTGTGTTTGAGCCTCCCTCTACATCTCGTACCCCCACATTTCCATCCATCATTAAACTGAGGACTCAGCAAGCATTCCACAAGGTTCGATTATCCACAAGGTTCGATTATGGGTCCCCTTCTGTTCTCAATATATGTGAATGACCTCGCTTCTTATGTGAAACAAGATGCTGAACTGACACTGTTTGCTGATGATAAAAGCATAATTACTAATCCAGTAAAAGAAAGTCCGATAGAAAATGATACAAATAAGGTCTTTGGAAAAGTTATCGATTGGTTTTCTGCGAATGGGTTTGCCCTGAACTTTGAAAAAACACAGTACATCCAATTTTCTGCTGCAAAGAGTATAACTCCTTCAATAAACATAATACATCAAAAGCATACTAAGTTTTTGGGTGTACATATCATGAGAATCTTAATTAGAAAATTCATATTTTGGATCTCCTAAAGCTACTAGGTTCAGCAGCTTTTGCAATCAGAATAATTGCCAATTTTGAGGATGTAGAATTTAGTAAGCTAACATACTTTGCATAACACCACTCTCTGATGATGTCATACGGAATAATGTTCTGGGCCAACTCAACGCTTAGGCAAAAGGTATTCACTGCTCAAAAGAAAGTAGTTAGAAAAATGTGTGGGGTTCATAGTCGCACATCTTTTAGGCATCTGTTTAAAAGGTTAGGAATTCTTACAACTGCTTCACAGTACATTTACTCAGTAATGAAATCTTTTCTCAACAACATGGACCAGTTTAAAATCAACAGCGACATTCATGATTACAATACCAGAAGAAAGAAAGACCTACACTATCCTTTACTTAACCTATCTTTGGCACAGAAAGGAGTGAAATATGCTCCTATAAAACTTTTTGATAAATTATTAGATGAAATAAAATGTCTGACAGACAGCAGTAAGAGTTTCAAAAAGAAATTGAAATCATACCTCCTTGACAACTCCTTCTATACCATAGATGAATTCTTGAATATTAATATGAGTCAATAAATCTGGAGAAATAATATATGCATTTTGTGCCATTTAAGGGAATGGGATAGAAATATTTCGGTATAACACTATAATGTAAACAAAAAGAAAAAGAAAGAAAATTGTTTCCTGAGGGCATTTCTTGTGCGTTTAACACGTTCCACACCATAAAGGTTTTCTGTGCTATTGAACAATGGAACACGTAACTAACTAAACTAACTAACTTCTGTCAACCAGTCTCTACTTTTAGCCAAATTACGCAACAAATTTCTTGTCTCCCCATTGCTATTCAGTACCTCCTCATTAGTTACATAATCTGCCCATGTAATCTTTAGAATTCTTTCGCAGCTCTGAACTTGAGATGCTTCAATTCTCTTCTTATGCATAATGTGAAGTACAATCAAACAACTTAAAATCAGAGATGGTAAAATAGTCCGCATCAAACTGAGTGAAAGTTCAAATCCGCAGTAGCTCTTTGTTGTGGTTTTTCCTGTATGACGACCGGTTTCATACCCTGGAAGGTTGTATCTGCATATCGAATGAAACTACATAAGAATAAGCGCTAATACTCAACATAACCTACCGAACAAAGTAGACTGTAGAGCGATGTACTCAGAAAACTAATACTTCATGTGCCACGACTTCCAAGGTGCAACTGTGCATAAAAACATGTCACTGCTCGGTAAAACCATGGATGAAACGGCAGATGGGTAACCAATATGAACCGTGCGTGTACAGTAAAACATCTCCAATTCTCTATCAAAAGACTTGTCCTTTACATTATGTACAAGTTCTTTAGCTATGGTTGTCTGACCTATAAGGTTATTCGTAATTCTCTTCTTCGCTGAACTACTAACTGCCCACATTTCACTTCCATACATGGCTACATTCCATACAAATACCTTCACAAAAGAGTTGGTTGGTTTGTGGGATTGAAGGGTCCAGACTACACAAAAGAATTCGAAAGTCTTAAAGTTATATTAGATGTTAACAATTTCCTGTTTTTTCAGAAATGCTTTTCTTGTTACAACGCCTCTACGTTTTATACCCTCTCTACTCCGGTCATCATCACTAATTTTCCTGCCTAAATAGCAAAATTATTTGACTGCATTTGGTCCCCCATTTCTTTATCTAATCCCTCACCATCGTCCGATTTAACTTGCATACATTCTGCTATCCTTGTTCTACTTTTCTTGATGTTCAACCGATACTAGTCCGGTACAAAAGATAAAATAAAAAGTACACGCTGTGTACCACCTAAAGGCAGTGTATATATACAGGGCTAAAAATGTAACAGATTTCAAACACTTACTGCTTCCAAATTACAAAAGATAGAAACACAATACCAACATTCCTGCAAAGAGAAAAGATCAGATTTAATGCGTTCAATGAGAAGACCATGTGTTACACGACAAATATCAAAACGGTGGCTAATTACCTGCCAGACAAGAAGCAGCTGGACTCTTGTTATTGAATTCACAGCTTCAGCAATACGATGTGCGGACTTTCAAGTGTGTCAGGTGTAGGGGGAGGGGGCTAAAACTGCGGTCTTTTACATAAGCCCACAGATAAAAGTCACAAGGTGTAAGATCTGGAGACCTGTGAAGCAACTGGCAACGAGGTTCATCTTCTGCTCTTTCTCTTACAATCCAACGGTCTGGATTGTAAGAGGAGGAGCATTTGTTGTTTGGAAGCAATAAATGTCTGAGACCTGTTCCTTGTTTTAGAGCAGCCCTGTATTATCATGCCATATTTTCAATAATTTTGGAATATAAATTATTTTACAATTTTTGTAACGATCCTACCACTATTCCTATCACCATTTCTATTGAGTTACTGAATTATTTGAGAAAACGATGGAGGACCCAGATTAGGGATTCTGAATGAGGTGCACATAACTGTATCATTCCATAAAATTCGTCTAGGTTGCAGACGGCGTCGTATAGTATTCGTTAACTGCTGAACCAACGTTTCGGCCACTGTTGCAAGTGTAACACATACCGAGGAGAAACCAACACTCGAACCGAAAGCCTGTGCACATAGGGGGCTACATCCTATTTACACGACCAGCTGTTTAGTATCAGACTTGATGGAAGCGAGTAGAAGGTACATGTCAGATTGAGCATCGATTCTATTGCGGCATTTTGTCTTTGTAACTGCATATGCAGAAAATCCGTATGCAGACAATTCAGTTTCACACAAATATGTTGTTGGGAAATGGAGAAGAACATAAAGAGACTGTCTGGCAAGTTGTGGATATTCATCAAGGACACTGTACCATAAATCATCGAGTGACATTGATGTGAGCAATGATTACATGTTTCAGACTGACGTCATGTCTAAAAAGTATTCATTGGTTTAGTTTGACACAATGTCTGGTTTCTGCAAATTCTGTACAAAAGGATTCTAAACTCACGAATTCATTTTCAGTTCTGAATTATGCTCTTCACGAAAACAAGTCTCAAAACACCTGCATATCACACAGACAATGGAGCAATTCATCAGTAATTTCATTTGGTAGTTCTGCTGTCTCTCTAACGAATACATTCAGTATTAAAAAGGTTTCTAGTTCTCCCTCTTGCCAACACAGACAACCCAAAAATCAGTTTTTTAGTGGTTAATTTCTTATTAGTACTGAAAACTGTTGCCTGTCTTCCTTGTAGAGATAGATTTAATTCATTAATTTTTCCAGATATATCTACCAAAAGAGTTAAATATGAACAACCAAATCACAGTACTCAAGCGGCATTTTTAATTAAAAGTAAATGTAAGTGGTAGAAGCATGTAATTCAGTTCTTAGTTCGAATAATCTTGTTAAAGTCTTACCTGAGGTAGCCGTCTTACCTCATTGTGGAGCAGTAGTGTTTTATTTCTGCTACCATAATCTTCACACAACACTGAAACCAATCGACAATGAAGAGGAGCAACTTAACGTACTTGATTAATTTTACTGTTTCATCGAGAACGTCACGAATACTTTTCTATTCAGGATACAAAGGCTTGAACTAAAATTTGGTGTTTTCCCGTTTATTGGTGATAACGCTCCCGCAGTTGTACCAGTCGATACAACAAAGATAGTTGATTTCAAAAAATTATTATTCGTGTTAAAAGTTTATTTTCCGTTCGTGTTATGCGCCAATGATACGCACAAAAGCAATTCTTCTTCAGATGAATGTTGACATGAGTTGCCAACAAGATGGCCTGTCCAGCAACAACCATTTGCAACATGAATTTGTTGTGTTGAAAGCACTCAGTAGTTCTTGTTTGATATAGGCGCCGACATCGTTATTCGACGTGTAATAGTGTCGTTTGAAAGCAGCACTATAGGAAAATGCTTTGCAGATTTTTCATCGAGCATACATTATGTTATGCCTGGCACACATTGTTTTATTGAATTCTCAACGATAGTGGCTGCATAGTTCCTAAATGTACCATGGAACTATTCGGAAGTAGCTTGTTACGTAACATGTAAAGAGGTGAGCCGTTACAATCTACAAATCTGCGATTGGTGTGAGTTGATAGCTGTCTTAGTGTTTGAAATCATCTAGCCAGAAGTCTTCTTGATTCTCATAGTGTTGATCGGAAAACTTTGAGGATAATGCCGCGTCTTCTGGATGAACCACCTTTGTACTCTTGGTGCAAGATTCTTCTGGAACACTTTTATCCAACACATCATTCTGTCTCTTAAAATCAACAGTTTAATTTTCCAATATGTTGTTTGTGTTTGTTGTGGTCTTCAGTCCTGAGACTGGTTTGATTTAGCTCTCCATGCTACTCTATCCCGTGCAAGCTTCTTCATCTCCCAGTACCTACTGCAGCCTACATCCCTCTGAATCTGCTTTGTGAATTCATCTCTTGGTCTCCCTCTACGATTTTTACCCTCCACGCTGCCCTCCAGTACTAAATTGGTGATCCCTCGATGTCTCAGAACATGTCCTACCAACCGATCCCTTCTCCTAGTCAAGTTGTGCCACAAGCTCCTCTTCTCCCCAATTCTATTCAATACCTCCTCATTAGTTATGTGGTCTACCCATGTAATCTTCAACATTCTTCTGTAGCACCACATTTCGAAAGCTTCTATTCTCTTCTTGTCTAAACTATTTATCGTCCACGTTTCACTTCCATACATTGCTACACGCCATACAAATACTTTCAGAAACGACTTCCTGACGCTTAAATCTACACTCGATGTTAACAAATTTCTCTTCTTCAGAAACGATTTCCTTGCCATTGCCAGTCTACTTTTTTATCCTCTCTACTTCGACCGTCATCAGTTATTTTGCTCCCCAAATAGCAAAACTCCTTTACTAGTTTAAGTGTCTCATTTCCTAATCTAATTCCCTCAGCATGACCCGACTTAATTCGACTACATTCCATTATCTTGGTTTTGATTTTGTTAATGTTCATCTTATATCCTCCTTTCAAGACACTGTCCATACCGTTCAACTGCTCTTCCAAGTCCTTTGCTGTCTCTGACAGAATTACAATGTCATCGGCGAACCTCAAAGTTTTTATTTCTTCTCCATGGATTTTAATACCTACTCCGAACTTTTCTTTTGTTTCCTTTATTGCTTGCTCATTATACAGATTGAATAACATCGGGGATAGGCTACAACCCTGTCTCACTCCCTTCCCAACCACTGCTTCCCTTCCATGTCCCTCGATCTTATAACTGCCATCTGCTTTCCGTACAAATTGTAAATAGCCTTTCGTTCCCTGTATTTTACCCCTGCCACCTTCAGAATTTGAAAGAGAGTATTCCAATCAATATTGTCAAAAGCTTTCTCTAAGTCTACAAATGCCTTTCCTTAATCTTTCTTCTAAGATACGTCGTAGGGTCAATATTGCCTCACGTGTTCCAACATTTCTACGGAATCCAAACTGATCATCCCCGAGGTCGGCTTCTATCAGTTTTTCCATTCGTCTGTAAAGAATTCGAGTTAGTATTTTGCAGCTGTGACTTATTAAACTGATAGTTCGGTAATTTTCACATCTGTCAACACCTGCTTTCTTTGGGATTGGAATTATTATATTCTTCTAGAAGTCTGAGGGTATTTCGCCTGTTTCATACATCTTGCTCACCAGATGGTAGAGTTTCGTCAGGACTGGCTCTCCCAAGGCTGTCAGTAGTTCTAATGGAATGTTGTCTACTCCGGGGGCCTTGTTTCGACTCAGGTCTCTCAGTGCTCTGTCAAACTCTTCACGCAGTATCGTATCTCCTCTTCCATTTCCATAATATTGTCCTCAAGTACATCGCCCTTGTATAGACCCTCTATATACTCCTTCCACCTTTCTGCTTTCCCTTCTTTGCTTAGAACTGGGTTTCCATCTGAGCTCTTGATGTTCCTACAAGTGGTTCTCCTTTCTCCAAAGGTCTCTTTAATTTTCCTATACGCAGTATCTATCTTACCCCTAGTGAGATAAGCCTCTACATCCTTACATTTGTCCTTTAGCCATCCCTGCTTAGCCATTTTGCACTTACTGTCCATCTCATTTTTGAGACGTTTGTATTGCTTTTTTTCTGCTTCATTTACTGCATTATTATATTTTCTCCTTTCATCAATTTAATTCAGTATTTCTTCTGTTACCCAAGGGTTTCTACTAGCCCTCGTCTTTTTACCTATTTGATCCTCTGCTGCCTTCACTATTTCATCCCTCGAAGTTACCCATTCTTCTTCTGCTATATTTCTTTCCCCCATTCCTGTCAGTTGTTCCCTTATGCTCTCCCTGAAAGTCTGTACAACCTCTGGTTCTTTCAGTTTATCCAGGTCCCATCTCCTTAAATTCCCACCTTTTTGCAGTTTCTTCAGTTTTAGTCTACAGTTCACAACCAATAGGTTGTGCTCAGAGTCCACATCTGCCCCTGGAAATGTCTTACAATTGAAAACCTGGTTCCTAAATCTCTGCCTTACCATTATATAATCTATCTGATACCTTCTAGTATCTCCAGGGTTCTTCCATGTATACAACCTTCTTTCATGATTCTTGAACAAAGTGTTAGCTGTGGTTAAGTTGTGCTCTGTGCAAAATTATACCAGACGGCTTCCTCTTTCATTTCTTAGCCCCAATCCATATTCACCTACTATGTTTCCTTCTCTCCCTTTTCCTACGCTTGAACTCCAGTCACCCATGACTATTAAATTTTCGTCTCCCTTCACTATCTGAATAATTTCTTTTATTTCATCATACATTTCTTCAATTTCTTCGTCATCTGCAGAGCTAGTTGGCATATAAACTTGTACTACTGTAGTAGGTGTGGGCTTCGCATCTATCTTGGCCACAATAATGCGTTCACTATGCTGTCTGTAGTACCTTACCCGCATTCCTATTTTCCTATTCATTATTAAACCTACTCCTGCATTACCCCTATTTGATTTTGTGTTTATAACCCTGTAGTCACCTGACCAGAAGTCTTGTTCCTCCTGCCACCGAACTTCACTAATTTCCACTAAATCTAACTTTAACCTATCCATTTCCCTTTTTAAATTTTCTAACCTACCTGCCCGATTAAGCGATCTGACTTTCCACGCTCCGATCCGTAGAACGCCAGTTTTCTTCCTCCTGATAACAACGTCCTCCTGTGTAGTCCCCGCCCGGAGATCCGAATGGGGGACTATTTTACCTCCGGAATATTTTACCCAAGAGGACGCCATCATCATTTAACCATACAGTAAAGCTGCATGCCCTCGGGAAAAATTACGGCTGTAGTTTCCACTTGCTTTCAGCCGTTCGCAGTACCAGAACAGCAAGGCTATTTTGGTTAGTGTTACAAGGCCAGATCAGTCAATCATCAAGACTGTTGCCCCTGCAACTACTGAAAAGGCTGCTGCCCCTCTTCACGAACCACACGTTTGTCTGACCTCTCGACAGATACCCCTCCGTTGTGGTTGCACCTACTGTACTGCTATCTGTATCGTTGAGGCACGCAAGCCTCCACACCAACGCCTAGTTCCGTGGTTAATGGGGGGATTTTCCAATATGACAAACAGAATAATGTCGCCATAAAACATTTAATTTTACACCTGCAGTCAATAGCAAATAGAAATCAAACATTATGCGATCCAAGAGCAGTGCGCGGATGAAACGTGCCGATTTTGGACTGCACGCTGCAATCGCAAACTGTAGTAGGGAGCGTACTCTGTGCAGTGCGTCGTGCGTTTGTGCGGGGTGTTCGGAAATTACCGTTACAAGCCTCTAGGACTTGTAGAGGAGAGTGAGTACATAATATTTTGAATAGGAACCCACGTCCGGAAACGTGCCGTTTCCACTCTGCAACGGCTTCCGTTCAGAAGTGTAACGCTTCCACGTCTACTAAGAGAAAGAGAAAATCCTCGGAGTCGCTTGTCCTGGTACGCAATATGGTGGGCGGCTTACGTGTACTACGTCAGACGGCCGCCTGCTGTCACTTTAATTTACGAGACTGCTGCTGAAACCGAGGAAGACCTGAAGGCACGAGTTTCGGCCGCTGCCCTAGAAACTGAAGGCGGGATAGAGAGTGTGCGCCAGAAAATGCTTCTTCGGTACAATCTCTGTAACAACGTCGGAGGTTGCCGCATCGAGCCACAGTTGTAATGCATTAGTACGGTTCTGTACGTACAGTACGTTACGTCCTTGTTTGTTTTGAAATATTCTAAACGCATAATGTTAATGCAATCAAATGTGCTTAAGTGATATTTGGGTGTTTATTTATGTTTCTATTCTAATTGTTTCCTGATAGTTGCACTGCATCACACGTAATTCGATTCCTCAAGCAGAAGTGGGTGAGTTAAAGATCTGAACTCAAGCCGTCGTAGAAAGGAAGCGGTACGTTTCCGACCATGGGTTGCCACTCAAAATATTATGCACCCGGTCCTCTCTACAAGTTCTAGAAGTTTGCAACGGGAATATCCCAACACCCTGTATAGACCCGGGTAGTGAAGTATAGATAGCGAAGCGACGATATCCTTCGAGGCGGTCATAGGTGTTTGTACATGAGAGAGAAATGGAGGAAGTCTAATGGAAATTTGTGGCGTATCTAGATAAGACAGCACGAGGGAGAGAGAGAGCGAGAGAGAGGAAGAAAATGTCAGCATGGCAGCTGCGAGCATGAGTAGTGACGAGATCAAGTCGCCACATACCTGCTGTATGCGCAAACTCAGATGACACTTGCAAAAGCTGCGGCATATCCGCGAGTTGAACACTGGCCCGAATGTAGATAAATTTCCTTTACTTCACGTCTATGGTCACAAATTTTTCTCATCAGACTACCGGTTTCGGTCAATGATGACCATCTTCAGATGTGTTGACACTTTGGTGCGGTGGGTGGTGGGAGCGACCGTAAAGGCATTTCGAATTTACAGTCGCTCCCATCAGCCACCGCGCCGAGTGTCAACTTAGTTGCACGTAGAATACATGTACAAGCTAAATTCTTTGGATTGTTGATTTTGATTGTAGTGTCGTGTAGATTTATTGTTGTTTGTCGACTCATTTTCCGCAGTTACGGACCGAGAGAAAGAAAACCTGTTACAAAACCAACACTAGTATGACATTTATAACAATTTGTTTCTCATTGGGTGACAAGACGTGATTTGCTTCGTTGATATTACGTTTGCGAAACCCTCTCATAGGTCTTGTGAACCCCCAGGGATCCGAGGGGCACACTATCAGAATCAATGGTTTAGAGAATAAAAATAAATTTTGCTGGCGTATTTTACTTAATAAGATGTCCACTTTATACACTTGTAGCGAAAGCAACTAACACGATCTCAATCCCTCAAATAGTGGTAGTTTAATCACGAACGGGAAACATCGTCTTTCGTGAAAAATATTTACTAACATACCAGTTAGCTACTGCAGTACTTCTATAAACCATATACTCAAGTTTCTTGCGCAACTTGCATAAATGTGTGTGTGATATACAACAGGATGTAGATACCGGCAGACAGGGTGATGCCATATTTCTTGACTTTCGAAAGGCTTTCGACTCAGTTCCGCACTGTCACTTGCTCCAAACAGTGGCAGCTTACGGCCTATCGGATGACATATGCGGTTGGATAGATAGTTTTCTAACAGACAGGGAGCAGTATGTCGTCCCGAACGGTGTGACTTCAAGAAACAAACGTAATTTCAAGTGTGCCTCAGGGCAGTGTAATAGGTCCGGTGCCTTTTACGATTTACATAAACGATCTGGTTGATGGTATTGATACCATCATTGGACTGTTTGCCGATAATGCTGTAGTCTACAGGAAAATAGTATCACACGAAAGTTGTGAACAAATCAATGAGGATTTGCAGAAAATAAATGCGTGGTGTAATGACTGGCAGTTATCTCTCAATATTAGAAAGTGTAACCTATTGCGTATAACATTAATGTACGAGTACAAAATAAATGCCCAGTCTTTGAAAGCGGTAACATCCGTCAAGTATTGGGTGTGAGTATTCGAAATGCTCTCAAATGGAATGATCAGATTGCACAAGTAACGAGCAAGACGAACGCTAGATTGCGGTTTATTGGTAGAATCCTGAAGCGATGCAGTACTTCAGCAAAGGAAATAGCTTACAATACGTTAGTTAGTCCAGTATTATTGTTCGTCTGTATGGCACCCTTACCAGTTGGGTCTGATTCAAGAGACTGAGAAGGTCCAAAGAAGAGCGGCAAGATTCGTGACTGGTACATTCAGCCATCGCGAGAGCGTTACAAATCTCATTGAAACTTTGAAGTGAGACACACTTGCAGATCGACGACACGCTAAACGGAAGGGGCTGCTCACTAAATTCCGAGTTCCTATCTTCGCCGAGGATGTAGAGCATATATTATTACAACCAACTTTCAAATCGCGCAATGATCACCATTCAGAGATAAGGGAAATTAGAGCTCGTACTGAGGCGTTCAGACAGTCGTTTTTCCCTCGCGCGATCCGCTAGTGGAGCAGAGGGGGGGGGGGGGGGGGGGTTATATGACTTTGGTGCGAATTGTGCTCTCCGCCACACACCGCTTGGTAGCTCGCGGAGTATATATGTAGATGTAGATATGTAGGTGTAAGTCACTCTTTTTTATTAAATAAAACAGCAGTAACTCATCTAATCGCAATTTTTCTTTGAGTAACTGCCGCTGATTAATGCTTGTAGACAAAAATTACTACAATGGACGGTCGTGGAAACTGCCGGAGAGTGGTGAGAAATGGTCGACAGTGTGAAGAGTGCCCACTCTTTTTTCGTGTTCCGTGTAGTGAAGCAAAAGGCGTGGATATAGATGTGGTTAGTCTTCGGCTGGTCGTGCCTACCGCTCCACGATTATGGAGTGAGAGCAGCTGATCTTAAAATTCTAAGCTGATCGGCAGTAGTACACGCAGAATTAGAACAGTTGAGGACTGTAGGAGGCAGCATTGTAGTCAGTAATAGGCTACATGACGGGACTGTGATCTAACCTACCACATCAGGCAACAGTTCAGCTAGCTTCAATCTATGTCTATGTTTCCAACAGCTTCACCCCTCTGGACACAAGACCAAAGTTTGCACAGAAACCAGACAGTTGAAACACTTCGACAAGACAAGAAAAACAGAGAAAGCTGAGGTTGGTACTAGTCAGAGGTTTAAAACACCAAGAAGACCCCTCTGCTAGAAAGCAGCCTTGGGTCGGAAGGGTTGAACTCTCTGGGTAGTGAATATCAGGTAACTAGTATTTATAAGCAAAGTACAGGGCTCGCCGACGCATTTGTAATTTAGGCTCTGTGAAGAAATATCTCGATAAAGAAGATCATGTAGTGATTATTGGGATGCCAGGAGCAGTTTACAGCGTAACAACAACTACATAATTGGAAATGACATCGCTAGAAGTGGTCTTTACGTAACTGTGAAGACTGAGACGCTCTTCAGCCGATATGACAAGTACTAGATACTGTGTCCTGTTGAATGTGCAAATGCTGAGCTTCGTGTGTCGCTCATCAGATTGAGGCGATAATACTTTAGTGTTACGGACCGTCGCCCCTCACAGGGTAGCATCAAGCACGGCACGGCCTACATTAGAATGTTTCCAGTAAGAGATTTAGTTGCACGACTAATATCCAGAAGCGCTCAATGCAGCCAGAACAGTATCTGCCCAATCTCTGTGATTTTCCATTTTTTAACTAAGCTTTTTTATGGTGCATGTTTCCGAGACATTTGCTTCCAAATAACTACAAACACGCTTGCAATAATAAATGGAGAAATAAAGAGTAGAAATGTTAACAGTCACAATATGGTAATAGGCATCTGCATCAAAGTATAAGAAGAAAAATTAGTTAGTCATGTAAATACAAGACACTGAAAAATATTTCTGTAACTGGTATGCATAACACAACATTATCTGCAAGTCTCACATCAGTAGAGGCGTAATACGAGAAAGGGGGAGTGGTTACATTCACAGAAAGTTGAATGAACTCCTAGGCGATAGACCTTAACGAGTACTCCATTGAACGCGTTTTTGAGAGCTGTACTTCAGTAATAGGCTTTCGAAATGCACCAGATAGCAATAGCGAGAGGCCCCCAACAGGAAATGTTTTAATTTTCATGAAGCTATGAGAGGGAGTACAAGTATGAATTATTAGAAATAACTGGGAAATGATTGTATGTCGAGATTTAAAAATACATTTCATCTCGGGTAGTTCTCATCGAGGGCCCCTAGTATTAATGTCGTCCAGCGTTTGTTTTTAACCCCCTTCCCCCCCCCCCCTTTCCCTCCCCCCAGATAATATTCCCAACAAGAATAGTAAGAATACAAGGATATAGTGCATAGTGCTCCAGAAACTGATAATTCATTCTTGAGTCGATTTGTCTTTAATGAAATAGATCTGAACACCATAACAACTGGCTTATTTGACCATGATCGTCAAACTGGAGCAATAACACATACCCATCAACGAAGTTCAACTAAGAAAGAGAAATGAATGTCACGGATTTGCAAATGGTGACTCAATATCACTATTCAGAGATAAATTACAGGTTTTTCTACAACATATTTGAAAACAGCGATCCAAGTTCAGTTACACTGAAAACATCAGTCTTGATCGCAAAACACAATGTGATTTAGTAGACGTGACCTGCTTCAATCTACGAGGGACGTTCTGTAAGTAATGCAACAAATTTTTTTTTGTGCAGGTTGATTTTATGCAGGATTCCAATACACCGTATTGTTCTTCACTTTTTTGGCTACAAAACCTAGTGTTCAATATAATCTCCATTCAATGCTACGCCCTTACGCCACTTTACTGGAAGGGGCTGTATGCCTGCATGGTATCGCTCTACTGATCGACGTCGGAGCCCAAGTCTTACTGCATCACTAACCTCCCAATCATCCACGGAATGCTTCCCGTAGAGTGCAACCTTCATTGGGCCAAACAGATGGAAGTCAAAGGTATGAGAGCCGCCTGTAAGGTGGATTAGGTAGAACAGTCCAGTGAACTTTTGTGAGCTCCTCTGCGGTGCATGGACTTGTGGAGGCCTTGCGTAGTCACGGAGAAAGAGGAGTTCGTTTGTAGTTTTGTGGCGACGAACACGCTGAAATCGTCTCTTCAATTTCCTGACCGTAGCACAATACACTTCAGAGTTGATCGTTGCAACATGAGAACGACATGACACACAGTAAACTCTTCAGAGTCCCAGAAGACGGTCACCATTACTTTACCAGCTGAGGTCGCGGGTTTGAACTTTTCTACGGAGGAGAGGTGGTACGGAGCCAGTCCATAGACTGCCGTTTCATCCCCAGTAACTATGTTCGACAAAAAATTGTTACGATCAGTTTCGTAGAGCGCAAACAATTCCGCACAGAAGGTCCTTCGTTGTTCTTTATGGTCTTTTGTTCGACGGCGAAAAACCCGGCAGGCAGGCATCTTTGAGTACGCCAACTGATGGGCGAGTGTGTGAGCTCTACCAACAGAGCGTCCAGTTGAGCAGCGAGGTGTTTGATTGTGATATGTCGATCACCTCGAATGAGGGAGTCCGCATGTTGCAACATTGCAGGAGTCGCAGCTGTGTGAGGCCAGCCAGCACGCGGGAAGTCTGACATGCTTGCGCGAACTTGCAATGATCTGGTTTTCGCCAAAAGAAAGTCAGCGAAGCTCTCTACTTGGAACGCACCTCCGTCACAGACGCCATTTTGAAGACTACGTATAGCGCCGCCACCAATCGGAAATTCATGTACCTATGTGGGTTGAAGCGATAATGTTCCACGTTGTATCACAACACTTTCCGTATTTTTTAAAACGGAAATGGACGAGAAAAAATATTGTGCACTATTTACTGTATGCCCGTCGTATATCGGTACATAAGCAGTTGGCGAATGTGCCTTCTGGCATACAGTTTGGCTCCACTCAGCGCCTCCACGGATAATTGAAGGAGATGCCTTATAATCCAAAGGTGATACATAGATTGAAACCACTCACCACTAATAAATTATCTTCTATTTTGCGGTCCAGACTGATTTTGGAATTATAAATCGCAGGATGATAAATGGAAAGAAATTCACCAAGATCACACAGTGGGTGAGAAATTTAATTCTTTCCTAAAAGAATTCTTATAACACAATGAATGAATCAGGCACATGGTGCTACGAAAAGAGAGGTTTATTTGATGTAAAGGACTGGTTTGATCAAGAATTAAAATGAACTGTAAGCGGTATTACCATATTCTTCAGCGTGCCAGCAAAAGATCCAAATGGTTCAAATGGCTCTGAGCACTATGGGACTTAACATCTGAGGTCATCAGTCCCCTAGACTTAGAACTGCTTAAACCTAACTAACGTAAGGACATCACACACATCCATGACCGAGGCAGGATTCGAACCTGCGACTGTAGCAGCAGCGTGGTTCCGGACTGAAGCACCTAGAACCGCTCGGCCACGGTGACCGGCATTTAATGTTATATATACTCGGCAAGGCAAATGATGCTGAACTCCCAGACGGTAATAGCAATTAAACAGATGAAGGTAACTTAAAAGCATTAGCTACTAAATTCAAGGACTTTTTCCTAATAGTAGCTGTAGTCACGGGGACAACAATCGTATGTTGAAAGCAGATCTAATAAAATTACTTAGACAGGTAACGCATACTCAAACGCCAGACATTAGTTTTGTCAGCTCATCGTTATTAGAGTGATTGCAAAAGTCTTTAGGTCACTAAAGAGTGGTAACTCTTGTGGCAATGATGACATCTCAATCAAATTATTAAAATTTTGTGATAACTTGGTAGCGCCACACACTGTAGTCAGTGGATTAGTCAATGCGTATTTCCTAAAAGACTGAAGAATGCAGTAGTAACACCAATACGCAAAACTGGAGACAAGCAAATGACTATCTAACTCCTTCCCATATTCTCAAAACTTTCAGAGAAGTGGCTTATATCAGAAATGGAACCTGTTTCTGAAGATAAACTTTTAACAACCTGGTTTCCATAAAGATTTCTCTACTGAGTATGCAGTATATGATCTCTCAAACTCAATTCTAGTAGAACTGAACAACGAAACTTACAGTTCTGGTATTTTCTGTGATCTTCCCAAGTCCTTAAACTGTTCTTAGTGTACATGAATGTTTTCCTGTGGACATTGGACGACTCTGAAAAATTTTAAATGCTTGTTGATGACGCAGTTTTGTTGATAGAAGTTCCAAACACAGCCATACCAGTCACAGCCATGAGAATAATGGAACAAGTTTGCATCTGGCTCGCAGTCAACATCGTAATTCTAAATCTTGCAAAAACTATCTTTTCATAGTAGGACTCATTTGGTTGTCATCCGCGGTTGTCTTACAGCATAGCGGTACGTCGACGATATTCTAAGCCCTGTTTTGTTGCCCTTCGTGGCAAGCCATCTGGAGCCTACATTTCAGCAAGATAACGCCCGCCCGCACACAGCGAGAGTTTCTACTCCTTGTCTTCGTGCTCGCAAAACACTACCATGACCAGCAAGGTTGCCGGATCTCTCCCCGATCGAGAGCGTTTGGTGCATTATGGGCAGAGTTCTCCAACCAGCCCGTGATTTTAACGATCTAACGCACCAGTTGGACAGAGTTTGGCACCGATGTTTTAGACAATATCTTGCACTTTGACCATTTTCGGTCTTAAATGACATTTTAAAGCGCGCTAGGTGTCACTGCGTTGTACAATAAAACTTCGAATGTAGCCGATCTAAAGGCGATCGCAGGTCGTGCAGGCGTCAGAATTAGAATCATAATCCTTACTGTGTGGAGTAATTGTCATGTTAATAACTAATGGCACGTTGCAGGACACTATATGCGTTCGTTTGCGTTGTTGAACACCAACTGTCAGTTCTGTCCACGCGGGAAAAAGTTACGGCAAAGATTAGTGAAAACCTTCCCAAAATCCTTGCAGTAATCCCTGCGATTAGCATTCGTATATAGGTATACAAAGGCGACTATTGACTTCAGTTTATAACGTACACAGAAGGAGAACGTGTGTATATATGTATAGATTCTGGTAATAATGGTTTCGTGTGGCTCCACGTCTTTCAATTGGACGTCACATTGGCGACTTGCGTCTCCCTAACCATTTATCCAACCAGGAAGAGGTGACCTACAATTTAACGTTTGCGCTTCTGGCTAATGTGCACGTCATTGAGGTGTGAATCTAGTTAGAAGAGAGTGAAAAATATGAGATTCGATCGTGCGACCTTCCCGAATTCAGACAGACGCTAAACCACCAGGCCCGACGTAGATTCTGCTCAAGCTTCACTGCTATCTGGAGCTGCGGTGGCTGTACCGCTAAATGTCAATGCCTTCGTTTTCACAGACTTTAATACATCATACTTCAGCCTGTTGCCACGAAATTTTTTATAAATTATCTACACCAACCTTATTCATGAATTTGTCTATTAGTCAAAACGGAGTCAAAATCCCCTGAGTAGTTCCTAAGAATAGCCTATATAGACAGACAGAAGCAAACATTTCAGTTTCTGCAAGGTGTATCAATCCTTGGTGAGATGATAGAGGATATTAACTGCAACAAATAATGTTAACACAATATTTCCGTATGCACCGCCGTTTTGGAGTAACATATGTAACTCCAAAATGGGGAGTTTTTCGTTCCTTTGAATGCCCCTCCCAATTAACACGTTTCTCATATTATTTTATTCACCTAATTCCTTTAATAATTACATTAATACGTGACATAGTCCTTCGTCTTTTTTAGTATCATCGGAGCAGATGCTCGAAACGTCTCCCTCTGGCATGAATACAAGCTTCAGAACGTCGATCCCTCTCTCGCTGCATGATACCAAATCCCTGTTGACCATTAGACTACCGCCGTGTAAATCTTTCCATTGTTGTCACCTGTGCTTGTTATCTCCGATCTGAACACTTACTCTTCGATAAAATCCCAGAGAAAGAACTACAGTGGTGTCAGCTCAGGGGAACGTGCTGGCATAGGAAAGAGGCAGCCTCTTCCAAGCCATGTAGCTGGAAAATAGTCGTCGAACCATTGTCATACTCGTAGATAGAAATGTGTTGGAGCACCATCTAGTTGTTACCACAGGTACTATCGTGTCTGTAGGGGCATATCATCCAGACCATCAACAAGATGATGCTCCAGAACATTTTCGTCTATGAATACCACAATGTTTGACTACCATTTTCCAGCTACATGGAAAAGGTGGGGCAGTCCCATTCCACGACCGGCGTGATCCTCCAATTTGACACCACTGGACTTGGCTATGAAATCTTCTCAGGTTCTCTTCCGAGTGGCGTCGTCGCTCTTTCGCAACGTTTCAGTGGAGTCTGTGTCAAACATCTTCAGGCAAAGTGTCAAGATGCTGCTGCTCTCATCTGTTTCTTTCCCCTCTTTGGAGACGTGTGAGGGGGAGTTTGTAGCCTTTCGGCTTTTCCTCCCCTGTATACGTGTGTGTGTGATTATATCTGAAGTTTTTTGGTGTCTGTAAAATGTGATGATTGTTCTGTTTGTGTCTACTATACTTGCCTGAGGTTGGCGAGATGATTGGTGTTAAGTGGGAGGGAGCAGGATTAGCGATTGGATATTGGGGCGCCTGTGCTTGTCGCGGGGACATGTCGTACCGACCTAGGGAATGGATGAGGGCATTTCCTGATCTGGAAGAACCTTCATAGAAGACCCTTGCCAGATCTTGGAAACGCTCTCTCAGGAGTGGTATTTCAGGTGTGGCGTGCAGATCATCTATGGGGAATCCAAGAGGTAAATGCAATGCCCTCCTGATGGCGCGGATCTACAGCCTCTGGAGTTTGTCCAGGTGCTGCTTCACTGCGTATCCCCAGACAGGACACGCATATTCCATTACTGGCCAGATCAGGGCCTGATACACGCTCACTCCTACTGAGCAGGGAAGGGACCTGGATGAGTTCAGGATTGGGTACAGGATGGACATTCTGGCGCAGACCTTCTTGTGGACCTCGTCTATGTGGGGTTTCCACATAAGATGAGAGTCCAAGGTTACTCCAAGGTACTTGGTGGTTTTGCGCCAGGGGAGTTGGGTTCCATTTAGGTGAAGGTGGAGGGGGAGGGGGGCGTTGAGGAGGTTCGCGCCTACCGAGTCTATGGGTAATCAGCATGGCCTGCGTCTTTTCGGAGTTGATGGTGATGCGCCAACGATGGGCCCAAGTTTCTGTGTCATCTAAAACCCTTTGTAGCCTGTGGATGACCAGGTCCTTGTTTGCACTTCTCGTGTAGAAGGCTGTATCACCAGCGTACTGTGCGGTGTGCACCAGGGGGGCCGTTTGTGTGTTCGCAGTGTACAGACTGTACAAAATGGGCCTCAGGACCGATCCCTGTGACACCCCAGCCGGCAAAGATGCGGCTTTTGGTGAAGGTGGCAGTTTCTACTTTGACAGAGAAAGTTCTATCAGTGAGATAGCTTTTGATATGCTTAACTATGCTCCCAGGGAACCTTTGTGTGTACAACTTGTAGAGTAGCCCTCTATTCCATACTAAGTCAAAGGCTTTGACTACATCTAGTAGCACTATCCCGCAGTAGCCTCTGTGGTTGAAGCCCTCTGTGGCTCCTTCAACCACCCTCATGATCTGTTGTGGGGCAGAGTGGTTCTGCCGGAATCCAAATTGGAAATCCGGCAGAAGTTGCTCTCTGGTAATATGTTTCTGTATGGGTCTTAGAAGGAGGCGCTCATAGATCGTGCTGAGGGCTGGAAAGTGGCTAATCGGCCTGTAATGCTGCGGGAATAGAGGGTCTTTCCCTGGTTTGTGTATCGCGATCACTTCCGCGTCTTTCCAGTCTTTCCAGCAAGCTGGGAACTCGCGGGAACGAGTAATCTCGTTGAAGACGTTCGCGAGGAGCTTGATCGCCGTGGGTGGGAGGTTTATGACTAACTGATTGGTGACACTGTCATATCCTGGCGCCTTTTTGGAGGGTTGTTGTTGTTGTGGTCTTCAGTCCTGAGACTGGTTTGATGCAGCTCTCCATGCTAATCTATCCTGTGCATGCTCCTTCATCTCCCAGTACCTACTGCAACCTACATCCTTCTGAATCTGCTTAGTGTATTCATCTCTTGGTCTCCCTCTGCGATTTTTACCCTCCACGCTGCGCTCCAATGCTAAATTTGTGATCCCTTGATGCCTCAGGACATGTCCTACCAACCGATCCCTTCTTCTAGTCAAGTTGTGCTACAAACTTCTTTTCTGCCCAATCCTATTCAATACCTCCTCCAGTTACGTGATCTACCCACCTAATCTTCAACATTCTTCTGTAAAAAAAAATGCAGCTTTTGGAGGGGAGGGACCTAATTACTTTTACCATGCCTTCGGGGGCAAAAATCGTGGCTTCGTCCTCTGGTTCCTCCTCAGCATTGAGGAAGACAACCAGTTGACGATGGGCCACCTCTTCATGCTTGTCATCTTGGGGTTCTGCCGCTTGAAACTGCTTCTCGAAGGAGTTGGCGAAGGCGTTGGCCTTTGGCCATTTCACCATGGCTGTAGGCCAGACCCCGCTCGCCATGCAGTGGCAGCATCCTAGCGCCTCTTTTTGTGAGTTGTTTGGTTGCTTGCCATAGTGTGTGATTGTCTACTTTGAGGGCTGTGAGGTGGTTTTGCCATTGCTGGTTTCTGTGCTCATTGAGCGCTACCTTCAGCTCTCTCTTTAGACGATTGAGCAGCCTCCTGGTGACCTGATTTCTGGTCATCTTCCAGTCTTTTGCCACTCTATTCTTGTGTCGGATTTGAGCTGGCAAGTGTTCCAGGAACTGTATTTGCGGCGGCGGGCCATCCCTTTGTGGAGGGGTGGCCTCTTCTGCACCCTGCAAGATGGTACCTGTTAGGTGTTGTAGCGCTTGTTTTACTGTTTCTGCAGTAGGTGGCGGAGCGCGAGCAATATCAGAGGCGATAATTTCTCGGTATCGCTCCCAGTCTGTACGATTGTAAGACGTCTGGTACCGTGGGAGTGCTACCCATTCTCCCACGTCGACCTCTAGAATCAATGGGTTGTGGTAGGAGGACAATCCGTTGATTGTCCTTGCGGTCACAAACCCCGCAATCCTCCTAGTGAGAGCTATGTCTAACACACTGGGCCTACCTCCATTTTTTGGAAAATGTGTGGGCTCAACTGGACCCCATGCTTCGAAATAGTGGTTGAGCGCTAGTTGTTGCAATCTGGCGCCTACTCTGGAGGTTACTCTAGAATTCCAATCAGGGTGTTTGGCACTGAAGTCGCCCCTTATTATGAGTTTGCCTTCAATTTGCCCTAGAGCAGCTATGTCTCCCTCATCTATCTGGTCTTGTGGGGGTCGGTGGATTGCAACAATTGCTAGGGGTCCGGTGGCAGTGGTTACTTCGATTTTATTGGTAGCTGGTGGTGGGGGATCCCTCTTTTTATGTATATGGCCACCTCTTAGCGTTGGGTTGGCCTGTCTTTGCGGTAGCTAACATAGTTGGGGACTGTCGCTTTTATTCCCGGTTTTAGGTGGGTTTCCCCTGTCATGCATATGTTGATGAAGAACTCCTTCGTGAGTTCTCTGAACTCGACCTCTTGATTAACAATGCCGCCTGCGTTAAAGACACGCATTGCCAGGCCTTGGATATTTGGTCGCCTATCCGTGATGGGGTTTTGAAACTACTGAGGAAGTCGCAGAGGGGAGCGACTGCTGGACTGCTGCCTCAAGGGCAACGAGGATCTGTGTAATAAGTTTCCTTTAATTTACGTCTATGGTCACAAACTTTTAGTTAACAGATTACCAGTTTCGCTCTTTACTACTGACAACATGACTTGTGCATGTGATGTTATTTATATGTATTTGGCGATGCTGGTGCTGACTCCGCATTTAAGATTTGACGATGCCACTATGGCTGCAGTACATTAGGACTTTGTTTTTATGGAATTGATCTGATGATGGTCATTAAAGACCGATGGGTCACCGTGTTTTCGCGACGATGTCGCACCTTGGGAGGATCTGTGTGTTCTGCTTCTGGGCTTGCCTGAATTCCTTCATCATTTACTTGATGAAGGTCATGGTCTGTACCATAACGCCTAACAACTGATCAATTGCGGGGGGGGGGGGGGGAGGCGAGGTGGTGTGTGGGGTTCAAAATGGCTCAAATAGCTCTGGGCACCGTGGGACTTAACATCTGAGGTCATCAGTGTGTGGGGTTCCCTAGAGCTTCCTCTGTCTTGATGGACCTGGTCGTTGTTGTTGTGTGTTTCCCAGTGTTGTTCTAGTGACTGTGTTTGGTGTTGTGGTGATAGAACCACGCTTTCATGGCTTCTCGGAGGAGAAACCACTTCTGCGTGTATTGCCCTTGGTGTGTCCGGTCTTGGTTTTACGCAGGCCTTGTCCGTGTGTGTTGTTGTGCTTTGTTTCCTTGTGTGACTGGTTGGGTTGGTGGTGTTTTATTTGCATGTGTGGGGGGTGGGCTTTGCGCCCTTTGGCTGCTGTGTGTGTCGTTTGTGGACCTCACAACCTTGGTAATCCGCTGTGTGGTTTTTGCCACACAGTGCACACCTTATTTGTGGGTCCTTGTGTTTGAGTGTACATGTTCTTGTGTCGTGGGCCTCGGCGTACTTTCTGCATCTTATTGGCATGGTGCAGTATGCGGCGATGTGGTTTAGGCCCTGACACCTGAAGCACTGCACAGTCTTGTTTTTACAGCGCAGTGGCTCAGTGGCGACACGCACAGCCAGGACCGTTTTTATCTGCCTTTTGTTTTGAGGGATGTCAGCGAGTGTGACCTTTTATAGTGGCTACTTACTGTCTATCGTGATGACTGGGTGTTGTGTGCTGTCCTTAGGTTAGTTAGGTTTAAGTAGTTCTAAGTTCTAGGGGACTGATGACCATAGATGTTAAGTCCCATAGTGCTCAGAGCCATTTGAACCATTTTGCTGTCTGTGTTGCCCATCTGCTGGACCGCCTTAACGACGTACCACCGGGCAATCAAGTCTGTTTTGATTGCCTGGGGGCACAGTCATCTTGTGAGGTCTCTGATTACTATGTTTTTGTTGTGTGTTTTTGCTGTGGGGAACGTGTAGTGGTGTATGTTTTTGTTGTTGAAAAGTGTCTTGACTGTGGTGTAGTTTTCTAGTGTGTGTACTGTAATTTTTATTTTGTCTCCATCTGCAGGTTTTGCCTAGAAGCTGCCTCCCCAGATTTCTGTTTTCAGCAACTCGAAGAGCTCCTCGTAATTCTGAGAAAACTCAGCGACAATCGGGGTGAGGTGGTGGGTGACGCGTTTTTGTGTTTCCGTTGTGTCATGTGGTGTTTCTGGCTCATGTCAAGATGCTCTCTATTGCGCCCTTTATAGCCACTGGACCGCTGTCAGATTCCGCACGCTGGCCAATCACGCGGCAGAGGAATTTCACGGCGCTCTCGGCGCCACCGGAAGTTGAAGGAGGGGTGGGGGATGAGGGGGGACGCGCGTTGCGGCCTCAGTGCGGGAGTCGAGTCCTGGTGTCAATCGCTCGGTGACATTCGCATTGAGTGGATCGTTTGCTGAGCTGCAGGAGCGCTTATGGTACTGCATCTAGCCATAGGGACCTGTTAATTGGATTACGTTGCGGAGGTGCCAAGGCTTTCAAACCTGGCATACGAAGGTCGTTGGAGCTACGGACTGTGTTTTTATTAAAATAGAGTTTGGCATTCGGGAAGAATTTTTTAGGGACTCCTATCAGAGGAACTGTCTTGCCTTTTCACTTGCAGCGAGATGTTCAGCTCACATGCCGAATTGGGGCGCGGCGGTCCTCCGCTGACGACAAAAAGCACATCTTCTTGTTCCCGCGGGCCACGTCGCCTGCCGGTTCGAGCAGCTCGACTTCTGCAGAACCAGGCTCTGCTCCTCCCAAAAATAGGGAAAATGTAGGCCCAGAACTGGAAGTAGGCCGCGGAACTAAAGGGAAGGCTCCCGCCGCCACCGTCCAGTCCTCCTCGTCTACCAGCAAGTCTTTAGAGTCAGCAATGCAACCGAGAAACCCTATCGTACCAACGAAGGCTGTAACTGACAATCCTTGACAGAAGCCTCCCTTTCAGCTCTGGACATGGTTGTGACTACACAGAATGCAGTCACTCAAAAGACAGAAACAAATACGTACGTAGTCAGTACTTGCGATCCCACCCCTCCCGAGCCTCTCTGACGTCCGCTCCTGCTTGCCAACGCCCTAAATCAACTTCCTACATACATCATGTATGTAAGTAATGGCAAGAAGACGTCCTGTAAGCTGACCGAAATACTCCCCAAACTCACCACCTCGATCGAACCGCCCCACCTCCCCCCCCCCCCATTCCAAATATCTGAAATCTCCTCCACACAAGCCCATGTCCTCCCAGTGGCATAAGAAGAGCAGGAGGAAGTCCGCCTCTCCAACCTCAATCACTCCATCAACCCCTAAGGAGCCCGCAGTGCCTGGGCCACCGGCAGCACCTGTCACCATTCTGGAAGGGCACCAGGAAACCATCGACCTGCAGAGGACCGCATAACCGTGTTGGTGAGAAAAAAATTTTGCCAGCCGAACCTTGCACTGGTTTTGGGGGATGGAACTAGCCCCGAACAGGTTTCAAATTGTGGCTGATGTACTGGTGACATCACATGAAACAACAACACAAAAACACCAAACACGCCACCTCCCGCCGACTGTCGTAGAATTTCCCCGTAACTATGAGGAACTCTACAACACGATCACAGCTGCAGTTAAAGGAGATAACTTCAAAGCAACACCAGATGGAGGGGCGGGGAGGGGGAACAAGATAAAAATAACACTCAACACTATCGAAGATTACAACACCATGAAGGAATTATTCACAGAAAAAAACATACCTCATTACATGTTCCTCACAACTAAAACACGAAACACAAACATGATTATTAGAACCTCCCAGAACAGCTGTAGTCTCAGGCAAGCAAAACAGACCTGACTGCCTAGAGGTATGTTATCAAAGCCGTCCAGCAGATGAGTAAACCCGGAGCAGAGAGCAAGTGGTCGCTGTTTCAGGCTACTCTCCCAGATGCACCGCAGAACAGAAAAGAGATCAAGGTGGTTCTGGCCATCCCAGTCACGAAGGAACAAAAAAAAGAAGATGATCCAGTGCCTCAGGCATCAGGGACTGAAGCACGTCACCGCTCAATGCCGGATGGGTGTGCAGTGTAGGAAGTGCGGCGGGCCTCATGACACCAGAATATGCACGCTTAAACTCACGGACCCGCAAATAAGGTGTGCGCTGTGTGGCAAAAGCCACACAGTGGTATGTAACGGTTGCCATGTCCACGAAAAACACACACAGCAGGCAAAAGTTCCAAAGGACCCCATACACACAGAAAAGGACAGCACAACCTCCTGCAACCACAAAAGAAACTAAACAAGGCAACACACACAGACAAAACTTGAAGGGCACGTTGCTGAAGTGGTTTCCCCTCTGAAAAGCCATGAAAATGTAATGGAAGGATCCCAGCCCTGTCACCAGAACATCAGACACAGACAGAGGAACAACACTGGGAATGACAATACAGAGAGAGCTCTAGGGGTCCCCAGACACAAGCTACAGCAGAGAGTGAAAGCCTCTCCCCAGCAGCTCCCCAGTCCTCTCCCTCGGATCAGCTGTTAGGCATTATGGTCCAGACCATGAACCTCATCATTCAAATGCTGCAGTTCAGGGCGCCCCAGGAGCAGAACACGCAAATCCTTGTTGCCTTTCATGCAGCAGTCCAGCAGTCGTTCCCTCTGTGACATCACCAATAGCTTCAAAAACCCATAATGGACAGACGACCAAATATTCAAGGCCTGACAATGTGCACCTTTAACACAAACAGCATTGTTAATCAAGTGGTCGAGTTCAGAAGATTCATGAAGGAGTTATCTATTGTGTGCATGATGGTAGAAGCCCACACCAAGCTGGGAATAAAAGTGACAGTCCCCAATTACAATTAATGCTGTATAGTTAGGCTAACCAAAGGAAGAGTAGTGGTCATATAAATAAAAGAATGATCCCCCACCACCAGGTATACATACTAGCTACCAATAAAATCGAAGCAGTAGCAGTGGAAGCAATCAGTGCCACAGGACCCCTAACAGTTGTTGCAATCTACCAATCCTCAAATGATGAGGTTGATGAGGAAGATATAGCAGCATTAGGGCAAATTGAAGCAGAAATTTTGAACGGAGGTGACTACAATACCAAGCACCCAAACTGGACCTCTAGAATAACCTACAGAGCAGGCACCAAATTGCACCAACTAGCATGCGACCACCACTTTGAAACGTGGGGTCCGGTCGAGCACACACACTTTCCTAAAAATGGAGGTAGGCTTGACATAATAAACATTTCTCTCACTACGAGAATCAAGGGGTTCGTGGTTGTGAGGACGATCAACAGAATGTCCTCTGACCCAACCCTGTCATCCTCGAGGTTGATATGGGAGAATTGGTAGCACTCCCATGGTACCAGACATCCTGCAGAGGCGTAGACTGTGGGGGGGGGGGGGCAATACTGAGAAACTGTTGCCTCAGATATCGTTCGCGCTCCGCCACCTACTGTCGAAACAGTAGAGGAAGCGCTGGAAGAACTAACAGGTATCATCTTGCAGGCATCGGATGAGACCACTTCCCCACTAAGATACGGGCCTGCACAAATACAACTCCCAGAACAATTTTAGCTTAAATTGTCACAAATGAGAGTAGTAAAAGAGTGGATGATCACTAGAGAACAGGCCACCAGGAGGCTGCTCAGTTCTCTACAGAGAGAGCTGAAGGCAGCGCTCAATGAGCACAGAAACCAATTGGCCCTCAAAGTAGACGATCACACACTCTGGCAAGGTACCACACAATTCACCAAAATACGCGCTAGGATGCCGCCTCTGTGTGGCAAGCAGGGCTTGATCTAGAGCCATGCTGAAAAGGCTTACGCCCTCGCCGACACTATCGAGAAGCAATTCCAGGTGGCAGAACCCCAGAGTGAGGAGCATGAGGAAGTAGTTCCTCATCAGCTGACTTCATCCTCAGTGCTGAGGAAGACCATCACTTACCACTCCCGAAGACGTGGCAAAAGTAATTAGGTCCCTTGCAACAAAAAACGCCCCAGAACACGATAGAGTCACCAATCAGTTAGTTAAAAATGTCCCGCCCTCGGCGATCACACACCTCGGGATCGTCTGCAATGAAATTACTCGAGCCTGCATTTCCCAGCTTGGTCGAAACACGCGGAAGTGGTCACGATACACAAATCAGGGATGACCCTTTATTCCTGCAGCACTACAGACCGATTAGCCTCTTGCCAACTCTCAGAAAGATCTATGAGCGCCTCCTGCTAATACCCACATGAGATCATATTGTCAATGAGCGGCTTCTACTGGAATTCCAATTCGGATTCCGGAAGAAACCCTCCACCCCACAACAAATTATGAGAGCAGTAGAAGCAGCCACAGAGGGCTTCAACCAGGGGATACTGTGGGGCAGTGCTACTTGATGTAGATAAAGCCTTCAACTCAGTATGCCACAAAGAGTTAATATACAGGTTGCACACACAAGGTTTCCCACGAGGCATAGTTAAATTAATCCAAAGCTATCTCACAAACAGATCTTTCTCTGATGATGTAGAAACAACCCACTCCACCAAAAAGCGTATTTGTGCTGGGGTCCACAGGAATCGGTTGAGTAGTTTGTACTGTGTGGACACCCCAATAGCCTGCTGGTGCACACTGCGCAGTATGCAGACGACACAGCCTTCTATACACACAAAAAAAAAGGTTTAAATGGCTCTGAGCACTATGGGACTTAACATCTGAGGTCATCAGTGCCCTAGAACTTAAAACTACTTAAACCTAACTAACCTAAGGACATCACACACATCCATGCCCGAGGCAGGATTCGAACCTGTGACTGTAGAGGTCGCGTGGTTCCAGACTGAAGCGCCTTCTACACATGTAATGCAACAAAGGATCTGGTCATCCGTTGGCTAAAAAGTGATTTAGACAACATGGAAACATGGCCCCTTTGCTAGGGCATTACCATCAACTCTGAAAAGACACATGCCATGCTGATCACCCAGAGGCTCGGGAGACGTGGATCCCCTCAACGCCATCGCTCCGCCTCCACCCACATGGAACTCAACTCCCCTGGCGCGGAACCGCATAACCTTGGACTCTCGTCTGACATGGAAGCCCTACATAGATGAGGTCCATTAGAAGGTCTATGCCAAAATGTCCAACCTATTCCCTATCCTCTGCTCAACCCACTCCCTCCCTCTCTACAGGGGTAAAAATATACCAGTAATTGATTAGTCCAGTAACGGAAAATGGAATATGCGTGCCCTACCTGAGGGCGCATGGCCAAGCGCATCTGGACAAACTCCAGAGGCTGCAGAACCGTGCCCTCAGAAGGGCTCTGCACTTACGCTCTGGGTTTCCCACGGACGATTTGCACGCCGCTGCTGAAATCCAATTCCTTAAAGAGCACTTCCAAAATCTGGCAAGGGCTTTCTATGAGAGCTCTTCCAGATCTGGAAACGAAACATCGAAACCCTAGGTCGGTATGAAATGTCCTGCGATAAGCACAAACGTCTGATAACGATATTCGACGACTAAGTCGAATGGAAAAATCCGTATCTCCAATTCCTAATTCCGTTCCTCAGGCAACTACTAGAGACACACAGCCATTCATGAAACACGAGGAGAAAGCCTGAAATCGCATATACCACTGAACTTCTTTCTCTGGGGTTTCTTCAAAGAGAAAGTGTACAGATTGGAGGTAACAAGTGAAGAAGAGTTCATTGGGAAGATTCAGAAGGCAGTAGAGGCGATACGTCGGCAGGTGGCGAGGGATGCTGCTCTGTGCTGAAGCATGTGTTCGTGCAACAGAGTATCTGATTTGATGGGACTAAGACAAACCAAAGATAATGGCACGTATTAGTGTAATTATTTAAGGAATTAGGTGAGTGAAATAAAGTCAATAACATGAGAAATGTGTTGATTGAGACTGGAATTCAAAGGAAAGCTGAACTCCCTGTATTGGAGTTGCTTTATAGCACCAAAATGGTGACGAACACGGAAAAACTTTGTTAACGTTCTTTATTGCAGATAAGGTTCTCTGTCATCTCACCAAGGACTGGCCTTACATAGAGAAATGAAAAGAAGATAATAGCAGCTGAGTAGTACAGAAGGAGAAGAAGTGGCTTTTTTCAAAGTAGCTATTGTTCTGCTGATATATACGTATAAAACAATCCGGAAGTAATTACCATAATTGCGAATTGAAACAGATTACCTCTAGCCATAATTTATTTTTAGTATACTTAACAGAAGTAGCCCGCCGAGTTGTAGAGAGAGCTAATGCGCCCGCATTTGGGACGCGGGGAAGCGAACCAGCTCCAGATCGAATCTGCCTCGTGGAGTAACGATGTGGGCTGGTGAGCTCGTCAGCCTGTTTTAGACTGTTTTACCACATCCAGCTTGTATCCATGTCCTGCCTCAGATACAAACTACTCAAACACTTATAGAACGTTATCACACTTGACCAAGACATCCACGGTAGACACGGACGAAAGTGATACAGAGATTCCTTGCCTGGGGAATTGAAACGATCGCATGGCATCGGGAGACCGCGTCTGGGATTGTTCGGCCACCTGGTGCAAGTCTTTCTACTTTACGCTACTTCGATGACTTGGGTGTTCTTGTGATGAAGAACAGATGAAATGATTTAAGTGGAGTGGGGGCTTCAGAAAGGACATCCGGCTACCAAATGCAATCAACAGTGTAAATACCGATAGCACAATGGCGACCCTGTAGATAAATGGGAAAAAGCAAAAGAGTCGTTAGTATACATTACTGTAATATCTAGTAGTAGTTGTTTCTGTTATTGTATTACTGGACCCGTTCCACAAACCTAAACGTTCTCGTTCATGATAGAATTGACGTAACAGGATGTGACAATGAATAAAGAATGAATGAACAGTCTGTATCAAGTTTCCATGGTTTGTAGGTAACTTCCAGAGTGTATAGCCAGCTGAAATTTGGCTTATGTGCTTCAAGTGAAATTAGGTTTCGTTACAACATGTCGACTGTTCTCTTGCTAGTAAATGGCACCAAATTCTAATAATGACGAAATTAGCCATTTCGAGAAACCAGAGCGGTTTGATGCGTCCCGAAATTGTACAACTTGACATTTCACTGGAGACGTCGCCGGTGAACATGTTCATGCCAAGCATTGGTTGCAAAAGTTCTGAAGTCACTCATCTTCTGTCTTCTGAAGTTGTCCGTCCAGAGACAGTGTAGTGCGTTGTCAAAGTTTCATTTATGACTCGCTTTCGACGCCAACTGGATCACTATGAGATAACTACAAGAACTGGTCCAGTAACCACAGTTTACGCCAGCACATTTAAGACTGGTGGGAATTTTAAATAAAATAGTGGACAGTTACATTAATATCGAATACAAAACGCACCTGAATTTTGAAGGCAATTTTTCGAAGAAAATGTGATGCTAGCTGGTCTCTAGGAAGTTAAAAAGAAGTGCATCAAGAGTGAAGGCTTTTGCTTCAGCTACATTCAACCAACCAGTGAGAGACAAGCACTGAATGTGATGTTGGTCGTCTGTTGCTAAATCCTATACTGTGCATTTGTCCCCGTACAGTTCTGGCAAAAGTGGGTTTGTGCTGCCTTACATTCAGATCTGACTCACACTAGACTAATGATGTCTGTTACTTCTTATCACTGTTAATCATTTTTGAGCCATTTTAACCAGTCTTTTTCTGAAGTTGTCCCATAACAGCACCACTACAATACATAGTTGTTTTGGCTACTGCTTTGAAAAGGATTGTACTGTGCTTTAAATGATGTTTAGCCGCAAGTGTTAAACTAGGAAATGAATCAGACAAACTAATTCAAGAAGTATTCACTTCCTGGAAATCAACGTTCTACATGAGGGAAATACTTTTGAAGCTTCGTCCATTGATTGATAATCGCATTAATTGCTCTGCTAGAGCGCCATCCATGCCAACATCTGCAGATATTGTTGATACGCTTGATGGCTGATATTACATTGGCTTTACAAGTGGCTACCTGTCACACCTGTTTAAAAAATTAAAATAATGCTAATAACTAGTACGTCGAATATTAAAGTACTTGGCATGCAACCAGTACAGACTATTTGTATTATGTCCAGCCTCGGGGTCAAATAAATGGTGTCTAGGAAACTTGCGTACTCGGTTTGCTAAACAAATAATTCAAACAAATCGTATTAATAAGTTTTACTAGAAAAAGAAAAGATCGAATTACACTGATGTGTCGCAAGCAAAGGGCGACATACAAAATAATTAAGCTTCTTCAGTATAAACAATTACAAGTCTGCTACATAGATAGTACAAGCGAATTAACGCTGCTATTGAACTGGGCCGTAACCAATCGGTCGCGGCGGTTATGTTCTCTTCACACAGGGGCCGCTGCTGTCGCGTTGTCGTCCTGGAGAGGGGTCGGTCAGTGTGCCATTGGCTGACTTCTTCTCACAGCCATCTCTTCTCTATCGTTCCCGACTGGCGTGCCGGCGCTTGGCTTTACGCCGTAACAATTTGAGAGAATCTAAGGAAAAGTTGAAAAGTGCCTACGACAAACTGAACATAATGACATATAAGCCATATCAACATTTCTCAGTTCTCGATCCAAGACATATACGTCAATAACGATCTAGTATGTTCCAAGGGAATCAAAAGCATCAAGTATTTACTTACAGCTATTGAAACGACTGTCATTGAGGGTGGACAGCCACACTGGTATATAAAAACAGAGAAACCAAATTTGATTTACAGAATGAATCTTATAAAATGCACCAGGTTGTTATACTAGAGGTGGTCATGTATATAGCAAAGAGGATCCATTAGAAACATAGAATCACTTCATGAGTACTACCAACCCAAACACACAAAAGTCTGCACTTCAATATTTGTGCCGTATAGCCACATCAAGTTTCTGAAAGACTTTTCTCAGTAGCAGGATATGATCTCTGCCAACAGCAAAATAGACTGAGGGCGAAAAGTCTCTCAAAAATGTTATTATCACGATCTGTAGCCAAAAAGTTGTGGGATATCTAATGTTAATAGTATTGCCGTATTTACTGATTAATAAACGTGATTCTAAATGTATCTGTATGTTGCTTTTTACGCCAGTCTATAAATTCATCATTTAACATCGATGTTGAAACCATCGATAGTTTTTAGTCGATGATGATACGATATCAGCATCGATGTTTCACCAAAACCGCTCACGTCTACTAAGAAGGCAGGTGCGCAATGCGCTCCGCGCAGGCAGGGATGGAGAATACTTTGCGGCGGAACCAGTGTGTCTGTTTCTTTCCCACGCTGCCGGCCCTAGACTTTGCCTGTAACAGTAACTGGCTTTGATGGCGTGAGAACCGTGTTGCGCAGCTGTTTCAGTTTTTTGATTGTCTCTAGAATAATGTATACTATTGGAAAAATGTCGATGTCGCTTCTTAATGGAGTGCTTGTCGTGTTGTCGTGTTTGCTATGTGCTAGCTACAGTGAGAACTGCATTCGCCATACCTAAACCAACATGAAAATGAACATGAAGTGGTCTACGTTTCTGTGCGCACCACACAGCGCCCACTACACAGATACACGGCAGAATGATTCTATTGGTTGGGGCGTCAAATTCTACACTGTGCCTTGCCACTGCACGTGCCGCACCATCCGCATTCTTACGTGTGCAGCACTATAACAGCCGCGATTCTCCTGGACTATCACTGTAGTTAGAAGCGAAGTCTTGAACGACCTCTGAACCGTAGACGGCATCACTTGAACCATGGATTCTCCTTGCGGGGACAGTCACCAGACTGTGATGCTTGAAGTGTGTCTATATTTTTATGTGAGAGTTTTTTTTCTATATATTCAACTCATTGCGAAAAAGACAGATCATGGTTTTAGTTACCTTCTAATTTCTTCTGTGAACTATCGTCTCAGTTGTAAGGTGTCAACGGTAATCGTTTATCGGTTTTTTCCAATAGCTGGTTCTAAGCAACTGAGAAAAACATTTAGTTTTCAGAATTCTCTATACAATTAGTTTCCCGTAAGAGACACGTTTACGTTTTAGGGTTTCAATTTATTTATTACCACTGTTCTGATAGTTGATACTTGCTCTACCATGCAATTTGCTTTCTACACTATTTCACTTAATCATGTCTGGAGGCTACTGATCACAATGCTGAGGGCTCCAACTAAAACAGCTGCTACAGTAACAACAGTAGAAATATTACAGTTTCAGCAAGTTATCCTCGGGAATGTTCTGTTCCTTACAACAATAAATATTCAGTAGACTGTTATCTATTTCCTGTCCAAATTTCGCGCTCTTTTATGATGTACACAGTTTAGAAATTTAGATTAAATATGAATTCTAATTTATAAAAGCAGGGTAAAAAACTGTAATTGTTGAGTGCCAGGGGTAAAACTGCGGGACTTGAACAACAGACGAGATGATGAATAAGTGAGGAGAGCAACAATCAATACATAATACCGCAAAGTTCGGGCGTTGCACGTTTACTTGCAGTGGGGAAACTGAACTCGACAGGAAAAAATCCAGTAACCATCAGACCACTCATCAAATTGTTGCCTGTGACAAAAAAAAGATGTGAAAGCGTCGCAATAGTCTCTGTAGACTAAGACCAGACCACATTATACCTGGGTGAAAGCAAAATCAACTGTAAGTCAGTGTTCAGATGATTACTTTAAGTGTTTTAATATGGTAATGGTTCTCCCTTCATTTACTTACTATCATGACTGAATCCATCTTTCCCATGATGTTTTGTTGCGTGCAGTATGGGCGGAAACTTTCACCTACAGTTATCAGTACAAAATTTTGGGATAGTTATTTACTATATCAGTGCCTTCTGTTCATTTAATATAACTGAAACTGATTAGTTTAACGTAAATATTGTTGCATTTTGCTGGAATATATTTAAAATTTTTGATAATAAAGTTTGTCGTTAATCATTAAATATTATCTTTGTTCTGCCTTGTTGCATGCAACTGACATTCCAGTAAAAGAGAAAAAAAATCTTTAACCAAAAATCGTTCTGGTTACGAAAAATTATTGCGCTCTTTACTTTTACAGTATACCTGCTACGAATGAATTTGCATGAAGAAAGGAGACGACAAGAATATCTACGAGAGCAAATAGATAAGATTATAGAATCAAAACACGCACAAAAAAGAGGCATGTAAGTACCCCAATGAAGTATGTCTTTCTTCCCTTTATATTTAAGGAAAAAAATAGTATCTGTTCTTTGTTGCAGCACTCAAAATCTTGAGTGAAAGAACATCTAGTAAAGTGTAACGTCTTCCGATCAGATTGACATCTACTTTTCAGAATAAAATTTTCACTCTGCAGCGGAGTGTGCGCTGTTATGAAACTTCCTGGCAGATGAAAACTGTGTGCCTGACCGAGACTCGACCTCGAAGGCAAAGTTCCCAAGGTGGAGTCTCGGTCCGGCACACATTTCTACTCTGCCAGGAAGATTCATCTACTTTTCAAGTTTTCGTAATACCAATGACATAACTAACCTCGCTAAATGAGGGCGCCATTCGTTATATTTGCTGTGATGGCATCACGAGAAAACCAATATCCTGCTGGTCTGTCGAGCTCTGTAGGTATTCTGATACTTGTATTCCGTACTGCTTAGAACTGCTTTGAATGTGAATTTCATACAGTCTGCTGAACGATGAGTTTCATGTTCAGGCGCAGAAGGCAAAGAATAGGGTTGTGTAATTAGATGGTGTAAATGGCTCCGAAGTGATAGGTACGACGTATTTCGTCCAAGATTCAGGGGTCGGAAGGAATGTAGATACAAGAAATCTGACTGCGGTTCAATATCCTTGCGGGATGTGACAGATCATCTGCTAAGTATTACGCAGGAGAAACTGGCCGTCTGTCTCTTGCTCGAAAGAATCTTTCGATCGCCTCTTCTAAACATGAAAAGGGAAGAACGTGAACAGCTTTTATTCTTTAGCTGCTTCGTCTTGACTCCATGCCTATCTTCAAACAACTATTTGTTATTTTTCGAACATTTCCTTGATTATTATCAGGCTTTTCGAATAGTGAAAAACAGAAGTTTCTATAACAGATCTCAGGTAATGCTCTTTCTGGTCACAATGATACACTGCATTAGAATTCGTCTCATTCTCACTACAGGGGATGAAGGCGTTGTCTAGACAACCCACTACAATGCGAAAGTGTAAGCAGTGTTTACTGTGGGGGAAATTTGCAATATACTGTACGACCGTCACAGTACTTCGTCATCTCCGAAAGAAGAAAGTGTCTTGAAGTTTTGCATAACGTGATACACAATTTCACTTGCACAACACAATTTTTAACGATCACTTTCGAATGGTAGGCACACAGTAGAGGAAATCTTAAGTTACTAACATTACTTTTCACACTCTACAATGCATCCACGTATATAAAAATATTGACGAGCAGCTTCGTCATAGTCTCGAGGTGTCGGCAAAACTGACTAACACCACGTCTTCAGCTGAAATATACACCGTTCGCATTTTTATCATTTTTATGTCATGATTAACATAATTTTACATTCAGGATAATAATCCGAATTCCTTCAAAAAGTATGTGGTTTGTGTAGTGTAAAGCAAAGAGGGGAGTGTGTATGGTCAGAGGGCTGTACAACTGCCCGAAGAACATTAGGAAAATGGTAAAAAGTCTCGTTTCCTTGGCTCCCGAGAAAAAATAACCGCATGTTTCTTACGAAAAATTACTCATAAATTTTCAAGAATCGATTCTCAGCGTTAAATATAACATTACCTTCCAGCCTTCCACAGACAGCACCTATAGGCTGTAAAGTTAACAGTCTCATCAAAAAACTAGAGAAATCATTCTTCTCTTTACCACCCACAACATGTCGAGTTGTGAACGACTTAAAATGTAGGTGTCCACGTCCATTCGTCCCTCGATTTCAATGAAATGAAGTTTTTGTTGCGCCAAGGTAACCACCTACGACTGATTGAACGTCTGATACTGTGCTGTGCTATTTTGTCTGATCGAATTATCGGTATAATTTCAGTTGTTTTACTTATGCATTTCTTTGCTGGGTAAGAATGGACTCCTCTTACACGTTTCTGCGACATGAGACACGCACTTATGTCTACAGGACTTCAAGTCCTAATCTTCCTTTTTCGTGCTTACTTTCCGTCATTAAATAAGCTTTATAGTATTTAGAGTAAGCTCTCATAGCAGGTTTACACACTGGCTGCCAAGGAAATGATTTCCTTTAGGCTATTTTCTCCCGTCACGGATGTTCCATGGACTGTAAACTAGACTATGTCCAGTGCGCCGAGTTATTTCCTGTTGGCTTTCCTGAAAAACAAAGTTTACCAACAACATAAAGATAGAATGTGTGCATATTTCATCATTTCTCTATGATATGCAGCGAACTACTAAATGCTTGTGGGATCATGTTGCTTTTTTTCAGAACATTCAGTTAAGTCGTGTGTTACAACTTCTCCATACATCAACCGTGTAAGTGTCTAGTATCCTTGTCACGTAAGGAGCTAGAAGCATCAACTGAAGCCCCTCGCCTCAAGCTCGATTTAGTCATGTAAACAACCTAGTCTCTTCGGCAGCCGGCTGCATCAACGCCTTAGTTAATTTTTCTTTCATTCAGAGATTATTTTACAGTGATATTAGGTATTTCAGATGATACAACAGTGACGCATAATTTAAATTTAAAACTTGCTAGAGTATAATTCCTTGAAGATATTTTCTGTTCCAAAACCAACATTACAGTATTTACGAGTATTCATATACCACCCCAAGTCGCTGGACACACCGCACTCACTACACACACACATTGTTTTGGCTGATATTGGAACTATAATGGTACACATGCCTCTCGCTGTGTTTTTTGCTTTTGACTATCTGTAGAAGCCATAATTAATGCAACGCTGAGCTCAAGTAGATGCATGGACATTCACGTTTTTGATCACAGATTTTGGACATATAGTTTTCTGTAAGGAGCGTTGTATTCGGAAATTATGTACTGGAGAGACAGAAAGTTTTAACTTCTCTTTCCATTATTAGAGACCTTAATTAATATGAGCTTCCCTTACAAAGGAAGCTCCCCCATCGCACCACCTCAGATTTAGTGGTAAGAGGGTCCAGTGGACAGCCCCTCAAAAACTGAACACAGGTCAAGCAGGAAAACAGGAAGAAGGAGTACTGAACAGTTAAAGAAAAAGCAAAATAGAAACGGTGAACGGTCCAATCAGAGCAAGTGCAACAAGCTAGGCGTTGTGGTTAAGTGGTTACGGAATCGGACTCTTAAGCGGGCGAACCGTGTTAAAAGCACACTCATTTTTCTTTTCTTTGTTTTTCTGCTGTTCGCTGTATTCACATTTGTGTCTGCGTCGTGTTGTAACGCCCGTTTGGAATAGCGAAATGTAAGGAAGGGACCTATAATGAAATTTGATTCTGCACAACTGCTATATTAGCAGCCAAAATGAACTGGCTTTCGAATGGGAACCGCAAACGACTGATGACAAGACGACAAGTCAACCGACTCCTCCACCGGAAAACACGTCTGGTCTATCATACATGGCGTTAATGACAGTACGTGTATCATACGACAGCAATCTCTTATAGACGCACCTAAACTGTGCACCAGTGAGAGAGTGAGGTTTGCCTCCTTGCCCGCTTTAGGTGTTCGCATGAATGTGAATGTGATCACTCCCAAGAAAATCATGAAAATATAATAGTTTGTCAAATAAGCTGCAACAAATGAACGCAACAGTTTCACAGTCACACAGTTTCTTTGTGCTCGCTCAAAACATATGTTTTTAACATTTTTGAAGCTCCGTACGGATTTGGAAATGTTGACTCTTGAATTCCATTTTTTGTAACATAGTTCACACGATTTTATTTGTTGTTGTCACTTCTGTGAGGCGTCCAAATGGTACCTCGCCTCCTCTCACTATTCATCACATTTATTTGCGATGGTAATGTTTTCTTACCACATGATTCATATTCTATAACCCATATATAGTATGACAACTGCCAAGACTACAGAAAGACAACAAATATTTCAATGACGGGACCGACAGTTCATAATGTTGTGAAAAAAAATTAAAATACGTGGTACGAGAAAGTTTTGAATGTGGCTCGTCTATTTTGTAGTCCACCATCGTGACCACTTAACCATAGCGCCATGTCTCCCCAATTTCGCTTGATGTCTAAATTCTTAAGGTTGGACCATGCACTCTGTTTTGCTTTTTTTTTTTTCACGCTTCAGTACGCCTTCTTCCTGTTTTCTCGCTTGATCTGTGTTCAGTTTTTGATGGGCTATCGACTAGACCAGCTTACCAACAAATCTGAAGAGGGTGCGATGGGAAGTTTCCGTTGTTAGCAACATCAAAAATTTGTTAAGAAAATATTTCGCAGTATTTCTGTGCAGCGATTGTTGAATACTAAATCCGAGTTGAAAATGTGTAAGTAATCATTAGTAAAACTGTTTTTTTCTGTATACATTGAATTGTTGACTTGAAATAATTGTTCTTCTAAGCTCCATCGACATTTTCTCTTTCCATTTTACAGTCAGCTCGAGATGTATCTAAGATCAACACATGCATGCATAGCTACACTTCGGCAGAAGCTTAACGACAACAGGAAGAGAGCTGCAAGTAAATGTGAGGTACGGTATGGTTATAGCTTTAAGACACTCTTACAAGACAGATGCTTCGAGTGTGTGCCGTATCTGGCCGAAAATCGTATATTGGAATCATTTCCTATCGGTGAACGCAGTACTGAAAGTCCCTTGTTAAGATAACGCCTAGTTTTTGAGCAATATCGTAATGTATAGATAAACCATATGTCCGTTTTGCACGCAAACCTGAATATAATGTAAAGCACGTAAGGGAAAAGACTGTTTAAACACTAACGGAGACACATTTATTTTCAGCCTTCAACATACACACATTCTTACACACATATGTACATAAATGCATGCATAATTATACGTACAGAGTTTATATTAATTCACCATCAGTATAAGGTATAACATTCCTACAAATGGGAAATTGTACTTTTCTATTGTTAAATCGTTTTTCTATGCTAATGTATTTTGCTGCACATACGATAGTGTTCGTATGTGATAAGGCATTGTTACAAAATGTTCTGGGCAGAACTTATGAGGACAGCAGAAAGAATAAATATCAGCTCCGTCTTCACAATGTTTGATACTGCAATCACTATTACACGTAGTACATTAACGAAATTCGTTATACTTTCTTCTTTCACCTATCAATAGGGCTGCCACGCATGAATGGTCATGTACTTGCAAACTGGCAAGGACATCTAATGATAAACAACTGACTGAAGTTTCCTTGTTAATACTCGGTCTTGTAATGTATCTTTCGACGCCTTCAGAATATTTTTTTTCTATTGCAATCTTCAACCTTGCGAATAACGAGTTTATATTGCCCGAAAAAGGAGACGTCAAATGGTTGGATGTACTTAGTGGTTCGTGGGGATACTATTTCTGTCCAAATCGTATCCTATTTAAGGATTTTTGAATTTCGGCTCTTCAGATATATAGCCCCGTCAGTTAGCCTTGTCCAAGCGTCGAGCCACAGTAAAATGTGTTGTCTTTTATATCTGAAATGAAACCACTTTATCCAGCGGATAACAAGGTTCCATGTACGTTTAGAACAGGTGCAAGCATCAACAACTACATTAAAAGCTATGTCCGTGGCTCAACCTTGGTCCGAATCGTTCATTCTGTCCTTGAAAACAATTGTACATTTTGTACTAAGAAATTAAGCAGATGAAATATAGAGTTGGACAGCATCAGAGTGTGATGCAGGTGAAATAGATTTCATTAAGCGTGCTTTTCCCCTACATTCGGTAAGATTCACCCACTTGCCATCTCACATCCAAATCGTGATCGGCCTACATTGAAAATGCTGTTTCTACTACATTCTTCACCTAGGATTAAGACGTTAGCACCGTGTACATATGATGCAGTAGACTTCATTATGTATTACTCGTCCTTCGATTCTTTCGTAGAATCTAGTCTTCTTATTTTTCGGGAACGAAAGCAGTTTTATCTTTTAACTCGCTCAACAAAAGTTTTCCACGCAAGGCTATTATAGTTGTGCTTTTTGTAAGAAATAGCAGTAATCATGGACAATTAGTTCACAATGCCTGTATTCTTTAAACATTTCAAACGTTTGGTTTTTGTTATTAAAGATTACTGATATGTTTTTGGGGCGGTTTTGCAAAATCTTACCGCTTTATTGACTACTCTCCTTCTACAATTAATCTTCTTTGCGATCATCGATGTATATTTTCTATTACTCTTCTCTTTCAGCTTTTCTGTATATAGACACAATTTCTCATAGTATCTGTAAATTCGTTTCGTTTAGCTCCGTCTGGTGATGATGGTTCATACTCGCTTGAAGGATAACCATTCCCACTTTCAATTCTGCGGCCCAATACACAGATTCTTCCTCGTCAACATCTAATGTATCATTCACCGTCAGAGATATTTCTCCCAACAACTTATCGTTAGTTAGTTCGAATAGCGTGTTCGCAAAAGAAGGTTCTCAGTTCCATCTTTCGCATTACGATACGCTGTTGACTGTGCCACATAGTTTCGTAACATACGCACGACATACTCTGGCGGAAAAGCAAAAATTTATAATATTAACGTGGAACTTTTTAACTAGAAGAATAAATGTACTAACAGTACGATCGTAAATACATCGCTGTTATTGTTTAAACACACCTACATATTTAACTGCATAAAGCCATAATCGTCTAGAACATTTAAATACGCACTAGTGCAGTCCAATTAGCTCCATATGCACAACAGCAAGCGCAACAAGGACGTATAGTTCACAAATGACATATGTTTATCATTTCAAAAATAGCCATTTCCTCAACAAGGGAGTACCAGCACTGCAATAATTGACACGCAACGAGCCCAGCTAGTATGCTTCACCCAAGCACGACTCATACGGCTGGATCACCTATCTTGTCAGGCCTAGAAGAGCGCACTGTTAGGATAAAGAACACTTCATTGCAATGTCTTATAACATTTGATAAGAAGAGATAATCAACACTGACATTATATAGGAACACATAAGATATCGTTACTTACAGTTCACTCGTTCATTGAAATAAAGATTTAAGTTTATGTCACCAGTATTCCAAAATTTATTTTTGTGAATTTTGTAGCTAAAATGCACCAATTTTCCTAGTCATTATTTGGAATCTGAACACTGTTACCAATTTTTGTGGCTATATTTGGACGTGTCGAATTACTGAGGAGGGATTTTCCCTCTTTTCTCAACTTAAAACCAGGTAGACAGGCAACTGGATGGGAACAAGAGCGAAGAAGCTATTTGCTCTTCTGCGTGAGGCAAAGTAGGACCGGATTCTTGTCACATTAGCGTGGTGAATATGTACAGTTGAAGACTTCAGTGCATGGGGAAATCAGGAAGAGGACACTATCCGTCTGCGGATGTCATATGGCTGATGACGATCAGTTTATTATTAATATCACTTTCCCATCGGCATTCTTTATTTCATCACTATTTTTTGAGACGTGCGTGTAATTCTACACAGTTTTATTTGGCTTCACTTTATCCGTGGCTTCATTCATGTTTCTTGAGAATTGTTCGGGCCGAGACGTTGCCTATATGTGGCCTGAACGTTTTCTTCCACCTAATATTGTTATATGATGATTTCCCCGATATTAAACTAAAATTGATCTTTAGACGACTTACACTCCTGGAGAAAAAATCTTGAAGCAGTGGTCCCATGTAAATGAAATTTTATTGACGCATTATAATTCTCTATATCTGACTATATTCATTGTATCATACACCTATTAGAAGACTGTCTCGAAGAACTGTTCTAGTATAGTGTGCTGGCTATATCAGTACAGTGAAGTCCAGTAACTGCGCATAAGGACAACTTTAGGATTTGAGTAATGGCATTTTTCAAAATAATGCCCCACACTAGCATTTTTCAAAGTGTTGTCCCACACACTAATCTCCACTTCGGATCGCACTTTGTTGTTATAATTGCGGATAATATCTACAGAACCAGACGCGGTCCTATAGTAGTGTTCCACACTATTTCTGTTTCACGCCGCAGTTTGTCTTCGTAAATAGGGGTAATATGTACAGAATCAGACGCGGTCCTGTCATTCACATTACGTATTCAGTGAAGATAAGGTACTGTAATCGCGTTGCTTACCGAAAGTGACCAATATCTGGTGAAGTAGGTAGGGGATCGTAAGAACTGTCTTCTAGTGGAAGTCAGTGTAACTCTTACGTTGTTTTAACAACAGCATGGCGCTGAGAAAATGTTATTCATGTATACTGTACTGTTCAATAAACATTAAAGATTTGTGGTTACTGTAGGCTTTACCTGCCCGTGTCCCGTAAAGCTCGTCGACCGAGTCACAGACACTAACATACGTCACGGCAACGAGCCACAATCAGTGGCGCGCCGACCTTGGTCAGCGCCTGTGTGCGAAACCAACGAAGCCCCTTCAGTTTTGCGTACGATTGAACCAGTTTACTTCCATTTGGAAAATGATGGCAAAAAGAAAACAAATACTACATAACAAATATTTACTACGTATCTGCTAACATATCTTAAATGCAAATTATAACAAATTAAGGATTTTATTTTTTGTATATTTATAGCTGTTTCAGCCATAATGTTGTACAACGTTACATATTTAACAGAAAATAATAAAAAACTTATGTCCTTATGTCTAACCAGCAAAACGTGAAACGTCGCCTTAGAACAATTTATACAACACTGTGCTTAAACTGACATACAATATTTTTAGCGCAACGCAATCTGACTTTCAAAAATCCCTACAAAAGAATGGCCCTGAGTAACATTAAACTATACCTTTCACAAATCACTTACCTCACAAAAATCTTCATTACTCGAACTACTGCAGTACAGCGAGCGCCACTACTGCCAGCTAAATAAAAGATTCAAACTACGGAAGGCACTAACTACTGATAGGCATAGTTAGCAAATGAAAGATTTTAATAGAGAACAAACAATGTATTTACCTTAATCGTCATAATATATATAGCAGTTCATGACAAATTACAAAACTCCGCCATCTCTCTCCCCACATCCACCACTGCTGGCGGCTCACCTCCAACTGCGCAACGCTACGCGCTGTTCACATCCAGCTGCCGCTGCCCAACACTGCAATGGCAGACAACAATGCAAACCAGCCACAGACTGCACACAGCACAGCCAGTGATTCTCACACAGAGCGCTATGTAACGTTGCCAATAAGAAAACAAACAGCCTACTTACAAATGTTTCTTGCTATTTTTATAGCTTTTTTACGTTTGTGGGTTATCCTAGTGTATCTACATTTTAATATTTAATATATATATAACAAAATTAGGTTGAAAAATCTCATGTTAGAAAAGCTGAACACAGTTATACAATATCAAATCTTCTAGCTTTCCTTTTTGCAAAATCCTTAATAATGGTGTATCTATGTTACGTAAAATGTTCCCTTCTGTCGGTATTACGGCCAAGTTGGACAATCTTTCCTGCCGCATTGTTGAGTGCAAGTAATTTTTTTTTTTTTTAATTTTGGAACTGTTCTTCTGCGCGTGCAACTGTGAGTGGCATCGTTATTAAAATTCGTATTGAAATTGTGAGATTTGGGCACATAGCTGTTAAATTATTTACAAATATAAATTCCAGAACTTTTGTTATGTAATTGCCTAAATCTGTAAGAACGGATCGATATGACATAGTTTCTTCGCACAAATCTCCAGCATCTATACAGCTGACAAACCATCGTTCACAGAAAGTCTTTCCTTTAAATGATTACAATTAATGTTAAATTGGTTTTCATCTTGAATATTGCCGACTTTAAACAAAACTCTAAATACGTTGATGTGACTAAATAACAAATCAAATCTGACATTAGAGCTTGGTCTAAAATGTAAAAGTAGACATTAACGTAGAACGAGGTTTTCGAATCCATCTTAGGTGCCTGTTCTTCATATTCATAAGAAGTTTTCGGAGTTTTTTGGTGCCTTAAGGGCATGTAAGGTTCATCCCAGTTTCTTTCAGTAATTTTGTAGTAATTTCTTTGTCATTGTTTATAGCTATTCCAAATTTATCCTCAGTTCGACAGCCGATCAAAAAGTTTTTTTTAAAATCTGCTACAGCATCTAAAGTGACCTGCATATTCACATAAATAGGCTGAATAACATCACTACCAAAGTTTTATATTTATAACCCATTGTCGGACTTCTTTCACGTCAGTTCAGGGTCAGACCTCCAATTTTCGACTTCAATATCCAACGTCTTCGCCAGGAGCAACAGACAGTCTTGGGCTGCGCACACGCTACTCTCGTTGGAAGGGCTCGAGACTTCCCGATGCGCCGTAGCGTTCGATACAGTATCGAGCTTGTTCGAACAGTCACTTTACGTTTGAATCACGCAGCGTGAGTCCAAGTGAAACGCAACAAACTACGAACTAGCTGTGGTGTCACCGCCAGACACCACACTTGCTAGGTGGTAGCCTTTAAATCGGCCACGGTCCGTTAGTATACGTCGGACCCGCGTGTCGCCACTATCAGTGATTGCAGACCGAGCTCCGCCACACGGCATGTCTAGAGAGACTTCCTAGCACTCGCCCCAGTTGTACAACCGACTTTGCTAGCGATGGTTCACTGACAAAATACGCTCTCATTTGCCGAGACGATAGTTTAGCATAGCCTTCAGCTACGTCATTTGCTACGACCTAGCAAGGCGCCATGTTCGGTTACTATTGATATTGTGAATAATGTACAGTCAAGAGCGACGTTCACCATTAATGGATTAAAGTTAAGTATTCCACCAGCTACGTCCGTTTTTTCTAAATTCTGATTTCCCTGTCCGGTTCCAGACCTCACGCCAGCCTGCGTGAGCTAAAACGCGTGCCTTTCGGCTTCCTCTAGTAACCCGGTGTTGGCTCTCCTGCCAACGCACAACACTAGCCACAACAATAAGCTAAGGCTCTGCTTAAAATCGGAAAATTTCGTGAAACACAGCACAAGCTCGTATTGTGTTTGAACAAATTTACAGTACAAGTTCTCATAGAGTACTGCTATGTATGCATATACAGACATTTATGCTGTTTTATAAGTAATGGTAACAAAGACCAAAAAAAATGCTGTCCTCCAAAAAAATTTACTTGACTGAACCCAGTATTATAGTTTATTTGTTTATGATAGGCGGTAATGATTTACCAAATAGGTTGGTTGCCAATGAGCGATTCAGTCTCTGTTCACGTATTAGATTAACGGATAAAAATGTTATCAGATTTTAATCAGTTTGAAAACAAGACAGCAACATTCAGATGAAGTGATCAATACAGTTAACCAAGACTTAAAAGCCGAACAAACAAAATATATCTTAATAAAGTGACTAATTTTTATAAAGAGAATGGATTTCATCGGCAAGCCCCGTCTTGCACATAGCACCATCAGATGTCACTAGATCACAGGACTAACGAAAGCTGGAGAACTGGTGAGAATGATGACTACAATCTTTTATTTATTGATTACATGCCGTTGTTACGCATCGTCTTTACCCTAGAAGAAGATATTTCAGTTCGTGTTTCCCAGCTAGTTTTATTATTAATATCCAGAGTGCAGTAAACAAGCTGTGACAGGTCATTGCGACAGTACTAACAAAAGTCACTAGGTCTCAGGCCGATCAAAAGATCCAACAGAACCCGAAATATCCAGAACTGTGACGTAAACTGTTTGAACAGTTCGAGACGTGTTCAAATGTTTACGCTGGTGGCGCCAAAGCTCCTGCCGTAGCGTGAACATTGCGACGAATATCTCTGCCTCTTCCTTGCAGAGAGAGCTTGCATCCAGGCACCGCTAAGACTATATCCGCTGTCACAGTTAAAATTTTCTCACATATTCTTATTTCTACAGCCTCGTTAGTTACAGAGGCCCAGGATGTAGAGCCTGCAACAAAACTTTTGTTTCGTCAAACAATATTTTGTGTTTGTTTGTGAGGCTCTGCTCAGTAACAGCAGATTTCTCCAGTTTTCGCTTTTTAATAGCGGTGCATAGAAGTGAGCTTTCGATGCAGAGCAATGCCAGAGATATTCGTCACAATGTTTACACTTGCGCGGGAGCGATGGTGCCATCAGCGCAAACGTGGACGCCATCTGCCACAGTATGCCATAATTACTAACCAATCAGAAGCCGTCTTTGGGCTGTATAAGACCAGACAGCAGCCGTTTTGACAGTCAGTTGTTCCTGACGAAGACAGTCAAGGTAATCGTCGAAGCCCGAAGTTTCACCCTGAACTGACACGGCAAGACGTCCGAGAATATTATACACAACAGCGCCACCGCAAAAGACTTCGTTCTCAAAGTCGACTTTTGTCAGTGCCTCATGCCATACATATGAGTAATCAGAAGCACAGCCAAGTATAACTGAAAAACATTTATTAATTCGGCATAAATTTACAATGTGACTTTGGATTTGGTTTGCAGGTACAGTATTTTGTATTTTGGCTCGGTGATATGGTGGCGTAATCTGAGACTAAAGTGCGCATCATTTATGTTGGCGGACGAGTTTAGGTTCGTTCTGCGCATCTGACGTCACAAAACACAGTCAGCCAATGAACAGAGTACGACGTTGCCACATCTCGACTGCAGTGCAGAGCATGGACGAGTGTCTTCAGTTTTAGAAACGTTCAGTCATATATAAAGTAATAGAACAAAAGCAATGTCTTGATAGCAGACATTCTTTTATAGAAAATTTGGAAAAAGCATTCTTTATACCAATTGCTTCATATTCTATTAATTAATTAAACCAAACAAGCAATAACACTCCTAATTCAGGCGATAGCAAGGAAAGGTGTTTGTATCACTCTCACGAACCGCTTTTTCGCAATAAAGAACAGTGGTAATTGTTTATTTCCTATTGTACTTCAACGAAACGTGAGTAAGTCATAGTCATACCAACAGTGTTTGTCAGTATTTTGCATGACGTGTTATAGTCCTCATGACATTAGGTATTCAGACGAGGTGCGTTAGTGTAACGGCTAAGGTGTTGGGCTGCTACGCAAAAGGTTATGAGTTCAAACCTTGTGTGGTGCTTAATGTTTTCATTATTTAGAAACAATATCGAACTGCCTTACTTCACGAATTATATTCGTTTGAATGCAATTTTTTGAAATTTCTAGTGCTTTGTCTCTTCATTAACCCTTTCGCTGCTGCGCTGTGCGCGATTTTGTCATCACTGCACTGCTCGCCTGTGCAGACACATGGTGTTCCCACTGCTCTGACACACTTATCATTCGATTTCACAAAAACTATTTGGCCCAATAATTTGATTTTTACACGTCTTCTTGACTGATACCTTCCCCCCATAACTTAATTTTGTTTCGATGTTCAATGCAGTTATTATGCAGCATTAAATGTAGTAAACCATTGCACGAAATTTTGAAGAGTTTGCAGAGGTAGATGTCCATAGCGTATACTTTCCGTATGGTCGATTTTAGTTGCCACAATGTTGAGAATGAAATGTGGACAAGATACCTAAATTTCATATAAAATTTACTGTATAACACTATATTATTTAATTTAAGTATGACATAGGTGTCGTGTGTAATATTGAGAAACATTCCGTCTTTCGCGACTGTAATAAAAGTATTATTTACACTGGACGCGTTTGGCTTTATTTTAAAGCACTTCAATCAAGGAAAGGTATGGCACATACACAATGGTACTCATGTTCTCTTTCTGGTTTTTGTTCCACAGTCGCAGTTTTACCAATGGTACTGAAATATATTCCTCTTCTGCAACTGTAATACGGGGCTTATTTAGACCAGACGCGTTTCTCTCTTTTGCAGCATCTTCAGTGGAAAGTATTTTGTCTCCTCCATTGCCAAGTCACCTTTCGTAGTTTTGTGCTGCGGTAACACAATATTCAACGTTTGTGTTGGCAGATCAGTGTTTTAGCAAATAAATGAAGTTTGTGTGTGCCACACACAAAAATTATACTTGACATAGATCAGAGCACTTCACTGATAGACGGTTTATTCAAGTCCTAATGTTTTTGTAAGTCCACAGTTTTGTCTAATGTATTTTGTCTACTTCCTTTTGATTGATTGAAGTGCTTTAAAATAAAGCCAAACATGCTCAGTGTAAATAAAACTTTTGTTACAGTCGCGAAAGACGGACTATTTCTCAATATTACATATGACACCTATGTGGTACTTAAATGAGCTATTGTTATACAGTAAATTTTATATGAAATTTAGGTATCTTGTCCACATTTCATTCTGAACATTGTGGCAACTAAAATCGACCATACGGAAAGTATACTCTATGGACTTTTACCTCTGCAAACTCTTCAAAATTTCGTGCAATGGTTTACTATATTTAATGCTGCATAATAACTGCGTTGAAATAATCGAAACAAAATTAAGTCATTTATAGGGGGAAGGTATCAGTCAAGAAGATATGTAAAAATCTAATTTTTGGGCCTAATAGTTTTGTGGAATCGATTGATAAGAGTGTCAAAGCAGTCGGAACACGATGTGTCTGCATAGGCGAGCAGTGCAGTGACAAAATCGCGCACAGCGTAGAATGCAGGGAGCACGTCTTTGTAGCAGCGAAAGGGTTAATGCGGCCGTTGTGGCTTTACTTCATGAACTGCGCGCTCCCCCCTAAACGTAAGCTTGCGAACTATGCTATACTATGGCGCTGCTTCTATTGGCGCGTGCGTCGTGTGCAACTGGCAACGCAGCAATCTCCCGTGTCTGGGCAGGCATGCGCGAGCCGCCAAGGTAAAAGAATTGAACTGTAGTATCATTCATCATGCGTCATGTGTTTTCCTAACATTTCATTGCATTTCAGAAAACTGCCATTGCTCTGGTCATACACTCCTGGAAATTGAAATAAGAACACCGTGAATTCATTGTCCCAGGAAGGGGAAACTTTATTGACACATTCCTGGGGTCAGATACATCACATGATCACACTGACAGAACCACAGGCACATAGACACAGGCAACAGAGCATGCACAATGTCGGCACTAGTACAGTGTATATCCACCTTTCGCAGCAATGCAGGCTGCTATTCTCCCATGGAGACGATCGTAGAGATGCCGGATGGAGTCCTGTGGAACGGCTTGCCATGCCATTTCCACCTGGCGCCTCAGTTGGACCAGCGTTCGTGCTGGACGTGCAGACCGCGTGAGACGACGCTTCATCCAGTCCCAAACATGCTCAATGGGGGACAGATCCCGAGATCTCGCTGGCCAGGGTAGTTGACTTACACCTTCTAGAGCACGTTGGGTGGCACGGGATACATGCGGACGTGCATTGTCCTGTTGGAACAGCAAGTTCCCTTGCCGGTCTAGGAATGGTAGAACGATGGGTTCGATGACGGTTTGGATGTACCGTGCACTATTCAGTGTCCCCTCGACGATCACTCGTGGTGTACGGCCAGTGTAGGAGATCGCTCCCCACACCATGATGCCGGGTGTTGGCCCTGTGTGCCTCGGTCGTATGCAGTCCTGATTGTGGCGCTCACCTGCACGGCGCCAAACACGCATACGACCATCATTGGCACCAAGGCAGAAGCGACTCTCATCGCTGAAGACGACACGTCTCCATTCGTCCCTCCATTCACGCCTGTCGCGACACCACTGGAGGCGGGCTGCACGATGTTGGGGCGTGAGCGGAAGACGGCCTAACGGTGTGCGGGACCGTAGCCCAGCTTCATGGAGACGGTTGCGAATGGTCCTCGCCGATACCCCAGGAGCAACAGTGTCCCTAATTTGCTGGGAAGTGGCGGTGCGGTCCCCTACGGCACTGCGTAGGATCCTACGGTCTTGGCGTGCATCCGTGCGTCGCTGCGGTCCGGTCCCAGGTCGACGGGCACGTGCACCTTCCGCTGACCACAGGCGACAACATCGATGTACTGTGGAGACCTCACGCCCCACGCGTTGAGCAATTCGGCGGTACGTCCACCCGGCCTCCCGCATGCCCACTATACGCCCTCGCTCAAAGTCCGTCAACTGCACATACGGTTCACGTCCACGCTGTCGCGGCATGCTACCAGTGTTAAAGACTGCGATGGAGCTCCGTATGCCACGGCAAACTGGCTGACACTGACGGCGGCGGTGCACAAATGCTGCGCAGCTAGCGCCATTCGACGGCCAACACCGCGGTTCCTGGTGTGTCCGCTGTGCCGTGCGTGTGATCATTGCTTGTACAGCCCTCTCGCAGTGTCCGGAGCAAGTATGGTGGGTCTGACACACCGGTGTCAATGTGTTCTTTTTTCCATTTCCAGGAGTGTATAATTTTCTGCTCTTTTCACGAAACGCCATGTTTTATGACCTCAAACACTGAATCATATAGAATCCTTTTGGAAGCATATACCAGCACTCCATTGCAGCATCAACAAATCTTTGATGCGCGCCATCGATAGTTGTTTTATTTTTAAGGACTTGTTCAGCTAAATTCAATTTTTATTATTACTGAGATGTAAAGAACTTTTTCCAGGCCTGTTTCAGTGTAAAATTAAATTATGCCACTCACTGATTCCTTCACAAAATTTTTTATGTTTTGTTTCGAAAAGCTTACAGTATAAACAGAAACAGCATTTTCGAATCCGAATAGAGTAGTCAGTCTCTGTGACACTTCTCCTAAATGCCTTCCATAATAGTAAGTTGAAAACTTTTGATTTGAAGTGCTATGTGGGTAATCATGCTTTCTGACTTGTTTGGTTGGGTTTTCTATCAAATATCGCACCACTTCAGAATCTGAAAGTGCAGGCCAATGTACAGGTTCATCTTTAGAAATACTTGGATGCTTGGAGACAGTGGTCTTGGAGGTGGTGTTCCTTGTACAAGCAACCTTTAACTCACCATCTTCGTCAGTAATCAGGAAATCTACAGTATTAAAAAACAGTTTTGCTCTTTACTTTTTAAATAATTCAGAGGGCTGAAACTAATAGGTCGAGAAAAGCGTGGCCCATTACCAAGTGGCATAAAATATTCTGGTGCAATTTACGAAAGAATCTCTATAACTTATTTGAAATCTAACACAACGGTATAAAATAAGTGTTATATGTATCATTAGCGAGTATTTTAAGAAAGACAAAGGAAACGGATAGTGACTGACCAAGGGGGTCTCGACTCGCATTTGAGGGACCCAGGCTGAAACCCTGGATCAGACACCAAATTTTGGATTTCCGCGGTTTTCTCTGCCATTTTAAGGAAATGTCGGGATGAATCAATGAAACGGCTATGCACACTCCCAACTGTTTCAATGAAAAAATACCGTTTGTAATGTCTTTAGCGGTCGACCGACGTAAAATTTCCTTCCTTCCTTCGTTAGGTCTGCATGCACTTGACAGTTCCCGTTATACTCCATTACACCTTTTAACAATTCAATTGTGAGAAATTAGCACTCAGCATTAAACAGAGCATTTTGTACTCTCTAAAATGACAGCATATCCTTCAGGGAACGGGGAATGATGCACAAGCTTGCATTTGCAGTTCGGAACATAAATCTTTATACATTTTTAAGGTCTCAGTGCGTTTTAATGACTATTTTACTGTACATGGTATATATCTTTGGTAATTTTCTGTAAATTTAAATTTGGTGTAAATTTTCGTGGTTTTAGGGTTTAAAATCCCAAATCCAAAATGTAATTAGTTAATAAATATTAAATGTAAAAATCTATTCCTCTTTAGGTAGCATTGTTTCAAAGAGTTTAAAATTATTTTTATGAAATTTTGCTTGTGGTTTTTATGGTACCCTACTGAGAAGTTTGGGAAGAATTCAGTGCTTAGCTGAGATAGTTCGTTATAATATTTATTATCTGATAAAGAAATTATTTGAAAAGTTTATACTGTTTTTCTCTCACAAACGCAGTGTAATACCTAAAAAATGAACTTTGATATTAGGCACTGAATACGAACCACGGTATATAGGGTAATTTGTAAGGGATGGAGTGCCTTATTCATTCTTTAAATGCAGTTTAAAGTATTTAGGCTTAAGGCTTTCAGACAGAAATCTTCTCCGTTGCTTTGCAAATGACTTGATGAATTTGAATAATTTTAGGAAATAAAACGCCCTTGTACACAAAGGGAACGACATTTTAAGGCCTTAATTATAAAGTACACATATGCAGACAGACGTAAGAAGCAGATTTATTCCCGACACGCTCTGTAAGCACCTGAAATGTCCACGGTTATATCAGGGGAGAAGCGGGATGCAGAGGTATAGTAGCTAAACCGCTAGGGAAGGAGGAGGAAGAGGGGTGAGAAAACTCAGAAGCACAAATGATCGGATGTTCCTTGGTGAGCACTACCAACTAACAGGCGCGCGTTACTGATCAAGTAGTATGGCATGAATTTCAGTTGGTAACATAGATTTGTAAATGTCCATTGTAGAGGCGACCACCTTCAAGTACGGTTTTCGTTCATAGCGAAGAATGTGAAATTAAATTAAGTCTGTTGTGCAACGCGCTAAGTACGAGAAAAATTACCGCTAGTGAGACGAAGGCCAGTAACAATCGGAAACACAAGATAATCGACGTGAAGCGCTCTGAACGAGATCGACACGCAGGAACAGTTCGGGTGTATATTGCAGCCCCTTTCGATGATTTCAAGCGCCCCTTCCCCCCACTCTTCACAAACAGAGATACAACTTCATAGTACTTTATTCACATTACCATTCCTCAAAGATGTCTTGCTTTCACATATCCCACTGTCTTTCTCTGGCAGTTCTTTTTTTATATGAGCGCTCCCCAGTACATGAAAAACAAGTTAAACGTTTGTAATTTAACAAATTTCAAGTAATCGAAAATTATAACGAGTATTGGGGCAAGGCGGTCCCATGCCAAAGTACCGTTATCCAAGATGTCGGTGATGGCGTCACCCAACCCCAAGGAGGCTCCCACGCCAAAGTACCGTTATCCAAGATGGCGTCTGTGACGTCAGTTGATGACGACATCCGAGATGGTGGCTGTGATGTCAGCTTATGACGTAAGTACCGTTATCCAAGATGGCGGGAAAGTGACACGCCCCCTGCCACACACACACCCTTAGTGGGAAGTTCAAATTCCATCAGGACGATGCATCACATCACAGTTACCTCTTCTAACCTAAGAAAATTGCGGTAAAATAGTTCAGTCCCCCCCCCCCCCCCCAACCTAAGTCATCTGACGGCCACTTCGTCCTATGAACTAGCGCCAAGTTTGAATTTTGGCAGGAAGATAGGTTAATTGAGCTATCTCTACTAACCTAAGAAAATGGCGGGAAACAAAGGGCAGTTCCACTAGCCTAAGTCACCCAACCCCCACTTTGTCCAAGGAAATCGTGGGATGTTTAAATTTTGGCAGTAAAGAAAGGTCACTTGGGCTATCTCTACTAACCTAAGAAAATGATAGGAAAGAATGGGCACTTGGACTACCTCCACTAACCTGAGCCCCTCTCCTCCCCTCCCCAGAAAAATGGCGGGAAGGTCAAAATCCAACAGGTTAATGCATCTCACTGCAGTGATCTCGCCGGCCGCGGTGGCCGTGCGGTTCTAGTGCTGCAGTCCGGAACTGCGGGACTGCTGCGGTTGCAGGTTCGAATCCCGGCCATGGGTGTGTGTGATGTCCTTAGGTTAGTTAGGTTTAAGTAGTTCTAAGTTCTAGGGGACTTATGACCTAAGATGTTGAGTCCCATAGTGCTCAGAGCCATTTGAACCATTTTTTGCAGTGATCTCAACTAACCTAAGCAAATGGCAAAGTTTGAATTTTGGCAGTAAAGAAAGGTCACTTGAGCTATCTCTACTAACTTAAGAAAATGGTGGGAAAGAAAAGGCAGTTCCACTAACCTAAGTCACCCTCCTAGTAGGGACTGGTCAGGGAGACTGTTATAACCAGGAATAACACAATAACCTCTTCAGTCTGGTTTATTAAATCACAAATCACTTTTTAACAATTATGTTAGCCAAGCGTCTACCCAGGCTCACACTCAGAAGCAATGCAGAATTAAAGTTGGGTTATACCAATGTCCGAATGTGCATGGTGGTGTGCACGTCCCGTAATTATTCCCAAGTCCAGTGAAGTTCAGTCTCTCCAAGTGAAGTCGCATGATTTTCCGCCGAGCAGGCAGGTAACCTCGAGTGGTGCGGGGAGTCATCCACGGCGAGTCATACACGGCGTACTGCACTTCCCGATGAGAACTGTCGTTTGCGGCGGCGGCCGGGTTTATATAAGGCTTGCTAGTTAATGGAGCCGTCGGCTGGGGTCGCTGTTTTCCAGGGCAAACCAATAGCAATGTTTCCTGGTGTAGCCAATTGCTGTGTGCTGACAAACGCGCGCGCGCGAAGGCGGCCAGCGATGGTAGCCGCGAGCCGCCCGGAGAAGTGCGGCCAGCGATGTATTTCTCGGCCACGTAAGGGAGTGTGCGTGTGAAGACGGCCAGCGATGGAAGCAGCGGGCCGCCCGGAGAAGTGCGGCCAGCGATGTATTTCTCGGCCACGTAAGGGAGCGTGCGTGTGCAGACGGCCAGCGATGGAAGCAGTGGGCCGCGCAGAGAAGTGCGGCCAGCGATGTATTTGGCGGCCGCGTACTGGAGCACTTTGTTCGGTGTTTGTTAAAAGACGACTCTACCTGTGCTGGACATAAGTCTTTATTCGTATGCATGCACTATTTATTTAAACAATATGATGCACTACACCCATTCAGTGTGTTCACCATGAGGTCCAGAATCCAACTGACTTATTACACAGTACCACCACCAGAGAGCGCTATCATCCCTCTCATCTGTTCGACCGCATTCTCTCTCCTGCGATTCTAATGGTACTCGTGCGATGTGTGTGGTCCACGCGTGCATAGCGACGTCACAGCTTATAGCTCGCACTTGCATACTGATGTCACATCTCCATCTAAATAAACGCCAAGTCGTCCTCTGGGCTGCGTGTGTGTGTGTTCACTGCTGCTGAAGTTATTCCCTTCTCTATTTGCAGTCCAGCAAAGACCTATTTCCAGAGAAGCTCACCCTCACAAACTCTATAGAAAAACTCTTCCACTCCTCACGACGTATGTGTGTCACACGCATACTGATGTCCGCCGACCCTGTCTAATAGACCATACAAGAGGCTACCGACAGCCCCATGAAGTGACACGGCCATCAGCTGTCAGACCAAGCACAGGTGCCCCTTCAGGTCCCACACGTAAGAGGCGGCGACATCCCTTTCATAGTTGGTACCTGAGAAATTCCTCTCGAAATACGTGTTCATCTAGGCACCATTGCTGATGTGACCGGACAGGAGTGAAGACGCCTCCCGGAGCCACCACTGTACGTAAGCCATCACACCCCATTGCTCTCTCACTGCTGCCAATGGGATGTGAAAGATTACTGTTCCTGGTGCATGACGCAAAGCTGCAGTGTAGGTCCAGTGGGAGCAATGTTCACATTTGTTTTCTGCAGATGAGACTTTCAGCAGTAAAATTATTTTGCACAGATCGCTAAATTGCACTGATGGTTAAACCAGCAAAAGTTGTCTTCGGATCATCAAATACATACAAGACTCACAAGAATATTGGAAGCCAGGAACATATTTACCAGTGTAACTACAATTAAATATTACGATAGCTGCTACAGTCTGACACCGATCGATGTACAGGCAATATTTCCCTTTGACGGCTGTGGTTCTGGAACGAATCTCAGTATCTATTGTGCACATAATTTTCCACTTAAAAATCTCTCTCATACCCTCGCAGTTATCGATGTGCTGAATCTATACGTCCCACACGATAGGACACACTCTCATCTTCTCTGATCATGGCACAACATAAGCCACAGTAACTTTACAATGCAATATATACACATTATAGACGAACAGTGCATATATGTACAGCACCTGAAAAAATTATGGTTTAACTACGCTCACACCGGCTATATGTCTCGATTTTCCTCAGTCCTAGGAAATTATCTGACAAAGTCTTACGAGCAGTGCATCTGGAAGGTGCTGCATCCTCCGAAGTTTCTCTCAAACAAATGTTTTGAAAGACAGGTGTCAGGCACTATGTGTGATAATGAATACCACACCTGTAGATGTAATGCTTGGAAAGACACCACCGACGCGGGTTGGTGTACTGTAATCATCATCACTATCGATAGAACAACAAGGAAAATGCAAATTCGTTCATCCTCAGGATCCTAACTTAACACCCTGACCATTACATGTTACCGTTCCTGCTTTCAACATACACAAACGTTCTCACCGCTATGTAGAGGCCTTTATATTCCAGCACAATGGAAGTCTTGTGATTGAATGAGGGATTATGATTGGCTCTTGTCGAATTTACCCACCAAATTACTGATGCTGTCAATGTGGACGCACCATCTGCCTTTTCTTTTTCTTTCTGCAGACAAGACATTCAGAGGCAAAAAACTATTTTACGCTGATGGCCATATTGCACCGACAACTAAACCTCGCAACGTGCCAAACATATTGTCAAATATGGGAAGACTCTTAGACAATTACGCTGCCCTCCCACTGAGGACAGGAGCTTGAATACTAGAGTGTGAAACCGGTCCCGAACCCAGCAATATATCACTGATTAACTTGTTGGTGTAATAAACATACAATTTGTATCCTACACCATACAAAAATAGCCCCTTTTACATCATTTGTACTTATACCACTAAGACAGACAGCACTGTAGATATACTCGTGGCACTAGACATCTCCCTGCGAGGTTGGTGGTCATCCACTCCCGACAGGTGACCAGAGCACCCTCAGTGGGCGGAAGTCACTCTCAGAACTGTTGTACAAATTGAGGCTCATTCCTCCCAACACAAAAACGTTACTATTTCTGGTCCAGCTTCCCTGCTCGCTTTTTTCTACACCCATCTGCAGACTCTGGGATTACAAGAACAAATATATTTTCACATGGTTTGCACACAGCAGCATCATACCAATCGTTCACGCAACATAATTCCAAAGATGCAGACTGGGAATTATTTCTCAAAAAACCGAAACTTTAGCTAGGTGAAGTGTGCTCTAGACCACTGAGTAACGAGAAACAATAGAGAAAACTGATATTTACACCTGCGAATACCTATGTTGGTGGTGTAATAGACTCGATATCATCCCTATAATCTACAAACTCAACTAAGATGTTTCTCATGTCTAGAACCACCTGCTGGATGCACACACCACAATCGATATTCTCTCACCTAAATAAAGGCGGGAAATGTGTGGAAGCAGTCAACCGAACAATTTACATGGGAGGGAATAAAGGTCCAGTGCAAATGCATCTCCATGTTCAATCTTCTCAAGTTTCCGCCCGATCACCAAAGCTATCCAACACATACCAAGTATTAGTTCGCTATTCGGCTGTCACCAATCAGGCGGCTTCTGCCGTTAGCTGGAAACGTGGATCATTCCCACCACAGGCCACGTATACACGGAATCATATCCTACGAAATCGGTCACATACATATTTGATCGCTATACTTACAATAAAATGTTACAACTGCGGCTTCAGCTGAACGACATTCGACAATGAGTGAAGTACCGCAAATACATCCTGCTGGCGGCTGTGGATCTGGAAACAGAAATATCTGTACCATTCTTATGACTTGATACATTCTTCGCTTTGCATATTTTGGAACACAAACACATACTTTGTAAGCTTGATGCTCAATGTGAACCTATCACGCAGCCCCTACTACTACTAAGTACAATAATTCGTCAATTACTGATTGCCTGCAATACGAAATAATACTGAGAGAAAATCAGCGATGGGTGGACATTTCTCGTGAGTGCTACCACTGCGTCTTAGAAAGAGAGACGTAATCGGCCAGATGTTAAAAAACCCGATCACAACAACTACTGTATGTTACGGTCACAAGCGGTCGTGCTTCTACAGGTGCACACAAGTATTCACGTTAAAACCTATACTGGCTTTATAAATCGAGGTAGGTCCGCAGCTCCTGGTCGTGCGGTAGCGTTCTCGCTTCCCACGCCCGGGTTCCCGGGTTCGATTCCCGGCGGGGTCAGGGATTTTCTCTGCCTCGTGATGACTGGGTGTTGTGTGATGTCCTTAGGTTAGTTAGGTTTAAGTAGTTCTAAGTTCTAGGGGACTGATGACCATAGATGTTAAGTGCTCAGAGCCATTTTTGAACCATAAATCGAGGTACGACATCACATGTGAATGAGGTGGTTTTTTCCTGACAAATACCGAGATAGTGATCGTAGGAGTGTATAGTATCAGACCAGTGAGTCAGTTACACGTAGCCAATAATGCAACCTCATGATAAAATTACCGCATTTTGAAAGAGATTCGGCTAAGGAACGTGGTACGTAAGCGGTATTTGCGACTCCCTCACACCTCCCCAGCTAGATATTTCTATAGTATTTGTACAGCATTCTGTCTCGATGCAATGTCAGAGGGTCGGTGATACATCCACTGGGGTATAGGCAATGGTTGACTGAGAAGGATCACAAACAGTACTAGAAGTGTGATTATTGAGGTCGTAAGAAATGTACACAAGCTTTTCAGATCTCTAATACCACGCTATTCGCTAGAAATGCTGTCTGGGATTTGGAATCAAGTCTTTCCATTCAAGCACATACCTGCGCTGGATCCTATGGAGAAGTCCATTAATGATTACAGCCACTAGTGAATCATATTTCTGGCTCCCTCATACCTCGAAACGAGTCATCTTTCTCGAATCTATCTGCTACAGTAAAATTACCGCCTCGTTTTAGGTAGCCCCTATGCATCCTGCAAATGCGTCCTCAGACTCTATGCTACCATCCCTGTACCTTTGCGCACGTGATCGGTCCAGTGTAAGTCGGAACTGAGTAGGGGTCAGAGGAAACTATATCTACCACCACCTGCAATCCGTGCAGAAACAGGCGAAGCTGAGTAACTGTGACAGAACTGTGTTTTAACCATTCGACAGAAACAAAGCCTGCTCGTGCAACGTGAAGTAGTATAAAAGACAGTACAGGAACTGGGGGAAGACGTGGTTTTTGCTACTGCATTGTGGTGCTTCTCCAAACTACATACAAATACTACAGATCCATGTCCATTCACATCTGTCTCCCCAACGTGCTATCTTCTTTATTCGGTACCATCCATCAGAGAAAAATTACGACTTATAAAAGAGCAACTAACTTCATCCCATAGATAACTAGATAAGATTTTTACCACATCTCCCTCCTCCCATATAGCAAAAACAAATACCGCATGTGTGCAGGCATCGAGAACATGTGACGATCCTATTAAATATACAGGTATTCATCAACTGCACAAAGCAGTTTAAAGTTCCATCATCTGTACTGTAGGAGCATGACCGTATCCCACAAACCATACTCTAAGCGGCAGGAGACGCTCCCTGTGACCTTGTCTTGTTGTTTGAAACATTATGTTTTCTTCCTGTTCTAATATGCTTTGTACACTGCCAAACCTTTTGTTTTTCTGCCTCGACTCTGAGGTCATTGTCAGGTTCTAAACTGACATTAAGACGCTCTGATCTACTGCCTCTTGCAGACAGCAAGGACATCGCCCCAAAGTACAGTTATCCAAGGCGTTCCACTGTGACATGATTGACATCATTCAAGATGACTGCCATGATGTCAGCTGATGATGCGAGTACCACTACCCAAGGTGGCTGGAAAGTGCCAAGCCCCTCTCCCCCTAGCCGAAAGTTTGAATTTTGGAGGGAAGATAGGTCCGTTGGGCTAGCTCTAGACGTCGCACTTGGTAAACCATATTATCACTTCTGTTACCATAACACACCACACACACTGGATGATTTTAAATAAAAGTCATTTACAACATAAGGAAACTGGAAGAGTTTTATGGCGTTGGCGTGGGTTTCCAAACTACATTTAAACTCATCTGTCACATTGAACGAATAGCTGATGGCTCTGCGTTCCGTTTCGTCTGATTCCTCATACTCCTCATACTACAGTAGTCATGTACGCAATCACTGTTTCGATGCTACCCATTCTCAGAAGGTGTCATCCCCCCCCCCCCCTCCCCGCCACAAAACTCCTTCTCCAACTCAAACAAGCGCTGTCAGTCAATCATTATGTCGTAACCAACAGCGTACCAGTAGACAGATGGGATGGAAAAGACACCATATATGTGCTCTAATAATAAGCGTCAAAGCTGATAGTGCGAACAATTTTAGCAATTTTTCAGTAATTTCAACATCGACCAATGATGCGACAGCATGATCCCAATTTCAGTATTATAGCTAAAGGACCCCTTCTCCACTTTGCGACTATAATTGCGAACGTGGAAAGATGACTGTGCAGTATGTCTATTCATTGTTAATTCTCGAACACATACACAATCAAAGTATATGACAGGGCTCTACATATTTCTAACACATCGAGCATAGTGATTAATTTACGATCTGTCTCTCAGCGTATGGGAGTCACAGAGCATTCTCGCTGTCTTAGGGTAAAAGTAGAGAGTGAAAGACCCTGATGTACTCCATCCCCCCCTGTCGCTTCTTGGGTGAGAAATCGAGACATAGACACCTGTCCTCAGTGCAGCACTCCGTGAAGAATGGGCTGCCATTCCCCGAGAAACCTTTCAGCACCTGATTGAACGTATGCCTGCGAGAGCGGGAGCTGTCATCAAGGCTAAGGGTGGGCCAATACGATATTGAATTCCAACAATACCGATGGAGGACGCCACGAACTTGTAAGTTATTTTCAGCCGAGTGTCCGAATACTTTTAATCACATAGTTAAAGTAGGGAAATTGCGTTACTGTTCTAATATTTCCATACTACAAAGGAGACTGTGGCTCCTTCTCTCCCAGCTTCCTTGTATGATTCGTCATGGTCTTTCACATAATTTTTACAAGATGGAATGATGTGGTTGACATCGGTAAATTGAAAATCCTTCCCAGGGCAATACAGCTCGTCAAAGTTTGGTCAGTAAAACCGATGGGGTAATAGATGTATCCAAGGATGATGGACGTTCGCTGAGTTGATTTCATAAAACTTGGTTTCCGTGAGACGATAGGTTTAACTAGCGCATGATACGTTCCTGTATTCCTTTGTGTTGTGACGTAGTACGTGGACCATTCCTTTCGAGCATGTGTCTCATTTTTATTTTTTTATTTTTGATATTGCAAAGGGACTGAAATAAATTTAACGTTGAAAACTACCTTGAAAACGATCTTTCAGCATGACGGACCCTAAAGAGTTCCTTAGTTCACATTAAGTCCATCTGGAGGTCTCCCGAGAAAGAGGGTACGTTTCTTACATTTCAGTGAAATGGCAATAAAACTCTTAGCCTGCTCCATTGTGGGTCTTAGATTCATCGGCACGTATTTCGAGTTGTTGGGGCTGTTTACACCGTCTGGCATTCATCATGCTACTACTGCAGGTGTTGCTGAATACAATGTCTTGATAATATTTTTGGACGTAATGAGAGATGACTTGATATTCACACTGAAAATCTGAAAGATTATAATCGTGTAAAATTTCAATACTAAAAGACAGCTGCAACCTAAGTCAACTGCGTTGTACAGTTATTCGGAATGGCTAAACATCTTGCAACAGGCGCACAATAATAGCTCAATAAAGATGTTGCAAGAGTAGTACTTCTTTACAGTGCTTACCATACCAACACGCTGCTTGAAATGACAGACTATGTTTTCAGCAAGTGAAATTCACTTGTCATTAGTGTACCGTGGATCTTACCTTCCGTTGCCAGACCGGAGAAGATTATTAACTTCCGCTGGTAACACGATAACGCCAAAACAGTTGTGCAAACGTGGAATTCATTACCAAACATGAGTAGACTGTTCTACCACATCCATCTTACAGTCCTGATTTAGTACCTTCAGATTCCCACTCTTCGGGCCCATGAAAGATGGACTACGAGCCCAATATTTTGTACACTCGGATACTGTCGTCGAAGTGACTAATCTCAGTAGTTTAGGTTTCTAAGAGTGTGGCTGACAGGCTCTTATTCATCATCGAATAAGAGCGTATCGAATGGCGGGGACTGTGTGGACAAACGACAATCAGTAGCTGAAGATTTACTCTGTGTCGTTATGCTTTCTGTATCAGTTGTAATTAGCATGAAAATGAATGGGATGCATTGGTTTCAGGATGGCCCTCGTAATTACTCTTGCCTCAGAACAAACTTGTGTCCTATGTTGCTTTCATAGTGCAATGAAAAGGCACACAACGAACTCGAACTTGAATGTGACCTAGAGTCATTTGATCTTTAGTCTGGTTTGCGCCGAAAGCAGCAAGTTTTGTTGCAAGACAAGCCTTATGTTGCCATTCTTACATAACTTGAACTGTATAAAAGTAATTGCTCTAAATTACCTCATTTCAACTGGGGAAAATATCCTCTGTTTAACTCTTATTTATTTATTTATTTATTTTGCAGAATCTCAAGCAGAAACTTGAAGCAGCTTACGACAAAACAGCGCGACTGCAAGATGAGTTGGTGTCTATCCAGTCGAAAATGACAGTAAAGCCTGTTGTTGTTGACGCATCGGTTACGCAGCGAAAGTGATCTCATGTGGTTACACAAAGAGATAGTAACACTGTACTGTACTGTCATTCGAGAAGAGACGGGAGAACATACCGAAGATTCTATGCCAAAAGAAGACCCATAAAATGACAACATGAGCTAAAACGATAGTTAGTTTGCAACTGGGTATTTCTCTGTTATTGCTATATGTGGCCCTGTTTTCATGTATGTATTGTGACGTTCAGTTTAATGCTGAAATATAATGACAGATCTTCAATAGTATTATCTGTTCATTTATTTATCTGCAGATGTAGGGAATTATCGTCAATGTTAGAAACTGACTTCCACTCCTGTCTTGAAGAACATCAAGAATAACCTTTTAAAATTCACATAATTCTTCCAGGGCTTAGCGTGTAACAACCTAGAAGTTATGCTTACGTCTGTGTTCCTAATGTGATCTATGTTACTTAAAATAGTCACGAAATATCTACTGCCTGAAGTTACACAGTTCAAAATACCATTCAAGGGAACAAGCACCGATGCGGTGCTAGGTTGATCGTTACAATTGGAACTGTGGCCTGTGGGAGTCGTTTTGTTGGCAAATTCATATACGTGGGCCACTGTGCAGGCATATTTAGCATATAAATCATGCAAGAAGTTCAGTTTACTAAAAAGGTCTGATTAGTTGATCTGGAATTAACAACGATTCTTTTAATAGTGGAACGACAGAGCTAATACACTTTGGTACTGATTTATTACAATGTATGATCAGGCTGAGTTTTCAAAGGATCTTTCGTTTAAGCCAATTAACTTGTAAAAATCACTCGCTGCAAATAGGGCTTAAACAAAATATAAACATCATACGAAATGTCTTTAAAATACTTACAAACAAATTCTTAATATGTGGGCTGATCACCAAACTTGTTGCCAGCAACTAGACGCTGCGTTCTGTGAACACAAAAAATTCATTCCTCACTTGAATAAACTGTGTTAGATGATAGTCATTCAACTAACTGCACAGTGGTGAAACAGTCTACTAACAGTCCTTATTACACAAGACTAAAATACTTTCAATTATGCGTCAACCCAACACTGTAAAGTAAAAAGCTATATACACAACAAAACTTGAATATATAACATTAAATAATACGATTACACATAACATTTGAAACGGAAAACTTGGAATTTTTTATTACTGAACATCTCCAGCAGACTGAAGGCATTAATATCTTTATTGCCAATTTTTCAACCATGTGGGATAAACATCACTTCAGTAGCAGCCCACGATGAAGTAGATCATTGCATCTACGCTGTGGACTACCATGCATGCTTCTTGGGACTGCCATCCGCGATAACCACTCACATGCCGACTCACACAGCGCATTGCTCCAACCCTACTCAACTGGCAACCACATACACAAGCTGACGATAACTCAGTGTGCCATTAGAAGTGTCGTGGCCTGCTGTTCCTGGCTTCACATGTTAGCATTTTTCCTGCAGGCTATGACCTCCAAATCCGACCACCTGCACACAGCATCCCTGCTCAGCACCAACTGGTGGCTGTCCTCAAGCTGAGCCCTTCTCTGTCACCAGAACCTGGCATTTCCCTCTCTCAGAGCTGGTGCTGGTGCTTGTCCAGCAACCGTCGGGGAATTTTCAATGTGCGATACGCCGGCACAACGTTAACGTTGAAATGCGACTGGACGGTAACTGTGTACAGACAGGTCGTTATGTATAGTCTGTCCAAAATTGCTTCAGGATTCACACTGCGGCAGGAGTACATGGATGGGCGGAAAAGAGTTGCCACGTCCCGCACGGAACACACGTGTAATATTAGATTTCATTCAACTCGCTCAAAGAGGCAAACTATTTCACTCTGAAAATAAGGAAATTGCACCACTGTGTTCTGGGAGAGTAACACTACGTTTCTATTTTAGTTTTATCTACGCAAACAAGTTATTAAGACGACATACGGATAATTACGAAAATCTATTTTCTCGCGATGTTACCGAATTTTCGACATTTGGGGAACTTTTTTGTTATTGAAGTTAGGTGAATAAATTATGGGAATGAAATCTTAGGAATCCATTTTTTTCATACGTTCTAAACCAGAACTCTGTTGGATATTTCTAATGCGAGATAATTTAAGTTAAATATGGTGCGCAATGGTCTGCTCGCGCCTCAACTACTAATTGGGCCTCCGTAAGGTTTCGGCACGAGAAACATTTATTAATTTTTATGATCTACCTATTTAATTCTGATGTAACAAAAATGAGATTAAATCCGTTTGTCACGGTAAGAAAACTTATCTTAAGCCAACGTGTGTTGTTCAGAAAGGAAAAAAGGGATAAAAATGACAGAGCCTCAATGTTACAGCAGTTATATTGTAAACATGAACATTTATTTTGTGTGATACAGACTAAATTCCTGAGATGAACTTCCTTTGTAATTAGTTGTTATTAAGGGCCTCTTATTAAAATTTCAATACTTAACGACGATATAATTTTTTGTGTAGGTACTTGGAGATGCAACCCGTGTTCGCCATACATGGAGCTGAACCCGTCTGTGCTCCATTTCTACGGGGATAATAGAAAAACTCCATTCAGATCCCTCTCGCCGCTATAACGGATTCTTGAAGTGTCACTGTCATTGTCACTGTCACTGCTATAATTTAATGGAACCGTCATCTCCTCCAGTGAGTTTTCCAAAAGAGCTTCATTCTTCCGTGCTCTTTCCACGAAGTTCTGCGCATGTTTGACTGCTTTCTTCCGATCGTCAGAAATGACTTGCCTGACAGATTGTCTTGTGAGTGCTTCCCTGCAGAGAGTGTAAATTTATTATTACTCCTGACAGCTTAGTCTTTATTTTATTTATTTATTTATTTATTTATTTATTTTTTTTTGCAAGATCGTCGATTTCGTATAGGCGGGTCTGTGGCTTATAGAGAGATATTTTTTCCATAAGCTCCATGTTTTAAGGTCATCAGTTACATCGATGACGCTGAAGTGAATCAGTCGTTTCCTCCTTTCGGCTGCGATGGTCAACATCTGAATGGTAAGGAGCATTATCTGAACAAGTGAATCGTCCAACCACTTTGTAAATGTAACGTGGCTCATTCTTTCGTGATAATCTCCTGTTTTCTGCGATTTAAAAAGTAGAAGATTGTTTGGGAGAAAACCATACCAGGTGCCTGCGTGAAGTAGTAGTCTGCCCTCTTGCCTGAAGGCACGGCCAGTGTTCCTTTAGCTGTGTCGTCTGTCCAGCAGCGCTTGACAACGTGATCAGAACTAAACCACGTTTCGTCAACCCACACCAATTCGTCCATATTTATACTACGAATGTGCCTTAAAAATCGGCATCGCCATGCAAAACTGTGGACACGAATGTGTGACAGTCTTGAAAAAGCCCTGATTTTTTAAGTACCACCAGTAACTTCCTGAGTGTCGGTTGTTCCTTCCTGTGATAAGATCATAAACATGACGGCTAACAGCATTCTCAGCAAACGAATCAACATTGATAATCCGCTTATCCATACAATCTTTTCCAGCGGTATTATGTTTCAATGGTTCTTCAACTTCCTTTGCTTTGTCGAACATTTCCTTCCCAATCTCCAAAACATTGTGTCTGTTTGTGCTTAAAGCTACAGCAGTTGTGTCGGTTACCTTGTTAACGGAAAGCAGCATAACGCCATGACGTTTTTCATTTTCAAAGTAGGCACGTACCACGCAAAACCATTTCTCTCGACAGCCCTCGTACTACAATCCCGACAGTCCCTAGCCAAGAGAATGAGGTTGTACTTTTTCATTTACAGCTTTCGAAGAAGTTACCTTTGACATTGTTAGACTACCACACAACAAATAACAGTAACAACGAATAACAGTAACGACAAATAAAAGGAAGTTTGAAACTTCCTGGCAGATTAAAACTGTGTGCCCGACCGAGACTCGAACTCGGGACCTTTGTCTTTCGCGGGCAAGTGCACTACCAACTGAGCTACCGAAGCACGACTCACGCCCAGTACTCACAGCTTTACTTCTGCCAGTACCTCGTCTCCTACCTTCCAAACTTTACAGAAGCTCTCCTGCGAACCTTGCAGAACTAGCACTCCTGAAAGAAAGGATATTGCGGAGACATGGCTTAGCCACACCCTGGGGGATGTTTCCAGAATGAGATTTTCACTCTGCAGCGGAGTGTGCGCTGATATGAAACTTCCTGGCAGATTAAAACTGTGTGTCCGACCGAGACTCGAACTCGGGACCTTTGCCTTTCGCGGGCAAGTGCTCTACCAACCTTTTTTTTTTTTTTTTTTTTTTTTTTGCTCGTTATTGATCGTTGTGTTTGGTCGTTGCGGACGTCGCAAGACATCCTGTTGAGGTTCGGTAGTTGATCCTTCCACTCAGTTTTTTATTACAGAGGCCAACCGGCTCTCTGACCGAACAAAACTTGAACCAAGAACCACTTGTTTTGCAGCTGCTCACGCCACCACAAGACCACGGCGCTCCTGCCAACTGAGCTACCGAAGCACGACTCACGCCCGGTACTCACAGCTTTACTTCTGCCAGTACCTCGTCTCCTACCTTCCAAACTTTACAGAAGCTCTCCTGCGAAACTTGCAGAACTAGCACTCCTGAAAGAAAGGATATTGCGGAGACATGGCTTAGCCACAGCCTGGGGGATGTTTCCAGAATGAGATTTTCACTCTGCAGCGGAGTGTGCGCTGATATGAAACTTCCTGGCAGATTAAAAATGTGTGCCCGACCGAGACTCGAACTCGGGAACTTTGCCTTTCGCGGGCAAGTGCTCTACCAACTGAGCTACCGAAGCACGACTCACGCCCGGTACTCACAGCTTCACTTCTGCCAGTACCTCGTCTCCTACCTTCCAAACTTTACAGAAGCTGTACTGGCAGAAGTAAAGCTGTGAGTACCTGGCGTGAGTCGTGCTTCGGTAGCTTAGTTGGTAGAGCACTTGCCCGCGAAAGGCAAAGGTCCCGAGTTCGAGTCTCGGTCGGGCACACAGTTTTAATCTGCCAGGAAGTTTCATATCAGCGCACACTCCGCTGCAGAGTGAAAATCTCATTCTGGAAACATCCCCCAGGCTGTGGCTAAGCCATGTCTCCGCAATATCCTTTCTTTCAGGTGTGCTAGTTCTGCAAGGTTCGCAGGAGAGCTTCTGTAAAGTTTGGAAGGTAGGAGACGAGGTACTGCCAGAAGTAAAGCTGTGAGTACCGGGCGTGAGTCGTGCTTCGGTAGCTCAGTTGGTAGAGCACTTGCCCGCGAAAGGCAAAGGTCCCGAGTTCGAGTCTCGGTCGGGTACACAGTTTTAATCTGCCAGGAAGTTTCATATCAGCGCACACACCGCTGCAGAGTGAAAATCTCATTCTGGAAACATCCCCCAGGCTGTGGCTAAACCATGTCTCCGCAATATCCTTTCTTTCAGGAGTGCTAGTTCTGCAAGGTTCGCAGGAGAGCCTCTGTAAAGTTTGGAAGGTAGGAGACGAGGTACTGGCAGAAGTAAAGCTGTGAGTACCGGGCGTGAGTCGTGCTTCGGTAGCTCAGTTGGTAGAGCACTTGCCCGCGAAAGGCAAAGGTCCCGAGTTCGAGTCTCGGTCGGGCACACAGTTTTAATCTGCCAGGAAGTTTCATATCAGCGCACACTCCGCTGCAGAGTGAAAATCTCATTCTGGAAACATCCCCCAGGGTGTGGCTAAGCCATGTCTCCGCAATATCCTTTCTTTCAGGAGTGCTAGTTCTGCAAGGTTCGCAGGAGAGCTTCTGTAAAGTTTGGAAGGTAGGAGACGAGGTACTGGCAGAAGTAAAGCTGTGAGTACCGGGCGTGAGTCGTGCTTCGGTAGCTCAGTTGGTAGTGCACTTGCCCGCGAAAGACAAAGGTCCCGAGTTCGAGTCTCGGTCGGGCACACAGTTTTAATCTGCCAGGAAGTTTCATATCAGCGCACACTCCGCTGCAGAGTGAAAATCTCATTCTGGAAACATCCCCCAGGCTGTGGCTAAGCCATGTCTCCGCAATATCCTTTCTTTCAGGAGTGCTAGTTCTGCAAGGTTCGCAGGAGAGCTTCTGTAAAGTTTGGAAGGTAGGAGACGAGGTACTGCCAGAAGTAAAGCTGTGAGTACGGGGCGTGAGTCGTGCTTCGGTAGCTCAGTTGGTAGAGCACTTGCCCGCGAAAGGCAAAGGTCCCGAGTTCGAGTCTCGGTCGGGCACACAGTTTTAAACTGCCAGGAAGTTTCATATCAGCGCACACTCCGCTGCAGAGTGAAAATCTCATTCTGGAATCATCCCCCAGGCTGTGGCTAAGCCATGTCTCCGCAATATCCTTTCTTTCAGGAGTGCTAGTTCTGCAAGGTTCGCAGGAGAGCTTCTGTAAAGTTTGGAAGGTAGGAGACGAGGTACTGGCAGAAGTAAAGCTGTGAGTACCGGGCGTGAGTCGTGCTTCGGTAGCTCAGTTGGTAGAGCACTTGCCCGCGAAAGGCAAAGGTCCCGAGATCGAGTCTCGGTCAGGCACACAGTTTTAATCTGCCAGGAAGTTTCATATCAGCGCACACTCCGCTGCAGAGTGAAAATCTCATTCTGGAAACATCCCCCAGGCTGTGGCTAAGCCATGTCTCCGCAATATCCTTTCTTTCAGGAGTGCTAGTTCTGCAAGGTTCGCAGGAGAGCTTCTGTAAAGTTTGGAAGGTAGGAGACGAGGTACTGGCAGAAGTAAAGCTGTGAGTACCGGGCGTGAGTCGTGCTTCGGTAGCTCAGTTGGTAGAGCACTTGCCCACGAAAGGCAAAGGTCCCGAGTTCGAGTCTCGGTCGGGCACACAGTTTTAATCTGCCAGGAAGTTTCATATCAGCGCACGCTCCGCTGCAGAGTGAAAATCTCATTCTGGAAACATCCCCCAGGCTGTGGCTAAGCCATGTCTCCGCAATATCCTTTCTTTCAGCAGTGCTAGTTTTGCATGGTTCGCAGGAGAGCTTCTGTAAAGTTTGGAAGGTAGGAGACGAGGTACTGGCAGAAGTAAAGCTGTGAGTACCGGGCGTGAGTCGTGCTTCGGTAGCTCAGTTGGTAGAGCACTTGCCCGCGAAAGGCAAAGGTCCCGAGTTCGAGTCTCGGTCGGGCACACAGTTTTAATCTGCCAGGAAGTTTCATATCAGCGCACACTCCGCTGCAGAGTGAAACTCTCATTCTGGAAACATCCCCCAGGCTGTGGCTAAGCCATGTCTCCGCAATATCCTTTCTTTCAGGAGTGCTAGTTCTGCAAGGTTCGCAGGAGAGCTTCTGTAAAGTTTGGAAGGTAGGAGACGAGGTACTGGCAGAAGTAAAGCTGTGAGTACCGGGCGTGAGTCGTGCTTCGGTAGCTCAGTTGGTAGAGCACTTGCCCGCGAAAGGCAAAGGTCCCGAGTTCGAGTCTCGGTCAGGCACACAGTTTTAATCTGCCAGGAAGTTTCATATGAGCGCACGCTCCGCTGCAGAGTGAAAATCTCATTCTGGAAACAACCCCCAGGCTGTGGCTAAGCCATGTCTCCGCAATATCCTTTCTTTCAGGAGTGCTAGTTCTGCATGGTTCGCAGGAGAGCTTCTGTAAAGTTTGGAAGGTAGGAGACGTGGTACTGGCAGAAGTAAAGCTGTGAGTACCGGGCGTGAGTCGTGCTTCGGTAGCTCAGTTGGTAGAGCACTTGCCCGCGAAAGGCAAAGGTCCCGAGTTCGAGTCTCGGTCGGGCACACAGTTTTAATCTGCCAGGAAGTTTCATATCAGCGCACACTCCGCTGCAGAGTGAAAATCTCATTCTGAAAAGGAAGTTTGGCAACTGGGGTTTGCTGCGACTGCACGTAGCGCAGCATTGGCGGGAACTGGCCCATGCCTGCCTTGTGAGTTCCCTCCCCCCACCCCCCTCTACAACTTCCATCCTCGCTGTCAATCCTAAAGTAATTCTGAACAGAATGTAGTACTAAATTTCAAATCAGTAACTTTTGTAAATATGAATTCAAATTATTGCTCTCTTTGAGTATCATGTTTAAAAGTGTCCCGAAAAATCTACATTTGTCACTTTAAAGTCTATCGTAATTACAAAGAACTTACATCACAATTACGTCGTTTCTGGAGCACATTAACTTCAGTAGCATACTTTCTTCTCAGAACGACAATGTCAGTACTTACAACAAGAAACATGGTAAGAAGTACAGCTATGTTGGTTCCAGCTCAATTTCTTTCCATTTGTGACCATATTAGCATGTCAGTGCCCTACCCATGATGTCACAAGCCAAACCACCTTTCAAGGACTTCATGTTGGTGGTAAAATTAAAAATTGCAAGACGGTACTACCTGGGAAATTTTTTTTAATTTTTAGCATCCATTAAAAATAAAACAGTAAATCAAAGTGCTTCCTTATATTAAAAAATGAAAACGCCAATCACAGTGCTTCAAAATGCGGGACAATATTGGCAGGAAAATTAAAAATAATTATCTACCCATTCAAGGAAAACAGCCAGTAATATTACAGTATTCTTTGTCTAAAACGAAGCAGCCAGTATGTGCAGCCCATCGTGTTCAAGAGTATCTAAATTTTTTGTTTCATTTTCAAAGTATTATGCAACAGTATTTCCACAGTTTTGAACATGGATGTTACTCAGGAACCTTATACTAGTTTCAACATAGGATTATACAGCCAACTGGTTGCACATAACTGCTAGGTACATTGACGTGGGTTTCGTTACCTGCTAGGGGTGTCTTCATCCGAACGGAATTTCGCTAAATAGTAAAATTGCATTGCTAAAAAGCAATGGTTAGAATTTAGAGTAGCTAAGCTATCTTGAGAATAGCTGCTCTAAATTCTGCTCAAGATAGCACAGCTGCTCTGAACTCTGACCATTGTTTTTTATCAGTGTAATTCTCACATTTGCTCTCACACACATCTGTATTATTTACCACAAATATGGAAATACCTAAAATTCTGTGTTATCTGCGTACTGGATCATTAGTAACTGTAACAATAATTGTATTCTAGTGTAACTTAGAGTATTTTCAACATCTAAATATCAGCGCACACTCCGCTGCAGATTGAAAATTTCATTCTGGAAACATCCCCCAGGATGTGGCTCAGCCATGTGTCCGCAATATCCTTTCTTCCAGTAGTGCTAGTCCTGCAAGTTTCGCAGGAGAACTTAGAACTTCTGTGAGGTTTGGGAAGTAGGAGACGAGGTACTGACGGAGTTAAAACTGTGAGGTCGGCCACGGCTTGGTCGTGCTAGGGTAGCTCTAGTAACTTGCAGCCAAGTGTAGTGTGACATTAGTTATTCGCGTGAAAATGACCTACCTTCCATAGAGGAAGCTCACGCTGGTGAAAGATGGTTGTGTCTCTTATAAAACATTTTATGTAGTGGGAACAAACCACTGTGCGCACCCCGATCTGTGATCTGTGCAGACGGTGCGTATGCAGTGACGTAACGCAGCTGGGGCAATGCGTGGCGTGGCGAGCGCAGTAGCACTAGCTCGACGTGGGCATTTATGTCTTGGTGACGCCCCTTGAAGGTGTCACAATCACCTCACAGAGAACGGACGTACTACAATGTAACTGCTCAAGACAAATGAAGACTGCAAATCTTAGATCTTAAGTCGAGTTCGATGTAATCGGGCGTACTGATCGATGTATTTGAGTTTATGAGTTTCTGATAATTGGATTTGTTCTCACAGTTGATATTTGGAACAATACAGAGGATTACCGTCGGAGACGTGTACGTCATTCCAGTAGTTGGAAGTAGGGAGACACACTCTTACAGCATCACCCTGCCTGGATACAAAGTGAAGTGGAATAAGTTCGCTCACGGTCGTGTACGAAGTAGGGAAACGACGAGAACAAAACTAAATGGCGACAGTAATGGAAGAAGAACAACCAAAGATAACGTAGACCACATCACACTGACATCTCTGCCACGCAGTGTTCCCTACTCGTGGCTTTACATCCAAGCCGCTGCTAACACACGGGAAGGAAAAGCGGCAATCGCTATCCATCTCCATTATCGTTACATGATCTTGCCACATTTTTGCAGGAAAAATGGTATAAGATAGCCATGAATATAGTGAAGGGACTGTATTTATCCATTCCGAAATGAATGGATGCTATTTTGAACGCCAACGGTTTTCCTACACTGCATTAGGCGTGGTAATATGTCGTTTTTTTTAATGTTTCCGTGTTCTGTCTACGTCATTTATGCCTTGAGGCTTTGCGATAGGCTGACGCCAGAGTTTCATTCGTCTCTGATTCACTTGCATACCTACTGAATGAACTTGGTTCCAAGCTCTTTATACACTACTGGCCATTTAAATTGCTGCACCAAGAAGAAATGCAGATGATAAACGGGTATTCATTGCACAAATATATTATACTAGAAGTGACATGTGATTACATTTTCACGCAATTTGGGTACATAGGTCCTGAGAAATCAGTACCCAGAACAACCACCTCTGGCCGTAATAATGGTCTTGGTACGCCTGGGCATTGGGTCAAACAGAGCTTGGATGGTGTGTACAGGTACAGCTGCCCATGCAACTTCAACACGATACCACAGTACATCAAGAGTTGTGACTGGCGTATTGTGAGGAACCAGTTGCTCGGCCACCATTGACCAGACGTTTTCAATTGGTGAGAGATCAGGAGAATGTGCTGGCCAGGGCAGCAGTCGAACATTTTCAGTATTCAGAAAGGCCCGTACAGGACCTGCAACATGCGGTCGTGCATTATCCTGCTGAAATGTAGGGCTTCGCAGGGATCGAATGAATGGCAGATCCGCGAGTCGTAACACATCTGAAATGTAACGTCCACCGTTCAAAGTGCCGTCAATACGAACAAGAGGTGACCGAGACGTGTAACCAATGGCACCCCATACCATCATGCCGGGTGATACGCCGGTATGGCGATGACGAATACACGCTTCCAGTGTGTGTTCTCCGCGATGTCGCCAACCACGGATGCGACCATCTTGATGCTGTGAACATAACCTGGATTAATCCGAAAAGATGACGTTTTGCCATTCGTGCACCCAGGTTCGTCGTCGAGTACACCATCGCAGGCGCTCCTGTTTCTGATGCAGCGTCAAGGGTGACCGCAGCCATGGTCTCCGAGCTAATAGTCCATGCCGCTGCAAATGTCGTCGTACTGTTCGTGCAGATGGTTGTTGTCTTGCAAACGTCTCCATCTGTTGACTCAGGGATCGAGACGTGGCTGCACGATCCGTTACAGCCATGCGGATAAGATGCCTGTCATCTCGACTGCTAGTGATACGAGGCCGTTGGGATCCAGCACGGCGTTCCGTATTACCCTCCTGGACCCACCGATTCCATATTCTGCTAACAGTCATTGGATCTCGACCAAAGCGAGCAGCAATGTTGCGATCCGATAAGCCGCAATCGCGATAGGCTACAATCCGACGTTTATCAAAGTCGGAAACGTGATGGTACGCATTTCCCCTCCATACACGAGGCATCACAACAACGTTTCACCAGGGAACGCCGGTGAACTGCTGTTTTTGTATGTGAAATCGATTAGAAACTTTCCTCGTGTCAGCACGTTGTCGGTGTCGCCACCGGCGCCAACCTTGTGTGAATGCTCTTAAAAGCTAATCATTTGCATATCACAGCATCTCCTTCTTGTCGGTTAAATTTCGAGTCTGTAGCCCGTCATCTTCTTCGTGAAGCAATATTAATGGCCAGTAGTGTATGTTCCTGCTCGCTCCAGGAGTCAGCATCAGGCACCAAATTCGAGGTTTGATAGACAATTAGTGTTATGCGTTCCGCATCACTTAACACAATTCTCACATCAAAAATTTGTTCTGCAGTCAAACTAACAGCGACATTCATTTATCATCTCCTGGAACAGATAGTCATAGTCTACAACACCATTACACAAGATGTCGATTGTTGGAATTGCTGCCCAAGCCAAATTGTCTATGACATCTTGATTGTAATCGATGACAGCGTAAAACCTGCAAAACGCGTGGGACAATTTTATTCACGGTTTTCGTTTTTAGTTTACATTCGTCTGCTACTCACCAAGCGAAATGTTTTGCATTTCTAATTTATCGAACTGACGATGAAGTTCGTTTTGTGTGTGATATCATCAGAAATGTTATCGTAGGGAACAGTCATTTATCTTTCGGAAATCTTTTATTTCCTGTAATACAGTATCATTTCTTTTTTTTTTTTTTTTTTTTTTTTTTTGCAGCTACGAATCAACACGTTTCTAGACAGTTTTTTAAAGTAATCAAGCTTTTGATACGACAGCAATGCCAATAAAATCAGCGGAAGGCAAATAAAACCACTTTTTACTATTGTGCTGCTGGTTTGTTCATTAAAGTTAAACGTTCTCTCAAAGGCTGTGAGAAGAGACAGATCATAATTATAAATAAAGTAACGCTGTTCAAAGATGTCAGCTTAATATTTTTATGGTCACCCTAACATGTTGTCATGATGATGTAGCAGTGTTTTTTCTATCTGACAATCGATGAAGGTAATCGTATACATGTGTCGCATAGCACGTCTAACTGAAGTGTCGCTTTCTACCGAGTAATTCCGAGAAGGACCGAGCAAAGTCGAGACGTGCCGAGACCGCACGCGGGCAGCAACATCCTACATGTTTGAAGTTTTGCGCGGCGTGACCAACCCTGATGTAAACCTACCTCTGGAACAAAAGCAAAAGTATTTTATTTACACCTACTGACCACACTAAAAAGGTGCGATTCGATGACAGCCAGAAATCTGCTCTGTGTTTGAGGCAAAACTGTTCTGTGTTACAGGATTTGGCTAAGAAAGCATGTTTGCTGAATGTTTACGAACACATGCGTTTTGCCGTGGGTAATTTCATGTGCTACAAAAAAAATGTGTACCACATTCTGACTTCTGACAAATTTTGTTGATGTCGCCCGCCTGTCTGCTACAAAAGTCGACCACATCTTGAGATATATGCACTTCACTACTTTACAATACTTCCTCATCAGTACACTGATGAGACAAACCTGCAATGATCAGTCACGACGATCATCAACACCACTAGCGAACAATAGTTACTTTGTTTTGTTTCTATGTCAGCTTTGTTTGTATACCTGCGCTGACAACGACTTCCTCTGCAGTCATGGTCGGGAATTAACTGCTGCATTAATACACCGTGTGGTGTTTCGTACGTAACTGTTGTCATGGATGCCTCGTGGAGCCATGGAAGTTCCATATGCTACCAGAGACAATATCAGTGTCTGTGACGGAGGAACATCAGGAGCGATACTAATTCTGGCATATGGTGGATTATTTCACTATTGGCTTTCAGCATCGAATGCCCGCTTACAAGCACCATTAAGGGTATGTCACTGTCCAGCTTAAATCTCTAATCGTGCACAAAAAGCTGTACGTCACATGGCCTGAGGTCAGCGCGACTATACAGGGAAATTTGGCTGGCCCTGCGAATGAGGCAGCTGAAGGAATGTGGAAAGGCAGTCTGTATGTCAGTCAGCGAACAGTTACAGTGCACTGCGGTGATGTTCTTCATTACAAAATTGCCCGGAGGCATCTGTATGACTTCACAGAGGGAAGAAACATCAGGAAACTGGAATAAGGACGAGAGTTTGGTCCTGGTCACATCATTGATCCACTTGCATGGGGAGCGTTCCGAAACACAGGCACAGCTACCCGATGTAGAGGAAGTGGTGGATAGTATTACTTAAACATTGATAGTTGACACATCCGATATTATCTATAGTATTTTGAAAGCTATACATGTATAGATTAACTATCGATTGTTTTGGGGAGGTATTTCAAATGAAAAATAGCTTTCTAACAGTTTTTATTGATTAAAATACAACACTACAAGATACGCAAATTTTGTGTTGCTTGAGGCTTTCCCGACGGACATGTTGTATATATGGGTCTCGTCTGAGACGTCGGATGTCATAGTGGAAACTCCATAATATTTCATCAGCGCAACTGGCCGACATCTTCAGGTGCGACGGACACACTGCTAAGGCGAGACTGTTGTTGTTGTTGTGGTCTTCAGTCCTGAGACTGGTTTGATGCAGCTCACCATGCTACTCTATCCTGTGTAAGCTTCTTCATCTCCCAGTACTTACTGCAACCTACATCCTTCTGAATCTGCTTAGTGTATTCATCTCTTGGTCTCCCTCTACGATTTTTACCCTCCACGCTGCCCTCCAATGCTAAAATTGTGATCCCCTGATGCCTCAGAACATGCCCTACCAACCGGTCCCTTCTTCTTGTCAAGTTGTGCCACAATCTCCTGTTCTTCCCAATTCTATTAAATACCTCCTCATTAGTCATGTGACCTACCCATCTAACCTTCAGCATTCTCCTCTAGCACCACATTTCGGAAGCTTCTACTCTCTTCTTGTCTAAACTATTTATCGTCCATTTTTCACTTACATACATGGCTACACTCCATACAAATACTTTCAGAAACGACTTCCTGACACTTAAATCTATACTCGACGTTAACAAATGTCTCTTCTTCAGAAACGCTTTCCTTGCCATTGCCAGTCTACATTTTATATTCTCTCTACTTCCACCATCATCAATTATTTTACTCCCCAAGAAGCAAAACTCCTTTACTACTTTAAGTGTCTCATTTCGTAATCTAATTCCCTCAGTATCACCCGACTTAATTCGAATACATTCCATTATCCTTGTTTTGCTTTGTTGATGTTCATCTTAAATCCTCCTTTCAAGACACTGCCCATTCCGTTCAACTGCTCTTCCAAGTCCTTTGCTGTCTCTGACACAATTACAATGTCATCGGCGAACCTCAAAGTTTTTATTTCTTCTCCTTGGATTTTAATACCTACTCCAAATTTTTCTTTTGTTTCCTTTACTGCTTGCTCAATATACAGATTGAATAACATCGGGAAGAGGCTACAACCTTGTCTCACTCCCTTCCCAACCACTGCTACCCTTTCGTGCCCCTTGACTCTTATAACTGCCATCTGGTTTCTGTACAAATTGTAAATAGCCTTTCGCTCCCTGTATTTTACCCCTGCCACCTTTAGAATTTGAAAGAGAGTATTCCAGTCAACATTGTCAAAAGCTTTCTCTATGTCTACAAATGCTAGAAATGTAGGTTTGCCTTTCCTTGATCTTCGTTCTAAGATAAGTCATAGGGTCAGTATTGCCTCACGTGTTCCAACATTTTTACGGAATCCAAACTGATCTTCCCCGAGGTCGGCTTCTATCAGTTTTTCGATTCGTGTGTAAAAAATTCGCGTTAGTATTTTGCAGCTGTGACTTATTAAACTGATAGTTCGGTAATTTTCACATTTGTCAACACCTGCTTTATTTGGGATTGGAATTATTATATTCTTCTTGAAATCTGAGGGTATTTCGCCTGTCTTATACATCTTGCTCACCAGATGGTAGAGTTTTGTCAGGACTGGCTCTCCCAAGGCCGTCAGTAATTCTAATGGAATGTTATCTACTCCCGGGGCCTTGTTTCGACTCAGGTCTTTCAGTACTCTGTCAAACTCTTCACGCAGTATCGTATCTCCCATTTCATCTTCATCTACATTCTCTTCCATTTCCATAATATTATCCTCAAGTACATTTATTGATTCATTTATTTATTGTTCCGTGGGACCAAATTAAGGAGAAGTCTCCATGGTCATGGAACGAGTCAATACATGAAATTATAACACGATAGTAGAAACAGATAAAATGATATATAAGTAACATATTCAGGTGAAAATTCGTAAGTTTAAATAAAGAAAATTAACAATGTAACACTGGAATTTGCTTAATTTTTCAGTTCTTCGAGGAGCTCGTCGACAGAATAGAAGGAGAGAGCCATTAGGAAACTTTTCAATTTAGACTTAAAAGTGTTTCGGCTACTGCTAAGATTTTTGAGTTCTTGTGGTAGCTCAGTGAAAATGGATGCAGCAGAATACTGCACTCCTTTCTGCTCAAGAGTCAAGGAAGTGCATTCTACATGCAGATTTGATTTCTGCCTAGTATTAACTGAGAGAAAGCTGCTAACTCTTGGGATTAAGCTAATATTGCTAACAACAAACGACATTAAAGAAAATGTATACTGTGAGGGCAATGTCAGAATTCCTAGACTATTGAATACGGTTCGACAAGAGGTTCTAGAACTTACACCACAAATAGCTCGAACAGCCCGTTTTTGAGCCAAAAATACCCTTTTTGAATCAGAAGAATTACCCCAAAAAGTAATGCCATATGACATAAGCGTATGAAAATATGCGAAGTAGACTACTTTTCGTGTGGAATTGTCGCTTATTTCAGATAATGTTCTAATGGTAAATAAAGCAGCATTCAGCTTCTGAACAAGATCCTGAACATGGTCTTTCCACACCAGCTTACTATCTATCCGAACGCCTAGGAATTTGAACTGTTCCGTCTCGCTTATAATATGCCCATTCTGTCTGATCAGAATATCGGTTCTTGTTGAATTGTGAGTTAGAAACTGTAAAAACTGAGTCTTACTGTGATTTAGCATCAAATTATTTCCCACAAGCCGCGAACTTATTTCATGAACTACATTATTTGATGCTGTTTCAATATTACACACAAGATCCTTCACTACCAAGCTGGTATCATCAGCAAACAGAAATATTTTTGAATCACCTGTAATACTAGAAGGCATATCATTTATATAAATAAGAAACAGCAGTGGCTCCAGCACCGACCCTTGAGAATGCCCCAGTTGACAGTGCCCCATTGAGACTGAACATCACTACCACTCTCAATATTGCGGAGAATTATCTTCTACTTTCTGTTCTTAAAGTAAGAGGCGAACCAATTGAAACCTACTCCCCTTACTCTATAATGGTCCAACGTTTGCAGTAATATTTTGTGGTCAACACAGTCAAAAGCCTTCGTTAAATCAAAGAAAACACCTAGCGTTCGCAACCTTTTATTTACTCCGTTCAAAACCTCACAGAGAAAAGAGAATATAGCATTTTCAGTTGTTAAACCATTTCTAAAACCAAACTGTACATTTGACAGCAAATTATGTGAATTTAAATGCTCCAGTAACCTTGTATATACAACCTTCTCGACAACTTTAGCAAACACCGATGGCACAGAAATAGGTCTATCATTGTGAACATTATCCCTGTCTCCCTTTCTATAAAGTGGTTTCACTTCCGAGTACTTTAATCGGTCAGGAAACCGACCACTCCTAAAGGAAAAGTTACAGATATGGCTAAGTGCTGGGCTAACATACATAGAACAACACTTCAGTATTCTGCTAGATACCCCGTCATATCCATGAGAGTCCTTGGTCTTTAGTGATTTAATTATTAACTCAATCTCCCTCTTGTCAGTATCATGGAGGAGCATTTCAGGAAACATTCTCAGAACACTTTTTTCTACGAGCGCTATATGATTCCCTATTGGGACTAGGTTTCTGTTTAGTTCACCTGCTATACTCAGAAAGTGATTATTAAATACATATATGCGACTTATCAGTAACACGGACATTCCCACTACGCACTGATTCCATATCTTCGACCTGTCTCTGCAGACCAGCCACTCCCTTTACGACTGACCATATAGTTTTAATTTTATCCTGAGACTTAGCTATTCTATCTGCATACCACATACTTTTTGCCTTCCTAATAACTTTTTAAGCACCTTACAATACTGTTTGTAATGGGCTACTGGATTTTGACTATTTCTAACGTTTTCATATAATTGCCACTTTGTTCAACAGGATATTCTTATCCCTCTAGTCAGCCACCCAGGCTGCCTGTTTGTGTTAGTACCCTGTTTTGAACGTTCTAAACGAAAGCAACTTTCAAAGAGCACGAGAAAAGTCTTGAGGAAAGCATTATATTTTTCGTCTACTGTATCAGCACTATAAACATCTTGCCACTCTTGTTCCTTGATAAGGTTTACAAAGGTCTCTACAGCAACTGGATCAGCTTTCCTAAAAAGTTGATAACTATATTTAACATGTGTCGCCCTTGTACAGACCCTCTATATACTCCTTCCACCTTTCTGCTTTCCCTTCTTTGCTTAGAACTGGGTTTCCATCTGAGCTCTTGATATTCATACAAGTGGCTCTCTTTTCTCCAAAGGTTTCTTTAATTTTCCTGTAGGCAGTATCTATCTTGCCCCTAGTCAGATAAGCCGCTACATCCTTACATTTGTCCTTTAGCCATCCCTGCTTAACCATTCTGCACTTCCTGTAGATCTCATTTTTGAGACGTTTGTATTCCTTTTTGGCTGCTTCATTTACAACATTTTTATATTTTCTCCTCTCATCAATTAAATTCAATATTTCTTCTGTTACCCAAGGATTTCTACTAGCCCTTGTCTCTTTACCTACTTGATCCTCTGCTGCCTCCACTATTTCATCTCTCAAAGCTACCCATTCTTCTTCTACTGTATTTCTTTCCCCCATTGTGGTCAGAGTCCATATCTGCCCCTGGAAATGCCTTACAATTTAAAACCTGGTTCCTAAATCTCTGTCTTACCATTATATAATCTATCTGATACCTTGTAGTATCTCCAGGATTCTTCCATGTATACAACTTCCTTTTATGTTTCTTGAACCAAGTGTTAGCTATGATTAATTTATGCTCTTTGCAAAATTCTACCAGATGGCTTCCTCTTTTATTTCTTAACCCCAGTCCATATTCACCTACTATTTCGACGCCTTCAGAATATTTTTTTCTCTTGCAATCTTCAACCTTGCGAATAACGAGTTTATATTGCCCGAAAAAGGACACGTCAAATGGTTGGATGTACTTAGTGGTTCGTGGGGATACTATTTCTGTCCAAATCGTTTCCTATTCAAGGATTTTTGAATTTCGGCTCTTCCGATATATAGCCCCGTCAGTTAGCCTTGTCCAAGAGTCGAGCCACAGTAAAATGTGTTGTCTTTTACATCTGAAATGAAACCACTTTATCCAGCGGATAACAAGGTTCCATGTATGTTTAGCAGAGGTGCTAGCATCAACAACTACATTAAAAGCTATTTCCGTGGCTCACCCTTGGTCAGAATCGTTCATTCTGTCCTTGAAAACAATAGTACATTTTGTACTAAGAAATTAAGCAGATGAAATATAGAGTTGGACAGCATCAGAGTGTGATGCAGGCGAAATAGATTTCATTAAGCGTGCTTTTCCCCTACATTCGGTAAGATTCACCCACTTGCCATCTCACATCCAAATCGTGATCGGCCTACATTGAAAATGCTGTTTCCACTACATTCTTCACCTAGGATTAAGACGTTAGCACCGTGTACATATGATGCAGTAGACTTCATTATGTATTACTCGTCCGCTTCTTTCGTAGAATCTAGTCTTCCTACTTTTCGGGAACGAAAGCGGTTTTATCTTTTAAATCGCTCAACAAAAGTTTTCCACGCAAGGCTATTACAGTTGTGTTTTTTGTAAGAAATAGCAGTAATCATGGACAATTAGTTCACAACGCCTGTATTCTTTAAACTTTTCAAACGTTTGGTTTTTGTTATTAAAGATTACTGATATGATTTTGGGGCGGTTTTGCAAAATCTTACCGCTTTATTGACTACTCTCCTTCTACAATTAATCTTCGTTGCGATCATCGATGTATATTTTCTATTACTCTTCTCTTTTAGCTTTTCTGTATGTAGACACAATTTCTCATAGTATCTGTAAATTCGTTTCGTTTAGCTCCGTCTGGTGATGATGGTTCATACTCGCTTGAACCATTCCCACTTTCAATTCTGCGGCCCAATACACAGATTCATCCTTGTCAACATCTGATGTATCATTTACCGTCAGAGATATTTCTCCTAACAACTTATCTTTAGTTAGTTCGAATAGCGTGTTCGCAAAAGAAGGTTCTCAATTCCATCATCTGTCGCATTACGATACGCTGTTGACTGTGCCACATAGTTTCGTAAAATACGCATGACATAATCTGGCGGAAAAGCAAAAATTTATAATATTAACGTGGAACTTTTTAACTAGAAGAATAAATGTACTAACAGTACGATCGTAAATACATCGCTGTTATTGTATAAACACACCTAAATATTTAACTGCATGAAGCCATAATCGTCTAGAACATTTAAATACGCACTAGTGCAGTCCAATTAGCTCCATATGCACAACAGCAAGCGCAACAAGGACGTATAGTTCACAAATGACATATGTTTATAATTTCAAAAATAGCCATTTCCTCAACAAGGGAGTACCAGCACTGCAATAAGTGACACGCAACGAGCCCAGCTAGTATGCTTCACCCAAGCACGACTCATACGGCTGGATCACCTAAATTGTCAGGCCTAGAAGAGCGCACTGTCAGGATAAAGAACACTTCATTGCAATGTCTTATAACATTTGATAAGAAGAGATAATCAACACTGACAATTTATAGGAACACTTACTTACTTACTTACAGTTCACTCGTTCATTGAAATCAAGATTTAAGTTTATGTCAGCAGTATTCCAAAATTTATTTTTGTGATTTTTATAGCTAAAATGCACCAGTTTTCCTAGTCATTATTTGGAATCTGAACACTGTTACCAATTTTTGTGGCTATATTTGGACATGTCGAATTACTGAGGTGGGATTTTCCCTCTTTTCTCAACTTAAAACCAGGTAGACAAGCAACTGGATGGGAGAAAGAGCAAAGAAGCTATTTGCTCTTCTGCGTGAGGCAAAATAGGACCGGATTCTTGTCACATTAGCGTGGTGAATATGTACAGTTGAAGACTTCAGTGCATGGGAAAATCAGGAAGAGGACACTATCTGTCTGCGGATGTCATCTGGCTGATGACGATCAGTTTATTATTGACATCACTTTCCCATCGGCGTTCTTTATTTCATCATTACTTTTTGAGAGCCGAATGGGGGACTATTTTACCTCCGGAATATTTTACCCAAGAGGACGCCGTCATCATTTAACCATACAGTAAAGCTGCATGCCCTCAGGAATAATTACCTCTGTAGTTTCCCCTTACTTTCAGCCATTCGCAGTATCAGCACAGCAAGGCCGTTTTGGTTAGTGTTACAAGGCCAGATCAGTCAATCATCCAGACTGTTGCCCTTGCAACTACTGAAAAGGCTGCTGCCCCTCTTCAGGAACCACACGTTTGTCTGGCCTCTCAACAAGATACCCCTCCGTTGTGGTTGCACCTACGGTATGGCCATCTGTATCACTGAGGCACGCAAGCCTCCCCACCAACGGCAAGGTCCATGTTTCATGGGGGGAAGGCATGTTGTTTTTTTTCCTTTATTGATTTTCAATTCCCCCCGAAGGGGCGGGTTGGCAGCAGCTTAGTACGCTGCTCTACAGCCTACAGACTTTTATTTTAAAAAACGGAAGAAGAAAAGAAACAAGAAAAACAGGCGATAAAACGGTGACGTCAAGTGTAAAATGGCGGAAAAATGCGGAAAGTTAAAACAGAAAGCAAAAGGGGTTGGCAACGTTAATAAAAGACACAGGAATCAGACAAGTTACATAGCACACACACAATTAAAAAAACACGGCGACAGTCTGGTTTCTGTTCGCAAGAGATAAAAGGCACACTCAGCGACAGTATGATGGCCGTTCGCAACATGGAACACCCACTGTAAAACAATCACTGTAGAACACTCAATGTAGAACACTGCACGAAAGTGGCGGCGCAAAGATCAGAGTTCATAGGAGGGATAAATGGAGGGAGAGTGGGTATCATCCGGGAGGGGGAGTTGATGGAAGCCACCTTGGGAAAGGAGATGTAGGGTGTAGAGATGGAGGGTAGGGGGGACACAACAGTGAAGACGTGGCAGGGGGCGGGGGTGGGAGAGGAGAGGAGCAACCAGGGGGTGAGGGGGTTCAAGGCGGCGGGAGGTGTAGAGGATGCGGATATGTTCGAGGAATAGGAGCAGATGGGGGAAAGGAATGAGGTCATAGAGGATCCGCGTGGGGGACGGGAGGCGTATACAGAAGGTGAGGCGGAGTGCATGACGCTCGAGGATCTGGAGTGACTTATAGAATTGGGGAGGGGGGACAGATATCCAGGCAGGACTGGCATAACAGAGGATGGGACGGATTAAGGATTTGTAGGTGTGGAGGATGGTAGAGGGGTGCAACCCCCATGTCTGGCCAGAGAGGAGCTTGAGGAGTCGGAGGCAGTTGTGGGCTTTGCATTGGATGGAGCTTAGATGAGGGATCCAGGTGAGGTGACGGTCAATGGTGAGGCCAAGGTAGGTGAGGGTGGGGGTGAGGCGGACAGGACGGGCGCAAACAGCAAGGGAGAAATCCAGGAGCCAGAAGGAGTGAGTGGTACGACCTACGATGATTGCCTGGGTCTTGAAAGGGTTGAGTTTCAGGAGCCACTGGTTGCACCATGCAGCAAAAAGGTCAAGGTGATTCTGGAGAAGGCGTTGGGACCGTTAGAGGGTAGGAGTGAGGGCGAGGAATGCGGTGTCATCAGCATATTGCAAGAGGTGTACTGGAGGGGGGGGGGGGGCCATATCTGCTGTGTACAGGAGGTAGAGGAGAGGGGAGAGGACAGAGCCCTGGGGCACACCTGCAGAGGGGTAGAAGTGTGGGAATCAGCATTATGGATGGTAACATAGGAGGGGCGGTGGGAGAGGAAGGAGGCTATCAGACGGATGTAGTTGATAGAAAGGGCGTCGGTTTGGAGTTTAAACAGGAGACCGGGATGCCAGGCACGGTCGTAGGCCTTTTCGAGGTCAAGGGAGACAAAAATGGCGGAGCGACGGGAGTTAAGCTGGAGGGAGAGGAGATGAGTGAGGCGGAGGAGTTGGTCATCAGTAGAGAAGGAAGGTCGAAAGTCACATTGGGTGTTGGGGAGGAGATGGTTTTGGCGGAGGTGGTGATGGATGCGCCGGGAAAGCATGGATTCCAAGAACTTGCTGAACACCGATGTGTGACAGATAGGACGATAGGAAGAGGCATCAGATGGAGGCTTGCTGGGGGGAAGGCATGACTAGGGCCTCCTATTTATGCCAGTCTTAGGCAGGAAGTGCGCATGCGTGGAGGCGCCAAATTCGATGGCCTATAGCGAAGATATCAACCGATAGCTGGAAGGACAGTAACGCCACATGCAAGACGGAGAACCGAAGACATCGGCGCACGCGCGGAGGCTGCCGCTGCTACTCTGCCCTGCCATCGGCCGACCCAGCGACCTCTGTCGGAAGCCGCAAGCAAAAATCCGCGTCCGCGTTTGCGCGTGACCATCCTCCCGTTGTCAACAAAATATTTATGTTGCTGGCGAATCGTCATCCGTCGTATGACCAATAGTATTCCTCTCTGGCCACTGCTGGATCCCAAGCTGTGCTGAGCTGAAAGCCCGTGTCGCTGTTTACAAGATTCGCCGAGCTACGTATTTGTTTTATAAAAAGTACGGTATTTAAATTCTTGTCCTTTAGTCTGTTGTTTAAAATACAACATTAAAAGATACACGTAAGGTGTATAAACTCTTCTCCTTTAGTCTGTTGTGTTTTAAGTAATTATTTGTCTTACCTTGGAGAAAACCCTCTTTGCAGGAACTAAAGTCGCTGGACACCACGAAAATTTACTGGCAATTACACGCAACTACACAGTATACTAATACACAAGCATGCTTGTCTATCACAGGCTTTTCAAAATATTGGTGTAGGTCAATTATGGAATCACTGACTGGTGTAAGACATCGACGTTAGGCTGTTGCTGATTGGACAAAAAAGTACATCATCCGATTTCAAACTGTTAGACGTATCAGTAGACGTACTAGCACTGCACATGGATGCTTCTGTTTCAGGTATTATTGTTGTAGTTGATGCGATGATAGCAGCATACTCTTTTTGAAGTACTTTGAAATATCCCGAAACAAGTTTTTTTAAACCTAGGATCTAATAATGTCACAAGAATGTTAACAGTCACTGTGTTATATGGTTTCACTCTTTCATTGACTGATTTAACCAAGGAATCTAGAACACAGTTCGTCCTTCATTAGTTGGTTGTGGTTTGTGGGATTAAAGGGACCAGACTGCGATGGTCATCGGTCTCAATAGTTGTTAATGTGCTCTACAAATCTGAAAACTTTGCAGCAATACCTGATGTAGGAGGTATAATTAAGGAAGCAGTGATGTCTGACTCCTATGAGATTTTTGCTGTTGCTACTTCAAAAGGTTCAAGAATGTCTATTATCTCTTGTATAGCTAAGTAATTTTCTGCTGTGAGGGTAGGCAGTGCATTTGAACTTTCATTGATCTAAAGTTCACTTCGTACTACCAAAATTCTTTTGAGTGTGTGGCATGACCGATCCATCGAGTCGGCACCTCTTGTGTCAGTCTGTTCTTTTTTGTTTGCTGTTTTTTGAACATTGCGCAGTTTGTCACTGGCTAGTGCAGAGTTATGAAAGAAAGTCACAGTATCCTTCGTTTTCAATAAAAATTTTGGAAAATGTTTCTGCTTTGAAACAATCTTGTACTGTTAAAGTGATGCAGTGGCCAAAATAGGGTGAACGTCGAAACCTGAAGATTTCGCCAACTTTTTCGTAACTGCGGTGCTGTTTGTAACCACTAAAACTGTCTTATCACGGACACTGTATTCTAGTAAGATCTGATTGATGACCTGAGAAAATGTAATTCTAAAGTAACCTGCCAGTATGTCCGAAATTTTGCATAATATTGTCGAAAAACTTCTTTTCTTCAACGTCTTGTTATCTGAAAAATTACTTTCCTATATAAAAAAATAATTCTCATAAAATTCGATGTTACGTTGAGCTCCAGCTTCTTAGAAGCACGGAGAAAGCAGGAAGAGGAAGAGGAAGCAGAAGAAGAGGAATGTCACCGTAGGGAATAGGGATGCGAGAGAGGAAGTGTTTACTGGTCTGTCGCGCATTGCTCTTACCTTAGGTGTGCATACTTGCTGATGAACTGCAGTAGATACGGTATAAACTGCACATGGGAATAACAAGGTTGAAACAGCGTTGAAGAGATAAAGGGTGTCTTGCTCACTCAGTATGTTTTCTCTCAGTTGATTTGACACTCAGTACAAAACAAAAGGGCCATCACTCTATTGCAGTGTTACAGCTGCTACATCGCTGAGATCGGCAGCAAGTTTGATCTTAGTGCTGTCGACATAAAGTGTGAAGCTTGCAGAAATTTTGTTGATTGTTCCGTTTTTCGTCGGGAGAAGGACACGGAGCGGAATAAAGAGCACGAAGGATAAGGAAAGGTGCAGTGGGAGATACCAGTGCTGGCACCCTCACGCATCGTACCGATGTATTCCTATAACATACTCGCGCCGCTCAGAGTTTGCACTTGACAGAACTTGATAGACAGCGTTTCGTCGGCTTCACTGTAGCGGCGATAAAACAGCTTCCATTACACAATAGCTGAGAGTTTTCCATTACCACCAGAAAGTTCGAGTCAGTTGTAAGGCACTATATTTACGGCTTGCTATGGTTAGACTTTTTTGGCAGATATATGGATTAACATTGTCGCTGTTTTACACTACTGGCCATTAAAATTGCTACACCACGAAGATGTGCTACAGACGCGAAATTTAACCAACAGGAAGAAAATGCTGTGATACGCAAATGATTAGCTTTTCAGAGCATTCACACAACGTTGGCGCCAGTGGCGACACCTACAACGTCCTGGCACGAGGAAAGTTTCCAACCGAGAGTGTAAGGAGGAGCAATGCGTACCATCACGTTTCCGACTCTGATAAAGGTCGAACTGTAGACTATCACGTTTGCGGTTTATCGTATCGCGACACTGCTGCTCGCGTTGGTCGAGATCCAATGACTGTTAGCAGAATATGGAATCGGTGGGTTCGGGAGAGTATTCCGGAACGCCGTGCTGGATCCCAACGGCCTCGTATCACTAGCAGTCGAGGTGACAGGCATCTTATTCGCATGGCTGTAATGGATCGGGCAGCCACGTCTCGATCCCTGAGTCAACAGATGGGGACGTTTGCAAGACAACAACCATATGCACGAACAGTTCGACGACGTTTGCAGCAGCATGAACTATCAGCTCGGAGACCATAGCTGCGGTTACCCTTGACGCTGCATCAGAGACAGGAGCGCCTGCGATGGTGTACTCAACGACGAACCTGGGTGCACGAATGGCAAAACGTCATTTTTTCGGGTGAATCCAGGTTCCCTTTACAGCATCATGATGGTCGCATCCGTGTTTGGCGACATCGCGGTGAACGCACATTGGAAGCGTGTATTCCTCATCGCAATACTGGCTATCACCCGGCGTGATGCCATGGGGTGGCATTGGTTACACGTCTCGGTCACCTCTTGTTCGCATTGATGGCACTTCAGCGGACGTTACATTTCAGATGTGTTATGACCCGTGGCTCTACCCTTCATTCGATCAGTGCGAAACCCTACATTTCAGCAGGATAATGCACGACCGCATGTTGCAGGTCCTGTACGGGCCTCTCTGGATACAGAAAATGTTCGACTGCTGAACTGGCCAGCACATTCTCCAGATCTCTCACCAATTGAAAACTTCTGTTCAATGGTGGCCGAGCAACTGGCTCGTCACAATACGCCAGTCATTACTCTTGATGAGCTGTAGTATCGCGTTCAAGATGCATGGGCAGCTGTACCTGTACACGCCATCCAAGCTCTGTTTGACTCAATGACCAGGCGTATCAAGGCCGTTATTACGGCCAGAGGTGGTTGTTCTGGGTACTGATTTGGCAGGATCTATGGCGCCCAAATTGCGTGAAAATGTAATCACATGTCAGCTCTAGTACAATATATTTGTCCAGTGAATACCCGTTTATCGTCTGCATTTCTTCTTGGTGCAGCAATTTTAATGGCCAGTAATGTATAAGCACCGAAAGTTTTAATTCTGTTCCGATTCGTTAACACAATGGAAGCACTTGCACATAAATCGCCACAAAATCAAGTCGTTTATATACTCGGAAGACAGCAACACAGTAACTGTAACGCCACTGCCAGCTGATTTTGCTCTGCTGTATTAATTTTGGTTCAGACGGTGTTGAGGTTTGTGTTCGTTTCTCACTTCTTAGTCTGCTATCGCCCAAACTCTCAAGTGCAAACTATGGGCGCGGAGGTAACAATGTTTTGAGAAAGAGGATTATAGAGATATTTATGTTCAAGTGCTTATTTGTAGTAATTAATTAGAAAATATATTAAGCCTGATGTAACGCAATTATTGAATGAATTGTAACGGTTGGCAGTGTTCGTAAACATAAGACAAACGAGACGACGGCTTCAGATTTCTATCGACAAAAGTGGTGAGGGGGACTGGGGACGGGTTGAAGCTGCCACGAAATACCACACAAGTTTCGCCGACCTGACTTACACCGACATGTATCGATCACAAGAATGAAACGGAAACTCAACATGGCATTGACGAGTTAAAGAAAGAAACATTTTAAAAAATGTTATTTACGTGTACATAGATTCTGCGTAGTGATGGCCTGCAGTTTTTGTCACTTTTAATACACGTGAAAGTAATTTTTCGTCTGTAATAAAGTGGCAAGTCAGTGGTAGTATGTCTTCATTCGCGTTGCTTTTCCACATGTCCGTTGTAACACTAAAAAATTTACAATTTGTAAGGGTTTCCTCTAATTTATTTTTTAACTCTTTCTATAGTTTTGAAATCAGTAAACACTTAAGTGTGGTTTTATCTGGCAACTGATATCTGTTGTCTAAGGCACAACAATATTTTTCAAACCTTGATGGTCGGAAGTTCTGTATGGTAGCATATCGATAGCAATAGTTTTTGCAAAAAGAGAATAAAGTTTTTTTTTACTTTTGAACTGGCATCGTACAACTGATTTCTGTTAAAATAATTTTTTATAGAGCTTTTCGATTCTTTTGGTTACACCTCTTGCACATGATCTGGCTCACAAGTTGATCCTTCACCCTTCAGTTCTATTATTAATTCGTAGTTCCTAGTTATTCACCATGCTTTTTTTAGTGGTCTCTTAAATTAGTCCTATTTCCTGATCATGTTTACAGGTATAATCTTTAACGCAGATGATTCACTTTATAAACTGACTACGATCCCCAACTTCCTTGAAAAAATTCCACACAGATGATTGATTTTTGCGGTTCATTTTCAAAACCATAACAAAAAAGTTCTATTTACGCACCTCTTGCATAAACAAAATAATCTTGTAAGCGTGGAATTTCCTCAGCCAACAGAGACAATCGGTGGTTTGCGAAAAGTACTTATCGTTTCATGTTGGCACCTTTTGGAACACTTCCTCGCTGTTATGCCGTTTGTCTCACTGCTGCTAACGACAGCGATTCAACAGTTGTGGCACTATAGCAGCGTGATGAAGGATAATCCTGTTGTTGTGTGGCGTTTAAATAACGGAATGAGTGACGAAGAAGCCATTGTTGGCACATTCTACATCTGCATCTACATGGATACTCTGCAAATGACATTTAAGTACCTGGCAGAGGGTTCATCGAACCACCTTCACAATTCTCTATTATTCTAGTCTCGTATAGTGCGCGGGAAAAACGAACACCTATATCTTTCCGTACGAGCTCTTCTCTTATTTTATCGTGGTGATCATTTCTCCCTATGTAGGTCGGAGTCAACACAATATTTTTGCATTCGGAGGAGAAAGTTGGCGATTGGAATTTCGTGAGAAGATTCCGTCGCCACGAAAAACGCCTTTCTTTTAATGATGCCCAGCCCAAATCCTGTATCATTTCAGTGACACTCTCTGACATATTTTGCGATAATACAAATCGTGCTGCCCTTAGTTGAACTTTTTGGATGTACTCCGTCAGCACGCAGCAGTATTCTAAAAGAGGACGGACAAGCGTAGTGTAGGCCTCCTTAGTAGATCTGCTAAATTTTCAAAGTCTCCTGCCAATAAAGCGCAGTCTTTGGTTAGCCTTCCCCACAACATTTTCTGTGTTCCTTCCAATTTAAACTGTTCGTAATTGTAATACCTAGGTATTTATTTCAATTTACGGCTTTTAGATTAGACATTTATAGTGTAACCGTAGTATAACTAATTCCTTTTAGCACTTGTGTGGATGACGTCACACTTTTCGTTATTTATGGTCAACTGCGAATTTTCGCACCATTCAGATATCTTTTCTAAATCGTTTTGCAATTTGTTTTGATCTTCTGATGACTTTATTAGTCGATAAACGACAGCGTCATCCGCAAACCATCTAAGACGGCTGCTCAGATTGTCTCCCAGATCGTTTATATAGATAAGGAACAGCAAATGGCCTATAACACTTCCTTGGGGAACGCCAGAAATCACTTCTGTTTTACTCGATGACTTTCAGTCAATTACTACGAACTGTGAACTCTCTGACAGGAAATCACAAATCCAGTCACATAGCTGAGACGATATTCCATAAGCACGCAGTTTCACTACAAACCGCTTGTGTGATACAGTATCAAAAGCCTTCCGGAAATCCAGAAATACGGAATCAATCGGAAATCCCTTGTCAATAGGACTCAACACTTCATGTGAATAGAGAGCAAGTTGTGTTTCGCAGGAACGATGTTTTCTAAATCCGTGTTGACTGTGTGTCAATACATAGTTTTCTTTGAGGTAATTCATAACGTTTTAACGCAATATATGTTCCAAAATTCTACTGCATATCGACGTTAATGATATGGGCCTGTAGTTTAGTGGATTACTTCTACTACCTTTCTTCAGTATTCGTGTGACCTGTGTAACTTTTCGCCGGCCGCGGTGGCCGTGCGGTTCTGGCGCAGTCCGGAACCGCGAGGCTGCTACGGTCGCAGGTTCGAATTCTGCCTCGGGCATGGGTGTGTGTGATGTCCTTAGGTTAGTTAGGTTTAAGTAGTTCTAAGTTCTGGGGGACTTATGACCTAAGATGTTGAGTCCCATAGTGCTCAGAGCCATTTTTTTGTGCAACTTTTCCGTCTTTCGGTACGGATCTTTCGTCGAGCGAACGGTTGTATATGATTGTTAGGTATGGAGCTAATGCACCAGCAAGAACCAAATTGGTATACAGTCTGGACCAGAAGACTTGCTTTTATTAAGTGATTTAAGTTGCTTCATTACTCCGAGGATATTTACTTTTGCGTTACTCATGTTGGCAGCTGTTCTCGATTCGAATTCTGGAATATTTACTTCGTCCTCTTTTGTGAAGGCATTTCAGAAGGCTGAGTTTAGCAACTCTTCTTTGGCAGTACTGTTTTCGATAGTAACTCCATTGCTATCACGGAGGGAAGGCATTGATTGTTTCTTGCCGCTAACATACTTCACGTACTACCAGAATCTCTTTGGATTTTCTGCCAGGTTTTGAGACAACGTTTCTCTGTGGAAACTATTATAAGCATCTCGCGCTGAAGTCCACGCTAAATTTCGAGCTTCTGTAAAACATCGCCAATCTTCGGGATTTGGCGTCTGTTTAAGTTTGGCATGTTTGTTTCGTTGTTTCTGCAACAGTGTTCTAACCCGTTCTGTGTACCAAGGAGGATCAGCTCCGTCGTTAGTTAATTTATTTGGTATAAATCTCTCAATTGCTGCCGATACTATTTCTTTGAATTCAAGCCACATCTGGTCTACACTTATATTGTTAATTTGGAATGAGTGGAGATTGTCTCTCAGGAAGGCGTCAAGTGAATTTTTATCTGCTTTTAAGGTTCAAATGGTTCAAATGGCTCTGAGCACTATGGGACTTAACATCTGTGGTCATCAGTCCCCTAGAACTTAGAACTACTTAAACCTAACTAACCTAAGGACATCACACACATCCATGCCCGAGGCAGGATTCGAACCTGCGACCGTAGCAGCCGCGCGGCTCCGGACTGAGCGCCTAGAACCGCTAGACCACCGCGGCCGGAGCTTTTAATGTCACTTCCTACGGTACCCCGTAGGCCTAGAAGCTTTAGAGGCATAATTCCTCCTCGTGAAGCTCGACAACCTATTAATCAGATTGCAGTATAATGTAAACACGAAAAAATGAAAAAAAGTAACGGTGAGCTTATTCACCTACTGCACAAGTTTCAAACAAGGGTTGCAGCATTAACGGGCAACAGCTTAAGAAATATCTCCAGAACTGGAAGTTTTGCAAAAACGTTCCTGGACATTGAAAGTCAACTCTTGACAAGAAGAGATTAGTTTTGTCTCACATCCACTGAAACATTCACATTTCGCCCGAATTACTCATGAACATTAACTGCAATGCTGTCATAGCAGATAGCATCTAAATAGAGCTGTATATTTTAATGATTATGTCCAGCCAGCGTACGAACAAAATAACTTGACGCTCGACGGGTTGTGCTTGCTCTATATTCAGTTTTGCGGGAGCTGGTGTATCCCTGAACAAACCAGCATTGCTAATCGATTACAACATAGGCGACCAACATTTGAATGATATTTGTGCTTCTGCAAAAACAGAAATGACGCAGAGGCATTAGGAATGCGTCAGTGTTTTGTGTTCTCGAATCATTTTACACATTAACATGTACAACTGAAAACACTTGTAAGTGCAATGAGGACTCAGAAACAGAAGACAGTGGCAGGTGTGTTTAATTAATAACGACAATAATTGTATTTATTTTAAAATGCGTTATACAGCACAATCAGAAACACTTAACTAATCTTTAAAATGTCATTTTTTCCTCTACTAACTGCACTGTATTAGAACTTTCGTATCCCGTCTGGAAGGCGGCGCGTGGGTCTGCTCCTGTAAACTGAAGGGTAGGCCCAATGTAGGAAGTGAGTAGGAGCTGGAAAAGGTGAAAAACTCTCGGTCCTGCTCTTAGAAACGGTTTTACTGCGAGGGTAGTTCAATAAGTAATGCAACACATTTTTTTCTGAAACAGGGGTTGTTTTATTCAGCATTGAAATACACCAGGTTATTCCCCAATCTTTTAGCTACACAACACTATTTTTCAACGTAATCTCCATTCAATGCTACGGCCTTACGCCACCTTGAAATGAGGGCCTGTATGCCTGCACGGTGCCGTTCCACTGGTCGATGTCGGAGCCAACGTCGTACTGCATCAATAACTTCTTCATCATCCGCGTAGTGCCTCCCACGGATTGCGTCCTTCATTGGGCCAAACATATGGAAATCCGACGGTGCGAGATCGGGGCTGTAGGGTGCATGAGGAAGAACAGTCCACTGAAGTTTTGTGAGCTCCTCTTGGGTGCGAAGAATTGTGTGAGGTCTTGCGTTGTCATGAAGAAGGTGAAGTTCGTTCAGATTTTTGTGCCTACGAAGACACTGAAGTCGTTTCTTCAGTTTCTGAAGAGTAGCACAATACACTTCAGAGTTGATCGTTTGACCATGGGGAAGGACATCGAACAGAATAACCCCTTCAGCGTCCCAGAAGACTGTAACCATGACTTTACCGGCTGAGGGTATGGCTTTAAACTTTTTCTTGGTAGGGGAGTGGGTGTGGCGCCACTCCATTGATTGCCGTTTTGTTTCAGGTTCGAAGTGATGAACCCATGTTTCATCGCCTGTAACAATCTTTGACAAGAAATTGTCACCCTCAGCAAGAAATTCCGCACAGATGGTCCTCCTTTGCTCTTTATGGTGTTCGGTTAGACAACGAGGGACCCATCGGGAACAAACCTTTGAATATCCCAACTAATGAACAATTGTGACAGCACTACCAACAGAGATGTCAAGTTGAGCACTGAGTTGTTTGATGGTGATCCGTCGATCATCTCGAACGAGTGTGTTCGCACCCTCCGCCATCGCAGGAGTCACAGCTGTGCACGGCCGGCCCGCACGCGGGAGATCAGTCAGTCTTGCTTGACCTTGCGGCGATGATGACACACGCTTTGCCCAACGACTCACCGTGCTTTTGTCCACTGCCAGATCACCGTAGAGATTCTGCAAGCGCCTATGAATATCTGAGATGCCCTGGTTTTCCACCAAAAGAAACTCGATCACTGCCCGTTGTTTGCAACGCACATCCGTTACGGACGCCATTTTAACAGCTCCGTACAGCGCTGCCACCTGTCGGAAGTCAATGAAACTATACGAGACGAAGCGGGAATCTTTGAAAATATTCCACAAGAAATTTCCGGTTTTTTCAACCAAAATTGGCCGAGAAAAAAAGTGTGTTGCATTTCTTATTGAACTGCCCTCGTATATCACAATAATACCTGAATACATGACTTTGCACTGAGGTGCGAAGCCTTAGACCCGTCGTAGGTAGTACATAGCCTCAATAGCAAGCTGAGGTTGAAGCGATGTTTCCAGCCCGTCTGCTCTTGATGAAATGGAGCAGAATCTCCAGCGGAGCTCGTAGATCTCAACAGCGCCTGCTAGAGGGCGCTGTCGTCGGTGTCCAATTTATAAACTTGTTCCTATGCTGTGGTATCGTTGCTCTCGATACCACAAGAACAGCCTTATTTACATTTGTATTCCTTGCTGCAAGTAAGTAAACGTACACATTCGAAGATGAAAATCGGTATAATGCAGATTCACGAATCTATGTTAATTACGTGTGTCATTTTTAGCATAAGCATCTGTTCGGTACGAGATGCGAGCGACCGTGAGTTTTCTTCACTGAAAGACGAACAGAATATTCCCTCTTTCATGAGCCCTCCCCCACAGCCACCAATCTATTAACAACTTAGCTTATAAACAACTTAGACTGCCTAAGGTGCCACCATATTTGTTGATGGTTAAATACCTCCACACAATCTACTTTCAGTCTGCACTCCAAACGCCATGGAGGTCATGGGAACCGCCAATTTTTCAGGTGCGAATTTAAAAAGAATTACGTTATAAAGAATATGACTATCGATAGTCAAACCGGACTACCCTCTGTGACGATAGTGCAGTTACAATCTATTAATCGATATGGAACCTGAGTTTCTCCTGGCGTATACAACTTTCAAATAACTTCCGGGAATCCAGCCAGGTAACACTTTCAGCGACCGCCGATATTTCGGCGGGAGAACACCCCGCCATTTTCAAGGCAAACTGCAACGGACAGGCGGCGTACATGCAAATTTAAAACCTCGGTTCTCGGACTGAAGCAGGAAAGATAACACACACACTGAACACTAGTGCCACCAAAGATGACCAAAGTCAGAGCTATCGATAGTGGGACTATGAATTCGCAGGTGAGGTAGCTTTCACCCTGTCCATCTGTTTTTGACAAGGGAGAGAGCCTGATTCCAAACAGAGTTTAAACGGAAACCTCCATCCCTGTTAACGAGGTTGCTCTCTAATTCAATCTCACATGCCTCCCTAATAACACTGTCCCAGTGGCTGGAAGTGCATGCCAGTATCTCGGTGTTATTATATAACTTGGGGTGACCAGTATCCAAGCAATGTTCGGCAATAGCAGATCTACTTGGCTACTGTAATCGTGTGTGCCGTTTATGCCCAGTACATGGGTCCTCCACGGTCCTGATGGTTTGACCAATATATGCCATGCCGCAGCTACAAGGAGTACGTTATACACCCGCCTTACGCAATCCGAGATCATCCTTAACGGAACTCAAAAGTGCTCTAATTTTAGATGGAGATCGGAAAGCACATTTCACATCGTATTTCCGTAAAATAAGACCGATCCTGTTGGACGTGTTTCCTACGTAAGGCAAAAAGGCAGTAGACTTAGGTGTCGACTCAGAATTATCATCAATCACCGGATGTACAGTTGGTAGATAGTGCAACGTACGCTCAATCTGTCTATCACTGTAACCATTTTGACGAAATGTAAGATGGGACAGCTCAGCTGGCAAAGTGTCAGTGTCAGAAACGACATGTGCCCTGTGTACCAAGGTACGAAGTACCCCTTCACGCTGAGCCGGATGGTGACAACTGTTAGCCTGTAAGTACAAGTCGGTGTGAGTACGTTTCCTGTAGACTGCATGTCCCAATGATCCATCATCCTTCCTCCTAACCAACACGTCAAGAAAGGGAAGGCAAACATCCTCTTCCACCTCCATCGTAAAACGAATGTTCGGGTGGATCGAGTTCAGATGTTCTAGAAAGATGTCGTCAACTACAGCAGAACATTGTGCAACAGGCTAGACAGCACCTCGTCAAACAGCGGGTGCATTTACAACCACTTTTAATAGGACTGCAAAGTGGAACGGCGACTGCATGATGGTGGCCTGTACTGTCCGACACCATTAAATGTGACACACGCATGTCGGCAGCACCGTTTGCGACGGTCTCACGAACATACAGATGGATGGAATCACTTGCTCTTATCGGATGAGAGTGGATTGCACGTCAGTAGTAGTTCTGGACGCACCCTCATAAGGCGTGAGGTGGAAACACGCAATGCACCCATGAATATTCCCGAACATGATCGTTTTGGTGGTCCAGATGTTACCATGTGGGTAGGCGTAATGTTGCGTTGGCGTACTGACCTCCAAATCTTTGAACACAACGCACTCAGCGGTCATTGTTATTGTGACAATGTACTCCTTCCCCAAGAGAGTCTTTTCAGGATTTCATTCGGCCCTGACTAGATTTCTGCGGATGACAAGGCACGACCACTTCGAAAAACGTGGTGGTTTCCAAGCTACTGACAGAAAGTGATTAATGACTTGGGTATTAACTACATACTAAATCTTAAAGCATCGGAATGTCCGATTGTCATCTTGGATATATCTTCAAGCTGAGTCAGCATGGAATCTGAACTGAATGAACCGCTTTACATCGAATCTCCAGTAAACACTTCAATTCTTGGCAAATCCAGGAGGGGCTACATGTCGCGCCCCCCGGCGCTGTCGAGTCCGACGGCACACTGTATAATGTCGTAAGCACTTCGTAAGAAGAGCTTGCGTTGCCGCTAGACACCCTAGGAGTATCTCAAACATAAAAATTACCACCAAACGGAAACAGCATCACTAATATTTCAGCTAACAGACGCCAGTTATACAGAGGGGTTCAAAAATTTTTAACCTCTGTTTAAAAGTCCATTACTTGCAAACTAATTGACGGAGTTGCCTCATTTTTGGTGAAGGATTTGGTGATGGATTCTCGAAGTTCATCCAATATGAGTGGCTTTCGTCGATAAACGGCGTCCTTTAGTGTTGCCCACAGGTAAAAGTGCAGGGGAGTTAGGTCTGGCGAACGTGGTGGATACTCCACAGCACCTCTACGGCCTATCCATCTTCCTGGTAGATTTTCGTCGAGATACGCCCTAACACGATTTTGGTAGTGGACTGGGGCACCCTCTTGGTGAAAGTAAGCACTTCCGTCTCCATACAAGTCTTGGATGGCAGGCAAAATGGATGTATGAAGCTTCTGAAGGTACAGCTCACCGGTAACTGTGCCGTCAAAGAAGAATGGCCCAATCAAGACAACCCACACCACACATTTACTCCTGGCAAATTCGCGGCTCTGTCTACATGGACGTTCGTATTTTCGGAGGCCCAGTAGATGCAATTGTGGCGATTTACTGTTCCATTGAGTTTGAACTGTGCCTCATCAGACCACACAATCATCTGTGCAAACTCTTCATCGTTGCGCACCATGTTGGTAAATCACTCGCACATCTCCATTCTACGATCTGTGTCGCCCTCGTTCATTGCGTGTAACAATCGTGGGATGTAGCACTTCACTTTGCTGTCTTCAAAATTCGCCGAACACTTGAGCGACTCACTCCAGTTCCAAGGGCAGACTGTCTCACAGACTTGTGTGGTGAGCGAGTGAATTGTTGTAACACACGACGGGACTTGTTACTGTTACAGGTCGTCGAAATCGCTGTTTGTGTATATCTTTAACACAGCCTTCGGCTTCAAATTTGTCTAGAATGCGACGAATCGTTAATCGTGTCGGTGGCTCTGTTTGATACTCATGTCGCCATTGCCGTTGAACCTCATTAATGTTTTCGTACTTAAAATACCGCTTTAAAACTGACTTCCTTTCATCGAATGTAAGCCTTGCGCCAGCCATGTTTACTCGAGTAACTAGGTGCAACTAGGAACCAAACACTGACTATCTGGCGACTGTCATCTGACAAAACAAAACAACGCAATACAACGCTTGTGTGGCGATTGCAGCAACTACAAACTATTACACTAATAAAGATGAGACAACTCCGTCAATTAGTTTGCCAGTTATGGACTTTTAAACAGTGGATACATTTTTTTGGACTCCTCTGTATTTTGACCGAAACTACTTCGAAATATCCGCACTTGCTCAATCATACAAGGCCACTGGGGGTACAAATGCTATTCAATGCTCGTCTGTATTTTCTTTTCTCTTTTTTTCTTTTTTTTTTAAAAAAAAACACCTGTACTCTCACAAACTCTTTATAAACTTTGTGTCCCTCTTGGAAGTACGTTGCAGAGCACGCGTTGCCATTCGTACTGCTCACACACCCTGTTAAGAACTATGCCCTGCCATTTGTAATGTTCAGGGGACTATCATAAATTGCGATGACTTTCACTGCAATTATTGTCTATGAATGTATGAATGAAAGTGTCACTTCTCTTCGTCTCGCTGTGTATTTATTTCAGTTACCTTCTGCAATACACTGTAGCAGTTTGGTCTATGTGCGGTCCAACTTTCACGAAGCTATGGTACTAGGCAGTGACGCATCATTCAAAAGTTACTTGCATCCCTAAGTTTTGCACAAAAGTATAGAACATATCATATCAAAATATATGACACATATTTAGAAAAGATGTCATTTATCCACGGTAATAAGTGAAATGATCCTCAAGGAAGTGTAATACGAAACAAATCTGAAACATATGTTTGTTTAAAAGTATATATTAAACTTCGCACAAACGTCCACAAGTGATTAAAACATTGGAATCTGATATCATTTATGGTGTCATCACAGGACTCTTTGCTTTTTCTGTGTTGTGAGAGAGGACGCATTTTTCTCCAGGTTTTGCAAAGGCCTCAGGAGACGACGTTGGATCAATGAACGTCCATGCAGTACTACGAAGATGCGGGGATCTGTTGAATAGCTGAAAAACCCGCTACTTCCCTTTACTAAACAAGGATGAAGTTGTGTCGCAACCACTTACTGCATGAAGAACGACTGATTTATTGCAGTCGTGGATGTGCGAGGAATTACGTATATTTTTAGAACTGTAACACCTCGTACGGTCATTGCCTTCACCTTCCTCCATCATCACAGTATCTTTGTCATATGGAGCAAGAGCTCTATGTAACACGAGAAGATCAACATTTTGACCGACAATGAGAACTTGCCGACACATTTTCTAGGCACTTATTGCTTTTCCAACAATGTCTAAATGTGCAACATCGTCCGTAATACTGATTTTAATACCAAAAGTGTCTAGTATTTGTGGAACAAAATAAAGTACTCTTTATTGCTGAGATGAGTAAGAACGAGGGACTGAGATTCTTCACATTTTGTATCGTCATGAAAGATAATTTATCGTGATGACCGCTTCGCTGATCAACTACAATAGTTTTTGTGTTCGAAGAAGTTTCTGAATATCCGACAAATATAACGGCAACATTTTCTTTCTAATGTTTCTGAATAGTAATCCTGATTTCGACTATACTCAACTCTTCTCATTTACATAAGCGACAGAGCAACGAAAGTTGCAAAGATTGTCCATTAACGGAATCCTATTCCACCCATATAACTGTAAACTATTCGTCTGACTTAAAATGTGCATAACAACTCTTCTGTATAGAATTTTCGGAGGAATATTTTTTTTTAGTTACAGTTCTCTTCTCATCATGAACCACTTTTTGCAAAATTTAAATAAATTAAAGGAATTGACTTTTGTTGGGGGAAAGGGGGGAAGCACCCACCCTTCGGCGGAAAATTTTTCTGTTTCTTACTTATAAATCCCATATGAGTACTTTCCTGACTTTAAAAAGTTTATAAATTACTTCCCTCTTTTTCTGTTTTCTCCACTAATTTTCCTGTAATATCTCTTGATGCGCCACGTCTCATCTTCAGTAGGCTATCCGTGACCACGTCACTGCTCTGGTGGAGAAAGGGGATTTGACGGCGTCGATGGTCGGGGAACGGTATGACGTTCTTCAGCGCATTGCACAACTATGGATAAAACTTTACTGAAATACTGGAAAATCCATTAGGAGTGCGGGAACTGGACTTCGACTTGTAACAACACCTACTCAGATTATATCCGTGATGATGTTACAAAGTTAAAGGGATGATGGTGCCGGTTAAATGTATGAATTAGAGATAAGGGTCCTTGGTGCGGGAACGAACGAGTCGAAAGTAAAGCGAAAATCATTCTGATACCTCTGACACTGGACTACATGTACCGGTACTGTTATTGCCAAGAATGAAAGGTAGGCAACTTCCAGAGGTGGTAGTATGCACCAAAACAAGAAATCATTCTTGTAATCATGGGCTCTAAAATGCATACCTGAGAAGCCATGAGCACTTGTTCAATTTCACTAACATGAAACACATCTCGGCTGTTGGACATGTGCTCATAGCTCTTAAGGTATGAATTTTACAGCCGATGATTACTAGATTTTTTTCTTGTTTTGGTGCATACTACACCCTCTCGAAGTTACCTACCCTACAGTCTCAGTAACAACAGTACTGGTACGTGTATACCACCGTCAGAAGTATCAGAACTCTTTTCGCTTATAACTTTCGACTCGTTCGTTTTCGGTATAGGGAACCTTAACTCAAATTAATACATTTATCCTTCTCCATCATCCTTGAAAGTCTGTAACATCATCACGAAACTTACTGTACGTACATACGTTTAAAGGCGCCGGCGCCTGTAACACTGAGGCTCTGTAGCATCGCTGGATGACGTTTCCAGACACGGGTTCCTACGTAAATTTTGATTTACTAAGTCCCCTCTGCAGGCTCTAGAAGTGTGTAATATGAATTGTGAAACATACTGCATATATATAGAAAAGAAATGTTGTCAGCACACACTAATGTTCGCCAGCCAGGGTGGCCGAGCGGTTCTAGGCGCCACAGTCTGGAACCACGCGACCGCTACGGTCGCAGGTTCGAATCCTGCATCGGGCATGGATGTGTGTGATGTCCTTAGGTTAGTTAGGTTTAAGTAGTTCTAGGTTCTAGGGGACTAATGACCTCAGAAGTTGAGTCCCATAGTGCTCAGAGCCATTTGAACCAAACACTAAAGTTCCATTTATGCCCTTTCGGCTTGTGATTAGAATATTACCGCAAAATCTGAATCTACAGTAACAATAGACAAAGCTCAGGGACACATAGAGGGTGGGAGAGGAAATAGACAAATGAGTGGGAGGAAATGGAGATTGATAGTGGAAAGGAGGATATGGACAGAGAGCGGTGCAAGGAGGAGATAGAGAGAAGAGGGTGGGGGCAAGATGGACATAGAAAGGGGGGAGGAGTTGGTCTACAGAAAGAGGGGGAAAGGCAGTGAGTAGAAAGTGGAAAGAGCCGGGGACAAGAAAATCGACAGAGAGAGCGGCGAGGAAGTGACGGACAAAGAGAGGGGAAGAAAGAGGTGATGCACAAACAAACGGGAAGGAGGAGATGAACAGATGCAGAAGGAAGAACAAGATTAGGACGTTTATCCAGTAGGTGCACAGTGTGTGTTTGAAACGTCCCCTTTGAACAATTTATATAGGACTGTGCGCTGGCTGTGAACAGCGCGTAGCGTTGCGCAGTTGGAGGTGAGCCGCCAGCAGTGGTGGATGTGGGGAGAGAGATGGCGGAGGTTTGCAATTTGTCATGAACTGATATATATATTATGACTTGTGATGATATTAAGGTAAATGCATTGTTTGTTCTCTATTAATATCTTTCATTTGCTAACTATCCCTATCAGTAGTTAGTGCCTTTAGTAGTTTGAATCTTTTATTTAGCTGGCAGTAGTGGCGCTTGCTTTATTGCAGTAGCTTGAGCAGCGAAGATTTTTGTGAGGTAAGTGATTTGTGAAAGGTATAGTTTAATGTTAGTCAGGGCCATTCTTTTGTAGGGAATTTTGAAAGTCAGATTGCGTTGCGCTAACAAAGTATTGTGTGTCAGGTTAAGCACAGTCCTATATAAATTGTTCAAAGGGGACGTTTCATGTTTTCTCTTTATTTTCCATTTAACGAGACTGAGCCACTGCAACGTGTGTCTGAGAACAGTTGGTGAGTGAATTATGTTCCCATTAATGCGGCAGCTGCATCCTGAGGGAGTAACTGTGTCCAGCAGGACCAGTGTCCTACACTCACGTCCGCGATGGTGCAGCAGTAGTTTGCAGGACAGAATGAGATTTCTCTTCTCGATTGACCGTCCTCTGCACCAGCCCTATACCCTACTAAAAACGTATGGGCAGAGACGAAACGGACCATGCGAGAAAACCCACCAGACCGGGAGCGAAGAACCCGTCATGACCTTTGGAATATCACCCTAGCTTTCTGGGAGGAGGCGGCAGCATATGAGTGTTCTATTACCCACCCACCCCACAGACTCCCTCACTCGCAGAATGCAGACTGGCATCGAAGTACAAAGCCATTGAACAGGATATTAAGTGGTAAGGAAGCTACAAGCTGTTTTGTGAGCCGAAAATGTAATAAGCAGGAAGGCGCGGACACAGCCAGCTAGATTTGGAGCTGGGTGGACACAAGGTGGGCAAGGGTCGAATTCCGAGGCTTCGTCACGTTGCCCCCTCCCCCATCCCCTACCCCTCCACCCATCCGTCTATTAATGTAGTGAAACTACGCATCGTACTGGCCACTTTTTATAATAGTTATTTTCTATTGAAAAATTGCAACTGCCTACTCAAAAAGGAAAGAAATAACATCAAATTTAATGCTACACGATTTCTGCCACAAAAAAATTATTTCCTTCTTGCCCTGCAACGATTTTTATTTAATTTTTATGAATTAAAGAGAAAACAAGACAAACAAGCTGACAAAAATAAAATAAACTCTATAACAAGAAACCTGAAAAGAGACCATGACGACAATACCAGGAAGACCAGTTAGCTCAACAACTGTTTTTGTCTTTTTGTTTGCTTGATTATTTGTCAAGTTTACCGTAAACAAGGTAACATTCGAACAGAAAAGGCATTCTACAGTTCATCCAACTCCCTGGTGATTAGATGCCAGGTGATTAGATTCGTAAAAGGCTCATGATAGCGTGCATCCTTTGCCATGTCGAATGGGCCGTAATCATATACTGGTGAAAGATACAAGGGTCAGGGTCATACCCGCTCCCCACCACGTAATGAACATAATACCGGGCAAGTCACGTAACTGTCCTGCGTTCTGGGAAAGAAAGTTGAATCGGGACACAGAGGAATCTCACTGGCGATTGCCGCTTCCGTCGTCCTGGCAAGAAAGGCCAATTGTCGGCGGAGCAAATTCCAATGTCTGCGTCTGCAGGCGATCAAGGATGACATAATGTATCCGTTTCATGACAATCATTGCATCGGTCCATCTCACTGAGGTCAATGAGAAAAAGTCGAACGTTGGTGGGGAGAAGGTTATGATCGACTTGGTATCATGAGGATCCCACTTCCATCGGAAAAATAGGCAGGCTGACATTGGATCAAACAGGCGTCCAATTTGTCTCTGGCGACAGGTTCTCCACAGAGGAAGTATGGAAACGTCCAGCGACATAACAGATGTTTGACATAGAGATCCTACTGGGAAAGAACATCAACTGCCACATAAATGACATCAAGAAAATATTCACGAATAGGCCTTACTTTATTATTTATCTTACCAAAACAAAATCGAGAGGTTAAGCTCGTCGGTCGGAGACAGGCAAAAAGGCGAGCTATAAGTGACTGGCGGGCGCGAGGACACATTAAAACAGTGTGTCGAAGGAATAAAGCAGAAACCTTGACCCAAATATCAGGGAACCCAAAATCTCCGTCAGCCAGGGTCACGCCATAACCCCATAGCGCACCCGAAAATTTGAGTTTCACATCGCAGGAAGGGAAAAAATTTGGGCAAGAAAATGCTCACGTGTCCAAGGTCCGAACCCTATGAAGTAACGAGAGGGGGCCACGCTGGTGTTTAAAGATCGCTCCTTGAATCCTGTCAGGGACGCACTTCCAATTTAACTCAACCATCTTCATCGGACAACGATGAATTATAGCAACCAACGATCGATGGCGGGAGATCGCCACAGCTCATGGAATCTCAACCGCTTCAAATACCCACAAGATGGAGTAACTGATACTTCCAGTTGTTAACCTGTGCTCCCGTAAACGACACAATGCATCCAACACGTATTTGAGCATCAGTATGTAGTCAAGAGTTAGAAGAAACACCACGACTACATCGTCACAAACGCGACCGATGAACCTTTCTCGTAATAACGACCAGCCACCCAGTCGAGCAGCTATGGACTGCAGTAAAGATTCCGGAAATAGCACGAATGAGAACTGCCCTGCAGGACACCTCGACACACTTCTGTGGGAGGGGAGTAAGACGAACATTCAAGTCAATAAACACCTGAATACCGATTTAGGGAGATCATTAAAACCACCAGCTGTCAACATTCGCATGTTTAAAATCAATAAAAAGTAAAGCTTCCGACTCAGGAACACTAGAAGCAATCGAGATACGATCACGACATTCAACAACGGGAGTCAACAGAGTGCGACCCGGGAGGCAACTACAAACATAAAAAACAGTTTTGCATCATCCCTGTCCCCAGAACTCCTGTAGACAGACGTTGACTGTGGATATTGTATCACAGACACAGTCCCTTTTACTGTTCAGAGATGTCACTAAACCCGCCCAAAGATGTAAACAACCACGCATGAGGAGCGCCTATTAGACGACGGGGTCTCAAAAAAAGGTTCAAATGGCTCTGAGCACTATGGGACTTAACATCTATGGTCATCAGTCCCCTAAAACTTAGAACTACTTAAACCTAACTAACCTAATGACATCACACAACACCCAGTCATCACGAGGCAGAGAAAATCCCTGACCCCGCCGGGAATCGAACCCGGGAACCCGGGCGCGGGAAGCGAGAACGCTACCGCACGACCACGAGCTGCGGACAGACGACGGGGTCTGACAGCCTATCAGTTCCAGTCATTCGACCAGGAAGGAGTTGCCGGCCGAAGTGGCCGTGCGGTTAAAGGCGCTGCAGTCTGGAACCGCAAGACCGCTACGGTCGCAGGTTCAAATCCTGCCTCGGGCATGGATGTTTGTGATGTCCTTAGGTTAGTTAGGTTTAACTAGTTCTAAGTTCTAGGGGACTAATGACCTCAGCAGTTGAGTCCCATAGTGCTCAGAGCCATTTGAACCATTTGAAGGAAGGAGTTACACGGCTCGTGTTGTCTGTAGTTCAACCATGCCTAGACGGCCGATACCGTGGTTCGGTCGCGTCCGCATTGTTACTTTGTACCAGAAAGGGCTCTCAACAAGGGAAGTGTCCAGGCGACTCGGAGTGAACCAAAGCGATGTTGTGCGGACATGGAGGAGATACAGAGAGACAGGAACTGTCGATGACATGTCTCGTTCAGGCCCACCAAGGGCCACTACTGCTGTGAATGACCGCTACCTACGGATTATGGCTCAGGGGAACCCTGACAGCAACGCCACCATGTTGAATGATGCTTTTCGTGCAGCCACAGCACGTCGTGTTACGGCTCGAAATGTGCGCAATAGGCTGCATGATGGGCAACGTCACTCCCGACGTCCATGGCGAGGTCCATCTTTGCAAAAAAGTGCTTCAAATGGCTCTGAGCACTATGGGACTTAACATCTGAAGTCAGCAGTCCCCTAGAACTTAGAACTACTTAAACCTAACTAACCTAAGGACATCACACACATCCATGCCTGAGGCAGGATTCGAACCTGCGACTGTAGCGGTCGCTCGGTTCCAGACTGAAGCGCCTAGAGCCGCTCTGCCACACCGGCCGGCCCATCTTTGCAACTACGACACCATGCAGCGCGGTACAGATGGGCCTAACAAGATGCTGAATGGACCGCTCAGGATTGGCATCACGTTCCCTTCACCAATGAGTGTCGCATATGCCTCCAACCAGACAATCGTCAGAAACGTGTTTGGAGGCAACCCGTTCAGGCTGAACGCCCTAGACACAATTTCGAGCGAGTGCTGCACGGTGGAGGCTTCCTGCTGTTTTGGGGTGGCATTATGTGGAGCCGACGTGCACCGCTTGTGGTCATGGAAGTCTCCGTAACGGCTGTACGATACGTGAATGCCATCCTCTGACCGATAGTGCCACCATATCGGCAGCCTATTGGTGAGGCATACGTCTTCATGGACGACAATTCGCGCTCCCATCGTGGACATCTTGTGAATGACTTTCTTCAGGATACCGACATCGCTCGACTAGAGTGGCTAGCATGATCTCCAGACATGGACTCTATCGAATATGCCTGAGATAGATTGAAAAGGGCTGTTTATGGACGACGTGACCCACCAACCACTCTGAGGGATCGATGCCGAGTCGCCGTTGAGGAGTGGGACAATCTGGACCAACAGTGTCTTGATGATCTTGTGGAGAGTGTGCCACGACGAATACAGGCATGCCTTAATGCAAGAGGACGTGCTACCGGGTATTAGAGGTACAGGTGTGTACAGCAGTCTAGACCACCACCTCTGAATGTCTTGCTGTATGGTGGTGCAACATACAAAGTGTGGTTTTCATGAGCTATAAAAAGGACGGAAATGGTGTTTATGTTGACCTCTATTCCAATTTTCTGTACAGGTTCCGGAACTCTCGCCACCGAGGCGATGCAAAACTTTTTTGATGTGTGTATAATAACGTGAGACAATGTCAGCAGGCGAAACCGAAAAGCAGCTATTTATTTCACGCGCTATGATTTTATAATCAAAATTGGGTAGCGTTATCGGTCGGACCTGATCCACGGAGAGACGCCCCATCTTTTTGGGAATTAAGACAATTTTTCCGAGGTTAGATGTTAACGTATCTCCTAACAGCCAAAACCGAACATAAAATTCTTTCCGAAGCCCATCCAAATCCGGTGATATGCGGGAAGCAGAGCGAACTACAGTGTCAGATACCTCATCGCGGTGGAAAGCTGCCAAAACTTCCTCATGGAATGCTGCCATAACAACACTATCAAGGAGGGAAGTAAAATCAGGTTGGGATGATCACACACGTTGGTCTACACAGAACAAATGGTACTGAGACACGTCCTTTGAGATCGCGTTCGAAGCCGAATTACATGATACAGAGACGCCAGCTCATCTCGGAGAATCACACATGGCCGGGATCTCAAACGAAGACCATCTAATTGCAGTCTTTTAATTTCTTTGTGGTGGCCATATGAGAAGCTGGTTCTCTTCTTTTACACTCCTAACTCTGTCCAGGACGTATCCGCTTTTTTTGCTCTATGATGGGGCATTTTTCATTTTACTTCCCCAATTTTGCTTTATCATAATTTTGACATTAGATCACTGTAGCTTGGCAACAGATGCAGATTTTTGTTGACTTAGGCAACGACTGATCTGGTATAGGTTTTTTGCATTGTCAATCGAACTATTTTGTTTCGACTGTGGAAATGGATGAAACTCTCACAAACAAACAGGACGACCATTAATTACATGTATTTATCTATCTTCCTACATAATTTTAACCGATTTGCACGAGTCTGAAACATATAAGTGGCGCGCATACAAAACTCACAAAGCCGTGATTTTTGCAGGTAAAATCCGAATGAAGCTAGATTTTGGAGTAAGTTTTCCATTTTACTGTATGAATGCATTTTATACTGTTTCCAGTCCGGAAGCGCGGGACTGCTACGGACGCATGTTCGAATCCTGCCTCGGGCATGGATGTGCGTGCTGTCCTTAGGTTAGTTAGGTTTAAGTAGTTCCAAGTTCTAGGGGACTGATGACCTCAGATGTTCAGTCTCAATAGTGCTCAGAGCCGTTTGTACCATTTTTTATACTGTTTCCGCGTAATCAGTCCACACAAGAATTATCTTCGTCAGAGGTTTTCAAACAGCTGAGAAAAACTGAACGTACTCAGACATTTCTCTCTTATTCTGATAAACACTACACTGACAGACAATATTTTTAGCGCAACGCAATCTGACTTTCAATAATCCCTACAAAAGAATGGCCCTGACTAACAGTAACCTATACCTTTCATGAATCACTTACCTCACAAAAATCTTCGTTACTCGAACTACTGTAAAACAGCGAGCGCCAATACTACCAGCTAAATTAAAGATTCTAACTACTGAAGGCACTAACCACTGATAGGCATAGTTAGCAAATGAAAGATTTTGATAGAGAACAAACAATGTATTTACCTTAATAATATTCAAACGTCATCATATATATATATATATATATATATATATATATATATATATATATATCATTTCATGATATACAGTATTACAAATTTACTTTTTCTGATGGACACACGTCCAGATCGTCCCAGATCGTCCGCTCTGAAAATTCTGCCATCTCTCTCCCCACATCCACCACTGCTGGCGGCTCACCTCCAACTGTGCAACGCTACGCGCTGTTCGCATCCAACTACGCAACACTACAATAGCAAAAATTCCAACAATGCAAACCAGCCATAGGCTGCACACAGCACAGTCAGTGATTTTCATACAGAGCGCTACGTGGCGTTACCAACATAAAAACCTAAACAGCCTACTTGCATACTGTAACATAGCTACAGTAAGACAGCGGCATCGAGGGAGGTGGCGCAGTGGTTAGCACACTGTACTCGCATTCGGGGGGACGACTGTTCAAACCCGTGTCCGGCCATCGTGATGATTTTCCGTAATTTCCCTCAATCGCTTCAGGCCAATACCGGAATGATTCCTTTGAAAGGGATCGCTCGTCTCCTTCCTCGTACTCCAATGGGACCGACGACCTCACTGTTTGGTTTCCTCCCCCAAATCAACAAACCAAACAAAAAAGCTGTTCGAATGGCCACAACAGGGCGTTTGCCCAGACCAAACCGAAATCGTATTACCCATCTTCCTTGCTCAAGTAGGAACCGAGCACCAAGATCTTCCCCTCCCAAAAGTTCACTACTGGCCATTAAAATTGCTACACCATAAAGAAATGCAGATGATAAACGGGTATTCATTGGCCGTAAAAAGGGCCTTGATACGCCTGGACATTGAGTCAAACAGAGCTTGAATGGCGTATACAGGTACAGCTGCCCATGCAGCTTCAACACGATACCACAGTTCATCAAGAGTTGTGACTGGCGTATTGTGACGAGCCAGTTGCTCGGCCACCATTGACCAGACGTTTTCAGTTGGTGAGAGATCTGGAGAATGTGCTCGCCAGGGCAGCAGCCGAACATTTTCTGTATCCAGGAAGACCCGTACAGGACCCTCAACATGCGGTCGTGCATTATCCTGCTGAAATGTAGGGTTTCGCAGGGATCGAATGAAGGGTAGAGCCACGTGTCATAACACATCTGAAATGTAACGTCCACTGTTCAAACTGCCGTCAATGCGAACAAGAGGTGACCGAGACGTGTAACCAATGGCACCACATACCATCACGCTGGGTGATACGCCAGTATGTCGATGACGAATACATGCTTGCAATGTGCGTTCGCCACGATGTCGCCAAACACGGATACGACCATCATGATGCTATAAACAGAACCTGGATTCATCCGAAAAAATAATGTTTTGCCATTCGTGCACCAAGGTTCGTCGTTGAGTACATCATCGCAGGCGCTCCTGTCTGTGATGCAGCGTCAAGGGTAACCGCAGCCATGGTCTCCGAGCTGATAGTCCATGTTGCTGCAAACGTCGTCGATCTGTTCGTGCAGATGGTTGTTGTCTTGCAAACGTCCCCATCTGTTGACTCAGGGATCGAGACGTGGCTGCACGATGCATTACAGTCATGCGGATAAGATGCCTGCCATCTCGACTGCTAGTGATATGAGGCCGTTGGGAGCCAGCACGGCGTTCCGCATTACCCTTCCGAACCCACCGATTCCATATTCTGCTAACAGTCATTGGATCTCGACCAACGCAAACAGCAATATCGCGATACGATAAACCGCAATCGCGATAGGCTACAATCCGTCCTTTATTAAAGTCGGAAACGTGATGGTACGCATTTCTCCTCCTTACACGAGGCATCACAACAACGTTTCACCAGGCAATGCCGGTCAACCGCTGTTTGTGTATGAGAAATCGGTTGGAAACTTTCCTCATGTCAGCACGTAGTAGGTGTCGCCACCGGCGCCAACCTTGTGTGAATGCTCTGAAAAGTTAATCATTTGCATATCACAGCATCTTCTTCCTGTCGGTTAAATTTCGCGTCTGTAGCACCTAATCTTCGTGGTGTAGCAATTTTAATGGCCAGTAGTGTATGTGCCATGTATTATAAAAAATATTACAGTGTCACTACAGTCTCTAACTACACTAGAACTATAGACAGATTAACTGACTGTTATGAAAAAATATCGTGTGTTCCGATGGTAACACCACTTAACAGGGGCGTTTGCTTCGGCAAGCACTTGTAGCACTTGCACTCTCAGCCCCTCAATTATCTTTTACACCGTGTATATTGCGTCTTAGTTTATTAGCACTCTATACTGGTGCCATCGTAACATAGCTATGATACCTGATATATAATTCAGCTGTACAGCACAGTTGTAAGTGTAGTTTTAAGTTCAAAATATTCTGGAAAATTCGTAATTGTCCGAGAGATTGCAGAAGAACGTAACATTTCTGTTGAGTCATGTTATAAAATTCTGACACAACCTCTTGCAATGCATCGTGTTGCTACCAAGTTCGTTCCACAGCTCATGGGTCAACATCAGAAAGACCTCTGCCTCGCAATCTGTGAAGAGTTTTTGGATCGCGAAAATGAGAGCGCGACGGTCCTTAAGGGAATCATAGCTGGTGATGAGACGTGGGTCTATGATTATGATGTTGAGACCAATAGTCAGTCTTCACATTGGGTCGGGAAAGGTTCTCCAAGGCCAAAAAAATGGTCATCAGGTGAAATGTCAAAGCCCTGCTGGTAGTTTTCTTTGACTTTCGAGTATCTGTTCATCATAAATTCATACCACAGGGACTAACTGTTAATCGACGGTACAGTACGGACGTGTTGCGACGCATGCGAGAAAATTGAGAAGGAAACGGCCTGAAATGTGGCGAGAGACAATTTGTGGCTCTTGTATCACGATGACGCACCCGCAATTTCATCCCTGTTGGTGCGTGACAGTTGCACAGAAAATGAAATCACTGTTCTGCCTCATCCTACGTACTCTCCAGACGTGGACCCTGCGGACTAATTTTTATTTCCAAACCGACAACCCCGTAGAAGGGACGAAGATTTGCAACCACAGACGAGTTTAAAGAAAATTAGCAGATGGTGCATCGCACGACCCAGCAAGAGGCGTACCAAGACTGCTTCCGGAAGTGGAAAAGGCGTTAGGAGTGTTGTTATCAGTTGTGAAGAAGACTATTTTGAGGACCATGCACAATAACTAATAGGTAAGCGCTGAAAATTTTGTGGACAGAATTCCGCAATTTTTTGAACAGGTGTCCAACATTCTGCGTGGTGTCTGTTTTTCTAAGTCGTGTCTCCCTACCACTTTCGCGCAACGACGCTCTGAGCATGTTTTTTAGAGAATTGACTAGTTTGAACCTGGGACCTGTTGCTGGTAAGGAGACGCCAGACCACACATGACATGTAGAGTTCAGAAGAGTTCAGTGAGACTAGCGATGATATAACCAAATACTTAATGATTTCAGCGTCAGCTCCACTGCACTCCCTGTAAAAGAATCTTAATACTAACTAAATTTAGTGGAAGGGGTTCAAGGCTTTCCTATTTTTAGTTAACTGGTGAAATAACGTCGAAAAAGCAGTTAAGTTTACCACTGGAAATTTTATTCTACTCACAAAACATTGTTTATAAATTGCACTATTGATAAAAGGAAATGTTTTAATACAGGATGATAAAAACCAACTGCGTTCAATAAAAATGTGAACGAATATTCCCTGAGTGGGTTTCTAAGTTCTATAATGGATCGAAGGATGACCTATGCCATATCACATCTATAATCTAGGTTTAAGTTAAGTTTCATAAAAGAGAAAACTATCAAAATGGTCTACAGTGACCCTCAATTATCCTTAATTACTTATCTAACTTGTCATAAATTACAGTGGCTGATGTGGCTTCTCAATAACTATATAACAGAAAAATCATCACGTTTCAGATTTTTACTTCAAGTGGCAAATGTGAACACCATGAGCTTTAATTGACGATCGACACTAGTATTACGCAAAAAGGGGGTGTAACAGATGAGACTTCTGCAGTTCTGAGTGAAGCTTTATGCGCTGTTATGCGGCATCGCGTGCGTTCATTACCTTGTCGGTGTTCGTCGGGGGCGGCGGAGCACAGCTCCGCTCACCTCGCCGTCTCGGAAGCAACTGTCATCCTAACTTCTCCTTACTACAATTTACCGAAGTTAGTTTAAAAAAACTATCTGGCTGTGTTTTCATCTGACCAATCAGGGTCTCAATGTTAACCTTAAGCTTTGCCTACAAAAATTCTGTCTATCCAATGAGAAAAGTTATACTTTTCGTGGTGGGGCAATGTTTTTAAAGTTTGCAACGTAACAGAGACGCGAAAAAGTCTCACGCTAAAACTTGCATCTGGTGTGGTCCTTTTAGTGTTATCGTAAGATCTATACTGTTCTTCTGGAGGGCTCTATCTTTTAACATGGGCTGAGGGGTGGTCCTGATGTAACAGAGACGCGAAAAAGTCTCACGCTAAGACTTGCGGCTGCGGTGGCCCTTTTAGTGTTATCGTAAGATCTATACTGTTCTTTTGGAGGGCTCTGGTTTTAATATGGGCTGGGGGGTGGTCCTAGCGGTTAGCTGGCTACGTGGGTGTTCGTCCCTTATCGTAGGGCCTTCCAGCTTAACACGGTTCTGCTCTCGGCTTCTGTTCTCGTTTCTCCCCTCGAAACTGCGTCTGTCTCACGGTGGGAAGGTATGACATGCATTTAGGCATTTTTGTGTTAGTCTGTGGTATTCCATTTGCTCACTCGTTACTCGTATTACTTTGCTCAATTTAAAGTCACGATTTATTCGGAGTTATGTGACATACTACTGGATTTTCTTATCGTGTCAGGGTTTTCATAGAAGGTCTTGGATTTGCCTGACATCTTACAGGTGTCGTATGTGAGTCTGCCGCAAAGCCGGAAGGGACTTATTGGTAGTAATCATAGCTTACACAATTGTATCGTCACCTCCCTGCCGCACCGTTAACTTTCACAGTGAGGCAGCAGTAACGGCTGAAATTTTCTGATAGCTATATAAACAGTAGATAGCGCGTACAAAGCTCAGCTCGGTTCCCAGTAACGTCTAACCGGCCACAGAAACCCAGTGGAAGGCAGTACGAAGTGACAACCGCGGTAGCTAAGGCCCTATCCATCACAAACGCGGTAAGGGTACTCTTTTTTTGTTGTTACCGCTCTCTATATTCATGCTCCGTAAATCTCAGACGTGGCAGAGAGTACGTTTCATCACACAGTACACTAAGACTTCGTCCTCTACGTATTGACTGATAGAACTTGAAGAGATTCATTTCATATAGTATTTGACCAGAAAAGAAAAGCAACTGGTCACTGGACGAGGAGACTATTTTCGCAACATTAGCTTCAAGGTTTTTTTTCGCCTTCGATTTGCGTCCTTACGCTGTGACACGTTTTCTCAAAAACTGTGACAGCGGACGGATAGTTTACTATATGCAGCTGGCAGAATTCTTTCTTTTCACTTCTCAAATTATTTCCTCAGTTTATAGAAAGCCTGAGTAGGAGTTCTGTCATGTTTGCCTTTCGTCTGCAGTAAATTTCTCGTCAACTTGGAGGAACCCACAACCCCCCGCCGACACTCGTACTAAACCTCCAGAAATGTCCCAGTTGAGCTGGCGAGTCCGTAGATGGTGTAAGGGGCGAACAATATAACTGGCCACGCTTTTCCACCCGAGTTTTGCGATAATTAAGCCAGTCCGTCCTTGACCTGACTTAGTGAGCCACCGCGCAGGAATCCTTCCTACCTGTTATGTGGAGACGCTCTCATAGTTTTACGTCCCCTTGCAGAGCCGTAACAGCGCCGTCGAATTCTGAAACTGCAGTACTACTGTCTGTGTTTTACGTAATAAAGTGAGAACAAGTTTTTTCGCGCAAAACAATTTTTTGAACGGGACGCATAAAATTAGCTTGTTCACACTGATTATAAGCTACCTACTAACAGTACGAGAGCATGGTGTACTGCATGACTAGATCGAAAGGCTTTCTACTCTTATCGGCGACTACCGAATTGGCGCGTAGTCTCTAACTTGGGCGTACAGTCGGTATATTTCGTATAAGATCGTACGTCCTCGATTATGCCAAAGTTACTCATTTATTTATTAATATGTACGTTTCTGGCGTTGTAAAGTTCTCGATAGATCGTATTTATCAGCCGTGTAGTCCTCCCAAAGTCTGAGTGGCAATAGGCAACTTCTGTTAGCAAATATTTATTTATATCATTTTTTTGACTAACACCAGAATAAATGTACATTCCCTACGTATCTTTTCGCTGACGTCAGGAAACAACAAAACTAGAAATATAGTAAAATGCTCTCTCATCTGAAAATATGGGATACCTTCGACACTGTCACTGGTTTGGTCGGTTTTGAAGAAACGTCCAGCAACCTACAGGTACAGTGTCGTAACTGTTATACTTTACTTTGTTCCTCTTGTATGCTGATGTTGTAAACTGGTTACCTGTTATTAACTTTCGTGTGCGTCTGTGCTGAATGTTACCACGAACAATGCAAATGCTGTGCCAACATAAATGCTATCTGATAAAAGGATGGCCAGAGCGATCTGAGACTCTATAATTGTGTTACAAATAACTTTTAAAAAAAGGCGAAACTGTATCCTAAAGAACCTCTCTTGCGAAATTTTGTGTTGTGCAGTGCAGTACGGTGAACGGAGCCACAAGAGGCGATTCTAGAAGTCGGTCAAGGGGCTAATGGGGGGCGGGGGTTTGGGGGAATGGAATGTCGCTTACAAAAAGGGGAGCTGGGATCCTCCACCGACAAACTGGTAAAATTTGGTTCTGCGTAAGTTTTTGGTAACTGTTTTGGCGTTCAGGGTAAAAAATGTGTACTAGTAAATAATAAGACGCCCATTTTAAGTTAAATGATATTTATTGGTTTAGATAGTAAGTTATTTGCCGCTCTTATTCTTTTGTTAAAATGTGTTTGAAATACATTGCAACCTATATTGCTACATAGTTATAAAAAATTGATTGAATCTGTTGGAGTAATATACTCGCTGATTTCTGAAGTCATCTTATCCAGTGTAAAGTGATGCTATAGCCCTCATAGCCCCCCCCCCCCCCCCTTGCCATCGGCCCTGAGTGCTACAATGCGTGACGACACAGCACACGACTTGTAGTTAAAAAACGCGAAATCATCAGAATACAAATTCTACAAAAAATTACGAACAGAGTTGTGAAAGAAAAAAATGTCGAAAACGCTTTTGTAATAATGCCCCTATAAAAATGCCAAATTCGCAATATTAAATAACGCACAGACGAATGTAACTCTGCGCTGTAAGAACAAGACTGTCCAACAAAGTAAATCAGATTTGAACTGAACTTTACCTAAGCTGACGCTGATAATAATTTCGAAATGCAACGCACGATTGTGAATGATTTTAGTGTCCTGACTGTAATGCTAAATTGGCCCAAACAGATTTTCATGATTTACCTTGTGGCAACGGAAACTCGGTAACCATCTAATGAGAAGAAACGTTGGTCGGCGCAATGCAAGGAAAAGCAGCTGTGCCAAGAACATCACGCTTTACTTATAATGACTGTGTACCGTTCAGTGCAACGCGGCAACAGACAATGATAAAACAAAACTTCCGTGAGGAGAGTGTGGTAGAAACTCGACTCAATAAATAACTGAAAAGGAGATTAGCAAACAAAACTGCACTATGAACCTCATTCCTTAAGAAGGTAGATTTTTGAGCAAATTTTCCATTTTATTCTAAGAATGCATTTTGTACTGTTTCCAGTCCGGAACTGTGTAACATTATTTGTCTGACTGTTATGTCGGTATTTTGGTGGTCGCACGATATGGCAGTTGGCGCAAGTACAGACCTCTCATTTGAAGGAAGTTATGTTTACAATCGTAAGATAAAATCCTTGTGTTAATAACAGGATGAGATCTTCCTAAGTTTGCTTTCTGACGTACAATCGAACCACCATGCATACACTCAGCAATTCACAACTGCTGTGGCTATACTTGATGTCAGCGAGTTGAATTTTTATTTTTTAATATAAATTTGGCCATGAAAGGATGATTGCATGTTACGTCAAACGTGGGGTGAGCAGTAAGAATGAGTTTATACCTGGATCATTACTGCAAGTACCAGTAGGTAATGGAAAAGCATTACAATCGGTAGATATGGAGTTTTAGTATACGCAATGATAATTATTACTGCGTTTATTGATTAATAAATATGATATTACATGTGTTTGTGTTACGTTTCACACAGTTCATGTATGTTCGTCATTTAATATCGATGGTAATAAATGTTTAGACGTAGATGATGTAGTCGAAATATGGATACGTTTTACGTCCATCGTTAACCGCACATCGACTGAGCGATGATACGGGGCAATAGCTTTACCGGTGCACTTAAATTGGACAGCACTTGCCAGGCAAGTGATCCAACTAACCTGCAGTGATGTGAACAATTGCAATAAAGACTTAAGAAGAGATGAGCAGGGAACAATATAGCTTTGAATTTCATTTAATTTTTTAAATAGAAAGAAGTTAGATATGGGCAAAACTCAGGCGATACGCTTCCTAAGTGATCTGACGGGAAACGTAACGCGCCTCGATCTTAGCTAACATAGCAGGGTCATTAAAAACAAAAGTGATGAAAATTTCTGACTTTAATAAGCGTAATTTTCTGCCTGAGCTATGAGTGGCGTAAAAGCGCACTGTTCATTTCCCGTGTAGCTAAATATTGTAGCTACTGAAGATATTACAGTCAGTCGTCTGATAATCTCTGAACTCCCTCCCAGCAATACACTTCCAGTATTGCTGCGTTGATAAAGAGGTGATCAGCAACAGAATCCCAAGCTACCAAAAGTTCCACATTTCCTTCTCTCTTTTATGACGTACTGTTCTGCAAGCCGCCATCGTTCGGCAGCGCGTGTCACTGAGCTTTGTGCATTAGTTCCAGGACGTTCGTCTGCCAGCTTAAACTTCATGGGATTTCTTCCGACAAATCCCTCAACTTGGCTCTATGTCAGTTCTATTGGGTTCAGAAAGCAGTGGTACGATGGCAAGTGTAAAAATGCAGCATTTGTACAGTGTGCACGATGCGGTGAAAATTATTGTTTTCCATGTTTCTACGATGCTTATCACTCTGGCTCGCAAGAAACCACATCTGTATTACAAAACAATGTGCATATTCAAATAGTATTTGATTCTTCATTTTTCTCAACAGAAATAAGATTATGTAATGTTTTCTTAAGTTCAGCAATCTTTTACAGTCTTTTATAAAATATCGATACTTACGAATTTATATTCGAGATGAAAACCAGAGCTTTGCGATATATAATTAGATACTAGAAGACGTGCATTTTTCTTGAAAAACGACGGTTAAGTAAGAGTTCATTAACATATATTTGATGAATTTTATATTTAAATGCTTTAATTATTCAAGTCGAAAAAAAGATTGTAGACCACTACGAGAATAGAATTCTCGACTCAGACCATACATAATTATACCAGTCTACAAAGCTAGCGATTACGTTACGCATATAACTTGAATGCAACCTCATATTTATTACATTGTGTTTCTTGAAAAACGTCAGAGCTGATTTTTCTCTGTAAGAAACAATTTGTTTCTCACCATTAACGGTATAAGGCGGGCATGTTTCACTACATAGTAGCAAGCAGTATCATCCATTTACGTAGTACATCTTAACAACGAGACGCGCAGACAACAAGTAGCGTTTACAGAGACTATGACCATACACGATTTTTTAAATAAAAAATATGTAGCTAAAGTGTGACTAAGAAAAACGTTGATGGTTGTTAATACATCAGACTGTCTTAAAATTTCGTTTACAAAGACATAGTAGTAAGATATCTACACTGAAGAGCCAAAGAAACTGGCATCCCTGCCGCAACACGGCGTGGCATGGACTCCACTAATGTCTGAAGTAGTGCAGGAGGTAACTGACACCAAGAATCCTGTAGGGATGTCTACAAATCCGTAAGAGCACCAGGGGGTGCACAGCTCGTTGCAAGGCATCCCAGATATGCTCAATAATGTTCATGTCTGGGAAATTTAGTGGCCAACGGGAGTGTTTAAAGCAGAAGAATGTCCCTGGAGCCACTCTGTAATATTTCTGGACATGTGGAGTGCCGCATTGTCGTGCTGGAATTGCCCAAGTCAGTCGGAATGCGCAATGGACATGACTGAATGGAGGTGATCCGACAGGATGATTACGTACGTGTCACCTGTCAGAGTCGTATCAGTGGTCTCATATCACTCCAACTGCACGCGCCCCATAGCACTGCGGAGCCTCCGCCAGCTTCAACAGTCCACTGTTAACATGCAGTCGTCGTTGGTCCCGTCCTTGCAGGATCTTTTTCAGGCCACAGCGATGTCGGAGATTTGATGTTTTATCGGGTTGCTGATATTCACGGTAAACTCGTGAAATGGTTATATCGGAAAATCCCAACATCATAGCTATCTCGGAGATGCTGTATCCCATCGCTCGTGCGCCGACTGAACACCACATTAACACTCACTTAAATCTTGATAACCTGGAATTGCATCAGTAGTAACCGATCTAACAACTGCACCAGACACTTGTTGTCTTTGACTTAAGCGTCAAAGAAACTGTTATAGACATGCGTATTCAAATGTAGAGATATGCAAACAGGTAGAACGCGGCGCTGCGGTCGGCATCGCCTATATAAGACAACAAGTCTCTGGAGCAGTTGTTATATCGGTTACTGCTGCTACAATGGCAGGTTATCAAGATTTAAGTGAGCCTGAACGTGGGGCTATAGTCGGCACACGATGTATTGGACACAGCGTCTCCGAGGTAGCGACGCAGTAGGAATTTTCCCGTTGGAACATTTCACGAGTGTACCCTGAATATCAGGAATCCGGTAAAACATCAAATCTCCGTCATCACTGTGGCCGAAAAAAGATCCTGCAAGAACGGGGCCAACGACGACTGAAGAGAATCGATCAAAGCGACAGAAGTTCAACGCTTCCGCTAATTGCTGCAGATATCAATGCTGGGTCATCAAAAAGTGTCGTTGTGCGAACCATTCAATGAAACATCATAGGTATGGGCTTTCGGAACCGAAGGCCCATTCGTGTACCCTTGATGACTACACGACACAAAGCTTTACGCCTCGCCTGGGCCCGTCAACACTGACATTGGACTGTTGATGACGAAACATGTTGTCTGGTCTGTCAAGTCTCGTTTTAAATTGTATTGAGTGGATGGACGTGTTCGGGTATGGAGACAGCCTCATGAATCCATGATCACCGCATGTTAGCTGGGGACCGATCAAGTTGGTGGAGGCTCTGTAATGGTGTGGGGCGCGTGCAGTTGGAGTGATATGGACCCCTGAGATGTCTAGATACGACTCTGACAGGTTACACGTACCTAAGCGTCCTGTCTGAACACTTGCATCCAGTCATGTTAATTGTGCTTTCCGACGGACTTGGGCAACTACAGCGGGCAATGCGACACCCCACACCTCCAGAATTGCTGCAGACTGGCGCCAGGAAGATTCTTCTGAGTTTAAACACTTCCGCTGGCCACCAAACTCTCCAGACATGAACTTTATAGAGCTTATCTGGGATGCCTTGCAACGTGCTGTTCAGAAGAGATCTGCACCCCCTCGTACTCTAACCGATTTATGGACAGCCCTGAGGGATTCATCGTGTCAGTTCCCCCCAGCACTACTTCAGACATTAGTCGATTCCAAACCACGTCGTGTTGCGGCACTTCTGCGTGCTCGCGGGAGCCTTACATGATATTAGACAAGTGTACTAATTTCTTTGGCTCTTCATTGTATATAGACACTGCCGACCGCAGCGCAGTATCTGCCCATTTACCTATCACTGTATTTGAATACGGATGCCTATACCAGTTTCTTTGGTGCTTCGGTGTAATACATAATTAGGACCTACTTCCAAGAGCGGAACACCACCATGTACGAAAGTAATGGCTTCCAGCCAATCATCGCTTTTGGGGTTGTTTACATCAGGTTTATTCTTATGATGAACGAAATGTAGTTCCAGTACGTATGGCAGCCTAACGGTCTTCTTATTTCTCTCGAAAAATCCCGTAACTCGGCTCCAGATCAGTTCTGTTGTGTTCATACTGTAATGGTACAGCGACAAATATAAAAGTGCAGCATTTGTATAGTGTGCTCGATGCTCTGAAAACGATTGTTTTTATGTTTCTACGACACTTATCACTCTGGTTCCTGTGAGACTACATGTGTGGTATAAAACGTTGGACCTAGTCCATATTAGAGTATTTGGTTTGTCATAATTGTCCTAAAAATTAAATTTTATGTTTTCTTAGTTTAAGCAACCTTTATTAACAGTATTTCAAAAAATGTCGATGATTAAGAACTTATATTTGAAATGAAAACAGGAATTTCGCGTGCAATACGTAATTAGATACAAGATAACATGCATTATTCATCTCCCAGTACTTACTGCAACCTATATCCTTCTGAATCTGCTTATTGTATTCATCTCTTGGTCTCCCTCTACGATTTTTACCCTCCACGCTGCCCTCCAATGCTACATTTGTGATCCCTTGATGCCTCAGAAGATGTCCTACCATCCTGTACCTTCTTCTTGTCAAGTTGTGCCACAAACTCCTCTTCTCCTCGATTCTATTCGATACCTCCTCCTTAGTTATGTGATCTACCCATCGAATCTTCAGCATTCTCCTGTAGCACCACATTTCAAAAGCTTCTATTCTCTTCTTGTCCAAACTATTTATCGTCCATGTTTCACTTCCATACATGGCTACACTCCATAGAAATACTTCCAGAAACGACTTCCTGACGCTTAAATCTATACTCGATGTTAACAAATTTCTCTTCTTCAGAAACGCTTTCCTTGCCATTGCCAGTCTACATTTTATATCTTCTCTACATCGACCATCATCAGATATTTTGCTCCCCAAATAGCAAAACTCCTTTACTACTTTAAGTGTCTCATTTCCTAATCTAATTCCCTCAGCGTCACCCGACTTAATTCGACTACATTCCATTATCCTCGTTTTGCTTTTGTTGATGTTCATCTTATAACCTCCTTTCAGGACACTCTCCAGTCCGTTCAACTGCTCTTCCAAGTCCTTTGCTGCCTCTGACAGAATTACAATATCATCGGCGAACCTCAAAGTTTTTATTTCTTCTCCATGGATTTTAATACCTACTCTGAATTTTTCTTTTGTATCCTTTACTGCTTGCTCAATATACAGATTGAATAACATCGGGGAGAGGCTACAACCCTGTCTCACTCCCTTCCCAACCACTGCTTCCCTTTGATGCCCCTCGACTTTTATAGCTGCCATCTGGTTTCTGTACAAATTGTAAATAGCCTTTCGCTCCCTGTATTTTACCCCTGCCACCTCTAGAATTTGAAAGAGAGTATTCCAGTCAACATTGTCAAAAGCTTTCTCTAAGTCTACAAATGCTAGAAACATAGGTTTGCCTTTCTTTAATCTTTCTTCTAAGATAAGTCATAAGGTCAGTATTGCCTCCCGTGTTCCAACATTTCTACGGAATCCAAACTGATCTTCCCCAAGGTCGGCTTCTACCATTTTTTCCATTCGTCTGTAAAGAATTCGTCGTAGTATTTTGCAGCTGTGACTTATTACACTGATAGTTCGGTAATTTTCACATCTGTCAACACCTGCTTTCTTTGGGATTGGAATTATTATATTCTTCTTGAAGTCTGAGGGTATTTCGCCTGTCTCATACATCTTGCTCACCAGATGGTAGAGTTTTGTCAGGACTAGCTAGCCCAAGGCCGTCAGTAGTTCTAATGGAATGTTGTCTACTATCGGGCCCTTGTTTCGACTCAGGTCTTTCAGTGCTCTGTCAAACTCTTCACGCAGTATCGTATCTCCCATTTCATCTTCATCTACATCCTCTTCCATTTCCATAATGTTGTCCTCAAGTACATCGCCCTTGTATAGTCCCTCTATATACTGCTTCCACCTTTCTGCTTTCCCTTCTTTGCTTAGAACTGGGTTTCCATCTGAGCTCTTGATATTCATACAAGTGGCTCTCTTTTCTCCAAAGGTCTCTTTAATTTGCCTGTAGGCGGTATCTATCTTACCCCTAGTGAGATAAGCCTCTACATCCTTACATTTGTCCTCTAGCCATCCCTGCTTAGCCATTTTGCACTACCTGTCGATCTCTTTTTTGAGACGTTTGTATTCCTTTTTTGCCTACTTCATTTACTGCATTTTTATACTTTCTCCTTTCATCAATTAAATTCAATATTTCTTCTGTTACCCAAGGATTTCTGTTAGCCCTCGTCTTTTTACCTACTTGATCCTCTGCTGCCTTCACTACTTCATCCCTCAGAGCTACCCATTCTTCTAGTTTATGAAAAACACCAAGAACACTCTATTTCTCGGCACTTTCTAACCGTGTTCCACACGCGTGTTTCACTACAGAGTAGGAAGTAGCCTCAGCCGTTTTCATACCGCGTATTAACTGTGCGACAATCAGGCCACAACAGTACAGAGACTGGGACTATACACAGTTTTTGAAATAAAAATTACATAGCTAAACCGTGATTAAGAAAAACATTGATGGCTATCAATACATTAAATACCTTAGTTTCATTTCACGTAACTTAGTAACAAGATATCTAATGTATTAATGTCTTACTTATGTATAAGTAGGACGTATTCACAAGAGCGCAACAACAGCTGTGTAAGTGTGCTGGCGCTTGTGACCAATCATCGAGTTCTTGTTTGTTTACATTAGGTTTATTCTTGTGATGAACAGAGTACATAATAGACGGTAGGGGCCATGCGCAGACGGGCTGCGAACTGTGACGTCACCATAAACCCTTGCCATGCCTCACTAACTTGGAGCTTATGGGCATACGGCGTACATGTTTATAATTCGTAGACAGGTATGAAAATAATCGAGATTTTTCCAGGTGTTAGTGTATTGTTGCCGTTATTAAGCTTTATATTTGCCACACTGTCTTTTCTATGGTCGGTTAAAGACTAGTGTAAAGCCTCCGAACTAAGTCTTTTTCAAAAAAAGTCTTAAAAAACTTTGAGTTTCGGAACACTACGGCTTAAACCAATAAAAACTGTTGGAACGCTAAATTGCAGGAGTCTTCTTTTTTAAAAGTGACTGCACTAGGAAGAAAAAAATTCAGTATGTCTCTGGCAAAAGGTAAGGCTTCATAAGATAGACAATTTAAACTCGCAGCGTTTGTTATGTCTCCAGATGACCACAAAGTACATCGTCGTTTCATAAGCCATTGTGGCTGACAGTCAGAAAAAAAATCACGTTTTGGACAAGTTTTAATTTAATCTATCTCAGCGCTACATCCAGATAGCGACGACCCTGTAGATCTGGAATTTTTTGCCTCAGGTCTTTTATTTCTGATGCCGCAATATCAAATTGTTGGCCTAAGAACACATTATCGCGTTTATGGCAGTGTTTGCTTTCACAGTTGATGTTTTGTCTGGTGGCAATTTCGTCATTAGTTGGTAACATACTTGCCTCTAAAATATCTTAGACTTCTTTAAGGTAGCTTCGTTTTTAAGCCTGAATATTTCTCTGGTTATTAGTCCTCGTTATCCCTACAGTGTATTCCAGCATCCGTATTCCAGGCTCTCCCCACAATGACCAACCGCTCTCTTTCTCATTGTTTTTAATCACATTTATGCTTCATTAAAGTTGTTGCTTACATAATGTAACTACGGTTCATTTTTGTGTTTCTTATTTTTACTATTTGTGATTAGAATAGGACATATTCGGAATGCTTTTATTGGATAGAGCCCAGTAAAACTTGAATTTGTTCCTAGACTTTGCGAGTATTGAAGGAAAAGAAAATGAAAGGAAAGCTCAAAATCAATCATCTCTTAAGTTTTGAGGAAAGCGATTCGAGGACGAGTGAGGAAGAAACAACAAATGCTGACGACCATTCTACCATTCTGAAACTGAAGTTGAGGGCAGTGATGTAGAGGGCGAATGTGAAACAAGAGCTGAAGATTTTTATGTTGGAAGGAGGCTTTGATTTGATGATATAAGAACCCAGCAGAAAAGATGGAAGCTTGATAATCATCGTGCCATAAGGTATATAAAAATCTTTTTGTCTGTTTCAGTATATCATAAAAATTTTTATACAATTATGTACACAAAATATTCTGTTTCGAACATAACATGGATAAAATATGTTGTATGGTATATATAATCTAATATAAGACCAATAACTGAAGCAAAACTAAGTGTTTTGCTTTGTGTAACGGGCGACTGCTCACGTGACTGACAAGGAAAGATTAAGATTGTGCTGTGATTAATATCGTCTTTGCAGTCTCTAAGGCAAATCTGTCTCTTTTCCATACCTTACACAGGCTGATCATCGCTAAAAATACTGGGTATTTCTGTTACACTTGTTTATGAAGGCAATAACATACCAGCCTTTACGTACAGTGTTGATCATCGGAAGCTCTATTTGCTGCTCTAATACACTGTTTCCCTCACATGATAGCTTCTATCTCTATCACATGACACCAGAGTAAATTTTGCTGATAACGTGTCGTGTACATGTACACATATAGAAGACAGTGTGGCTAGAATATCTCCGTCAGTTGTGCCTGAGATCCTGACTAGCTGACCACTCTGTCCACAGAGCCATGAGTATCGACAAATACAAGGGACGTGTCGCATTGGTTACTGGCGCCAGTGCGGGCATCGGCGCTGCCATAGTGCAGGCGCTGCTGAAAGAAGGACTCACCGTCGTGGGAATGGCCAGGAGGGTTGACAAGATCAAGGTACACATACACGCACTCTGTGTCCTAACTTGTATTCCTAGATACAGTCTTACAATGAGACCGTATGGCTGCCAGTTTTTCTTATTTTATTTTATTTTTTATTTTGTGGAGTGGCGAGTATTGCGTGTCTCGCCTTGCGATGAGTTTGGCAGCACATTCAAATCTTGCATGCATGTGTTCCCTGACTCAGCAGTGGTAGGATGAGAGTAGTAGTGCTGTGTATATGTTTGCTGCTGTTACTTGTTTTATTGTCTATTTCTTGTGTGATCTGAGTCTGGTCTGAATGCTTACTATTACAGAGAGAGAGTTTTTAGAGAGCTTGTGAGGCGGCAAATTGGATTCCATTTTTCTGCTTCGAGGTGTCCACATCGTGACACTGTGCGTGATTTAATTCGCAAATTCCCGACAACAGGTTCAGTTCATGGTGCACCACGAACTGGTAGGCCCACAATTTTAACAGAACGAAAGCTTCAGAGATTTATACCACATAAATTAACAAACGACGGAGCTGATCCTCCTTGGTAGACAAAATGTGTTAGAACACTGTTGCAGTAACAACGAAACAAACATGCCGAATTTAAACAGACGCAAAATCCACAAGATTGGTGATCTTTTACAGAAGTTCGAAATTTAGCGCGGACTTCAATGCGAGATGCCTTTAAAAGTTTCCACAACGAAACTTTGTCTCGAAATCTGGCAGAAAATCCAAAGAGGTTCTGGTCGTATGTGAAGTATGTTAGCGGCAAGAAACAATCAATACCTTCTCTGTACGGTAGCAATGGAGATACTATCGAAGACAGTGCTGCCAAGGCAGAGTTACTAAACACACCCTTCCAAAATGCCTTCACAAAAGAAGATGAAGTAAATATTCCAGAATTCGAATCGAGAACAGTTTCCGACATGAGTAACGTAGAAGTAAATATCCTCGGAGTAGTGAAGCAACTTAAATGACTTAATAAAAGCAAGTCTTCTCGTCCAGACTGTATACCAATTAGGTTGCTTTCGAAGTATGCTGATGCATTAGTTCCATACTTAGCAGTCATATACAACCGTTCGCTCGACGAAAGATCCGTACCCAAAGACTGGAAGGTTGCACAGGTCACACCAATATTCAAGAAAGGTAGTAGGAGTAATCGACTAAATTACAGGCCCATATCGTTAACTTCGATATGCAGCAGGATTTTAGAAATGGTTCAAATGGCTCTGAGCACTAGGGGACTTAACTGCTGAGGTCATCAGTCCCCTAGAACTTAGAACTACTTAAACCTAACTAACCTAAGGACATCACACACATCCATGCCCGAGGAAGGATTCGAACCTGCGACCGTAGCGGTCACACGGTTCTAGGCTGTAGCGCCTAGAAACGCTCGGCCACCCCGGCCGGCAGTATTTTAGAACATATATTGTGTTCGAACATAATGAATTACCTCGAATAAAACCGTCTATTGTCACACAGTCAACATGGGTTTAGAAAACATCGTTCTTGTGAAACACAACTAGCTCTTTATTCACGTGAAGTGCTGAGTGCTATTGACAAGGGATGTCAAATGGATTCCGTATTTCTGGATTTCCGGAAGCCTTTTGACACTGTACCAAATAAGCGGCTCGTAGTGAAATTGCGTGCTTAAGGAATATCGCCTCAGTTATGTGACTGGATTTGTAATTTTCTGTCAGAGAGGTCACAGTTCGTAGTAATTGACGGAAAGTCATCAAGTAAAACAGAAGTGATTTCTGGCGTTCCCCAGGGTAGTGTTAAAGGCCCTTTGCTGTTCCTTATTTATATAAACGATTTGGGAGACAATCTGAGCAGCCGTCTTCGGTTGTTTGCGGGTTACGCTGTAGTTTATCGACTAATAAAGTCATCAGATGGTCAAAACAAACTGCAAAAAGATTTAGAAGAAATATCGGAATGGTGCGAAAAGTGGCAGTTGACCTTAAATAAAGAAAAGTGTGAGGTCACTCACATGAGTGCTAAAAGGAAGTCGTTAAACTTCAGTTACACAATAAATCAGTCTAATCTAAAAGCCGTAAATTCAACTAAATACCTAGGTATTACAATCACGAGCAACTTAAATTGGAAGGAACACATAGAAAGTCTTGTGGGGAAGGCAAACCAAAGACTACGTTTTATTGGCAGGACACAAAAAATGTAACAGACCTACTAAGGAGACTGCTACGCTACGCTTGTCCGTCCTCTTTTAGAATACTGCTGCGCGTTGTGGGATCCTTACCAGATAGGACTGACGGAGTACATCGAAAAAGTTCAAAGAAAGGGACCAGCTTTTGTATTATCGTTGAATATGGGAGGGAGTGTCACAGAATGATACAGGATTCGGGATGGACATCATTAAAAGAAACGCGTTTTTCGTTCTCACGAAATTTCAAACACCAACTATCTCCGAATGCGAAAATATTTTTTTGATACCGTATTACATAGGGAAGAACGATCACCAAGATAAAATAAGGGAAATCAGAGCTACGGAAAAATATAGATGTTCATTCTTTCAACGCGCTATACAAGATTGGAATAATAGAGAATTGTCAAGGTGCTTCGATGAACCCTCTGCCAGGCACTTAAATGTGATTTGCAGAGTATCGATGTAGATGTAGATGTTCACGACATTACGGACATCATGCTGCGGAGTCCAACAAATAAATGAAGTGATTATCGCAAGGTAGCTACAAGCACAAAAAGCCGTAACCTAAGAACTGTGGATGTATCCGTATAAAATTACTGCAGTGCTCTAATTATGTTGTATGGACCATGTGAAACTAATAACATATTGTCAATGGTTTCAGATATTTGTTAACTGTCATGGAGTTGGTGTTTTAGATCGAACATTTTTCACTGTTGAGGATTAGTTTCACATATCTTGTTTCATTAATTCCCAAAATTCCGGAATTTTCTTATTAGAACGTGCAGATTCCTTAAGTGAAACACTATTGCATGGAGAGAAAATCGGAGTGTGGTTTGCCATAATGCGAGCGCGAATTATAGGGTCTATCCTTTTCGATACTACCATCACTTTTGATATTTATTCTTCCCAGATAATTTATCCATTGATCGCTCTGCTGAATGAAAATGAGGTCAGTGATTCATTATTCCAACAAGGCATCGCTACTGCCCAGCAACATGCTCGCAAAGGCGCGTTGTACTGAATACACTGTGGTGTGAGGTTGCTATGACGTCTGCAGTCGCTTTAGGGTGAACGCTTCCTGTTTTCCAAGCAGCCGACTTTTGAAACAGCCATCTGGACTGTTCTCAGGAGTTACGTTGTTGTTCCAGAGGGGTCCAGTCTTCCTGAGAAACACATTTAAGAGAGTGCAAGAACGAGTTGCATTGACATTAAATAAAAGTGTTCTCCATTGCAGAACGACAGGCCTATTGGAGGCGATGGGAGCATGCCTAGTCTGTGGGTGGTCACCCCCTGACCAGGCAGGCGCTGTGTGGGGGTTGTGTCGATGTATTTCAGACGAACAGTTTGCACTTGGGGCGCCCATCCTTTCATCTTTTGTTGTTTAGTTGACTATACACACTATTGTGTTGGCATACGACCAGCTAGTGCAATGAGGCGTTCGGAGGAGCAGCTGGCCTTTTGAAAAGGTCTGTGTGTCCCTTCTCCCCCCGCCCCCCCCCCCCTTGTAGGAGGAAGGCTGGATGGGGGGAGGGGAGGCATGATTGGAGGTAAGAGGGTCTCGATTTTCGGCAGTTTGTAAACGTCTATCGATGAGAACACACACCCAGCCACCACCCCCTCTGCAGCCTTTTGGGACGACGATTTTCCCCAGCACATGTGTTGCCTTATGAGCCATTCATTAGGAGTGCTGGTTTTTTCACGACAGTTTTGAAGTGTAATTACAACTGTGATGCATTTTTACCGGCAGTTGTGGCAGCGTGTATTGGCTTCGGCTACCTGGGTTGCAGGGTGGCTTTTGAGCAAGCATATGTAGCGAACTATGACATCAAACAACGATAGATATTGTGCTTAGCTGCATGCTTACAAGTAATACACTTGTTAAACTCTTCTCTGTCCAACACCAGCATCTCGACAGTTGAACCTACTTTCCACCAAAATGAACAAAGATGGTACCTTACACCCCTGCCATTTTCCTTCCAGCTTGTAGGTGAAGGGTTGAGTTTGGGTGTTATTGCGAAATTTTTTCACAGCAGAATAATACCTGTTGTGTGACATCGTCAGTTTTTAGCGAGTGTGCGATTTTTGGCCGTCCTTGTCCCGTGCTATGCATATAGTTGAGTAATTACGCCCGATCTTTATGATTAATTATGTAATTAGGACCTATCTTTACTTCAGTTAGTGATAATTTCAGATGTTAGCAAAAATTTCCAAAAAAATATCGTACATCTTTATTTTTAGTCTAGAATACTGTGGAGTACTTTTCAAAAGAAAATTCTTACCAGTCGTTACGAAAAAAAGTAAAACCTAACTTTACAAGACACTTTCAAGAAATACTTTTTCTCACATTTTCTCATAAAACGAACTATAACACCGCAGCTGCATCTTGAGATTATCTTTATTGTCTCACACGACTAGTTTCGGCGGCACATTACCACCATCCTCAGGCCCACCACTGCCAAAAGAGTAACAGAATTCATTGGCGCATTTATTGTGGAATCGTTGTTACTAGTACAAGTGGGCTAGCTTTCCTCTCTACTCGACACCGTGTTGTCTCCAGTGCAACAAATCCGAAACTGGTTTTCTCATGTAGTTCATCAGCAGGAGTCTCTCGGCCATGCAATAAGATGGACATCGTTTTTTTGTTAGTTGTCTGAGGAAAAATCAAGGAACAGTAATATGTTTTCGGTAAAAAATTTAGGAACACTCTAAAAGATTAAAGATATGTCTAGTAAATATTTTATTGTGAAAACGTTATACTATTCATAGATAAAAATAAAATAGCCCATGTAACTAAAATCGTCGTCGCTGAGGAATCTGCGTTCTCTTTGATCTTGTAGAAAACCTCCAGTGTTAAAATTGTTATGAAAACTACAAAAGTAATTTTGGTAACATCTGAAACATAAATTAAAACTGTGTGCCGGACCGAGACTCGAACTCGGGACCTTGGTAGAGCACTTTCCCGCGAAAGGCAAAGGTCCCGAGTTCGAGTCTCGGTCCGGCACACAGTTTTAGTCCGCCAGGATTATCATATCAGCGCAGACTCCGCTGTAGAGTGAAAATTTCATTCAATCTGAAACACACGTACTGTATCGAACGTGAATTATTTTCGAAAGTCTCCATATGTGGCGGCGCACGAATATTTAATAGCCGCCTCGACGTTTCTAGTTCCAACGGCACGCCTTCATAGGACCGAGAATATTCCCCAAACGCCGGAGAGATTGTGTATATGGATCCGTATTACACTGAGGTGATAAAAGTCGTTGGATAGCATATGCTCATATGCAGATCATGGTAGTATCGTGTAGGCTAGATAAAGTATGAAAGGGCGGAGCATTGGCCGATCTGGCATTTTTACTCACGTGATTCGTGTGAGAAGGTTTCCAATGTTACTACGGGCGCACGACGGCAATTAACTTTCTTTGAGCGTGGAATGGTAGTTGGAGCTAGACACATGGGACACTCCATTTCGGAAATCGTTAGGGAATTCAATTTTCCGAGATCCACTGCGTCAACGAGAAAACCAAATTTCTTGCATTAGCTCCCACTACAGGCAACACAGTGGCCGACGGTCTTCACTTAACGACCGAGAGCAGTGACGTTTGCGCTATAGATGTCAGTGCTAACAGACAAGTAACACTGCGATAATCAATGTGGGCCGTACATCGAACGAATCCGTGAGGACACAGGGGCGAAATTTGGCGTTAATGGGCTGTGGCAGCAGACAAGGACAAGAGTGTCTTTGCTAACTGCACGACATGGTCTGCAGCGGGGCTCTTGACCATATCGATTGTACCCTACACTGCTTATCAGATGAGTCTACATTTCAGTTGTTAAGATCTCATGGTAGGGTTGAGTGTGGCGTAGACCTACTGAAGCCATGGACCCAAGATGTCAACAAGGATCTGTTGGTGATGGCTCCATAATGGAATGGATGGGGTCGAAAGGTCCAATTCAGCAGATAATTGACTAGAAATGGTTATATTTGCCTACTTGGAGACGATTTCCAGCTATCCACAGACTTCATGTTCCCATGTCAACGCGCTATCTCACCGGACCACAAGTGTCTGTGATTGGTTTGAAGAACATTCTGAACAATTCGAACGAATGATTTGGCCACCGACAGCGCCCGACATGAATCATGCTGTGTTGGCAGAAGAGCCAACACCGTGTTGCTAGAGGAGGCCGAAATGCACGCGTTTAATTACACGCAGACTGGCGTGAGGTCTAGAACAGTTAAATGTAATTAATATAGCCAACAAGGTACGTTGTTGCTGGAATACTTAACTTTAATCCATAATTGGTGTACATCGCTCTTGACGGTACATGCTTCACATAATAAATATCAATTGAATACGGCGCCTTGCTAGGTCGTAGCAAATGACGTAGCTGAAGGCTATGCTAACTATCGTCTCGGCAAATGAGAGCGTAATTTGTCAGTGAACCATTGCTATGAACGTCGGCTGTACAACTGGGGCGAGTGCTAGGAAGTCTCTCTAGACCTGCCGTGTGGTGGCGCTCGGTCTGCAATCACTGACAGTGGCGACACGCGGGTCCGACGTATACTAATGGACCGCGGCCGATTTAAAGGCTACCACCTAGCAAGTGTGGTATCTGGCGGTGACACCACAAATCACATCGAATATTTATGAGACATAAAGTAGAAATCAGTTCGTGTACGAAATCCTGCACAGACAACACTTTCGCAATTACGGACGGCTGAAGAGGCAGCATGGCTCAATATTTCTGCAGGGCACTTCCAACGAATTGCTGAGTCCATGCCACGTCGAATCACTGCACTATGCCATGCAAAAGTAGGTCCGACACGATATTAGGAGGCATCCCATGACTTTAGTCACCTCACGATATGTTAAAAGATGTTCTGTAGATACCCCACACTCAGTTTTGTGCTTGCTCGATCTATGCTTTTCAGATCTGAGAATGGAAACATAGTTTGCCGAACCCAGTTATAAGAACGAATGATCTACTAAAGCTGCATCATGAAGTGAGTTGCTTCTGTTTTCATATCAGTCTAGGTCGCCTCTCTCACCCCCCCCCCCCCCCCACTCCCGAGTGAAATAATGTCGTTGGCATATTTCTGTAAAGTAGTAGTATTATACGTGACACCAAGCGTTAGACAATCAGTGCCGCTCTGCTTTAGCTGTAACACTGCATTTAAAAGTCACAGATATGAATGTGGAAACGAAAAATAATCAATAGAATCAAACGAACTTTTGATGTAATGTGTACCACTGACAGAAAAAGAATGAATGCAGTGTCGAGTTTACATCTCGGTGATGTTGGAAATTATCACATCCACCTTTTTTCATCTGGAAGTATCTGGAGATTTTTTTAAGCGAGCAGATGCCTGATTTACCTTTGTCGAACAGTTACAGGCCAGCCTGTCCTTCACGACCTAATGTAGTGTTGCAGTTGAAACCCACCTGCTTTACTGTTGGCTGTATCGTGCATAGCCGAGCGGTTCTGGGCGCTTCAGTCTACAACCGTGGGACCGCTACGGTCGCAGGTTAGAATCCTGCCTCGGGCATGGATGTGTGTGATGTCCTTAGTTTAGTTAGGTTTAACTAGTTCCAGGTTCTAGGGGACTGATGACCTCAGATGTTAAGTCCCATAGTGCTCAGAGCCATTTGAACCATTTGTATCGTGCATCAGTACGCAAGGAGACGGTGGAGACAGAATGACTACTTGAACGCAAAGCAGTGACTACTAAATATCTTGCATGTTGAAGATTTCCTTTAAATAATTTGTTTTCTTTGATTTGATTTGGATTTTGAACTCGTGCTGTCTTTTGGATTGGTTGTAACTAGGCTGTTGTTTAGCTTTGTGCATTTCTAACTGCGAGAGAAACTAAATATATCTACCTGCGAGAATACAACATGAATCTGGCCCGGGTTTTCTAGTCTTTCTAAAAGAAATGTGCAAACTGATTAAATCCTGATATTTACAGTTAATATCTTTAATTAACAAAGTGGTCCCTATACGTTGATGACCTGGCTAATAATACAGTTTATGAAATTGTCCCAGTGCGTAGATAATTCTGCAATGAAAATCTCGGTAATTTCGAAGAATGATTGCCTATCGAAGTCGCGTGGTCCAAATGATACATATCGAACGTGCGATCCTAAATCGATCATGAGACTCTGGTGGCGGGCGTTATGATCAGTTATTTGTGATCGTCAATTTTATCTGTTTTCTGTCGTTCCCTTAGTTACTCAAAATTACATACGTCCGCCAAATATTTCTGAGTTGCTAGGGAAACCCAGACGATTTATGTCGGTAGTGAGTGGGATGTCTGGTGTTCTTGACGTTCCTTCGGCGGATTCTCTCACATGGAATAATCTGATTCCATGCTTATCCAGTGTAGACAATTGTTCGACTTTTTGTCGCGAATATCGACTACTACCTGGCGAGGAAACGAGGGACCGTGCAGACTGGGGGTGCGAAGTTGAAACGTCCCCTTAGAAAACTTAATGAATGACTGTGCTGATAAACCCCTTATATTACTTGATTTTCAAACAGCTGAGCAAAACTGAACGTACTCAGACATTTCTCTCTTTACTTATTCTGATCAACACCAAACTGACACACAATATATTTAGCGCAACGCAATCTCACTTTCAATAATCCCTAAAAAAGAATGCCCCTGACGAACATTAACCTATACCTTTCATGAATCATTTACCTCACAAAAATCATCGTTACTCGAACTACTGCAAAACAGCGAGCGCCATTACTCCCATCTAAATAAAAGATTCAATCTACTGAAGGCACTAACTACTGACAGGCATGAAAGATTTTGATAGAGATCAAACAATGTATTTACCTTAATAGTGTTCAAAAGTCATAATATATATATTGCAGTTCATGACATCCAGTCTTACAAATTTACTGTCTCTGATGGACACACGTCCAGATCACCCATTCTCAAAACTCTGCCATTTCTCTCCCCACATCCACCACTGCTGGCGGCTCACCTCCAACTGCGCAATGCTACGCGCTGTTAACAGCCAACTGCCCAGCACTACAATAGCAAATTCCAACAATGCCACCCAGTCACAGACTGCACACAGCACAGCCAGTGATTTTCATACAGAGCGCTACGTGGCGGTTGCGTTGCCAATATAAGAACCTAAACAGCCTACTTACAAAGTGTGTAAAACTTCGTAAGAAGAGCTTCGATGCTGAAACACCGTTACAATTTCATTGCGGACAGTGCGGAAAACGAACGAGTTTCAGGAATAATACATAGTTCGAGTCTTCTAAATTGTCCATACAGACCAGCGTAATTCTTCTTTCTTCCTGTATTCGAGACTACACCTTGCAAGGAACAGCATCGGAAACTGAGTTACCTGCTAATACCGTGTGCGACTATTTCGGGTTTTGCAGAGAAGTGTGTTATGTGGTAGTGACGAACGACAGTCTACCGATTGGTGTACCGAGTGAAGTTGTTGAAGTGGACGAATCTCACATAGCAAGAAGGAAGAACCAGAGAAGGCGACCTTTAAAGAGTGAAATCGATCATATTTGGATATTTGGTGGGATACAAAGAGAGTCCCGAGAAAAGGTCACTTTAGTGCGTCTGATAAAGCACTTCATACTGCCTGGTAATAAAGTCATTACAGCCATTACAGACATTCGACCACGAGTTCGTCCACCACTCTGCAGAGTTCGTGTATTCAGATGACCCCAGTGTCCACAAGCAGAACATCGAGTGGCTGTGGAAAACTGTGAAGTCTTCCGTTAAAAGAGAAAGGCGTTCAGGACAGAGAGACGAACTATACTTGTTTCAGTACCTCTATTTCCACAAGTTGCGTTTGCAGGAAAAAGTTACTGCATGTGACACTCTACCCATATTCTTGCGTGATATTGACAGAGTTAACCCAGGCTATGGCAAAAAGGGAATTGATCCCGTAGCGTACACATCACATGGACTTTCACATGACGACTACACCGACGACGAATAACGTAATTACAAGTATTTTTGTAACGCTCTTCTTTTGTCGTTGCTGTAGGGACCACCGTAAACATACTCATAACGCCCGCCATCAGCGTCGCATTATCGATTTAGGATCACGCGTTCGATACGTATCGTTTGGACCACGCGACTTCGATAGGCAATCATTCTTGGAATTACCAAAATCTCTTACCTCATTATATAATTGCTTGGAAACAATGTGCTTGCTACTCTGTGTGCGCCAACTGCAAATTTTTAACTACAGTTGCTTTACTGAGAGCTTAGTTTAATGCTCCAGACAATAAGTAAACTATTTTAAACACATTATTGAGTGAGACACTCCTTTAAATAAAAATGACTTGGATTGAGGATGTGGACAGTGCTCTTTGGCGAAATATTCCTTTAACAAAGTGTTTTTAAAATATCTGGTATGTTATTAATTGTATGAGTGTTACAACACTCATTAACACTGAAAAGGGTAGCATTGATATCAAACTTTTACTCTCACAAATGTTAGACAAAGAATTGGTAAACATAAAAAATACCTTACGGTGAGAATTATACATCTCTAAAGAAAAATTTTAAGTTCCCTAATATGGATGTGTCATTCAGCAATAATTACAAGCTACGTGCGAACGCTGTCCCACATAAATAAAAAGTATTACCTTCGTTTCCTTCATACTATTTTCTAGTCTCAATACATCTCATTTCATTCTAAATCACTTACTGAATTTTTCTCCTCTGTTCCACAATACTGAAACACAAATAATTTTACTTAAACATCTTCTCGCCGCCAAGCAGTGACGACAAAAACAAGCACATCTTCCAGTGACACAGCTACTCTGACCAAAGACTGCACGCCAATAATAAGCAATAAAAAATTGTCGCTTAGCATTTGAAACATCCAAAGTATGCACAAACTCCATAAATGCAAATAACAAACTTCCAATATACCTGTTTCAGTGTCATTGCCACTTTCAGGAGATGTAGTTTCGAGACTGTCTGTATTCGAACTGGCTATGTTTGAGTGGACGTGTCAATGTACGAGTACTTGGCTAAAGAGGGGGTTACGCTCGCCCATGACAAATACAGATAAGAAGTATCCCGTGAGTTCCTCGTAATCTCTATCACGACGCCGCTGGTTCTCTTGTGACAGGAACTTGAGCTGAATGGCGCTCCCGGTAAACTTCACGCCATCGCCGGAGATGTGGGTGACGAAGGTAGCATCCTGTCTGTCTTCAAGTGGATTAAGGACAACCTAGGAGGTGTAGACGTCCTGATTAACAACGCTGGTACCTTTCCAGTCAACGAACCGATCGGTATGGAAAATATATACATAACAATTCATATTTCTTAAAACATTGGTGTAAATGGCTGTATACACTTGTACTGGTGGATAAGAAACGGTACGGCACATCGGAATTGGTCAGCACGCTGGCAATCATTTAAAAGGACTGATCTACTGCCAAGCTGTGCAATTAACATCTGTCGAACTGCACAAGAAGTCCCTAGACGTGTGGTGTACCTGTAAGTTAATGATCGGACAACTGATTTCGCTGAAAACAATTATTCGGACAATACACACATAGACAAAAATCCAAGAATGGAACGTAATAGAAATCAGTGTAGATCTAACAAAATAAATGACTGCTCGAAAAGGATGATACAAGTTCTTGAGATGGTTGCAGTATTGAACTGTCTGTTCAACAGGAAGGAATTTTACATCGTCCTCATCACGTCCACTTAAGATGGGACAGTTAAATCAGTAAAACATTCCCAGTTGCCGTGGGCCCAATTCGAATTGAAATAGCGTGGCGTGGACTCTAGTCGGTGATGAGTCAGGGTCATGGTGCGAACGGGACGTGAGCAATTCACTGTGAGAGAGACGCGGGACGGTCGTGCTACGATTTGATCAGAATAAGTCGTCTTCATCATATGAAGATACTGATGCACTACATGTTTTTTAACTCTTGAATGCTGAGCAGCGAAGAAGATACTGCGCATATCCATTCTGGTTGAAAAAAGGGAAGAAACATGGTATATTCGACGTAATGAAAGAACTGATCATGTATCCCAACCATTTCCAGAATTTTTATAGTGTTTCTGAAAGGCATTTCTATACTGTGCTACAGACAATGAAGGAAAGCATTCAGAGAAAAGCAACGAGACTAGAATGTTTTGATTATAATATCTGTTTCTCATTTGATTCTCATTTGAACGGAAGCATAAATGTTGGTAATTTTCTGAGAGATGTTGGAAATATTAGGGCATTTTTCCATAGTCTGATCATCGATAAATATTTCACTGCTGTAGACTAGAAATGACTAACTATAGACAATAGTTTTCTACCATATGATACAGATTTTGCACTTATAGAGAGGAACTAAATAGTCTTTCACCCATAAAACTGAATTACAGTCATTGCCAACGCAGGGGACAATAGATCCTTCGGTACAAGATGGGACCAGACGATTTCAAGGATCTTAGTGCACTAGATGAGGGGTTACGTAGAGGCACATTAACTCTGAGTACGCATTTCATCTGACAATTCTTCAACACTAAGAGAAAGGAAAAGCTATAATATCCAGCAACCGCAGATTTGTCAAATTATTGCAAAGAAGCCGAGAGGCATTGGGAAAGAAATTAGCCGATAGATAACATTCCAGTTCTCCCTATCTCGTATGATAAAACTCTGTCAGTAAAAAAAAGTGCCGAGAAGAAAGCCTTATTTGAGATGTGACAGTACACATCAGCTGAAAAACGGAATTTCGATCAGCATGTTCCAAGTGAATAGTGGATTTGCACGTCTGTCTGGCAAAACCCATTGATTGAGGGCGGTAAATGTAGTGCTGTCTGCACCTGTTTAGTGTAATTGCAAGAGGAATAGTGTTAAATTTTTCCGTATTTTCTGCAGCTGCTAGTGCAGATTTCTGCAATAAGTAGCACAGGAAAAGCAGAGTGTTTCAGCAGCACAACGTTGTAACTGCACAGATTCAAAGTCCAGAAAAATAAAAAGAGAGTGATAATTTTTCAAATATATCTTAAGTAATTGTCTAATAACTGTTGTAGAAATATCGAAATTGGGGTTTTACCACAAATACACTGCCTCCAGCAATAATGCCCAAATATGTAAGCATAGAATGCACAAGCAATTTGATAGGTATAAAATCATCTAGAATACAGAATATTTTAGTTATAGTAATATCTAAATACCATTTCTCATCCATTGCTCGCTGGAACACACGCAATTTGTTCGACAATATATGAACGAAAACAGTTGCTGGATGTTTCATTGTTCGTATTTTGAATCAGAAACCATGTGAGGAAACGTACCGATTCCGTGTTAAACCCATTTGAAAACGAGTTTGCTAGGTGGGTATGCAGCAGGGTACTCATGGTGGGGGGTGCTTGCATCAGATTGGCTGATGTCATTTGACGTCTATCCTATCTCTCTGACCTGGTTCGAGCCTCATTCACGCGCCTGTGAGTGTTAGAGCGACATGGTTGAGAACACGATGGCGAAGCACACGGTAATGGATGATCCTCTCGTAGTCTTTCTCACGATTGTTACCCACAACATCTGACTCCATCGCATACCCTTTTCGCCACAATTACGCAACGGCTTCGAGAAAGGGCACCTTCAGCGGGCGTGACTGTACTGCTCCAACGAGACGCCACGCACCCGAATTGGAAGAGGCCGTGATGCGTCACTTTGTTTTTTGTTTATTTGGTTACTAACGAGCGGATTTGTAAATAATTGTGAAATGAGTGATGTATTGTGTCACGGCTAATAAATGACTTGTAAAAGTGGCCACGTTACCAACACGTTTTCAAACGGTTGTAGCACGGAAAGGTACATTTCTGGACATAAGTTCCAGTTCAAGCTATTATCTGCTCAGTCCGTTCTACAAATCGTAGATGTTTGTAACACGAATTTCCGAACACACGGTATAACTAACTCTGAAGCTGTATCTGCCATTCCATACTTCTAGTTTCAAAATTAAAGGAAGTCTCAATGCTGCATTAACTTGAAATGAGATTGTAGCTGACTTCATAAATCACTTACGGAAGAGAAAGATGAGCCACAAATTCGCATAGTGTGCAGCCAAAACGTCGAGTGTAGCGCGTCGTATCTCGTCACAGTCAAACGTGAAAAATATTACTTATTTACTCGGTACTGTAAATAGGTATCGTTCTCCTTCCACCGTTAAAAACATTTTCGATATGTTATCTATATTTGGCACGCAGCATCCTATGTCCTAAAACCCGCCGGCCGCGGTGGCCGTGCGGTTCTAGGCGCTTCAAGTCTGGAACCGCGGGACTACTACGGTCGCAGGTTCGAACCTGACTCGGGCATGGATGTGTGATGTCCTTAGGTTAGTTAAGTTTAAGTAGTTCTAAGTTCTAGGGGACTGATGACCTAAGATGTTAAGTCCCATAGTGCTCAGAGCCATTTGAATCCTAAAACCCACCAAATGTGAACTCGCCAGCGACTGTAAACATGCCTGGTACTTTACTTATTTGTGAAATATTACAATAACTATGGGGAATAATGGAAATACACGTAAACCCTGTTCATTATCATGCTACGATGTCAGTGTATGTCGAAATATATTTGATGAAGAGTTTTCTCAAAATCGAATTAGAAAGACGGAGAACACGCGCGAATCCCTAAACAGTGTTTTTTCTTTCATTTTTACGCGAAAAACGAAGCTTAAGGGAAAAACACGAATTCGGGATAACAGAATTACTTCAATGTTTGTATACCATTATACCATTACGCACAGATATTTCTGCTACACTGTGTGTTAATAAATGATTATGGGGGTTTTAACGCTTTATAACATTTATTATATTACAGTTATAAATTATATGTCAAATGACAGAGCGACTCAAACAGTTTTACCAAGAACCTTATAAATGTTCAATGTGAGCACCATTTGTCACACCGCACACATCAAGTCTATAGCCGAGTTCTCCCCAAACGTTGATAAGTGTGTCTTCAGTGATTGTAGTAACAGCTGCTTCAGTCCTGTTTCTTCATTCAGGGAGGTCTGCTGGTAGCGGAGGCAAGTACACACGATCCTTGATGAAGCCCCAAAGGAAAAAAAACCGCATGGCGTTAGATCGGGTGAACGTGGAGGCCATGCAAAGCAAGCCCTGTCATTGGGCCCCTTGCTGCCTATCCAGCGTTTGTGCTATAGACTTAGTGTGTGCCGTGTGACAAATGGTGCTCACATTGAACATTTATAAGGTTCTTGGTAAAACTGTATGAGTCGCAAGTTGAATGTAATAATTATTATAAAGCATTAAAACCCCGATATTCATTTATGAACACTCTGTATAATAGACGCGTAAAGCGTCTCTTGAGATATTCCCGGAATTGCCAGAGTAGTGCACCTTACTACTTTTATTCTTAGGAAACGGCGGTGTAAAAAATGTTCTGTATATGTCAAACCCTGGTTCGATGTAAGAGGTGGCCTGATGGGCATAATCAGAGCAGGTAAAATAAACAAATACAATAATTATGAAGCACGGAGGAACGTGCAGCCATATGAACAGACGATGGACCAACCATTTACTTTGCTGCATTCCAAAACATAAGCATGGACTGAGAAGACAATCTTGTGAAAGGTCGGTTTACGAAACCAGAAAACGCTAGTGAGCAACAGACATGTACACATCTGAAGCCTGTAATGCAAGAAGAGATCATGGCAGTTGTTCGCTGCTTCGTGAACACGGCAAACTGCTGTATAAATTTCAATAAATAACCACGCATGAGCAAAAGCTGAATATGTGCAAAATTTTAAATGGGCGCATGATACATGCAAAACTCTCAAAAATTTCTATTTATCAAAATTCTTCCAAAAACGTACTGATTACCAATGTTAAATTTCTTTTTCTGACAATCAGATGGCAAGACAGAAGACTGGAAGAGTATCCTGGACGTGAACGTGCTGGGTCTGAGCATCTGCACCAGGGAGGCCGTGCAGGACATGCTGGGCAGGGGCGTCGACGACGGCTTCATCATCCACATCAACAGGTGGGTTACTCCAACCCTACTGGAAAAATGGAATCACCTGCATTCCCAATCACTTAGTATCACCTGTCCAAAGTGATATAGCCTGTTAACAGCCTTTAAGTGTCAAGTGAATTCAACAGCCATATCTGCTTTTGTTGTTGTTGTTGTTGTTGGGGATCTTCATTACTTACACTGAGTTGCTGCGTCTCTCCACGACAGTCTATTGTGCGCAAGTGCCATCAACTCTGAGTAACTATTACAACCTGTATCAATTTGAACCTGCTTACTGTAGTATGGTGTTTGCCCCCTTCTACATTTTTTGCCGTTTACAATTCCTTCAGCTACCACACTGACAATTCCTTAGCGCAATTGGATGTGGTCTAGCAAGCAATCCCTCCCTTTACTCAATTTGTTTTTTGCGTCCATTAAATATCCCAGTGGTCATCAACTGTCCATGCACAAGAACCAATAGTGGCGTTGTGGGGTGGTGCTTGGAGTCGCTTATGTACTGATATTATTAATTATTGATAACCAACGTAAAGTAGTATGTTATGAAGCCCCAATTGACTAGCCATGGAATGGACATGACATGCTGGCCACCGGTCCTCTAGGACAGATCATAAAAAGTCGGAAGTATTCTCCTTTTCATGTTGCTGCGACCCTCAGAGACTCGAAAGTTGTCACACTATAATTGCCTGTTGTGGTGTTGTTTTTTATGGTGTTGTCTGAGTGAGTTGATGATTAATGGTTCAAATGGTTCAAATGGCTCTGAGCACTATGCGACTTAACTTCTGAGGTCATCAGTCGCCTAGAACTTAGAACTAATTAAACCTAACTAACCGAAGGACATCACACACATCCATGCCCCAGGCAGGAGTCGAACCTGCGACCGAAGCGGTCGCTCGGCTTCAGACTGTAGCGCCTAGAACCACACGGCCACTCCGGCCGGCTGATGATTAATTACTTAATGATAGTACACTACTGGCCATTAAAATTGCTACATGAAGATGAAATGCAGATGTAAACGGGTATTCATTGGACAAATATATTATACTAGAACTGACTCGTGATTATATTTTCACGCAATTTGGGTGCATAAGTCCTGAGAAGTCAGTACCCAGAACAATCACCTACGGCCGTAATAACGGCGTTGATACGTCTGGGCATTGAGTCAAACAGAGCTTGGATGGCGTGTACAGGTACAGCTGGCCATGCAGCTTCAACACGATACCACAGTTCATCAACAGTAACGACTGGCGTATTGTGACGAGCTAGTTGCTCGGCCACCACTGACCAGATGTTTTCAATTGGTGAGACATCTGGAGAATGTGCTGGCCAGGGTAGCAGTCGAACATTTTCTGTATCCAGAACCACCCGTACAGGACCTGCAACATGCGGTCGTGCATTATCCTGCTGAAATGTAGGGTTTCGCAGGGATCGAATGAAGGGTAAAGCCGCGGGTCGTAACACATCTGAAATGTAACGTCCACTGTTCAAAGTGCCGTCAATGCGAACAAGAGGTGACCGAGACGTGTAACCAATGGCACACCACAGCATCACGCCGGGTGATACGCCAGTATGGCGATGACGAATACACGCTTCCATTGAGCGTTCACCGCGATGTCGCCAAACACGGATGCGACCATCATGATGCTGTAAACAGAACCTGGATTCATCCGAAAAAATGACGTTTTGCCATTCATGCACCCAGGTTCGTCGTCTGTGATGCAGCGCCAAGGGTAACCGCAGCCATGGCCTCCGAGCCAATAGTCCACGCTGCTGCAAACGTAGCCGAACTGTTCGTGCAGATGGTTTTTGTCTTGCAAACGACCCCATCTGTTGACTCAGGGATCGAGAAGTGGCTGCACGAACCTTCACAGCCATGCGGATAAGATGCCTCTCATCTCGACTGCTAGTGATACGAGGCCGTTGGGATCCAGCACGGCGTTCCGTGTTACCCACCTGAACCCACAGATTACATATTCTGCTAACAGTCATTGGATCTCGACCAACGCGAGCAGCAATGTAGCGATACGATAAGCCGCAATCGCAACAGGCTGCAATCCGACCTTTATCAAAGACGGAAACGTGATGGTGCGCATTTCTCCTCCTTGCACGAGGCATCACAACTGCGTTTCACCAGGCAACGCCGGCCAACTGCTGTTAGTGTATGAGAAATCGGTTGGAAACTTTCCTCATGTCAACACGTTGTAGGTGTCGCCAGCGGCGTCAACCTTGTGTGAATGCTCTGAAAAGCTAATCATTTGCATATCGCAGCATTTTCATCCTGTCGGTTAAATTTCGCCTCTGTAGCACGTCATCTTTGTGGTGTAGCAATTTTAATGGCCAGTAGTGTAATTTGACTTATATATGAAAGCATTATGCAATCTGACACCAGATCACAAATGTTTACCGAATGTTTTGAATGTCTTTTTCTTCTACTCCTTGCTTTGTATTATAACAGCCTTAATTTAATTTCATATCCCTTCCTACAAATATGTACCATATTTAAAGGCGGCTGTCTCTACAATGCGCAATCAGGAATCCATGATACTTCCTTCTGAAATTTATACACTTACGTTCAGAAAAAAAAAAAAAAACAGAACACTTTGAACGACCAGAGATAGGACGTTCATATGTACAGGAAATGTACATTAGGATGTCCTGCAGAAACGATTACAATTTGATTTGAAGGCGCGGGTTGAAGGTCAATAACGATATCGTGGCGCAACACCACTAACCGTTAAAATGTCCCTGAGGCTCTCGTTGTCGCTATAAACTGAAGGTAATGGATCAGTGTGACTTGAGCAGACATATGCGCGGACCTTACCGTGAAATCAGTGACTTTGGCAGCTGCGGCTCTTGCAGGACGAAGTGTTTTAGCAGTGCAACGGATATTTGCACAATGGTTCACGGAAGGCCGTGCAACACGACCGACGAGGTGGGCCAAGTAAAGGCCTTATGGTGTGGGGTGCTGTTTGGTACATCCACAAATCACAGTTGGTGCATGTCCAAGGCGCTGTGACCGATGTGACCTATGTGAAAGACACCCAGTGACTCGTAGCCATGCCCTTTCTGGACAACAACCCAGACGCCATTTTTCAGCAAAACTTTGCACGACCACATGTTGCTGTACGAACATACGTCTGTTTGGTAGCACAGGACGTCAGCATTTCACCCTGGCCCAGCAGATCACCCGACATGTTACCAATCGAAAATGTATGGGATATGGTGAAACGACATGTGCAGCACTGTGACCCAGTGCCAACCGTCACAGGTGAACTTTGGAACTAGGTGAATGCAGCATTGATGACTGTACCACAGGACGCCATTCACGCCTTATACGCATTGATGCCATCACATATGGTACAAGTTATCAGGGCTCATGACGAACCTGGTGCCTATTAGACACACGCTGAACCTGAACTCCTAATAATTTCTGCAGAACACACTAATGTACATGTCCTGTGAATATGAACGTCCTTTCTCTAGTCATTCAAGGCATTCTGTTTTTTTTTCTGACCATGTACCATAGCAGCTGTTCGGTATGAGTTGCGCACATCTGTGACTTGTCAGTTCTGGAAGGGAAACAATGAAACACTTCCCGTCGCACATCGTATAACCCCAAAGTGGCCACGCTATATACCAATCTGCTTCTGAGGTGAGCAGTCAAATGTTCTTACTGTTATCTCCCGGCCAAATTCTTCAACATCAACTAAAATATAGCACATGTTAAAAATTACTGCCTTTTTAAGTATTTTTGTTACTGAGCGGGAAAACAACGCTCTGAAGTTGACGGTTTTGAATTAGCTGCTAGATCCATATCATTATTAAGTATAGCCAACGACCGAAGGGCCACACTAACACTTGATTCAGACTGCATGCGACGCGTAGGCTGCACTTTGTCGATCACTAAAGTATCTGATTTACCCATCCAGTTTTCAGCGGTTTTAAATAGTACACCAACCTAAAAGTCTGTATTGTCTTCGTGTCTATACTGTTTATCATCGACGTTTTACATCTGTACAAGACTGCACTCAAGATAAACGCGTAAGATTCCTTTGCACAGTTCTGTTTTTCATGAACACTTGACTTCTGGACCTGTGCAGGGTGTAATGGGTATTAAGTGCAAATATTTTCACATGTGGTACCTTAATATGTACACACAACAGCGTGATGCTTGCTTATTTCTGTGTCGAACAGTCTTCCCACAAACAAGTCACAAAATTTACTACCTGATGCTTTCTGCATGGACGCACTGCAATACTGATGAACAATGCCTGTCAGTACAGACTAACTGTTTTGCATCCACGTGTCCACACTTCAAGACTTGACCTGCTGCCCAGGGGAAGAAAAGCATTAATGGCTTGCCCTTGCCACATGTACTTGGAGGTACTAACCAACATAAAAACATATGAGCTGTAATGGCTATAATTATTAGTCTGGAAACGATGTAAATACTGATGCAGTGATGTTCAGTACACTTTCCTAAACCACCGTCAAAAATATCTGCACTTATACACCCTACACCCTGTATTTATTAAGATTATTGTTTGTTTCATTGTCCTCTACTAACTGCATTCGTTTGTAGCTATAACAGTTAAACACTTTTATACTTGGACTACTGTAATGGGCCTATCTTGGTTCTGATAACACATTCACCATCCAGTTCACAGTATTTCATCAGCAGTTCTATTCTGTTTTTTATTATTGGTCCTACTCCTTCATTACCCTTATTTCCTCTAGTGTTGATAAGCCAGTATTTACCTGACCGGCAGTACTGTAGTTCCTTGTGTTGAACTTCCTTAATTCCCATTATATCTGACTTCAGCCTGTCCATTTCCTTATCCCAAAGAGTGGAAAATTCGATTAGTATTTAATCTCACAGATTGCCTGACGCAGTCTGGGTTGATACAAATCGTCTACTAGAGTAGTATATGGTGATGGCTTTTAGCGTAGGGCACTCAGATCAGAAGTTTGTTGGAGGCTCCAGTGAAAGACAAAAAGCCTACATCAGTATTGTTTCTGAGTAATCATGTGACTGGTTTCACAATAATGTCAGAGCCACAGGTGACTGGAAAAGCTGTAAAAATGAACACTTGTAGATTACATTCGAGTAGGAACTCATCAACAGCGATGAGAGTTGTTTTATCAGATTCGTTGTCAGTCGTCCCTTAGATATAAATAAGTACGAGAACTTGCTTAACAATGGCGCCAGAAGTGTAAAGTAACATATTTGAGTTTCAGGACTGCGTAGTTCAATCAATAGATCTCGTGTCACATACAAGTTTGTTGAAAGAAGTGCAGTCAAGACATATCTGAATCAAAATCATCATCATGTTGTACAGCTTCCTACTACTCGTAGAGTATCTTGGATTACAGCCACTTCCATTTCCTCCAGTCTCCCAACACCTCTCAGTTCTTACCATGGCCTCGTTTTCTCCACTCTCCTGAACGCTTTCATCCACACGTTTTGCCAGAGAATAATGTTTGCCACACGTGACAATTTCGGTAATGCCACACCTGCTTCCCATGTCGTCCTAAGCGGTGAACACCTCAGGGAGATGAGCGTTCGCTTGCTAGGTATGAGCTTGGTGAACCTGCGTCTCCTGAGCTGGGAAATGGTGAGCGCCGCCAGTCCTCTGGATCTATAAGTTCTGGACACGACTCAGCTAATCACTGTGCAGCGTTGCAGTGAAACGCTCTATGTCACAGGGAATGAGGATCTCGGTTTAACCGCCCTGATCGCTTGGATGTTACAAACCTCGATAATAAAAACCTCAGTGTCATGATGTGCTGCACGCTGATGAGATGTACGGCTGTTGAGGTGGAACAGTCGTTAGCGGGCAACCTCTGGGGAACCTGCCGCACCTCAGTTGTATGAGGCTCACACAAGCATGTGAGGCCCTGTCTGCGTGGACCTATAAGGTAGTGGAAATCAGTGTAAAGGCATGGACATTTATAGGAAAATTAACGTAGTCGGTTGGAATAGATGTGCACATTGTATATGCAACAGTACGAGATCTAGTATGCTGAAAAATGCAGTCAAATGGTAACCCATTTGATATCAGATATCAACGATTCAAATGGTAGAGGGTAGAACTCAGTGCAGAGGCACTTGGCTCTCTGTGGTGTTAGTGTGTGCGTATGTGTCTTTACTGCAGAAAGGAAACAGACACCACTAATGACAGTGCGTATTGTGAACATAAACCAAGATTGCAAGAAGGCCACACGGTAAACAGTTATGAGATGGAAAAGCAAAAATTGGTGAGTACAAGCAAATGGAACTCTCTAATTGTCAGATCGCCAAGAAGTTGAACCGTTGAAGTACAGCGATCGATAATATCGTTAGATCAGGGGCACGGTATGGACAGCACGTAAAATATCGGCAAAGTGGAAATTTATCTGAGGCATCGAAACGGTTCCTCTTGCGCAACTCGTTTCTGACTTAAAGTTTTCGGTAACGCGAACGACAAATTTTACCAAATGAAAACATCTCCCATTCAAGAGACTGCAGAAACCTGTTCTAACATCCAAACATAAACAGGCTGTACTTCAGAATGGGATAAAGTGATCTTCAGTGATGACAAGAAGTTTAATTTACATGGGCGGGATGGATTTCAGTATTACTGGCATGAACTGAGAACAGCTCAGCAGGTAAGAGTGATCAGAAATTTTTGGTGGCAGAAGTGTTACGATTTGAGCGGCCTTCTGAGCTAAAGATAAATCACTCACTGCTTGACTGAGCAGAACAGTGAACTCTTGAATGAACAGTTGGATTATAGAGACAGAATTGATTAGAATGTATGAGAACGTGGGGAATGAAATTGTAACGTTTCCGCAAGATAATGCATCTGTGCATGTTTCTGCTACATCTAAAAGTGCTTTGAAGATAAAGATATTGATGTCTTGCCGTGGCTGCGTGTAGCCTGGATATGCATACTATATAAAACCGTTCCGGAATACATGAAAGGTGTATTTATCGCAATTGGAAGGCAATGTGAGGCCGTATGTGAACTGAAAAGTTCAATACGAGAAGAATGAGCGACAAATTCACTACAAGAACTACAAGAATTTTCGAGTAATTAGGAAGAACAGAAGTTGGGCAAAGTACTAACAAAGGAATAACACAACAGGCAAGTGAGTGTCTTTATACCAGTTTCCACCCAGGAAATGCAAAGGACTTATTTTGCTAGTCATGTATGAAAGAAACTATATAATTGCGTAATGACTGTTTATGTCTTATTTTATCTACTACTTTCGTACTAAATTCAATACAGTATGCTACAAACATCGGCTACTACTTTCGCAGGAACTCCCCCTTTATACTGATTTCCACTACCGCATGTCCCTAACTGTTCGTGGGAACATAGTGGCGAATCATTTTAATAACTCCACTCCTAATGCGATAGAATTAGCGTCTCGGAGTACTCACATCCACTCTTCAAAGCAATTGAGCGAGCCTAAGCCTTGCGAAAAGTCAGATTATTTTTAGCAACGGGGCTCAAGGAGTTAAAAAAATGGACGGTACAAATGGCTTTGAGAACTATTCGACTTAACAGCTGAGGTCATCAGTCCCGTAGAACTTAGAACTACTTAAACCTAACTAACCTAAGGACATCACAAACATCCATGCCCGAGGCAGGTTTCGAACCTGCGACCGTAGTGGTCGCGCGGTCCCAGACTGAAGTGCCTAGAACCGCTCGGCCACACCGGCCGGCTCAAGGAGTCATAAATCAGACTGTGTCTGTTGTGTTGAAGAGGAAGGATGGGACATTTGAAAAAGTGTCCCCTTTTTACGAGTAACAGAACGAGACTAACAGGATGAAGCAGCTGGAACTTCTTAGGAAGTCACAAAAACAGAGTTACTATGGCAAGGGGAAGCATCTTTGACTGGTAATTTAAACGTTCCTGTTCTCGGGTTCGAACCTTGCTACTGCATACATTTGAAATAAAATCATCAGCAATGGCTACTGATAACTTCCGGCATAAGAGGCATAATGTGTGCCCGCATGATACGTGGTCTGTAATTCGAAAAGTGTCGCAACGATCTCTCCGCTGGCAAAAGATCCCGTACTAGGCTTTCACTCAGATCTCTGAGTGGAGACAGCCAAGGGAGAAGTGATCATGAGAAAAACATTGAATTACCAGCAAAACGGTAACGTTGTGCCAGTCGGAGTGTGGAATATCAGAAAATATGAAAGGCAAATGCTAAAGTTTAATGTAGATATAGGAGGGGTCAGTGAAGTGAAATGGAATAGACAAGGAGTTATGGTCAAAAAAGAATAGGGTAATATCGATAGCAGCAGAAAATGGTGTAAAGGGACTAGGAAACATTGTGAGTAGGAAGGTAGGAGAGACAGAGAGTGCGTCACTGTGAATAGTTCAGTAATAGGGTTGTTTTCATCAGAGTCGACAGCGAACCAAACCGACAACATCAGTTTAGATATACACGCCGATGTCGCAGGCAGAAGATGAAGATATAGAGGAAGTGTGTCAGTATATTGAAAGGGTAATGCAATACGTAAAGGGGGATCATAATTTGATAGTCATTGGCGACTGTAATGCAGTTCTATGGGAAGAAGTAGAAGAAAGGGTTACGGTAAAATATGGTCGTTGTAACAGGAATGAGAGGGGAGAGAGACTAAGTGAGTTTTGCAATACATTTCAGCTAGTAATAGCGAATACTCTGTTCAAGAATTACAAGAGGAGGAGGTACACTTGAAAGGGCCGTGAGGTATGGCAAAATTTCAGTTAGATTAATCACGATCAGACAGAGATTCTGGAATCAGTTATTGGATTGTAAGGCATACCAAGGCACCGATACAGATTCAGATCACAATTTGGTAATGATGATGAGTAGGCTGAAGTTCAAGAGACTAGTCAGGAAGAGTTAGTGTGCAAAGAAGTGAGATATGGAAGTACTAAGGAATGAAAAATACGCAGCAAGTTCTCTGAGCCAATAGATACTGCGATAATGAAAAACGTAGTAGGTAGTTCAGCTGAAGAGGGATGATATCTTTAAAAAGAGAAATCACCAAAGGTGGAAATAAAACCATAGGTAGGAGCAAGACAACTGCGAGGAAACCATTGGTAATAGAAGAAATACTTCAGCTGGTAGACGAAAGCCGGCCGTGGTGGCCGAGCGGTTCTATACGCTGCAGTCTGGAACCGCGCGACTACTACGGTCACAAGTTCGAATCCTGCCTCGAGCATGGATGTGTGTGATGTCCTTAGGTTCGTTAGGTTTAAGCAGTTCTAAGTTCTAGGGGACTTACGACTTCAGAAGTTAAGTCCCATAGTGGTCAGAGCCATTTGAACCATTTGATAGACGAAAGAAGGAAATTCAGGAATACCGAAATATGAGAATACAGAAACACAACTCACTTAGGAATGAAATAAATAGGAAGCTCGTGGAAGCTATGGCGAAATGGGTGCATGAAAAATGTGAAGAAATCGAAAAATAAATGATGGTCAGAAGGACTGACTCAGTATGTGGAAAAGCGAAACCATCATTCGATAAATTTAAAAGCAGGATGGTAACGTTAAGGATACAGGGTATTTTTCTATCTCAATATTATGTAAAAATCACCTATACCATTCAGGCACTGTTTATAATGTATATGTTTTACAAATTTTTTGTTGATATAATTTAATTCATCACATTTTCTAAACAAATTAGAAATATTTTGAATATTTTTGAACCTGCTTAAGGTTATAAAAAATTACAAAGAAACTGATGCCATTTTTTTCTAAAATGCTTCCTCAAATTGTGGTACCATTTAATCCATGTTATACACTTGAAGGAGACAAACTTTTTACCAGATATGCATGACATGATGGCTGAGGTACTAGATATATTTAAACCCACCTATGATGTATATTAGAAGGATAAAAGTTTCACATCTTATATTTTAATTTTTATAATTTTTTCCGAATAAAAATGTTATTTTTTTCTGTAATTTAGTAGATTTTGCAGTAAAGCTTTAGGGCTACTACTAAAATATTGACTATTTCAATTCATAGAAAACAAATTAGAGTAATGCTTTAGAACATGAGCTGTTTCAAATGGCAGTGATTTGGCCTCACAACACTGAGATGTGGAGGTGAAGCAGCTTGCAGAAAATGTGAAAAGGTACCCAGTTTCTGACACTGACTGATTATCTCCAGCAATTTGCATGAACTGCTGTGGGAGTCACCCTGTCTGGAGCCAAGAAAGGCAGATTTTCACTCAGAAACGAAAAATTCACGAAATGAAGGTGATCAGGCACATCTCTTATGCTGAAACCAAAAAATAATATAAATCAACGAAACCTCCACTCTTTTGCTCTCCTTCAGTTTACTTAGTGAAGAAACTTACCTGCAACGTAGACACTTTGACACAGATGGAGTCGAGTGAACCATAATTTGCTGCCAGCACCTATAATTGCACCTGTACATACCAAAGTAAATATTGCCAGTGTTACACAAAACTGCCTCACACAGTACATATTACAGCAAAAAATATAATAGATTGCCCCATACATTGCCATTTTATAGCAAAGTTGTAACAAATTGCTCCATGCATCACGATGTTACAGCGAAACTGTAAGAAATTGCCCCATAAGCCAATAAGTTGTAGCAAAATGGTAACAAATTATATCATATATAACTGTGTTACAGCAAAATTATAACAAAATGCCCTCCTATACAGTACTGTTACAACAAATTGTAACAAAGTGCCTGACACATCGCTATGTTACAGCAAAACTGTAACAAATTGCCCCTTACAGACCAGTGTTAATTAAGTCATAATATATTGCTACTTACTTTGCGGATGTATGGTATATACAACTGTTCAATGGTGGTCAGTATAATCCTGACAACAGTGACTACATTTCACTGAAGGCTTAGTGGATGCAATTCTGGTGGCATGATGGTTAGTTGATATAGTGACTGCCATTAACCTAGATGCAACTGGAACAACTACGTTCAGTTGATACAGTGAGTCCCATTATCGCAGACACCATGGTCAGTTAACATAATTACAACTGCTAAGCCACTGACTGTGACTACCATTATCAAAAATACATTTTGATGTGTACCATAACCTGACAATGTATGTCAGCTACTGGATTTCAGTCAAACAAAATTATAACAAATTATGCTATACAGCACCTGAGACCTTGATGGTTATTCGTGTATACACATCCTAGTGCAGAATCACCTCTTACAAAATCATGACGTCATTTCCAGATATACCTCCTAAATTCAGAACACATCTCGACTTGTGTGAGAGCAGGCTAGCTAATTATACTCCCATGTCAATTAGTAGTTTTTTCTGTATCATTGTTACAAATTTACTACAAAGTCCTTATGGAGAGGGTGTTTCTCCCATACAGTCATTTTTTTGTCTATATGATTATGTTCGTATGCACTAGATTTTATAGGGTAGGTGCACCACACACACACACACACACACACACACACACACACACACACACACACATATGGCTTCTGTGTTTCTTATTATTTATAAAGTATTACATGTTGCAGTATATATGATTCATAGTGTAAGAAATTACACATCACTTAACAGTACTTAATGATTTCTTTTTTTATATAAAGTGTTACATGTTGCAAGATATATAAATAAGCTTAAGCATGACTGCAGTTCAAGACCCACATTTGGTGTGGCGAATTCATGCATATAGGCATGCATTGACACACAGCATTTTTCAAAATAACCTGTTGTGTGTTCAGATGTAGAGTGTATAGTTTGATGTGTAAGTGTCATCCACTTGGTTCATACAGTTTCATAAAAACTAGACCTGTATGGCTGCCAGCTTTAGCCTTTTGTCTGTAGGTCTTGTTATAGGGTAGCAAGTATACATTAAATTCTCATTTTAGCAGATATGTGGACTCTGTTTCACTTAAGTTTTTCACCATGTGTAAGAAATAGCTAGTGCAAATTGTATGTTGATATAATTCCCCCAAGGAGACTACTGTATTTCTGTTAAATAGTAGCACTGAATTATGATGTAGTCGCTTCCATTTACTGACAAATTGTGTCACCATATCAACTGACCTTCATTGCCCCAATCAATAGTATCTAGTGTAATGGTTGTAACCATTTCAACTAAGAATAATTGAACCACCTAATAGAATCCTGATTTATGGCAAGCACATCTATTAACTGACCATAACTGCCCCATCCACTAGTATGCCAGTCACCATATCAACTGATAAACATTGCCCCAAATCTGCATTTAGGTTAATGTCAGTCACTGTACAATGACCATTACAGATCCCACAATTGTATTCACCATGCATTTGGGTTAATTTGTGTCACTTCTATTGTGATAATGGTGTCCATCATTGCACCAGTTGTGTCCAGTATGTGTTTGTAATGTGCATGATAAATCTTAAGAATTGGTGTAGCAATGGTGATGAATGAGGTACAGTATTCTGTAGGGCGATTAAATAAAATTTTGCTGCAGCATGACTATTATGTGACACTTTGTTTCAATTTATTTTTATGTTTATCTGTAGTCAAATATAAATGGGTCAATTTTGCTGTAACACGGTGTTGTTTTGGTCAATTTGCTTCAGATTCTCTGTGACATAGTGATGAACATGCACAAACTGTCTTGCAGTTTATATTGTGCATTATCAGCAGAAGCTGAAGAATATCTCTTAGTATAAGATAAAGATAATACCATAGCATGGAGATCAATACAATGCTTTACTGAATTTGATAAACTTTTTAACTGAACAAAAAGATACATTTTTGACTAACAACATACACAATTTACACATGGGAATAATATTGTTACTTTTTGTACAAATAGAACATTATTCTGGTCAATAAGTTCACTTTAAGCTGTGTGTTATTTAGCAGAAGTGTAATATTTTTTTGTATTGTCAATGAACAATTATATATGTATTTTGATAGTTAAGACAGATAAGTTAATTTCGGGGCAAGGACGAATTTTCAGTCATGATTATGAATCTGTAATTAGTCTTGCATATTACGATAACCAACCATCATTTGTTCTGCACTTGAAATCTTCAGGTATTATGATACATTATTTTATTTTTATGCAAAGCTAATGCTTTTTATACATCGAATTTCCTCTCAGTATGTGGAAGCTTGTTCGATATTTCCCTCTAGCCAGGTTATATTTTGACTGCATTCTGTATTTTTTGCAATATGAGAGTTATACTTTTGTACTATGAGAATGTATAGTTTAAGCGATATAACAAATTAAGGGCTTTGTGAAAATACATCAATTTTAATACAGTCTCTTGTGATAAAGTGTTGGGAAACGTGACATCAGTGTACTGAACAGCAGATATGTCCAAGTGAAAACAGTCATTAAAAATCTAAATTAGCCAATCTACAATATTGGTTATATTTTTCTAGTGTAAAACATGACGCATTTTTTTCTTACCTCTTAAATGTGCTTGATGAGGTGAAGCATTATTTAATACTTTTAACAACGGAAGATGACCAAAATTCCTTCTGTTTATCTTCATTTACATAGCACCACGTGTACCTGAGATTGAATGCCAACACTCTTTACATATTTTGACACATGCTTTAGGCATGAAAGTAAAAAAAAAGGTTCAAATGGCTCTGAGCACTATGGGACTCAACTGCTTAGATCATAAGTCCCCTAGAACTTAGAACTACTTAAATCTATCTAACCTAAGGACATAACACACATTCATGCCCGAGGCAGGATTCGAACCTGCGACTGTAGTGGTCGCGCGGTTCCAGACTGCAGCGCCTAGAACCGCTCCGCCACTCTGGCCGGCGCATGATAGTAACGTTGTGATACTCAACATAAAACAGTGTGTGGGTTGCTGACAATTTTTGATATACATATAAGTGTTGTGAGCTACTCCCTTGATGTATTTTGATCAACATTTTAAAACTGAAGATAACTATCTGTTACTTGACATAAACAATGAGTGCGTTTTTATCTTATTCCTCCTAAAAAGGTACTCGATCAGGTTCGTACTCACGAAGAGTCCGATTTTGGGCCACCATGAAGTGTCAGCTGCCTGAGTAGCATGGTACTTTAGCAAAGTACTTCCGTTTTGTGTAGTTACCACACAATTTACATTTCTTACATACCTTGGCATATAGCTTAGAAGCAAAATAACATTGTGACACTCGACTTAAACATTGTGTTGCTAATATGTTTTCAGATACATTGCAGAAGTGGTGTTATTGGAAGCGACACAATGTAGATATGTGGAAATAACATTATGGAAAATAAAAAAAACTTTCTGTATGTGTATGCACCTAATGCATCTTTTACATAGATTAGATATAGATGTAACCAGTGTGTGTGTGTGTGTGTGTGTGTGTGTGTGTGTGTGTGTGTGTGTGTGTGTGTGTGTGTGTGTGTGTGTGTGTGTGTGTACACACATATGGCTACGAAATGTTGATAAATAGTGCAGACAGTCTGGCTGTAGATGTATTTAACTTGTGGGATCCATTATACAAAGATCCAACAACCTCTTTGACAAGTGCTACTTACTTTGCCAAGCTACACCTGTATTGGCTATATCCTTATACTTTTTTCATAATTAATCGATTAATTTTAAACATGATGCATTATTTATATTGGTTGGATATGCCTCAAGGTGGAGGCTCAACAGCTCAACAGCTACATTGTGATTAGCTATTTCTTTTAAATTGGCAGTAAAGTACTGTGATGTCATTGGCTACTTCATGTAATTGACCACCATTGTTCCAAGTAAGACGTGTGAGTTCTTCGATTGTGACAATATAGAAAGGGGGGATAGCTTGTGACATCATTGATATGGCAATGAGCTGTTCACATGGCTATATGTAAATAGGCAAAGTGCTGCAGCATTCCAAATCAATCCTACTTAGAGTCACTGCTTGTTTGCTGGGTATGTTACAGTTTCACCAGAGCTCCCATTTGCTGCCACTCTTCAAGGCTCCTCTGAGCTTTCATAGCAGCAGTAGGTCATGGACGCCAACTGCCCACGACTAGAACGAGAAGTTGGACTTTGGAAGGCATATGTGATTAAAAGGTGCGGGGTTTGATCGTGAATAAAACATATACAACGTCTGAAAAGTATTGGCTTATGTACTGGCTCGTTAATCGACATCAGATTTTCTATTGTTGTTAATGAGACAAATCGCAAACCAATAGGAGAACAGTGTCCTCGTATGGATACATTAATTCATACCTGGATCCATAATTTAGATCAGTGTAATGTCACTGACAGCAACAATAGCAGACACAGACAATGTCGTATCGAGTAGGAGCATAGACAAATTGATTGAGGGAAATCAATGACATTCTTTGATTTAGTTTAGTGTTCACTAGATTGCATTACACATGTGAATACTGTGGCGATATGTTAGAGGCAACTTGTACAAACACCAGAACGCAGTTCTAGAAGTCCAAGGACGTGAAAAGGGCAGTAACTGAGAGTTAGATAGGTTTGAAAAAGTAACTAGGAGAAATGAAGGCAGTTAAAACTCAGAGAGAAGTAATAGAAGTTTAATGGAAGTGTAATTCGGTTGGAGACGGTAAAGGACTTGGGGGATGAGTTAAACTGAATGGATAGTGTCTTCAAAAAAATTATATGGCAAAAAGAACCGAAAGTAAAACATGGTTAAGTGAGTGTACTCAAATTAAGTAAAACGATGCACAGGGATAAAACTAAAAGCAGTGGACAGATTTTGAACTCTGGCCTTCAAATACCTGGTGATGGCAGGGAAACTAAGTTCTCTTCAAAAAGAAAATTTTTTCCCATGAAGACACAAATTTGGGCGATAGGAAGCTTTTTATGAAGGTATAAGTTTGGAGTGTAGCCTTGTATGTACGATAAACGTACAAATAAATGGTGATGATTGATGGTGTTAGTTATCAAGCGATACTGAATCGAATTTTGGAGAAAAGAGGTTATTGGCATCATTTGACTGAAAGAAAGAATAGATTTATAAGAAGTAACCTGAAGTATTAACGAATTAGTAATTTAGTATTTGGACAGAGTTTAGAACTGTCAAGTCTGCAGAGAAATCGGAGGCCTAAATAGTGTAAGCAGGTTCAAGAGGATGTCCAATTTAGGTTCAGCAAGTATCCTGCTATGAAGATACTTATACAAGGTAGAGTAACGTGGAGAACTTCATCAATCAGTCTTCACGTTGATGAGTACAACAACATCTGATATGTAACAGTGAAATATCCAGCCGATGACTTTTCATTTGAGAAATGTTCTAGTTGCCGGTACAGACTGCTCAAGAGCAAAGTTTTGGAGTGCAGCTTTTCTCCTGATCAGGCCGTCGACTACGACGTCCGAGTCCTGCAACTATCTGTTCTATATTCCAGCATCTCAGGACATGTACCGCCGTACACTGCTGGAGCGGCGATGTATGCTGCCAGCAAGCACGCAGTGAAAGTCTTGCTGGAAGGGCTGAGGAAAGATCTAATCGCCAGGAGTAGCCAGATACGAGTTGGGGTAAGTCATCTAATATGGTCACAACAATACAGCAGATGCGTACAAACCCTGCTTCTGCACTGAGTGAACCTAAATAACGCTAGGGCAGTCTGAAGAAAGTGTCATTTTAATATTCGTTCATCTTACTATGATGAAACTGCAATGCTCGTACAGCTTAACACACAGCTTGTAAGACAGGGAGGTGAACTGCGGCTCTACGGATCTGGTGGGAACAGTTATTCATTCTTTTCGTAATTTTTTTCCCAAACGATGCAGTGAATCCAGGAATGCTGCGCCTAATAAGAAATTTGAACGTAAATCAGTAATGTAGTTTCTTCAAGATAGATATTGCCAAAAATCTGATGAGCAACGGCACTGCAAGATGAAACCCAGAAACTGAGGAAGAGAAAGGTGATGAAGGAAAGAGCAAACGGAAGAGACAAGCAATTCAGCCACTGCTATTACTTTCCAAGAAAAAAAAATATGCTCTGCATGTTTCAAAAAGTGGCAACTGGGAAAAAGCAACAGATCAGAGTGGAGAGGATGGTATTTTCAAACTTGGCAGTGTGAGATGTTTTGATTGTAAGAGACTCTTTTTGCGTTACTTCAGAAAATAATTCTTTGAAATGGTGTCATAATTACGAAATACAGTAATTTGTCTTAACTTGTAATGTAACTATTGCAAATTTTCACATTTTTCGATGTTTGTCAACAATTTCATCTCTGTAAAGAATACTAAACAACAGTGAGACAAATTTAACTATTTTGTACACTGTACAGGCTAAAAAGGGTTTATACACCATTAGTTAAGTAAACTGAAACATTATTCATTAAATCCGTTAGCAAACACATATGATAGATGACCTACAAAATTGTGTAGCGAAAACAAGCAAAATACTAATATCATCACGTGTAGTACCTGCCAAAGTGTTAAAGACTTTTCAACTAAACACACTTTATAAATTTGGTTTCAGGTCTCAATCACAAAATGAAATAAACAATTAGCCAACTATTAAGTGAAATCACATATCTTGCCAGTTTCCGTGGGAGTCAATTAGGTTTTACAAAAATGTGCTCTCCAAAAATCAGCAAATTCTAAAGTAAATTACAAAGACAAGAATAACTTTATACAACAACAGTGGCAGTTAAAAGTATTAGTCAAATAAAAGTAGCTTTAAGTAACAGTTTTACTATAATGTGAATAGATTCTGTATTTCGACATAACTGGCATCGAGGAGTTTGACTGAATGATATTTAAAAGTTTGACACCACAAACGGTCGTCAAGCCACAGTCACTAAAACAATGAAATTCTTAAAAGGTTGCATAATTAGTTTCGTTCCACTGAGTCATCATTTTCAAATGTAATCACGAACCTAGAAAACTGCCTTAATAATTGCAAGCACACTTCTCTGAAATATTATGAAGAATACATTAAAACTAGTAAACCTATGCAAAAACAGCAGAAACGGGACACAAGACGTCATGACAATTTTTAACAGATCAGTCATTTCACACCTTAATGCAGTGTAGATGAAACAGCATCTGGACGAAAGATATATGAGTAGCCCCTATGCAAAAGCTGCTAATGCATTTTTTGTTGATTTTGAGTTGAGCACACTATAATAAAGATTTTTTCTGCGCCGAAACGATGGAACAGGTTTCACGGTGCTAATCCTGCTATATACCTTTGGAATTGGAATCTTGTTAGATTGCAAAAGCCTCTAACTGCTCGTTGTCTTCGGGTGCAAAGTCCGCTAAATGTCCAAAGTCTGCAAAGCGCGCCACGTTCTATAGGCGTGGTAGTTGTGTGCCATGTCCGGACGCAAGGAACGCCAACTGACATCTGACATCAGACTTAACAATCTAGACATTCAAAGCTACCTTTCAGTTTGTTACGATTCTAAGGGATATTTTTCTTTTTCGGAGTTTGGTTGGCTACGCTGTAACGAACGCGTACGCAACAATGAAGCTCTCGCAGCCCATGCATTGTTGAAATGTGCGCCGGTAAGCACAGTTCAGCTGGTCACTAGGATGTTTTTTGATGTATTTGCTTGCGTGTTTTGAAGAAAACAAGTTATTTTGCGTACAGTTTAAATGCAGAAGACGGTACAAACAAAGTGGGAGTAATTGAAACAATAAGAATTTTGCAAGGAGTCTAACCTACCGTAGCAGTTGCAGATGACCAGATAGAGGACGACAGCCCCTCATGGAAAAGGAAGAGGCATCCTGATCAGTGAGACAGAAACGTTTCCAGAACAGAAAGTTAAGAACATGAAAAGTATTACTAAAGCAGTGTGATGCAATGAACATAGTGTTTACACTAATTGTTATGACGTACGTGGAAGGATTAGGGAAAGTAGCTGGAATTTCCAGATTCAGAAAGTCAAAAAAATTGTGTTCACCAAAAGCATAAACAAGACGATTTGTCTAGTTCGTGGAGAGCCCTTCCACAGCTTTGAAGATGGGGCATCCTGAAAAGGGGAAAATTTTCAGCAAAGGAAACAGTGCAGCACCAATCACAGCTGTGTAAAACTTTAAGAAGCCACACTCGGAAACACCAAAAAGCTGTTATAGCTCCACTTTGGTGAAAACTGGGGGACCAACGACAAACTCGCTGCTGCCGCTGGCAGTCATCTGAAGATGCGGGAAGCGATTTTGAGCTGATGGGTAGTGTTGGGGTCGATGTCACTTGAAAGCAATTTCCAGCTAATTTCATTTTGTAGAACTTTTTGGTGCTATTTGAACTAAGATGCAACTTTCCGCCACTTTTATTATTTTCCAAAATTATTTCCGTGTTTTACTAAGATGCAGTTACAAGCTTATTTTATTTTCTAGTATATCTTTTGGTGTCAACAACTGGATGGTGTACTTTTTTTCTAAAAAAACACAATTTTGAGCATTCATATCTGTTCTCTTTTTTACGTTGAATAAGTCAGTTTTTCCCGGTAAAATAATGTCCCCTTCTTATTTTTATAAGCCAATTTTGTAGGATTTTCAGATTTCTCTTTGAAATAAAACGTATTCCTTTTATATTCGCAATAATTAAATTCCACCTTCAGGTTATTCCTAACATAGCAACGAATAGCGGATTTTTGCAACCGAATGTTTGTTTTGTAATTGGATCGATACATTTGCAAAATCCCCTAAATGTATAAATCTGGTGCAAAGAGAGCTAAGTCAGTATTTCACTTAAGATTTTAACGTATAAAACATAATCACAGATTTCAGCCTCTAATATGGTGTAATTAATTATTTTTTTACTTATTTTTTGAAAAGAAATGGAGTCTTTAACTTTAATAGTTTGGGCGGGATGAGTTTTCCTGTATTATCTCAGTTTCACTTATCATACAGTTAGCGGCTTTCGCATCTGGGTTACTCTTAGAATTTTGTATTATGTCCTGCAGTGATTCAACTATCATTTTTGTGCTAGCGCAAGTGGGAGTGCATCGTCATTGTAATAATTCACTATCAACACACAGTACGACTGCGTGCTGTGTTGTAGGTTTGGGCTTGCTGCATGTTATAGGAGTGGGACGTGTGATCCTACCTTTGCAAAATGATCGTTGTATCGCTGCAGGACGTAATGCAAGGATATATAATATCTTTCATCCCGATGGAGTTTTCATGTACACTGCATTAAGGTGTGAAATGATTGATCAACCAGAAATTGTCATGACTTCATGCGACCCGTTTCTGCTACCTTTGCTTCTGTTTACTGGTTTTAGTGTATTTTCCGTAATATTCGAAAGATGTGTGGTTACAATTTTTAATGCGTATTTCCAAGTTTGTGATAACATTTGAATATGACGACTGAGTGCATCGAAACTAGTTACGCAACCTTTTAAAAATTTCATTGTTTTGGTGATTCTGGCTTGACGAACTTTGAGATGTCGAATAAACGTTTTAAATGTGAGTAGATGTGTTTAAGTCCCCGTAATGGTAGATCTGAAATTTATAGCTGACACTCTTCTATTGGTACACAAATAAAATTAACGTCTTCGAAAAATTAACGTGCGACATGAATATTTTTTATACTCTGGACAAAAGATTGTTATAACCAATTGCACATCGTAATGAAGAGAGATGCCAACAGAAAATTAAAATGATAAATGTGGGTCAAGGTTTCACGTAGAGCGATTAGATGGACCCTTGGAAGGGTAACGTTGCACATGTGATATTTTTGTTACATGAAGAAATTATCAGTTGTATCTCCTTTAAAAACTCAAAAACTTTACATATTTAGTTTTTTTACAGCTGTATGTTTGCACTCACTTTTATTGCGTAAAACTGCATCATTCTTCAGCTTCGTGTTATAACCGAAATCGTATTCCATCGATTTCCGTTGAAAGAACAAATATTACTACACGGCTATGCTAGTTGTAACTAAGTAATGAACATTTCATTGCAGCAAATTTCCCCTGGACTGGTGGATACCGAAGGAGTGAGGAAAACGTTGCCAGAGCTCGACTTGCCCGAAGAAGTAAAAGAGTCGCCTTTCTTGTGTCCAGAGGACATTGCTGACGCTGTTGTTTACATGCTGTCGCGGCATCCGCGTGTGCAGGTCAGTAGTGCTGTTTTCTGCCACCTGCAATCCTGGTATCACACTCCGAGTAACTAAGTGGGAACACATGACATTGCGGTAGTTGGACATCGCATTATGCGGCTACCCAACACTTGTATTGAATGGTGACTAACCCCCTGTTAATTTCTTCCCCTTCACAGTTAACGAACGTGACTCCATTTACCATTTATTGCTACGACACTGCTAATTTGGGATCGAACACGAGCAGAATTTTTTTTTGATTGAATCTGAAGCCAGTTTTATAGATGATACATTCTGAATTTAGCATGCATTTAAAAAATTTACTCCATTTACCAATAGCCATCGTCATTCCGTTTCATACTCAGCTCTAGCGCTTACGCGGACGGACTCGTGCTGTACTGACGCTACACCCCGCTCGCCTTCCGCGACCATCAGTGTCACCCTCGCTCCGTTATTGTTAGCCAAAAGTCTGCCAGATATTACGGAAGATGCTTTTTTCATTCTAAGCTTGCTGGGAAGCGACATCAAAATGACGTATACTCGTCCAGCACATTTGTCATCAACTGTCGAGTTTCCTCGTCACATCGAGTTTTCTGGAAGTCGTCATTTTGACGTCACTTCTCAATAAGCTTTGAGAGCTCCTTGGCACGTCACTCACCAGACCTAAAAATAAAATAAAAAAGATGTCAAAACCCTCATATCTCGAGGTGTAAAGACACGGGATCCCTATAATGCAGCTTGTTTAGGATCGCGTCAGTGGCCGTTGGTTTAGCGACACTAGAGCAAACCGCAACCTGGAGTGCGGATTTAAAATTTCGAATGTTGTCGCCTAGGCGTCAAGCTATGGAATACTACAAAAAACTGAAACCGATCACCACACATCGAATGTACTGACAACGTCAGTAGGAAAGTTGCCTACTGTTTATCGACGAACGAATTTGTTATTGGCTTCAAGACTGTGCTGTGTTGAGAATGACATTTGATGATGCAATATCACCAGACCAGGCGCTCCTATTTGAAACATGTCTCTACATGACGCCGGAGAGTATCGTATAATAAATTCACATACACTACGACAACACCTTGTTTGTTGCGATTGCCAACACTCGAAATGAATAGTGCTTAAAAATTTATCAATTTTTTGGGTTTTCACCAGATTAATCTTTGACTTAAACCTGACGCTGTGCCAGAGATGTTCTAACGTTTTGACGACTTAAAGTGCGAGTGTGGTCTGGGTTATACTGATTTATTTCCCCAGACCACATTCCTCTACTTTACGAGATGACTTACTTGGGATTTGCAGCCACTCTCCTTTACTGGATAGCTGGCTGCTGGAAACTCTCTCGACTTGTTCTCCGTCGAATAACGCTAGGTACAGGAACTTTCAAGCCTCTTTCTACTATTGAAACAAGTAGCCATACAATTTTACGTTTCGTCAATCACAATCAACGATGCATTTGACTTTCAAGCACAAAAAAAGTTATCACTTTCAACATAATATGTAACTTCAGTAGGTCTCTCGTATAGTCGTACGTTAGAAACAAATCGATTTACATTCGAAAGAAAGTCTGCTTAGACACCATGACTTTTAGAAAAGGAGATTGAAAAAACATCTTGCCTCTAACAATGCTGAGTCAAGAGTCTATATGAGTACCTTTTCAACTGTTCTTGTTTCGCATAACAATAGTCAGTGACACAATATGCACAAAGCTGCATATAGATTCCATGGTTCTTCCATACATACACACTAACACATCCTTGGATTGCCCGACAGGTACCCGTCGGTGCCGTCTTCCCGTGACTGATTTTAAACCTGCAAACACAAACATGTGAAGCGCAGGAGGTAGGATTTTACCATCCCACACTCGTATCTAGAATATCGTGTGTTCGAGACGGTAGAAGGCCGAGTGGTTCTACAATTTACACAGAAATTCTGGAATCATTACATATGCCCCCCCAGGCCAATATTTTATACATAATCATTATTTACATGTTATTGTTGTGGTCTTCAGTCCTGAGACTGGTTTGATGCAGCTCTCCATGCTACTCTATCCTGTGCAAGCCTCTTCATCTCCCAGTACCTACTGCAACTAACATCCTTCTGAATCTGCTTAGTGTACTCATCTCTTGGTCTCCCTCTACGATTTTTACCCTCCATGCTGCCCTCCAATCCTAAATTGGTGATCCCTTGATGCCTCAAAAGATGTCCTACCAACCGATCCCTTCTTCTGGTCAAGTCGCGCCACAAACTTCTCTTCTCCCCAATTTTATTCAATACGTCCGCATTAGTTGTGTGATCCATCCATCTAATCTTCAGCATTCCTCTGTAGCACCACGTTTCGAAAGCTTCTATTCTCTTCTTGTCCAAACTATTTATCGTCCATGTTTCACTTCCGTACATGGCTACACTCCATACAAATACTTTCAGAAATGACTTCCTGATACTTAAATCAATACTCGATGTTAACAAATTTCTCTTCTTCAGAAACGCTTTCCTTGCCATTGCCAGTCTACATTTTATATCCTCTCTACTTCGACCATCATCAGTTATTTTGCTCCCCAAATAGCAAAACTTCTTACTACTTTGAGTGTCTCATTTCCTAACCTAATTCCCTCAGCATCACCCGACTTAATTCGACTACATTCCATTATCCTCGTTTTGCTTTTGTTGATGTTCATCTTATATCCTCCTTTCAAGACACTGTCCATTCCATTCAACTGCTCTTCCAAGTCCTTTGCTGTCTCTGACAGAATCACATTGTCATCGGCGAACCTCAAAGTTTTTATTTCTTCTCCATGGATTTTAATACCTACTCCGAATTTTTCTTTCGTTTCCTTTACTGCTTGCTCAATATACAGATTGAATAACATCGGGGAGGGGCTACAACCCTGTCTTACTCCCTTCCCAACCACAGCTTCCCTTTCATGTCCCTCGACTCTTATAATTGCCATCTGGTTTCTGTACAAATTGTAAATAGCCTGCCGCTCCCTGTATTTTACCCCTGCCACCTTTAGAGTTTGAAAGAGAGTATTCCAGTCAACATTGTCAAAAGCTTTCTCTAAGTCTACAAATGCTAGAAACGTAGGTTTGCCTTTCCTTACTCTTTCTTGTAAGATAAGTCGTATGGTCAGTATTGCCTCACGTGTTCCAGTGTTTCTACAGAATCCAAACTGAACTTCCCCGAGGTCGGCTTCTACTAGTTTTTCCATTCGTCTGTACAAAATTCGTGTTAGTATTTTGCAGCTGAGGCTTATTAAACTGATTGTTCGGTAATTTTCACATCTGTCAACACCTGCTTTCTTTGGGATTGGAATTATTATATTCTTCTTGAAGTCTGAGGGTATTTCACCTGTTTCATACATCTTGCTCACCAGATGGTAGAGTTTTGTCAGGACTGGCTCTCCCAAGGCCGTCAGTAGTTCCAATGGAATGTTGTCTACTCCCGGCGCCTTGTTTCGACTCAGGTCTTTCAGTGCTCTGTCAAACTCTTCACACAGTATCATATCTCCCATTTCATCTTCATCTACATCCTCCTCCATTTCCATAATATTGTCCTCAAGTACATCGCCCTTGTATAGACCCTCTATATACTCCTTTCACCTTTCTGCTTTCCCTTCTTTGCTTAGAACTGGGTTTCCATCTGAGCTCTTGATATTCATACAAGCCTTTCTCTTATCTCCAAAGGTCTCTTTAATTTTCCTGTAGGCAGTATCTATCTTACATTTGTCCGCTAGCCATCCCTGCTTAGCCATTTTGCACTTCCTGTCGATCTCATTTTTGAGACGTTTGTATTTCTTTTTGCCTGCTTCATTTACTGCATTTTTATATTTTCTCCTTTCATCAATTAAATTCAATATTTCTTTTGTTACCCAAGGATTTCTACTAGTCCTCGTCTTTTTACCTACTTGATCCTCTGCTGCCTTCACTACTTCATCCCTCAAAGCTACCCATTCTTCTTCTACTGTATTTATTTCCCCCATTCCTGTCAATTGTTCCCTTATGCTCTCCCTGAAACTCTGTACAACCTTTGGTTCTTTCAGTTTATCCAGGTCCCATCTCCTTAAATTCCCACCTTTTTGCAGTTTCTTCAGTTTTAATCTACAGGTCACAACCAATAGATTGTGGTCAGAGTCCACATCTGCCCCTGGAAATGTCTTACAATTTAAAACCTGGTTCCTAAATCTCTGCCTTACCATTATATAATCTATCTGATACCTTTTGGTATTTCCAGGGTTCTTCCATGTATACAACCTTCTTTCATGGTTCTTAAACCAAGTGTTAGCTATGATTATGTTGTGCTCTGTGCAAAATTCTACCAGGCGGCTTCCTCTTTCATTTCTTGACCCCAATCCATATTCACCTACTACGTTTCCTTCTCTCCCTTTTCCTACACTCGAATTCCAGTCACCCATGACTATTAGATTTTCGTCTCCCTTCACCATCTGAATAATTTCTTTTATTTCATCATACATTTCTTCAATTTCTTCGTCATCTGCAGAGCTAGTTGGCATATAAACTTGTACTACTGTAGTAGATGTGGGCTTCGTATCTATATTGGCCACAATAATGCGTTCACTATGCTGTTTGTAGTAGCTTACCCGCATTCCTATTTTCCTATTCATTATTAAACCTTCTCCTGCATTAATCCTATTTGATTTTGTGTTTATAACTCTGTAGTCACCTGACCAGAAGTCTTGTTCCTCCTGCCACCGAACTTCACTAATTCCCACTATATCTAACTTTAACCTATCCATTTCCCTTTTTAAATTTTCTAACCTACCTGCCCAATTAAGGGATCTGACATTCCATGCTCCGAGCCGTAGAACGCCAGTTTTCTTTCTTCTGATAACGACATCCTCTTGAGTAGTTCCCGCCCGGAGATCCGAATGGGGGACTATTTTACCTCCGGAATATTTTACCGAAGAGGACGCCATCATCATTTAATCATACAGTAATGCTGCATGCCCTTGGTAAAAATTACGGCTGTAGTTTCCCCTTGCTTTCAGCCGTTCGCAGTACCAGCACAGCAAGGCCGTTTTGGTTATTGTTACATGGCCAGATCAGTCAATTATCCAGACTGTTGCCCTTGCAACTACTGAAAAGGCTGCTGCCCCTCTTCAGGAACCACACGTTTGTCTGGCCTCTCAACAGATACCCCTCCATTGTGGTTGCACCTACGGTACGGCTATCTGTATCGCTGAGGCACGCAAGCCTCCCCACCAACGGCAAGGTCCATGATTCATGGAGGGGGGGGGGGGAGGATTATCTACATAATATCATTTATAATAACATTTCATATCTTAACAGTATACATTTCTTACATATGCTTGTATACATATCTTTCCTTTGAGAAACAATTCTCTGTCCTTCCTTGCACAATCTTTGGCTTATTTTTTCTCTACTCTTTTCTTATTTTACTTTGTTATTAAGACATAAGCATTTATTCGTTGGTTTAGTCAGCTTTACTAATGTTTAGTAATTGTGAGAACTCTTTTTCATTTCTTTAATTTTTTTTCAATCGTAAACTTCAGGTGTTTAGGACACATGAGTAGCCTCTTTCTATTCTTACCTTCTGTATTACTTTCTCCTAGTATGCACCATTTTCAATGTTTTTAGCTTGGAGGAACTCTGGGAGAAGTGAAAGTGTTCTTTTCACACTCATTCTCTTTCACGAAACATAATAATGCAAGTCGTTCATAGAATTTACACTTTCCAGAGTAATTCATATACAATTTGTGACTTTTGTCACGATACTATCCCCTTCTCCAAGGATCAGCTCCTATTCCTTGCTTGTGGATTGACCTTATGAGAGCACTTTCTCTTTTCATTCTGGTAACTATGCCCCTTACAAAACATCTCTATTTTTTAGAGCACAGATCATCCTAGCTCCACGTAGATACGTCTGCCATTTATACTTAATGAAAGTTGAGTATGCCCCCCTTATCCTTTCTGAGTACGCTTCACAGTTCATTACCCTAATATACGTTTCTATGTATACCATAATTAAGTATCTTCTGGTAAAGCTATAAATCTGTTTCATACTTCTCATTCATCCTTTAATATACCATTCACTGCCTACAGTCCTCCTCTACTTATCAACTTCTATACTTTCAGTAGATATTATGTCCATATACAGGGTGTTACAAAAAGATACGGCCAAACTTTCAAGAAAAATTCCTCACACACAAAGAAAGAAAATATGTTATGTGGACATGTGTCCGGAAACGCTTACTTTCCATGTTAGAGCTCATTTTATTACTTCTCTTCAAATCACATTAATCATGGAATGGAAACACTCAGCAACAGAACGTACCAGCGTGACTTCAAACACTTTGTTACAGAAAATGCTCAAAATGTCCTCCGTTAGCGAGGATAAATGAATCCACCCTCCGTCGCATGGAATCCCTGATGCGCTGATGCAGCCCTGGAGAATGGCGTATTGTATCACAGCCGTCCACAATATGAGGGCGAAGAGTCTCTACATTTGCTACCGGGGTTGAGTAGACAAGAGCTTTCAAATGCCCCCATAAATGAAAGTCAAGAGGGTTGAGGTCGGGAGAGCGTGGAGGCCATGGAATTGGTCCACCTCTACCAATCCATCGGTCACCGAATCTGTTGTTGAGAAGCGTACGAACACTTCGACTGAAATGTGCAGGAGCTCCATCGTGCATGAACCACATGTTGTGTCGTACTTGTAAAGGCACATGTTCTGGCAGCACAGGTAGAGTATCCCGTATGAAATCATGATAACGTGCTCCATTGAGCGTAGGTGGAAGAACATGGGGCCCAATCAAGACACCACCAACAATGCCTGCCCAAACACTCACAGAAAATCTGTGTTGATGACGTGATTGAACAATTGCGTGCGGATTCTCGTCAGCCCACACATGTTGATTGTGAAAATTTACAATCTGATCACGTTGGAATGAAGCCTCATCCGTAAAGAGAACATTTGCACTGAAATGAGGATTGACACGTTGTTGGATGAACCTTTCGCAGAAGTGTACCCGTGGAGGCCAATCAGCTGCTGATAGTGCCTGCACACGCTGTACATGGTACGGAAACAACTGGTTCTCCCGTAGCACACTCCATACAGTGACGTGGTCAACGTTACCTTGTACAGCAGCAATTTCTCTGACGCTGACATTAGGGTTATCGTCAACTGCACGAATAATTGCCTCGTCCATTGCAGGTGTCCTCGTCGTTCTAGGTCTTCCCCAGTCGCGAGTCATAGGCTGGAATGTTCCGTGCTCCCAAAGACGCCGATCAATTGCTTCGAACGTCTTCCCGTCGGGACGCCTTCGTTCTAGAAATCTGTCTCGATACAAACGTACCGCGCCACGGCTATTGTCCCGTGCTAATCCATACATCAAATGGGCATCTGCCAACTCCGCATTTGTAAACATTGTACTGACTGCAAAACCACGTTCGTGATGAACACTAACCTGTTGATGCTACGTACTGATGTGCTTGATGCTAGTGGTGTAGAGAAATGAGTGGCATGTCAACACAAGCACCGAAGTCAACATTACCTTCGTTCAATTGGGCCGACTGGCGGTGAATCGAGGAAGTACAGTACATACTGACGAAACTAAAATGAGCTCTAACATGGAAATTAAGCGTTTCCGGACACATGTCCACATAACATCTTTTCTTTATTTGTGTGTGAGGAATGTTTCGTGCAAGTTTGGCCATACCTCTTTGTAACACCTTGTATACTACTTACGTCGTACTATCCTTCAGTTCATCAGAATTTTTATTGCACTGACGTTTCTTAATCATCAACCTGACTAATTCTTCTCCTACTTTCGTCTTCTTTCTTTGCTCACGCCTCTCTCTTATTTATCCATTACTCATTACTACTATACAGTTGTTCGTTATGTATTTGCACCTCTTCTTATGTATATTCGATGTAGAATCGTCATAACTCCCCATATACGTGCACATAATTCCCTATGTACACACGTTTTCCCCATAACACACGTCTTCTATAATTTAATGTTTGCATAGAAATGTATATCTGTGTGAATGTGGATGTGTGTTCGTGTAGTCTGATTCTTCGGCCTTCTTATCTAAAGATAAGATGTAGGTTATTAGTAAGACAGGTTCTCAATATGAGAAGTAAGAAAGGAAAAAATAGATGTGCTTGCTAGGAAGAGAAAAAAGATAGCCCCTAAGACAGGAAACCCTTCCCACACCCCTTCCCCAGGATCCCTACTTCTCAGGTACTCGAGTGAGATGCTGGAGGAGGTTTGGTGTTAAATCGTCTCCTACAGAACGGACTTGTCCCACATTCACCCTTTGAAGTCCCTGAAGGAAATCCTAGCAACCCTAAGCAAACGGCAAATGAAGAAGAATCAGGCACACATGTTTGTGACGGTTGCTTGAAAGTTGTGATGTGTGTTTTGTGTTAGTCATGATTTATTTGTTGTTGCAAATGAAGCTTTTAGCTACAATACCCACCCCTTTCAAAATTTATACAAACCCTCCCATCTATATCACATCCATAAAATGTGTAAAATACTCTATAGAAAATAGAAAAGCTGTACACTTCGGTATAAAAGTTGTTCAGTTAGTCACATCATATTATATTTTCTACAAACATAATACCCTGTTCTATTTATTTCGTCTAGACATCACTTTTTTGTGATTCTCTTTAGTTGTTTATATTCAGTTTCCTTTAAGCAATAAGATTACAGGATAGTTTTAGATTTTAAAGGAATTCGGTGCAGGAAAACTATTTTAGAAGAAACACCGAAAACAACTCCGCCCATTAACTCAGAATGTTAACGTCCCTGGGGGATATACAATTTTATATTCTTTACATTGTATTTCCCCTTTTCTAATCCAGTTGTGGGATCTACCAAAAATAACGTCTCAGGATGGACCACTGTTTGTACCCAGTATGGTCCCTCATATTTTTGAAAAAACTTATGAGTCTCTTTCTTCAGAGTCAATCTGGGTAGATGTTGTTTTATAAGAACGAGGTCATCGACTTGGTGCTTACTTACTCTTTGTTGCGCCTTTCCAATCAAATTTATAGAAATTATATCCTGATTCACTTCGCAATTGACACTCGGTTGTTCAGGCCAATTAAAATACTTAATTAAATGTTCTCCTACAAAAGGTTTGCCTATAACATCTAAAGGTGTCAGTCGATAAATAGGGTAATTCACTGAGTATAAATTCAAAGTCTTTAATTTTCGTTGCCCACAAAGTATGTTTTTCATGGCAGTATGTACGACATAATTTCCCAATGTCCTTCATTACTTGTTCACGCGGATTTGATGACGTGTTATAACTGGATGTTAACACTTGTCGAATACTTTCCTACCCTAGGAATTCTCTAAATTCGTTGCTCGCAAATTGTGGTCCGTTATCTGTAAGAAACCGTTTCGGTTTACCTACTTCTAGAAAGTATTGTTGTAATCAGTGTGTAACTGTGCATATTTGCTCTCTTAATAGGACATAGTATAGCATATTTTGAACATCATTCTATGATAACCAAAATATATGATACTTCTCCCTTTCCTTGTGGAATTGGTCCAAAGAAATCTGCTGCTGTAAGGTCGTGTCATGACTTAGGGGTAATAGGATACATTCTGGATTTCACATATCACTCTCTTTTACTTTCTGGCAAGTTTCACAGGTTCTAATCAAAGATGCTACTTTGTGCCCTAGTTTCTTGAAATAATAAAATTGATTCATATGAGATATACATTTTTTGATTCCGAGGTGTCCATACCCTGTGTGAACATACCATACAAGTTCGTCTTCCATTACCTTCGGAATACATAAACGCCAACGCTGTGATGTTACACTGTCTCTCCAAAACAAGTTATGATCTACAATTTTCCATTTTCCCAAGTAATTAGGAGGTAACGAGTTCTGGATACACATAGAAAATATTTCTGTGAAATAAGGATCATGATGGATATTCTGTGTTATTCTGTGAACCATCTCTTTTACCCCGATGTTCGGATATTCTGCTGACAAAAAATTAACGGCAAAAATGGCGCCGGGCCTTTCCGTACGTTTCAAGTCTTCCGTTCCTATGGGTAGCCTCCATAATGCATCTGGTACTATATTTTCGGAACCTTTTACGTATTGTATCTAGATATCATATTCCTGTAGGAAAAGCATCCAGCGCGTCAACCTGACGATCTGTGGAAATATGGATTTCTAATCCCCATACTAGTGTTTGAATACATCACATAGTTACCTATAGTCCCCATACTAGTGTTTGAATACATCACATAGTTACCTATAGTTCGTTTTCGGTGGCTGTGTAATTTAGATCCTGCTTATTTAGTCTACGGCAAGCAAAAGCTATGGTTCTGTGTTCTACATTACTCGGATCCCATTCTCCTTGGAAAGGTTGGGCAGCAAACCCCTAATCAGATGCATCTGTCGAAATTTTAAAAGGTTCGCTCTTAACTGGATGATGTAATATGGGTGCCTCAACAAACACTCTTTTAACGTTTTCAAATACATCATTTGCACCTAGAGCCCAAGTCCACGGTACTCACTTTTTTTAATAAATGTAAAATTCTCGGGACATTTAACTCCTCCCCACGTACGTACCGTCGATAGTATCCGGCCATATCCCCAAAAATCCTTTAAGTGGTCTTACATTTCTGAGGTGCGGACATTCTTCGATAGCTTTTATGCGTTCAGAGTCTGGTCTAATTCTCTCTACCCCTACAATATGCCCTAAGAACTTAAGTTCTTGGCGCGCAAAAAGTGATTTTGACAGCTTCAACGAAATACCTTTCTCTTAAATTTTTTCAGAGTCTTGTACAAAGTTAGACAATGTTTCTTCTACATAGTTATCAAATCCTTCAATAAGTCTCTCCCTCGTGCTTCACTAATGCACATTTAAATGCGGACACGGAGATATTAAGTCCAAATGGCAATACATTGAAATGATTTGATTTTCCATCAAACAAAAAGGCTATATACGTTTTTGATTCTGGATGTAATTTTATCTGCAATATCCCACAGTCAAATCCATCGTGCTAAAGAATCTTGCCTTTTCAAATTTGGATAACAATTCGTCGGTATTAATCGTATGGTCCCTCTCCGTCTCTATATGTCGATTCAATGTACGAGTGTCTAAGACTAATGGTACCACGCCTGTAACTTTCTTCACCACTAACAGAGGATTATTCGTTACACTGAAAATTCGTTCTATAATACTGTTATCAATCATTTTGTTAATCTCATCCCGAACTGCTTCCTTCAAACTCACTGGTATTGGATACGGTTTGCAAAAGAATGGAGTGTCATCTTTGATTTTGAAGTTACAAATCTAGTCGCTGATGTTACCTGGACAATCGAAAAATACCACTGCATGCTCCATTAAAGTTTTATACAAATCTCGTCTTTGTTGATCAGTTAATATTAGGGATTCACAAACTTCGTCTTCTATATCAATCCGATGCGTTCCTTGATCAACATTATCGATTTTTTGTGATAATTGTGCTGTAGCTGTTAATCGCAGACACTGGCGCTCTGTAGTTTGCTCCTCAAAGTGACTATTTGTCACAAAAGGTGTCGAACATCTACTGTCCCCTTTACTAAACCAAAGATGTTCGTCAAAGTTTAAGATGACTATGAACTCTAACAACCAATCTAAACCAAACAGTACGTCTCTATTAATATTCTCTACTATGAACAGCGTTTGACGAAATAACATATTTCCAATACTGCAGTTCACCTGAGTTTCGTATTTTACAAGCTAACATTTTGTTCTCGTGATTCCTATTATGTATACTCCAGTCACTGGCAATAACGGTAAGTGCTGTTTACTCCTTATCGAGTTAAAAATGCGTTTGAGATGAGTGATACCTCACTTCCCGAATCTATAAATATGTTAATCTTGGAATTTTCCACTGTCTCTGCTATTATAGGTTGTGGATTATTAGTAGCTAAGCTTGGTTCTTCAAGTAACAACCATTCCTTTGTGTGTGTATTTTGTGCGTAAAGCTAACATACTTATATGGAATACGGCCACTTAATATATTTCCACGACATGGGCCCTGGCTCTGGATCCAGGTCGAACAACGTTTTCCTCATTATACTAATTACGGGTTGGTTACCGTAACGAGGTACTACATTCCTATTTTCTGTTTTTTGGTTACTCGATACAAATTCTTTAGAAGTTACTGGATCTAAATTTGAACGTGGATGCTTCTTTTGATAATTACTGTTACAACTTTTCTTATTGCACTTGTGTACTTTTGCTAAGTTTGCCTCATACCTTTTAAAATTATTCCCTCTATTCGTTTTATAGTTCGAACTTCACTTTGGTGTAAAATTTCGTTGCGGTCCTTACTGATTGCATCAAGTGCATCAACAAAAGGTAAGAACTCTTCTACCGTTTTCCAACAACTACATAAGATATCTTTTCTCGCATAGATGGCCAATCGTCTAATTAAAATATGTACTAATCCCTCTTCTTCCATTGGCTTATCTAAATACTTTGCTCGTGTTAAATGCCAAACGAAATATTTCCTCATAGTACACCAAGTATTATTGTAATAATTTGGGCCCCATAGATCTGATATCAACTTTTCTTGAGCACTGGCAGACGAGTATTTCTCTCTAAATTTCTTTTGAAAGTCCTCCCAAGAGGAAAAATTCTCAATATTTGCTGTACCCCATTCTGAGGCTTCCCCTAGAAGGTACCTCACAAAAAATTCGATCATCTTTTTTGGTAATACTTGGTTAATCCTTCTTAAGAAATGAGTCGGATGTACATCTCCGTCCGACTTAAATTTAGGGAATTGTCTAGTTAACCCTGAATTAGCTCTCCATTGCAAATCAGTCACAGCTTCACTAGTTAATACAACGTTAGGTGAAGATACATTTTTTTCTACTTTATCTTAGATGCGCTTAATCTCTTTCCACAGGTTGTCCATGCCCTTCCTGTCATCATTAAGTTCAGAAGAAAGAATACGCGATACATTCCCGGATGTTATACACTCGGTAACTTTTCGATCTATAATTTCCCTGAATTGTTCGCCCAAACTAATTACACTTATAATATCAGAGTTAGCTATTTTCTCTATGAAATTTCTTTCCACATTATCTACCCGTGTATTGACAGCTGTAATTTGCGATTGGATGACTGGTTTTAACTCATTCTGCTTGTCTACACTCTCTTCCAAAGTATACAACCCATGCCTTACAACATTATACTTAATATTGTACACTTTTTCAAAGGATCCTAACTTTTCAATAAGTCCCGATTCTACACTATTACATTTGTTCTCAATGTTAAGTTCTAACCATTTTGACAAGGCCTGAGAGGTATCATTCTGTTTCTTACTAAGTTCGGTAAACATATAATTTATGTGAGTAGTCAAAGAGTTTGTCAACTCATTCTTTAGATCAGCTTTTAAATTCTCTACTTTACTGCTTGTAGCGTCGAAATCATTCTTCAAAGCGCCCATGCCTTCGTGCAGATTACTAAATTCCTCGCTTTAAGAGTCGACCTTGACACTTAACAAACCTAAATTTGTCTTTTGAATATTTAGAGTTTCCTTCTGAGCATTTAAAGCTTCACTCTGGGTATTTAATTGAGAATTTACTAAGCCTAGTTCTTTACTTAGGGTCGCACTTTGAGCTTCGATTAAATGAAGGGCTTATTTCAATAGTGGTACAAGTCTATTGTTGTTCATTGTGAGATACAGAGTCCTAACGTTAAATGAGCGCTGAAAAATCTGCAGTTGAGATACCAGAAATATTCAAACATATGGCTTCTTGCTAGAGATGAACCTTTCTTTCTGTTTGTTTCGATCACTAATTGCAGAAGCATTATTGGCAGAAAAGTGGAGGTAATGGACTTGTACCACTACTGAAATAAGCCTTTCAAATTTACCAACCCAGCCCAGGCAGACACTTCTTTGCTAATTTTTATGAGCATAGCTGCGTCTTGAGTTTCCACAACCTGTTGTATATTTTCCATACTCTTGTATGCTTAGCTCTTCTAAGCATTTAAAGCTAACTTTAAATATGATAACTACACAAATAAAGTTCATTCAACAGTATCTTGTACCACTAAGTCCTAAAGTAATGAAGTTTTGTTTCACGCTCACCCGGCATTGAATTCGCGTAGCGTAGGTGAGCGGATGTGGAGGCAGGTCAGCACCGGTGAATGGCTGCTGGTGCCGGAGGCGTCGGATGTACGTTGGTTTCCGCGTCTGCGTCCCCGCGACGTGTGGGCGAGAGCTGTATTGTATACTCGCCGCACTGGATCTTCATGGTTGAAGCGTTCTATCCGTATTTCTTCTTATACAAATACGTCGAAATCTTCTTTGCTGTTATATCCTCGTGAATTTCTCACGTCTTCACCAAATTTTGCTGCATTAGATACCTGAACATATTCCAATGTCTTAGCTTGTCGTATTATGTTTGGTTGCTATGGCAACACACAACACCTTCATTTCTCGTTTTTGACTGACAATTCCTGTTTTTTTTTCGGTCCTTTCACACAGGTCGCCACGTTCGAACGTTTTGACGACTTAAAAGTGTGAGTATGGGTCTAGGTTATACTGATCTATTTCCCCAAACCACATTCCACTTTTTTACGAGATGACTTACTTGGGGTTTGCGGCCACTCTCCTTTACTGAACAGCTGGCTCCTGGAAACTCTCTTGGCTTCTTCTCCGTCGAATAACCCTAGGTACAGGAACTTTCAAGCCTCTTTCTGCTATTGAAATAAGTAGCCATACAATTTTACATTTCGACAATCAACGTTGTATTTGACTTCCAAGCACAATAAAAATTTTCACTTTCAACATACGAGGTGCATTCAAGTTCTAAGGCCTCCGATTTTTTTTCTAATTAACTACTTACCCGAAATCGATGAAACTGGCGTTACTTCTCGACGTAATCGCCCTGCAGACGTACACATTTTTCACAACGCTGACGCCATGATTCCATGGCAGCGGCGAAGGCTTCGCTGAGGCAATAGCAGCACGGCTGGTGAATGTGCGGCCACGGAGAGGGTCTTTCATTGTTGGAAAAAGCCAAAAGTCACTAGGAGCCCGGTCAGGTGAGTAGGGAGCATGAGGAATCACTTCAAAGTTGTTATCACGAAGAAACTGTTGCGTAACGTTAGCTCGATGTGCGGGTGCGTTGTCTTGGTGAAACAGCACACGCGCAGCCCTTCCCGGACGTTTCTGTTGCAGTGCAGGAAGGAATTTGTTCTTCAAAACATTTTCGTAGGATGCACCTGTTACCGTAGTGCCCTTTGGAACGCAATGGGTAAGGATTACGCCCTCGCTGTCCCAGAACATGGACACCATCATTTTTTTCAGCACTGGCGGTTACCTCAAACTTTTTTGGTGGCGGTGAATCTGTGTGCTTCCATTAAGCTGACTGGCGCTTTGTTTCTGGATTGAAAAATGGCATCCACGTCTCATCCATTGTCACAACCGACGAAAACAAAGTCCTGTTCATGCTGTCGTTGTGCGTCAACATTGCTTGGCAACATGCCACATGGGCAGCCATGTGGTCATCTCTCAGCATTCGTGGCACCCACCTGGATGACACTTTTCTCATTTTCAGGTCGTCGTGCGGGATTGTGTGCACAGAACCCACAGAAATGCCAACTCTGGAGGCGATCTGTTCAACAGTCATTCGGCGATCCCCCAAAACAATTCTCTCCACTTTCTCGATCATGTCGTCAGACCGGCTTGTGCGAGCCCGAGGTTGTTTCGGTTTGTTGTCAAACGATGTTCTGCCTTCATTAAACTGTTGCACCCGCGAACGCACTATCGACACATCCATAACTCCATCACCACATGTCTCCAACTATCGACGAGTTTCAATTGGTTTCACACCACGCAAATTCAGAAAACGAATGAATGCACGCTGTTCAAGTAAGGAAAACGTCGCCATTTTAAGCATTTAAAACAGTTCTCATTCTCGCCGCTGGCGATAAAATTCCATCTGGCGTACGGTGCTGCCATCTCTGGGACGTATTGACAATTAACGCGGCCTCATTTTAAAGCAATGCGCATGTTTCTATCTCTTTCCAGTCCGGAGAAAAAAAATCGGAGGCCTTAGAACTTGAATGCACCTCGTAATATGCAACTTCAGTAAGTCTCTCGTACAGTCGTATGTTACAAACAAATTGATTTACATTCGAAAGAAAGTCTGCTTAGACATCATGACTTTCAGAAAAGGAGATTGAAAAAACGTCTTGCCTCTAACAATGCTGAGTAAAGAGTCTATATGAGTACTTTTTCAATTGTTCTTGTTGCACATAACAATAGTCAGTGACACAATAAGCACAAAGCTGTATATAGATTCCATGGTTCTTCCATACACACTCACTACCACATCTATGGGTTGCCCGACAGGTACTTGTTGGTGCCGTTCGACCGTCGCGTCTACTTTCTTCCTGTGACTGGTTTTAAACCTGCACACACAAAGATGTGACGCGCAGTAGGTAGTATTTTACCACCCAATACTAGTATCTAGAATATCGTGTGTTCGAGACGGTAGAGGGCTGAGTGGTTCCAGAATGTACACAGAAATTCTTCAGTCACTACAATGTAAAATGTGGAAAACCACATGATTAATTTTCCTTAACGATTAAAATGAAATATGCCAATCCAGAAAACCTATCTCTACATACCTTCACACTAGCACGATGTAAAAACGTATTTCTTAGATTATACTTACTTCCGTCATCAGTGCCCAATAGACAGCACTCACGAATCTCATTACTACCAATTTTAAATGCAAAACTCAAGAAAATAAAAAATTAAATGGATCCTTTTTATACTTTCTACACAGATCCTATACTGCAAGCGGTATTACTTGCTATAGCAAACAAATTGTCGGGGTGTCAGGTTCAACACTGTTTCTGTTCATTCTTCTAGCATTTATATCATCACATTAAATTTTAAATACAGACTACAGGCAAAATTTATGTCCATAGGTCACTCTCTCTTACAAAAATATATTACTATCTTTTTGTCACTTATTACTGGTTATATACACTATTGGCCATTAAAATTGCTGCACAAAGAAGAAATGCAAATGATAAACGGGTATTCATTGGACAGTATATTATACGTGTGATTACATTTTCACGCAATTTGGGAGAATAGATCCTGAGAAATCAGTATCCAGAATAACCACCTCTTGCTACAATAACGGCCTTGATACGCCTGGGCATTGACTCAAGCAGAACTTGAATGGCGTGTACAGGTACAGCTGCTCATGCAGCTACAACACGATACCACAGTTCATCAAGAGTAGTTCAAATGGTTCAAATGGCTCTGAGCACTATGGGAGTTAACAGCTGTGGTCATCAGTCCCCTAGAACTTAGAACTACTTAAACCTAACTAACCTAAGGACACCACACACATCCATGCCCGAGGCAGGATTCGAACCTGCGACCGTAGCAGTCGCACGGTTCCGGACTGCGCGCCTAGAACCGCGAGACCACCACGGCCGGCTCATAAAGAGTGGTGGCTGGCGTATTGTGATGAGACAGTTGCTCGGCCGCCATTGACCAGACGTTTTCAATTGGTCAGAGATCTGGAGAATGTGCTGGCCAGGGTAGCAGTCGAACATTTCCTGTATCCAGAAAGGCCCGTATAGGACCGGCAACATGCGGTCGTGCATTATCCTGCTGAAATGTAGGGTTTCGCAAGGGTCGAATGAAGGGTAGAGCCACGGGTCGTAACACGTCTGGAATGTGACATCCACTGTTCAAAGTGCCGTCAATGCGAACAAGAGGTGACCGAGACGTGTAACCAATGGCACCCCATACCATCAAGCTGGGTGATACGCCAATATGGCGATGACGAATATACGCTTCCAATGTGCGTTCACCGCGATGTCCCCAAACACGGATGCGACCATCATGATGCTGTAAACAGAACCTGGATTCATCCGTTGAAATGACGTTTTGCCATTTGTGCACCCAGGTTCGTCGTTGAGGACACCATCGCAGGCGCTCCTGTCTGTGATGCAGCGTCAAGGGTAACCGCAGCCATGGTCTTCGAGCTGATAGTCCATGCTGCTGCAAACGTCGTCGAAGTGTTCGTGCAGATGGTTGTTGCCTTGCAAACGTTCCCATCTGTTGACTCAGGGATCGAGAAGTGGCTGCACGATCCGCTACAGCCATGCGGTTAAGATGCCTGTCATCTCGACTGCTAATGATACGAGGCCGTTGGGATCCAGCACGGCGTTCCGTATTACCCTCCTGAACCCACCGACTCCATATTCCGCTAACAGTCATCGGATCTCGACCAAGGCGAGCAGCAATGTCGCGATACGATAAACGGCAATGAGAAATCGGTTGGAAACTTTCCTCATGTCAGCACGTTGTAGGTGTCGCCACCGGCGCCAACCTTGTGTGAATGCTCTGAAAAGCTAATCATTTGCATATCACAGCGTCTTCTTCCTGTCGGTCAAACTTCGTGTCTGTAGCACGTCATCTTTGTGGTGTAGCAATTTTAATGGCCAGTAGTGTAACTTCTCCTTTTACATACGAAAGAAAACAACCATGAGAGAACGAGTATTTTACATTATTGAATCCATATCTTTTCTAGTTGACATTTACGGTCTTCCGCTGCGCGTGAGTAATACACATTATGCAATTCATAGAGTATTCTTTGAAAATTTATGCCGCATCTTTTTCTTGTTTTCATTATGTCAGACTTTCCTCTAAAATTCGCATGGCCAGAAGTAGATTACGTACGTTTATGGAAATAAATTATACACTTATGTGAGGGCAATTACATTCTTCATTGCATATGACAAAAATCAACGAAACATAAATTTACAACTTTGTATGTTTACCAGTTTGTGTACATGGACGTAGGTTGTTACCACAGGTGTGTCTTCCGCAATATTCGTGCGCCAATCAAAGAGCGAAAATGTGAAAGAAAAAGGCTGGTATCTCTGAAACGCATGTTAACACGTAGTCTTAATGTTTAACGTCTTTTAGTGATAACCTATGAAGTCGAATTTGCGACTGAGTAGGTCTTAAATAAAAATCAAAGGCTATCGATACCTAGAAGTGAGCGCATGTTGTGAATGTCCCAGGCCTGACTGTATACACATATACTGGATGAAACCTAAACTACTTTATACTAATTTCATCATCCTCTTCATCTTGCTCTTCAAGCTTTCTTCAAGCCATTTCGGGTGTCACTCCTGTACTCAGTCTTCAAAGGTCTTCTTTTCCAGAAGATCGAAATAGCAAACGTTTTAGTGGTAGCCAGTTTGCGAAATACATGTAATATGATCTCTCCATTGTGTTCTGTGTTCCCTTAATTCGCTCAGCACGTTGTATACGTTTAATTCCTTGCGGATATCCTTGTTTCTGGTCATGTCTTTTTCAGAGAATCTCTCAGACAGGTCGCAAGAGCCTCAATCCAGTGGTCTAAGGCTGTAATCGCTATTTTATTCTAAAATTTTGTCATTGTAGCCTTCCTCGAATCGTTTGTCAGGACCTTTTGTGTTGGGCCACACATATGACTGAACTTACTCATTTTGATCGTGGCATCAGTACGTAAAAGTCAAAATTCGAGATATGTCGAAAAAATTCCGGAACTTCGTCCACAAAATTTTTCTGCGCTTACCTTTACGTATTGTGCTTGGTCTCCTTCAAAATACTATCCTCCACAATTGATCTAAACGTCGTTTCCACTTCCGGAAGTAGTCTTGGTACGCCTCTTGTTGGTTCGCGCGAAGCGCCATCTGCGAATTGTCTTTTATCTCGTCTATCGTCGCAAATCTTCGTGCTTTCAATGAGGCTTTCAAAGAGTGAAAGTACGGAGGATGGTGAAGCACAGTTATTTCGTTTTTCGTGCAGTAGTCACGCACCAACAGGGATGAATGTGCGGGTGCGTTATCGTGGTTCAAGAGCCATGAACTGTATCACCACATTTCAGGCCACTTCCTTCTCACATTTTCACGCAGGCGTCGCAACACATCCCTACGATACCATCGATTAACAGTTTGTTCCTGTGGCACGAATTTATGATGAACTGATCCTTCAGATTCAAAGAAAACTATCTGCATGGCTTTGATATTTCAGCTGAAGAGCTTTTCTTGGTTTTAGAGAACCTTTCCCGACCCACTGTGAAGACTGAACCTTGGTCTCAGCATAATAAGCGTTGACCCGCGTCTCATCACCAGCTACGATTCTATTAAGGGACATCTCGTTCTCAGTTGTGCGATCCAAAAGCTCTTCACATATTGCGAGGCGAAGGTTTTTCTGATCTTGACCCATGAGCTATGGGACAAACTTGACAGCAACACGATGTGTTCCATGATGCTGTGTCAGGATTTCATGACATGATCCAACTGAAATGTTACGTTCTTCTGCAATCTCTCGGACAGTCAGTCTTCGATTGGCAGACACAATGCCGTTGACGTTTCTGATAAGATCGTCGTCGGTAGATGTCGAACGAGGTCCTGAACGAGGGTTAGCTTTAACTTCCGTCTGCCTAGTTTTGAACCTTGTGAACACTGAATACGGCTTAGGCACTCATCACCACAGACTTCCTGCGCCATTTGACGTGTCTCTGTAAAGGTTTGAGTTTCACGCACAATTCAATGCAGATGCGTTGCTCCTCTAACTCTTTTTATCTCGAAATTGGTGGACTGTGCGACACGAGGTTCTACTAATACAGCACTGAACAATAACTAATAAACATACAAAATGAAACTCCAGGCAGTTACACATTAAACACAGGCATGTGCAGGGATGTCAACCGCATTTCGTCCCAACACACCATTGGCGCGAAATTACGGATGTTCCGGTATTTTTTGAACAGACCTCGTATATTGTAGATATTTGAAACCTGAAATGTTTGTCACTTATGATGTACTAGCACTATTTTTGATCGTACACGATACTTATCCAGGAAGTCTATAATATTTGTTTTGCTTTTAGATATTGATAAGTCATTACCTTGAAACGTCATTTTGAACTCGCTGTATAATTGCCGTATAGTCGGCGTTTAGAGAGAATTTAAGATTGTGTCAATACTAATGCAGAATCCGCTCGTTGTTTCATTGTTTCTGTTATTTGTAGGAATCCTACATACTTGGTTCGCTAGACATACAATCAAACAATTGGTATTAATCAGTTTTATTACAATATGGCAATTACAATACTTAACTTTGATATGTATCACAAGCAAAGGGCGACATACAAAATAATCAGTCTTCTTCAGAATAGAAAAACATAACTGATGATGGTCGAAGTAGAGAGGATATAAAATGTAGACTGGCAATGACAAGGAAAGCGTTTCTGAAGAAGAGAAATTTGTTAACATCGAGTATAGACTTAAGTGTCAGGAAGTCGTTTCTGAAAGTATTCGTATGGAGTGTAGCCATGTATAGAAGTGAAACATGGACGATAAACAGTTTGGACAAGAAGAGAATAGAAGCTTTCGAAATGTGGTGCTACAGAAGAATGCTGTAGATTAGATGGGTAGATCACATAACTAATGAGGAGGTATTGAATAGGATTGGGGAGAAGAGGAGTTTGTGGCACAACTTGACTAGAAGAAGGGATCGGTTGGTAGGACACTTTCTGAGGCATCAAGGGATCACCAATTTAATATTGGAGGGCAGCGTGGAGGGTAAAAATCGCAGAGGGAGACCAAGAGATGACTACACTGAGCAGATTCAGTAGGATGTAGGCTGCAGTACGTACTGGGAGATGAAGAAGCTTGCACAGGATAGAGTAGCATGGAGAGCTGCATCAAACCAGTCTCCGGACTGAAGACCATAACAACAACAAGTCGGTGCTACATAGAGATAGTTAACGAAGTGGTTAACAATGAAGCTGCCATCGAAGTGTGGGCTCCACCAGTCAGGTGCGGCGCTTATGTCCTCTTGCGATAGAGGCCGCTGTTGTCGCGTTGTCATCCTGGAGAGAGGTCGATCAGCGTCCGATTGGCTGACCTTCTCACAGCCGCCTCCTCTCTTTCGTTCCCGACAGATGTGCTGATTTTACGCCGTAACAGTTTCACTGACTGCAGTTAGTCCGCATAAATATTAAAAACTGTGGGACATACACAGACAGTTACCGTGTCTCATATCTTTGTTAGTAAATAATTTCTTTTCTTATATGCCCGTTTGGATGTAAGTTTGGTAGCGTATTTTGGTAGACTTTTGCAATGCTTCGACAGCTGTATGCGATACCCTCTCCGTTAGATTAATGTCCCCAGTTTAGCTTTCAGTACATTATCGACAGCTTTTCGAAAGTATCACAGCACTTCAGGAAGTAAGTTACACACTGTTAAAGCAGACCAAGTAACTATTATTGAATGCTCCACCACACTTCAAAGCGACACAGATAAATGACTCTATTTTCCGTTTCTCAACATAGCTACCAAATCTCTGCAAACAACAGTGGGAACGTTCTACATATTGTTCAGTTCCTCAATGATAGAAATACACTCCTTGGTCACGGAGTCATTCGATAATCGCTGTGTGAATGTCCTTACAGTTGGTCTAATGCTTTCGCATGTCTTAAGGTAGACTGGAATATGTGTCACAATAATTACGTTAAGCCTACATGTAACATATTGACGATAGCTGCACTGTCAACTGAAATCTAGATCTACAGCAAAAAAGATGTGATATTATGCCTGATCCTGACCTTCTTTCTTTCCTGTATTTATAAATATTTTCATAAAAGGCTTTAAGAGGAAAGGCAAAGGGAAATTCGCGATTGAAAATTAAGCGCTTCTTGCGGGAGAACAAATTTCTTCTGTTAATAGTATCGTAAGGGATAAACAGATCCAAGATTATTCGGCGAGATTTTTCAATATGTAGAATGATTGTCATCGTGTAGCATTGAAGTAATTAGCCAAAGTACACTGCCCTACTGCAACCCTAAGATGTCTATTTTTGCCTGTACTTTTCATGCCTTTTATGAAAGTATTAATAAATACAGTACAATGACCATTGTTTCGGTTTACTTGGAGTAAAAGTAAGTAAAAAGTGAAGATTAACAAAAGAAAAAAAAAAGAATTTCCACACAAAGACTCGACCCCATGACCCTCGGATTACTATTCTGTACACTTTCCACTTTTTTTTTTTTTAATTCTGTATACCAGAATTCCAGGACTGGCTAGCGCCTTCCGATTGGCGGAACATCCAAACGTGTTTTCTCGAAATTTTGATGGAGATTCCGTTTGTAGTGAGTTCAGAACATCATGTCGGCAAAAAAGGATCAGCATCTCATGGTTTGGACGTTCCAGCTGGAATGCGGGTCATGAAAGGCGCTCCGTAGAAAACTGGTAAGGAACAGCTTGTATCTGGTGTTGCGAACAAGTGTACAGTGTCGATCGTTAAGGACGTCCAATAACCTAGTTCTGATTTCTCAACGGGGCCAAAATGGTAGCGGACCGTATGACCTCTTATCCGATTCACAGCGTTAGTTTTCGTTGCAGGGTAATGAATTACATCTGGGAAAAGCGTCAGGAAAGTGATCTCAGCAGGTGTCTGTCAGGCAAGAAAAGTACGGCGAGCCTCCGTACTTCTGACGACGGTCCACAAGAGAATCAGTGCGCGCCTGTGTCTCCTACACCACAGCGAACACAGAGGGGTATGTCAGGGAGGCAGATGCGGTGCAAACGAAACTGGTTGACATGTTTTTCATTGACAGATGGACTGGACGCTGGCGTCGAGATAACCTGCATGCACCGCTTTCCACGCACGACGCTCCAGATGATCTGCAGAAACTTGTGTTCGATGGGGTTGGGGGTTTGACACATTTGTTCAAAAATGGTTCAAATGGCTCTGAGCACTATGGGACTTAACATCTGTGGTCATCAGTCCCCTAGAACTTAGAACTACGTAAACTTAACAAACCTAAGGACACCACACACATCCATGCCCGAGGCAGGATTCGAACCTGCGACCGTAGCGGTCACGCGGTTCCAGACTGAAGCGCCTAGAACCGCAAGGCCACACGGGCCGCCGACGCATTTGTAATGTGTCTTGAACAGTCTTCGTCTGGAGTAGACGTGGAAAGGGTAAGGAGTGGAGGTTGTACCTTAATTCAAGAAAGAAGTGCCGAAACCGATAAAAGAGGGGTGGAATGTCTGATAACATGACCTGGGCTGACATGAAGACTGGCGCGTATTCATGCAAAAGCAGTCCGGTCAGGCTCGTCGGCGAGCGACGCCAGACTTCCAGTTGGGAACTAACAAAAAGTGTCTTAGCTCTGCCTGGCACATGGAATAAGCCCACTCCACCACACTCCCGTGGGAGTGCAAGAGACGGATATTGAATTTTAAATAACATCCCGGTACAAACAAAAGATCTCATCGCCATTAACATGCGACATGCTAGAGTAATCAGAACTGGAACACTTGTGCCACATGGGTGATGCATGAGGCGTGATAAACATTCATGTACTGCGCATGCTGTACAATGTCGAGGGATCTTAGCCATTGTTCCACAAGACCAGCCCTGATCGTTTGGATGAGACATGTTGTGGCTTGGCGTTTAAGCTCACGCAGGCTGGCGTGAGGTCTGGAACAGGACAAGGTAATTCTACTAGCAAAAAAAGTACGTAGCTACTGGAATACTTAACTTTAATCCATAATTGGTGAACATCGCTCTTGACGGTACATGTCTTACAATATCAATAGTAACTGGTAATGGCGCCTTGTTAGGTCGTAGCAAATGACGTAGCTGAAGGCTATGCTAACTATCGTCTCGGCAAATGAGAGCGTAATTTGTCAGTGAATCATCGCTAGCAAAGTCGGCTGTACAACTGGGGCGAGTGCTAGGAAGTGTCTCTAGACCTGCCGTGTGGCGGCGATCGGTCTGCAATCACTGATAGTGGCGACACGCGGGTCCGACGTATACTAACGGACCGCGGCGGATTTAAAGGCTACCACCTAGCAAGTGTGGTGTCTGGCGGTGACACCACAAGACATCTACTGCTTTTTTCCGCTGAACGACGGAGGTCAATCATAAAATCAGACCCAAAAGGCGAACGCCGGTGACCCCACTTAGAGGAGCGACACATCTCTGAGGTAGTCCCCCACCAATGAGCAGAACCTTCGACTTCGAAATGTTAAGAGAACTACCCGATTGAGCTGTGCGCGGCTAGCGATCATGGCGGTTGTTGCTCGTCATCTTTTTTAGGTTCTTCCGTGCCTCGTTTTTTCGTTTAATTCGATTTACTGGCGTCACTTGGTTGCTGGTTTGCTTTACCGTGAGTGGCAGCAGCAGCGCTTATCGATAAGTGCACTGTCGTACCAACTCCTGAGCGACCGACAGCATTTCCGGGTCGTCGTATGTGAGAGTTCGGCCAGGACGCCCTGAAGTCGGGGCGGAGCGCCAGTGAGGTGCGGACAGCCAGTGCTCGCCGGCCGCTTGCGACACACGTGAACTGTCCGACGGAAGGAAAGGATACTAGAGAGGGATGACCGTTGGTCGGTCGTTCGGTTGGTTGTCTCATTGGGCGACGTGTATTTGGTCTTTTGACCGTTTCTAGGCCTCGTCACTTGGTCATCTTACCGGACCTGGGTCAGTTCCTTCCTCGTGCAGAGATGTCGTGGCCATTGTGCAAGTGTTACCTCTGCATGATTGGGTCGGAGCCAGGGTGCCCGGGTCGCCGTGTTTCCGAGTTCGGAGCGGACATGGAGTTGAGCTGGGTTAGAGCTGCAGTCAGCTTCGGTCAACCAAGACTCGCCTGACTGTCACCGACACGTAACCTGAGTGGGAACAAACTGGGTTGGTCGTTCGGTCGGTCGTCTCATCGAACGACGCGTATTTGGTCGCCGACCGCTTGTGGAAACTCTTTGTGCGTCGAACTGATTCGTCCTTGTTGTTCCACAGTGATTGCTTTCACTATTGTGCGAGTTCTTGTGCAAGTGTGTTTACGACGAAGTGTGTGTAGCTTCTGTGATGTCGACTGAGCACATGAATTCTGTCTGCGTACTGGAATAGGCAGTTGGTCGGCAGCGACAGAGGGAATTGATTAGGCTGTTGGTTGGTTCTTCAGCCGTCCCTAGGTCGTGTTGCAACCCGATTGTTTAGTGTTATGCTTGGATGCCTGTCTCACCGAAACTGTGGTTAGAGTTTCCTCCCCAGGCCGACCCTTGGAACACTTCCGAGCACCACTTTGTTGTTTGTGATTGTCATTTTATTTGGTCGCAGGTACTGTGCCAGGCCTTCAGCCGTGTATTAATATTGTATGTTTTATGTATAGTATATGGCCTTCAGCCGAACTTCATGACAACTATTTTAAGACTAGGCCTTCAGCCGTGTTTTGTTTAAAATTCTTGTTCCTCTGCTTTTAGTCCTTCAGCCGCGTTTGTTTCAGAATCTGTTACTTTAATAAGTAAATCCTTGTGTGTAAGGTTCCTCGTTAATTATCTTGAATTCTTGAAACGGTCTTCATCCCTGTTCTGTAAATCTTTATCTTAAGGTGGTATTTAATTATCCGTCAGTAATTGTTTGGACCTACAGCCGACAAGATGCTTCAAGTTTCATTAAGATGTTTTTCTGTTGTACTGTGTAAAAGCTTACCTGTAAAGCCTCTCTTTTATTATGCAAAAATTTTTTAATTGCTCTTTCAGCCAAGGAATTAATTTGAATTTTCCTTAACAAGGCCTTAGCCGAAATTTGTAAATGTATGGCTTTTAAAGTATTTCCTCAGCTGATCTGAAATATTATTTCGGCCTTTAGCCGAGAAGATATTGCAATTTTACTTAAGTAAGGCCTTCAGCCGTTACACTAAATCAAGCTGTTTTAAAAGTAATCATTTAGACTTATTCTGCAGAAGTTACTTGGTCCCTCAGCCGTCAATTGATGTTGTTGTTTTAAAGAGGAAACTGTGCATTAGTTTGAGGAATAAAGTTGTGTGTGTTCTTGTATAACTAACAGTAATTGACCTTGGCCCATTTCCACAACCTGATCCGCTCTGTCCTGCGAAACCAGATTTTACCGATGCCTCCTCGTTTGTCGCCACCCAACTCAGAGCCGCGCGAACATCGTCTGCATTGCGGAGGTACAGGACTAGATCGTCAGCATAGGTTGGACAAGAGAAGTGGTGCCCATGCAATGTCGGGCCCACTACGCGCTGACGAAGCTCCTGTAGTAGGGTCTCTAATGACAAAGCATACAGTATCGTGGACAATGGGCAAACCTGTCGGACAGAACGCCCGATCTCTAGAGGCGCTGTGAGGCAACCATTATAGAGTATTCCTGAAGTCGCGCCAGACAAGAGCTGCATTGCCACTGTTACTATACCAGCTGGAAAACCCATGTTTAGCGCACCAATTTCAGAAACGTATGGTCGACATGATCGAATGCCTGACTGAAGTCAAGCAGTGCTGATGCGTCAGATAAATGTTGCAATGGCGCGAGCGCGATCATGTCCCTGTAATGGCAAAGGGCCGTATGGATGTTGTTATCACCACCTGGCGAAGTCCGATCAAGGGAGGTGACGTATCTTGCTGCCTTCTTGAGTTGTGAGGCCAACAAACGCGTAAAAATTTTCATGTGCCTGTGATTACCAGCCCATCGCCTTAATCAACAGAGACATGATCACCCTTGTAGCTTAGGGACCAAGATGATGACCCCATCGAGGAAGGTGGCTGGGATCGTCGTTTTGGGTGCCATCAGTTTACGACAGATGGACGTCCAACTAGGTACCAAAAGACAGCTAAAATACTTGTAAAGCGCGAGTGGAGACCGTCAGGTCTAGGGGACTTGTTGGGAACTTCCACCTTGATAGCATATAGGACTTCATCGGGGTCACATTTTCCTAAAGTTCTTGAGACACATCCTCTGGCACGGCGTTGACAGTCAGTGCCGCTACCTCCTCAATTAAGGTTGGGGGGGGGGGGGGGGGGGTGTGTGGACAGCAGCGTGCAACCGGCGGAAATGAGAATAGAAAGCATGACCTATGTCGCATTGCGTAGTGTATCGTCGTCCTTCCACACTGGTGAGGTCGTAGATGAGAGCTCGACGACGACGTCGGTGTTCTGTGAGGAGTTGCTACATCGATGGCGTTTCGTGAGGCATATGGTTGTGGGTGCAGGACCTGACAAGGAACCTATCAAAGCGTTGTCTCATGAGCGAAGTAATCTGCACATTAACACGATGCACTGTTGTCGGACAGGAAAGAATGCCGTTGAAGTGCAGTCATCAAGCACCACATAATAAAAAGTCCATGGTGCTCGCTTGCCAAACTTTGAAGTCCTTGCCATATCCCATCAGTGCCCTGTGTAGAGCTGGTTCCACACAGGAGAGCCACCAGGATGAGGTGGATGAGTGTGCAGGGCTACGTCAACGACAGAGGGCCCACGCATCCTCAACAATCCGTCGGCGATCACGGACAGTCAGGTGGTAAACGTTTAATTTCCACAGGCTGCAACTGTGCCACACCTGTTGGCAGGCGAGGACGACATCGTAGATGCAGGCGTCGTGGTCAGAGAAAGCCAGAGGCCATACATTGGCATGTCGAGTTTCACCAGCAATGGCATGGATAGGATTGGATTATGGGGGTTGAAGGAACCAGACTACAAAGGCCATTGGTCCCTTTTTCCATGATCATGAAACACCCACAAGGAACAAAAACAAGCAACGGGGATGAAAATGGACGATACAGAACAAGAAAGACATAGACAAAGACCAGAAAAGAGGAATTAAAAAAGCACACAGATTGTTACAGTGGTTGGCCGACCATGGTAACAAAACAAGGAAAAGCCAACCACCAAGACACACACTAAAAACCCCAACCTAAAACCGTGGGCCAAAGGCCAGACTCAACGCAAAAAAAGACACAAACCCTCAGATCGAGCGATAAAACCCCACTTCACGAATAAAACTCAAAACTAAGCCTGCCATTGTAGCGTCATCTGTTAAAAGTGCAGGGAGCGTATCAGGCAGCGCAAACTGCTGCCTGAGCCCAGTTAAAAGCGGACAGTCCAACAAAGTGTGAACCATCGTCAACGCTGATCCACAGCGACACAGAGATGGGTCCTCACAGCACAATAAATGCCTGTGCGTCGCCAGGTATCTCCAGTGTATAGCTGGCAGAGAACAACTGAGTCCTTGCGAGAGGCTAGCATGGAGGAGTGCCACACACCTTTAGTTTCCTTGATAACCCGCAGTTTGTTGGCTGAAGGCATGGTGCGCCATTCATCACTCCAGGTACCAAGGACCTTCTGCCACAAAATTGGAGATCACACTCCGAAAGGCCAATCTCCAGGGCCGGTGCATCGACAGCCTGTTTGGCCAGCACGTCAAACAATTACCTGGCATGCCAACATGACCTGTGTGCACACAAAGACAACGGGGAGGCTGCAATGGGCAAGAGTATGGAGGGACTCCTGGATAGCGATCACCAGACGAGAGTGAGGAAAACACGGGTTGATAGCTCATAAGCTGCTGAGGGAGTCACTACGGATAACAAAGGACTCACCCGAGCAGGAGCGGATATACTGTAGGGCGCGAGAGATGGCAACAAGCTCTACAGTGAAAACACTCCAGGCATCCAGCAATGAGCGTTGTTCAGATTGTTGCCCAAGAGTAAAAGCATACCCAACTCGACCAGCAACCATCGAGCCATCTGTGTAGACTGTGGTAGAGCCAGAAAATGCGGCAAGGATGGAAAGAAAGCGTCAGCGGAGGGCCTCAGGAGGGGCTGAGTCTTTCAGGACTTGTGCCAAATCCAGGCATGGGTGGGACACACACCACGGGGGTAGACGTAGATGGGCCCAGAAAAGAGGTAGGAGAGGGAAAAACTCAAGCCCAGAGAGAAGAGCCTGGACACGAACCGCGATTGTACACACTGACCGACCGAGTTGGGGAATAGGTGATGGTAATTTTGAAGCCCAGGCAAGCTACAAACATGTGCAGCATAAGCGGCCAGTAGTCGTTGGCGCCGGATCCGCAATGGAGGGACACCAGCCTCCATAAGTATGATGGTTACAGGGCTTGTGCGGAAAACTCCAGTTGCGAGTCTGATCCCGCAGTGAAGTATGGGGTCAAGCAACTGTAACGCCGAATTCGATGCCGGAACGTAAGCGAGGCTCCCGTAATCAAGAGAGGACTGAATCAACACGTGATACAGTTGTAGAAGGGTAGACCGATCGGCACCGATGCTGGTGTGACAACGAAGAGCGTTAAGATGGCGCCAGTAGGTTTGTATACGCTGCCGCACATGAGGGACCCAAGTCAACTGGGCATCAAAAAGCAAGCCCAAAACCCGATGCGTCTCCACCACGGCAAGAGGTTTTCCATCAAGATAAAGCCGTGGCTCAGACTGAACAGTGCAACGCCAGCAGAAATCCATGACGCAACTCTTGATGGCCAAAAAACTGGAAGCAACGCGATACGGTCCAAGACTGCACCTTGCGGATACCACCCTGCAGCTGCTGCTCAGCAACGACAATGCCAGTGGAGCTATAGTACAGGCAAAAGTCATCAGCATACAAAGAAGCTGAGACGGATGTTCCCATAGCTGCAGCGAGCCCATTGAGCAGCTAAAAAGAGGCAGACACTCAAGAAAGAGCCTTGCGGGACCCCATTCTCCTGGACTCGGTAGGAACTATGGGAGGGACCAACTTGCATGCGGAAGGAACGAACCAACAGAAAATTTTGAATAAAAATCAGGAGCGGGCCACGAAGACCCCATCCACGAAGTGTGGTGAGGATGTCATGTCCCCATTTTGTATCGTATGCCTTTCGCATTTCAAAAAAGACGGCAACCAGATGCTGTTAGTGGGCAAATGCCGTACAGATGGCAGACTGGAGGAAGATCAGATAATTGGTGGCAGAGCGGCCCTTACAAAACCCACCCTGGGACAGAGCCAGAAGGATCCGAGACTCAAGTAGCCAACTCAGCCTCCAGCTCACCATGCGTTCGAGAAACTTACACAGAACATTGGTGCGGCTAATGGGCCGGTAGCTGCCCACCTCCAGTGGGTTCTTGCCAGGTTTCAACACGGGGATGACGATGCTTTCTCGCCATTGTGACGGAAACTCACCCTCAACCCAGATACAGTTGACAAGGTCTAGGAGGCGTCGCTGGAAGTTCGCCGAGAGGTACTTGAGCATCAGGTAGAGGATGCGATCCAGCCCAGGAGCCGTATCGGGGCAAGTGGCTAAGGCACTTTGGAATTCCCACTCACTAAATGTACGATTCAGAGTGGTGTGTATGGAATGAAAGTCTCCGATGTTCCAACCGCTCTTTCAGGGAGCGGAAGGCCAGCGGGTAATTCGTAGAAGCGCAACTCCGAACATAATGCACCGCTAAGAGTTCTGCAATCGTGTCGGAGTCAGTACAGATTGCTCCATTCAGGGAAAGCCCAGGTATGCCGACAGGGGTCTGATAGCCATAGATTGGCTTAATCTTGGCCCAAAGCTGCCTTGGAGCTTTAGAAAGAACACAGAAAATGTTGTGGCGAAGGCGAAACAGACTGAGTTTTATTGGCAGAAGATTTAGAACATGCAGCAGATCTACTAAAGAGACTGCCTACGCTACGCTTGTCCATTCTCTTTTGGAGTACTGCTGCCCGGTCTGGGATCCGTACCAGATAGGATTAACGGAATACATCAGGGAAGTTCAGAGAAAAGCAGCACGTTTTGTGTAAGTATTATCGCGAAATGGGGAAGAGATAGTCGCTGACATGATACAGGATTTGGGTAGACATTATTAAAACAAAGGCTTTTATCGTTGCGGCGGGACATTCTCAGGAAATTTCAATCAGTAACATCCGTAGCGCAGGAGTAGCATTACTGTCTACCACGCAAGGGGGCCCGGGTTCGATTCCCGGTAAGGTTGGTTCAAATGGCTCTGAGCACTATGCGACTTAACTTCTGAGGTCATCAGTCGCCTAGAACTTAGAACTAATTAAACCTAACTAACCTAATGACATCACAAACATCCATGCCCGAGGCAGGATTCGAACCTGCGACCGTAGCGGTTGCTCCAGTCCAGACTGTAGCGCCTAGAAGCGCTCGGCCACTCCGGCCGGCTTCCGGTAAGGGACTTGGTGTTGTGTGTCCTTCATAATCATTTTCATTACCACTGACATGCAAGTCGCCGAAGCGGCGTCAACTACAAAGACTTGCAATACGGTGGCCGAACTCTGAAGGGGATATCCCGGCCAGTAAATGCCATACGATCATTTCATTTCATCTTCGAATGCGATGCAGTGGAGGGTATAACAATGGCGTCGGGCGGGGGTGGGGGGGTGGGGTGGGGGGGAGTATGGCGAAGAGGGTAACATTTCAGTTGTTATCGTAATGCGGAAAGGGAACGATTTATCTGACTTCCAGAAGGGCGTGATCATTGGCTTTCGAGCAGGAGTAGAAGCATTTCCGAAATGGCTAAGATTGCAACATTTTCGCTCACCGCTTTGATGAAAATACACCACGCATGGGAAAATGGTGCTATGAAAAACCGATGATGAGGCAACTGTGATACACCACCAGCCAGAGGTGGCAGGGGGGAACGAACGATACGGATAGAAGTGCAACTGTTGAGCAACTGATCGCCCTCGTGGGCCAAGGGAACACCTACAGTGTCTCCTTCACGACCGTTCAGCGAACGTTGCTGCGTATGGGTCTCCGCAGCAGGCGCCTGGTTCGTGCACCCACGCTGACGACTGTTCATCGGCGAAGGAGGTTGGAATTTGGATATAAATACAGGAACTGAATGGCGAAAGATGGGCTTTTCAGATAAATCACATGTTACGCTCCAGTGGATAACTGGCCGTCGGCGCGTACGCCCTGGAACAGTTATCGGAAGGGTCCAGGCCGCAGAAGCAATCTTTAAGGTCTCGGAAATGTTTTCGTGGCATTGCCTGAGTGATTTCGTCGTTCTTGAAGGCACAATGCGTCTATCCCTGGATACCCCTATAAGCAGTTTGTTTTTCCTCAGCTCGATGGCATCCACCACCACGACAATGCAACATGTCACACAGCTCACAGTCTAGGTGCATGCGTCGAAGGGCACCAGCATGATTATACTGTACTTGCATGGCCACAAAATTCCCTGGATTTAAACCAAACTGAGAACTGTGGGACCACCTCGATCGGGCTGATCGCTCTATGGATCCTCATCGGGGAGGCTTAGCGCAGCTGCCCACGACGCTGGAGTGGACATGGCTCCACGCCCTTGTCAGTACCTTCCAGAACCTCACTGACTCTCTTCTTGCAGGACTCGCAGTGATCCGCGCTGCAAAATTTGGTTATTCAGGTCTTCGACAGGTTGGTCACATTAATGTGAATGCACACTGTAGTAGGGACGCCAGAGTTTGTGCGCAATTCAGCCATCGAGAACACATGTTTATATAGATGGCACAATTGTAGAGAAAAAAATGTATAAATGCGTATTTAGAGAACTGAAAGCTGGCGACGGCAAAAAATGTTCTTCCCCAATAAATTTTTAACAAATAGCATGATAAGTAAGCTAGACTTTTTATGTTGTTAATCCACATTACTTCTTAAATTTAATGATAAGCAATGCAGATAAAAGAAGGTATGAATACTATTAAAATCTACTAATTTTTTCCCTAACTCGCTTCTTAAAGGCGAATGTTCTTAGTAACAGATTCGGAATTATCTGGGGGAGGAGCTAAACAGTACTCACCCAAATCTTCAAAACTTCCGATCGTTCATTGCCAAATATTGAACATGAAAACAAGATGTAGTTCCCATCACCTTCTGACTGAGGATCGTAGTCAGTTGCAGACGAATCAGAAATACTTATTCTGCACGGCTGTGCAGGAAAAAAAGGCGTGATCAAGGAGGAGTCTAACGTCACTGGAAATCGTGGATCGGTCCAGATACACCCCCGCAAACCACGGCCTTGCTGTAATTTGATGTTCCATTGCCGTACAATACACTCCTTTAGTTTGTTGGGACACATTCTACATTTGTTGCCATTGCTGTTTTCCGTGGCCCTTGATTTCAAGCAAGTAGTATGCATACGGTAGTTTTGAATCGAGAACAGTTCCTGTAGATGTAGCTTGCTTTGCTAAGACATCAACTTAGCCGGCCGCGGTGGTCTAGCGGTTCTAGGCGCTCAGTCCGGAACCGCCCGACTGCTACGGTCGCAGGTTCGAATCCTGCCTCGGGCATGGATGTGTGTGATGTCCTTAGGTTAGTTAGATTTAAGTATTTTTAAGTTCTAGGGGACTGATGACCACAGATGTTAAGTCCCATAGTGCTCAGAGCCATTTGAACCATTTGAACATCAACTTACTCATTATACGTTCCCACAGCAGACTGATTGTCTGCCCTCTCCGTTTACGGCGAATATATTCCAACTCCATATCCAAAATATAGCAGTTAGTAGCTTTATTTCATCTTCGGTGTTGAATATTTTGAATAACACTCTGGGTGTCGGATATGATTACTGTCTTTAAGAAGGTAGTTGAAGATGCAAAAAATCATTCCTTCCGAAATTGTCAGTCTCCGCCGTAAAAACTAAAGCATTTTGAAGAAGATGAAGCCTTTATTGGCCACGATATGAGGACGCAGAATTTCTTATTCAGTATAATCCTCTTGTGTTATTTTGGAGCCATCGGCGTATGTACAGATATAAACAGGCCATCGATTTCAACGAGACGATTAAATCTGCACTTACATTAACTCCCACAAAGCTTGGTGTATTATAATAATGAACTGGAATCTGGCAGCAGATTGTGTCAATATTATATTCAAGCAAAGGCAAATGGGAAGAAAATAACATAGAATATACGATAGGAGACCGGTAGTTAAATTTGGTACAGACGGCCGAAAATTGAGTTCTTTCCTTGGAGCCAATCCGTACTTCGTAAATGCGCTTTCTACTATTATTGACAGGACTATCCCTGAACGCCACATATGAATGAAAAATTTGTCTGACAGCATCTGACGTCTAATTCTTAATGGCATCTCTCTTGCCTCCAATAAAACGGGTTCTATAGGCGTCGAACGCATGCCTGCTAAACAGTTGCGAATGGCTTTTTCCCAAAGAGTAATTTGATAAGTCTTAAGCGTACTGTGATACAGTGTGCACCCATAGTCTAATCTAGATGGAATAATCCATCGGTACGTTATGAGCAGAATACTTTGATGTGCTCTCACGACACACGAAGTGAGAGAGCAAATTACATTTAATCGTTTTTCGCACACATCAACAGTAGATTTCATGCAAGGCGCCCAGCTGAGCCGAGAGTGTAATAGTATTTCGAGGAATCGTGCATTAGATTTTGCGTATCAGGAGAGTATACTTTCTGCATATCGCACGACCAACAACGCGAGTAGCGTTTCGTTTATAAAAAAGGTACGACAACCGATTTTTCAGCTGAAATGTCCACTACAGTGTTACACAACTAGTCATCAATATGATATATAGTTGTAATTCCGTTTGTGTGTGTGTGTGTGTGTGAGAGAGAGAGATATTACTAATAATTAATGAACAAAAATATTTTAATAGTAAGTAACTATGAATATACTCAGTAATTAATGGGCCTTATCGCAAAACATTAATCTGCTACACTCAGATGATAGCGGTCACATGTCTTTCAGGTTTAGTTCCAGTAATTACGTATACAGAAATGCACGATAATATTTACTGGGAGAGTAAATGTGCGCCCTGCAATATTTGATGAAATGGAGGGGAAAAAATGCAAAGTTATGTCCTAGTCGTTATGAGGAAAGTGTCACATATGTTGTACTTTTACGGAGAAAGGATACAGGTGACCCATAAAACTCAATCACTTCTATAATCGTGTTTGTATTGTATTGAACATATTACTTTAGATATTACTTTGGTGTTAATCGGTAGCAACATTTTAACATATTTTATTTTATTGGCAGGTGTATGACATGGTGGTCATCCCAACTGCAAATGCACTATAAAACTGACTGGCCTGCTCAGCACCTTGTCCACAATACGCTTATCAACAAGAAGATATGGTAAAACTGATGTGATAATTATGTGGTATTTGCTTCGTGAAAAAAAAAATAAGAAAGTGGGAGCAAAATATTGCACGTGTTTCCCCTGCTACTAAATGTAACATATCTAAGACAGTTTTCATCTTGCACTGTGCACGCAATGAAACATTTGTAATAAAAGTGTCTTATGAAGAGATGTTCAGTTGTTCTTTCCAGTTGTATCAAGTTCTCAAATAAAGACGACATGTCGAATTCTCCTGTCTACATTTTAAAAATTTCATAAACCATACTAAAGATGTGACAGCTATGAGATGTAAACACGTTCTTGTACTTATGTTTTCTTTGTAGACCTTCATTACTAACCACCGAATAACGGGCGTGAGTATATATTAATTATTGTTGAGAATATTATACATCAAAAGATCCTCTATGTGTATGTCGAACCCTGTGTTTAATATCATCTGCTAAGTAGTAACATGATTCCCATGTAAAGAATACCCACAAAAGTTACTGTTACAGCAAAAGATTACGGAGGCGGTTTCTTAGATCAAAAATCATAAGAACTATACTCTTATGAATATAAATATTTGCCATATCTGTTATACATTTGCGTTGTAGCATCACCAACTGCAAACGATATCGCAGTCTCAAGTCTGCCAAACATCAACAGATTGATTAAATGATAATTTTTTATTGTAGTTGGAGCCACAGTCATGGTAAATTTTTTAATGGTCCTGCCGCCATTAGGTTGAAATAATTTTTATTTTTTGTTATGCGATTCAGATTTCGGTCTTAGGCCATTTTCAAGTACAAAAATCGATATTCACCTCGGGTATCAGTGGCAAGAGCAGTTCCGTTTTCGTTTCCGTGTTTCTGCGTAATGCTACACTTTTCAGCGCAGACGGCAGTTAATTCAGAGTCCATGGCTCTTCAGAAGTACTGTGCTCCTTGACCAAAGGCTGCAGCATTCCCTTCTTTGCTGTCTGGATAAATCACCAAATTTATCCCTGGCAGCAGTGTACGAAATATGAGTCTGCTCGTATAGCTTAATCCAAGTTTCGCCTCAGGGGTCTTAGAGGTCGTCCACACGGTTGTTTGTGTGCGCCGCATCTAGAACTTGGCAGTTACGCATTATTCGTAACGTCTCACGTAGCGTATTACACAACTGCGTTACGTCATACGTACTTACGATTACAGTTCCTTAAGTGTGTAAAAAGTATAAACAATGGCAACATACCCTCAGAAATAGGCAGTGAACTGGAATTCGACAAGGACAACGAGCGGCCAATAGTTCTCGAAAGTTATAGGTGAGTTACTACTTTCATGAGACTAGAAAACATTGGCAGTTTCAGATTTGTACGCTTGGGGTGCTGATGCAAACTCGTATACGATAAGTGTGTCGTGCAGTACCGGCTTAAGAAGAGGTCAGCTGGAAGTGTGTAAATTAATACTGACTACCTACTATTTCAATCTCCGCACTACATTTATGTAAGAGATAGTAATCTGTAACGTAACTTTAGCAACAGACTCTGTCTCGAACTTTACATTTAGTCTAATAGAAGGCAACTCGAAAAAGATGCGGGTTTTTAACATTCTCATGGAAGTTGTAAGTGAAGGAATAAAACTCAGGTTGCTCACCTATGGAAAAGCTCATGCAGTTCGAAACTGATTTTTGGTAGACTGTTTACTCGCCCCCTGTCCTAAATGCAATAAGAGCTATAAAAATGTAAGTTGAAGAAACCGATACCACCACTAATAAGCACTGGGTGCTATCAACTACATGTTACATAGTGCGGTAACTACCAAAATGCTTCACTTACTGTGGAAGCAGTCGAGATAAGACGACGACACTGAGCAGCGAGAGTCGGGGGAGTGGGACCCGGAATACAACTACGACAACGCGAGACAATTACAACAAGCAAAACCGAGCTATTCATCTCCCGCGCTACGATTTTATAATCAGAATTGAGTAGCGTTACAAGTCGGATCTAATCCAAGAACAGACGTCCGGTCTATTTGGGAATTAAAACAACTATTTCGACCTTAGATGTTATCGTATCTCCTATCAGAGGCCAAAACCGAACATAAAATTCTATGGGAGGCCCATCCAAATACGGCGATTTGCAGGAAGCGGAGTGAACTACGGTGTCAGACACCTTAGCGCGGTTAAAAGCTGCCAAAATTCCTCGTGGAGAGGTGGCGTAACAACACCATCAAGGAGGGAAGTAAAAGCAGTTTGGGGTGATAACTCACGTCATTCAATGGAACGAATGGCACTGACACACGTCCTTTGAGATTGCGTTCGAAGCTGAATTAGACACCAACTCACCGGGGAGAACCGAACGTGGCTGGGATCGCAAACGAAGACCCTTTAATTCTAATCTTTTAATGTCGTTGTAGGTGGCAGATAAGCTGAAAAGCTGGTTCCCTTCTTTTACACCAAAAGCTGTCTATCCCCATTTTTGGTGCCATTGTGGGGCATTTTTTACTCTGTTTCCCATCTTTTACTCTACCATAATTTTGACATTAGATCGCGCACGTAGATTTGTATTTACTTGGGCGACGACTGACCTTGTATCTGTTTACTGTATTGTCCATGGATCTATTTTGTTTATATCGTGGCAATGGATAAAACTTTCACAAGGGAACAAGGCGACCATTAATTACATGTATTTTCCTATCTTACTACAAATTTTTAACCGATTTGCACATATCTGAAAAATGTAAGTGGCGCGCACATAAAAACTCACAAAAGTGTTTATTGCAGGCAACATCCGAGCGAAGCTGAATTTTTGAGCAACTTTTCCATTTTATGGTAAGAATGCATTTTAAACTGTTTCCGCGTAATCAGTCCAAATTAGAATGGTTTCTTTATGTTACATTTAGCTCGACTTTTTAGCATAGTATCTCCGCAACCGATAAAGATTGCTGGATACGAAGAATATTGGATTAAAAAATTTTCGTTTTGGGCTTATCTATTTATCTACCTACAAAGTTTGACCCGATTCGTACAAGTTTAAAGTACAGAACTAGCGCGCTTCAAAAACCACCCAGAAGATGGTTCTTTCACGTAAAATCCAAACGGAGGAAGATTTTTTTTTCAAACTGTGAAACCTTATATTCGGCCGAGATCCGATGCGTTGGTGGACCAAATTTGAACCATCAGTCTCGCTCTAGTCCGGACATATATAAGGCTGACTGTTTTCACACGTAAAATCCGAACGGCGCACATACAAGTAGTGCCATTAACTGAGCATTAATTTCAACCCAATTAACATCTTTTCCAAAAGCGCACAGTTTGCCTAGACCCCAGCTCCGCTTCCTCGTCCAACGGAACGGTCGCGGTGTAGTAGTGACGGAAACGCGGCGGCCCGCGGACAACAACATAACGGGAGAGGACGGACACGACCAATCAAGGACCTTACAACACAACAAGAACAGACAACAGAGTAACGAACCAAACAAGACAACCACGTCCATTGGAATAGAAACACTAAAGTAAATACGCTGAGGCGATATGTCCTGAGACGCACGCGATGTTAAGACTGCTGGCTGGGCGCGAGGCAGACGCCTAAGTATGTTATCGGGGGCGCCGCTATTAGCCGCTGGGACCACGTGTTCCATTGTGCCGCCGTCACAAGGAGACGCGCGCCGCCACAGCCTACGGCACGATGGTGCAGAGACCTCTATGGGTCTTCGATGTCCATGACGCCTGGCGCGGATTCAAATTCCGCGGCGCGCAGTACCAGAGTTAGTACGCTGGACTCGCAGGCAGGAGGACGACGGTTCAAACCCGTCTCCTGCCATCATGATTTAGGTTTTCCATGATCTCCCTAAATCGCTTCAGGTACATTCCCAGATGGTTCTTACTCCGATGGGACCGACGACCTCGCTGTTGGGTTTCCTCCTTCAAATCAACCAACGAACCAAGACAGCTGTTCGAATGGCGACACAACAGGGCGCTTGTCCAGGCCAAATCAAAAACATATTACCCCATGTTCGTAGTTCAAACAGGAATCGAGCACCAAGGTCCTCCCCTCCACCACCACCGCCCCTCACCCCTGCAAAAGCACGATTCTGTGTGTGGTCTTCTCAAACGTACTTGTGACAGTGTTCAAGTCCCGCCAGTGACACAAACTGTGATTGCTATCTGTTTCGAAAATAATGCTGAGACTCACATGTCTCTAGCAAAATGTAATTCCATTAGATATCAAGTGCGTTGTGCCAAAAAATCTTTAAAATATAACATAGTAAATACACTATTGGCCATTAAAATTGCTATACCAAGAAGAAATGCAGATGATAAACGGGTACTCATTGGACAAATATATTATACTAGAACTGACATGTGATTTCATTTTCACGCAATTCGGGTGTGTAGATCCTAACAAAAATCAGTACCCAGAACAACCACCTCTGGCCGTAATAACGGCCTTGATACTCCTGGGCATTGTGTCAAACAGAGCTTGGATGGCGTGTACAGATACAGCTGCCCATGCAGCTTCAACACGATACCACAGTTCATGAAGAATAGTAACTGGCTTATTGTGATGAGCCAGTTGCTCCGCCACCAATGACCAGACGTTTTCTATTGGTGAGAGATCTGGAGAATGTGCTGGCCAGGGCAGCAGTCGAACATTTTCTGTATCCAGAAAGGCCCGTGCAGGACCTGCAACATACGTTCGTGCATTATCCTGTTGAAATGTAGTGTTCCGCAGGGATGGAATGAAGGGTAGAGCCACGGGTCGTAACACATCTGAAATGTAACGTGCACTGTTCAAATTGCCGTCAATGCAAACAAGAGGTGACCGAGACGTGTAACCAATGGCACCCCATACCATTATGCGTATGATACGCCAGTATGGCGATGACGAATACATGCTTCCAATGTGCGTTCACAGCGATGTCGCCAAACACGGATGTGACCATCATGATGCTGTACACAGAACCTGCATTCATCCGAAAAAAATGACGTTTTGCCATTCGTGCACCCAGGATCGTCGTCGGGTACACCATCGCAGGCGCTCTTGTCTGTGATGCAGCGTCGAGGGTAACCGCAGCCATGGTCTCCTAGCTGATAGTCCATGCTGCTGCAAACGTCATCGACCTGTTCGTGCAGGTAGTTGTCTTGCAAACGTCCCCATCCGTTGACTCAGGGATCGAGACGTGGCTGCACGATCCGTTACAGCCATGCAGATAAGATGTCTGTCATCTCGACTGCTAGTAGTACGAGGCCGTTGGGATCCAGCACGGCGTTCCGTATTGCCCTCCTGAACCCATCGATTTCATAATCTGCTAACAGTCGTTGGATCTCTACCAACGCAAGCAGCAATGTCGCGATACGATAAACTGCAATCGCGATAGGCTACCTTTATCAAAGCCGGAAACGTGATAGTACGCATTTATCCTCCTTACGCGAGGTATCGCAACAACGTTTCACCAGACAACGCCGGTCAACTGCTGTTTGTGTATGAGAAATCGGTTGGAAACTTTCCTCACGTCAGCACGTTGTAGGTGTCGCAACCGGCGCCAACCTTGTGTGAATGCTCTGAAAAGCTAATCATTTGCGTATCACAGCATCTTCTTTCTGTCGATTAAATTTCGCGTCTGTAGCACGTCATCTTCGTGGTGTAGCAATTTTAATCACCAGTAGTGTAAAACATATTACCACTTGTACCTGTTTTACTCTAAAAACTTTTAAAAGGTGTATAAGTATTTTTAATACGAGGTTTGTTCAAAAAATTTCTGAACTTTCTACGCCAAATTTATCTACAGTTACTTTCTACTTCCTTTGCATGATCTCCTTCGAATTCTCTCCTCCACAACTGACTCACCGCTCCCATCACCTCTCCCAGTCTTGGCACGCCTCTTGCTGGATTGCGCGATGTGCCGTCTGCGAATTTTATCTCGTCTATCGTTCCAAATCTTCGTGCTTTCAACGGGGATTTCAACTTTGGAAAGCAATAAAATTCCGCAGGGCCAGGTCTGGAGAATATGGAGGATGAGGCAGCTTGATGATTTCGTTTCTTGTACAATAGAGCGGCACCAAAAGGGAAGAATGTAAGTATGTCTTGTCATGATCCAGGATCCATGAATTATCTCACCATATTTCGGGCCCTTTCCTTCTCACATTTTCTCGCAAGCATCGCAACACATCCTCATACTACCGTCGATTAACAGTTTGTCGCTGTGGTACGAATTCATGGTAATCTAATCATTCAAAGTCACAGAAAACTGTCAGCATGGCTTTGACATTTGACCTGATGACCTTTTTTTGGTCTTGGAGAACCTTTCCCGCACCATTGCGAAGATTAAATCTTGGTCTCATCATCATAACTGTAGACCCACGTCAATTCATCAGGTTGTTGTTGTTGTGATCTTCAGTCCAGAGACAGGTTTGATGCAGCTCTCCATGCTACTCTATCCTGTGCAAGCTTCTGGATCTCCCAGTACCTACTGCAACCCACATCCTTCTGCATCAGTTTAGTGTACTCATCCCTTGGTCTCCCTCTACGGTTTTTACACTCCATGCTGCCCTCCAATACTAAATTGGTGATCCATTGACGCCTCAGTATATGCCCTACCAGCCGATCCCTTCTTCTAGTCAAGTTGTGCTATAAATTTCTCTTCTCTCCAATTCTATTTAAGGAACATAGCGTTCTCACTTGCGCGATCCAAAAGCTCTTCACTGATTGCGGGGCGGAGGTATATCTGATCTTGACTCTTGTGGGACGAACTTGGCAGCAACACGATGTATTCCAAGATGCTGTGTCAGGATTTCATGATATGATCCAACTGAATTGTTACATTCTTCTGAAATCTCTCGGACAGTCAGTCTTCGATTGGCACGCACAATTTCGTCGGAGTTCCTGACATGCGCGTCGCCAGCAGACGTCGAAGGGCGTCCTATACGAGGGTCATCTTTAGCTTCCGTCCGACCATTTTTAAACTGTGTGGACGATTCGTAACACCGAATATGTCTTAAGCACTCGTCACTCTAGGCTTCCTACATCATTTGGTGTGTCTCTGTCGAGATTTTCTTGAGTTTCACGCAAAATGTAATGCAAACGCGTTGCTTTCTAACTCGGGCGTCTCGAAATTCGTAAATTGTGCGACGCAGCTTTCTACGCAATTCAGCACTGACTAACAGAAGTACGACAATTAAACTCCGGGAGTCACACGTTAAACACAGGCGGGTGCAGGGGTGCGAATCAAATTTCGCTCCAACTCGCCATTGGCACGAAATTGCGAATGTTCCGGAATTTCTTGAACACATCTCTTATATTATAAAAAATAATGCCGGCTCACTACAATCTCTAACTATATGTAGAACTATGGACAGATTAACTGACCATTAGAAAAAAATATGTTTCTATAGTAAGTCATACATTTATAACTAGCCATCTAACTTTGACAGTCATTACTGAGTTTGCTTCGTCAAGCACTTGTATCATTTGCACTCTCAGCCCCTCAGTTATCTTTTACACCCTATATTATAGCCTTTTAATTTATTGCTACTCTATACTGATGCCCTCATGGTTCAAATGGGTCTGAGCACTATGAGACTTAATTCTGAGGTCATCAGTCCCCTAGAACTTAGAACTACTTAAACCTAACTAACCTAAGGACATCACACACATCCATGCCCGAGGCAGGATTCGAACCTACGACCATTGCGGTCACGCGGTTCCAGACTGTAGCGCCTATAACCACTCGGCCCCCGGGCCGGCGATGCACTCATGACTTAGTTATGCCACGCGGAGTGGCCGCGCGGTTTGAGGCGCCATGTCACGGACTGCGCGGCCTCTCCCTCCGGAGGTTCGAGTCCTCCATCGGGCATGGGTGTGTCTGTTGTACATAGCGTAAGTTAGTGTCTGCCCCTCGTATCTGAGTGCTTAGCGCGACGGAATGTCATGGCTAACGGCCCGGGTTCGATTCCCGGCTGGGTTGGAGATATTCTCCGCTCAGACACCGGGTCTTGTGTGGTCCTTATCATCGTCATTTCATCCCCATCGACACGCAAGTTGCCGGACTGGCGTGAGCTCGAAAGACTTGCACCAGACGAATGGTCTACCCGACGGGAGGCCCTGGCCACACAGCATTTCCATTTTAGCGTAAGTTAGTTTAAGTAGTGTGTAAGTATAGGGACTGATGACCTCGGCAGTTTGGTCTCTTAGGAATTCACACACATTTGAACTTAGCTATGATACCTAGTATGTGATTCAACTGTACAGCAGGACAGTAAGTGTGGCTCACACATCGTCTTGTGATCTAGATTGTATGTCAGTTAGCCGCAAAGCGGGAAAGAACTTGTGGTGGTAATTTTAGATTACGCAACTGTTTCGCCATGTGACGCACCGTGAATTACCACGGTGAGTCAGCAGTAATGCCCGGAACATAGCTGTAGAGACTGTAGATAGCGTATCAATGATCTGATGGGTCACCTCTCATGTCTAATCGGCCGCAGGAACACAGTGGAAGGCAGTCGTCACAAATGCGTTAACGGTACTCATTTTCTTCTTGTCACCGATATCCATATTTATGCTCTGTAAATGTCGTACGTGGCAGAGAGTGTGCTTCGTCATACCGTACACTAAATTTCTTCCTGTACGTATTGATGGATGGAAGCTGAAGAGAATCATTCCGTATACTATATCACCACAAAAGAAATTCAGTTAACTCATTGGACTAGGAGACTAATTTCGCAATATTTGGTGCGTGGCTTTATTTCCACTTCGATATGCGTCGTTATGCTGTAATACGTTTCATCAAAAACTGATCTATTACGTGACAACGGACGGACAGACTGCTACATGTTCCTATAATTTTCCGGAAAATGTGTGACATACACACAGACGACAAAAGCACTGAAAGGATTCATGCTGCAAATCTGATGTTAGTCGTGTTCCGTCGTAACGGCAAGCGCCCGGACGAAGATTAAGAACGTAACCACAGAGAAGGCTGTGAGACGACGTCAGCCAATAGCACGCTGGCTAGGACGTCACCACGACAGTTGCGACCTCTACAAGAAGACAATATATGCGCCGCTGCTGCTAACCTCGGCAGGACAGTAGTAGACCGGGACTAGAAAAAAGAAGTTCAAATGTGTGTGAAATCTTATGGGACTTAACTGCTAGGGTCATCAGTCCCTAAGCTTACACACTACTGAACCTAAATTATCCTAAGGACAAACACACACGTATGCCCGATGATGCACTCGAACCTCCACCGGGCCCAGCTGCACAGTCCATGACTGCAGCGCTCTAGACCGCTCGGCTAATCCCGCGCGGCCCGGGACTAGCAGATCCGGACTAGAAACCACACAGTAGTCGTCATCCTAACTGTTATACTGAGACAAGTGCCTTATATTAATTGCTTGCATGGAGATTGTCTATAGCGAAGCACATTGATTATTTGCATGTCGCCCATAGCTTGCGACAACTCGTTGTAGCCGGCCGCTGTGACCGAGCGGTTTTAGGCGCTTCAGTCTGGAACCGCGCTGTTGCTACGGTCTCAGGTTCGAATCCTGCCTCGGGCATGGATGTATGTGACGTCCTTAGGTTAGTTAGGTTTAAGTAGTTCTAAGTCTAGGGGACTGAAGACCTCAGACGTTAAGTCGCATAGTGCTCAGAGTCATTTGAACCAACTCGTTGTAAACCAAAGTTAACCATTGTCAATCTACTTTATTGTAATAAAAACCATTAGTGTGATTTGCTTGAATTGTTGTATAGCTGTCCGAGAAAGCAGCATCCTTTAGGCACCCTTTAAAAGACGAGTGGGCATTCACTGTGGGCCCTATTTGATTCACAAGCTGCAGTGTTCGTTCTTTCCGCTCCTCAGAATATTCCTGCGTTAATCCAGAGGTTGATCACGAGTTCTGGTGCGTTTGCCTTTCGTCGGCAGTAAACTAATCGTCAACTTGCAAGAACCGCCCACTCATAGCATACCTCCAAAAATGTCTCAGTTTAGCCGGTGAGTCTGTAGATGGTGATATAAGGGACGCACAGTATGACCGGCCACGCTTTCCCACACTTTCCTGCGATAATTAAGCCAGTCCGCCCTTGAATTGACTTTGTGAGCAGCCGCGCAGGAATTCTTCTTTCCTGTTATGTGGAGGTGCTCTCGTAGTTTTATGACTCCTTGCAGAGGCGTAGCAGCACCGTCGGATTCAGAAAGGACAACGCTACTGTTTTATGTTGTTACGGCGAAGTCAAGCGCCGGCACGCGAGTAGGGAACAAAGAGAAGAGAAGGCTGTGAGGTGAAGTCAGCCAATCGCACGCTGACCGACCTACCTTCCAGCACGACAACGCGATACCAGCGGCCCTTATGTGAAGAGGACATAAGCCCCGCGCCTGACTGGTGGCGGCCCACTTGGATAGCAGCGTCAGTGTTAGGACTTCGGTAGCAGTTCAGGACAGACATATGTGAGTTAGAGATCAGCAATCACTGCAGTTCAGTTTCTTTTGTATGTCGCCCTTTGCTTGCGGCTCATTTATCAAAGTTAAGTATTGTATTTGTTCTGATTGTAATGAAACTCATTAATACTATGACAAGGTAGAAACAATGAATTGATTGTTGGTTTTAATAACGATCATCCTCCTTTACCTCCTCTGCAATACTGCAGATGACGTTTCACTGAGCACATTTGTTCTGTGCATGCAGTACACATGAGGTGCCTAGTTGTTTCCACTGCACTGTGTGGAATACGAAGGTTCTGTTATAGTTCACTAACCTGCTGTCTTCAAGTTGATGTCCCCAGCGCAGAAAACAGCACGCAGGTCGTAGGTTCTGTATCGTGAGGCTGAAACTGACTTTTGGCGAGGTTCTGTTCTGAAATAACGTATCACTTCTTTGGGATGCCACTCGCGTATTTTAATATAGCCACACGAAAAGACTACACGATCCTAATACAAGACCTTCCGATACAGTAAAGTACATGGTCAAACACAATGTTTACGAAAATGTATCTTTACACTATTTGTGGCACGTGTCTTTGCCTCATGACTACCGGAATGAATCTTTTAATACTGAAAACTGGCAAACACATCCTGCCACAGACAACATGACTGTACATCTCGACTGTCTAATTCAGAGTGACGAACAGGAACTTAAATAAAAATTGGAAACACATCCTACGACAGACAACATGTCTGTTCTTCTCGACTGCCTAATTCAGAGTGACGAACAGCCCGAAACACTTCGCGCGCCATGCCAGAGAAGGCGTGACCCGAACGCTTCCGAAGTTCTTCGTCTGTAATTTCGTCAGTCTTTTGTTTCTGATTTAAATTGTTTTTAATCATTCTAAAATGGCCGATTGATAGTCAGCTGTTGAGAGTTATTTATATTAAAAAGTGAAGTCTTTCCAGTGAGTAGTTGAACTAATAATAATAACTATACTTTAACGTTTTGGCGCCCTTGCTCCGAACACAGCAGCCAATCACAGAGCAGTAGCATTATGCAGGCGGTCTTTCTCACGGGAATGGTACCGAATCTAACATCTGTCACAAGTACCTCACACCACATTTCGTCATCTATATACTTCTTGCATCTCCACAGCTCTGGGAACAGCTTCTTGGAGCCGATTATGATGGCTGACTAAGCCAGAGATATTACAATACGAATTGTTTCATTGTTTGTCTAGCAAACGAATAGACAGGATTCCTAGACACAATATATGTTTTACATAATGAAGCGAGAATGAGTCTGTTTGTCCAAAATATTTTTTTAGACGGGATGCTGTTACGGTGCTTTTATTTAAGAAACACCATAAAATGAACTTGTTCACTCTGATTATAAGCTAAATATTAACGCTACGAAAGAATGGTCTACTGCAGGACTAGACCGAAAGGCATCTTAACGGCGACCTCGGCGACTACCGACTATGGCGCACAGTCTGTGATTCGAGCATACTGTCGGTATAGTTCGTATAAGATCGTACAACTTCGGTTATGCCAAAGCTATTCGTTAAATATCGACGTTTCCTGGAATTGTAAAGTTTGTTTTTATCACCCATAGACTCTTCCTAATGCCTGAGTGACAAAAGGCAACATTTGTTAGCAAATATTTATTAATAACAATTACTTGATTCGCTCCAGAATAAATGTACTTTTCCTACGCATTTCTTAGCTGACATTACGAGAGATTTCTGCATCGGCACCTCGTCCCACTGGCTCTGAGAGCGCCAGATGGCCAACGGCTGCTAGCCTGTGCGGGAAACTACCGCTCGCTCCTCACTCCCCACGTATTAGATTCACTTCACATACGTCAAACAGCAAAATGGGAAATAAAGGAAAATGCTCTCCTATTTGCAAATAAGGAGTACCTTACATACCGTCACTGGTTTGAACGATTCTGAAGAAAAGTCTTGCAACGTACAGGTACAGTCTTGTAACTGTTATATTTGAAACGTCCCCTTTTGAAAAATTATACATGACTGTGCTTAAACTGACACACAATATTTTTAGCGCAACGCAATCTGACTTTCAATAATCCCTACAAACGAATGGCCCTGACTAACATTAACCTATACCTTTCACAAATCACTTACCTGCTGTTAACATCCAGCTGCCCTACACTACAATGGCAGACAACAATGCTAACTAACCACAGACTGCACACAGCACAGCCATTGATTTTCATACAGAGCGCTACGTAAAGTTGCCAATAAGAAAATATAAACAGCCTACTTACATATTTTACTTTGTCCGTCTTGTATGTTGATGTTGTACTCTGATCTCCTGTTCTTAGCTTTCATGTATGGCTGTGTTGAACGTTAACCTGAACAACTGAAATGGCGTGCCTACGCAAACGATATGTGTTAAAAGGGCAGCCAGAGCCATCTGAAACTGTACAACTGTATTACAATTAACTTTTAGAAAATGTGAAACTGAACCCTAAAGGAGTTGTCCTGTGCAGTTCTGTACTGCACAGTGCAATGAACAGTGGTACAACGTGTGACGTCACAGTACGCGACTTGCGGTTGTGACACACAAAATCAACAGAATATAAATTGTACAGAAAATAGGAATAGAATTCTAAAAGAATAAATGTCCAAAATGCTTTTATAATAATTCCACAAATAAAATTCCCGAAATTAAATAACGCTCCCACTAGCGTAACTCTGCACTGTAACAACAAGACTGTCTGACAGAGAGGATGAGATCTGGAGTGAACTTTACCTAAGCTGACCGCAGCCCCGGATCAACGATATTTGGGAACCGGAGCAAGAACTCGATAGTGGCGCCTCCCCTCCCCTCCCCTCGTACGTTTGAGATAGGACGTAAAAATTCATAAAATCGATTTTTCAAAAATGTTAACTTTGTAGCGCACATCTTTCTGAACAGTTTGATATGTGAAACATGTATGTTCGAGGAAATGTAAGGATGTTATACTGTCCTACGTGTGCTAAAGTGCAGTGCCATGTCTCTTCACATAGAATTCTTCTATCACACGTCACTGTATTTTGGTCTGTGGAATTCAAACGTGTACATTTTATAATGGAAGCTATCAAACATATATTCAGGACAGTGGAAATTAAAATGTCTTGTGATGCCTGTCCTGCGCCGATTTGATATCCTAATATCCTTAAAAATTCACAATTAGTAGTGGGTCGGATTATCTTTGGCCGAGGGAATAAGAACTCTTCAATAAATTTCCACTCTTCATTGCCTATTAGCTAATAACTTCCCCTTTTGTGAGTTATAAAATTAAACATAGTAAATATAAAACGAGTAAAGACAAGAGAGAAGCAAGACAGTACACATTTATTCAACCTTTAGGTCAAAGAATTTCTTTTTCTCTAATCTTGCCACAGCTTTGCACGGCGTGCTTTCCTTTCTGCGAAAGAATCTATTACCTCATCAAAGTTGGTCAAACGTTTTGCTAAATGCCGTTGTCTAATACTGAAAAAGCTGTTAATACGAATAGTACCCAAGACTGGTGTGGGTTCTCGATTTGATTACGTCTATTTTGTCACCGTCTGATAAATAAAACGAAATAGACCGTTCTAATATTGCACACCAAATAAGCAAGACTGCTTTGGCACAAGTCGTTATTTTTATGTACCTCATTTGCATAAATGACACAACAGAACGTAATTCACCAACTACCGACATCAGATGCCTCTATTAGGCTTACTACAAGGAAAAACGTTTTACTGTAGGAAATGGTTTCACATTTCATTCATACGCTCAAGCATGAGATCGAAAAATAGTAGTAAGAAATTTTTATATAAATTTGCAATCGTCATATTCTTCCATATAACTTGTGTGATGTCCTCGTTTCTTCCCCATCCTCGTTCTAACAAACAATCTTGTCATCACTAATTCTGTAACTACTCCTGCCATTGTCAAAACTTTTTCTCCGGTTAACTTCACTAACCCCGCCAGAATCAGTAGTTCAGTTATCCCGCATTCATTCTTCGGTTAGGCGTTATTACGTGCTCATACAACGCGTTTTCCGAGATGTTCTGAGTCAAGTACTTAAGCACCTGCTAACCGAGGACTGTACAACTGGTAGGTGTAGGTATATACGCCAGCTTTGTGGTATTTCTAAAGCCTGGAATTTCTGTACGAACATTATATACCACGAAATAGCGTGGCAACACCATTACCGTCATCCACGCCATCATTCAAGCACAGTTATTGTTTTCAGGTTTGAATATTTAGTTGACACCGACTTTTTCCCAGTGTTAGATATTCTGAAAACCACTTTTAAGTGCATGGGGAATATTTTCGGGCTAATTTCGTCGTTATATTTAAATTTCTGACTATTTGTAGCCATTTGAAATAAATGTCTGCTATGCTGTGTACCGGTTCTTTGCTATTCTACCAGTAACATGATGGTTAAATAGTGCGTGAATTTGCATAGTAGCATCACAAGTAACGTCTATAGGGCGGTTAAAACAAGCCACCAGTTTTGACAGTTGAGTACGGAATGAGTGGAAGGAAGCGTAGTTAGTGAAGTTAAAATCTTCTGGAGTGTTAGGTCACGTCGTATTTCCTCTAAAATAATCGACGTTTGGACCCCTCTGCTTGGATCTTCTTCAGGATCTTCCGATGTTGACTATTGCTAGAACACAGATCTTCCAATGTCCACTATTGCTATAACACCTATCTTCCAGTGTCCACGATTGCTAGAACACAGATCTTCCAGTGTCCACTATTGCTAGAACACGGTGTTCTAGCAATAGTGGACACCGGAAGATCCTGAAGAAGATTCCAGCAGAGGGGTCGCAACGTCGATTATTTTAGAGGAAATATGACACGGCCTAACACCGCAGAAGATTTTAACTTTAGTGATAACGGCCACGAAAGCCTGCAGCCTTACATGGAAGCGTAGTTGCCAGCGTGAGCTGGGCGCGCCAGCAAGTAAATGTAAATGTCGTGTGACGGGTAGACCGTTCACTGGGTGCAAGTCTTTCGATTTGAAGCCACTTCGGCGACTTGCACGTCGATGGGGATGAAACGATGATGATTAGCACAACACAACACCCAGTCCCTCAGCTGAGAAAATCTCCGACCCAGCCGGAAATCGAACCCGGGTCCTTAGGACTGGCATTCTGTCGCGCTGACCACTCAAGTACAATGCGGAACCTGTCAGGCTCGCTCGACCGCCGACAAAGCCGGCCGATCTGCGAGATTTCTCAAAAGATTTAAAAGAAACTGTCGGGTACAAAACTCGCAATCTCACACATTTCATAGTTTAATTCGTCAGCTTCACGATGAACCGCCTATCATTTCGTTAATGGTCATAGTAGTTGCGATATTTCCGTACTAGGTAAAATGCTGCAAGAAACTCTTAGTTTGCAGTGAAAAATAGGTATCGCTGTGCGTTTATGTTTGGTGCATGTTAGGTTACATGTTACTGCGTATTAAATGTAGTAATATATAGAATTATTCTTTAAACTTGGAAGGATATCGCTGTCTGTTTCCAGTATCGAGAAAATGTAAAGCGTGCCATCACGAACTCTTCCATCAGTGAAAAAACTAGAATGAAATATTCATAAATTCCTCGTATCTCATAAATGATTTGAGATATCGAAATAAGATTCTGGCAAATGATAGCGCACAAAGACAAGAGTGTCTTGTCACACGATTAATGTGCGAAACTTCCATATCTACCGCGATATTCAAGTGACTATAAACTATTTTCAATGAAATAATGTTATTATTAAGAACCATCGATAGCTGGTGACAAGAACAGCTGTGGGTTTCGTAACAATATAAATCAAGAAGTTACACTTTTATTATTTTGCCTCGAAGGGGCTTTTTCAGAAACTATTGACCTGTCTTGCCCTCAGTTATTAGTTTAATAACACACTCTTTCAGGGTTCTGTAGCAGTTTCAACTGCATTAGAATGTCCTTGTGGCGCATATTTGTAACCCCTGCTGTGTTTTGGTAGAAGCAGCAGATTTTAACAAACTTGTCAACAAGAGAAATAAGGTATTCCTCAGAACTCATCAGGATCCTTGGCAAATCAATGTCTCCTAAACTACCTTCTTGGTATGTCTGACAACTCAAGACCAGTGCTGTCGTGTAACATATGCACTGGCTTCTTTTGTCAGCATTTCAAGCTACTCTATTGCTATCAGGATCAACGGAACTCGCAATAAAATAAAATAAGTAAAATAAGTAAGCGTAAACTTTTTTTGTTGCATTACTTTTCAGCTAGGCCCATATACTCTGTCGGATTCAAATAAACATGAAACGGAGGAAGCCTGATAAAAATATTCCCGTTACCATTAGCCAGTTCGCCGACCTGGTAGCATGAAGTCTTGGCTTCTACAGCGATACAAGTTCCATTAACTTCGCCTAATACGTACTAGGTTGAACTTTATCTCATGGAAGATTTCTTTGTACCCAGAGCAAAATATCCGCTTTCTTTCACTGCGTTGTTGGAGTTACATGCATCACAACAGAGTGCTATGGCGTTTTGCCTTTAATATTGCCAAATTCTGGAGAATGTTTTGCAGCAGAACGTTATCTTCTCAGCCGGTGTCTGTGTCTTGGACGACACTTTTATTGCAAATCTTCTATTCAGATGTATTGCACTGTTGATACGAATGCAATGCCAGCACAAAACACTTGTTCACAATACCTGCCGGCTAAAGAACACTTCAACGCCAGAAAGTACGACTTCACAACGGGAGATGGCGATCACTGATGTATCTATTGCGTGACACCACGTGGTACTGTTTATCCAAGTAGTGGCAACAGGGGCGCTTTACCAGACGAAACGCTGGTGGCGTGGTAGGGAAAGCCAGCTCGCCATTCGTGTTACCAGGGCCACGGCGTCATTCCCCCCTCCAACCAAACGCCAAAAGTCGCAACTAATTTTAAACGTACTATAATTGAAACATTTTGTGGTTTATTTCAAGCAGAGTGCAGAAGTGAGGGTGCGAGTATTACTTTCTCGAGAAATTTCACCTTTGTGAATCTGCGCTTACGTAAAAGTGAAGACTTCGTTTATCACTTCTACTGTCTCTCTCTGTATTTCATTTACAAGCATGCATGGTTCTCATTTTTTTATATTAAGTAATACTGTAATTAACTGATTGAATTCAATACTCACCAGCAGCAGGAGTGTACAGATTACTTCATAAGCAATCTTGATTTGGACTTTCCATCTCCACACTCTTTTAAATCCTATGTGGATGTTCTTTGGCAATATATGTTACCCATCCAGATGCATTTTTTGCATCTTCTGATGCAAACGCTACCACTACTGCTACTACTTACTGTTATAAGTGTGCATTTATTGTCACATACCAATAGAACCGCCGGCCGCGGTGGTCTCGTGGTTCTAGGCGCTCAGTCCGGAACCGCGCGACTGCTACGGTCGCAGGTTCGAATCCTGCCTCGGGCATGGATGTGTGTGATGTCCTTAGGTTAGTTAGGTTTAAGTAGTTCTAAGTTCTAGGCGACTGATGACCACACATGTTAAGTCCCGTAGTGCTCAGAGCCAATTGAACCATTTGAGCTTATACAAACAAAACAAACGTCACAACACTGCAGAAAGGTACAGGGGAATTTCCGATCGTCGGGTCGGTTTGTTTAAGTTGGCCAGTCACGTTTAATTTTACGTCACTGTTGGCCCCGTGCAGAACTGTGAACTGCGCCAAACTAATAAGCAATTGGGCATTCTAGCCAGTCATCATGCTTCGATTTTTTTCGGATTAAATTTGTTTTTTCAGTAATAAATGTCGGTTACCGTTTGGGGATCTGGGAGGAACTGAGGAGGCGCCTATCGATCTCGGGGTCCTGGGCTCGTGCCCAGAATGTCCAATAGGGAAGAGGGACCTGAGACTCTCCCTACAATGCGTGACTGCTCTCGTTCTGATTATTTTCGGTCACATTGTGAGCGTGTGGGTGCTATTCTGTTATTCTGCGCAACAGATTAATCTGAGATGTACCCTTTACCCTGCGGCTCCTGCAAGATGTAATTTCCTCCCCGACATTACTACAGAAGTCAGACAGACGCTCCTAACGTTCTAAAGAGAAATGCCTGAAAAACTTTCAGCAATAAATATCTTCTGGAGTCGTCCGCTGTAAGGAAATGACACAAAAATTCACAAAACTTCTTACGTACCTAGTGGGATACTTGGGTACTGGAGTAGTGTTAGTTAGTGTAAGAAAAACATGAAACTAACGAAAATTATTATTCATTCTGAGAAATCACAATGGCACTTTTAGTTATGAACTGAACAAGTTATTTCTGGGTTATTTTCGGAATGTGAAGTTACCTCTTAAAGATAGGATTCGCTAATGAAATTTCTATACAAAGTTTAAGATTGTTATTGACTTGACAGAATGGCTGAGAGCCACGCCTATTCAACCTGAATAATTATCCGTTAGAATGTTGCTAGCTACGGTCGAGGCTGTCATGTATGAAATGCAGTGAAGTGTATTGTAGTGGAGGAAATATGGGGCTCGCAAGAGCTGTAGTGCACAATACCATAAGCTGCGATGACTGCTGTCTGCGCCGCTTCCTGCTGACAGATAAGATAACTCTCGTTCTATCTGAATTGACCTATGCCAATCAAACTCTCCCTACGCCTTGATGAAGTCAAGTACTCCTATCCGCCCCTAGTCTAGCTATTGGCATGGTGCACTGGTCAGATAACCAGTCCACCGCAATGCCACTCAAAAATTCGCTCGCAGGCGTTTAACTATAACTATGTCCGTTCACACCGCACAAGAAGTGTGGAGACCAACACAGTGAACAATGCTTAATCGCAAGGACTCGATATAGAGTCGCACTCTGATTCGCTCTCGACAGAGGTGCTCTCCCAGTGAAGTACTGAGGAGAGACTTGTTCCTCGCTCTTTGAGTATACGTACAAGGGCACACGCTCTCGTTACGTGTTCTCGCTCCAAGAGCGACAAAGGAACAGCCCCTCTCCACACCAGATGTGAAGGGGTATATCTTTCGGTCTCTTCCATTACTCCTTCAGCTCAAGGCGTCAGGAATATCGTCTGCCAATCAGCATTGCTCTTCTAAAACAGGAGAATGACGTTTCGTTTAAGGCGACCAACCTGGAAATCTGTAGCATCGGCCTTTGGCGTTTGCTGTCTCCCCGTGAAAACCTCTAAAACTGCGTGCTATGTTTGTAAAGAATGCGTAGGCTGGGCGCTCCCACACAATGTAGCGGAATTTCTCCTTTAAGCCGAACACGGGGTCGTCCTCCCATTTCACTCGGGCAAAAGCTGTCCACTCCACGGGCGGTGGCCGTCCGATGTAGATAGGCTTAATCGTCCTCTGAAGGGACCGGCCTCTAGGCGTGCAGTCCGCCTCTTCCGATCTAAATGCTCTTGTGGCCATCGTGTCTTGAATGTGTATGTGTACGCCAGCCTCGAGTAAGCAGAAAGGTTAACCCAAGAACTTGAGCATTTGATGACTGTTTTTAAGGAAAGTGGATATACCGAGAAGCATATTCGTCGGGCTATGGAGCTTGGACCATCTCCGGAGGTGTACGAAGAGGAACATAGATCTGTAGCCTTTCTTCCTTATCCTGGAGGCTTATCGTCTAAGATTGGACGAATTTTAAGGAATTTTAACATTAAGAGTGTGTTCCATCCACCTTCTAAGAGTAAGGTTCTGCTCAGCTCTGTGAAGGATGATTTGGGGCTTAGGAAACCCGGTGTGTACAAAATTTCGTGTCAATGTGGGAAAGCTTACGTTGGCCGTTCTATTCACACAGTGCATGACAGGTGTGTGGAACATCGCCGTCATACGAGGCTACGACAGCCGGAAAAATCGGCGGTAGAAGAGACGCTGCCTAAATGAGGGACACAAAATGAAATTTGAGGAAACTGTTGTGGTTGCCAACATTTTCGGTTTTTGGAACAGTGTCTATAGAGAGGCGATTGAAATTCGGTTGGCTGATAATTTAATCAACAGAGACAATGAATTTCCTCTTAGCAAAACGTGGAATCCTGTATTATCTCGCATCAAAACTGAACGGTCTTCGGTGCGGCCTTGATTGCGATATATCGTTGCCAGCAGTGTTTCACTAAGGGCGGCGCCACCTCCCTGTCTTGGAAGGCAGAAACCGTGATGGGCGACGCATGCGCCGTGTACTGAACGGTGACCTATATAGGACGTCGATTTGCAAGCTGGCGTCAGTTCTCAGCGGGACTCATCAGCAGAAGCAGCATTTTCCTGAAGATGGCGACCAGTTGGATCGCCGAAATATCGAGTCAAGTTGATTTTAAGATCCGGCAGCAAACCCGAAGAGACTTTCATGACTTATTACGCCGGGAAAGCCTACGTAATCACAAGTTTGTCTCTTCTCCATATCTTATCCAGGATGATCACCGCTAAAAATACTGGGTTTTTCTGCTGCAGTTGTTTATGAAGACGATAACATATCAGTAATTATGTAAAGTGTTATGTCGCGACAGCGCAGCTAATTTTGCTGATAGCTTATCATGTGCATGTGCGCATATATAAGAGAGTGTGGTCGTAGTCACTCTGTTAGTTGTGCCTGAGATACTGACTATCTAACCGCTCTGTCCACATAGCCATGGGTATCGAGAAGTACAAGGGACGTGTCGCATTGGTTACTGGCGCCAGTGCGGGCATCGGCGCCGCTATCATGCAGGCGCTGCTGAAAGAAGGACTCACCGTCGTGGGAATGGCAAGGAGGGTTGAAAAGATCAAGGTACACATACACACACCATGTGTCCTAACCTATATTTCTAGATACAGTGTTACAAGGAGACCATATGCCAATCAGATGTTTTATTTTATGGAATTTGAGAACTGAAAGTCTTTCCACATCGGCAAGTCTTGTGTGTCTCGCCTTGTGATGCACATAAACTTGGCAGCACGTTCAAGTCTTGCCAGCATGTGTTCCGTGGACCTGCAACGATAGGGTGGGAGTGGTATTGTTGTGTATATGTTTGCAGCTGTTAGTTTTGTTATTGTCTAATTCTTGTGCTACGTGAGTGTGGTCTGAATGCTTACTGTTGCCGAGAGAGTGTTTTAGTGAAAGTGGTTTTCCGTGTAGGAGAAAACTTTATGGAGCATGTGAGGCAGCAAATTAGATTGCGTTTTCCTCCTTCGAAGTGTCCACATCGTGACAATGTGGGTGATTTAATTCGCAAATTCCCGACAACAGGATCAGTTCATGATGCACCACGAACTAGTATTCCCAAAATTTTAACAGAATGGAAGATTGACGACATTTCTGACATCATGTTGCGGAGTCTAACAAATCCGTGAAGTGATTGTCGCAATAGGCTGAAATCTCTCCTATGGCAGCACAAAACGCCGTAACCAAAGAGACGGGGATGTATCTGTATAAAATTACTGCTGCACAGTTATGTTATATGGACCATGGAAGAGGAATAGCATGTTGTGAATCGTATAATTTATCTGTTAACCGTCATGAACCCCGTTTTAGTTCGAAACTTTTACCTGATGAGGCTTTGTCTCACATATCGGGGCGCATTTCTTTTTTTTTTTTTTTATCGTCTATCATCTGACTGGTTTTATGCGGTCCTCCACGAATCCCTTTCCTGTGCTAACCTCTTCATCTCACACTAGCATTTGCAACCTACGTCCTCAATTATTTGCCGGACGTATTCCAATCTCTGACTTCCTCTATAGTTTTTGCCTTCTACAGCTCGCTCCAGTATCATGGAACTCATTCCCTCATGTTTTAACAGATGTCCTATCATCCTGTCCCATCTCCTTCTCAGCATTTTCCACATATTCCTTTCCTCTCCGATTCTGCACAGAACCTCCTCATTCCTTACCTTATCAGTCCACCCAATTTTCGACATTCGTCTGTAGCACCACATCTCAAACGCATCAATTCTCTTATGTTCCGGTTTTCCCACAATCCATTTTTCACCACCATACAATGCTGTACTCCAGATGTACATTCTCAGAAATTTCTTCCTCAAATTAAGGCCGATATTTGATGTTAGTAGACTCAATTCTCTTATGTTCCGGTTTTCGCACAATCCATCTTTTACTACCATACAATGCTGTACTCTAGATGTACATTCTCAGAAATTTCTTCCTCAAATTAAGGCCGATATTTGATGTTAGTAGACTCAATTCTCCTATGTTCCGGTTTTCGCACAATCCATCTTTTACTACCATACAATGCTGTACTCCAGATGTACATTCTCAGAAATTTCTTCCTCAAATTAAGGCCGATATTTGATATTAGTAGACCTCTCTTGGCCAGGAATGCCTTTTTTGTTGTAGCTAGTCTGCTTTTAATGTCCTCCTTGCTCTGTCCGTCATTGGTTATACTACTGCCTATGTAGCACAATTACTTAACTTCATCTACTTCGTGACCATCAATCCTCATCTTAAGTTTCTCGCTGTTCTCATTTTTGCTACTTCTCGTTACCTTCGTCTTTCTTCGGTTTACTCTCAGTCCATACTCTGTACTCATTACACTGTTCATTCCGTTCAGCAGATCATGTAATTCTTCTTCACTTTCACGTAAGACAGTAATGTCATCAGTGAATCGCATCATTTTATATCCTTTAACCTTGAATTTCAATTCCTCTCCTGAACCTTTCTTTTATTTCCATCATTGCTTCCTCGATGTACAGATTGAACAGCAGGGGCGAAAGGCTACATCCTTGTCTCACACCCTTTTCAATACGAGCACTTCGTTCTTGGTCGTCCACTCTTATTATTCCCTCTTGGATGTTGTATACATTCTATATGACCCGTCTCTCCCTATAGCTTACCCCTTCTTTTCTCAGAATTTCGAACATCTTGCACCATTTTACTTGTCGAATGCTTTTTCCAAGTCGACAAATCCTATGAAAGTGTCTTGATTTTAAAATGGGATGAGAAGTTCCGCCTTATGCAAGACACCTTTTTTCTTTTGTTTCACCCATACATGTTTCAGCACTTTTGTGCTATCGTCAGAGGGTTCTATTTTTCTTATTTTTAACTGTAAATTTGTTGTTAATATATTAACATTTGTGTTGTTTGCAACATAATGTAGAAGTTGCATTTATAACTTAATTGGCGAAAAGTGGGTGTAAGCATTAGTTAACATACCTTAAACGATGTTATTGTCCATTTCTTTTGGTAGCTGTTCTTCAAAATAAATGGACAATAACATCATGTAAGGTATGTTAACTAATGCTTACACCCACTTTTCGCCAATTAAGTTATAAATGCAACTTCTACATAATGTTGCAAATAATACAAATGTTAATATGTTAACAACAAATTTACAGTTAAAAATTTAAAAAAAAATAAAAAATAGAACCCACTGACGATAGCACAAAAGTGCTGAAACATGTATGGGTGAAACAAAAGAAAAAAGGTGTCTTGCATAAGATGAAATTCTCATCCCATTTTCTTACATTTTCTTAGCAAGCACGGAGACAACAGGAAGAGCTGCACCACAAGATGATTAAGTCTTGATTTTACTTTAGTCTTGCTTCCATTATTAACCGCAACGTCAGAATTGCCTCTCTCATGCCTTCACCTTTCGTAAGGTCAAACTGATCGTTATCTAGAACATCCTCAATTTTCTTTTCCATTCTTCTGTATATTATTCTTCTAAACAACTTGGATGCATGAACTGTTGAGCTGATTGTGCGATAATTCTCGCACTTGTCGGCTCTTGCCGTCTTTGGAATTGTGTGGATGATGCTTTTCCGAAAGTCAAATGGCATGTCGCCAGACTCATACATTCTACACACCAACGTGAATAGTCGTTTTTTTGACACTTCCCCCATTGATTTTAGAAATTCTGATGGAATGGAATGTATCCCTTCTGCCTTATGTGACTAAGTCCTCCAAAGTTCTTTCAAATTCTGATTCTAATTCTGGATTCCCTACCTCTTCTAAATCGAATTCTGTTTCTTCTTCTATCACATCAGACAAATCTTCCCCGTCAAAGAAGCTTTCAGTGTATTCTTTCCACCTATCCGGTCTCTCCTCTGCATTTGACAGTGGAATTCCCGTTGCATTCTTAATGTTATCACCCTTGGTTTTAATGTCACCGAATGTTGTTTTGACTTTCCTGTATGCTGAGTCTGTCCTTCCGACAATCACTTCTTTTTCGATGTCTTCACATTTTTCCTGCAGCCATTTCGTCTGCATTTCCTATTTATTTCATTCCTCAGCGACTTCTATTTCTGTAGTTCTGAGTTTCCCGGAACATTTTTGTACCCTTTTTTCATGAATCAACTGAAGTATTTCGTCTGTTATCCATCGTTTCTTCGCCATTACCTTCTTTGTACTTATGTTAGCCTTCCCAACTTCTGTGATGGCCCTTTTTAGAGATGTCCATTCCTCTACAACTGTACTGCCTACGGAGCTATTCCTTATTGCTGTATCTATAGCCTTGGAGAACTTTAAGCGTACCTCTTCATTCCTTACTACTTCCATACCCCTCTTCTTTGCGTATTGATTCTTCCTGACTAATGTCTTAAACTTTAGCCTGCTGTTTATCACTACTATACTGTGACCTGAGTCTATATCTGCTCCTGGGTAAGCCTTACAATTCAGTATCTGATTTCGGAATCTCTGTCTGAACATGGTGTAATGTAACTGAAATCTTCCCGTATAACCCGGCCTTCTCCAAGTATACCTCCTCATTATGTGATTCTTGAACAGGGCATTCGCTATTACTAGCTGAAACTTGTTACAGAACTCAATTAGTCTTTCTCTTCTCTCATTCCTTGTGCCAAGCCCATATTCTCCTGTAACCTTTTCTTCTACTCCTTCCCCTACAACTGCATTCCAGTCCCCCATGACTATTAGATTTTCATCCCCCTTTACATATTGTATTACCCTTTCAATATCCTCGTACACTTTCTCTATCTCTTTATCTTCATCTTGCGACGTCTGCATGTTTACCTGAACTATCGTTGTCGGTGTTGGTTTGCTGTCGATTCTGATAAGAACGACCCTTCCACTGAACTGTTCACAGAAACACACTCTTTAATGAATATATATATATATATATATATATATATATATATATATATATATATATATAATGTGAAATGAATGTGTGAAAATGGGGAAGAAATGGCTTTAAATATTATTGTTATTTACTCTTTCAGTACGAACTTTGTTGTAGAACCCTTTTTTTATGTGTTGTAATAAAGATTCATTTAGACAGAATTAAGCACATTTAAAATTACGTGAACTTTAGCAACCCTCTCATGCTGATATATTCAAACTAACTGATTAATAACATTTATGACTTTGAAAATTATTTAAATTAATTTTTTTTACGTATTTCGGCCTTGGCACACATTTTCTAAATGCAGTGGGTTTTTAAATATTTACTGAATTCTTTCCCGGCATTAGCTATGGAACACAATACTGTCTCTGTTAGCATAAAATGGTTAAATATTGCCAAGCCGACCTGAACGTTTAATTATCATTGACAAAACACACTTCACTATACGTTTAAGTTATTTGCTTTAGAAATTGAAAGAACCAACAGATTAACAACTTCAACGTTAATTATCCGCCTATGAATGCACAAATGTAAAACTAGTAATAAATTCAGTCTGCCTCAGGATCGCTGTAAAAGAAAAATATTTCGTAATTCACTGCTAATTTTACCTGCTCCCGATTTACGGGTTTGGTTAATTTTATAGCGGAACAATTTTTTAAATGTGCCGCCGCTGCAAATCGTTCGGTCGCGGCACAGCCCAGCAACACCAACGAGAATCGCTAAAAGTGCTGAAAACTCTTTAATGAAATATCATAGATGACATGGGCAAGCTAATTTACATTAGTAATACACATTTTTGATAAATTATAATGTATTTAGACCACAACAATAATTAAAATTACACACCTTTATAATTTCTCCTCTAATGGCGGCTAAAGACAGATAAGACAAAAGAAGTCTACTCATGCATATAATGCGACGTCACAGGTTCCTCTCTCTCTCTCAGCTCTCGAGGAAGACGACAAAGAATGCACATTATGTAGTGCTATTTACACTATTGCTGAATATTGATATCTCTTTGTAATCTTACAACATTATTTTCCTCTGTGGATATATTTTACATTTTTTCATCGCAGATATTAACATATTTCGTAATTACATTATGAGTACAGAAATATTACAATCATAAATACATCGAGAATATTATTACAGAAAATATTACAATAATAACCAACGTCCTTTATACAAAATTAAATAATATTTTTTGTTAAACAATTACAGTACATACGAATTGCTTCATAGCGGCGTACATAGTACAATTAAACGACATTTCAGTTTATTAACAGTGTGTGTGCTGCCAGGGAACGTTACAAATCTCTGCCTTACCTTCCTATTCAAAACGAATCCTACTCCTGTCACACCATTTTCTGCTGCTATTGATATTGCCCTATACTCATCTGACCAGAAATCCTTGTTTTCTTTCCACTTCACTTCATTGACTTCTACATTATCTAGTTGAGCCTGCGCATTTCCATCTTCAGATTTTCTAGTTTCCCTACCACGTTCTAGGTTCTGACATTCCACGCCCCCACTCGTAGAACGTTATCCTTCCGTTGATTATCAGATCTTTTTCTCATGGTAACCTCCCCCTTGGCGGTCCCCTCCCGGAGATCCGAATGGGGGACTATTCCGGAATCTTTTGTCAATGGAGAGATTATCTTAATACTTCTTCGATGACAGGGCATACGTTCAAAATTCACGAATTTTGTCATCAAAAAATCCACGTGCGTTAAGAGAAACGCGATTGTGTGCAAAGAATATCGAAGTGTGGGTTGCCATAATGCGATCGCGAATTAGAGGACCAATCTTTTCCGATACTACGGTCACTTCCGATATCTATTGTTCCCATAAAATTTATCCATTTATTGCCCTGCTGAATGAAAATCTCCTCATACAGCACACCATTCCCTACGACTGTTACATGAAATCTTTGGAGACAGAGTAACTATGAAAGGTCTTTGACCCCCACACTCACCTGATCTGTCTCCGCTCGACTATTTGCTTCAGGGTGTGACTAAAAGTCAATATAGGAACTGGAGACACCGATAATTCATTACCTGCATGCGATTACATGTGAAACATTGGTAAAGGTGATCGCAAATAAATGTAAATGTCCTGAAATGTACCTTCAAGAAAGAGGAAAACATTTTCAGCACTGATTGTGATATTTGTGAGAACAGTGTATTTAAGAGTAATTAATGTAATTAATTAATTTTATTGTAATCATGTTGAATCCCTTCTCTCATTATAGCTGATGCCACTAGCAGTGAATCCTGGATAGTAACTTATACAGTGATATGAATGTGCTCAAAACATTACGCGTCTTGTGGAGAGACTTTGCGAATACACTGTATCAATTAACCAAAGCAGGACTAGGCGACCCTCAGATATTCCTGAAAGAATCGACTCTGAAGTTTTCCGATCGTCTTTACAATCGTCAAGCAAGGTCGATTTTCCTCGAAAGGGAGCTTGGCTCTGTAATATAATGCCCATCTTTCTTGTGCAGATCCTGCGTGCGTTTCTGCGCCGACGCAAGCTTTTAAATACAGCTGCATGTTGTGTTAGCATTTCCGTGAAGCGTAAAACACGTAAACTTGAAAAGAAGTCAGTAGTTCGAGTGACAGATAATCGCAATTTCTAATGTAGTTTCGGTCATTGCTTTTCTTCCCTGCGATTAGAATACCTACGTCATTTAAAAATGATATTCATCACATATGCAAATTAGCACGTATGTAATTATCATTTTTACGAGAAATGCATGCCTTTCTTATTTGTAACTACACATCACACACAAAATTTCAATTTAATTGCAAATAAAGATTTCTAGTTTCCACACTTTTAGAAGATCTTTATTATAGATACTTCGAATTAAAAAAGACATTACAATTTTTTTTCATCTCCACATGTTCGACGCTTAACGGAAATGGACATGGAACATGCACCTCTCTTTAATATTTTACCTCAGGCAGAAATCGAACCTTGTCCACCTACATGTTACGCCGTTATTCCAATGAAGAGCCATAGGGCTCGCCGGAAACGTGAACCTACAGTCTGGAACGAAAGTTCTATCACAGCCCCCCCCCCCCTCCTCTTATTTGGTCATGATGTGTATTTATATATTGCGAACATGTCGTAGCAGATGTGTACCAAACGTCGATTCTCTACGTTCCAGCCTGTTTAGAGATCCAGAACGTCAGTATTGGCACCACCATTGTCGCGCCACAAAATGAAGCGGCACTATGTCTTGTGTGAAATTTTCCAAAGTATATGCATTGTGATTTCCTTGAATGCATCCTTGACAGCTTACTTCAATTCGTCAGTTGTCTGGTATCGTTGTTTCGCGACACGGTCTTCATTATTCCCATGGAATTGTCGCATGGCGTCAGGTCTGACCCCTAAGAGGTCACTCAATTTGCGCTGGCAGATGCACTGATCCTCTCCCCATCCACCTCAGGGCTAACACTTCATCCACGAATTTTCGAACGCGGAGAGCGTAGTGGGCAGGAGCTCCATGTTGTTGAAGCCAACTGTCAGTCTGTGGATCTCTGGAATAAAACATTCATGCAACATTTTCAAGTAATAACGCTGATTCACAGACTGTGAAAGAAATACGGTCCTATGATTGCCTACTGGACATTGAAGCCCATATCACAGAGAAGAAAACTTTACCCGCTGTGGGAGGGTTACAAACACATCTAGTACTCTTGGGCAGGCTTCATGTCTTCGCCGCATGTCCTCATCATTCAACCCATTTACAAATGTAGGCCTAAACCATTCTAATTTCAGATCGTTTTTCATGTGTGTCAGCATAGTCGTTTTTGGAATTCCAAGTTCAGCAGATCTTCCCTACATCGATTTTATAGGTGGTCTAATCATAGAGTCCGCCACTGCTGCACGTGTTTGTTGTCGAATTGATGGTCGACCTGTCCTCTTTCGATCCAAAATGGATCCGATTCTGAAGAGAGTCTGTTGCCATCGTAGTATCTTTCGCTTTCGTACACCTTCTTTGTGCAATCTTGCCTCAAAATGCTACTGCTCGACTCTTACGGTTTTCCCGGTGTTTGTACATTCATGAGTCTATGCACATGGCGGAACACCTTCTTCCACATTCCAGGTACTTGTGTCCGCCATCAGAAAAAAAGAAAAGACTTACGGGGCATAAATGTACACCATAACCAAAAAAGAGGAGTGTGACAGCACTTTCGGGCCTTACTGTACTCTAAGCTGTCAAGAACGCTCGGAAATCTTCAACGCCGATTTACTCGAGAATTTTTGAGAGTAACCTTGAACTGCTTTGGTTAAATGATGTTTGGGATCTTAAGTGCATGTACCATAAATAGAAGTATAAAAAAAATACTTTAGTCCGTTTACCATGTGGTCTCCTTCTTACAAGGGGAGGCCGCCAATTGTGAAATTCAGATTCGATTCATACTGCGCATAATAAAAGCTCATGGCCAAAGGTGCAATGTGGCAAAGCACCAAGATGCACTTCTCAGCCGTTGTCGAGAAAATCGACAGTTAAAAGAAACCGTTGCGGTGAAATACTCTCTACGATTAATGATATTCTACAGCGTCGTGGCGCAGCGGTAAGCGTTTGGGTTCGTAATTAGAAGGTCGCCGGATCGAATCTCACGCCATGCAACCTTTTTTTTTTTTATTTTTTTTTTAGTATTACACCTTTGGCCATGAGCTTTTATTATGCGCGGTATGATTCGAATCTGAATTTCACAATTGGCGGCCTCCCCTTGTTAGTTAAAACGCTTGTTTCCTTGTCTGCCGGTTGCGACAATGCTCTTAAACGGAGGTTGTGCTTGGTTTAAAATACCAGACTAACTTGCTACACTGGATTTACTAACGAAGTAGCGCTGAACTGCTGCTACACTTCAAATACCATCTTCTATAGATTCCAGTCCCTGGCTGGGTCTATTTACAACATAAATCTCACACACTTTTCCTTTTCTCTATCCAATCCGACCAATTATTCTCTCCTCTTCATCACATATGCCTTCACTCCAGGTATCCACCTGTCTCTCGGGCTCTCTCTAGAACTCTTGTCTGCTACTTTCATTTTGAAGGCCTGTCTTGGTGTCTTGGTGTCCTACCAACTTCCTAACCCAGGGATGGCCAACCGGGGGCGCGTGGGTCCCATGCGACCCACAGCAAGGACCCGTTCTCCCCAAGAATCTATCATACGACCGGTAAAAAAAGAAATTCTATAAAATTTCGTTATTTTAAAGTTATGATAAATATTTTCAATCTGTAACTCCTGCCATACGATGCTATTCTCTCATTGTTCTGTCCTGTATTTTTTTCCCTCTGCCTTTTCTTCAGCAGTTATCACTAGTAGTGCAAAGTATATTATGTGCGTTCCAAATATACTCGTCTGCTTCCAATGTGGTCAGGGTCGTTTGTAAAGTAATCAGACGCTTAAAGCTGTTTTTTACATGAATTAGATTCCTTAAGGAACCGTGCAATAACTTGGAGTTCTAGTTGTGCAGGAATGAGGTCGCAGGTGTTGGTAGCTCTGGACGATACACAGCAGTGATGCGCACTCACACACACACACACACACACACACACACACACACACACACACACACACACAGACACCGCGGGCGGCAGTTTGCCTGATGGCGACCGACTCTCAGGATCTTTCTCGCAATTATTTTTATTCAGCTTATCTTCTTCCCTAAAAGGAGAGGACTTTCTCTTGTGAAACATTCGCTTTGATAAAACATTATTGGAGCTACATTTGTTTATTAAAGTGAATATTTGTCTAACAAATAACTTTTTCTCTCTCCTCTTGCTGCTCTTTACGTAGTCACAGTCAGGAGTTTGCGGCCTGTTGTGCTACGGGCTCTGTGCACCCCTGCTACACGGTATACAGCCGCCATAGCTGGGCATGAGACCGTTAATCCGTTAACCATTAATTAATGAAGTTAACTTTTCGAATAACGGATTAACATTTAAGTTAAATTTAGAGAACACACACACCACTGGTGTAATATTATACAGCATTTATTACTTATACCGCAAACCGGTTTTCGGCTGTTACGCCATCATCAGGTACAAAGATAACTATGTGGTGCGGTGAAATTTTATTGGATGATAGATTTTAAACTAGTGCATCTACAGAGCAACTTCTTTTCCGAAGTTGAAAAATGTCCGTGTTAGATTCAGGAACAAAGCAAGATGGATTGTTTCAGTGTAAACGCGATGTAAGATTAATGAACTAAAGTAAAATATCTGGCACATTGACTAATGAACTACATATGAATTACAAAAGCTGTTCATAGAAGAAAATAAACTGAACAATAAACTATGGTGACATGCTGCAAAGATGTGGCCGAACAAAATAATCTTGACTTTAATACGTCTTAAATTACAAACAGATAATAGATACTATCGTTATTAAGCAGATATGTGAAGCAGCTGTGATTATACAAAGCAAAATTTTTTAACGCATCAGAAGAAGCCAGACTGAAATAATAGATTTTTCCGATGCATAATAATTTGTAATACATGAAGCGGGCAGTGGTCACGGGTGTGGTCCACGAGGCCAACGAACTGTGCGGGTCCTGCAACGAACTTGTGACGTCACACCAGCAGACTTGTTAGCCATACTTTGGGAACGCTCGGCTGCGTGCAGGGATATCAATATTTAATTGAAAAGGAAGCGACTGAAGGTCTTAATTTAGTCGTGTGCTGTCGAGAACTTGCATCCATTTAAAATGCGCAGTCAAGACTTACTAAAGGCGTCTGAAATAGTTACTCGCTCGCTACCAGAGACGGCTGATGGCACTCCTGCAGTTTCACGTGCTGTGACTTACGTGCCACGGCCTGTCTTTCTCCTGGGCCTCGTGTGACGCGACCATTGACCGAAAGACAAAATCGGGACTTCTCACTGCCCGGTCATCTTCGTAGAAATCCACTGTGTCATCGGTGAGGGGGTGGGGGAGTGGGGAGCGGGCGAGCTACCCTAGGTGGCCGCAATACAGCGGAATGGGGAAAGAGTGGTAGGCAAGAGAACGACAAATCACACTGACTTGTTCCGTGGCTGTCTGTTCCAAGGGTCACTTGCCACAATGCATGTTAATGATGTGGAACGAGTCATTTTACGAAATATTATGTGATAGCGTGCCGCTCATTTACAGACTGGTACCATAACAGGAAACAGTTTTCAGTCTTTGAGCACAAGTATCATCTTTGCACTAAACAGTCGTCTGTAGAACAGCAACAACTGCCCAGAAGAAATAATATCGGGCTACTTTCAAATATATCATCTTAGGACGGGGACAGAAAGCCACAATCCGTTCTTGGGAAACGTGCCATTCAGCTATGGAAGTCGATCTACAGTCTACATCTACATCTACATGAATACTCTGCAAATCACATTTAAGTGCCTGGCAGAGGGTTCATCGAACCACCTTCACAATTCTCTATTATTCCAATCTCGTATAGCGTGCGGGAAGAATGAACACCTATATCTTTCCGTATGAGCTCCGATTTTCCTTATTTTATCTTTGTGATCGTTCCTCCGTATGTAAGTCGGTGTCAACTAAATATTTTCGCATTCGGAGGAGAAAGTTGGTGATTGGAATTTCGTGAGAAGATTCCGTCGCACCGAAAAACGCCTTTCTTTTAATGATGTTCATCCCAAATCCTGTATCATTTCTGTGACACTCTGTCCCAGATTTCGCGATAATACAAAACGTGGTGCCTTTCTTTGAACTTTTTCGATGTACTCAGTCAGTCCTATCCGGTAAATGGCAAATGACTCATTCGGCAAATGACTCATTAGGAAACTCACTACACATTTTCCAAACAGTTTGTGCACAGAACTTGGAAAAAAAAATATTCCTGCACCAACCAAAATCTAAGCACGTTTCTCATTACTAATTGTTTCTGTTTGGCGGACATCGGTTCTGATAGTTTGCTTAGCAATTGTGTTCTTCAAAATGTGACGTTATACTCAGAGATGAAACTGTATAAGAATGTAGATATTCAATTGGCAATAGGACAGCCCCGCTTATGTATTGAGGATAAATGCATGTTACCGCCCGAAGCAGTTTTTCTTGCTCCTTTAAAGTATGGTTACAAAATACCAGACGAAATCGAAATAATTGGCCCGGATATTAGGGTTTTGGGGGGGGGGGGGGGTTCTAACATTCTGCGTGGTGTCGTGTCTCCCTACCACTTTCGCGCAACGACGCTCTGAGCGTGTTTTTCAGGGAATTGACTAGTTTGAACCTGGGACCTGTTGCTGGTAAGGAGACGCCAGACCAAACATGACATGTGGAGTTCAGAAGAGTTCAGTGAGACTAGCGATGATATAACCAAATACTTAATGATTTCAGCGTCAGCTCCACTGCACTCCCCGTAAAAGAATCTTAATATTAACTAAATTTAGTGGAAGGGGTTCAAGGCTTTCCTATTTTTGGTTAGCTGGTAAAATAACGTCGAAAAAGCAGTTAAGTTTACCATTGGAAATTTTATTTTATTCACAAAACATTGTTTATAAATTGCAATATTGATAAAAGGAAATATTTTAATACAGGATGATAAAAACCAACTGCGTTCAACAAAAATCTGAACGAATAATCCCTGAATGGGTATCCAAGTTCTACAATGGATCGAAGGATGACCTATGCCATATCACATCTATAATCTAAGTTTAAATTAAGTTTCACAAAAGAGAAAACTATCAAAATGGTCTACAGTGGCCCTCGATTATCTTTAATTACTTATCTAACTTGTCGTAAATTACAGTGGCTGATGTGGCTTCTCAATAATTATATAACAGAAAAATCATGGCGTTTCAGATTTTAACTTACGTAGCAAATGTGAATACCATGAGCTTTAATTGACGATCGACACTAGTATTACGCAAAATGGGGGTGTAACAGATGAGACTTCTGCAGTTCTGAGTGAAGCTTTATGCGCTGTTATGCGGCATCGCGTGCGTTCATTACCTTGTCGTTGGTTAGGCAGCTTCAGGGGGGGGGCAGCGGGCGGCGCAGCTCTACCTTCGCCGTCTCGGAAGCAACTCTCTCCTAACTTCTCGTTACTACAATTTACCGAAGTCGGTTTAAAAAAAAAAACTATCTGGCTGTGTTTTCATCTGACCAATCAGGAGACGCGAAAAAGTCTCACGCTAAAACTTGCACATGGTGTGACCCTTTTAGTGTTATCGTAAGGTCTATACTGTTCTTCTGGAGGGCTCTATCTTATAACATGGGCTGGGGGTGGTCCTGTCGGTTACTTTTCGTGGTGGGGCAATGTTTTTAACGTTTGCAACGTAACAGAGACGCGAAAAAGTCTCACGCTAAAACTTGCGGCTGGTGTGGCCCTTTTAGTGTTATCGTAAGATCTATACTGTTGTTCTGGAGGGCTCTAGCTTTTAACATTGGCTGGGGGGTGGTCCTAGCGGTTAGCTGGCGACGTGGGTGTCCGTCCCTTATCGTAGGGCCTTCTAGCTTAACACGGTTCTGCTCTCGGCTTCTGTTCTCGTTTCTCCCCTCGGAACTGCGTCTGTCTTACGGTAGGAAGGTATGACATGCATTTAGGCATTCTTGTGTTAGTCTGTGGTATTCCATTTGCTCACTCGCTACTCGTATTACTTTGGTTAATTTAATGTCACGATTTATTCGGAGCTATGTGACATACTACTGGATTTGCTTATCATGTCAGGATTTTCATGGAAGGTGTTGGATTTGCCTGACACCTTACAGGGTAAACCGGCATATCTGCTCCGGCGGCAATTTCAGGGGGCACCAAATTCATGGTGGTGGTGGTGGTGTGTTGGGGCTTATGGGCGCTCAACATCGAGGTCATCAGCGCCCTGACACACATTAAAAGGAACGAATGTGGACAGACCTAAGAAAACTAAAGCACACACTCAAAGAAAGCAGGAAAAGAAAGAAAATGCTACATAAGAATGTAAAACCTAAGGAAAGGGGAAACATAGCAACAAGAATGTCACAGGAAATTGTTATTGGCTGGCCACTTACATAAAATATGGGCGAGCTTAAAACTAAACTCCGTGTGAACAGGCCTTGGAAGGCTCAACGGTACCGACCGGCTGCCGTGTCATCCTCTGTCCACAGGCATCACTGGATGGGGATATGGAGGGGCATGTGGTCAGAACACCGCTCTCCCGTCCGTATGCCAGTTTATGAGACCGGAGCCGCTACTTCTCGATCAAGTAGCTCCTCAGTTTGCCTCACAAGGACTGAGTGCTCTCCGCTTGCCAACAGCGCTCGGCAGACCGACAGCGCTTAACCTGGGTGATTGTGGTGTGCGTACTGTAAGACCTTCGGTACACATACCATCAGATTATTTTCACTTGTCGCTCTAACGAAGTAGGCGAGTGTCAGCAATATGTCTCGTGGTCTTATCGTGGCGTGTTTATCTTCTCCCGTTAGGTCAGATGATAGAAATGCCACTTGCATGCTTAGAGTAGCAGATTCACAGTGACCAATTTTAAACGGAACTTGATTAATTTTCACACACATTTATTACAATAATAAAAATCATAGATATTACGTAACTTGATTCTGGATGCTGTTTACAATTGACAATCTGAAGTTCCTTTGGTCTTGGTACGTTAATCTTATTCTCACGTATCTCTGATACTTGGCACAGTGTCTATATAGTTATCTTCATGGCTATGTACAGGAATATGATAATCTTATTAGGCGCAGACTGAAACTTGACTACAGACTAATGCAGACTAATGCAGACTGACTAATTGGGGGTCTGCACACTCGTTATAATACCTCGCGCGTTCAGGAATCACTGCGCGAGTGTGATCCATGAGGAGGAAAGGTTCTATGTTAGCAGCAATCTCATTGGCTGCGTTACATATTAATACGCGGATCGGCGGAAGCAGGATTTGGTCCGTCTCTAAGACCGCGCCATCTCGAAGTACGGAGATGGACGAGCGCTGCGCCTGCGCTGTTGTGCTTAGCGGGGAGCGCTCTAGTGGGAAAGTTGTGTACACGCTGACTACGCGGAACTATGTACACAACAGTAATCTTGAAGAAAAAAACTTGTTTCATAAAGCGCCTAGCATCAAGCGCATATTAATGTGTCGATTGTTCATGTTGTTGTTGTTGTGGTCTTCAGTCCTGAGAATGGTTTGATGCAGCTCTCCATGCTACTCTATCCTGTGCAAGCTTTTTCATCTCCCAGTACCTACTGCAACCTACATCCTTCTGAATCTGCTTAGTGTATTCAGCTCTTGGTCTTCCTCTACGATTTTTACCCTGCACGCTGCCCTCCAATACTAAATTGGTGATCCCTTGATGCCTCAGAACATGTCCTACCAACCGATCCCTTCTTCTGGTCAAGTTGTGCCACAAACTTCTCTTCTCCCCAGTCCTATTCAATACTTCCTCATTAGTTATGTGATCTACCCATCTAATCTTCAGCATTCTTCTGTAGCACCACATTTCGAAAGCTTCTATTCTCTTCTTGTCCAAACTATCTATCGTCCATGTTTCACTTCCATACATGGCTACACTCCATACGAATACTTTCAGAAATGACTTCCTGACACTTAAATCAATACTGGATGTTAACAAATTTCTCTTCTTCAGAAACGCTTTCCTTGCCATTGCCAGCCTACATTTTATATCCTCTCTACTTCGACCATCATCAGTTATTTTGCTCCCCAAATAGCAAAACTACTTTACTACTTTAAGTGCCTCATTTCCTAATCTAATTCCCTCAGCATCACCCGACTTAATTAGACTACATTCCATTATCCTTGTTTTGTTTTTGTTGATGTTCATCTTATATCCTCCTTTCAAGACACTGTCCATTCCATTCAACTGCTCTTGCAAGTCCTTTGCTGTCTCTGACAGAATTACAATGTCATCGACGAACCTCAAAGTTTTTATTTCTTCTCCATGAATTTTAATACCTACTCCGAATTTTTCTTTTGTTTCCTTTACTGCTTGCTCAATATACAGATTGAACAACATCGGGGAGAGGCTACAACCCTGTCCTACTCCCTTCCCAACCACTGCTTCCCTTTCATGTCCCTCGACTCTTATAACTGCCATTTGGTTTCTGTACAAATTGTAAATAGCCTTTCGCTCCCTGTATTTTACCCCTGCCACCTTTAGAATTTGAAAGAGAGTATTCCAGTCAACATAGTCAAAAGCTTTCTCTAAGTCTACAAATGCTAGAAACGTAGGTTTGCCTTTCCTTAATCTTTCTTCTAAGATAAGTCGTAAGGTCAGTATTGCCTCACGTGTTCCAGTGTTTCTACGGAATCCAAACTGATCTTCCCCGAGGTTGGCTTCTACTAGTTTTTCCATTCGTCTGTAAAGAATTCGTGTTAGTATTTTGCAGCTGTGACTTATTAAGCTGATAGTTTGGTAATTTTCACATCTGTCAACACCTGCTTTCTTTGGGATTGGAATTATTATATTCTTCTTGAAGTCTGAGGGTATTTCGCCTGTTTCATACATCTTGCTCACCAGATGGTAGAGTTTTGTCAGGACTGGCTCTCCCACGGCCGTCAGTAGTTCCAATGGAATATTGTCTACTCCGGGGGCCTTGTTTCGACTCAGGTCTTTCAGTGCTCTTTCAAACTCTTCACGCAGTATCATATCTCCCATTTCATCTTCATCTACATCCTCTTCCATTTCCATAATATTGTCCTCAAGTACATTGCCCTTGCATAGACCCTCTATATACTCCTTCCACCTTTCTGCTTTCCCTTCTTTGCTTAGAACTGGGTTTCCATCTGAGCTCTTGATATTCATACAAGTTGTTCTCTTATCTCCAAAGGTCTCTTTAATTTTCCTGTAGGCGGTATCTATCTTACCCCTAGTGAGATAGGCCTCTACATCCTTACATTTGTCCTCTAGCCATCCCTGCTTAGCCATTTTGCACTTCCTGTCGATCTCATTTTTGAGACGTTTGTATTCCTTTTTGCCTGTTTCACTTACTGCATTTTTATATTTTCTCCTTTCATCAATTAAATTCAATATTTCTTCTGTTACCCAAGGATTTCTACTAGCCCTCGTCTTTTTACCTACTTGATCCTCTGCTGCCTTCACTGCTTCACCCCTCAAAGCTACCCATTCTTCTTCTACTGTATTTATTTCCCCCATTCCTGTCAATTACTCCCTTATGCTCTCCCTGAATCTCTGTACAACCTCTGGTTCTTTTGGTTTATCCAGGTCCCATCTCCTTAAATTCCCGCCTTTTTGCAGTTTCTTCAGTTTTAATCTACAGGTCATAACCAATAGATTGTGGTCGGAGTCCACATCAGCCCCTGGAAATGTCTTACAATTTAAAACCTGGTTGCTAAATCTCTGTCTTACCATTATATAATCTATCTGAAACCTTTTAGTATCTCCAGGGTTCTTCCATGTATACAACCTTCTTTCATGATTCTTAAACCAAGTGTTAGTTATGATTATGTTGTGCTCTGTGCAAAATTCGACCAGACGGCTTCCTCTTTCATTTCTGTCCCCCAATCCATATTCACCTACTATGTTTCCTTCCCTCCCTTTTCCTTCACTCGAATTCCAGTCACCCATGACTATTAAATTTTCATCTCCCTTCACAATCTGAATAATTTCTTTTATTTCATCATACATTTCTTCAATTTCTTCGTCATCTGCAGAGCTAGTTGGCATATAAACTTGTACTACTGTAGTAGGCGTGGGCTTCGTATCTATCTTGGCCACAATAATGCGTTCACTATGCTGTTTGTAGTAGCTTACCCGCATTCCTATTTTCCTATTCATTATTAAACCTACTCCTGCATTACCCCTATTTGATTTTGTGTTTATAACCCTGTAGTCACCTGACCAGAAGTCTTGTTCCTCCTGCCACCGAACTTCACTAATTCCCACTATATCTAACTTCAACCTATCCATTTACCTTTTTAAATTTTCTAACCTACCTGCCCGATTAAGGGATCTGACATTCCACGCTCCGATCCGTAGACCGCCAGTTTTCTTTCTCTTGATAATGACATCCTCTTGAGTAGTCCCCTCCCGGAGATCCGAATGGGGGACTATTTTACCTCCGGAATATTTTACCCAAGAGGACGCCATCATCATGTAATCATACAGTAAAGCTGCATGCCCTCGGGAAAAATTACGGCTGTAGTTTCCCCTTGCTTTCAGCCATTCGCAGTACCAGGACAGCAAGGCCGTTTTGGTTATTGTTACAAGGCCAGATCAGTCAATCATCCAGACTGTTGCCCTTGCAACTACTGAAAAGGCTGCTGCCCCTCTTCAGGAACCACACGTTTGTCTGGCCTCTCAACAGATACCGCTCCGTTGTGGTTGCACCTACGGTACGGCTATCTGTATCGCTGAGGCACGCAAGCCTCCCCACCAACGGCAAGGTCCATGGTTCATGGGGGGGTTCATATGATTTTGAAATGCAGCCGTGTTGGCTTTGAATATTTTAATGAAGACTAAGTTGAGTTCTGAACTAATCGTAAGTTGGTTTTCCAATACGTGTATAGTGTACGTGATTTGTCTGCCAGGGGAATCTCTGTCACACCAAGAAATAAAAAAAACTTTCTTGCACACAAAAGAGGATGGGGCTATACAAGCTGAGCCGAATAAACCCAAACGGATGTTTGTTTATGTGGTTGACTGGGTGAGCGAATGAGAAGCGTTATTATAACTATTCGTGAAATCCATTGATTCATACTACCAGAGTGGAAATAAATGACTGACAGGAATAGCATATAAGAAAGATTACAAAATGTCTTATCGCTCTATCCAAGAAAATGAATTTTGACAGAAAATGTTTGCCAGAACGTACACTACTAAGGGCCAGTTGTACAGTAATTGAAACAACTGTTGCTTAAATTCTATTCTCGGAACAGCGCGGAAAATACTTTGTACGAACAAGTAATAACGCCTAACCAGAGAATGAACGCGGAGTAATGTTTGTTTGAACGAGGAAGGAAAAGACACGGGGATATCACACAAATTACATAGAAGAATAAGAAGATTCCAGATTTAAATAATATTTCGCACTAATAGTACTTTTGGATCTCATGCTTGAGAAACTAGTGTTTGTAGTGGACATGTGAAACTGTTTCCTAAAATAAAACTTCTTGCTTGTAATAGGCCTAATAGGCATTTGATATTGGTACTTCGTGAATTATGTTCTGTCGTGTTATTTATGCAAATGGGGAACATAAAAATGGCGATTTGTGCCACAATAGTCTCGCTTATTTGGCGTTTGTTACAACTGCTGCAATATTAGGAACGCCTATTTCGTTTTATCTAGCAGACAGTGGCAAAACTGACGTAATCAAATCGAGAAACCACACCAGTCTTGGGTGCTATTCGTATTAATAGCATTTTCAGTATTAGACGACAACATTTTGAATTGTCACATAGGAAAACGTTTGACGAACTTTGATGAGGTAACAGATTCTTTCCAAAACGGAAAGCACGCCGTACAAAGCTTTCGCAAGGGACGTAAGGATTGGAGAAATGTGTACTGTCTTGCTTGTGTCTTGTCTTTACTGCTTTTATGTTTCCTATATTTAATTTTGAGTCACACAAAAGAGAAAGTTATTAGCTAACAGACAATAGAGAGAGGAAATTTTCTAAAGGGTTCTTATTGTCCCGGTCACAAATAATCTCACCCAGTATTCACTGTGGGTTTTTTTAAGGGTGCTTGGACGTCAGACCTGCCGACTGGGCGTAAGAGAGGCACCACAGAACATTTTAATTTCCACTGTCCTGAATATGGGTTTGATGGCTTCCATTACAAAATATACACTTTAAATCCCACACAGCGAAATACAGTGACGTGCGCTAGAAGAATGCTGTGTGAACTTTTGCAACTTAAGACCAAATAGTATGTCTTACGTATTCTCAAACACATATATTTTATACATTAATCACTTTAGAGAGACTAGCTCTACAAAATGAACATATTTTTCGAAAGTCTTTTCTTTTAATTTTTTTACATTCTATCTCAATCGCTCGAGTGGGAGGGAGGGATATGGGGGATGGATCCAGTTTTTGCCCCGTTTCGGAAATATTGTAGATCCGGGGCCTGGAAATAACTGAACAACTCCTAACTAACCTCTGATACAGAAGCACGTGAGTAGGAAGAGGAATTTTGTTTGATCATTATTCTTTATATGCTTTCATTAATGTTGTGTTGGCAGAAGAGCCAACACCGTGTTACTAGTGGAGGCCGAAATGCAAGCGTTTTAGCTCACGCAGGCTGGCGTGAGGAGGGAAGGACTAGACTGACGTGAGGTCTGGAACATGACAAGGCATGAGAATTCAGAAAGCGGACGTAATTAGTTTCACACTTAACTTTAATCCATTAATCGTGAACGTCGCTCTTGACGGTACATGATTCACAATATTATCTGTTCAGAATACATTCATAGTAACTGAATATGGCGCCTTGCTAGGTCGTAGCAAATGACGTAGCTGAAGGCTATGCTAAACTGTCGTCTCTGCAAATGAGAGCGTATGCAGACAGTGAACCATCGCTAGCAAAGTCGGCTGTACGAGGGAGTGCTAGGGAGTCTCTCTAGACTAGACCTGCTGTGTGGCGGCGCTCGGTCTGCAATCACTGATAGTGGCGACACGCGGGTCCGACGTATACTAACGGACCGCGGCCGATTTAAAGGCTACCACCTAGCAAGTGTGGTGTCTGGCGGTGAAACCACAATTAACATTGTCGGTACTTCAGTTTGACGATATACCGAAGAAAACTGTTAGGATCCACTTAACGTCTCACAAGTTTCCCCCAGTCAACCATCTGTTGAATACGAAGCGACTTTTTACTACGCCATCAATGTTGCAGATTCACCTCGAAGTCAAGTCTCAGAGGTCGCAGCCGCTCACCTGCCACGGGTCTGCACGTTAGTCCACGTCTTCCCCCCCCCCCCCCCCCCCTGGCCACAGCCACACTTTTCCCTCTCCACGCTGCAGCTTCAGGAAGAATTCAGCAGAGTCGGCCTGCCCCATTTGACAATCGGAGCTCTATTGCATTTTAATAAGCTTTCGTATCGGGTGGGCCACAGAGATCATTCACTGCTATTCGATCGATAGTGCTATAGTAGTCGTCAGGAAAGTAGGCAGCTCATCTCTGACACTTACAATATTGCCAGTTAGTGGTAACTTTAAATGTCAGCACAATTTTTTTTTAAATTGTACATCTTTATTTTTAGTCCAGAATGTAGTGCAGTACTTTTCAAACAAAACTTCTTACGAGACACTACGAGAAAAAGTAAAAACTGACTTTACAATATATATATATATTCTTCAGTCTGTGGAAATAGCCAGAACAGTAACATATTTGAGGACAAAAAATATAAGAAATTTCTAAAAAATTATAGTCACTAAGACATATTTTACCGTGAAAACGTAACACTATTCAGGGATAAAAAATAAAATAACGTGATGGGTGTCAAACCGTGGCGCCCATGTAACGAAAATCGTTGTCGCTGATAAATTTTTGTGGTCTGCTTGACATTGTACAAAACTTCCGGCGAGAAACTTGTTAAGAAAACTAGAAAATTAATTTTGATACCATCTGAGAAATTAATACTGTATCGAGCGCAATTTATTTACGAGAGTCTCCACACTTGACAGCGTGCAAGGACTTGTTAGGTGTGTCAACCATTCTGGTTCCGGCGGTCCGCCTTCATACGGCCCAGAATATTCCCCAGCTACCAGAGAGATTGTGTATATGGATCCGTATTACAATGAGGTGATATAACTCATGGGACAGCGATATCCACATATGCAGATGGCGGTATTATAGCGTACACAAGGGAATATATGAAAGGGCGGAGCATTGGCCGATCTGGCAGTTTTACTCACGTGATTCACGTGAAAAAGTTTCCGACGTTATTACGTCCGCACGACGCGAATTAACAGACTTTGAATGTGGAATGGTAGCTGGAGCTGGACACACGGGACACTCCATTTCGAAAAACGTTAGGGAATTCATTATTCCGAAATCCACTGCGGCAACGAGAATACCAAATTTCATGCATTAGCTCCCACTACAGGCAACACAGTGGCCGACGGCCTTCACTTAACGGTCCGCAGCTCGTGGTCGTGCGGTAGCGTTCTCGCTTACAACGCCCGGGTTCCCGGCTTCGATTCCCGGCGGGGTCAGGGATTTTCTCTGACTCGTGATGACTGGGTGTTGTGTGACGTCCTTAGGTTAGTTAGGTTTAAGTAGTTCTAAGTTCTAGGGGACTGGTGACCATAGATGTTAAAGTCCCATAGTGCTCAGAGCCATTTGAACCTTCACTTAACGAGCGAGGGCAGCGGCGTTTGCGTAGAGGGTGGTTGACTCAGGGGAGGGGACCAAACAGCGAAGTCATCGATCCCAACGGCTTCCATTTCAAAGGAACCATCCTGGCATTTGCCTGAAGGTGTTCAGAGAAATCACGGAAAAACTAAATCAGGATGGCCGGAAGCGGGTTTGAACTGTCGTCCTGCAGAATGCGAGTCCAGTGTGCTAACCACTTCGCCACCTCTCCCGGTTTTGCGAAGAGTTGTCAGTGCTAACAGACAAGCAACACTGCATGACATAGCTGCAGAAATCAATGTGGGCCGTACAACGAAAGTATCCGCTAGGACAGTGAAACCTCCCCTTAGAAAAATTTTATAAATGACAGTGCTCGAAAACCTCTGCGTTATTTGATTTTCAAACAGCTGAGCAAAACTGAACGTACTCAGACATTTCTCTCTTTACTTATTCTGATCATCACTAAACTGACACACAATATTTTTTTAGCGCAACTCAATTTGACTTTCAATAATCCCTAAAAAAGAATGGCCTTGATTAACAATAACCTATACCTTTCATGAATCAGTTACCTCACCAAAAATCTTCGTTACTCAGACTACTGCAATCAGTGTGCGCCAATACTGCCAGCTGAATAAAAGATTCTAACTACTGAAGGCACGAACTACTGATAGGCATTGTTAGCAAATGAAAGATTTCGATAGAGAACATTCAACGTATTTACCTTAATAATGTTCAAAAGTCATCATATATATATACCAGTTCATGATATCCAATATTACAAATTTATTCTTTCTGATGGACACACGTCCAGATCGTCCGCTCTCAAAATTCTGCCATCTCTCTCCCCACATCCACCACTGCTGGCGGCTCACCTCCAACTGCGCAACGCTACGCGCTGTTCACATCCAAATGCCCAACACTACAATAGCAAATATTCCAACAATGCCACCCAGCCACAGACTGCACACAGCGCAGTCAGTGATTTTCATACAGAGCGCTACGTGGCGTTACCAACATAAAAACCTAAACAGCCTACTTACAACAGTAGGGCGAAATTTGGCGTAGATGGGCTGTGGCAGCAGCCGACAGACGCGAGTGCCTCTGCTAGCAGCACGACATGGCTTCCAGAGGGGCTCGTGACCATATCGATTGGACCCTAGACTACTGGAAAATCGTGGCCATATCGGATGAGTCCCGATTTCAGTTGATGGTAGGAATCAAGTGAGGCGTAGACCCGACGAGACCGTGGACCCAAGTTGTCAGCTAGAAACTCCAGAAGCTGGTGAGGGCTACATAGAGGAGTAGACTGAGTTTACGTGGAATGGACTGGGTCAAATGGTTCAGTTTAGCCGATCACTGACTGGAGGTTGTTATGTTTCGGTACTTGGAGACGATTTCCAGCTCTTCACGGACTTCATGTTCCCATGACAATGCGCCATGTCATCGAACCATAATTGTTCTCGATTGGTTTGAATAATATACTGGACAATTCGAGAGAACAGTTTGGCCACCCAGATCACGCGACATGAATCGAATCTAACATTTGTGTGGACGTAATCGAGAGATCAGTTCGTGTACGAAATCCAGCACCGGCAACACTTTCGCAATTATGGACGGCTGTAGAGACAGCATGGCTCAGTGCTGAGGACTTCCAACGACGTGTTGAGTTCATGCCACGTCGAGCTCCTGCACTATACTGGGCAAAAGGAGATCCGACTAGTTTTTGGGAGGTATCCCATGACTTTTGTCACCACAGGGTATGTTAAAAATGTTCTGTGGGTACCCCACACTCAGTTTTGTGCCTTCTAGATCTATGTTTTTCAGATCCGAAACCGGTACTATGAATGAATGCTCTACCAAAGCGATGGTGGCTTCGTTGATTTGTTACCTCTCTGTTCGTATCAGTCATGATCGCCCTCCCCCCCCTCCCCCAGAGGGAAATAAGGTCATTGACAATTTGTGTACAATAGTAGAAGTAAAACGTTAAAACATATTTTTATAGGGGGACAGCAAGCATTGGACTCAATCAGTGCCGCTCTGCATTAGCTGTATCACTGCATTCGAAATCAGTGATATGAGTGCGAAAACGGAAAATACTCAATAGAATAAAAACCAACTTTTGATGTAAACTCGATACTGCATTCATTCTCTTTCGGTATGTGATACACATTGCAACTCAGTGATGTTGGAAATAGCCACGTCAATCCGTTCTCTTCCGAGAGTATCTGGTGAAAATTTGTAAGCGAGCATTTGCCTCATTCACCTTTGTCGAATATTTGCTGGGCGGCCTGTTCTTCACGACCTAGTGTAGAGAGGCAGTTGACACCCAGCTACTCCACAATCCACACTGAGACAGTGGAGAGAGACTGAGGGTTTGAACACAAAGTGGTGAGAATTAAACGCGTTAGGCTCACTGCCAGTTTCAGGATATGAAATTTTGAATCTGTCAGTATTCGAGCTGGCTATCTTTGAGCGGATCGTGTCAATGTATGAGTAGTGGGCTAAAGAGGCAGATACGCTCGCCGTCAACAAACACAGATAAGAAGCGTCACGCGAGTTCCCCGTAATCTCTGTTATGACTCTGCTGTTTCTCCTTTGACAGGAACTTGAGGTGAAGGGCGCTCCCGGTAAACTTCACGCCATCGCCGGAGATGTGGGTGACGAAGGTAGCATCCTGTCTGTCTTCAAGTGGGTTAAGGACAACCTAGGAGGCGTCGACGTCCTGATTAACAATGCTGCCTCTTTTCCACACAACCAACCGACCGGTAAGGAAAATTTATTATTAATACGAGGGTTGGAACTTAAATAGGGGCAACTATTCATTCACAACCGATACGAAAGAGTTTCATATTTGCACCTGTTACTGTCCTTCAAAGTAGTCACTAGCGTTGTGTAGAACCCGTTGCCAGCGATGTGGAAGGGGCAGTATACCGTTAGCACAGCCTGTTCTGTTGATGGTGGGATTGCAGCGATCTACTGCCTGTCGAATCTAAGGAACAGTACTGAAGCGAATGCCACGAAGTGGTTCCATCTTCTTCGGAATCAAATCAAAGTCACAAGGACTTAAGTCCGGGGAGTATGGTGGATGGCACAGTACTCCCCAGTCCCATCGAATGAACAGAGCAGCCACAGCTTGCGCTGTATGCGGCCGCGCATTGTCGTGCAAAATGAGGGGTGGGTTGCGCAGAAAGTGTCGCCGCTTCTTTCGCAAAGCTGATCGTAGGTGATGCTTCAAAACCGAACAGTAGTTCTCTGCATTGGCGATCTGCCGTGGGGGAACGTAATGCTTTAGGATAACACAATCACAGTCGTACACGAGAATCACCTTAACTTTCACCATATTTGGGCTCTGATGCACTTTCGACTTTCGCGACGACCCATAATGACACCATTCGTTGGATTGGCGTTTCGGTTTTGGCTTGTACGATGTGGCCCATGTCTCATCCAGTGTTACGATACGACATAAGAAAGTCTCTCCTTCGCTCCAAGTGCGTCTGAGCAGTGTCGTAACACATACGTTTCTGCATTTCCGTCAAGTCATGCGGAACCCATCATTAATTTTTGGCATGCCCAGGCGTTCCTTCAGGATGTGAAGCACAGTCGTATGCGCTAATCCGCTTTCGTGGGCGGGCTCACGAATCTTATGGCGTCGATCACTGTCCACTAACGCGGCAACAGCATGCACTTCTTCTGCAGAGACGCTAGGAGGTACTGCCCGATGCAGGTCTGCCACAGTTTGCCGATCTTCGTTGAAGGCTTTTACCCAACGTGCCACTGTTCTGTACGGCAATACCGATTCCCCGCACGCCTCTTGAAGACATTGATGGCACTGTCGTGCTGTACGACAGTCAATCTTGATCCAACTCCGTTGTTCCTTGTTTCGGAAACATAGTGACACGGTTACGTTAGACCGCTCGCTCACAAGTGACTGTATTTCCCTCGATTGTGAGCACGCCGGTGACGTGGGACGGGCGAGTTCATTTGGTCGGAGGTAAGGTACGTATGTTAACAATGTGCGCTGTCAGTGACAGTAGTAGATTCCATGGAGTAGTATCTGCACAGTTGTGTTGCCACTACTTAAGTTCCAACCAACGTATTATATATTTCTTGAAATATTGGTGTAAATAGCTGTATGCACTTATATTAGTGAATAAGAAACGGTACGGCGCATCGGAATTTCTGTACACACTGCCAAACATTTAAAAGGACTGATCTAGTCCCAAATTGTGCAATGAATATCTGTCAAACAACACAACAAGTACCGAGACATGTTGTGGACCTGTCAGTTAATGGTCGGGCGACTGATATCAGGTTAAACCAGTTACTCAGACATTACCCGCAAAGACAAAATTGCGAGAATCGAACGGTAGATTCGTTGGTTGATTGGCGAGAGGGGTCCTAACAGCGAGGTCATCGGTCCCATAGGATTAGGAGAGGCTGCGGAAGGATGTCGGCCGTTCCTTTTCAAACGAATCACCCAGGAATTTGCATGAAAAGTATGGAATGGAATTCAGGGCAGATCTACCAGAATAAATGAGCAGTCGTAAAATACGATCCAAGTTTTTGAGACGGTCGCAATTTTGTACTGTCTGTTTAACAGGAAGGAATTTGTCATCGACGTTATCATGCTCATTTAAGATGAGGAAGTTAACTCAGTAAGACCTTCCCAGTTGCCGTGGGACCAATTCAAGCAGAAATGGCGTGCGTGGACGCCTGGCAGAGACGGGTCAGGGACTTGGCGCGGATAGAAAGTTAGCAGTTCATACTGAAGTGGCGCTGTCAGACACGGAACGCTCCTGCTACGAATGTATCAGAATATGTCGTCTTCATCAGACGAAGCGTCCGCGGCTCGTGGTCTTGCGGTAGCGTTCGCGCTTCCCGCACACGGGGTCCCGGGTTCGATTCCCAGCGGGATCAGGGATTTTGTCTGCCTCGAGATGACTGGGTGTTGTATGTATTTCATCATCATTCCATCCTCATTCACTCGCAAGTCGCCGTGGTGGCGTTAAAGAACTTGTGGAGCCTAACCGCCACGCGAGGAGTCTCCCGGCCAGCAATGCCATACGCTCATCATCATCATCAGACGAAGAGATTGATGCTCCGTAAGTTTTGAAAGTCGTGAATGCTGAGTACATCCATACTGTGTTCACCCATTCTGGATTAAAAAAAAAAAAGGAAAGAAATATGGTACATCCGAAGTAATGACAGAATCGAACATGTGTGCCCGACCATTTGGAGAAATTTTACAGTACTTCTCAAAGGCGTTTCTATACTGTGCTACACACAATGATGGAAAGCATTCAGAGAAAGCAACGAAACTGGAACGTTTTTGTCATAATACCAGCTTTTCATTTGATTTTCATTTGAACGAAAGCCTAAATGTTGCTGATTTTCTGAGAGATGTTCGAAATATTAGGACACTTTTCCAAAATCTGGTCATCCGTAAATATTTCACTACTGTAGACCAGAAACTCCTAGCTACAGGTCATAGTTTTCTACCACATGATAGTGATTTTGCCCTTATAGAGAGGAACAAAATATTCTTTCACGCACAAAACTGAATTCCAGTCATTGTCAAGCCAAAGGACAACGGATTTCTTCCGTGTAAGATGTAATCAGAGGATATCAGGGGTCTTAGCGCACTGGACGACGGGTTGCATAGAGGTTCATTCAAAATAACACCGTATGTCTGGCTACACATTTCAACTGACAACTCTAGAAAAGTCATGTCATCCAGCGACCGCAAGTTTGTCAAAGCATTGTACAGAAGCCGAGAGCCACTAGGAAAATAAATCTGCAGATACATAACACGTCAGTTTTTTCTATCTCCTGCGATAAAATACTGCCAGTAAAAATTAGGTTCCCTAGAAGAAGCCTTACTTGACATGTGACAATATACCCCAGCTGAAAAACGGAATTTCTATCAGTAACTACCAAGTTAACAGTGGATTTTCACGTCTGTCTGCCAAAAGAAAATTGATCGAGGACAGAAAATGTAATGGTGTCAGTACATGTTTAGTGTAGTTGCAGGAAGAATAGTGTTAAATGTTTCCGTATCTTCTGCTGCTGCTCGTGTAGATTTGTATTGCAGTAAACAATATGTGTTTTGACCTGTGTTATTCTACTTTCCCAAAGTAAGGCATGTATTTCTGCAATAAGTAACAGAGAAAAAGTAGACTGTATCATCAGCACAATGTTGTAACTGCACAGGTTCAACGTCCTTCGTCCAGGAAAATAAAAAAGAGTGCTATTTTCAAACATAACGTAAGTAATTGTGTAATGAATGTCACATAAATATCCGAAATTGCGTTTTACCTCAAATACACTGCCTGCAGCAAGAAAGCCCACCTATGTCAGCATAAAATCTGTACACTAATTGGTAAGATTAAACATCCAGAATACAGAATACTTTGGCTATAGCAATATCAAAATCCCATTTCTCATTCGTTGTTCGCTGGAACACACGCCAAACATGAACGAAAACAGTCATTGAATGTTTCATGAATGAAACTGTTACAGTAGACGAGAAAAAATTATGTATTTAGGATACAGAGTCTTCGGAAATTGCTGTTACAAACTTCTGCGCCTTGTAGAATTAGAACTGAATTAGAAACCATGTCAGGAAACATATATATACGTTCTTTAATAGTGGACAGGTGGGTCATTCTGGAGACGAAACTGTATAATGTTTTATATACAAATCACCTACGGCTGTGTCGTAGGTCAGCATTAAATGTATGTTCCAACGGATCAAGTGCCTCGAAACGACTATCATCATGTGGATGTCGGTGTACTGCAAGAATCTGCTGAGATTTTTCTTTTTTTCGTTAATTGAGAATGTGAAATATGAATACAGGATGTTCAGGCCTGGGTTCGACTCCCGGTCAGGTGGAAATTTTCTCCACCCTGGGACTGGGTATTGTGATATCCTTCTCTTCATTTGTACTTTTTTAAGCTTTTTGAGCTTTCTAAGCTACATTTGATAGCCAGTTGTTCCCGCAGTATGTTAAACGGCGTTTTATATTTATTTATTTTAACTATTGTGTTACTTAGTATGCCTCAAAAAAGAACTTCATTATTGGGACACAGAATTTGAACTGGAAATTACACTGTACTTAGAGGTTCTCAGCAAGAATAGGCGAGATACATTACTATGGTATGGCAATGATGTAGACTTTACTACGTAAGTAAGAATACCTACAATACCGTCAAACAAGTCATCATGCAAATCAGATCGTCGTCTACTGGACGTGTTGGCATCACAGTCCAAATGATGAAGATTATTACTGGTCCACTAATTCCCTAAGGCCTGGAAAACGGATTAGTTAAACCACTACTAAAACAAGACATTGTCACTGCACCCTCTGATTACCGACCTATTTGCTTACGTCCTGCACCTTAGAGTATACAGTCCACGAGCAGCTAACAAACTTACTGACTACAAACAATGTACTAGGTGAATACCAGTCGCCTTTCTGTGAACATGGTAGCACAAAAGCTGCCTTAATGAAGGCAACAGATCATCTGAAGCTTGATATGGATGCACCAGAGGTGGCTATCATGTGCCCCTTACAGCTTAGCAAAGCCTCTGACACTATCGACTTCGACATTTTACTTGCCAAACTTAGCAGCCTAAATTTCTCAGCAAGTGCAGTGCAATGGTTTCACTCATACCTGACTTCTCGCAGTACCATAAAGTCACAATGGAGGCAGCGTCTACCAAGTGTACCCTGGGGTTCAGTGTTAGATCCTGTACTCTTTTTATTGTATGTAAATGATGTGTTACCAGTTTTCTCCTGTAAAATTTGAAAATTTCCTGGCGAATCAACTGTTCAAAAAGCCTTGTTCGGCTCAACTGAAGAAGGCTGGCGGTTGTCCAGCCGAAATATCGTGCAATGAAGTTTTCGACGACTGGCTGCAGGCCTGAAATCATTTTGAACAGTTTTGTCTTATTGCATTTACCACAAGGACCCTGATGACGTGGAATTGTATCTAAGTGCAAAACCAACATACCTTAAGACATCCATTGAGAATCACAGTACCGACCTATGCTCACTTTCAAAATGACAGCAGGATCAAAGGTCAACACACAGCCCATCCAAAACCCAAGTGGTACTGGTTGGTCTTTCTAGGCTCATTAGCCTGAAATGTCGGGAATCTCTTCCATCTTGAGCCCCAAATGTGACAAATATCAGATTGTCCCATTAGGAAGTGTTGAATAGTACTAGTAGATGGGAATATACATTGGACTGAGCACATAACTGTGCAAGAGGGCATCAGCATCTCTCCATACCCTACAAAAATATATAAAGCTGTTTCCTCTTGACCTGAAAAAGAATCTTGTACAAACACTTATACTTCCGATGATAGATTACAGCAATGTTATTCTCCAAGGCCTTTCTCACGAAAGCTTACAGGGTCTGGAATCGGTTATGAATGCTAGCGTTCGTTATGTATGTGATGTTCGACTCTTTGATTATATTTATTTGGCTTATGTACAGATATCCTAGCTGTGGGCAGACAAACGCAGAGATTTCCATACCCTCTGTCTCTTCTAATGTCTTATCAACGGACACTGTCCTCTTATCCTTCCTTGACATTAACGCTCTTACTTGAACAATATGGCAGGAATACTCGTTCCCATCAGATAAAAATCTTTTCTGTCCCACTGCATCGTTCTGCCACTCTCTCGAAATCCTTCTCAGAAGCAGGAACCCGACTCTGGAACGACCTCTCAAAATGTTTCAAATAGCTCTGAGCATTATGGGACTAAACTTCTGAGGTCATCAGTCCCCTAGAACTTGGAACTACTTAAACCTAACTAACCTAAGGACATCACACACATCCATGCTTGAGGCAGGATTCGAACCTGCGAGCGTAGCGGTCACGCGGTTCCAAACTGAAGCGCCTAGAACCGCACGGCCACAAGATTACCATTGTTCTTGTACAGCCGGCCGTTGTGGCTGAGTGGTTCTAGGCGCTTCAGTCCGGAACCGCGCTGCTGCTACGGTTGCAGGTTCGAATCCCGCCTCGGGCATGGATGTGTGTGATGTCCTTAGGTTAGTTAGGTTTAAGTAGGTCTAAGTCTATGGGACTGATGACCTCAGATGTTAAGTCCCATAGTGCTCAGAGCCATTTGAACCATTTTGTTCTTGTACACACCCGGTATTCCCTTACATTCTTCTTCCCAACCAGATCTTTCTCTTATCAGTGTCTTCCACATTTCGGCCGATCGGCGATGACAGTCTCAAGGCGCATGCCCTGAAATCTTTCTAAAACTATTTTACGGATACTATTGCTTTAGCTTTGTATGTCAGTTTCATGATGTGTAACCATTATTTCGTTAATGATTATAGTTATTGCGATATTTACATGAAAGTAGGATACTATGAGAAATTAGAAAAAATTTTCTATGAAAATTGGGAGTTGCTACAATTTTGCTTTCGGCGCATGTTACATAATATGTTGCTGCATATGAAATTTATTTAAGGTATAAATTTTTTCTTTAGACTTGGATAAACCAGCTTGAAATATCCATACATTCCTCATATTTCGTCAACCATTTGAGATATTGAATAGAGATTATGATAAATTATAGCAGTTAAAGAGGAGAGTATTTTACCATAAGTTTATTATACAAAACTTAATTATCTATTGTGTTATTTCATGAACACGGACTTATTTAATGGTTATTTACTTTTAAGGGCCATTGGCAGCCGATGAAAGAAGTGCAACAGGTTTGGGAATGACATAACTGAAGACAGCGCACATTTATTTGGAACCGAGGATGTGCTTTTATATAATATACTGGCCTCACTTTTCCTCAGTTCCTCACCTAATAAACTGAATAAATCAGCGTTTCAGAACTCTCTCGCAGTTGCACAACATGTTAGTGAGGTGACATTCTGTAAACTCGGCTGTGTTTTGAAAAAGAAGAAATTTTAACGCGGCAACTAGAGAAAAGTGTAGATTTTAATCCAGATTCGCCATTCATGGCGCTTGTCTCAAAGTTACAAATGGTTAGTGAGCCAAGCGAAAACAAATCTCTGTATTTTCAGCAGAATTTTATTTAGTTACTAGCCGAAGAGGAGGTGACAGAATTTTCTGAATGACCACCACGCAAGTGTGGATGTGCAGAAACCGCGCTTAATATTCACAAAAAATGTGAATTTCAGTTGAGAATGTCCCCACCTCTCCAGCGCTCAGCATTTCCCCTACCACTACTGTTCTCCCCACGCCTGTCTTGCCGACTGCGCATCTGTCAGCCACGTTATTCTGTGCAGTCTACACCTTTCCCTAGAACGCTGTATTTCAGAAAACATCTATCTCGAACATCTATAAATTCTTTCTACGAGGGGCGTTTGAAAAGTCCGTGCAAAAATTAAAACTACTTACGTGTTTGGGGTAAACCTTTTTTATTTTTCGACATAGTCTCCTTTTAGACTTATACACTTCGTCCAACACTGTTCTAATTTGTTGATCCCTTCTGAATAATAGGAATTGTCCAAGTTTGCAAAATAGCTATTAGTTGCAGCAATCACCTCCTCGTTTGAATAAAATCTTTATCCTGCCAGCCATTTCTTCAAAGTGTGGAACAAGTAGCATTCTGAGGGAACCACGTCTGGAGAATAAGGGGGATGTGAAACGAGTTGGAATCCTATTTCCATTGCTTTTGCGACCACAACTGCTGAGGTGTGTGAGGAGTAATTGTCGTGATGGAAAAGGCCCGGCGTTTTTCTTGCAGCTCGGGTTTCAAACGGTCCAATAACTATGAATAATATGCACCTTAATAGTTTTACCCTTTTGCAGATAGGCGTTGAGGATTATCCCTTGCGAATCCCAAAAGACAGTTGCCATAGCCTTTCCGGCATTTTTGTGGAGATTCTCCCTTGGTAACCCATTGTTCAGATTGTTGTTTGGTCTCAGGACTATAGTAATGTATCCATGTTTCATCCACAGTGACGAAACGACGCTTAAAGTCCTACGGCTTCTTCCTGAACAGCTGCAAACCATCCTTGCAGCACTTCACACGATTCCGTTTTTGGTCAAGCGTAAGCAATCGCAGAACCCATCTTGCAGATAGCTTTCTCATGTCCAAATGTTTATGCAAAATATTATGTTCTCGTTCATTCGAGATGTCCATAGCACTAGCAATCGCACGCACCTTAATTCTTCTGTCATCCATCATCATATCATGGATTTCATCAATGATTTCTGAAGTCGTAACCTCCAAAGAGCGTCCAGAACGTTCAGCATCACTTGTGCCCATATAGCCACTCCGAAAATTTTGAAGCCACTTATAAACTGTTCTAATCGAAGGTGCAGAATCACCGTAGTGTTTATCAAGCTTCTCTTTAGTCTCCTGAGGTGCTTTGCCTTTCATAACGTAATATTTAATCACCACACGAAATTCTTTTTCGTCCATTTCTTGACAATCACTCGACTTCCTTTATTCACAAAAGTGCCAAACACAAAGAAATAGACCAATATGGCTGAAACTTGGTGTGCGTTCATGACAAAGATGCTAGTAGCTAAACATGACCTCGATACGCGCCGGTTGTGCCATCTCTCGGACGTATATCTGAAACTATCATCATTGTTATTATTGTCATTATTATAATTATTATATTATTATTATCACTGTAGTGGCAGCAGCTGAAGCATTAATTTCATTAGTTGTAGCCTGTAATATTTGCTTAAATTGTCACTTCAGACACTCAAATCATTTTAATCCTGTCATATCAAAATTGTTATTTCTTAGGGAACTGTGATGCAAAAAATGTACTCTGTGTGTCAAATCCAGGTTCGAAGTAAGAATCGGCTTGATAGCCCTAATCAGAAAAGGTTAAGTAAACAAATACAAGGATTATGAAGGGTGGAGGGATGTGCAGTCAAGTGAACAGTCGATTGACCAACGACTTACTCTACTGCATTCCAAGACATAAGAATGGACTGAGAAGACAATCTTATGGAAATCCCGTTTACGAAACCAGATCTTACAGAAGGCGCCTTTACGACGCCAGAAAACACTACTTAACAACATGCATGTACACAGCTGAAGCCTGTAATGCATGAAGAAATCATGGCAGTTGTTTACTGCATTGTCATCACGACAGGTTTTGTAGTATATTTTAAAAAATAACCGCGCAACAGCAACAACTCAATATGAGGAAAATTTTAAATGGTGGAGGATACATCTAAAACTCTCTAAATATTCGTATTTATAAAAATTATTCCATAAATATACCGTTTACCAACGTTTAATTTCTTTTCCTGACAATCAGATGGCAAGACAGAAGACTGGAAGAGCATCCTGGACGTGAACGTTCTGGGTCTGAGCATCTGCACCAGGGAGGCCGTGCAGGACATGCTGAGGAGAGGTGTCGATGACGGCTTCATCATCCACATCAACAGGTGGGTTACTCCAACCCTACTGGAAAAATGGAATCACCTGCATTCCCAATCACTTAGTATCACCTGTCCATAGTGATATAGCCTGTTAACAGCCATTAAACATCAAGTGTATCCAACAATCATATCTGCTGTTGTTGTTGTTGGGGATCTTCATTCCTTACACTGAATTGCATCTCTGCGTGCTAGTCTATTCTGTGCAAGTCCCATCATCTCTGAGTAACTATTACAACATGTATCTCTTTGTACCTGCTTACTGTAGTCTGGTGTTTGTCCCCCCTTTACATTTTTTTCCATTTACAATTCCTTCTGCTACCACACTCACAATTCCTTGGCGCATTAAGATGTGGCCTAGCAAACAATCCCTCCCTTTACTCAATTCGTGTCATGCGCTGATTAATTATCCCAGTGCCATCAACCGTCCTTGCGCAAGAACCAATAGAGACATTGTGGGGTGACACCTGGAGTCGCTTATGTACTGATATTATTAATTAGTGATAACCTACATAAAGTAGTATGTTATGAACCCCCAATTGACTAGCCATGGAATGGACGTGACATGCTGGCCACCGGCCCTCTAGGACAGACCGTAAAAAGTATGCAGCATTCGGAATACTTCGTGTCGACTGTTCTCCTTTTCATATTTCTGCGAGCCTAAGAGACCTGAAAGCTGTCACTCTATAATTTCCTGTTGTGGTGTTGTTTTTGTTACGGTGTTGTCTGTGTGAGTGAATGACTAATTGGTTATTGATAGTAATTTTACTTATATATCAAAGCATTATGCAGTTTGATACCAGATGATAAATGTTTACCGAATGTTCTGAATGTCATTTTTTTTTCTACTCCTTGCGTTGTACTATAACAGCCTTAATTTAATTTCATATTCCTTGCTATGAACATGTACCACATTTAAAGATGATTGTCTCTATAATGCTCAATCACAAACCCATGTTACTTGCGTTTGAAATTCATACACCCACGTTCAGAAAAAACGGAACACCGTGAACGATGAGAGATAGGATGTTGATATTCACAGGACATGTACATTAGTACGCTCTGCAGAACTGATTAGCATCTCAAGGGCAGTTTCAAGGTCAATATCGACAATGCAGTGCAACACCACTCACCGGTAAAATATGCATGTGGCTCTTGTTGCCGCTATAAACTGAAGGTAATGGATCGGTGTGACTTGACCAGACGTGCAGGATGTTTCTCAGACGTATGCGCGAACTGTACCGCCAAATTAGTGAGTTTGGTGGAGCGCGCATTATTTTCATGAGAGATGTGATGCATCCATCCAGGAAATTGCTGTTCTTGTAGGACAAAGTCTTTCGGAAGTTAAACGGATGTGTGCACAGCTGTTCATGGAAGGCTGTAGAACACAACGAGATGCGTCAGGTCGTACCATGCAGACCATACCCCGAGAAGATCGACGCCTCATCTGAATGCCATTGCAGGACATACCTGTGTCCTACTCGGCTCTGACGCAACAGTGGAACAGTGTAACACATAGTACACTATCAGGGGTGACAGTCTGTCACCATATGTTATGGCATGGGTTTACGAGCACGTCGTCCGCTTCTCCACCTAATATTGACGAATGTGCAGAAACATGCTAGGTGGCAACGGTGTATGGAATGACGTCACTGGGGACGGAAAGGGGATCAGATAGTGTTTTCGGACAAGTCCAGCTTCTGTTTGTGTGATAATGATGGCCGCATTTTGGTTCGCGGCAGACAGGGGGAGCTGCATTTGCGCGAGACATACAGTGCTATTTTAAGGCTTTATGGTGTGGGGTACTATTGGTTACAACCACAAATCACAGTTGGTACATATCCAAAGCACTGTGACCAATGTGACGTACGTGAACGACACCCAGTGACTCGTAGGTGTACCCTTTCCGCACAACACCCCAGACGCCATTTTTCAGCAAGGAAATGCACAGCCACTTGATGCTCTATATGTGTCTCTTTGGTGTTGCAGGATGTTAGCCTATAGCTCTGGCCCAGCTGGTCACCCGACTTGTTGCCAATCGAAATTGTGTGGGATATGGTGAAATGACATGTGCAGGACTGTGACCCAGTGCCAACCATCACAGATGATCTCTGGAAGTGGGTGAACGCACCATGGATGGCTATACCATAGGGCGCCATTCGCCCATTATATGCATTGATGCCATCACATATGGTACAAGTTATCAGGGTGAATAGCCGCCCATGTGCCTACTAGGCAACAGGACACATGCTGAACCTGAAATGCTAACTCTTTCTGCAGAACCTACTAATGTACATGTCCTGTGAATATGAACATCTTATCTCTAGACGCGCAAGGCGTTCTGTTTTTTTCTGAACATGGGTTTACCATAGCAGTTGATCGGTATGAGTTGCGAACACCCGTGACATGTCAGTACTGGAAGCTACCTACCCATCTGCCTCTGATGTGAGCAGTCAACTGTTCTTACTGTTAGCTCTCGGACAACTTGGTCAACGTCAACTACAATAAAGCACACCTTAAAAATTACTGTCTATTTAAGTATATTTGTTTGTTGCTGAGCAGGAAAACAATGCTCTGAAAAACCTCTTAACAGTAGTAGACACTTTTGAATTCGGCTGTTAATTGCTAGATGCATTTCATTATTAAGTATAGCTAACGACTGTGGACCACACTAACACTCGATTCGGATCACGTGCAGCCCATCGGCTACAATTTGATGACCACTAAATTATCTCATTTACCCATCCACAACTTACCCATTTATGTAGCACAACATTTTAAAAGCTTTTATTCTCTTCATGTCTACACTGTTTATCATCCATGTTTTACATTTGTACAATGCTCCACTCAAGAAAAATACAGTAACGAAAGATTCCTATAAACATTTCTGTTTTTCAGGAACGCATGGTTTCCGGACCTATGCAGGGTGTAATGGGTATAAATGCTAATATTCTAACATGTGGTACCTTAACATGTATGTACATCAGTGTGATGCTTGCTTTTTTCTATGTCGAACATTAATCCCACAAACATGTCACAAAATGACTTCGTGATGCTTTCTGCATTGACATACTGCATCACTAATGAACAACGCCTATCATTATAGACTACCCGTTTTGCATCCACGTGTCCACACTTCAAGACCTGACCTGCTGTCCAGGGGGAAGAAAAGCATTAATGGTTTGCTCTTGCTACATGTGCTTGGAGATACTAACCAACCTAAAAACATATGAGTTCTAATGGCTATAATTATTGGTCTGAAAATGATTTAAATACTGATGTAATGATGTTCAATATACTTACCTCATCCGCCAATAAAAATATCAGCACTTACACACGTTACACCATGCATTTATTAAGATTTTTTGTTTGGTGCGTTGTCCTGTACTAGCTGCACTCTTCTCTACCTACAATAGTCAAACCCTCATACACGTGGACTACTGTAATGGGCCTGTCTTGGTTGTGATAACACGTACACTATCCAGTTCACATACAAGTGGTCTACTAGAGTAATATCTGTGGATGGCTTTTAGAGTATGGAACTCAAATCAGAAGTTAGTTGGAGGCTCCAGTGAAACATAAGAAGCCTACATCAGTATTGTTTCTGAGCAGTCACAATAATGCCGAAGTCTCAGATCACTGCAAAAGCTATAAAAATGAGCACTTGTTGATTTTGTTCGAATAGCAAGCCATCAGGCAGCAATAACACGCACATTCATTGTCAGTCATCCTTTAGATATAAATTAGAATGAGCATTTAATTTACAATGGCGTCAGATGTGTAAAGTAACATATTTAACTCTCAGGAATACGTAGTTCAATCGAGAGATTTTGTCTCACATACACGTTTTTTAAGACATATCTGACTCAAAATCATCATCATATTGTACAGTTTCCTTCCACTCGCAGAGTATCTTAGATTACAACTCCTTCCATTTTCTGCAGTCTTCCGACCACCTCTCAGTTCTTACACTGAATTCGTTTTTTTCCTCTCTGCTGAATGCTGTCTTCCATTGTTTTAATTACATTATCCCTAGGCCTTCCTCTTAATCTCTTGCCAGGGGTAATATTTGCCATATGTGTCTTCCCACCACTCTTCAGTTCTTACTCTGGCCTCGTTTTCTCCTCTCTCCATAATACTTTCTTCAACCAGAAGTCACATTTTCGATAATGGCACCCCTCCCTCCCCACTCGTTCTAAACGGTGAACACCTCAGGGAGATCAGCATTCGCTTGCTGGGTGTGAACTTGGCAGACCTGGGTTTCCTGAGCTGGGAACTGGTGAGCTTCGGCCGTCCTCTGGAACCGTAAGCTCTGGATATGATTCAGCTATCACCGTGCAGCGTTACACTGGAACGTTGTATATCACAGAAAGTGAGGATCTCGGTTTTGCCGCACTTATCACGAGGATGTTACACACCCCGACAAGAGAAGCCTCAGTCGCAAGGTGTGCTGCACGCTGATGAGATGCATGGCTGTTGAGGTGGAACAGACATTAGCGGGCAACGTCTAGGAAACATACCGCATCTCAGTTGTATAAGGCTTACACAAGCATGTAGAGCTCTGTCTGCGTGAGCCTATATGGTAGAGGAAATCAGTGTAAAGGCATGGACGTTTATAGGAAAATTAACGTAGTCAAATCAAATGTTCAAATGTGCGTGAAATCTTATGGGACTTAACTGCTAAGGTCATCAGTCCCTACGCTTACACACTACTTAACCTAAATTAACCTAAGGACAAACACACACACCCATGCCCAAGGGAGGATTCGAACCTCTGCCGGGACCAGCCGCACAGTTAACGTAGTGAGTTGGAATAGTAGTTATTTATTATTTATCGAATGGCAATACAGACACATAATAAAGAAACAGACAAATCACTAATATAACAGACGTTAATAATTACAAACCAACATTACTAATATAACAAAGTTTACGGATTACAAACAAACATCAAGTCTATTAATGTAATCTGTCGACTCTGGAGCTGCGAGCAGGAAGTCGTCTGGGCTCCCATTATAGGCTCTTCTGGAACACTCTTCAACATTGTGGTGACGGTCTGACTTTCTCCGCAGTCACACTGAGGGGATGGTATTTTACCCCATTTATACAAGGAGTAAGCACATCTGCCATGACGAGTTCTAATCCTGTTTAGAGTGGACCACGTTTTGCGTGGTAGGTCAAGACCAGGTGGCTTTTGTGTGATGTAAGGCACGTTTTGATTTTGCCATGCGTTCCATTTTTCAGACGTGCGTTTGCGATACTGAAACCGTCTTGTACACAGTTCCTTGCTGTTCTTGTTGGTGGGTTCCTAGATCGAAGCCTGTTAGTGTTTGCAGCCTCAATGTCTTGGTGGATTGGCAGGCTTCGATTTCCCATGATGTTTTTGTATTCACGTACAAGGGTGTCAGTACGTCGCAGGTGTGGCGGCGGGATGTGGCTTAATACAGGGAGCCATTGCGTTGGAGTGGGTTTAATTACTCCAGAAATCATCCTCAGAGTGTTATGCAACTGGACGTCCACCTTTTTTACATGTGAGCTGTTTAGCCAAATCGGAGCACAGTATTCGGCAGCCGAGAATACAATTGCTAAAGCAGAGGTGCGGAGAGTGAAGGCCGTTGCTCCCCAGGTAGTACCACAGAGCTTTTGAATAATGTTGTTTCTTCTCTTTAATTTTTCGGCAGTCTTTGTTAGGTGCTCTTGAAAAGATAGTGTCCTGTCCAGCGTCATTGCCAAGTACTTCAGCGTTTTATTATGCCTGAGAACGGTGTTTTCAAATCGACTGTTGAGTTCCTTTCCAGCGAGTTTGTTGTTGAGATGGAAGCAACTAACCTCTGTTTTGGAAGCATCTGGTTGGAGTCTCCACTTACGGAAATATTCACCCATTATCTTCAGGTCTTTCGTTAGGATATCCTCAGATGCTTCAATTGTGCTACATCTTGTAGCGAGGGCCCAATCGTCAGCATACCCGAACTTTATTGATTGTGTTTCCAGCAGCTCTGCAATATAGAGGCTAAACAGCAGTGGTGCAAGCACTGATCCTTGTGGTAAGCCATTATTTAGTTTTTTGATGGAGCTGTAGTCAGTGTCCATACTTATTTGGAACACCCTATCATTGAGCATGCTGTCCATTAAGCGTGCTATAGATTTGCAAGGAACTACTCGAAGAATTTTGTACATGATGACTTCTCTCCACACAGTGTCGTAAGCTGCTGAGAGGTCAATAAAGGCGACTGATGTTTTCAATTTTCTCTGGAATCCCGCCTCAATGTAAGTAGTGAGTGACAACACCTGATCAATACAACTTCTTTCTGGCCGAAAGCCTGCCTGTTCAACTGGGATTGCCCTGAACAATTCTGTGCTAATTCTGTTATATATAAGCCTCTCTAGTAATTTCTAAATTACAGACAGCAGGGCAATTGGTCTGTAGCTTTTTGGGTTGTCAGCTGGCTTCTCAGGCTTTAGAATAGCTATTACCTTAGATCGTTTGAGTTCTTGTGGGATACTGCCAGTTTGCATTATGTTTCTGAAAAATTGAGCCAGCCATACTTTTGTATACTTGTCACAGTTTATTATGAATTCAGGGTGAACGTTGTCGAAACCTGGTGCCTTTGTTGGTTTGACATCTTTCAGTTGTGCGCAGCGTATACGCAGCAGTACGAGATCCAGAATACTGACAAATGCAGTCAAGTGGTAACGGATTTGATATCAGTAGTACAGACAACAATGATTCAGATGGTAGAGGGTAGAACTCAGTACAAAGGCAGTCTACTCTGTCCGGTGTTAGTGTAGGAAACAGACACTATTAATGACAGCGCGTGTTGTGAACATAAACCACAATTGTGACAATGCCACGTGGAAAGCAGTTATCATGAGACGAAAGTGCAGAAATTGGTGCGTACAAGGAAATGGAACTCTCTCATTGCCAAACCGCGAAGAAGTTGAACTGCACACGTACAGTGATCGATAATTTCGTTAGATTGGGGGGCACGGTATAAACAGAACGTAAAATACCGGCAAAGTGGAAATTTATCTCAGCCATCGAAACGGTTCCTTTTGCGCATAGCGAGGGCCACAAACCGTTATTATTCTCAACTTGTTTCTGGCTTAAACTTGTTTGACTTGTTTCTGACTTAAAATTTTCGGTAACTGCCAGACGCGAACAACAAATTTTATCAAATGAAAACATGTTCCGTTCAGGAGACTGCAGAAACCTGTTCTAACATTCAAAGATAAGCAGGCTGGATTGAGGTTTCCTGAGAAACGTTTGTCAGGGACTTCAGAATGGGATAAAGTGATCTTCAGTGATGATAAGAAGTTTAATTTACATGGGCTGGATGGATTTCAGCATTATTGGAATGAACTGAGAACAGATCAGCAGGTGAGAGTGAGCAAAAACTTTGGTGGCAGAAGTGTTATGATTTGGGCGGCCTTCTGCGCTAAAGATAAATCACTCACTGCTTGATTGAACAGAACAGTGAACTCTTACATGAACAGTTGGATTCTAGAGGCAGAATCGATTAGAACGTATGAGTTCATGGAGAATGAAAGCGTAATGTTTCCACAAGTTAGTGCATCTGTGCATGTTTGTGCTACATCTAAAAGCGGTTTGAAGATAAAGATACGGATGTCTTGCTGTGGCGTGCATGTAGCCTGGATATGCATACTATAGAAAACCGTTGCGGAATACTTGAAACGCGTATTTATCGCAATTCAAAGGCAATGTGAGGCTGTATGTGGGCTGAAAAGTTCGATACGAGAAGGGTGTGCGACAGATTCACTACAAGAACTACAAACCCTAACGAAATCGATGCCGAAAAGAATTTTAGAGGTAAATAGGAAGAGCGGAGGTTCCACAGAGTACTAACAACACAATAACACAACAAGCAAGTGAGAGTCTTTATACCAGTCTCTACCCAGGAAATGCTTACACCTTATTTTGCTACTCGTTTTATGAAAGAAACTATGTAATTCCGTCGTGCCTGTTTATGTCTTATTTTATCTACTACTTTCATAATAAATACGATACAGGATGCTACAGACATTGGCTATTACTTTAGTAGGAACACCCCCCCCCCCCCCCCCTATAAACTGATTTTCACTACTGTATGTCCCTAGCTGTTCGTGGGAACATCATGGCAAATCATTTTATTACCTTCGCTCCTAATGAAATTCAAATTACCGTCTGGGAGTATTCACATCCACTAATCAAAACAAATGAGGGAGGCTTGTGAAAAATAAGATTGTATTTAGCAACGGGGCTGAAGGCGTCATAAATCAGAATGTATCTGTAGCGCTGAAGAGGAAGAATGTGACATTTGAAAATGTGTCCCCTTTCTACAAGTGCATTCATAAACGCTTAAAAGACGATTAAACGGTTACGAAATAGTACATTATTGTTTGAGACTAACTGGCTAAACCTGCTGGAACTTCTTAGGAAGTCACAAAAATTGGGTGACTATGATAAGGTTTAGCATCTTTTACTAGTAATCTAAACGTTCTCGTTCTCAGGTCGAATCTTGCCACTGTTTACATTATGAATAAAATCACCAGAAATGGCGGCTGATGACTTCCAGCGCGAGATGTCACCCTCGTTCTGCTACCGGTTTTGCCAAAGAAGGCAGACAAGCGGACAGAGGTTCGGAGCACTCTCTTGCCCTTGGAGTGGGAAACAGTCCGTAAGAGGCGGAAGAATCAGCAGTGATCTATGGCATGAGAATATAGAAGGCAATGGAAACTATTGCATTAAGGACGTGTAATGTGCACCCACATAGTACGTGGACTGGAATAGGAAAAGTGTCACGACGATGTCTCCATTGGCAAAAGATCCCGTACTATTCTTTCACTCAGACAGCCAATGGGGAAGTGATCATGAGAAAACTATTGAATTACCAGCAAAACGATAACGTTGTACAAGTCGGAGCTTGGAATGTCAGAAGTTTTAATGTGGTAGCGACCCAAAAAATCTGAACGGGAAATGTAAATATAGTGACGGTCAGAGAAATGAAGTGGAAACTAGACAAGGATTTCTTGTCGGAAAAGTATGGGGTAATATTAACAGCAACAGAAAATGGTGTAAAGGGAGTAGGAAACACTGCGAATAGGAAGGTAACTTTGGTGCCTCTTCTGATGTTAAGCCTATTACTTCAAAATCATTCTTAACCGAATACAGGTACCTTCTCCTTGGTCTACCCCGACTCCTCCTACCCTCTACTGCTGAACCCATGAGTCTCTTGGGTAACCTTGCTGCTCCCATGCGTGTAACATGACCCCACCTTCTAAGCCTGTTCACCCTGACTGCTACATCTATAGATTTCATTCCCAGTTTTTCTTTGATTTCCCCATTGTGGACACCCTCCTGCCATTGTTCCCATCTACTAGCACCTGCAATCATCCTAGCTACTTTCATGTCCGTAACCTCAACCTTATTGATAAGGTAACCTGAATCCAACCAGCTTTCGCTCCCATACAACAAAGTTGGTCGAAAGATTGAACGGTGTACAGATAACTTAGTCTTGGTACTGACTTCCTACTTGCAGAAGAGAGTAGATCGTAGCTGAGCGCTCACTGCATTAGCTTTGCTACACCTCGCTTCCAGTTCTTTCACTATGTTGCCATCCTGTGAGAATATGCATCCTAAGTACTTGAAACCGTCCACCTGTTCTAACTTTGTTCCTCCTATTTGGCACTCAATCCGTTTATATCTCTTTCCCACTGACATTACTTTCGTTTTGGAGATGCTAATCTTCATACCATAGTCCTTACATTTCTGATCTAGCTTTCAAATATTACTTTGCAAACTTTCAATCGAATCTGCCATCACAACTAAGTCATCTGCATATGGGAGACTGCTTATTTTGTGTTCGCATATCTTAATCTCACCCAGACAGTCTATTGTTTTCAACATATGATCTACAAATAATATAAACAACAGTGGAGACAGGTTGCAACCTTGTCTTACCCCTGAAACTACTCTGAACCATGAACTCAATTTAACGTCAACTCTAACTGCTGCCTGACTATTTATGTAAAGACCTTTATTTGCTTGCTTAAGTTTGCCTCCTATTCCATAATCTCGTAGAACAGACAATAACTTCGTCCTAGGAACCCGGTCATATGCCCTTTTCTGGATTTATAAAGCATAGATACAATTCCCTGCTCCACTCGGTAACACTTCTCCATTATTTGCCGTAAGCTAAAGATCTGGTCCTGACAACCTCTAAGAGGCCTAATCTCACACTGATTTTCATCCAATTTGTCCTCAACTAATACTCGAACTTTCCTTTCAACAGTACCCGAGAAGATTTTACCCACAACGCTGATTAAGGAGTTGTTACAATCTTTTCTGTTTCCTTGTTTAAAGATTGGTGTGATTACTGCTTTCGTCCAGTCTGATGGAACCTGTCCCGACTCCCACGCCCTTTCAATAATCGTGAGTAGCCATTTAAGACCTGACATTCCACTGATTTGATGAGTTCCGTCTTAATTTCATCCACCTCAGCCCCTTTATTGCACTGCAATCTATTGACCATTTTCTCCACTTCCTCAAATGTGATCCTATTTCCATCATCATTCCTATCCCATTGCACATCGAAATCTGAAACATTACCGATCGTATTTTCACCTACATTGAGCAACTCTTCAAAATATTCCCTCCATCTGCCCAAGGCATCAACAGGATTCACCAGCAGTTTTCCTGACCTGTCCAAAATACTTGTCATTTCCTTCTTACCTCCCTTTGGAAGACTGCTAATTACACTCCAGAATGGTTTTCCAGAAGCTTGACACAAAGTCTCCAACCTGTTTCCAAAGTATTCCCAAGATTTCTTCTTGGATGCTGCAATTATCTGTTTGACTTTGTTTCTTTCTTCAACATAACTTTCTCTGTCTACCTGAGTTCTAGTATGTAGCCATTTTTGATATGCCTTCTTTTTCCTTTTACAGGCTGCCTTGATTGTGTCATTGCACCAAGCTGTTTGCTTCATCCTACCTTTACACACTACTGTTCCAAGAAATTCTTTAGCCACTTCTAGTACTATGTCCCTGTACCTTGTCTATTCCTTTTCCAATGACTGTAATTGACTACATTCAACTAACTGGTACCTTTCTGAGATCACTGTTATGTACTTGTGCCTGATTTCCTTATCCTGAAGTTTCTCCACTCTTATCTTCCTACATATGGACATGACCTCGTGCACTTTCAGCCTCACAATGCCAATTTCAGTGCAGATTAGATAGTGATCAGTGTCATCAAAGAATCCCCTGAATACAAGTGTGTCCCTCACAGCCTTCCTGAATTCCTGATCTGTTATTATATAGTCAATGACAGATCTGGTTCCCCTGATCACTAAGCTCATACTCGCACAGAGTTGTTTCCCGTTCCTGTTGGTCTCCATATCCTCTACAAATTTACTCATAACCTTTTCAAACCCTTCTGTTCGATTTCCAATCCTGGCATTAAAATCACCCATGAGCAGCACACTGTACTTGTCCTTTACTTTAACAACTACATCACTGAGTGTGTCGTAAAAACTATCCATCTTATCTAGATCTGTCCCTTCACAATGCGAGTATACTGACACAATCCTAATTTTCTTGCTAGACGCTGTCAAATCTATCCACATCAGTCGTTCGTTTACATACCTTATTGCAACTAAGCTGGGTTCCATTTCTTTCCTGATGTAAAGCCCTGCACCCCATTGTGCTATTCCTGCTTTGACTCCTGACAGGTAGACCTTGTATTCTCCCACTTCCTCTTCTTTCTCACCCCTTACCCGAATGTCACTAGCTGCTAAAACGTCCAACCCCATCTTACTTGCAGCCTCTGCCAGCTTTACCTTCTTCTCAGAGTAGCCCCCATTGATATTAATAGCTCCTCATCTCGTTACCTTTCGTTTGCCGAGTCGTATCTTAGGGGTCCCTGGTTTGTCAGAGGTGGGACTCCGTCAGCTCCAAAAGTTCGAGGCATTTTGCTCTGATTGTTGCCAGCATCATATTTAAAGTACCAGGGAAGCAGGTTGCTAGCCTTACTTGCCTGGGTCCCATTGAGTTTTACCCCTAACAGTTGATGGACTAACAGGTGAATTTGGTAGTCTTTGCCGTCTGAGCACAAAGGTGACCACGACTTAGAATATGTCCGAGATGCCAGCCTTATTCCAAAGTAACTGATATCCCGACTGTCAGGACCACTTACTTGGTCACTCATACGTTGCCCGTGGGTCATGAACTACAACATGACAACAGGAACCCACATCCTGAACCAAGATGCCGATACAAATTCAGATCACAATTTAGTAGTGATGAAGAATAGGCTGAAGTTCAAGAGACTAGTAAGGAATAGTCACTGTGCACAGAAGTAGGATGTGGTAGCACTAAGAAATGAAGACTATGCTTCACATTCTCTGAGGCTATAGACACTGTGATAATGAAGAGCCCAGGAGGTAGTTCAGTTGAAGAGCAATGACATTTTTAAAAAGAGAAATCACAGATGTTGGAAAGAAAACCATTTGTAAAAGCAAGGCAACTGCGAGGAAACCATTGGTAATAGAAGAAATACTTCAGCTGATAGATGAAAGAAGGAAGTACAAAAATGTTCAGGGAAATTCAGGAATACAGATGTACAAGTCACTTAGGAATGAAATAAATAAGAAGTACAGGGAAGCTAAGGCAAAATGGATGAATGAAAAATGTAAAGAAATAGAAAAATAAATAATTATCAGAAGGACTGACTCAGTATGTAGAAAAGTGAAAAAATTATTCGATAAAATTATAAGCAAGGGCGGTAACGTTAAGAGTGCAATGGGAATTCTACGGTTAAATGCCGAGGAAGGAGCGTATAGGTGAAAACAGTACACTGAAATTCTCTTTGAGGGGGAGGACTTATCTCATGACATGATAGAAGAAGAAACAGGAGTCGACAGAGAAGGGATAGGTGATATGTATTAGCATCAGAATTTGAAAGACTTTCTGTCAACTTAAGGTCAAATAAGGCATAAGTAATAAATAATATTCCACTGGAATTTGAGAAATCATCGGGACAATTGGCAACAAAACAACTATTCACATTGGTGTGTAGAATGTTTGAGACTGGCGATATACCATAAGAATTTCAGAAAGACATCACCCAGAAAGTTCTGATGATAGCAAGAGCCGACAAGTGCGAGAATTATCGCAGAATCAGCTTAAAAGAGCTGTTGACAAGAATAATATACGTCAGGATATAAAAGAAAATTTAGCGTCTGTTAGATGACCATCAGTTTGGCCTGGTGAAGACACGAGACAGTAGTTCTGATACTGCAGTTGATAATGGAAGCAAGAATGAAGAAAAATCAAGACACATTCATAGGATTTGACGACCTGGAAAAGGCGTTTGACGACATAGAACTGTGCATGATGTTCGTAATTCTGAGAAAAATAGGCATAAGCTACTGTGATAGACGGGTAATATACAGTATGTACAAGAACTACCAAGGAATAATAAGTCTGGAAGACGAAGAACGAAGAGTTCATATTAAAAAGGGTGTAAGACAGGGGTGTAGCCTTTCGCCCCTACTTTTTAATCTGTATGTCATAGAAACATTTAAAGAAATAAAAGAAATAAAAATTTGGGGTTAAAGGACATCAGTGACGAGTTTCGCTGATGAACTTAGTATCTTTTGTCGAATGAGTATGGAATATGGATTGAGAGTAAATCGAAGAAACGAAAGTAATGAGAAGTAGTAGAAATGAGAACAGTGACAAGGTTAACATCAGAATTGGGGATCATAGAGTGGACAGAGTTCAGGAACTCAGGTACCTGGGCAGAGGGCTGGACGAAGAAAGAGGGACAAAAAATCGGACTAGCAGTGGCGTAGGGAAGTATGCTAGGATGAAACAGACCTTCATCTGAGGAAGAAATTTCTGAGAACATACTTTAGGAGTGTAGCAGTATATGGGAGTGAAACGTGGACTGCTGGAATGCTGTAACAAAAGACAAAAGTAGCATCTGAGATGTGCTGGTAGAGTAGAAAGTTGAAAATTAGGTGGACTGATAAGGTAAGGAACCAGGAGATTCTCGACAGAATCGGCGTGGACAGAAATGTGTGGAAAATACTGACAAGAAGAAGGGACCGGATGATAGGATATCTGTTAAGGCATCAGGGACTAACTTCCATGGTACTCGAGGGAGCTACAGAGATTAAAAGCTATATAGGAAGACAGAGAATGGAAGAAATCCAACAAATAGTTGATGACGACTAAAAAAGAAATGACGTAATTTTTTAGATGCGTAACTCCTTCATTTCAAGCAAGGCTGTGATCGCATACCATGATATTATAGACATCTCAGAACTCAATCACGAATAGTCATTACAGAGGATAGTAGAAGTGAAACAATGGAACCAATGGAATAATAGAGAGATAAGAAAAATAGAAAGATGAGAAGACTGCCACTTTCGTTGTGACCTCAGTTCTCTGAGACGACCTGAATACACAATGGCAAGGCTCCTCTGGCTTATAGCTAGCCCTGATATATGTACCCAGCCCCTTGAGGTGTTTCAAATGCCAGTGATCTGGCGACACAATGCTGAGTTGGGGAGGGGAAGCAGCTTGCGGAAAATGTGAAAAGGTAGCCAATGACTGACACTGACTGATCATCTCCAGCAATATGCATTAACTGTGGTGGGAATCACCCTGTCTGAAGCTGAGATGGGCAGATTTTCGCTCAGAAACGAAAAATTCCCGAAATGAAGGATGGAGTACATCCCTTCGCTGAAGCCAAAAAAGAATATAAAGCAAAGAAACCTCCGCTCTTGCTGTTCTTCAATTATTTTATGAAGAAACCTGTGTGCAAGGTAGATACTATGACACAGATGGTGTCGAATGAACTATAAACCACTGCCAGCACTTGTAGTTGCACCTGTACATGCCAAAGTAAACATCACCACTATTACACATAAATGTTATGAACTGCCTCACATATTGAATGTTACACCAAAATTATAACAGAGAGCCCCATACATTGCCATTTTACAGCAAAATTGTAGCAAATTGCTCTATACATAATGATGTTACAGCAAAACTGTAAGAAATTGCCCCATATGTCACTATGTTAGAGCAAAATTGTAACAAATTATATGCTATATAACTATGTTACAGAATAATTGTAACAAAATGTCCTCCTACACCACTGTTTTACAGCAAAATTGTAACAAAGTGCCTGACATTTCGCTATGTTCCAGCAAAATTGTAACAAATTACCTTGCACAGACCAATGTTAACAAAGTTGTAATAGATTGCTCCTTACAATGAAGATGGTAGTATGTAGTACTGCGTCAATGATTGTCATTATAACCTTGGCAATAGGACTACATTTCACTGGATGCTTGGTGGATACAGTTCTGGTGGCAATGATGGTCATTTGATGTAGTGACTGTCATTAGCCCAGATGCAATTGGGACAATTATTGTCAGCTGATATGGGGAGTCACAGCACTTGACATACTATTGGCTGCAACAGTGAAGGTCAGTTAACATAGTTACAACAGTTACCCCACTGAATGTGACTACCATTATCACAAATGCATTGTGATGTGTGTCATAACCAGACAGTGGGTATCTGCTATTGGAGCTCAGTCAAACAAAATCTATATATCACTTGAGAGCTTGGTGACTAAGCGTATATACACATCTTAGCACACAATCTCTCTTACAAAATCATGTCATTTCCAGATACACCTCCTACATTTAGAACACATCTCAACTTGTGTTGAAAGTGTGCTGGCTAATTATACTCCCATTTGAATTAGTAGTTTTTTCTGTATCATCGTTACGAATTTGATACGAAGTCATTGAGGAGAGGGTGTTTCTCACATTCACTTATTTTTAACTATATGATTATGTTAGTATGTACTAGATTTTATAGGGTAGGAGCCTATAAAAACACACACACATAGCTTCGGAACTCCTTTTTTTTACAAAGTATTACATGTCCAATATATATGATTCATAGTGTAAGAAGATGCACATTACTTAGCGATTTCGTTTTGTTTATGAACTATCACATATTGCAGGACACATGAATAATCTTAAGTATGATTGCAGTTCCAGACCCACATTTGGTATGGTGAGTTCACACGTATAAGCATGAATTAATGCACTGCATTTTTCATTATAATCCCTTGTGTGTTCAGATGTAGGTTGTACAGTTTGATGTGTAAGTTTCGTCCGTTTGGTCCATAAAGTTCCAAAAAAACTAGACATTTATGGCTACCTGCTTAGTCTTTCGTCTGTAAATCTTTTTATGGGATAGCAAGTATACATTACATTCTTAAATATTCATTGTTGCAGATGTTTGGGCTCTGTTTCATTGAAGTTTTCACCATACAAAAAAAATTGCAAGTGCAAATTGTATATTGTTATAATTCCTCTGAGGAGGGTTGTGTATTTCTGCTAAGCATTAGGACTGAATTATCATGTAATGGCTGCCATTTAGAGACAAACATTGTCACCATACCAAGTGACCATCCTTGCCCCAATCAGTAGTATCTAGTGTAATAGTTGCAACGATTTCAATTGACAATAATTGAACCACCTTACATAATTGAGGTTTATGGTGAATACCATTATCAACTGACCATAACTGCCCCATCCACTAGTTTGCTAGTCACCATATCAGCTGACCAGCATTGCCCCAAAAATGAATTAAGGTTAGTGTCAGTCACCATATCAACTGACCATTGCTGATCCCAAAATGGTATCCACCATACTATTGGAGTAATGCCTCTCACTATTATTTTGGCAATGGTGTCCATCATTTCACCAGTTTTATCCAGTATATGTCTGTGATGATTGGTGTAAATGTTAAAAATTAGTGTACACAACGTTGATGTATGGGATATAACATTTTGTAGGGCTATTCGTTACAACTTTGCTGTAACATGACAATGTATGCAGCAATTTGTTACAATTTATTTTGATGTTTATCTGTAACCAAATATAAAATAGGAAAATTCTTACAAATTTGCTGTAACATGGTGATGCATAGGGCAATTTCTAACACAGTGATGTACAAGGACAAATTGTCTTGGAGTTTACATTGTGCAATAGCACTAATTGTCACTATCAGCAGAAGCTGACAAACGTTTCTTAGTTAAGATATAGAATAATATCATAGCATGGGGATCATTACAATGTTTATTGAATTTGATAAACATTTTCACTAAACAAAGACGCATTTTTTACTAACAACATACACGATTTAGACATGGGAATGACATTATTATCTTTTATACAAACAGAAAATCATTCTAACTGTAAGTTCGCATTAAGCCATGTGTTAGATTATTAGAAGTTTAATATGTGTTTTGTAATGTTACAAAACAATTCTGTATGTATTTTGACAAGTAAGAGAGTTAAGTTTTTTTTGGAGCAAGAATGAATTTTCGTTCATGATTATAAATTGTAAATACCCTTGCATATTAAGATAAGCAACCAGCATTTGTTTTGTACTTGAAATCTTAATATATTATAATAAATTATTTTTTGTGCAAAGTTAATGCTTTTTAGATCTCGTCTTTTCCTCTCTGTATGTAGAAGCTTGCTCAATAATTCTCTTTGGCCATGTTATGTTATGACTACAACCTATATTTTGTGTATCGTACTATGAGAATATAAAGTTTAAGTGATATAACGAATTAAACACTTTGTCAAAATGCATCATTTTTAGTACAGTTTCTTGTGATAAAGTGTTGGGAAACGTGACGTCATTGCACTGAATACCAGTAGAACAAAACTTCAGATATGTCCAAGTGAAAAAGTCATCAGAAATATGAATTAACTAGTCAACAATGTTGGTTATATTTTCTAGTGTAGAACATGATGCAGTCTTTTCTTTCCCCCTAAAAGAGTGCTTGGTGGAGTGAAGCATTATTGAAAAACACCTACAAATGTTTATCCCCAGTAACATAGCATCACATGTACCTCAGATTAAATGTTAACACTCTTTACGTTTTTCACGGATATTTTGGCACTCAGTTTAAACATTCTGTTGCTAGTTTATTTTCACATACATTGTAGAAGTGGTATTAATGGATGTTACATCATTTACATACTGTAAATGTGGTAATAACAGTATGAAAAATAAAAGGTGTGTACATACCTGATGTGTCTTTTACATACCTTCCTTTTAGATGTAGAATTAATGTTGATCACCAGATGTAATGTGTCTGTGTGCATGAGTGTGTGTGTGTGCATGTGTGTGTGTGTCTGTATATATCTGTGGCTACATACTTTTAATAAATCATACAGACATTCTGGATATAGATATATTTAATTTATGGGCTCCATTATACTTTACACCAAGTGTCGTACAAAGATCCAATAAGCTCTTTGACAAGTGCTGCTTAATTTGCCAAGTTACACTGGTTTTAACTATATATTTATATTTTTTCATAATTAATCGATTGATTTTAAACATGATGCTGTATTAATTTTGGGTGAGTACGTTTCAACAAGGCGAAGGTGGAGGTTCAACAGCTATGTTGTGATTAGCTGCTTCCTTTTAATGGTCAGTAGGATACTGTAATGTCATTGTCTGTTTCGTTTGATTTGCCACAGTTGTTCCAAGATAAAAGGTGTGATTTCTTCGGTTGTAACATCATGGAAATGGACTATAGCTTGTGACATAATGGATACGGTAAATGACCTGTACATATGGCTGCAGGTTTGTAAAAAAAGTGCTGCAGAAATCCCATATACATCCTACTTAGATCTATTGTTGGTTTTGTGGGTGTATCACAGTTTCACCAGATCTCTGATTTGCTGGCACTCTTCAAGGATCCTTTGAGCTACCATAGCAGTTATAAGTCATGACTCCAACTGCACATGACTGGAATGAGAAGTTGGACTTTGGAAGACATATGTGATAAAAAGTGCAGAAATCCATCATGAATAAAACGTATACAACGTCTAACAACAAGTATTGGCTTATATATTCGCTTGTTAATCGATATCTCGAAATACCGATAGGAGGAAGTAAATCTTCTGTTGTCATTAACGAGACAAATTGCGAACCAGTGGGAGAATAATACTTCTCATATGGGTACATTACTGCATAGTTGGAGCGATAATTTATAGACCACTGCAATATTATTTACAGCAACGATAACACAGACAAAGTCGTATCGAGTAGGAGCTTCGATTTTGCATTTAATTTTGTGTTCAATAGTATGTGTTATGCATGTGAGTCCTGTGAGCGATACGTTAGAGACAAATTGTACAAACACCAGAATGCAGTTCCAAGAGTCCAAGTTCATGAAAAGCACAGTAATTGAGAAAAGAATAAAATAGGTTTGGAACTCATCTCTTCTGCCACTCAGTCTGAACGTTGCGGACACACGAAAGGAAACTAGGGAGAGATGAAGGGAATTAAAGTTCAGACAGAAGTAATCCACGTTTACCGTTGGAACTGTAATTCGGTTGGAGACGATAATGGGAGATGAGTTAAAGTGAATGGTTTAGTGTCCTCAAAAAGATTATAACGTAAAAAGAAATGAAAGTAAAACATGGGTAATTGAGGGTATTCGAATTAAGTAAAACGATACAGAGGGAGTTAGGTGATAAAACAAGACACTAAAAGTAGTGGACAAGTTTTGGTCTCTGTGCATTCAAATAGCTGATGACGGCAAGGAAAGAAAACTCTTTTTAAAAAGAGAAATATGTTGACATAAAGACATAAATTTGGGCGACAGGAAGCTTTTTATGAAAGTATTAGTCTGGAATGTAGCCTCGTGTGTACGAGAAATGTGGGGAACAAACGGATAAACGATGATGATTAGTCGAATTTTGGAGAAAAGAGGTTATTGGAATTGCTTGACCGAAAGAAGGGATAGATTTATAGGAAGCATCGTGAATTAGTAATTTAGTATTTCAGCACAGAGTAGGGGAATCAACATTGTAGAGCAATCAAAGGACTGAATATAGTAAGCAGGTTCAAGTGGATATCCACTTTAGATTTAGCAGTTACCCTGCTATGAAACTACTTATATAATGTAGAGTAACATGGAGAACTGCATTAAGCATTCTTCAAAGTGATGACTACAACAACACCTGATATACAAAACTGGAATATCAGGCCTATGACTCTTTATTTGAGAAATGTTTTAGTTGTCTGTACAGGTCGCTCTAGAGTAAAGTATCAGAGTGCAGCTTTTCTCCTCATAAGGCAGTCAGCTACTATGTCAGAGTCCTGCAACTATCTGTTCAATTTTCCAGCATCGCAGGACACATGCCGCCGTTCTTAGCCGCAGGAGCGATGTACAGTGCCAGCAAGCATGCAGTGAAAGTCTTGCTGGAAGGGTTGAGGAAGGACCTCACGGCCAGGGGTAGCAAGATACGAGTAGGGGTAAGTCACCTAATATAGTCACAACAATGCAGCAGATGGATACAGACCCTGCTATTGCACTGAGTGAACCTGCATAACGCCAGGGCAGTCTGAATTGTCATAGTAATATTCGTTCCACTTGCTGGGACGGATCTGAACTGGTTGTACACACTAGTTTGTAAGACAGAGAGGTGAACTGGCGCCCCAAGGATATGGTGGGAACAGTTATTCATTCTTTCCCTTAATTTTTTTCCTGAATAATACGGTGAATCCAGGAATGATGCCTCTAATATAAAAATAGAAAATAACTCAATAATGTAATTTCTTTAAGACAGATATTGCCAAAAATCTGATGAGCAACGCCACTGCAAGAGGAAGCACTCTCAATATGAATCCCAGAAATTGAGGAGGAAGAACGTGATGAAGGAAAGAGCAAAAGGAAGAGACAAGCAATTCAGCCACTGCTACCGTATTTTAAGAATTTAAAATCTGCTCTTCATATTTCAAAAAGTGGCAACCAGGAGAAAGCAATATATCAGAGTTGAGAGGACGGTATTTTCAAATGTGGTAGTCTGAGATGTTCTGATTGAAACACATTCTCTTGCCTTACTTCAGAAAATAATTCTTTGACATGGTGTCATATTTACGAAATATTACTATTCTGGAATTTGTCTTACTTGTAATGTAACTATTGATAGTTTTCTCATTTTTCTATGTTTGTCAACATTTTCATCTCTATAAATATTAGTAAAGAACTGTGAGACAAAATTTAACTATTTTACACATTACAGCCTACAATGATTTACACATCCATTAGTAAAGTAAACTGAAATATTATTTATTATTTACCCAAATCTTTAACAAACACATTTTGATAGATAATCTACAAACATGTGTAACAAAAACAAGCAAAAAATTAATGTGTATATTATCACGAGTGGTGCCAACCACATTATAGACTTTTCGACTAAACGAGTAAACTCACTTCATAAATTTGGTTTCAGGTCTCTATCAAAAAATGAAATAAACAATTGGCCAACTATTAGGAAAAACAAAATCTGATGACAGTTTCAGTAGGAGTCAGCTAAACTGTACACAAATGTGCTCACCAAAAATCACAAATTATAATATTAAATTACAAAGACTCGAATAACTTTATATAACAATAGTGACGAATCATAACACTGCATCATTTAAAAGAATTTGTCAAGTGAAAGTAGCTTTAAGCAACAGCTATAGTATTATGTGAATAGATTCTGTATTTTGAGATAACTGTCATCAAGGAGTGTGACTGAATTAAATTTAAAATGTTTGTTTTACACCACAAACAGTCGTGGGGGCCACAATCACTCAAACAACGAAATTTTTAAAAGATTACGAAACTAGTTTCGTCACACTGAGTTATCATTTTAAAATGTAATCACAAACCTGGAAAACTGACTTAATAATTGCAGCCACACTTCTTTGAAATATTACGAAGAATACATTAAAACCTTAAACCGAAGCAAAGCCTTCTTTGAAATATGATGAAGAATACATCAAAACCAGTAAACTTACGCAAAGTCAGCAGAAACGGGTCACGAGACGTCACAACAATTTTTGGTCGATAAGTCATTTCACACTTTAATGCAGTGTAGATGAAAACTGCATCTGGACGAAAGGTATTATATGAGTAGCCCCGATGCAAAAATAGGTTTCAGTGCGCGAAACCCGCTATAAACCTTTGAAATTGGCTGTATAAGATGTTGTTTGGTTTGCAAAAGCCGCTAACTGCACGATGTCTTCTGGTGCAAAGTCTGATAAATGTCCAAAATTTGTAAAACCTGCGAAGTTCAATAGGCGTCGCAGTTGCTGTACCAGATCCTGATGCAAGGAACGCGAACTGACACCAGTGTTACCAATCTAGACATTCAAAGCTACCTTTCAGTTTGTGACGATTCGAAGGGACATTTTTCTCATTCAGAGTTAGGGTGGCTACGCTGTAACGAACGTGTACGCAACAATGAAGCTCTCGCTGCCGATTACTTGTTGAAATATGCACTAGTGAGCACAGTTCAGCTGGTCAGTAGGATGTTAGTTGATGTATTTGCGTGAGTCTTTTGAAGAAAACAAGTTATTTTGTGGGCGGCTTAAATGCAGCATATGGTACAAACAAAGTTTGCATAATTGAAACAGTAGGAATTTCACAAGAGGTCGAACCTGTCGTAGCAGTTGCAAATGACCAGAAGGAGGGCGAAAGCCCCTCATGGAAAAGCAAGAGGCAGCCTGTTCAGTGAGAGAGAAATGTTACCAGATGAAAAATGTAAGAACATGGAAAGTATTACTAAAGCAATATTATGCAAAGAGTACTCTGTTTACACTAATTGTTATGACATACGTGGAAGGATTAGAGAAAGGTATTGATAAGTGACATTTACAGATTCAGAAAGCCAAAAAAATGTTGTTCACGAAAAGCATAAACAAGATGATTTCTCTAGTTCGTGGAGAGCCCTTCTACAACTTTGAGACTGGAGACGGGAAGAGCATCCTGAAAAGGAAAAGACCAACACCAATCACAGCTGGAATAAAACTTTCAGAAGTCAAACTCGGAAACATCAAAAAGCTTTTATAGCTTTTGTAGCTAGTCTTCCCGACTAGGCGACCAACAGCAAACTCAAATTCTAATCGAGGTTTTACACGAGCAGGCAGGGACACCGCTGCACCTGAAGATGCGGCAAGCGATTTTGAATTAATGGGTAGTGTTGAGGACGATGTCACTTGAAAGCAATTTTCAGCTGATTTCATTTTGTAGAACTTTTTGTTGCTATTTTAACTAAGATGCAAATTCCCGCCAATTTTATTATTTTCCAAATCAGTTTCGGTGGTTTACTAAGATGCAATTACAAGCTTATTTTATTTTCTGTTATATCTTTTGATGTGAAAAACGGAATGGTATATTTTTTTGTAAAAAACCACAATGTTGAGCATTCATGTCTGTTCTCTTTCTGACATTAAATAAGTCAGTTTTTCCCGGTAAAATAATGTTCCCTTCGTGTTTTTATAAGCCAGTTTCGTAGAATTTTCAGATTTTTCTTTGATATAAAAGTGTTGCTTTTATATTCGCAATAAGTAAATTCCACCTTACGTCATTCGTAACTAACACCGAGTAGCGGATTTTGCAGCCGAATATTTTTTAATACGTAACTAGATCGATACATTTGCAAAATCCACTAACTGGATAAATCTGGTGAAAAAAACAGCTAAGTCAATAATTCACTTACGATTTTAACGTATAAAACATAGTTATAGATTTCAACCATTAATACCGTGTATCTAATTATTTTTCACCTATTTTTAGAAAAGAATTGAAGTCTTTAACTTCAATAGTTTGGGTGAGATGAGTTTTTCGGGATACTTCAGTTTCGCTTATCATGCCGTTAGCGTCTTTCGCATCTGGGTTACACATATACAGTACTATTGTATTACGTCCTGCAGTGATGCAACGATCATTTTTGTGTTAGCCCAAATGGGAGTGCATCGTCTTTGTAAGATTTCACTAGGAGAACACAGTACCATTGCGTGCTGTGTTCTAGTTTTGGACTTGCTGCACGTTATAGGAGTGGGACGTGTGATCCTACGTTTGCAAAATGATTGTTGTATCGCTGCAGGATCGTATCGTAATGCAAGAGTATATAATGTCTTTCTTCCTGATGCAGTTTTCATCTACAATGCATTAAGGTGTGAAATGACTGATCAACCAAAAATTGTCATTGCGTAACCCGTTTCTGCTGCCTTCGGTTCAGTTTACTGGTTTTATTGTATTTTCCGTAATATTCTAAAGAAGTGTGGTTGCAATTATTAATGCCGTTTTCCAGGTTTGTGATTACAATTTGAAAATGGCGACTGACTGCGCCAGAAGTAGTTACGCAGCATTTTAAAAATTTCATTGCTTTAGTAACTCTGGCTTGACGACCGTTTATGATGTCAAATGAACATTTTAAATTTGAATAGATTTGTTTAGGTCCTTCTAATTGTAAACCTGAAAATTATAGTTGACGCTCTTCTATTGCCATACATACACGAGTAAAATTAATGTCTTCTCATTATAAACCTGTGACATGAATATCTTTTATACACTGGGCAAAAATATGTTATAACCAATATCACATCGTAAAATGCCAAGAGCAAATTAAAACGATAATCGTGGGTCAAGGTTTCACGTAGAGCGGGCGCTGTATGTAAATGTCAATGGACGCCTGGGGGGAGGGGGGAAAGTGATATTTTTGTCACATAATCATCCATCCTATCTCCTGTAAAAATTCAAAAATTTTGCATACGTAGTTTTGTTACACCTGTATTTTGCACTCATTTTTATTGTAAAATTGCATCATTCTTCAGCTTCATGTTATAATTAGAATCGTATTCCACCGATTTTCGTTCAAAGACCAAATTTTAGTACATGGCTATGCTAGTTGTAACTAAGAAATGAACATTTCATTGCAGCAAATTTCCCCTGGTATGGTGGATACCGAAGGACTGAGGAGATCGTTGCCGAAGTTCGACTTTCCCAAAGAGGTAAAAGAGTCGCCTGCCTTGCATCCAGAGGACATCGCTGACGCTGTTGTTTACATGCTGTCGCGACATCCGCGCGTACAGGTCAGTAGTGGTGTTTCCTACGACCTGCATCCTGGTATCACATTCCGAGCAACTAGATGAAGCTATCAGGCAACAGCTCTGGTATCAAGACGAGTCGCATAAGAGGGAACACATAACATTGCGGCAGGCGGACATCGCACTATTCCGCTACCAGACACTTGTATTGCATAATCACCTGTTAATTTCTTCCCCTTCACTGTTAACGAACGTGACTCTATTTACCATTTACTGCTGTGACATTGCTAATTTCGGATCGAACATGAGCAGGACTTTTTTGACTGAAATTAAAGCCAGTTTTGCAGATGATACACTCTGAATATTTTCACAAAGATCGTACGAATTTAGCATGTATTTAAAAGATTTACTCCATGTACCAATAACCATCGTCATTCCGTTTCATACTCAGCCCTAGCAGTTCCACGAACAGACTCGTACTGCACTGTACTGCCAGCCGTTACATCCAGCTCGCCTTTCGTGACCCTCAATGTCATCCTATCCCCGTTATTATTAGACAAAGGTCTGCCAGATATGACGGAAGACGCTATTTTCATTCTAAGCTTACTGGAAAGTGACGTCAAAATGGCGTATACTCGTCCAGCCAATTTGTCGACAGCTGTCAGGTTTCTTTGTCACATCGAGTTTTCTGGAAGTCGTCATTTTGACGTCACCTTTCAATAAGCTGTATAAGCTTTGAGAGCTGCTAATAGATATGGCACTTCACTCAGTAGAGCTAAAAATAAAATAAAAATATGTCATAGCCCGACGTGTAAGGATACGGGATCCACATAATGCATCTTGTTTAGGATCGCGTCAGTGGCCGGCACTAGAGCAAACGGCAATCTGGAGTGCTGTTTTAATATTTCGAAGGTTGTCGCTTAGACGTCAAGCTATGGAATACTACGAAAAACTGAAAGCGGTCACGACACATCGAATGCACTGACAACGTCAATAGGAAAGTTGCCTACCGTTTATTGATAAACGAATTCGTTATTATTTAAATGGCTTCAATACTGTGCTGAGTTGCGAATGACATTTGATAATACAACATCGCCAGATCAGGCACTCCTATTTGAAAGTTATCTCTACATGACGCCAGAGAGTATCGTATATTAAATTCATGTACAGAAAGATAATATTTTGTTTGTATGCGATGACCAACAAGTGTTGCCGGCCGGTGTGGCCGTGCGGGTCTAGGCGCTTCAGTCTGGAACCGCGTGGCCGCTACGGTCGCAGGTTCGAATCCTGCGTCGGGCATGGATGTGTGTGATGTCCTTAGGTTAGTTAGGTTTAAGTAGCTCTAAGTTCTAGGGGACTGATGACAACAGATGTTGAGTCCCATAGTCCTCAGAGCCATTTGAACCATTTTTTTTGTGTTTTCATCAAATTAATGTTTGACATAAACCTGATGCTGTGCCAGATATGTAAAATGTAATAAGGCACTTGATTAATTTTTTTACCGATTAAAATGAAATTCGTCAATCCAGAACTATGTCTAGATATCTTCACATTATCACGATATCAAAACGTGATTCTTAGATTATAGTTAGTTTCCTGATCGGTACCTAACAGATAACACTCACGAACCTCCATACTACCAATTTTAAATGCAAAATTCAAGAAAACTGTGTTCTTTGAAATACAAAAAAGTAAATGGATCCTTTTTTATACTTCCTACACAGCATCCTATACTGCAGACAGTATTACTTGCAATAGGGGTGTTAGGTTCAACACCACATCCAATAGATGTAGTGGTCTTATAGATGTAGTGATTCCAGTTATTAGCAACATAAAAAATTGCATTCCATCATTCTCTTTTTTTTATTTCATCAAAACAAAGTTGTGACGTCACTGGTTGTAACATAAGTTACTGGTCACACATCTTCTCCTTCTATATTAAAAAAAAACTATCATGAGAGAGCATTATTAAATCCATATCTTACAATATTAAAGATAGACGTTATCTAGTTCATATTTATGGCCTTCCATCGCACATTAGTAATGCATATTATACAATTAATCGGATAGTCTTTGAATATTTAGCCCGGAATTTATTCTTATTTTCTTTGGTTTACAGCTTGAAAAGTGTTACCATCTGTTGCACTACAACAGTACTCAATCCTCTCAGCTTCCATAATGCATTCCATTTCTTGTGCGTGTCAGTACTTTTCTCTAGAATTCGCTTGGCCAGACGGATATTACGTAGCATTTATGAAAATAAATTATACGCGGTTACATTCTGCACTGCGTAGACAAAAGACAACGAAACATAAATTTAGAACTTCGTATATGTACGCATTCGTGTGTACGGCTGTAGGTTGTTACCACATGTGTGTTTCCCGCAACATTCAGGACGCCTTAGACGAACAAAAGAAAAAAACTGGTCCCTCAGAAACGATGTTATCACGTACACTTAATGTTTAACATCTTTTAGTATTAACTTACGGATTCGAATGTCAACATACCTACTGCTTGGATTTTAAATAAAAATCAGTCTTTCGATACCTGCAAGTAGTGAACACATGTTGCGAACGTCTCAGGCCTGACTCCATACTTAGGACGTACACTGGATGAAAGCTAAACCGCTTTGAAAATTTGATCGTCTTTCGTCTTGTTATTCAAGCATTCCTCGAGCGACTTCTGGCGTCAGTCTTGTACTCAGTCTTCCAAGGTCTTCTTTGATAGAGGGTCGCAATCTCGACGTTTTCAGAGTCAGCCAGCTTTCGAAATACATGTAATATGATCACTCCATTGTCTCCTGTATTCTATTAATTCGTTCAGCACGTTGTAAACGTTTAATTCCTTGCGGATATCCTTGCTTCTGATCATGTCTTTTCTAGAGAACCTCTCTCACAGCTCGCAAGTGCCTCAGTCTAGTGGTCTAGGGCTGCAATCGCTATTCTTTTGTAAAATTTTGTTGTTGTAGCCTTCCTCGAATTGTTTCTCAGGAATTTTTGTGTTGGGCCACACATGTGACTGAACTTTCTGTTTTGATGATGGCGTCAGTACCTAAAAGTCAAAATACGTTGTAGATATCTGAAACCTGAAAAGTGTGGCACTTATGATTTATTAGCACTGTTTTGGCTGGTACAAAATTTTTATCCACGAAGTCTATAATACGTATTTGTTTTGCTTTTCAATATTGATAGTTCATTACCTTGAAACGCCATTTTGAATTCGTCGTATTATTACCAAATCGTCGGCATTCAAAGGAGAATTTAAGATTGTGTCAATATTAAAACAGAATATGGTTGTTGTTTGGTTGTTTCACTCTCGTCCGTATAAATATTAAAAACAGTGGGAGTTACACAGCTACCTTGTCTCATCTCTGTTAGTCACAATTTCTTTTGTTATATGACCGTTTAGGTGTACGTTTGGTAGCGTATTTTGGTAGACATAACTGCAGTGCTCCCAGTGGTGTATGCGATACCCTGTCACATTACTGTCCCCAGTTTAGCTTTAGATATATTGTCGACATATTTTCGGAAGTATCACGGGACTTCAGAAAGTAAGTGAGTTTACAGTATCACTGCTCAAAACATTTGTGGACTATTACGACAGCTATTTCGGAAGATCTCCATTTTCAAGTACGACTACGTCGTCCTGACGTATGTATAACATCCGGTGTGGCTATATCTGGTGACTGTCCTCGTTATATTTCAAGTGAAATTCTAAAATATCGATGTTACGTACATTTTGAACTGTTTTATACAGCGTGGCGTAATATTTTGATATAATATTGTAGACATTTCCTATAATTTTTGACAGTTCACACCATACATGTGAACTAGATGACTACATATGAGACACTGCGCTCTCGCCTAAAATCTAGATCTGTAGTAAGAGAGACAGATGGTATTATGCTCGGTGCTGACCTTCTTCCTCTCATTCATTTATTACTGTTTTCATAAAAGAGAGAAAATGCTAATAGAAAGGAAAATTTGCGACTGAAATTTAAGTCCTGGGTGCAGGAGAACAAATTTCTCCTGTTAACTATCTCATGGAAGGAGAGGGGGGAGGGGGGGGCCCACAGATCCACTATTGTTCGGCGAGAGTTTTCAATATGAAGAAAGATTGCCATCGTGTGGCATTAAAGTAATTACCCCAAGTACACTCCGCTACTGCAACCTGTAACATTGCCCTCCCACACATCACTATTAAAATTCTCCGTCTTTGTATAAATTTTGAAAGCTTTGCGAGGCGTAACATATACAAAAGAATAACATTTTACGTATCTTCATTGTCTCTTTGTATAGTCTTGTATAGTCTTGTATAGGGGTACATTCTTGCAACTGAAATTTCGAATTTGTAGATTCTTGATGATTAAATAACAGAATATGATTTGCCTGTATTATTCTTGAAATTTATTCTTCATCACACCTTTCAACATCTCACCGGTTTTACATTATCCACATTAAGATAAAACCAATAATTACATTGTTGATGACAAACTTAGAAAACGTCCGCTTCCATCAGAGGCATTTCCACCACCACTTACATTCGGCGGTACTCACATTATTCCAAAGAGTTTACAAAGCAAAAGAGTTTACAAACTTTCTTTGCAAAAGAAAAATCTTCACAAAATTATATCTTTAGTTTATAAGTAAATCCAGAAATAAATTTCGTAATTAGAGATAGATTGTACAATTAATAACATGAATATTAAGTATTCCAGAAATTTCGTGATTTCAAATATTTTTAAAAGAAGAGTAATTTTATCTGTTAGTACATATCGACTGTAACACATTAATTGCTTTTTTATAGATTTTAGCCGGAAATATAATACATCGCATATAAAATCATAACAAATCTTTTAATGAAACAGCTGAGATAATCTCCACCTACGCAAGAATCGATTGTATAGATAGTACCCGTTATCTCCATAAAAAAAAGATAATGTTAGAGGAGAGAGATTCATTATAAACCCTAAGATCTCTATTTTTGCCTTTAATTTTCATATCTTTTATGAAAATATTAATAAATATCGTTTACTAAGCATTTTTACGGTTTACTTGCAATACAAGTAAAATAGAGCCTGAAGATTAAAAAGGAAGGTTCCACGCACGCTCTCAACCCCACGATCCTCGGATTACCAGAAATTTTCCACTACGAAAACAGCTTCATAGGATGTGCGCTTACATAAATGGCTCATGGCTCGCCATACCCACGCCAGTAATACCGGTTTCAAGGTTCTGTGCCTCAGTCGGTACAAACCTGTCTCTTACAGGCTTACCTTGTCGTCGGTCTCTCTATCTTTCTGTCTGTCCGACTGTTAAAAACCATTTTTCTTAGGAACGGGTAGACGCATCAAGTTGAATGTCATGACATATATGAGGAGCTAAGGGCCTTGGCGGTGTAAGAAAATTGGATCTACCACGTGAATGCAGTCAAAAGTTACGGCCATTTCAGTCACATATTATGATGGTTGCCAATTCACTCATCAAAACCTAAACCCGTTGACCTAGAATCATGAAATTTGCAAAAAAAAAAAAGAAATCTCAGTAGACGTAATGGAAAATATCAGAAAACTTTTAATCTATAATTACATTACGTGAAGAAAATATATTTTAATAATTTGTTATCCACCTGTCTGCCTGACTGTTAAGAATCCTTTTTCTCAGGAATGCGTGGACGTATATAGCTGAAATTGACATCACTTGCTAAGGTCTCTGGTCCCTTGGCGTTCTAAGAAATTTATCCTTGTAAGTCAACATAATCAGAGGATAAGGCTATTTATGTCACTTATTTATATATTCGCAAACTCAATTGAACCGTACAGGGTACTTATCGTTGACCTACATTCAAGAAATTTGGCGTGTAGCAATATTTCATAGCAGAAGTGAGGAAATAAATCCGACAATTTTTAATTTGTAATTGTATCACATGAAAACAAAAATTTTGTCATCTGTTTTCCGACTGCCTGTCCTGTTGAGGAATAGGTAAACGTATATCGAGCCTGTATCGATATCGGTAACGGGCAAAAATCGCCGAAATTCTCGATTCCCGGAATGGATGAACTGTCTACAGGATGTTCCCGTAAGAGCGTGCAAAAATGTAACAGGACATAGAGAATGCACCACTGAATAATTTGAGGTAGGGAACCTGGGATGGGAGAAACCATTTTACGGAGATACTGAAGTAAACTTGTCTGCCGTTTTGTCCAGATTTACTGTTTTCTAGCTTATTTGCAACTAACGTGCGTACAAGATTACGGGGTACTATGCCGTTTGTTTAGATGTACATTCTTTATTTCCGAAAGGAAACAAGGAGGACGAGCCTGAATACTAGGAAGTCGTGATACAGGTTTTGTTTACCTTACTTGTCCATAAGGTGGCTCTGTTGTATCGTATTTACATTGTCTCATGACGGAACGTTCCATGACTCATCGACATACCCATTCATTACCCAGTGCTATTCAGGGACGTACTTTACTACATGATGGAGCAGTACCGGAACAGTTTCGCAGAACTCACTGACATGCACTTTCTGTGTATGGGGAAGTATTTTGCAATACTTTAGCTGCTGAAAGGCTCTGCAGGGAAAGGTTCCTTAACAGGCCTCTCTCGATCGACAAATGCGGGAGACTGGTTGAAAAGAAGAAACGACAGACCTGGCATCATGAGGACCGCTCGCACACCCGATTTTGAAGCGGAGGTGCTGAAACGTGTTGCAGCGGACTCCGCTACAAGTACTCGTCCTATTTCACGCCAAATGGGCGACGCACCTTCTAGCGTCTGCCGAGCACTCCACGAACAACAATTACACCCACATAACCCACAACGGATCCATGCACTAAGGGTCGCGTTGTGTCAGTGGATGCACCAACAGTGGATTGATCGACCAGATTTCCTCCAAATCGTGCTGTTTACTGACGAGACCTCATGCGACCGTGATGGTGTTTCGAACAGCAGGAACAACCATGTGTAGGATGAGGGAAACGTCCACGCTGTAGTAGGGTCACACAATCAAGAAAGTTTGGTGTGAACATCCGGACCGGCATTTCAGGTGACAATCTCGTTGGGCCATATCTTCTACCTGACCGTGTGAATGGCCACCTGTATTGGAGGTTTGTGCAAAGAGTTCTACCTGAGTTGTTGGAGAACGTACCCTTGGCTGTTCGTGAGAGGATGTTGATACAACATGATGGTGCATCGCCTTGCTTCAATGTGGGTGTCCGCAACCATATCAGTGCTGCATTTTCTGGTCGCTGGATTGGAAGGGGAGGTCCTGTCCGATGGCCTGAGAGGGCACCTAACCTGAATCCCCTTGCTTATTTCTTATGGGGATATCTAATGTCATTTGTCTGTGGGACCCCAGTGGGTACGGGGAAGGAATTAAGTACCAGAATTGTAGGTACCTGTGATATGATTCTAAACAGACCAGGGATGTTTGTTAGGCTGCGCCAGAATCTTGTTCGCCGATGTCATAGTTGCATTGAGGTTGATGGCTGTCAGTTTCAGCTTATTTATGGAGATAGAGTACAAATGGTACACACATCAAAAACAGTTTTACATCACCCGGTTCCCAGAATTCCTGAAGATAGGCGATGACTGTGGATATTGTATCAGACATAGTTCCTTTGACTGTTCAGAGATGTCAGTAAATCCGCCCAAAGATGTAAACAACCACGCATTAGCAGTGCCTATTAGAAGGAGGGGATACGAAAGCCAATCAATTCCAGTCATTCCACCAAAAAGGAGGTACACGGCACATGTTGTCTGTCGTTCAACCCTGCGTAGATGATCAATACCGCAGTTCGATCGCGTCCGCATTGTCACTTTGTGCCAAGAAGGGCTCTCCAGGCGTTTCGGACATGGAGGGCATACAGAGAGACAGGAAATGTAGATGATATACCTCGTTCAGGCCGCCCAAGGGCTACTACTGCAGTGGATGACCGCTGCCTACGGATTTTGGATCGGAGGAACTCTGACAGCGACGCCACCATGCTGAATAATGCTTTTCGTGCAGCCACAGGACGTCGTGTTACGACTCAAACTGTGCGCGATAGGCTTCACGATGCGCAACTTCACTCCCGACGTCCATGGTGAGGTCCACCTTTGCAACCACGACACCATGCAGCGCGGTACAGATGGGCCCAACAACATGCCGAATAGACCGTTCAGGATTGGCATCACCTTCTCTTCACCGATGAGTCTCCCATATGACTTCAGACAGACAGTCGCCATAGACGTGTTTGGAGGCAACCCGGTCAGGCTGAACGCCTTAGACACACGAGTGAAGCAGGGTGGAGGTTCCCTACTGTTTTAGGGTGGCATTATGTGGGGCCGGCGTACGCCGCTGGTGGTCATGGAAGGTGCCGTAACGGCTGTACGATACGTGAAAGCCATCCTACGACCGTTAGTGCAACCATATCGGCAGCATATTGGTGAGGCATTCGTCTTCATGGGCGACAATTCGCTCCCCCATCGTGCACATCTTGTGATTGACTTCTTTCAGGATAACGCCATGGCTCGACTAGAGTGGCCAGCATGTTCTCCGGACATGAACCCTATCGAACATGCCTAGGATAAATTGAAAATGGCTGTTTATGGGCGACGTTACCCACCAACCACTCTGAGGGATCTACGCCGAATCGCCGTTGCGGAGTGGGACAATCTGGACCAATAGTGCCTTGATGAACTTGTGAATAGTATGCCACGAGGAATGTAAGTAAGGGGACGTGCTATGGGTATTTAAGGTACCGGTGTGTACAGCAAACTGGACCACCACCTCTGAAGGCCTCGCTGTATGATGGTACAACATGTAATGTGTGGTTTTCATGAGCAATAAAAAGGGCGGGAACGATGTTTATGTTGATCTCTATTCCAATTTTCTGTACAGTTTCCGGAACTCTCGGAACCGAAGTGATGCAAAACTTGTTTTGATGTGTGTAGATTCATTGTGTTAATGATGGTATCTGCAGTTAACTATAACTAACGTACATAAAAAATAGACATATTATTTTATTCCCATTATCTCCTTAAGCTGATCCTAAGTCCCCAGGTTCGCTACGTCAAATTGTTCAGTAGAGCATCCTGACAAATTTTTGCACGCTCTTCCTGAAACCCCCTGTAGGTAGGCCTACATAATTAAATTTGTACGGAACCCTCGGCTCGTGAGTCCTGCTTGCCCTTACTTGGATTTTTTTTTTCTAGACTCTTGTCCGTCTGGAGCTCCCACTTGTCACTTTCATCTCTGGCCAAACATTATATATACTATAAATGCGGACGAAACCGGTTATAACGACCAGACACGTTTCCCTTGTAAGTAGGATTTCAAGGGTTATTTCGCGTCTACGTTCAGGCGTTTGCCAGTTCTGGTCTTGCAGCATCTCCCGAACGCTCTACAATGGGTCAAGCAAACCTGTCAGTATGGAAAGGCTTTTTTTTTAATTACCGCTACCAGACAAAAATTTTGTCAACTATTGTGTTACTTATTTACTTAGCGACATGTTTCGAGGGTTAAACCTCACCTTCAGGCTAAATGGCACTACAAAAACAACTTTACAATAAGGTCATACTGACACTACATAGTCTTTTCGTAAATGCTCTGGACATCTTTGTTCTTCTGGCGTGGCGGTCTCGTTGTGATGCGTTGCGGTGTATCCATTTCCGTGACCCTCTTGTCACTGTTCACAAATTATCACTAACATGGCAGTAACTTAGGAACACGATCACAAACAGTTCTGTAGTGCAGTGATGTTTCACTGCAGCTAGAAACCTAGCGTGGATTTTAGTAAGAGATGCCTTTAATAGCTGCCACAATGAAACTCTGCCTCTAAAACTGAGAGAAAATTGATAGAGTCGTAAGTAAAGAACAACCACGGCAAGGGACAAACAACACCTTCACTGCGCAACAGCAATGTCAATATTACCGATGACAGGGCCACTAAGGTGACTTTATTTCACAGTTTTCCGAGATTCCATCACCAAAGAAGACGAAGTAAATGTTCTAGAATTCAAATGAAGAATAACTTAGAAGTACACTACAGGCCATTAAAATTGCTACACCACGAAGATGACGTGCTACAGACGCGAAATTTAACCGACAGGAAGAAGATGCGGTGATATGCAAATAATTAGCTTTTCAGAGCATTTACACAAGGTTGGCGCCGGTGGCGACGCCTACAACGTGCTGACATGAGGAAAGTTTCTCATACACAAACAGCAGGTGACCGGCGTTGTCTGGTGAAACGTTGCTGTGATGCCTCGTGTAACGAGGAGAAATGCATACCATCACATTTCCGACTTTGATAAAGTTCGGATTGTAGCCTATCGCGATTGCGGTTTATCGTATCGCGACATTGCTGCTCGCGTTGGTCGAGATCCAATGACTGTTAGCGGAATATGGAATCGGTGGGTTCAGGAGGGTAATACGGAACGCCGTGCTGGATCCCAACGGCCTCGTATCACGAGTAGTCTAGATGACAGGCATCTTATCCGCATGGCTGTAACGGATCGTGCAGCCACGTCTCGATTCCTGAGTCAGCAGATGGGGACGTCTGCAAGACGACAACCATCTGCACAAACAGTTCGACGATGTTTGCAGTAGCATGGACTATCAGCTCGGAGACCATGGTTGAGGTTACCCTTGACGCTGCATCACAGACAGGAGCGCCCGCGATGGTGTACTCAACGACGAATCTGGGTGCACGAATGGCAAAACGTCATTTTTTTGATGAATCCAGGTTCTGTTTAAAGCATCATGATGGTCGCATCCGTGTTTGGTGACATCGCGGGACACGCACATTGGAAACGTGTATTGTCATCGCCATACTGGCGTATCACCTGGCGTGATGGTATGGGGTGCCATTGGTTACACGTCTCGGTCACCTCTTGTTCGCATTGACGGCACTTTGAACAGTGGACGTTACATTTCAGATGTGTTACGACCCGTGGCTCTACCCTTCATTCGATCCCTGCGAAACCCTACATTTCAGCAGGATAATGCACGACCGCATGTTGCAGGTCTTGCATGGGCCTTTCTGGATACAGAAAATGTTCGACTGCTGCCCTGGCCAGCTCATTCACCAGATCTCTCACCAATTGAAAACGTTGGTCAATGGTGGCCGAGCAACTGGCTCGTCACAATACGCCAGTCACTACTCTTGATTAACTGTGGTATCGTGTTGAAGCTGCATGGGCAGCTGTATCTGTACACTCCATCCAAGCTCTGTTTGACTCAATGCCCAGGCGTATCAAGGCCGTTATTACGGCCAGAGGTGGTTGTTCTGGGTACTGATTTCTCAGGATCTATGCACCCAAATTGCATGAAAATGTAATCACGTGTTAGTTCTAGTATAATATATTTGTCCAATGAATACCCGTTTATCATCTTCATTTCTTCTTGGTGTAGCAATTTTTGTGGCTAGTAGTGTAGATACCTTCAGCATGGTGTATCAGCTTAAATCAATCAAGGAAAGACGTTCGGTCTGAATTTTGTATCAGGCAGGTTGCTGTCAGAATATACTGATACAATAGCTCCATATTTAGCAATCAAAGACAACCGGTCGCTCGACCAAAGATCCCTACTTGAAGTCTGAAAACCTGTACAGATCACACCAATACTCAAGAAAGAAAATAGGAGTAACCAGCTGAATTACAGATACATATCAGTAACGTCGATTTGTAGTAGGGGTTTGGAACACATACTGTTTTCGATCATTGTGAATTACCTCCAAGAAAACGATTTATTGACTAAACAGATGTAGAAGTTATTTCCTGCATACCCTCGAGTAATGTGGTAGTACCCTTGTTGTGCATTAGTGACCTAACAGGCCATATTAATTGTAAGCTCAAACTTTTAGCAGATACTGCAGTTACCTATATTGCAGTACTTCTACAATAAAAGGATTTATTGACAATAACTCGTTTTCTTGGAGGAATACTTCATTATAGATAACTGCATCGTCTGCGAAAAGGGTGAGGCTACAATTTGTATTGTCTGCTATGACACTGATACACAACGTAACAGCACGTAACGCAACACATTACTCGCGGGCTCGCAGGGAGTAAATTAAACATCTGTTGATGACCCTCCATACAATATAAAATAAGGCGTACTCCCTACCAAGAAATATCCCAGATAATATCGTTCTTGTGAAACAAGACTAGTTCTCATTCACACGAAGCAGTGAGTGCTATCGGCAGTGTACGGAAGTTAATTCCATATTTCTATATATCCAGAAAGCTTTTGACACCGTCCCTCACAAGCAGCTTAAAATCAAAGTGAGTACCTGTGGAGTATCGTCTCAGTTATGAGACTGGATTCGTGATTCCTGTCAGAAAGGTCACACAGTTCGCAGTAATTGCTGGGAAGTCACCAAGAAAAACAGAAGTGAAATCTGGCTTTCTCCAAGGCAGTGTTATAGGTCCTCTGCTGTTTCTAATCTGTATGAACCATTTAGGAGGAAATCTGAGAAGCCCTCTTAGATTGTTTTCAGATAATGCTGCCATTTTCTATCTTGTAAAGTGATCAGGACCAATTGCAGAATGATTTAGGTGTCTGTATGCCGCGAAAAATGGCAGTTAAATCTAGATAATGAGAAAATGGAAGTCATCCACATGAGCACTAAAAGGAACCTGCTAAATTTCGGTTATGCGATAATTAACACAGATCTAAAGTTTGTGAATTCTATTAAATACTTATGGATTACAGTTACGAATAATTTCAATTGGAGCTATCACACACACTATGGGATGAATAGTAGCCGATTGAAAATGACTTACAAGTTCGTGGCGCCCTCCGTCGGAAATGCTGGAATTCAGTATGGTGTTGGCCCACCCTTAGCCTTGATGACAGCTTCCAATCTCACAGGCATACGTTCAATCAGGCGCTGGAAGGTTTCTTGCGGAAAGGTAGCCCATTCTTCACGGACTGCTGCACCAAGGAGAGGTATCGATGTCGGTCGGTGAGGCCTGGCACAAAGTCAGCGTTCCAAAACGTCCCAAAGATGTGCTACAGGATTCAGGTCAGGATTCGTGCAGGCCAGTCCATTACAGGGATGTTATTCTCGTGTAACTACTCTGTCACAGGCCGTGCATTATGAACTGGTGCTTGATCGTGCTGAAAGATGCAGTCGCCAGCCCCGAATTGCTCTTCAACAGTGAGAGGCAAGAAGATGCTCAAAACATCAGTGTAGGCCTGTGCTGTGATAGTGCAAAGCAAAGCAACAAGGTGTGCAAGCCCCCTCCATGAAAAATACGACCACACCATAACACCACGGCCTCTGAATTTTGCTGTTGGCACTACACACGCTGGCAGATGACGTTTACCGGACATTCGCCATACTCACACTCTGCCATCGGATCGCCACACTGTGCACCGTGATTCGTCACTCCACACAACGTGTTTCCACTGTTCAGTCGTCCAATGTTTACGCTCCATACACCAAGCGAGGTGTCCTTAGGCATTTATCCGCGTGATGTGTGGCTTTTGAGCATCCGCTCGACCATGAAATTCAAGTTTTCTCAACTCCCGCCAAACTGTCACAGTACTTGCAGTGGATCCTGAGACAGTTTGGAATTCTCGTGTGATGGTCTGGATAAATGTCTGCCTATCACACATTACGACCCTCTTCAAATGTCGGCGGCCTCTGTCAGACAACAGACGAGGTCGACCTGTACGCTTTTGTGCTGTACGTGTCCCTTCACGTTTCCTCTTCACTATCACATCGGAAACAGTGGACCTAGGGATGTTTAGGAGTGTGGAGAACTCGCGTACAGACGTATGATACAAGTGTCACTGAAGCATCTGACCACGTTCGAAGTCTGTGAGTTCCACGGAGCTCCCCATTCTGCTCTCTCACGATGACTACTGAGGTCGCTGATATAGAGTACCTGGCAGTAGATGGCAGCACTATGCACCTAATATGAAAAAAGCATGTTTTTGGGACTTTCCGGATACTTTTGATCCCATAGTGTAGATAATGTTGCAAGGAAAGCTAACCCAAGACTCCGATTTATTGACAGGACACTTAGAAGATGCAATAGGTCTACTGAAGAGATTGCCTACCCTATTCTTGTCCTTCCTCTTTTGGAGCACAGCCGCGCGGTGTGCGATCCGTATCAGATAAGATTGACGGGCAACATCGAAAAAGTTCAAAGAATGGCAACTCGTTTTGTATTATCGTGAAGGAGAGAGTGTCACGGATATGAGAAGCAAACTGTGGTGGCATTCATTAAAACAAGGACGTTTTTGTTGGGATAGGATCTTTTTACAAAATCTCAATCACCAACTTCCTCTTCAGAGTGTGAAAATATTTTGTGGCGTCCACCTGCATACGGAGAAATGGTCGTTGTAATAAGATAAGGCAAGTCAGAGCTTGCCCGGAAAGATTTAAGTGTTCGTTTTTCTCGCACGCATTCGAGAGTGGAACGATAGAGAGATATCTTGAAGATAATTCGATGAACCCTCTCATAATTTATGGTGTATTGCAGATTTATCATTTATATGTAAATTACGCCTCCCTAGTATTCAACCGATCAAACGAAGTATCCCATTTTGTTTACCATCGACTGAGTCTACAAGGTCGTTACATTTCATATCTTCGCAAATTGTTACGCCCAGATATGAGTTGACCGGTTCCATCAGTAACTCACTAATATTGTAGTCACCCATTACGTTTTTTCGTTTTGTGAAGCCCCAAATTTTACATTTGTGAACATTTAAATCAAGTTACCAATCTTTGTACGACTTTGAAATCTTATCAATATCCGACTGAATATTTGTGCAGCTGTTTTCAGACAGAACTTCATTACAGATAACAGCATTATCTGCGGGATGTGTGAGGTTACAATTAATACTGTCTGTTACGTCACTGGTATAAAACTTGAACAGTAAGGGTCCCAGTACATCACTCTGGCGCGTGCCGGAAGTAACTACTACATCCAAGATAAAATGAGGCCTCCTCCCTACCAATAAATCCCTAATCCACTCATTAATTTCTTCCGATAACACAAACGATCGCATTTTGGATAAAAAGAGTATATGTGGTACTGAGTCAAATGATTTTCGAAATCAGAGAAAACTGAATCTACCTCACTGCCTCGATCCATGGCTTTCAGTGTCTCGTACGTGATAAGGGCGAGTTCGGTACCACTTCGTACGTTGTAAGAGTCACCCTGAGACACAAGGATCTCACAAGTGCTGAACACTTCATCCACTTCCTGATCGATTTTTCTTATAGTGGAGAATACACTTTTGCGTTGGATATTTGTCGTTGCCTCTACACCAGAACTATGACGTATTCCTTCAAAGCTATAGGGGATATATTATAGTTGACACCCTGGCGTCAAATTTCTCGTAATATCAATCTATACTACAAAGACAAGTCATCGTTTTACTTTATAAACAAAAGTCTCGAAATGTGCTTGACAGTTAACTTAAAATTTTTACGCAATACCCTAATGAACATTCGACCGGTCTATAGGCTATATATTTTTCAACATTTAAATATAAGTGTAATATATATTTGGGAAAAGTTTTTACCAAAAATGAGAAACGTTTTTGATCGATTTACTTCAAATTTCACACGATACTCTAAAGAAGATTCAGACGGAGATATGTTACATATTTTTAATGTACATAATATATAAATATATATTTAATATAGAAAGGGGAAATGTTGGATGCAAAAATCCTGAAAAGTTGTTGACAGACTTACTACAAATTTCACGACAGTGATATAAATTCAGATGGGCATGTGCTATATGTCTTGTTGTAAACGACAATAACGACAATTTACAGGTTTTCTATTTCAACTGATTGCATGAAGAAAAATGCTGTGCTGTGTGCTACATTGATCGTGACCAGGCCAAATATCTTACGAAATAAGTGTCAAACGAGAAAACTGCAAAGAACGAAACTTGTCTACCTTGAAGGGGGAAACAAGATGGCGCTATGGTTGGCCTGCTAGATGGCGCTGCCATAGGTCAAACGGATATAAACTGCGTTTTTTTAAAATAGGAACCCCCATTTTTTATTGCATATTCGTGTAGTACGTAAAGAAATATGAATGTTTTAGTTGGACTACTTTTTTCGCTTTGTGATAGATGGCGCTGTAATAGTCATAAACATATGGCTCACAATTTTATACGAACAGTTGGTAACAGGTAGGTTGTTTAAATTAAAATACAGAACGTAGGTACGTTTGACATTTTATTTCGGTTGTTCCAATGTGATACATGTACCTTTGTGAACTTATCATTTCTGAGAACGAATGCTGTTACAGCGTGATTATCTGTAAATACCACATTAATGCAATAAATACTCAAAATCATGTCCGTCAACCTCAATGCATTTGGCAATACGTGTAACGACATTCCTCTCAACAGCGAGTAGTTCGCCTTCCGTAATGTTCGCACATGCACTGACAACGCGCTGACGCACGTTGTCAGGCGTTGTCGGTGGATCACTATAGCAAATATCCTTCAACTTTCCCCACAGAAAGAAATCCGGGGACGTCAGATCCGGTGAACGTGCGGGTCATGGTATGGTGCCTCGACGACCAATCCACCTGTCATGAAATATGCTATTCAGTACCGCTTCAACCGCACGCGAGCTATGTGCCGGACATCCCTTATGCTGGAACTACATCGCCATTCTGTCATTCAGGGAAACATCTTGTAGTAACATCAGTAGAACATCACGTAGGAAATCAGCATACACTGCACCTTTTAGATTGCCATCGATAAAATGGGGGCCAATTATCCTTCCTCCCATAATGCCGCACCATGCATACCATACATTAATCCGCCAAGGTCGCTGATGTTCCACTTGTCGCAGCCATCGTGGATTTTCCGTTGCCCAATAGTGCATATTATGCCGGTTTACGTTACCGCTGTTGGTAAATGACGCTTCGTCGCTAAATAGAACGCGTGCAAAAAATCTGTCATCGTCCCGTAATTTCTCTTGTTCCCAGTGGCAGAACTGTACACAACGTTCAAAGTCGTCGCCATACAATTCCTGGTGCATAGAAATATGGTATGGGTGCAATCGATGTTGATGTAGCAATCTCAACACCGACGTTTTTGAGATTCCCGATTCTCGCGCAATTTGTCTGCTACTGATGTACGGATTAGCCACGACAGCAGCTAAAACACCTACTTGGGCATAATCATTTGTTGCAGGTCGTGGTCGACGTTTCACCTGCGGTTGAACACTTCCGGTTTCCTTAAATAACGTAACTATCCGGCGAACGGTCCGGACACTTGGATGATGTTTTTGAGATTCCCGATTCTCGCGCAATTTGTCTGCTACTGATGTACGGATTAGCCGCGACAGCAGCTAAAACACCTACTTGGGCATCATCATTTGTTGCAGGTCGTGGTTGACGTTTCAACTGCGGTTGAACACTCCCGGTTTCCTTAAATAACGTAACTATCTGGCGAACGGTCCGGACACTTGGATGATGTCGTCCAGGATACCGAGCAGCATACATAGCACACACCAGTTGGGCATTTTGATCACAATAGCCATACATCAACACGATATCGACCTTTCCCGCAAGTGGTAAACGGTTCATTTTAACACGGGTAATATATCACGAAGCAAATACCGTTCGCACTGGCGGAATGTTACGTGGTACCCCGTACTTATACGTTTGTGACTATTACAGCGCCATCTATCACAAAGCGATAAAAGTGGGCCAACTAAAACATTCATATTTCTTTACGTACTACACAAATATGTAATAAAAATGGGGTTTTCTATTTAAAAAACGCAGTTGATATCCGTTTGACCTATGACTGCGCCATCTAGCGGGCCAACCATGGCGCCATCTGGTTTCCTCCTTCAAGCTAGACGAGTTTCGCTCTTTGTAGTTTTTTCGTTTGATGCTTATTTCGTGAGATATTTGGCCCGCTCACTATCAATGGACCACCCACTATATATGTGTATGTATGTGTGTGTGTGTGTGTGTGTTTCAGAAGTGATGGTCAGTAATTCATACATAGAAAGTACAGACCAATTTTTTGTGGAAATTACTTTGTTGATGATTGTTAGTAATATTTCAATTTATTTTGTTTTATTTGCAGGTCTATGAAATGCTGGTCATCCCGACTGCAAGTCCACTATAAAACGAACTCGCCTTCTCATCACCTCCTGCATAATACGTACATCAACCAGAAGATATGGTAAAACTGACGTGATAATTGTGTGGAATTTGCTTCGCGAAACAAAATGAGAAAGTGGGAGCAAAATATTGCTAGTAAATAAAACATGCCTAAGACAGTTCTCGTCTTGCACTTTACACGTAATGAGACATTTGTAATAGAAGGGTCTCATGAAGAGATATCGATTAGTTGTTCTTTCGAGTTGTATCAAGCTCTCAAATAAAGACGGCATGTTGAAACCTCCTGTCTGCGTGTTATAAATTTAATAAACCACACTAAAAGTGTTCACGTGTGTGCACGTTCTTGTGCGTGATTGGTAGTTTACTGACGAGTGAACCAGTAACCGACTACTTATCAAAAAGTGATTCTAAATGCTAACTTAAATATTCTTTGTAGAACGTCATTACTAAGCCCTAAATAGCAGGCGCAAGTATGTATTGATTCTTGTTGAGAATATTTTAGATCAAAATATCGTCTACACGTGCGTATGACATTCTATTTAATTTCGTTTGCTACGTAATAAATGTGATTCCGATGTATGGATAACCATAAAAGTTATCGTTATAGCAAACGGTTACGATGGCGTTTTTTTAGATAAAAAAAAAATATATAAATACTCTTATGAATGTAAACATTTGCTATATGTTTATATGTCTGCGTTGAAGCTTCACCAACTGCAAACGACATCACGGTCTCAAGTCTGCAAAACATCAACAGATTGGCCAAATGATAATTTTTATTTGGACTGTAGCCATACTCACGGTAAATTTTTTGAATGATGCTGCCGTCATTTGGTTGCAATAATTTTTGTTTTATTGTTATACAATTTAAATTTCTGTGTTAGGATATTTTCAAGTACAAAAATGTATTTATACGTCAAAAGACATCAGACTTGCATGAAATAGCAAGTCCTTGTCGGAAAAGCATGTCTGGTAATGTAGGCCAGTTTTGTCATTAGTAAAAGTGAGACTATATCTAAAACTTCTAAATACAGCGCAAACTTTCATTTCTATACCCTGTAGGACAGCTGTTATATGAAACTGCTAAACAATAAACAGGTAAATGTGACACTGCTGTGTCACCCCCATTTCTATTCTGATCGAAGAGCTGCTCTACAGTGCTTTGTCAGTGGATCCTTGCGTGTCGCTGCAATCGATGCTCACCTCGGATGTCAGTGGCAACAGCAGTTCCGTATTCATTTCCGCGTTCCCACGCAATGATCCACTTTTCAGATCAGACGACAGTTAATTCGCAGTCCTTGGATCTTCAGAAGTACGTCGGCCGGTGTGGTCGAGCGGTTCTAGGCACTTCAGTCTGTAACCGTGCGACCGCTACTCGCAGGTTCGAATCCTGCCTCGGGCATGGATGTGTGTGATGTCCTTAGGTTAGTTAGGTTGAAGTAGTTCTAACTTTTAGTGGACCGATGACCTCAGATGTTAGGTCCCATAGTGCTCAGAGCCATTTCTTCAGAAGTGCTGTCCTCCTTGGCAAAAGACTGTGGGGACTGACGATGCTGTAGTTTGTCCCTTCATATCCCAAAGCAAGCAACCAACCAACCAAAGACTGTGGCATTTCCTTCTTTGCTATCTAGACAAATCACCAAATTTGTCCTTGGAAGCAGTATAAGAAATACGGACCTGCTCGTATAGCGTAATCCACAAGTTTCGTCTCAGTGCTCTTAGCGTTCGCCCACAGGGTTGTTTATTTGCGTGCGCCGCATCCAGTATTTAGAAGTTGCGCATTATTTGTGACGTTTCGCGTAACATATTACACAGCTGCGCTACGTGAAAAGTCCTATGATTTACACTTCCTCAAGCGTGTAAAAAAAGTGCAAACAATGGAAACGTATCCTCAGAAAAATACTGTTAAACTAGAATTCGACAAGGACCTCGCTCGAGCGGTTAATACCTCTCAAAATTTACAAGTTTAACTACTTTCATGATATTAGAAAACGTTCGCAGTTCCAGACTTGCACGCTTGGGGCGCCATTGCAGACTTGTATACGGTACGTGTGTGATGTAATACCTCCTTAAGAAGAGATAAGCAGATAGTGTCTAAATTAGTACTAACGGAACAGCCTACTATTTCAATCTTAGCTCTACGTTAATGTAAGAGCTAGTAATCTGTGAGTGCACTGGTATCTTTGAGTTAACTTTAACATCAGACTCTGTCTTAAAATCACAGTTAGTCTAGTCGAAGGCAACCTGATAGATTTGCGAGTTTTTAACATTCCTGTGGATGTTCTGAAGAAAGGCATAAAACTCAAATTGCTCAATTATAGAAAAGTTCTTGCAATTCGGAGTTAATTTTTGATAGATTTTTATCCACTCCCTGTCCAAAATAGAATATGATCTATACAAATGGAAGTTAGAAAAACGAATACCACCAGTAATGAGTATTGGGGGTTATCAACCACACTTCGCAAACGTGCGGTAACTACCAGCATGCTTCACATGTAATGAAAAAGATCATATTGAACAACACGGTCCCAGAAGAAAGTTTCGTCTTCAACTCGACCTAACTAAACGCACACCCTTGTTTGCCCACCTCGTGGTGGGAATGACCTATCAAAATTATCAAATTTGTTCTATAAATCTGCAACATGGGTATACAACAATGATACAATACGATATACCAGCATGCTTCACATGCAATGAAAAAGATCATATTGAACAACACGGTCCCAGAAGAAAGTTTCGTCTTCCACTCGACCTAACTAAACGCACACCCTTGTCTGCCCACCTCGTGGTGGGAATGACCTATCAAAATTATGAAATTCGTTCTATAAATCTGCAACATGGGTATACAACAATGATACAATACGATATAATCGCTACAACAGGGCAGAATTATTTTTAACAAGAAGCAAGAATTTCAGTTTCTACAGTAGGTAAGTGATTGGAGTTACGCAGAATAACAGAATGCTTTGTTTTTTATAGAACAGAGCGTGACATAGACATAAAGAATTTCAGAAGAAGGCGAGATTACTTTAAATTGTAAGAGTAAACGCGTCCACAGTCTCTTTTTTCTTCCATTTTCACCAAATGAACAACTTCCCTTACGATTTAATTTTCTATTAAGATTACCTCTAATTTAAACAAAATATAAAAAATAGCATTTGATAAAAAATAAATTATCACATCAGACAATTTGTTAATCAATTATTTTCTGCCTTACTTCAGAAAAACTATGATTTTTAGGAAACAAGATGAGATAAAGCAGTCTTGTCACTTAACAAGAAGTACCCGTAATAAAATGGCACAGATGCTAGAACGAGACGGCAACTAGAGGTGAGCGAAAGGAAACGGAGGTAAAAGCCTCCTACCCGCTAAAAATATAAAGAAATAAAAAGCACACCGCAGTGGATGAATGACCGTTGTTCTGATACTCCGGCCAGCCTGCGTGTGGTTTTTGGCGTTTTTTTAACGCTCTGTTTGGGAAATGCTGGGGTGGTTCCCAATCTCTGCCACAGAAAACACGACAACGAAACAGCTACAGTACGACAAGACAAGGAAAAAAAAACTTTTTGCACGATTTTCAGACGGTTGGCGTACATTACTTTCGTCCTGGAAATTTCACTGAACTATGCAGCTACTCCGTATCCTAGGTGTAAAAGAGTGTGTCTAATTGAAACTTACATCCATACTGGTAAAATGTCGAAGATGAAAGTGGTCCCACTCCGAAAGGAATACGTTGTAAAACTACTGTTTAGAAAGACAAACAGTAGGGTACGGAGTGCGTACAGTGACTAAGTGTCTATTGTTATAAACATTGATCGCCAGTACACAGCTACACCTGCAGGTACATGATTACTCTGCACATTGCACTTAAGTGTTGGCAGAAGATGCATAGTACCACTTTCACAATATTTATCACGGTGTGAAGGTGAATACCTAAATGTTTCCGTGTGAGATCTGGTTTCTCTTATTTTATCATGGTTGTCACTTTTATCTGTATAGGTGGTAGTGAACAAAATATTTTGCCGTTCAGGATGGAAATTTAGCAATCAAAAATTTGTGACTGGATCTCATTGCAACGGAAAGGTGATTTCAAACCAGACTCGCATATCCTATCCTTGACACTCTCTTCCCCATTAGGTGATAATACAAAACGAGCCGCCCTTCTGTTAACTTTGTCGGTATCCCCCATCAGTGCTATATGGTAAGGATCTCATACGGCGCAGCAGTACACTAGAAAAGGACGGACAAGTATGGTTCGAGTGTTAACCGTGGAATTGCCCCAACCTGCGGGGTGCACGTTCCTGACACTCTTGGTTGTTCTCTGGTATCTAGAATAGAAATTGGTTCTTGAGGAGTTACTGTAGTTGTCTGCAAAAAACCGTACTCCAGTGATTTCAGTGATTTCTGCCTCTTCCTTGGTGTAGCCTCCCGTAATCCAAAAAGCCGTACCACGTTAATAATCGTATCTGCAATTACCCTTTCAAATTATTTGCAGACGTGTTCATGACTGGAACTGTCCATGAGAAGTTTGATTACGGAGCACTGACACTTACGAAGGTGATGTATTTCCTGAGCCTCATTAATTCTTTTCGGAGATAGAGAATTCTCAGTATTGTAGAACACTCAGTATAATGTCGTCTATTGAAACTGAACTACACTTCTCGAACAATCACTATATACACACAAAACAAATAACTTTTAGACGACCATTCATCAAGAGCGTCGGTGAGATCTGTCGGAGCTGGTCCTACCTTGGCGAGAAACTGGCTGTACTGCTGCTGCGCTGGCTGCGCCGGTGGAGGCCGGCGGAGTACTCCAACTTTCCCTATATCTGTGAGGCGACATCTGCAGAAAAAGGTTCGCATTAGTCTCTAGAAAGTTCTGTTTGTTTTGAAGAATTGTTTTCCTATTGGTTGCGCCTGCAAGTGCTTGAATATGTTATATGGTACACAGGGGTGTCTTGAGTGTAGTCTGTCTGGCAGGGGCCGTCTGTGGCAGACGTAACAGTAGATGTATGTACCAATGATTCGTCTCTCTCAAGTAATAAATCTATTGTTGATTTTTGAATCTTTCGGTATTCTAATGCACTGTTAACCCACATGTAATCAGCACTCCTCCACCTCACACTGTATTCTATCACCCTGATACACGCAATACCCAGAAAATTTGAGAGAGGTCAAAATAATTAAAAATGGGTTAGTATATTCCCCACTCACATTTCGTTTACGTGTCATCTTTCTGATTCCAGACATGCTGGTTGAGAAGTCAATCTTTATCATCTGAGGTACCTGCTGCTCATAATAACTGTTGAAATTCCTGTGATGTATGGGCTGTTTTTGGTACATGGAGCGATATTAATGGCTGACAGGCAGGCACATCGTTGCTGTTGACGGATACAGCCATGTAAGTCTGGATATTATCTCCTAATAACCACATCCGAAGTGGGGTTATTATTATCGAAGTATTGGTAACTTCGATTGCACCAGTCTTTCAGCATTTGATGTGATAGTGATTTTGTTTTGGTCACACACCAGCTGTTAACCGATAGTAATCAACTAATTGTGAAGATGGAAATCTGAATGAAGTGGTTTAATGTAGGTAGCATAAGATGTTAGGTACCTTTGTTGATTCAAAAGTTAATTTGGTTTGTGTCGTTTAATTCATTGGTAGATGATTAGTATTCAGTGGAGTGTTGTCTAATTTTTTGGTTTGTAGCATTAAGCCTGTACGAAATCAAGTAAGTTCTTGCAGCAATCAATTTTTTGATTACAAAACAGTGAGAATTAACTTGCTTTGCTGACACTTGTCCACGACACAGTTCATGTTATCTTTTTTATATTTCTGAGCATTATTTGAGTAGCTTCTTGATTTCATTTTGACTGGAAAAACTTTTTCTCAGTGTCGTACAGCTATAATAGCAGGGCTTTCCCGTCTTGGATGTCAGAAGTGTTGCTAACGAGTAAATTTTGTGCTCAGCATGCATTGCTTGCAGATATTACTAGCTGTTTGCCTGTGTGTGGCCATTCCAAGTTCTATTCTTTGATTGTGTCAAATCTGGACTGCGGAGAAGGTGGGTGTTGATCCGATTATCCTAGGTATTCAGACACATGTAAATAATAGGTGACTAACTGAGTGAATTTTTGTTTCCAGCTACAGTCATGTCAACGGTGGCGGGAGTGTTTGAAAACAGCGCCAACAATCTGAGCTGCGTCATTGTAACAAACCTGAGTGACACCTATGAAGAAAGCAAATGAGTTGTGACCGTTGTATTTCTGTTACAATGGAAAGTGCAACGAAAAAAGTGCGCCCCAAGATATTGGTGAAATCTCGGACATAATGGACTTCTGCAAGTGAGCAACGGCGGTAACTTCGAGCAATTATAAAACACAGCTCTTGTGACTTACTGAATGAGTAAATCCCATGATATATCTTTTTACCAAAGGCGCCGAAAAGAGAGTGTCGGACTTAAAACTAAGGAAAAACATAGACGACTTAATAGACGTAATTCCAAAGGAATACAAGGAAACGTAAGCGGTGCTCATAGCAAATATGCTGCTGGGAAAAATTAGTACATTTCGAAAGACGCTGTCGATCTTGATCCGATGACTGTATGTGCCACCTGGGGAATAGAAAATGTACTGATAATGATTTCAACGTACCCCGCCAACACGTTGCGTAGTGGCATAGATAGCAGAGCGCCACCTTCATCTACCCTTTAACAGGGAACGTTCACAGCCAGATGGCTTGATATGATGCAAACGTGTGAAGCCAGCAAGGAACCAATCCACGGAGACACATTTCTGCTTCCTACAGCTAACTAAACTAGTTTTAGAGGGGCCAAATTATAGCCTGCCGATTGGCGGGATATTCTTTCCGGAGAACTGCCACACAGGCTTGACGTGCTGTGCCAATTTTGCAATGACGCTGTTATTATTTGTCACGTGAACATTCTCACATCTATAGACAATGTCAAGGACAGTCACACAGCACAGACGCCCACCATGATCATCGTATTGAAAGGACAGCAGTGGCAGATCGTACAATCACCACAGTAAGAACTCTTGCGGACCAGTTATTATCACTGGGATTAAGGGCATGCACATCTACGGCCCGTCTTCCACACATGCCACAGCATTGAAGTGTACGACTCGACTGGTATTTTCAGAGGATCACATGGAAGATGGAATGGCGCGCCTTGGCCTTCGGTGCTGAAAGCAGATTCTGCCTGCATGCGAGTGACGGTCGTTTGAGCATACAACACACACCTCGTCAACGCTGTCTCACAGACTGGATTCGGCCAAGACACACTGGCCGCACCCCAGGGCTTATGGTCTAGTCTGTGATAAGCTACAACTTTCGTTCACCTTTAGTCTTTCTAGATGGGACACTCACTACCACTCAGCACGTGCAGAATGTTGTTAGATCCGTTCTTTTACCGTTCTTGCGAAAAGAGCGTGGTGTGTTGTTCCAACAGTATAATGCTCACCCATATACTGCCCATGAACGCTCCGCAAGACGTGCTTGAACTCCCCTGGCCACCATGAACTCTGGACTTGTCTCCAACCAAGCATGTATGGGCAAGATGGGACGAGCAGTGAGTCGTGCACTCCTCAACCAACAACTATTGTAGAACTACGTGAACAGGTCGAGCAGGCATGAAATAATGTACCCCAGGACAGTGTTCGCCATCTGTACGATCGAATGGATGCCAGAGACAGCGCCTGGATTGTCGCCCATGGGGGCTACACTACGTGCTAATGAGGGTATTTCAGCAAGGGTCAATACCTGGTACATCAGAACCACTTGTGGTATTCATCTGTAAATGTAATAATTTCATGTAATACCCATGCACTGTTGCAACAGTAAATCTTGAGTGAATTGGAAACCTCTGTAAGGATGTAACATTTTTTTCCGGCACTGTAATACAAAAAATTGAATATCTTTCAGAGGATTGAACGCATCCACAAAGTAGCCCTTTCCAATATGTGGCATGTTGCACGAGCCCTACCCATTGATAGAAAACATGTAGCACAAATAAAAAATACGTAGGACAGTTCATTTGAACAGGCATGTTGTTTCATGGATCAGATGACGAAATCACCTGCACAAGGTGGGCTAAGTTTAATAGATTGTGAGACAAAATGTGTAGCCTTTGCCGTGAAGAATATAATAAATACGCTGAAACTGTCTGTAAGTCGGTCGGATTTACTAAAGACTGCACGGGGTATCACAGCAGAAAATACACAAGCTACACATGCTAGCAACTATATCTCAGATTCTACAAACCGCAGCGTATGTATTATTCCCAATGAAAGATAATTTATGAAAAAGCCAGTTATTTCAAACATTCAGGAAAACTCCTTGCCAGATTAAATATAAAGGTTGAAACTGGAAGACCTTATGGATAGAACTCATCGACAAATACATTGGCTCACACACACCCTTAGTGGCGTAAATGTTTGTAAATGATCTAACCTGAGAGCATTACGCCGCCACAAAATGAAACTGGCAAGTCACCCTAGCGCCAGCACTGCAGTATGGTTAACACACCCATACACAAAGCAGTAAATTGCCACAAAGTTACGTACCTGTGTGAGTGAGTAAAGATTAAATTAGTGAGATTACTGTCAGTGAGTGTTAATGAAATTAGCACAAAACAAGCAATGTGTAAGGACATCAAAGCATTTCCAGAACTCAAGATAAGAACGTGGTTTATACTGTAATATTAAGTCTCAAAAGAAGAAATTAACGTTTTTAAGCTGGTAATATTAAAGTCGTTGTTAGTGAACTAGTGTGTGTAGTGTCTCTGTTTGTATGTCTGTGAAGGACAACATTAATTTCCAAAACGGTGTCAGCTACTCCCACAGCGTACGTAATTTCGTACACGTACAAAAGTAAATTTCGTCGTGTAGAAGCAGCTGCCGATTCCAACGGTTGCCCTTAAAATTCTTGAAGTGGAAGAGAAAGAAAACTTCTGTAGGATCTTCTCGAATTGGGGGACTGCCATTCGCATTTGGTCATTGGATGATTGTCTGCGAGTGAAATGAGTTCGTTTTAGCAGAGAAAACTTTCTCTATGCTTTCGACCGTGTTATTGAAGCAGGTTCTACAGCAAACATCGACCACCAAATGTTCGAAGTCCTATAAAAGCTTGTCGTACATTATTAGCTCATCAAAGAATCTTTTGATCAAAAATAAATACTTGAAATTACCTTTGAATTGCGTCAGACTGTATTATGGCTGTTACTAAACTCCACATTAACGTTACTTATCGCTCGCGAATCTCAGAAACACAAATTATACAATATGACGGCTAAAATGAATGTTTCATTGCACACACTTCATACACGTCCTCTAGTTATCCTGTCTCGCTACAAAGTCCGGTCACATACCGATTTTCTTACTTTTTTTCTCTCGCCATGGAGCAACGCTAAGTCATCTGAGTATACCCATCCCTTCACAGTTTCAGACATTGACTCTGGACTGAAGGACCTCAAACCTCCTAAGGCACCTGGATTCGATGGTATCCACCCAGAATTCCTGATCTATATGGTAGGAAAAGCTAAGAAATGGCTGGCAGAATTCTTCACTGACATCCTGCTGACTGGTCAACTTCCATCTGAGTTTAAAAAGGTGAAGATAATATCTGTTCTGAAACCTGGCAAACCCAGCAACAGGGTAGAAAACTATCGCCCCATTTCCCTACTCAGCTGCTGCTACAAGCTTTTTGAAAGGCTAATATATAACAGAATAAGTAGCGCTATCTTAGAGAACGTTCCAATTGATCAGGCAGGCTTCAGACCAGGGCGTAGCTGCTGCGACCAAGTATTGTCTCTCACATCCTTCATAGAGTCAGGATACCAAATGTAGCAGAAAACATCAGTGGCATTTGTTGATCTAACTGCCGCCTTCGACACTGTGTGGAGGGAAGGCTTTATCTACAAATTTCTCCGCATCATACCCTGCAGAACAATGGCTCGACTGATTAACAGCATGCTAAGTGATCGGAAGTTCCAGGTAATCACTGGAAGCAACATAAGTAAGGAGAGGAAGCTGAACAACGGATTGCCTCAAGGATCAGTTCTCTCACCCTTACTGTTCAACCTATATCTATCTGATCTACCTGACACTTCGTCCAGAAAATACTGCTATGCCGATGACCTGGCTCTAGCCGTCAAACACCAGGAAATGAAGACAACAGAAGAGATTTTAGCCAATGACCTGTCTGCATTAGACAATTACTTCAAAATCTGGAGACTCCAACCCAGTGTGAGTAAAACAGAAGTGTGTTGCTTCCATCTAAATAACCAGTTGGCGAACGTAAAACTGGAGGTAAGTTTCAGAGGCAGAATTCTTCATCACAACTGGAACCCAAAATATCTTGGTGTCATCCTGGATCGAACACTATGCTTCAAACAACACCTTCTTAACTTAGCTCAAAAGCTGAGGACTCGAAACAACATCCTCCATAAGCTATGCGGAACTACCTGGGGATCTTCAGCGACCACCCTGCGAACTTCAGCTCTGGGCTTGGTATACTCAAGTGCTGAGTATTGTGCACCTGTTTGGATGAATAGTCATCATACAAGGCTTGTTGATACCCAGCTGAATACGACAATGCGCATAATATCTGGCACAATCAGATCTACTCCAGTTTATTGGCTTCCACTGTTAACCGGTATAATGCCTCCTGATCTACGCAGATGTACTGCCCTTATGAGAGAATTCCACAAGATCTCCAGGAATTCTAACCTACCCGTGCATAGCGACCTGCCACTTTTAAATCGCAAGAGACTGAAACCACGTCATCCAACTCTGTGCGATGCTGCTGACATGGTTGCTAAGAATTTCAAACATCTTGAAGAATGGAAAGGTCGGTGGGAAGCAATGACAGATGTGCACCTGCATAACATCTTCTCAGGTGCTAAACGTCCAAGTGGACTCGACTTACCACGCAAGACGTGGTCTACTCTCAACAGAATCCGTACCAGCCATGGGCGATGCAGGGATGCTCTCTTTAAGTGGAACAAGCTGCCTGATCCAGCTTGTGACTGCGAGGCTCCATACCAGACTGTTCACCACATTGTCAGTGAATGCAGGATTCGAGCCTATCACGGCGCCAAAGAGGACTTCCTGCTAGCAACTCCAGATGCAGTGCGCTGGATTGAAGGACTGGATATTCAGTTGTAAAGACAAACTTAAGTTTCTTGTGTGTCAATATGTACATATGTATATGTAATTTCATGATATGTCTGTATTAGCCATACGCTAAATAATAAAAACGCTAAGTCAAGGAATCAATATTTCGCTCGCGCAGGCGAAGCGCGCCACCACACGGTATATATTAACTTTGAAGCTCACATCTGGCATTTACTCCCCTCAGTAGAACCAAGCCAAGCCGATTGCGATCCCCAAAAGGTTCAAGGACCCTACAGTCCCCACCACCAACAGGCCCATCAGCCTCCCAAACACTATAGCGAAGGTCCTTGAATCTGTGATCCCTCACCGACTTTCCCAACCTCTTGCGGCAGCTGGGACGATCCGTCCTGAACAGTTTGGATTCACTCTGCACTTTTTTGCTGAACTTCAGGTCCTACGCATCACTGAACACATCAGCAAAAGCTTCAACACTGCCAAGTCGACAGCTGCCGTTTTTCTGGACTTGCAAAACGCCTACGACAAGATCTTCTGGCATTTACTCCCCTCAGTAGAACCAAGCCAAGCTGATTGCGATCCCCAAGAGGTTCAAGGACCCTACAGTCCCCACCACTAACAGGCCCATCAGCCTCCCAAACACTATGGCGAAGGTCCTTGAATCTGTAATCCTTCACCGACTTTCCCATCCTCTTGCGGCAGCTGGGACGATCCGTCCTGAACAGTTTGGATTCACGTCGCACCTCTCTGCTGAACTTCAGGTCTTACGGATCACTGAACACATCAGCAAAGGCTTCAACACTGCCAAGTCGACAGCTGTCGTTTTTCTGGACTTGCAAAACACCTACGACAAGATCTGGCAAGACAACCTCGTACACAAGATGCTGACACAGACTCCTATACCGGATATTTATGTCAAGATCGTGGATGACTTCCTCCGTGGTAGGACTTTCCTAGTGGCTGAACGGGGAATGCCTTCTGGCATTCGCCAATTGTCGGCAGGCACTCCGCAAGGCTCGGTGCTATCTCCCATCCTTTTTAATATCTATGTCAATGATATGCCGGTCATCCCCGAGTGCCACCTTGCACAATACGCTGACGACACAGCACTATACACCACTGGCCGCATTACTGACGCCGTCGTCGCCCGCCTCCAGCGACAAGTGGACACCACTATCACCTGGTGCCGGACAAACAAAATAGCTCTCAATGCCGCCAAAACTACGGCAGTTTACTTCACGAAACGGCGCCCAGTCCTCCGTCGCAATATCTCGGTTGCAGGTGTGCAGGTGCCCTGGTCCCCGACAACCACCTATCTCGGGGTCCAGATGGACCACAAGTTGCTCTTCCACTGTCATGCGGAGTATGTCACCAACAAGGGGCAAAAGCTAACCAGGGCTTTGTACCCGCTCTTTCGCAGTAGGAAACTTAACCTGCATACCAAGCTCCGCATTTACCGAACGGTTATCCTGCCTGCCCTCACGTATGGATCTGCTGCATGGGCCACGATTAGTGTCACCAGGATGCGGAGATTGCAGCGCCTGCAGAACAAGGTGCTCAGGTGGAGCCTGCACGCCCCGCCACTCACGAGAATTGTCACTCTCCACGAGGAAGCGGATATCGTCCCCCTAAAGACGACCATACGCAACAACGCGCGGCGGCTCTATGAGAAAGTGGATGCCTTGCGGGACACTGTCCATGGGTTACGCCAGTTTGGGACCACACTTCCACGCCGCTGGCATCGACATCCGGTTCCCCTAACCATCCTAGAGGAATCGGATTCCGACCATGGCTAACGATAGGCCTGGCACGCCCACCACGGACGCATCCTTTGGCGGGACTAGCCCCCATTCTACACGTCCAATACTTTCCAATCATACCTGCCCACGTTAGGCTAAATTTTTCTGCCTGACTCATGTAGTACTGTCACCGTCAGAGGGTGGTACAGGACTACAAGTCCCACTGCCACACCTCCAAAGTGAATTGCAGTGACGCAGTCACTGCCCTGTGGATAAATTTACTGCCTCCCCAACACAGTTAGGCCGCAATAGACCGGTGACGCTGTATTGTAACATATCACAAAAAAAGGTAAGTCGTTAAAGCAATCAGCTAATCGATTTACTACAGCAAATCGTTCGAAGGGTATAAGGAATACCATAATGAGTGGCTCACCACTGCCACGTGGAAATCAAACCACTGATTTCATATGTGTACAATGAGTTTTAGACAAGAACTAAAGAATGTTACACTGATGGAAGAGTGCCTACTTGTGATGGAATGATTATAATAACCATTGAATTCAGGAAATGTTGTTGGAAATTAGATCTGTAATAAAAGTTATTAAAGCAGTTAATGCACATCATCCTCTTCTGTTGATGGTATCTCTGACGGATCGGTCTGTTGGCCTTACGGTAGCTGGAGGGGAGCCTAGTGTTACGGTAGTTCGCCGCTTCAGTTGTAACAAAGAGAGGAAGTATTCTCCATCTCACTCCACTCGATCTATCAGCAGTGTAGGTGGTGTTCGACCATTGTTGGTGAGCATGGTGCATGATTGCCCTGATTTTCCTGAATGCTATCTGTGGATTACCTGATCTCTCTCTCTCTCTCTCTCTCTCTCTCTCTCTCTCTCTTTTCCCCCAATCTCTCTCTTTCTCTATCTGTGTATCTGTCCACAGTAAACTGTGATTCCCCAACCATAAGCAGTTACGATATATACAGGGTGAGTCACCTAACGTAACCGCTGGATATATTTCGCAAACCACATCAAATACTGACGAACCGATTCCACAGACCGAACGTGAGGAGAGGGGCTAGTGTAATTGTTAATACAAACCATACAAAAATGCAAGGAAGTATATTTTTTAACACAAACCTACGTTTTTTTAAATGGAACCCCGTTAGTTTTTTTAGCACATTTGAACATATAAACAAATACGTAATCAGTGCTGTTTGTTGCATTGTAAAATGTTAATTACATCCGGAGATATTGTAACCTAAAGTTGACGCTTGAAACCTCCGACGTTCAGTTGCGTGTTGTAACAAACACGGGCCACGGTCGGCGAGCAACATCTGCAGGGACATGTTTACGATGACGACCGTGTTTACGAGTGTGGCTGTAGTGCATTGTTGTGGTTTGGTCTAGCTGTCGCAGTGTCCGCATGTAGCGCTTGCTGCTATTGTTATTCTGCATTCGTCTCCGCACGCAGACCAACTGTAGTACACCGTTTTACCAGACGTCTGTGATAGTGTAGTGTTGTAGGAACTGTGACCATGGTTTATTCGAACTCTGAAAAGGCGGAGATGATACTCACCTATGGCGAGTGTCGACGAAATGCAGCTGAAGCCGGCAGGGTGTATGCAGAACGGTACCCGGACAGAGAGCATCCAACGTGCCGCACATTGCAAAACGTCTACCGCCAACTGTATGCAACAGGTATGGTCGTAGCACGCTAACGGGTCCGTAACAGGCCCGTCACAGGAGAAGTGGGTGCAGTTGGTGTGTTAGCTGCTGTTGCCATGAACCCACACATGAGTATACGGGACATTGTGAGAGCCGGTGGACTGAGTCAAAGTAGTGTCATGCGCATACTGCATCGACACCGCTTTCATCCGTTTCATGTGTCGCTACATCAGCAATTACATGATGATGACTTTAATCATCGAGTGCAATTCTGTCAATGGGCATTAACAGAGAATGCGTTGCAGTTCTACCTGTTTACCGATGCAGCGGGTTTCACAAACCACGGGACAGTGAATCTACGGAACATGCATTACTGGTCCGTGAACCATCCTCGCTGGCTCAGACAGGTAGAGCGACAGCGACCGTGGACTGTAAATGTATGGTACGGAATCATTGGCGACCACCTCATTGGTCCTCACTTCATTGCAGGGGGCCAAACAGCTGCAACATACATCGCGTTTCTACAGAATGATCTGCCAACGTTGCTCGGAAATGCCCCACTGGAAACTCGTCGACGTATGTGGTATCAGCATGATGGTGTACCTGCACATTCCGCAATTAACACTAGGCTGACCCTTGACAGGATGTTCGACGGGCGTTTCATAGGTCGTGGAGGACGCATAAGTTGGCCAGCCCGTTCTCCTGATCTTACACCTCTGCACTTCTTCCTGTGGGGTACGTTAAAGGAGAATGTGCCTACAACCCCAGAGGATATGAAACTACGTATTGTGGCAGCCTGCGGCGACATTACACCAGATGTACTGCGGCGTGTGCGACATTCATTACGCCATAGATTGCAATTGTGTACAGCAAATGATGGCCACCACATTGAACATCTATTGACCTGACATGTCGGGACACACTCTATTCCACTCCGCAATTGAAAACGGAAACCACGTGTGTACGTATACCTCACCCCTCATGGTAATGTACATGTGCGTCAGTGAAAAAGACCAATAAAAAGGTGTTAGTGTGGTGTCACCGCCAGACACCACACTTGCTAGGTGGTAGACTTTAAATCGGCCGCGGTCCGTTAGTATACGTCGGACCCGCGTGTCGCTACTGTCAGTGATTACAGACCGAGCGCCGCCACACGGCAGGTCTAGAGAGACTTCCTAGCACTCGCCCCAGTTGTACAGCCGACTTTGCTAGCGATGGTTCACTGACAAATTACGTTCTCATTTGCCGAGACGGTAGTTAGCATAGCCTTCAGCTACGTCATTTGCTACGACCTAGCAAGGCGCCATTATCATTTGCTATTCATCTTGTGATGCATGTACCGTCAGACCGATGTTCATCAATTACGGATTAAAGTTAAGTATTCCAGAAGCTACGTACTTTTTTTACTAGACTCCTTTAACTGTTCCAGACCTCACGCCAGCCTGCGTGAGCTTAAACGCGTGCCTTTCGGCTATCTCATAGTGGCTTGGCTATCTTGCCAAGTCACAACAAGGAGAATATCTAAAAACTTTGTCAATCAATGCTAAGCAGAGTATCCTGTTGCATAAGGGCCAGATGTGGATCAACGCGTTATTGACTCCTCTTGAATAAATCTTTCAATTTTTCTGAAGTTGTAATCATTTGTCTGTACATGTCCATTACATCTACTGATTTCTTCCCATTCGGAAAATTCTTTCGTTGCGCGTTTCCTTTTTATTCGTAGAATATAGAAGCTCTTAAATTGTAGTGATACAGAAGAATGTTGAAGATTGGATGGGTAAATCCACTAACTAATGAAGAAGTACTGATCGAAATGCGCAAAAAACAAATTTACGGAACATATTCACGGAAAGAAGGGATCAGTTTGGAGATATCCCGAGGCATCAAAGAATTGGCAGTTTGGTACTGATGCGGCTTGAGAATAGTACAAAAAAGGAGACATAGGCTTCAATACCATATGTCAGTTGAAATGAATGCAGGTTGCAGTAGTCACACAGAGATGAGCAGGCTCCCACGGGTTAGGCTAACGTGAATAGTTGCAGAAAACAGCCTTTGTGCTAAATACAATAACAAAAGCAAATGTAACATAAAAATATGTTGACCCTAGAGCGTGTTCAATATATGTGTACGTGTAAGTAATTTGTGCATTTTATCTGCATAAGCAGGAGACGTTCCATCTCAGTTAGTAGTCACGTTTTGGCACGTTATGCCCAATATGAGCTGCGAATCGTTACCCTGCCGACACTGACGTGAACCCAGCTAATCATCGGAAACTAGAACCAGCTGTTTAAAAATCTGAATTGCCGTCTTACAAATTATTAATGAATAATTAACGTTTTAGGGTTGTTGGTGAACAAGGTGCCAGCCATATCATAAGCCTTACCTCAGAAAGGAAGAAAGTCCAGTAGATTGTATTCGACGATTGAAATAAATTCATCGATTACCTGCGAAATTTTTCGTTGGAATAAGACTAAATTTTGTACGTTACCTCTTACAGCATTCAAAATCCATACCATAAACGATGATCCAGAAATGTAGTATCATTTTGACTGTCTAACTGAAAGTTTGGTTGTGTAGAAAAAAATGACGCTCACTGTTTAACAAAAGGCTGTTTATTCTTTAAAGCTTTTCCGCTAATACAACAGTAACATAGCATTACTATTCTTACCCTAGCACATCTATACAAACGTTAGCAGATGGCAGCAGGACCTTGCTTTGTCTTAGAACGGAGTGCCAGTCGGTAATACAATTATATCGCGCACCTGCAACAGGAATTGAGAATGGTGTTAAGAGCTTGCAAATGATTAAGAATTACACTTTTCTTTTTATACAGAATAGATTGGCCTTCTGACATGAGGCGTCGTCTCACCGCCAGTCTCTCAAAATGCGAACGTAGCACAGAGGCGATAAGGAAACATTGCATGATAGTCATAGTTTTTTTCTTAATTCTTCTCTCTATTAGTGAAATCCACTAAAGAAGCCATTTTCCTCTCCATATGTTTTCTCATAATCCGCTGTATTCACAACTGCACGCTCTTCGCAGCCATTCGTCCATAGAAAATTACTTACCTTACAGACGAATAACTGTATGAACAATGCATAGCCACAAGCAGAAATGTTGTTGCATACGGTATGGATGACAGAGTTTTCGAAGACTATTACAATCAAACAGAAAAGACAAAAATTTGTCTGGTACCGCCGAGTATTACAGTGGTTAAGTAATCGGTTACCAGGTCATTATGCTGAATAGATGGTTTCCAACATACCCCACGAGTTTTGGTAATAGTTTTCCGCCCGATGCGCCTCCATATTAACGAAGCTATTAGTCGAATTGCGACTAACGCCTAACAATGCTCTAACGAAAAGCGGTACGGCCGTTTTAAGGGCAGACGTAGGCAAGAGTGTGAAAAAATTCGATTTTTTTTGTTGCGTAATTCATTAGATTGATTCTTTAAGAATAACATTGCACAGTTTCATAATCGAATTCTGGCTAGATGTATGTTTCAAATAAGTTTGTTTGGGCGTCTGCGCCTGCCGAGACCCTTCTTCCTGTGATCCATAACTTCTCTACGCCAGAAATTTTTTGTGGGTTAATTCTTCGTTTCCGCAATCGAAACTAACTGCAGATGAGTTTAGAAGGTTGTGAGAAGATTATCTTCGCTTGTTGTTTTGCTTACATCGTGGTTTTTAGAAGATGGAAAGCAGCTGGGAGATGTTGACAGACTGACAAGGAAATTCACACTTTATTATATTCACACTTTATTATATTACCTTTGTATACATTATGGGAGAGGCAGTGATCAATGTGTTACAAATATTTATTATTAAAAACAGTCTTGATCACGATTTATATTTATTAAGGTGACCGGTTTCGACCACTCTGTGGTCATCTTCAGACCTACAAGTAATATTCAAAGCTTTAATTAGAGGGCTACATACATTAAAGAAAATACATAAAGTTATAAAGCTATAAAACGATGAATTACCATTGAGTAGGAACCCCTTTCATCTGGAGAATCACTATTGGAGAAACCAGTGCACGTCTTACTATATACACTCCTGGAAATTGAAATAAGAACACCGTGAATTCATTGTCCCAGGAAGGGGAAACTTTATTGACACATTCCTGGGGTCAGATACATCACATGATCACACTGACAGAACCACAGGCACATAGACACAGGCAACAGAGCATGCACAATGTCGGCACTAGTACAGTGTATATCCACCTTTCGCAGCAATGCAGGCTGCTATTCTCCCATGGAGACGATCGTAGAGATGCTGGATGTAGTCCTGTGGAACGGCTTGCCATGCCATTTCCACCTGGCGCCTCAGTTGGACCAGCGTTCGTGCTGGACGTGCAGACCGCGTGAGACGACGCTTCATCCAGTCCCAAACATGCTCAATGGGGAACAGATCCGGAGATCTTGCTGGCCAGGGTAGTTGACTTACACCTTCTAGAGCACGTTGGGTGGCACGGGATACATGCGGACGTGCATTGTCCTGTTGGAACAGCAAGTTCCCTTGCCGGTCTAGGAATGGTAGAACGATGGGTTCGATGACGGTTTGGATGTACCGTGCACTATTCAGTGTCCCCTCGACGATCACCAGTGGTGTACGGCCAGTGTAGGAGATGGCTCCCCACACCATGAAGCCGGGTGTTGGCCCTGTGTGCCTCGGTCGTATGCAGTCCTGATTGTGGCGCTCACCTGCACGGCGCCAAACACGCATACGACCATCATTGGCACCAAGGCAGAAGCGACTCTCATCGCTGAAGACGACACGTCTCCATTCGTCCCTCCATTCACGCCTGTCGCGACACCACTGGAGGCGGGCTGCACGATGTTGGGGCGTGAGCGGAAGACGGCCTAACGGTGTGCGGGACCGTAGCCCAGCTTCATGGAGACGGTTGCGAATGGTCCTCGCCGATACCCCAGGAGCAACAGTGTCCCTAATTTGCTGGGAAGTGGCGGTGCGGTCCCCTACGGCACTGCGTAGGATCCTACGGTCTTGGCGTGCATCCGTGCGTCGCTGCGGTCCGGTCCCAGGTCGACGGGCACGTGCACCTTCCGCCGACCACTGGCGACAACATCGATGTACTGTGGAGACCTCACGCCCCACGTGTTGAGCAATTCGGCGGTACGTCCACCCGGCCTCCCGCATGCCCACTATACGCCCTCACTCAAAGTCCGTCAACTGGACATACGGTTCACGTCCACGCTGTCGCGGCATGCTACCAGTGTTAAAGACTGCGATGGAGCTCCGTATGCCACGGCAAACTGGCTGACACTGACGGCGGCGGTGCACAAATGCTGCGCAGCTAGCGCCATTCGACGGCCAACACCGCGGTTCCTGGTGTGTCCGCTGTGCCGTGCGTGTGATCATTGCTGGTACAGCCCTCTCGCAGTGTCCGGAGCAAGTATGGTGGGTCTGACACACCGGTGTCAATGTGTTCTTTTTTCCATTTCCAGGAGTGTATAATGGAGGTTGCGCCCACTTCTGACGGCATGATGTCATTACTAACCAATGAGTTATAAGTCGAATAACAATGTAAATTTTTTCTTAGTTAAAGAACATTGTCAAGAAATAAAAATAAACACACACTAAACTTAGCTTATTGAACAGCTATTGTCAATTAAGAAGCGTTAAAAATATTTAAATATGTAAGATAAATGAACTTCGGTTTGGCAGTTCATGGGTTGCCCTCTCAAGGCCTGTTAGTGAACCATTTGGAACCACTGGTTGCCATGGTGAAGTTGGACGCCGTTCCAAAGATGAGGCAGCAAGCTTCTTTCCACTAAAGTTGTAAATTTGATATCCGAACTAGTGGTTGTCATGGTGAGGACAAACGCCAGTGCAAAGATGTACCAGCAGGCTTCTTTCTAACGAAGTTGATGCAAAAGTGGAATGGCGAAGACTGTCATCGTCAGACGATGTACATTGTGCAGCAACATGTCTTTATTGAAACGATTTTCAGTGAGTAGGTTGCAATAATCTTTAGCTGACATGTATACTACATGCTGCACAAATACGATACGAAGTAGTTGTCCATATTTATGAAATATTGTCTATGAAGTTCGTATGTAGATTGCATTTTTTATTACATGTGACAATTTTTAAAAGGCATTGGTGTTCTTTAAGTTGTATGCCAGTCTTATAAACAAATAAAAATAATAAAAAAATGGAAGGAATATAAAATTATAATACTATGAGCCGTAAAAAATAAGGATGTGAATTAGCAATATGCAGTCTAAAAGCTTAAGCAAACATTCTAAAACAGATACTCAGTCATAAAATAATGTTTGGTGAAATAGAATTGAAAAGTAAAGATAAAATATTTCTTAAAGTCTTAATAATTTTAAAAAACATAGGACTGAAGAGTGAACATTCTAAAGCAGCTCATCGAAAAGCGCAAAGAAATGTTTGCCTTTGAACTGAACTTGTTCGTTTAAAACAGATAATGGATTACTTTTGTGAAGTGAAAAGATTTTAATTTCTTCTAAAGTATTTAGCAGTAGTCCTTTTGGCACAGTATGTAATATCTTCAAATTGTTAGAAATGGAACCCTCAGAATGATAGTATCACTCAAGATGATGACCAAATATTGATTTGGTACGTGCAGTACCAGTAGTATGTCCTTTAAAACGTGTTAGAAACTTACGGCCAGTTTGGCATATATACTGTTTCTCAGTCATTACATATTATTTTCTAAACGCCTGACTTTTGGTAATATTTGATTCCCCAATTGTGTGTTTCAGTTTCATCTGTAGTGGGTTATTGGTTTTAAATGCTATTGTCACGCTTGTATTCTTAAATAATTTATTTATTTTATCTGAAATAGGTCCCATGTATGTCATTTTTGTAAATCTCTTCTTGAAATTTATAACAGCATCATTTGTTTCTAGTACTTTTTGATATAAGAGATCAACCTGATGGGAATTATAATTGTTAGCAACTGCTATCTGTTTTAATGTATCAATTTCCTTCTGGATTGCATCAGGTTGAAGAGGTAATTTCAGTATCCTATGTATCACAGTTTTAAGAAAATGCCATTTTGTATCTTAATGGATGGCATAGTGTAGCATTTATTATTACATCGGTTGACGTGGGTGTTCTATAAATAGCGATATTATGTTTTCCATTCTTGTTTGCAATTGTGAGGTCCAGGAAATTAGTATTATTGTTACTTTCGTGTACTGCTGTAAATACAAGTTTTGGATGTAAATTATTTAAGTTGTTAGCGAAAGCATCAATTTCTTCCTTAGAACCGTTATATAATAGCAATGTGTCATCAACATATCTTATGTAGTACATAATTTTATTTGTTATTTCTGGATTATTTTTGAAAAATTGAATTTCAACATAATTGACCAAGATATCTGCTATAGTGCTATTATATAACTGATCTAAGGAAGAAATTGAACAAGATTTTAAGGGAGGTTCAAGGGAGATTTATTCACAATAAATTTCAGCTGCACCACATTTTCTTGCAACCGGTGACAATCGAGATCTAAATATTTAAAAATTGGCTAACTTCGCTTGTATTTACTGTGTTGTGTCGAAGAGCATCATGTTTTGGAGTAACTTTACAAACAAAGAGAAAGTCTTTAGAGAACAAAACCTTGTAGTAAGAATCTTGGTGTAAGTTCATGAACAGCATGACGAAACTTATACAAAGAATTGGATATAGTCACTTCTGCTTCTTAGTATATTTATTCCTTACCGACTTTTGCTGTAAGTAACATGTTTATTTTTCCAACCAACAGCTCAACACACTGTAACAGTACCAGGAATAAAAACAAGCGACATAAAGACTTGACGCAACTTATTTTGATCCCAAAAGGGGTCCAGTATTTAGGAACACATAGTTTTAGATGTTGCCAGCAGCTATTAAGAGCGTTGGCAAGTGCGGGCAGGTGAATATTACACCAAGAGTGCCATCTAGTAGCCGTAAATATAAGTAGGCACCTTAACATTTAAAATATCGACAGCTGAATGTTAAAATGAACAGTATTTAGTACATGAACCCACAGGCAAAGTTTTGTATGACAACAGCAGACGTGGTAACTTTTTGCTCATGTAGAAGCATAGAAATACAGTGTGAAACTGATTAACAGTACAAGAAGAAGCAGTACTTACACCTCATGTATAAAATAAATATTTAGCGAAAAAGCTTTAGTCACAATTTTAAAGTAAAGTGCGTGGAAAGCGAGCCTCTACGGGCTGCTCGCATATGTCGAGCTACAGGTAGCATCAGCCCCAAAAACTTCGGTCTCAATGTCAAATTCACAAACCTAATCGCCCGATACGGCCGATATCTAATAGTATGAATAGCGCGTACCATGATTTGGCCAAATTTCTGCATGAAACTCTAAAAAAAAAAAAATCATTGTTTTCCGAGAACAATTATTCCATCCCCAATAGTCACACCTTAGTCCATAAAATAAAAGATTTATAATGCAATTCAGACACCAAGTTATTTTCATTAGACACCAAAAATCTTAATCTAACGTCCCTGTGCAAGAAACGCTTACAATCGTAGAAAAAAATTAACATCATTTCAAAAATGATCTTTCAGGTGAACAAATCACGGACATCATGAATCTCATCACAGTTGTTGTCATAAACAACAATTTTGAATTTAATGAACTAATGTACCAGGAATCCGACGGTCTCGCTATGGGAAATCTCTTAGCTGGTATTTTTGTCAATATTTTCATCCACTCTCTAGAAGAAAAGTTTTTCAACTGTTATACAGTTACAGCATTGGGCATTCTCTCCTATTTCAGATACGTTGATGATATTTTAGTCTTCTACAAGGGACCTGCTGATGGCACTGAACGAATTTTGAATCTCTTCAATGAACTTCATGAGAAAAAACCTTTCACCATCGAACCAGAAATCGAGACCCGCCAATTAAAGTTTCTTGACTTGGTGCTTACAATCTCATAAAACCACTTTCTTTTACTCTGCCATTCAACGAGCTACTTCTATTCCACTTTCGAAAGAAAAATTCAATGATGAAATCAATTTACTCGAAACGATAGCAGTTAATAACGAATACGAACACGGCGTAGTAGATGACATCCTTAAAAAGGAAACTGTTAAATGAATTACTACGCTCGGCACCTCTATCATTGAATCTAACCCAAAAAAATATTCTTGGGGCCCATCTCCTATCAGATCCAACGCCTTCTTCGTAATAAATACAACTGCAACGCTGGCTTTTCTACCAATAATAATTTAAAAAAAAAAATTCTTTCATAATTTAAAATCGACTCGTTCCCCTTTAGAAAGTTCTGGCGTCTATAAGATTTTCTGCGACACCTGCTCTTCTTACTACGCAGGACAATAGGACGCGCCTTTACAGTCTGATACAAAGAACATCTTTTAAGAAAAAAATGACACTAGCACCCAAAACTCGTCTTTTGCCGACTACCTTGTGATTACAGGTCACGCGCCTCATGCTAGTGACGATATCAACATTTTGCACACCGAGAAGAAAAGACGTAGATTAGATATTCTTGAAGAATTAAAAATTTTTAAACATCTTTCTCGAAATGACAGCCTCATTCTCAATGAGCAGCTGCAGTTCTGTAATAAAAATATCTTCAACAATATAAAGCCGTTACTTGACGTTTAATTTCGGATCTCCTCCTGCTCTTACCGAAATCTTTTTTCCATCTAAGTCAACTCATAATTTTTCGTTTATTAAGTGGATTATTTGCTGTACTTAATGTTGTATCGTTTTCTACAAGCTGTGTCATTCAGCAGTTTTTGTATTTTCTATAATGATGTTTTCATACTTTAAGGTGTACTTCTAAGCTCTGATGTAGAAAAAATGTTACTTTATCTGCCGCTGTCAAACAAAATATTGCCTTTTACATCATGTACTGAATAATGTTCATCATAATATTCGTTTGTCTATACCCACAATTCCCGCCGTTAAAATATTTCATGTTACACCTACTACTTTGATGATCCCTGTCTCCTAAGTCGTACCAAGTGATACTACATCCAGGTAGAGTGTGGTGGCTATCTTAGAGTTGCCGAGTGTTGATGGGTTTGGTTTTCTGGAACTTGCTGTTAGTCCAATTAATTGAATAGCGGAGGCCAAAGCATAGTGATAAAACTACGCGAGCTAGAGCCGCTACACACAACTCCCACATAAAACTTTGTAGCTGGTACATGATAATTATTAAGCAAAAGAAGAAAAAAAAGTAGAAGTGCTCGATCTGAGCTATTAGATCACTTCACACTAGGTAGTCACCGTTCAAACATCTTATTACAGAGATTACTGGGTAAACATGGATGAAGTCCCGAATTATTTTAAAGTGAAATTATCAGTCTACACGGAATGAACCCGAACCTCCACTCCATCGATTCTATAGCGCATGGTACACACCTGAACGCGAGGATGCTGGGACAACATATAAAGAACAGCTCCTGCTACGTCTTCTGATTCCAAAGAAGGTATATCGTTCAATTTGGAGAAGAAATCGTTTCCCTTCGGAGCAGCAGCCGCTACGTTTGTTATTCCCTCAGTTAGCACTAAACCTGGAGAAACTTCCTGTAAGAAAACATGTGTCGCAATAAAAAGTATGTGCAGTCACAGAAATGAAATTTTGAAAAACACGCACGCACGTACACACACACACACACACACACACACACACACACAAACACAGACACGCCTGTGCTCATACATGTTTATACACAGAAAGATTAACACTACTCATCAGTACATTGGCAGTTCAGAGTAATCACAATTAACATTCTCTCTGTATACGATCAGCTATCCGTGAGTATAGTTACTACTGCGCGTGTAAAAAGGTAGTGTATGTGGGGAAGCAAATGAGGCTTCCTCATAGCTGCCATCTGTTTACACACAACTGACCACTCTGTCAACCGTCCATATCAAGATTCCAGTGATGACATCACAGCCCATTGTACATTCATTTTAGAATCGCTAATAAAAACTTGTGCAGTAAATATTACACGGTCAATGCAAGAAGCGCACCAAGAAAGCAAATTTCGACAAGTTTCTTCAAAATTGAGCATGTACTTAACGAGATATTAGCGACGGCGTTGCCTCAGTGGATACACCAGTTCCCGTCAGATCATCGATGTGCTGTCCGGGCATGGCTGGCTGTTGGATTGGTGACCATCTGGGCCGTCATGCGCTGTTGCCACTTTTCGGGGTTCACTTAGCCTCGTGATGCCAATTGAGGAGCTACTCGACCAAACAGTAGCGGCTCCGGTCAAAGAAAACCATCATAACGACCGCGAGATCGGTATGTTGACCACACGCCTCTCCTATCCACATCCTCACCTGAGTATGACAGGGCGGTCGGATGGTCCCGATAGGCCACTTGTGGCCTGACGACGGAGTGCTTTAACGAGATATTGGGGTTTTTATCGATATGATCATGGCTGCTAGAAAACGGCGTTAGAAAGCAGTAATTCAACAGCAATGTGTATGTCATATACAGCAAGCATTTCTCATGCCAACTTAGAAATATCACAGTTCTTTAATTAATGACTTCACTAAGTATAGTATAGCCTGTTCAGAATAACTGCCCTCCATTTTAAGCCCTCAGTAAATAGAGACTGTTAGAACATGATACTGATAAAATTTGAGGGGTTGTAGATGGTGTTGTGAGGAACAAATTGAGAATAGGAACCTGTGCCCGGAAACGTCATCCAACGAACGTACAGAGTGTTGAGGTTATAGGTGTTGGCGCCTGCTGATGGTCACCCCTTCAGCAGCAAACGTGACTTTTCAGGCTGACGGACCATAGGCTGAACGTCTCGCAATGCTTGTCGTTCTGGAACTGCGACTGATTGCCACGATCGCCAATGGAGAAGATGGAGCTAACTGCTATCTACATCTACATCTATACTCCGCGAGCCACCTTACGGTGTGTGGCGGAGGGTACTTATTGTACCACTATCTGATCCCCCCTTCCCTGTTCCATTCACTAATTGTGCGTGGGAAGAACGACTGCTTGTAAGTCTCCGTATTTGCTCTAATTTCTCGGATCTTTTCGTTGTGATCATTACGCGAGATATATGTGGGCGGTAGTAATATGTTGCCCATCTCTTCCCGGAATGTGCTCTCTCGTAATTTCGATAATAAACCTCTCCGTATTGCGTAACGCCTTTCTTGAAGTGTCCGCCACTGGAGCTTGTTCAGCATCTCCGTAACGCTCTCGCGCTGACTAAATGTCCCCATGACGAATCGCGCTGCTTTTCGCTGGATCATGTCTATCTCTTCTATTAATCCAACCTGGTAAGGGTCCCATACTGATGAGCAATACTCAAGAATCGGACGAACAAGCGTTTTGTAAGCTACTTCTTTCGTCGATGAGTCACATTTTCTTAGAATTCTTCCTATGAATCTCAACCTGGCGCCTGCTTTTCCCACTATTTGTTTTATGTGATCATTCCACTTCAGATCGCTCCGGATAGTAACTCCTAAGTATTTTACGGTCGTTACCGCTTCCAATGATTTACCACCTATGGCATAATCGTACTGGAATGGATTTCTGCCCCTATGTATGCGCATTATATTACATTTATCTACGTTTAGGGAAAGCTGCCAGCTGTCGCACCATGCATTAATCCTCTGCAGGTCCTCCTGGAGTACGTACGAGTCTTCTGATGTTGCTACTTTCTTGTAGACAACCGTGTCATCTGCAAATAGCCTCACGGAGCTACCGATGTTGTCAACTAAGTTATTTATGTATATTGTAAACAATAAAGGTCCTATCACGCTTCCCTGCGGTACTCCCGAAATTACCTCCACATCTGCAGATTTTGAACCGTTAAGAATGACATGTTGTGTTCTTTCTTCTAGGAAATCCTGAATCCAATCACAAACCTGGTCCGATATTCCGTAAGCTCGTATTTTTTTCACTAAACGTAAGTGCGGAACCGTATCAAATGCCTTCCTGAAGTCCAGGAATACGGCATCAATCTGCTCGCCAGTGTCTACGGCACTGTGAATTTCTTGGGCAAACAGGGCGAGCTGAGTTTCACATGATCTCTGTTTGCGGAATCCATGTTGGTTATGATGAAGGAGATTTGTATTATCTAAGAACGTCATAATACGAGAACACAAAACATGTTCCATTATTCTACAACAGATTGACGTAAGCGAAATAGGCCTATAATTATTCGCATCTGATTTATGACCCTTCTTGAAAATGGGAACGACCTGCGCTTTCTTCCAGTCGCTAGGTACTTTACGTTCTTCCAGCGATCTACGATAATACGGTGCTCTGTTGCCTTACTGGTTGGGTGGCGTCCAGTTTTGTGGGTTGGAGGGGGCATGGAGTTTGTGCCGTCAAACAGAGTTTTTGGGGTTCTTCTGATTTACTGCCGACCCAACTGGTCGCTCTAGCGCAGGTGTGGCGCCTTAATCATGGGAAACATGCGTCGGCGGAACTGGGATAGGCAGAGACACTCTGAGGTCTGCGGTGGCAAAACGACATGACTTGAAAGTAGCATGAACCAGAAGCCATCTCTGGATCCTGTCAGGAGAGGCAACAGATTATGTGTGTTATCAGTCTATGCAGGACATGCCATTGCGTCCTGTTTACATCATGGAGTTATTGGCTGTGAGAGATAGCCACCGAAAAGTGGAGCCTGGACAGACTGCTAGAGGTTCGATGCACAGGCAGGTGATAGCAGGTGGATATAGTGGTAGCTGTAGGGAGTGGAAGCTGCCACAGCAACTTGAGAGAGTACTGGGGGTGGGGGGGGGGGTGGGGGCTATGGCCAGACGATAAGCCTTGAGTTCCATGCCAGGCCTAACAAGGCGGATCTGCTATGCTCATCTTTTTCATTAGCATAGCTGGCCAAAGGGTTGGCCACAGTCGTCAGATGAGGGCACTGCAGTGGAGCGGCAGTGAATTTACGCTAGCAAACGAGACGGACCCTGGAGAAACAGTCAGTGCAGTGGAGTCAGAGAGACTGGTGGAGGAAGGAGAGCACTGGGACTGCAGTGGTTAACAAGCGATGTGGCCAGCTGTCATTTTGACATTTGGCTGGCGTAGCAAATGGTGTTTCCTCGGTACATTCAAAAAATACAGAAGCTTGGACTCGGGGAAGGATTGCAGAAGAAAGGTTCCATTACGACGACTGTAAAGCACTGCACTCCCTTCAGTGTGCCCACAGCAGTATGGGTGCTGTCATTAATGTGTGACAAGGATTTGAAATGCCAAGACACAGTGATGTCGTGTTGCTCCTATGTTGGCGGAGCTGGCTTAGATAGTGGTACTTGAATTGAGAAGGTACAGCGAAGCTGTGGTATATTCTGATTGTATTGTAGGCTGTGGTGTATCTACAGGGTGTTTCAAAAATGACCGGTATATTTGAAACGGCAATAAAAACTAAACGAGCAGCGATAGAAATACACCGTTTGTTGCAATATGCTTGGGACAACAGTACATTTTCAGGCAGATAAACTTTCGAAATTACAGTAGTTACAATTGTCACCAACAGATGGCGCTGCGGTCTGGGAAACTCTATAGTACGATATTTTCCACATATCCACCATGCGTAGCAATAATATGGCGTAGTCTCTGAATGAAATTACCCGAAACCTTTGACAACATGTCTGGCGGAATGGCTTCACATGCAGACGAGATGTACTGCTTCAGCTGTTCAATTGTTTCTGGATTCTGGCGGTACACCTGGTCTTTCAAGTGTCCCCACAGAAAGAAGTCACAGGGGTTCATGTCTGGCGAATAGGGAGGCCAATCCACGCCGCCTCCTGTATGTTTCGGATAGCCCAAAGCAATCACACGATCATCGAAATATTCATTCAGGAAATTAAAGACGTCGGCCGTGCGATGTGGCCGGGCACCATCTTGCATAAACCACGAGGTGTTTGCAGTGTCGTCTAAGGCAGTTTGTACCACCACAAATTCACGAAGAATGTCCAGATAGCGTGATGCAGTAATCGTTTCGGATCTGAAAAATGGGTCAATGATTCCTTTGGAAGAAATGGCGGCCCAGACCAGTACTTTTTGAGGATGCAGGGACGATGGGACTGCAACATGGGGCTCTTCGGTTCCCCATATGCGCCAGTTCTGTTTATTGACGAAGCCGTCCAGGTAAAAATAAGCTTCGTCAGCAAACCAAATGCTGCCCACATGCATATCGCCGTCATCAATCCTGTGCACTACATCGTTGGCGAATGTCTCTCGTGCAGCAATGGTAGCGGCGCTGAGGGGTTGCCGCATTTGAATTTTGTATGGATAGAGGTGTAAACTCTGGCGCATGAGACGATACGTGGACGTTGGCGTCATTTGGACCGCAGCTGCAACACGGCGAACGGAAACCCGAGGCCGTTGTTGGATCACCTGCTGCACTAGCTGCGCGTTGCCCTCTGTGGTTGCCGTACGCAGTCGCCCTACCTTTCCAGCACGTTCATCCGTCGCGTTCCCAGTCCGTTGAAATTTTTCAAACAGATCCTTTATTGTATCGCTTTTCGGTCCTTTGGTTACAATAAACTTCGTCTTGTTGCAACAACACTGTGTTCTAGGCGGTGGAATTCCAACACCAGAAAAATCCTCTGTTCTAAGGAATAAACCACGTTGTCTACAGCACACTTGCACGTTGTGAACAGCACACGCTTACAGCAGAAAGACGACGTACAGAATGGCGCACCCACAGACTGCATTGTCTTCTATATCTTTCACATCACTTGCAGCGCCATCTGTTGTTGAAAATTGTAACTACTGTAATTTCGAAAGTTTGTCCGCCTGAAAATGTACTGTTGTCCCAAGCATATTGCAACAAACGGTGTATTTCTATCGCTGCTCGTTTAGTTTTTATTGCCATTTCAAATATACCAGTCATTTTTGAAACACCCTGTAATTGTGGGCACTACAGTGGAGTCGAGTGACAGTGAATTTACGCTAGCAAACAAGACGGACCCTGGAGAAACAGGCAGTGCCGTGGAGTCAGAGAGACTGGTGGAAGAAGGAGAGCATGGAGACTGCAGCAGCTAACACACGATGTGGCCAGCTGTCATTTTGACATTTAACTGGGATAGCAAACGGTGTTTCTAGCACCATTTTAAGCTTGACTGTGCGTTGGCTTATTCTGCAAGTGTGCAATGTGCTATTCATATGTGTTGTCGCTCTGAGTGATTTTAAGGCGAGGGTTGTAGTTGGGTTTTGTTGTAAATTTTCCTAAACTAGCGTTGTTGTGCAAGAATATTTCTGTAGCCCCTGCAAAGCTACTTTCTGTTGGTTGGAGCTGATACGTATACATGTATCTTAACTGCTGCTGTATGTATTTAGTACCTCTTTTAAACTGTTATTATTTTATTACTGTGGGAAAATTACTTTTCGTAAGTATTGTGCCATTTGCAGCTATTGACTCGTAGCCGGGGTGCAAATATCAACTTCCTTATTTATGCATATACTCTGCATCGTAAATTGTTATTGTCATAATAAAACATTTATTCAAAAACCCATGGTTACACAGCATCCAGCCTAACACAGTTCCCACGAAAATCCTGTGCTGCACAATAAATTCATTACATGACGTGAAAACTTCAGTCGCACAATTCAATCACATAGAACAACTTTGGAATGGTCATGCAGAGGCTAGCTTTGTAAGATGAATGGCAGTCACGTCACATGGAGCACACAGCAATGATAAATGACACCACAGTTCGTTGTATGTGTAGTTCATTTGCTGAGGGTTGCAAAAATCCGCAAGAGTGTTATTTTACTTGCAGTAAACTATCTAGAATGTCTAGTGCATAAGGTGCTCTGCAGCTTGTGGAAAGTTTAAATAAATCATATTAATCATTAATTGTTTGACATAAGTTGTTGCCCGCATCTCGTGGTCGTGCGGTAGCGTTCTCGCTTCCCACGCCCGGGTTCCCGGGTTCGATTCCCGGCGGGGTCAGGGATTTTCTCTGCCTCGTGATGGCTGGGTGTTGTGTGATGTCCTTCGGTTAGTTAGGTTTAAGTAGTTCTAAGTTCTAGGGGACTGATGACCATAGGTGTTAAGTCCCATAGTGCTCAGAGCCATTTGAACCATTTTGAACATAAGTTGTTTGTTGGTAGCAGTTTATTTAACAGAACTAGTTTCTTTAATGATAACACACGTGTTTGTTCTTCTAAAAAAAGCTAATACAAATTAGAAGTGGTGTTATATATTCTATTATGTATAACAAAATCATTTTCGCGTTTACAGCAGTTACCAATGATAATTCTGTATATATTAGTAAAAAAACCTTATGCTGATTACATATATTTACATACAAATCCCAAAATGCGTTGTTACATGGATACTACTAAATACTGTTATTGGCATACGCTAGAGTGCATTACCATACTGGAAATCACTTTACAAAGAACTGAAAAGTCACATGTGCATAAAACACTACTATGCAAACCATAAGTAACGCATTATAAGAAATATGTGTCTTTTGTGTAGTAGAGAGAGCCTCGATGGTGGGCAACGCCTGAGACTAGTCCCGTCAAATAAACTACTGCCTACAAGCAGCTTATGTCAAAAAATTAACAGTTAATATGACGTATTTGAAACAAACTGCTCTATTTTTTATGTGGTGAACATAAACAGCATACTACACTCATCCTTCATTCAGAACTGTGTTTCCTTGTACAATTAACCTTGTGTCAAGTGTCTTATACTTTCGAAAAGTACGTTCTATACGACATTTTAGTTTTTTGATTGTAATCTGAGTTTTCCTTGTTTTATGAGAACCAGCGTACTTTTAGGAGATAGTTATATGCTACATTACTAAGGATGGCTGGAATATGAATATGTGAAAAACAAGTTGTGTCAGAAAAACAGAAAACGATAAAAGTACTCGTAACAGTAGTGATATGGAAATATAATTGACATGAAAACGACTGATATAGACCTGCTAGCCATGTACCACATGTAATGGATAACTTACCCCAACTCGTATCTTGCTACCCTTGCTCACGAGATCCTTTCTCAGCCCTTCGAGCAGGACTTTTACGGCGTGCTTGCTGGCAGCATACATCGCTTTACCATCTGTAAGCTGCAGTGTGTGTCCTGCAACACTGAAAATTAGGAACCAGATTGCAACATTAGATACTAGTTGCAACTTCCCAGGTGAATTGGAAGTCAGTATGTGCAGCATTACTTTGGATGATTAATCTCAACTAATAGTTTAATAGTGAAACACACATGTGATATTTATCTGCCTATTTTGTAGCGTGCTACTTCTTCACGCATCTTCCCCATCTTTCTTACTGTTGCTTTGATTTCCTTACTTTCCTCAAACTGAAGATACCACATCATTCAACGGTGATGACTTGCTGAACTGTGTTTAGATTTTTCTAGGCAATGTAAATAAACTCCACAGTCATAGCAATTCATATGACTGACAGGGAAAAATTACGTGAACTTAGCTTCCATGTTTGCCACACATTTCGACAAACACTCTCGTATGCAACCTTGCACCATAACCTGAATGTTCATGTAACGATCTAACATTAGCTTTGCTTACTGCTGGGCCAAATGTTTCAACAGAAGTAAATTCGATACAGTGGAAGTATGGGAGCAAAGTTCCCTTTGATGTTATCTTCGTGAAAAATGTTCTCGATCTTCTTGCGGTATTAAACTGGGGTAGAAAATCGAGCTTCTTGTTATTACCCGTAATCACCTTCATCAGGAGTAACGTCTACTGACGTGCCAAGAAGACTGAGAGCATTTTCTCACACCATAGTCACTACGGGTTGTTCAAAAAGCCTCTCCGCAGTGCCGTATGATTGTTCTCCTGCCTGGGTTACTTCCCTTCAAGAGGACTCTCCCAAATCCCACTGTTTCGTTTATCTCAGCCAGCGTCTGTAGCATCGTTGGTGTGTGTCGTTACGTGTTTACGTGAACGTTTAAGTTTAGTTCCTTTGTTCGTTTGTTTCGTTTTTGTCACTGCTGACATGCTAAGCATTGAAGAACGTGTGTTTTTAGTCGAACAAGTGTTCAAAGATGGCGGCAAATACACAGTTTCAGTTCGTCAAACATTTCATTCAGTTTCCCTGTAGACAACACTCCCACATCGCGATACTGTGCGAGATTTGATTAATAAATTTCGAAGTTCGGATTGAGTGACAGATGCACTGAGAAGTGGTCGACCTAGCGTTTTGTCTGAGGATGAACTACTCGATATTTCCAATGAAATGTCCATGAGGCCGAACACGTCAGTAAGAAAACTTGCCCAAGAAATCGATATTCATGTCGGAACGGTCCACACAGCTGTAAGGAAAAAAGTAGAACTTTTCCCATACAAAGTCACAGTCGTGCAAGAACTGAAAAATTCTGATCATGGCAAGAGACTGCATTATTGTCAATGGTTCCAAAAATTTCGTTCAACAAATGGAAGGGATATTCTTAATGAAACCTTTTTTCACTGATGAGGTGTGGTTTCATTTATCCGAGTACATGAACTCGCAAAATCCTCGTATGTGGAATACTGCAAATCCATTGTGTATTCATGAGGACCCACTTCATTCTGTGAAAATAGAAGTTTTAGATTGCATTTTCCAGACGTCGGATTGTGGGTCCGATATTTTTCAACGAAACAATAAACGCAGTGATATTCTGTACCCATTCATAGGGTAACTTGTGTTAAGTGAAATACTGAACGGCTATTTTCAACAAGATGGTGTAACCGCGCATACAGTTCGCGTTTCAATGTCACTGTTTGCTGATGTTTTTGGTGATCGCATAATTTTACAGGGACTTTGGCCTCTACGATCGCCTGACCTAACACTACTTGACTTTTTCTTCTGGGGTGCAGCGAAAGCAACTGTCCATAAAAACCGTCCCAAAACTATCGATAAATTGAAAACTGCAATATCCACTTTCACTGCTTCTGTCACAGAAGAAATGTTACAGCTTGTATTTGGAAAGATGGTAAGACGAATTGAATTGTGTATTCAACAACATAGGGGACACTTTCAACATTTAATGTAAAAATCTGTAAGTGAAACTGAATATTCAATAAATCAATAACTTGTATTTCAATGAGTTTCATTTCGGTGTATTCACTGCGGCATACGGCACTCGCGGCTAACAATCATACGGCACTGCGGAGAGACTTTTTGAACACCCCGTATTACTGCTATGGCTACTTCCTCTCTCAATTTGCATGCTGATCGAAGGACCTGCGAGTGGCATCTCTACTACTGTGACTGGGGTTGCTTGTATCGTCACTATTAAGGATCCACACAACCGTGATTATGACATATCCACATATTCTACGTTAGTATTTATAACTAGTAGTGACTCAGATTTTTTGCTGTACTACTGAAGAATTGGCTGCGTAGACGATACACGATAAAGTGCACCACATAGTTTATTGTATGTTAATATTAATGGTTTTCCACACTGGTAATTGTTTAAATCCCTTAGGACCAGTAACAGAAAAACGTGAGGTGGAGAAGCGATTCAGGATCTCTGGTATGTTTTTTTTTTTTTAGTAATTTAATTGAAAGCTTTGTTGCTTTGGTAAAAATAAAATTGGTTCTTTTTGTCGTGACAGAATAAATTACTATTAATCACACCAGATTTGTCGCAGAACAGCAGCAACATGTGTAATTGATCCAGCTTTTAGAAATTCTATTACCTTTTAGCGGAAAATTCGTGCGGTACTCTCCGACGTTAGAAGACTCGTGGTGTTCCGTTCGGAGCAGGAGGCGGCTGTCTTTTCTCATTCGCGATATCGAAAATTACTAAAAAAAAAATGAACAGAAATTTTTTTCGGAGGAAGATCGCGCGGAGAAAACAGACGGAAGTTACATGAAAGAAACCTAAGGGACCAACTAATTGGATTTGTACGAACGTATAAACGGAACTGAAAGAACTTGGAATAAATACTATAACGATGTCGTCACGACAGCCTCCTGTTCCGACAGAACACACGCTGGATCATAAGCTGCATAAATCTTTTAAACAGGAAAGATTATCACAAGTATAATTAATGAAAATAAGGTTGAGAGATTTTCTTTGAAATTAAATAAACTTCAAAGCTTCAAGTATTATATTATGAAACGGAAACTTACATTAACATGGCCACCCATTGTGGCGGTGGAGCGAATTTTCATGATACACATCCTCGCTTGTTTGTGGCTACATATATTTTTAATCACTTAAACTCTTAAATTTACAATAAAATGATTATATCAGTATGGAGCACAATACTTTTGCGTCCGACTCGCAACACATTCACAGAAGAACAGCTAGAGAGCGGCGCGGCTCCCTGCAGAAGTAAATATTGGCAATTGTTATTTTTAAACATACGTGCATCGTTTTTTTTTTTTTACTGATCGATAGCAGCGTATAACAGTTTATAGCTATCGTGATATTCTGCGCTTTTCAGGAGCGCGGCAAAGATATCTGGTTACAACATTCATTGGTATATGTTAATATGACGCGAATACAGAAAAAAAACTTTTACATGTTAAAAATCGCAGTGATAAAGGCTGTAATGTCACAGATCTTAAGAAAAAGAAAGCGATGGGTTGTAATTAAACTCCGTCTGAGGCTCTGAAGGCCTTAGGAAATGATTGCAATTACAAACCTGGTCAACAAAATATATAACATTGGTATTGGGCCCGAAGATCTCCTTAAGACCACAGTGGTTGAATTACCAAAGAAATGCAACACCAGTCAATGTAAAGATTATAGAATAATTAGTTTTATACGCCATTTTACCAAGGTTGTGACCACAACAGTGCTGACACGAATAGAAAAGAAGCTAGAGGAGAATGTACGAGGAGATCAGGTCGAATTTGTACAGTCCAGTCACTTTAATGTGACTGCTGCCTATGTTCGATGTCAACGTGCAATAACCACTCACATGAGGTAAACGGCAGCACCAATAGCGGGGGAGGGGAATGTGTATAAAGCATGTTCAGGGAATGTGGAAAACAGTGCAGTCGTTCTCGTAATGTGGAAACGGAGCGATTTATCTGACGGTCAAAACGGCGTGATCACTGGCTTTTGGGCGAAGAATGGAAATATTTCCGAAGCGGCGAAGTCTGTAAACCGTTCGCGTACCGCCATGATTAAAGTACAGGGTGAGCACAAAGTCTTGCCCTGATTATAAAAATTTATTACAGAATAACCGTTTGACATAATAAGTTACATTTGATGCGGTTACATAGGTTAGTGATACTAATTTTTTATGACCACTTACGTTAATAAGTCTCAACGTGTGCTTCCTTGGTACCTAGGAGAATGTCGAGGCGGTATTCCAGTTCCCGCCAGGTGTTTCGTAACATGTGTTCTGTCACAGTACCCACAGCAGCTTGTATCCTAGCCTTCAGTTCGTCGATATGGCAGAAATGTTTTTGGAAGGGAACAGACAAACATGTGTTTGGTTCGCCGACAGGGAAAAAAATACTTGACTGGGCGACCGTTATGTGCTATTGAAGATTTTGAAAAATACAGGTATAGATTGGAAAGATAAAGGGTTGATAAAGCAACTCTATACAGGACAAAAAATGTTAGTTCGAGTAGAAGTAGATAGAGGTAGGATTGGAAGAGATAAATAAATTGTGATCAAGACTGTTTTTGATAGTAAATATTTGTAACAACGTTGATCACTGTTTACTCGCACAATCTATTCAAAAATAATTACTTTTCAATATGTTTCCTGAAAAAACAAAAGGATTTGCACTGGGACAAGAAAGAATTAAAACCACGAAGTACACTGGCAATATGACTGTGCTAGCAGGAACGGAGGAAGAGCTCCAGGTAATGACGGGGAGTATTGTAAGTGTTTTGAAGAATGTGATGAGAATCGGAAAGGAAGGCGACTCAATTACTATATCACTTCAAGAAATGCTATTAGAACAGGTTCAGTCATTATAATATTTGGGAAGCTTGATAACTTCCAGCAGAAGTTGTCCAGAGGAAATGAAACGCAGAATCTCCATGGGAAAGAGAGTTTTCGGGAGAGTTAAGGGTTTGCTGACAGCCGGAAGCATGCCTATTAGACTTAGGAAGAGGTTCGCCAAATATTTTGTGTGGAGTGTGATGTTTTATGGTTCTGAAATGTGGACAGTGAGATAGAAAGAACAAAAATATGTAGAAAGTTTTGAAATGTTGTTATAGAGAAGAAAGAAGAAAACGAAATCGATCGACAGAATGAGAAAGGAGTAGGTGCTGAGCAGGGTACGAGAGGAGAGGTACTTCATGAAGATGATAAAGAAGAGGAAAATTTGTTTGATGAGAGATATATTACGTGGGAATTGTCTACTGCGGAGAATTATGAAGGAAAAAAGTAGAACTAAAAAGAGGGAGAGGGAGAAAATGGTTTGGAATGTCAACAGATATGAAGAGAGGAAGAAGTTACAAGCAAATGAAGGAGGACGTCCAGGACAAAGAGATATGGAGGACGTCGAGTTGATGCCTGTGTGACAACAGATTTACTGAAAGAAGAAGGGTTGATTAAAGTGAAACTACAAAGGTTTTTTGTTGTTTTCTTTTCTTGCATGGACATCTTGTAGATTGATTGACATGTGGACTCGGAAATTTACGACGCTGCATTCAGCTTTCACTTGGTCGACGGCCGTTCATCACAAGAAAAGGCTCTAAGCTGTGCTACATCTCCTGCAACGTTATTTGTACCATGAAACGAAATTAATAAAATGTATGAACGATTGTGTATCAACGTTGAAGCCAGTTTTTGTTCTCATCATGGTCAGGTCAGCTATTTTGTTATTACACCACTTGAATTTCGCAAACACACTGTGTGACACTGTATTCTGTGCTGGTGATTAAACCAACTTAGAGTTATTGTAATAATAATAAATAATTCATTGAGTTATCAATACATCCTAAAGTGAAAGAAATTTATCTTTCTGAGGAAGTAATAATTAACTGACTGCATAAGCTGAAAGAAGTATTTCAAATGAAAGTTGTACAAAAAGTGGTTTTAAAACAGTTCGCCAAGATATACGGGGTCTGAAGGGTATCAGTGCAAATATGTTTTTATGTGATACCTAAATATGTACACACATCAGTATGTTGGTTGTTTTCTCTCTGCGTCAAACAGTCTTCCCACAAACACATCAAATAGCTTCCACTATGTAATGTTTTGCCTATAGTCGTAACTGTACTACTAATGTGACTACACATGTCAGTGTATGCTAACCATTTTGTGCCCATGCGTCCACACTTCAACATGTGACCCGCTGCCCAGGGGAAAATGAGGATTAATAGCTTTCCTTGCTACGTCTACTTGAAGGTACCAACCAACCTAAAATATCATAGCTATAATTACGAGGGTGAGTCAAATGAAAACCTTAAATTTGTAATAACAAATGGAAATTTCGCGCCGTTATCCTGTAAGTTTGTAAGCATGCTACAAACAGCGTGCAGAATGGCCTGCAAGTGGCAGCATAGTGCACATGCACACATACCGTCGCAGTATCAGTATAAACATGGCCGCCCCAGTTACGACTTGCACCGGGGAAGAACAGCGTTCTGTTATTTGGTTTATGCGTAGTGAAGTTGTGAAACCTTTTGAAATTCATCGACGAATGAAGGTTCGGTACGGTGATGCATGTTTGTCACTGCAGCAACTCTACGAATGGAGTAGGAAGTTCGCAAATGGTGTGACTTCAGTGGAAGATGCTCCTCGTCCAGGTCAGGCACAACGAGTTCTGACTCCACAGAACATTGCACCAGTTGAAGGCATAGTGCAGAAAAACCGACGAGTGACACTGAATGACAGTGCAGCATGTTTACAGATCAGTCATGGGTCAGCACACCACATTGTGCATGATGTGTTCCAGTTTCACAAAGCGTCTGCAAGATGGGTGCCACGTCAGCCGACTCCTGAAATGAGAGAACGACGTGTTGATGCTTGTCATGAACTTCTTCGGCGCTTTGAGCGAGAAGCTGATGGCTTCCTTGCAAGAATCGTTACTGGGGACGAAACCTGGTTCACTTTCAGCAACAGGAAACGAAGAGAGCGAGCAAGGAATGGCGTCATACCTCATCACCAAAACCAAGTAAGATTATGACAGGACCATCAGCACGGAAGGTTATGCTGACACTCTTTTGGGACGAAATAGGAGTCATTTTGGAGCATTGCATGCCTAGAGCGACCACTGTCACCAGTGCATCATACACAGATCTCCTACAAAATCATCTGCGGCCTGCAATCAAATCAAAGCGACGTGGATTGCTATCAGCAGGTGTCCTCTTGCAACATGACAATCCAAGGCCCCACACTGCACGTACAACGGTTGCAACAATCACAGACTTGCATTTTGAGTGTCTTCCTCATCCACCATACTCACCAGACCTTTCCCCAAGTGATTTCCATATGTTTAGACCACTCAAAGACGCAACGGGAGGAAAGAAGTTCCGTTCTGATGAAGAGGTACGCCACGCGGTGCATGAGTGGTTGCGCGGACTACCAGAAGAATTTTTTTCTAAAGGAATTTATGCACTTCGTAAGCACTGGACGACTTGCATTGAGCTTGGGGGAGAATATGTTGAAAAGTGATACAGCTTTGTACCTCTTCTGCACAATAAATAATATTTAAAAAAAATATTTAAGTTTTTCGTTTGAATCACCCTCGCATTAGTCTGCAAATGAATTAAATACTGATGCAATGTTGTCCAGGACATTGATCTCAGTCACCAATAAAAATATCTGCTAAAAGCCTCTCAAAAGCCAAGGTAGCTTCAAATATACTTTTTATTCAAGACGGCAGGTTTCAACAGTGTTAGCTGTCATCTTCAAGTCTTAAACATCTCTTTGCAGTACATATGATACGTACACAGATGTGCAACTGTGCACTGTATCTGTATCATGTGACAAGCCCCTGTGAGCAATATGTATACGGACATGGCCTTTTCGACGGGGTGCTGTGTGTTTTCAAATATTTCAGAGATGACAAACGTTACAATGTATTGAGTATTATCCACCTGACATCTTGTGCATGAGGCTCAGCGTAAAATGAACGTGTTTTACTACAAAAGGATGATTAAGACCTGAAGATGACAGTTAATACTGTTGAAACCGGTTGTCTTGAATTTAAAAAAAAAATATTTTTTGCTGCCTTGGCTTTTGAATAGTTTTTAACAAATAAAAATGATAGAAGGGTCCTTGCCACTCGTTTCTTATAGGGTGCCTAAAGGATGCTGCTTTCTCGGATAGCTATACAACAGTTCAAGCAAATCACATGAATGGTTTTTATTACAGTAAAGTAGATCGACAATACTTAACTTTGGTTTACAAGAACGTGTCGCAACCGATTGACAACATGCAAATAATCAATGTCTTTCATTGTAATGCAATGTCCATCTAAGCACTTGACATAAGACACAAGTCTCAGTATAACAGTCAGAATCGCGGCTCTATTATGGTGCGCCTCCTACTCCGTGGTTTCTAGTCCGGATCTGATGGTGCCGGACTATTACTGCCCGCATCTTCAACTGTCCGGCCGAGGCTAGCAGGAGCGGCACTTGTATTCTCTTCTTGTAGAGGCCGCTGCTGTCGTGGTGCGGTCCCAGTAAGCTCGCTGTTGGCTGACGCCATGTCTCAGCTCTCGCGTTCTTCATCTTCGTGCCCGCGCTTGTCGGTACGCTGGCATACAGATCGCCCTTCAGTACTCTCATTATGAGAAAATTCAATCAAAGGTATCTGCACTAGTAACCATTATATCCAGTATTTTCAAAACACTGTTTCATTTTTTTAAAATATGAATGATCTATAAATGAAATGTGAATGAAAGTGATTTAACTTCAGTTGACTGAACGTAACCACAGATTACACTGAAGTGGAAAATACTTGATTGCTAGCGCATAAATCAGCAGAGAGCGACGTTAAATGTTGTCACTGTCTAGCTGAGAAATGCGGATAAACAGCAACTAGATTACGACCTCCCCTGACAGAAACTTTTATCACCTCAAGACAGACGAAACTGCAAATAAAGAAATGGTAGTGTACGCGTAATAGTGCACGGTCTTAGTAAAGTTCAAATACATTCAATAGTCGTAACGAAGTCATCTGCACTGGGTGAAATAACACTACTAACAGAGGCGTCGTCCATCTATCTAGGAATTAAAGATTGTTTTTGAAATTGCATTAAAGATAATATTAGCACTCCGTCTTCAGGCCACGAGTGGCCTACCGGGACCATCCGACCGCCGTGTCATCCTCGGTGGAGAATGCGGATAAATTTCTGTTCCGACACTGACAATGTTGAGTGTTTATGGAAAAAGTTCAAGGCAGTCGTAAAATGCGTTTTAGACAGGTACGTGCCGAGTAAAACTGTGAGGGACGGGAAAAACCCACCGTGGTACAACAACAAAGTTAGGAAACTACTGCGAAAGCAAAGAGAGCTCCACTCCAAGTTTAAACGCAGCCAAAACCTCTCAGACAAACAGAAGCTAAACGATGTCAAAGTTAGCGTAAGGAGGGCTATGCGTGAAGCGTTCAGTGAATTCGAAATTAAAATTCTATGTACCGACTTGACAGAAAATCCTAGGAAGTTCTGGTCTTACGTTAAATCAGTAAGTGGCTCGAAACAGCATATCCAGACACTACGGGATGATGATGGCATTGAAACAGAGGATGACACGAGTAAAGCTGAAATACTAAACACCTTTTTCCAAAGCTGTTTCACATAGGAAGACCGCACTGCAGTTCCTTCTCTAAATCCTCGCACAAACGAAAAAATGGCTGACATCGAAATAAGTGTCCAAGGAATAGAAAAGCAACTGGAATCACTCAATAGAGGAAAGTCCACTGGACCTGACGGGATACCAATTCGATTCTACACAGAGTACGCGAAAGAACTTGCCCCCCTTCTATCAGCCGTGTACCGCAAGTCTCTAGAGGAACGGAGGGTTCCAAATGATTGGAAAAGAGCACAGATAGTCCCAGTCTTCAAGAAGGGTCGTCGAGCAGATGCGCAAAACTATAGACCTATATCTCTGACGTCGATCTGTTGTAGAATTTTAGAACATGTTTTTTGCTCGAGTATCATGTCGTTTTTGGAAACCCTGAATCTACTATGTAGGAATCAACATGGATTCCGGAAACAGCGATCGTGTGAGACCCAACTCGCTTTATTTGTTCATGAGACCCAGAAAATATTAGATACAGGCTCCCAGGTAGATGCTATTTTTCTTGACTTCCGGAAGGCGTTCGATACAGTTCCGCACTGTCACCTGATAAACAAAGTAAGAGCCTACGGAATATCAGACCAGCTGTGTGGCTGGATTGAAGAGTTTTTAGCAAGCAGAACACAGCATGTTGTTATCAATGGAGAGACGTCTACAGACGTTAAAGTAACCTCTGGCGTGCCGCAGGGGAGTGTTATGGGACCATTGCTTTTCACAATATATATAAATGACCTAGTAGATAGTGCAGAAATTCCATGCGGCTTTTCGCGGATGATGCTGTAGTATACAGAGAAGTTGCAGCATTAGAAAATTGTAGCGAAATGCAGGAAGATCTGCAGCGGATAGGCACGTGGTGCAGGGAGTGGCAACTGACCCTTAACATAGACAAATGTAATGTATTGCGAATACATAGAAAGAAGGATCCTTTATTGTATGATTATATCATAGCGGAACAAACACTGGTAGCCGTTACTTCTGTAAAATATCTGGGAGTATGCGTGCGGAACGATTTGAAGTGGAATGATCATATAAAATTAATTGTTGGTAAGGCGGGTACCAGGTTGAGATTCATTGGGAGAGTGCTTAGAAAATGTAGTCCATCAACAAAGGAGGTGGCTTACAAAACACTCGTTCGACCTATACCTGAGTATTGCTCATCAGTGTGGGATCCGTACCAGATCGGTTTGACGGAGGAGATAGAGAAGATCCAAAGAAGAGCGGCGCGTTTCGTCACAGGGTTATTTGGTAACCGTGATGGCGCTAGGGAGATGTTTAATAAACTCAAGTGGCAGACTCTGCAAGAGAGGCGCTCTGCATCGCGGTGTAGCTTGCTCGCCAGGTTTCGAGAGGGTGCGTTTCTGGATGAGGTATCGAATATATTGCTTCCCCCTACTTATACCTCCCGAGGAGATCACGAATGTAAAATTAGAGAGATTAGAGCGCGCATGGAGGCTTTCAGACAGTCGTTCTTCCCGCGAACCATACGCGACTGGAACAGGAAAGGGAGGTAATGACAGTGGCACGTAAAGTGCCCTCCGCCACACACCGTTGGGTGGCTTGCGGAGTATAAATGTAGATGTAGATGTAGATGTAAATGTAGGAGGGGCGTGGGGTCAGCACCCCGCTCTCCCGGTCGTTATGATGGTATTCTTGACCGAAGCCGCTACTATTCGGTCGAGTAGCTCCTCAATTGGCATCAGGAGGCTGAGTACACCCCGAAAAATCGCAACAGCGCATGGCGGCCTGGATGGTCCCCCATCCAAGTGCCGACCACGCCCGACAGCGCTTAACTTGGGTGATCTCACGGGAACCGGTGTAGCCACTGCGGCAAGGCCGTTGCCGCATTAAAGATAATAGATCAGATTAAAATCATTTGCACAGAAATAGCCAACAGAGTACTGCATTACGTTCTTTGCTTTATTGTGATGACAATGAGCGCATTCACTCTGAGTACAACAGTACAGTGTTTGGAATGAAAAACAGCCCACAGTTGCACTAGTAATCTTTATACTAAATTTTGACCATGGTTTCAACTATAATAATATATCCTTCTTCAGAAGTCACAAGCTTTTAAAAATGAAAAACGTTTAGCCCAGCGGCTGCCTCACGATCAATAAAAATAACTTCAACGGACATAAGCCTGTTTCGATCATAAGTAAAATTACATACGGCACTTTATGTCCTCCGCCACTAGATCTGTTACTAGTGCATTAGTACAACTGCAATTAGTGCAACTGTGGGCTGTTTTTCATTCGAAACAATTTCGTAACGGTTGCTGCTGTTGCTGCCATGATGAAAATAATGAAACAGTATACTGCCCTACTGCAACTCTACCTTACATTGACCGATAAAAGTCCGAGTTACAATATCCGGACAAGACATGTATGGCTAGTATTGGGTTGCTTTGGTTGATTTTGCCTAGCGTACCTTGTTCAGCTGTTATTTTTTTTAAACCTAATTTCGAATTGCTAGCCAGAAAATTAAATACTTTGTACTGGTGAGCCTGTCCAGTTTACTTCATTTCTCCATTCTGTAGTCTTTTCGTGTATGGATTATTTAGTACTGTTTTGTTTGTTAAAATACCTGTATTCTTTACGTGCTTAAATTCAAGGGCTTTACCTGAGCTTGTACGTGATAAAACCTCTTAGCACGGTGCTGGTGCTACCTTGCGCCTGTTGCAACAGGTGTTCACTAGGTGTGAGAAACACTTTCGGACTTCCTTCACACAGTCGAAAAGCTGTACGAGAAACATGTTACACAAGACTGCAAGCTTATTTAACTAAATAAATAACATGAAATGTTATTGAATAAAAGTGAGAGTACGATGTTGACACAGGACCGGCCACAGACCCACCTGTTGATGTGGATGATGAAGCCGTCGTCGACGCCCCTGCCCAGCATGTCCTGCACGGCCTCCCTGGTGCAGATGCTCAGACCCAGCACGTTCACGTCCAGGATGCGCTTCCAGTCTTCCGTCTTGCCATCTGGTCACCACAAAGAAAAGAAATTGTACTGCACTTCTGTAAACATTTATACAGTATCCACTAGCTCATCCAGCTGTAGCAGCAGACGCTATTAGACAGGCTTACTTTTAAAATACAGAGAGAATAGTTCAAAGAAGAGTCAAACAAGACATGTTCATGTCCGGGAAGAGAATAACGCTGTCAGGGGTCATGCATGAGATGAATGCCAGCATCTGCAGAACCAAAAGCCAGACATTACTTGACTCGCCGCACACAAGTCGATGGCCACTGTCGTCTTGCACCGCGTGCATGGCACATAATGGTGATCACGCCATGTAGATCCGGTGGATACGCGACTGCAAAACCTGCTTCCCATTAACTGTCACATACTACGTTGATTTGACGTCCGACGCAAGCGATTGCGGCAAAGTATCCACTCTCTTGGGCGTCGCTAGACGAGGAAGGAGAAGCACGGACATGATGTAACTATATTCAAGAAAAAAATAGCTCAAGTAGAAAACGGGCGCTGGGACATCTATCAGCGGCACTGGGGCAATGACTGAGCTCGGGTTAAGGGCCCTCATCAGTAGCTATGTGGGGCATGTCGGAGAGCGTCGCCACATCTTAACATGCGCCCTTACAAAGAGGGCTGTTGCTCGATAGTGGACGAGACAGAGATTGAAACCTCCTTTGTCCTTTGGGAAGGTGATAGACTCATAGCTGACTTTAAATGACAAGCCTTGACTCACAAAGGAACCCAATGCAGCCAAGATGCATCTGGCCATTGACGGCGGGATGGGGAAAGTATGGGCCACAAGCGAAATTTGCGATGTGATATAAACATTAGAAAAACAGGTTCAAAATGGTTCAAAAGGCTCTGAGCACTATGGGATTTAACATCTGAGGTCATCAGTCCCCTGGACTTAGAACTACTTGAGCCTAACTAACGCCTGCCGGGATGGCCGAGCGGTTCTAGGCACTACAGTCTGGAACCGCGCGACCGCTACGGGCGCAGGTTCGAATCCTGCATCGGGCATGGATGTGTGTGATGTCCTTAGGTTAGTTAGGTTTAAGTAGTTCTAAGTTCTAGGGGAGTGATGACCTCAGAAGTCAAGTCCCATAGCGATCAGAGCCGTTTGAACCATTTGAACCTAACTAACCTAAGCACATCACACATCCATGCCCGAGGCAGGATTCGAAACTGTGACCGTAGCAGCAGCGCGGTTCCGGACTGAAGTGGTTAGAACCGCTCGACCACAGCTCCGTCGGAGCATGTCCAAGGTTCGCAGTCATTGGTCATGGGGCTCTGCTCGGATCTGGCGTAATGTCCGCCTACTGTTAAGGGTCACTGATCGCTGCAAGTCGGTTGTAAAAGCAGTACCCAGCGCAGATCCGCAGGGGAGCTTCCCATTCACTGGGCACTCACAGCCTGTAGGCAACACGGAAGATTTGCGAATTTTAAGGACGGTGCCCGAAGCAGCGCCGTAGGACCCCACACACTCCAGCGCTTCCTGAACATCATTGCCGTTGCGCAAGTGTAGTACCAAGTCCTCTGCATAGGCCGCGCAACGAAAAGGAGTCATCCTTGTGAGGCGTTGGTAGCGGCTGCAAAGCAACGGTTCTATGGCGGGAGCATACAGGATCGTGGAAAGAGGGCATCCTTGCACCCCTAATCGTTGTACCAGGATGGGCGGCGTAAGACGACCGAAGTTGAGGATCCTAGATGTCAGGCCCCATTGTAGACGCATTAAGACCTCCACGAAGCTGTCTGGCAATCCCATATTCCACATCACCAGAGTCAGATAGAAACGATCAACCTTGCCAGGGGCATGAAATCAAGGAAGGTTAGGACACCTCTGATGCGCCACATCCGCGCAAGCCCCATCACGTCACGTTATCGACATTAGGCAGTCCAGATGTTGTCATTGCCTCCTAAAGAGGCTTGATGCTGGGGCATAACGCGTCGGACGGATCTCCTGAAATCTGCTGCCAAATGCGCGGCTAAAAATCTTCATATCACAGTTCAGGAGCGATATGGGAAGGGGAGGTGATAGTCACTGATGGATGTTCCGCCGGTTGGACAGTAATGAGCAATCCTTTGAGAAATTGTAAAATTCTAACGGGAGGCCGTTGGGTACTGGCGATTTGTGAGGCGCGGCGGCCAGTTTAGCTGCAGTGACCTCCTCCTCAGTCACGTCCTCAAGTAGTGCCTCTGTGCATCCCGCGGTAGTGTGCCACATGCAAGGTGAGGGATTTCTTCAGTCGTGTCTGGAGGATGATGGCGGTCCACGACCAGTTGACTATAGTGAGCATGGAGAGCACTTCCGATCACATGTTGTGACACAGCGACCATCGGCTAAAGCATGGATCAGCGTCCGTCGTCAACGACGACGCTTCGGTCCATTCCATCAACGGTGCCCTTCGAGGTGGCACCTCGTGAGCCTGTGATCCGCGCTTTTGCGCGGTTCGTTGGTTGGTGACAGGCAACTGAGTCTGGCATTGTGGAACAATGACGCAGGATGTGATGGTAAAAATCTAGCGAGCGCCGCTTCCAGGCAGCGATCTTCCTGCCATGAGCAATAAATGCCTTTCTAAGAGCCGGCTTGGCACATAGCAGCCACCATGACAGTGCGGTCAGGTAAACCCCATGCCGATGGGTGCATGACGTCCACGTTGCTTCCACAAGCTGTCGGCATTCAGACGAGTGTAGGTGTGTAACGTTCAATTTCCAGGAGCCTCGCCCATACCGTACTATCTGGCGCCCAAGGTGACTGTGCACATGGTAGGAAAAAGCAACAGGCCAGTTTCAGCAGCCGGTTGGACCCGAACAATGGAACACGAGAGGCAGATATGGCCTACACGGCTGGAGAAGTGGCTGGTACAGTGCGTGAAACTCGCACTATTGCTATGTGCATACTCCCACGTGTCCACTAATCAGTCGGCCGGGTTTGTCGAGCGGCTCTAGGCGCTACAGTCTGGCACCGCGCGACCGCTACGGTTTGAATCCTGCCTAGGGCATTGATGTGTGTGACGTCCTTAGGTTAGTTAGGTTTAAGTAGTTCTAAGTTCTAGGGGACTGATGACCTCAGAAGTTAAGTCCCATAGTGCTCAGAGCCATTTGAACCATTTTTTTTTTTTTTTGTCCACTAATCGAAGGTTGGTTATGACGGTGGAGGGCGCCAGACATAGAATGTAGTGTGGCAATTGATCCTTCGGCACCTGGACTCCGTCTTCAGGCCACAAGTGGCCCGTCGGGACCATCCGAACGCCGTGTCATCCTCAGTCAGCACACCGCCCTCCCGGTCGTTACGATGGTTTTCTGTGGCCAGAGCCGCTACCATTCGGTCGAGTAGCTCCTCAATTGGTGTCACGAGGCTTAGTGCACCCTGAAAAAAGGCAACAGTGCATGGTCACCCATCCAAGTGTCGACCACACCGGACAGCGCTTAACTTCGGTGATCAGACGGGAACCGGTGTATCCACTGCGGTAAGTCCGTCGCCTTTTCGGCGCCTCAGTGGAGGTAAAAGCCGCACTGTACATTAAGGCATCCTAGCGTCCCACACAGAGGGGCGCGACTGCATCTGCAAAGAAAGCGGACCATTTATGGCGTCGTCCCGATTCGGAGGGCGCATAGGTATTAACGATTCTGACGTCATGGAGAGTGAGCGCAGTGCCTCTCTGCATGAGGCAGGAAAGCGACGCCTTAGGCAGTTAGAATATCACGTAGAAGCATTGGCACACTACTGCCAGTGGGAGACTTGAGCAGTGTACCCAAAAGTGCCGACGGAATCCTCGACAGAGACCTCCTGGAGGAGGACAATGTCTATATCCGCCGGATTAAGCGTACCCTGCTACAACGCCAGTTCATGGCGCGCACAGATAGCAATGATGTTGAGAGTCGGCAGTCGTGTTGTAGGGTCTCCATGGCCGCCAGGATGTGACGTCCACTCCGCTGGCGGCCGTCAGGGGTCGACCAGCCGCAGCATCCATCGCGTTTTCAGTCACTGTGTCGTAGCCCTTCATCAGGACGTGCCCTTCCGCGGCACCAGACAGTAGTACAGTGTCATCCTCGACGTCATCAGCCCAGAGCTCGTCGGTACGGATGTCACTCGACGGGACGTCAGCTGTGCACCCAGCTGCAGTTGGCACAGCAAGAGGAACGCCACCCAGGACACTTGCAGGAGGGTTTGGCGCGGCCCCGGCACTATGGCATTGAGCTGTCGTGGGTGGAGCTAGTGGAACATTACCGTCCCACACTACGTCATCGGACATGTTGTCGTCATCTTCTGTCCCCGTTCTTTGAAGATAATGATCCAAGGGCGTACGGTGCCGTTTCCGGCGCTTCCATGGGGCCTTTTGTCGCGTATACGCTGTTCTGTGTTAGAATGGGAACGGTTGGCTATCGCCTCCCTGGTAAATGGAAAGAAGGCAGAAGTCAGTACAACGCGAGGCGTCAGATCCGTGTCGCGGTCAGCGGTTCTAGGCAGGCGAGTGTCTCCTCCCGACAGTGGCTCTGTTTGCAGCGATGTGAAAAACGTCGGGCCGGCCGTGGTGGCCGAGCGGTTCTAGGCGCTACAGTCTGGAACCGAGCGACCGCTACGGTCGCAGGTTCGAATCCTGCCTCAGGCATGGATGTGTGTGATGTCCTTAGGTTAGTTAGGTTTTAATAGTTCTAAGTTCTAGGGGACTGATGACCTCAGAAGTTTTTGTGGCGGTATTCGTAGCGACAAACACTTGGCTGTAGAAATGGCTTACGAAGTCACCGCCACACTTTTAATAGCGGCCGACCGGTCCGCTGGAACAGTAAACAGAAAGATGAAACCCCAAACACTCTGATTAAATAAGTCGGTACTTATCTTTATTCATGAAGATACAGAAACACAGTAGTGAACTCGGTGTCTACAGAAATCTGTCTAGTTCGAGTCGGAGCGGCTAGGTCAGCGTCGGCTGACGACAAACAACAACTCTGCTGCGATGAACACACAACTGACTAGCAAGTACACGATTCGGTGGCGAGTATACAACTGAGCGGCGAATACAGAACTGTCCTAGCGCTCGCGACTCCAGCGCTTAAGAAGCCAGAAGCCAGCGGTGGCGCGCGCAGACTTGCGGCGATTTCCTGTATCGCTGGCGCTGCTTATGCGGACGGCGTCCGGACTTTGATGCTGCCAACCTTTTGGCAGCGGGCTCGGGTGGCATTACTGGCTAGGACATAACAGAAGTTAAGTCCCATAAAACGTCGGATTAGTCTCCACAACGGTAGTCATCACCTGCGATGGGTCGCGTGGGTCGTGCATAAGATCGGCAGTTGGTGTTGTGACCGCAGTATTGGTGATAAGAAGAGCTGAGGACGGCGCAGTGGAGGCGGCGTCGTTGAGTGGTGTCTGTACAGTCCGGCGCTGGAGACAGTTTTGGCCGCAGCCAGCGCAGGTAAGGGGGTGTCCGTCATACATAATGGCGGCCCTGCATCCTCCTATAACCAAGTAAGACGGCACAGGCTTCAGCAATTCCATTTTCACCTGACGGACGCCGTTTGTTGCAGAATAGGTCTCAAAGATTTTCCATTTTTTGACCAGGCGACTAAGCACATTGCCATATGGACCTCGAATGGGAGTTCGAAAACCGTGATCGTACGCAGGCCGAAACCCATGAGGTCAATCACTACTTCATCTAACTCTCCGTCGGGGTGATGAAACTTGAGGTTTCGCTCGTGGCGGCTCACGAGTTTCGGTGCACAGATCTCTTCAGCGCGCATCTGGACTTATACAGCGTTCCCAGTGATGGAAACGCCAATGACATCCTGCGGATCCAGGTGAAGATAATCCGGTATAAAGTTCTCAATTTCGTAAGGTCTTGGCCGTGCATATACTGCGTGGTATGTGATCTTGATCACTGCCCGCCGGTAAGGCTTTGCCATGGCTCGCTCGTAAGAGGGATTCAAAACCGCGGCGAGAAGTAAACGAAAGCGCGCTCCAGCTCCACCACAGCCAGGATCAGCAGACGTCCGCGTATCATGGCTGCACGAGCCGAACTAGCCTTACGCTATCAGACCACGACTGATGGCCAGGTCTGAACTCCCACATCCTGTAAACCATGTGTCTACAAGCTGTACTCGTACATACTTCATGTATATTTTCGTACATGGGTACCTCTTACTTGAAAGTCGAAGACCTGTGGTCGGCGGATAAATACAATAGTTCCTAATTACTGTGGAATAGCATGGTAGCATCGTACTAATTTTTAAATTATTTAGTATTTTCAAATGTCCGTATGTAAGTCGTACAAAGTAATGCAAGGCGTTGCTCTTACCCGTAAGGCTAGTAATGGGAAATACACCAGCGTTGTTGATGAGGATGTCGACGCCACCCAGGTTGTCCTTGACCCACTTGAAGGCCGCCAGGATGCTGGCTTCGTCGCTCACATCTCCGGCAACGGCGTACAGCTTCCCTGGCGCGTCTTTGAGTGCAAGCTCCTGTTGTGAGGCATAAACACTTTACTATATAAAACTCGTCATTAATATAATATTTTGCTCTGCGTGTTATAAATAGGCTGATTAGGTTTTTATATTGGTAACGCCACGTAGCGCTCTGTAAGAAAATCACTGATTGTGCTGTGTGCAGTCTGTGACTGGTTTGCATTGTTGAAATATTTGCTATTGTAGTGTTTGGCAGTAGGATGTGAAGAACGCGTAGCGTTGCGCAGTTGGAGGTGAGCCGCCAGCAGTGGTGGAAGTGGGGAGAGAGATGGCGGAGTTTTAAGAGCGGACGATCTGGACGCGTGTCCGTCAGAAAAGGGAAATTTGTAAGACTGGCTGTCATGAACTATAATGACTTTTGAACACTATTAACGTAAATACATTGTTTGTTCTCCATCAAAATCTTTCATTTGCTAACTATGCCTATCAGTAGTTAGTGCCTTCAGTAGTTAGAATCTTTTATTTAGCTGGCAGTATTGGCGCACGCTGTATTGCAGTAGTTTTAGTAACGAAGATTTTTGTGAGGTAAGTGACTCATGAAAGGTAAGGTTATTGTTAGGGCCATTCTTTTGTTCTCAGCTATTTGAAAATCAAATAACGTAAGAGGTTTACCAGCACAGTAATCCATAAAGTTTTCTAAGGGGATGTTTCAATGTGATTTGAAACATTTTCGTGATTACATAAGATTACTGATACATATTTTCCCTGATATTTCTACATCGTCAAACTGACGTAATCAGGTCTGTATTCATACCAGCTGATCAAGCCTAAATCTGTATTTTTACTAAGCGATACTTGCCAGACGAAACAGTTGTACGAGGCTGTTTCGCTCCATCATTTATATGGGGCGAAATCTCTCACGAAGTAATCAGTAAAAGGATGGGCCATAAGTGCGACATAACCATCTCGACGTGCTCTGCCGTATCTCTAGTTATTGGGACTGGGTTCGGTAGACACATATGAAAAAGAGAAAGGAAACGCAGTCATGTCACCACGGGCGATGGAAGGAAATACTCTGCGGGCGATACTAATATGGAAACCACCTTATGAGGGAAATGGCAATGGAATCCTTTGACCATACCACGTAAAATTTGATCTGCATCAAAGTAGAAGGTTTTTAGCATCTTGCATCGCTAATCAATACAAAAATTGAAAAAAATTAATAAGAATCTGCGAGAACCAGTAACCATCATAAAAAGGCCACCTGTGACACTGATTCATTTCAGTACGATATCAGTAAATACCCCAACGGTTTCTCATGGATTACTTAAAAGAAATTCTTTTTGGTCAATGATCATTTGACTGATTTAATGCGGCCCCCCACAACATCCCCTCTGTCCCACCCTCTCCATTCAGAGTGACATTACACACAATGTCCTCAGTTATTTGTTGAATATAGTGCAATCCGGATTTTCCTCTAGAGTTTTTATCCTTTACAGCCCCCTCAAGTACCACGGAAATTATTCACTGACGTCTTAACCCATTTTCCACCATCCTGTCTCTTTTTTCTTCCTTTGCCGATTCTGTGGAGAAACTCCTCATTTCTTATCAGTCCACCTCTCAAATGCTCTTCTTCTCAGTTCCCCCTCGGTCTATGATTCACTTATGTACAAAGCTGTGCTCAGTAGACTATCCATGTCATTAACTATGCCCTGTTATTCTTTCTCTCTCTTATCAGCGATCTAACAGTTAATATTCTTTGGCCCTGAATTTTAATCCAATTCTTGATCTAACTTCTATTTCTGTGATTGGTTCATTGATGTACAGATTGAACAGCAGAGGAGAAATACTTGCATCACATCTTTTTAATTTGAGTGCTTCGTGTATAATGTACATTACCCCTATTCTCCGACAGTTTAGAATTATTCCTCCGAGAATTTCGAACATCTTGAACCATTTTACACTGTCGTGAACTTTCTCTATTTCGGCATATTCTATAAAAGTCTCTTGATTTTTCTTAAGTTTTGCTTCCATTATCAACCGTAAAGTAATATCTGTCTACTTTATGCATTTAAAGCCAAACTGATCGTCATCTAACTTATCCTCAACTTTCTTATGTGTATTATTCATTTCATGAACTTTGATGTATGTGGTGTTAAGCTGAAAACGTGATAGTTTTCCCCCTAACCTCCCTTGCGATCTTCTGGATTGTGTGTACGGTATTTGTTCGAAATTCGGATGGTTTGTCTCCAGTCACACAGCTTCTACCAACTTGAACAGTCGTTTGGTTGCCGCCTCCAAGAAGGATTTAAGATATTCCGAAGGAATTTTATCTATCCCTTTTGCCTTATTTGATCACAAGGGTTCGAAAGCTCTGTCAAACTCTGATTGTAATATTGAATCACCCGTGTCATCTATATCGATTCCCAGTCCTCCTTAGATCACACCGTTATGTAGTCCCTCTTCTCTTAAAGGCCTTTAACGTAGTCGTTCTACCTATCTGCTCCCTCCCCTGCCTATAACGGTAGGAATCCTCTTCCACTCTTAATGTTGAGTCCTTTCATTTTTTCTGTATGCTGAAACAGTCGTCTTTCTATTTCTTCACATTTCCTGCTACCTTTTCGCCTTTGCTTCCACGCATTTGCTGTTAATTTTATTCCTGAGTGGCTTATTTTGCTGCACATGTGTGTGTGTGTGTGTGTGTGTGTGTGTGTGTGAAGTGTGTGAAATCTTCTAGGAGTTAACTGCTAAGGTCATCAGTCCCTAAGCTTACATACTACTTAACCTAAGTTATCCTAAGGACAAACGCACACACCCTTGCCCGAGGGAGGACTCGAACCTCCGCCGGGACCAGCCGCACAGTCCATGACTGCAGCGCCTCAGACCGCTCGGCTAATCCCACGCGGCTTGCTGCACATAAAAATCTAACTGTTCTCACTTGTGGTTCTACAGGCGTCCGCACTTCCACCGAGCAATAGACGTTTTATTTAATAGTTGAAGTTGATGTTAACGTTGTCTAGTGGTTAACTTTCCCCTTGCTGAATCCGAAATGAATCCAAACAACATTTGATAACTCGTAGATTAACGAGACAGAGACTCACATTTGTGCTTTCCAATATAAAGTTGGTATATTCAGTCGATATAACCCAGCAACGCCACAACAGCACATAGAAATGAATATAATGTCGACAAACCGCCGTCTGGAAGCTCTCGAAGTGACTTACCTTATTTACCAACCGAAACGGTTTTTGGTGAAAACTAGGCTTGCGATAAATATTAGAATATTTGAAGACTAATATCAAACAAGCCGATAACTACGGTAAAAAAAAATACCTCATCACATGGATTTCAAGATAGAAATTCGTTTTGTTATTTTATTTGAGTCTGTGACCTATAGTGTAAAAACATGTTTAGAAAGATATTCATTTCTGATGCTGTCCTACTTCCTTACAGTAACAACAGAAATGGGAGGCATTAAAACTATTGTATGTGCAGATTGGAAATACACAATAAGAGATAGAGGGGTTGTAGTCTGTGAATTATGTAGAGGAATTGTTGTCAACAATCGTACTTTTTGTTTGTCGCATAATCAAACCAACGTAATTGAAAGTGATAAGTGGTACGGTGCAAGTAGTTGCTGTATCATTTAAATTTGAAGAACTGTCTGCCACTTACCTGTTAGTGCAAGTTTAAGCAAAGCGCGCTGGTCTGTGAGAGTTACGGTAAAGCAGGCATGAGTCAAATCCGCATACCGAATGACGACCGCTGTTGTGGTACACCGCCAAGTCTCAATGTGGGTTTTGTAACAGGATGTAACAGGTGGTGATAAAGTGCAGCTACTCACAAGAGGTCCAGTGTGGGCTGTAGTCATCGTATGGAAGTGAAACCTGGTAGATATTACAATGCATAAATGCGGAATCGATTTATCCTGGAAGAAAAGTAGTTCCAATTTTGGCCACTTGTTTCAAACGTGGCGCTGTGAATGCAAGGAAGAATATGTAGAAATGTTTCCGTATGTAATGTATTAGGAATAGAATGTGGACAGGAAACTCCAAACAATCAGAAAGACATAATGTTGATTTTCTTATTAACGCAGACTGTCAATCCTAAGGGCCCGCGTTCGATTAGTTTGTTCAGTATGAGCACCAGAGACATCTAAAGGTGCGTTTACACTGTCATTTGTATCGGCACATGTATGAGATACATGTATATGCGACTTTGCGACATGTATCGCGACTTGTATGAGTTGACAAGTATCAACCTCATACATGTATGAGCGTGCGTTTACACTGGTTGATATGTATCACTGTGCGATAGCTTTCGACGACGATTTGGAAGATTTCACATTTTTATGTGCTGGTACACTTGCTCTTTTGGAAGATGATAGGAAGAAAAGGCGGAGGAAGCGTAGATGGTGGCAGAGAGAGTTTCTCGCGAATTAACGCTAAAGGATGGCGCATACTTTAGAAATTATGTTAGGATGGGTATGGAGGATTTCCGCGGTTTGTTATCACTTGTGGCTCCTCTTGTGTCCAAAACCAACACAAACTTTCGGGAAGCGATTCCACCAGAGGATCAGTTGGCAGTAACACTCCGTGTTTTGGCCACTGGGGATTCCTCTTGAAACGAAGATTTCATTACAAAACATTTGCATTGTCGCGCGATTGCTAATGCCAACGTCTCACACACGATTGTCGGCATCCGTTGTCAACATTATCGAGCGAGGCCGCCGGAATAATAGCAAAAAATTGATATACGTGGCAGATGCATGAAAAAATTATAGAATGTATTACATACTCTGATATATATAAAACTTTTACCTTCACTTCTTGGAATAAAACTTGCACAATAGCCTCGCAAACACGAAAAATAATGTTGCATATGGCACTTTTTGATGTTCTATGCAGATACATTAACGTCGAAACGATAGTCGGCACCTCCAAAACTCAAACAGCCACCAAAGAGCCTGGTACTACGCATGCGCTAATCGTCAAAATAAGCGGCAGGCGACAAGACGACAGGAAATGATAGTACTGCGCATGCGCGAGTTCTTCAAATGTCGCTCATACATGTCGCGTATATGGCCAAAAAGTGATATACAAAATGTATACGCGACTCGAGGGTCCGCATACAAGTTCCGTGAATTTTTGTATGAGGTGATGCATCGCGACATGTCAAATTGACATGTCGCTCATACATGTCGCGATACATGTATCCCAGTGTAAACGTACCTTAAGAGGCACTGTGTCCGCATTTCGACGTGATCAAGGTTGCTCGCAGCAGTTCCGGAGGAATCTGAGCAATGTGTTGCTGAATACTGGCCTTCCGGTTGAGACCGAACGTGTCCCTGGTAAATGCACTATTTTAGATGTCCCAAAGCCAAAGTGGCATGAATTCAGATCAGAAAACGTCTGGAAAACCTGTGGAGATAAGCATTAAGCAGATCTTTCACTAGGTTAGCGACAGAAAGAAAGGAAGAATGGGCTGAACGTCCCGTCGACATAGAGGCCATTAGCGATGGAGAATAAGCTCGGATTAAGTCAAGGTTGGCAAAGGAACCATCCCAGCTTTTGCCTAGATGAGCGATTTAGAGAAATAACGGAAAACCTAAATATGGATGGCTGGACGCGGTTTTGAACCGTCGTACTCCCGAATGCGAGTGCAGTGTGCTAACCGCTGCGCCACCTCACTCTTTCATAAGATCTGTGGTTTCCACACAGTTGCGCTCTCCCAAAGCAGGAATCACTTTCCGTTCAAGGAGGTCTCGATAATGTGCAGACGTCACAGTACACCTGACAGGCCCTTGCGTGTATTCCCTTCAAAGATGAACGGACGAAGAATAAAAGTGCTTGTGAATTCACACCATACAGTCACATGCGGCGAGTGCAGTGGCTCTTCGTGCACAATGCGCCGTTTAACAGTACCCCAAATTCGGCAGTTCTGTGTATTCACTGCAGCCAATAGTGTAAAATGTGCCTCGCCACTCCAAAGAATATTGCCCAGCCATAAGTCATCAACTTCGACCCGTGCCAGAACTGAAGAGGAAATTCAGAACATTGCTGCACCGTCTGGATTTTGTACAGGTATCAGTGTAAAACAGACCGCAGAATTCCCAACACTGTTGACCATGGGATGGACAACTGTAGTGACACTGCGCGAGTACTATCACTATAGTCTGGGAGACGAGTCTTTGGTATTAACAGCTCGGTAGCGTCTTTCCGTTGCCTAGCGACCACAGGCAGGCAGCCAATGACGGCCTGACTTTGAGCGGGTAGCAAGGGCCACGTTGCTGCTCTGAAACCCGGTCGCTCGCGCTTATGAAACTTAACCAGTGTCTCGCGTGCAGGCGGTGTGGTCGTTCGTCGTTTGTCTGAAGTTGAATTCGCAGTTTATTTCGTTTTTGTTGTTTTTAGTGTTTCTTTGTTTATGTTTCGTTGTAAACAATGTCTAGTGCGGCGGGTAGTACCAGCCCAACACAAGAAGTGAAACGGAGGAAGAAAAGTGTGCTACACACCCAGGCCCGTGAATTCGTGTGCTCTGTGAGGGATTACTTTGAGAAAGAAAAGGACAAAGGTGGGCCCTTAATTCCTGTTGTTCAGGTTGTGAAGAGAACTGCAGCAGCATTGAAAATAAGTAAGAACACTGTTGTAAAGATAGGGAAAGAACAGTATAATGTAGATTGTGACGAGAGTGGCACAACAAAGCTGCACACACCAGGAAAGAAGCGACCGAGAAATAAGCAGGTGACAGCTTTGGACGATTTTCAGAAAGACGCTATTCGTCGTCATATATACAGCTATTATAAGAGAAGGGAACAACCCACTCTATCTAAATTACAGGTGTTGCTTCAGAAAGACGATCTTTTTAAAGGGAGCAAATTTTCATTGCGTACCGTGTTGAAAGACATAGGCTTCAGCTATTCACTGTTTAACGGTCGCAAAATATTAATGGAAAGGACAGATGTAGTTGCATGGCGGTGCAGATTTCTGCGCAGGATCATGGGTGTGGAATTCGAAAGTATAGTGTGGTTAGATGAAACTTGGGTCAATGCCAGCCATTCTCTACGTAGAGGGTGGAATGATGGAACGCCCGAGGGGACAATGGAAGTGCCTGTTGGCAAAGGAGGGCGTATTATTGTCTTACATGCAGGAACATCGAAAGGTTTTGTGCCAAACTGCTTGATAATGTTTCGGTCAAAAAAGACGGGAGATTACCATGAAGAAATGAACAGTGTAGTATTTCAAGAATGGTTCGAGACATCGCTTATGACGAATCTGACAAGTCCATCAGTGATTGTTATGGACAATGCGCCTTATCATTCCGTTGTTCACGATAAGGCACCAACCTTGGCAACAAAAAAAGACCATATCATTCAGTGGTTGAAACGGCGAAAAGCAGATTTCAGAGAAGATTTAAGGAAGGCGGAACTGCTCGAAATTGGGGCACAAAAGAAACCCCAATTTCCAACATATGTAATTGACGAGATTGCTAAAAGGCACGGGCATGAAATCGTTCGGCTTCCTCCGTACCACTGTCACTTCAATGCAATTGAAGGAGTGTGGGCGCAGATAAAAAATTACATTGCTGCAAACAATAAAAAATTCACGATCTCTGAAGTGGAAACTCTCCTTCCAGCAGCTATCAATAAAGTGACAAGCGAGACGTGGGCTAAAATTGTAAACAGCACTGCAAGTGCCATCAGAGAGGCGGCCAAAACCGAAGGGGTTGTGGAAGAATGCATCGAAAATTTAGTTATACATCTGGGAGAGAGCAGTTATAGTTCGAGTAGTGCTGAGGAAGACAATGTCAAATCAGATTCTGACAGTGATGTGAGTAGTGTTTTTCCATTACAGTAACTACAACGTAATCAGGAATGTAAGGAGGGAGTTTGCTATCGATCTACAACCAGATCATCATATTGTGAGTACTTTCTTCAGATTATAACTCTTAATACACTGACCAATTATTCTGTAGCTTGTAGTAGAACAAATTAATAATGCTAATACTTAACAATGGAAACCAAAACTGCTAATGTTCAACAACTTGCGAAAGTAGTTTTCATTTCAGTTGTGAAGTTTAACAAATAATTTTATTATGTTTCAGCATCTTAGATACTTGTACTAAATAGCTCTTATCAGTTTTCGAGTTAATATATTTCAAGCATCAACTTTAAATAAATTCACGCGTACCAATACGACTTGTATTTTGTCTCGCTTTTATTTCTGCTGCTAGGGAATGCGTGTAGCAGACAGGGCGCCGCGTGCTGTGAGCCACGTTCGGCAACAGCGCCGTCTGCCCGCCGGAACTGTCAGTACCAATCACTCGTCTCACGGACTATGACTGGGGCACGTGCTGCATGGTCAGCTGCAGCAACAGCAACCTCAACAATAACTTCCATCGGGACAGGACGCCTTCCTCTTCCAGGTTCCACACCAAGCTCACCCATGTAATCGAATTTCATTACCATCTTCTTTAAACCATGCAATGACATCGGGCCTCTCCTCAAATCTTTCACTCGGCGACATTTCTCTGAATGCAGCACTGTAATTGCTGCCGTTCACGTGAAACTATTTCGCTAACAGCGAGCGGTCTCCCTTCTGGAAATCCACACTGTTCACTCACGTTACGGCTTGTCGAACGGCATCGTAGACGTTATACTGATCATACAAACAGTGTACAATGCCAGGCGACCAAAATGGGAACCATTTTTTTCCAGTGTAAATCAGTTTTGTATCATCGCTCTAGAATATCTACCAAGTCACGCTGCCATATGATAATTACAATCCATATTGGATCTCTATGAGTAGCTCGCTTCATTTATATCCACTTGGTATCTTAAATCGGACTATATCTTGTGATCTAGACGATACCGAAACGGTAGCTCAGAGTGTTCTGTCAGAGCCCTGGCCACACTATGTATTAAAAATAAAAAAAACTGAGTAAATTTTGCATCGATGAAATTTGAGAGACTATCATGCAACATCCGCAGATAGCTTCAGAAGAAAAACGGCAAAGCAATGGGTAGGGAAAGAACGTGATGTAGCAAATTTAATTAATAGCCAACACGCCCAGGATCCCAGGTTCTTCACCGACTGCTTTGAAATTTTCACTCAACGTTGCAATCGAATATGCACATGTTCTGTATACCTGCTGAAGCGCAATCTTATAATATACTGACAGAGAAAAACCGCTACACCAAAAAATAATTAATTAGAGGAATGAAATTTCGGGAATACCTTTATCTAGGTAGCGTATTTAAGTGATTAACATCACTAGATCACAGCTTAGTCTAAGCGCGAGATAAGTCATTGCAAATTTGAAATGCTGGTACATCAATAACCGGTGTATACGCCAGACTGTTGAATGCAAGCATGCAGACGTGCATGCATTGTGTTGTACAGGTGCCGGATGTCAGTTTGTGGGAAAGAGTTTCATGCCTGTTGCATTTGGTTGGACAATACAGGGACGGTTAATACTGTTTGTGGATGACGCCGGAGTTGCCATCTCATGATGTCCCACATGTACTCGCTTGAAGACAGATCTGATGATCAAGTAGGCCAAGACAACATGTCGACACTCTGCAGAGCATGTTGGGTTACAACAGCGGTAATTGGGCGAGCGTTATCCTGTTGGAAAACATCCGTGGAATGCTGTTCATGAATGGCAGGACGACAGCTCTAATCACCACACTGACGTACAACGTTGCCGTCAGGGTGTGTGGGATAACCGCGGGAGTTCACCTGCTGTCATACGAAATCGCACCCCAGACCGTAACTCCAGGTATAGGTCCAGTGCGTCTAGCATATGCACAGTTTGGTTGCAGGCCCACAACTGGCCTCCTTCTGACCAACTCACGGCCATCACTAGCACCGCGGCAGACGCAGCTTTCGTCAGGAAACACAAAAGACCTTACCCTCCAGCGAGCTCTCGCCTGACACACTGAAATCGCAAATGTGGTGGTTTGGGGTCGGTGGCATGCACGCTGCAGGGCGTCTGTCTGGCTCGGAGCTGGTACTGAAACAACCGACTTGTAGCAGTTGCTTGTTTCTCTGGGGTACCAACTGTTTCTCAAATTGCTGTTTCACGAGCAGTTACCATGCGGTAGAGCCACACGCACAACACTCTCTGTAGTGCCATCTGACTGTCCAGAACCTGGTCTTCTTGTGACTGTACATTCTCGTGATCACCGCTGCCAACGGTCATGTACAGCGGCTACATATCTGCCAAGTGTTCTTGCAGTATCGTAAAAGGAACATCCAGTGTCCCGTAACCCTATTACACGACCTTGTTCAAACCCAGTGTAAGTGCTGATAATGACGTCTTTGTCATCTTATAGGTATTCTTGACTAACATCAACTCACCACGTCCAATCTCAAAGGTAAATAGCGCGCACGACCGTATCTAAAGCAGACCTGATTTGCATCATCGTAGTGACGCTACTAGCACCACTTTTGTGCGGCTGTCCCGAAGTTTGAATAGACATCATCTTTCAGTTGTAGAAACACGCCTACCAATTGTCATTTATGTCGCACAAGTCCTTCTTGGTGTTGCGATTATTTTTTTTATCAGTGTATGTAAATACATATTTAATTAGAAAGGGGAAACATTGTTATCAAAAAAGTACTTGATCTTATCATTTGAATACATAATGTCTGGGAATGAGTCCGTGATCATATTTTTGGCACTTTATTTTACAGGTCCGTCTTGATCACATAATTTTTTTACATTTAACTATGACCGGGAGGCAGGAAAAGCAAAGGAGAAATGGCTGACGGAAAAGTGTCACAAGATAGAGAAATTAGAGAACGAAGGAAAAAATGATATGGTGTACAAAGAAGCAATGGATTTGACATCCAGGGAAGAGAGAAACAACAATGGGCTAAGGGAAGTAGAGGCAGCAGACGGTAAAACGGTGAATGAAACCCAATAAATAATGAGAAGATGGGAAGAATATATAGAATGGCTATACGCTGCAGACCAAGTGAAGAAAACCTTAGGATAGAAGAAGATGATAAAGTTGCAGATGATGACAAAGGAAATGCAATACTAACTAGTGAGATTGAAGAATCTATGAAGGAGATGAAAAAAAAGAAAGGCAATGGGAATTGATGATATTTCTGCAGAACTGTTAAAGTCATTGGAGAAAGAACGGAAAAGGGCGTTGACTGAATTGTGTAATCCAATATACATGACAGGAAAATGGCTAAAGGACTTTACAGAAATTATCTTAATACCTATAGAAAACAAAAAGAACAGCAAAAAGTGTGAGGAACATAGATCAGTGAGCCTTATATCGCATGTAGCCAAATTCTTGCTGTGGACGCTCAACAGAAGGCTATATGGAAAGCTGAATTCCGTAATAGGAGATTACCAATTTGGTTTCATGCGAGGAGTGGGAACTAGAGATGCCATTGGGCTACTGAGAGTGATAAGGGAGAGGTACATGGAGAAGAAAAGGAAGGTGTATTTTGTGTTCATTAATCCTGAGAAGGCTTTTCACCGTGTCAGATGAGAAACTGATGGAAACCCTAAGGAAACATGGAGTTGACTGGAGGGATAGATGGTTAATTAAAAATTTATCTTTGAACCAGAGAGCAAGAGCTAGAATAGGTGGTGTGATGAGTGAAGAAATTGAACTGGGAAGGTGTGTAAGACAAGGTTGTTATTTATCACAAACACTGTTCAATATATATCTGGAGCAAATTATTAGTGACTGTTTTGATGGAAGGAGAGGAATTTGTATAGGGGGTCGGAGAGTGGAGTGTGTAAGATTTGTACACGACATCGTTGTGATGGCAGAGAGTGCAAGAGAGATGGAACAAATGCTAGATGATCTAAACACAAAATGAGAAGAATATGGAATGAAGATTAAGAAGAAAAAAACGAAAAGCATGGTAACTGGAGGAAAGGCGAGAAAATGCCGTCTGAAAATAGGGGAGAGCAAGTGAATAACTTCAATTACTTGGGAAGTGTAATAACGGATGATATGTATTGCTCAACAGAAATTAGGAAAAGAATTGCAATGGCAAAAGAAGGATTCAAGAGGAAACAGAAATTACTTTGTGGACCACTGTACAAAGATCTGAGGAAAAGATTTGGCAAATGTTACATCTGGAGCGTTGCACTATATGTACGGAGACCTTGACATTGAGGAGGAAGATGAAAGAAGATTGGAGGCACTAGAGATGTGGATATGGAGAAGAATGCAAAAAGGGAAATGGGAAGTCCGAGTAAGAAGTATTAAGAAGATTTGGAGAAGAAAGAAACACGCTGAAAGTCATCAGAAAGAGAAAACGGAAATGGATTGGACATTGTTTGAGGAGGGACTGTTTATTGTATGAAGGAATAGAAGGAATGGCGGAGGGAAAAAGGGGAAGAGGAAAAAGAAGATATCAAATGCTGGACAATATCAAAGGGGACAAATATTCAGAAATGAAAAGACTGGCTATGGACAGCAAAAAGTGGAAGAGTCTTAACCCATGACGCGATCTGCCGTAAGGCAGAATACCATACTACTACTACTACGACCGGTTTCGGCTACTGCCATCTTCAGATCTGTTACAAAAACAAAAAGTGTTTACCCAACTAACCTAGTTTGCTGACATTAAATCTGTAAAAGTCCTGGTGCTACATAAGAAAGATAAAATGTTTGCATATATACCAGCTATACATACCATAAAATATTCTGATGTAGCATCAACGTCAAACTAAACATGTAGGTACATAGTAAGTGCTGGTAATGATCAGAATGCGTCTGATATTTATGCAAGGAAACTGAGGCCAGCAGAAGGCACTATAACTAGGCTACATGATCAACCAGTATCGCAATTGTAATGGTTAAAATGTGGTATGCGTAGTAATTAATTAATAGGTTTAACAAATTCTGTTTCGACGAGAAGATTGTTCTTAAATATGCTAATGTAAGGATTAATAATAATTCTACAGCAGCGAAACCTGTGAAACGCAAAAGTGAAGTTCTGTGGATAAGGACTGAGATAAGGGAAGCATACGAGAATAAAGAAAAATGTAATTTGGTAGCATTCAGGCTACAGTTACTTTTAGGCACGTTACTCTCGCCATTACAATTCTCATGTATGTTCAAAGGTGTTAAGAGTGTAGTTGACAATGAACAGAAAACGACTGCAATGAGACATAGGAAGAAAATCTCCAGTTAACAGACGAAGAATAATGTAAGATGAGACGAATAGCGGGAAGGCAAACATCAATTTGCGGACAGTGCGGTTAATTCACAAACATAAAAATTACGGATAATGAAATAGATCTCCTGAATAAGGGTTTACATTTTCCTATCACTCCAAAATTGGGCCCAGGCGTAATCAAAAACACTACAGCGGAAGTAAAAGTTGCTTGTGACGTGGCTAAACTCAGTGAATTTGATGAAATGGACATAGCAGTAAAAACTAACAAATGTATGTCCAAAGTAGGTCGCTACGAACGTAAAAATTCAAAACATTTAGAAGCACTTGAAAGCGGGCTGACAAAGGGAATTCGGTTGTCTTAACTTATGATTGCGATTACATCCAAAAAACCGAAAAAAATAATTCTTGAACAAATCTGAGTCAGGTATAAGGCAAAAAATTGAAAACTATATCTTTTTGTTTCCAGATGAAAAAGAGAAAATTACATTCAAAATGATAAATCCATCCATTCCTGTGCTTCGTTCGCAAAGTAAGTTACACAAGAGAGGACAACCGATTCGGTAGATTATTAATAATATGTCATGCTCCAATTGCAGATTGAACCGGGAATGCAACAGGAAACAGAGCAGCATATAAAAAAAATTGAATGTCATGAATAGTTATGAATTTGCGGATTAGATTAAGGATGAACCAATCCCAGCTGGCGCTATATTGGCTTCTTTCGACGTTGTTAACTTTTATACTGACGTTCCAGTAAACGATCCGACGGAGACTTTAGGAAAAAAGTTGCTTACGTATAAGAAGATTAGTCAGGGCGAAATAGTAGAACTTTTGAAAATTTTAATACTTGTGTTATCTTTCAATTATTAAAAGTTTAACGATAAATTTTTTGTCAGAAGGACGGTCTCGCAATGGGCGACAGTTTGTCAGGTACATGAGCTGAGATATTTGTAAATGAGCTAGAAAATATGTTTTTTGATCAAAATCCTGACATCTGCGAAAAAATTGTTTATTACAGACGTTACGTAGACGACATCATACTACTGTACAAAGGTGACGAAGTAAAATACACGAGGTAGCAGAAAGAATAAGTGGGATGCACGAGAAATCAAATTCACAGTGGAACTGGAAGAAGAAGGTAGTATAAGTTTTTTGGATCTTATGTTAACTAAAAGGGATGGAAGGCATAAGATTAGCAAAATTAGGAAGACAACAGCCACTGACACGATTATAAATGCGAAATCCTCTCACCATAAGAAGCATAAATGGGCATAGTTCAGAGCTATGATCAACAGGATGCTAAAACTGCCACTCACCCCTAATGACGAGGTTGAAGAATTAAGTGAGATTAGACATCTAGTCAAGACAAACGGACAAAATGATCGTGATATAATGAAACTTTATTATAAACTAAAATCAAAAGTATGTGACAGAAAGGAGACAATGGAACGAGAGGATAAGAATTTTGTTGCTATGTCATACAATGCTGCATTTTCCGACAGAATTGCGCAGGCTTTCAGAAAAACGAAAATAAAAATTGAATTTCAAATGAAAAGCATAGCTGTTGTAGGCTACGCCACAAAGTTGGCAACAACAGCAACAAATATTCGGAATCTGGTGTCTATAGGATCAACTACCAAGACTGACTGGTTTTGTATTGGTCAGACAAGAAGGAATTTCAAGAGTCGTTTTAGAGAGCATACATATGACCAAAATAAGAGCGCTTTCGGTACACATTTGGACAGAGAGAAACATTCGATGGGAAACAGAGAATAATATGAAAGTGTTGCATAGGGCGCCAAAGGGACGGTTACTGATCTTACTCGAAGAAATGGGGATTTATGTGCACAGAAAACATCATCCGGAATTATTGCTGAATGAACAAAATGAGTTCAACCTAAATGCTTATTTTGATGTATTCAGAAATATACTGGTTTGAGCAGCGTCGAGCGCCCCAGCTGTCCTTTGCGCTGCCGCCGGCGACGAGGAGACTGGGCCTACCTCCGCAAGGTCCGCCGCAGGAAAACAAGAATGTCATACAGAGAAGCCACGATGTGCCGCCAGTGAGACCACACTCTAGATGTATTATCGACTATCGATTTTTTAATTTTTAATTAGTGGTCACTGCTTTGTTAATTAACTTACAATTACGTTTATGCGAATTGATCTGTCAGGCTGCAAGATTTTATTTTATAGGTGTTTTTAATATTATACTTTTTATACTGGCTTTTATACAACTGTTTGTTTTACCTTTACATTATTAATATTTGCACTTTTTACGTGGATTTTAATTATGGTCCAACTCCACTTGGAGTATGTCAGTACATGTTTTATCATTGTCATGTGAAGTAATTTTAATTAGTGACTACGCATACCACATTTTAACCATTACAATTGCGATACTGGTTAATCATGTAGCCTAGTTATAGTGCCTTCTGCTGGCCTCAGTTTCCTTGCATAAATATCAGACGCATTCTGATCATTACCAGCACTTACTATGTACTTACATGTGTAAGTGGGCTGTTTAGGCTTTTATATTGGTAACGCCACGTAGCGCCATGTACGAAAATCATTGGCTGTGCTGTGTGCAGTCTGTGGCTGGTTGGCATTGTTGTAATACTCGCCATTGTAGCGTTGGGCAGCTGGATGTTAACAGCGCGTAGCGTTGCGTAGTTGTATGTGAGCCACCAGCAGTGGTGGATGTGGGGAAAGAGCTGGCGGACTTCTGAGACTGGATTATCTGGACGTGTGTCCATCAGAGACAGTAAATTTGTAAGACTGGATGTCATGAACTGCTATATATATTATGACTTTTGAACACTATTAAGGTAAATACATTGTTTGTTCTTTATCAAAATCTTTCATTTGCTAACTACGCCTATCAGTTGTTAGTTCCTTCAGTAGTTTGAATCTTTTATTTAGCTGGCAGTAGTGGCGCTCGCTGTATTGCAGTAGTTAAAGTATTGAAGATTTTTATGAGGTAAGTGATTCATGAAAGGTGTAGGTTATTGTTAGTCAGGGCATTCTTTTGTAGGGATTTTTGAAAGTCAGATTGCGTTGCGCTAAAAATATTGTGTGTCAGTTTAGTGTTGATTAGAACAGGTAAAGAGCGAAATGTCTGAGTACGTTCAGTTCTGCTCAGCTGTTTGAAAATCAAATAATGTAAGAGGTTTATCAGCACAGTAATTCATTAATTTTTGTAAGGGGACGTTACATATGGTAAGTATAGCTGGTATACATGTAAACATTTTATGTTTCTTATGTAGCATCAGGACTTTTGTAGATTTAGTGTCATCAAACTAGGTTACTTTTTACACACATTTTGTTTTCGTAACAGATCTGAAGATGGCAGTAGCCGAAACCGGTCATAGTAAAATGTAAAAAATTTATATGATGAAGACGAACCTGTAAAATAAAGTACTGGATCGATTTACTTCAAATTTTTACTCGACGCTCTAATGAACATTTGGATGGGCACACGCTATATATCGTTTTAATGTATACAATATGTAAATATATATGTAATGTATAAAGGGAATCATCTTTACCAACAATGTCGATAGGTTGTTGACTGATTTATTTGAAAATTTTACAAGTTACTCTAATAAACGTTGTGGTAGACATAGTCTATTTATTTTTTAATATGTGTAATACATGAATGAATATAAAATATAGAATAGGAAAAGTTGTTAGCAAACATCTCGAAAAATTGTTGAATATTTTACTTCAAATTTTTACAGGACGCTCTAATAAACATTCATATGCACATAGCCAACATTATTTTTTAAACAACAACGTATAGATTTCCGTTAAAACTGATTGTAAGAAAGAAAATGCAGTGCTTTGAATGTGTGCGGTCGTGTTTTCTACCCCACAATCTTTTTAACGACGACAGTAGTACATTTAAACTATTAGAAATATTGTTTCTCCCAGACATATGCATTCCCACTATATACATTTATAGACAAATATTATATATAAATCCATTTGCTGTTTTGATTTCTTCCTCACGATTAGTTTTCAAAGAAAAAGGAAAAGTTGTATTCGTAGCTTGTCAATTTACAATTAGAATACTAGTACGAAATAAGAATTTGCACTAGACAACATGAAGGGGGAGATGGACAGAGAGACGGGAAAGAGAGATGGACAGTGAGAGGTGAGGGGGACAGTTTTATGGACAGAGAGGACGGAAAGGATAAGGAGATGGTCAAAGAGAGGCGGGGAGGAGATGGACAGAGAGGAGGGAGACAGAGTTTACGACATATATCCAAATCGCATAATTATTTAGCAATTTCGAAGCATTGTTAGGTTCGCTAGTTTTGAATAAAAATCATCTGAAACGGCAGCCAAAGATTACCGGTATAAGGAGTCACCTTCGTTCTGCCAAAGTCCTCGTTAAAGAGGGCAAAGGAACAAACAGATGTTGAACGCACTCTCTAGCCATTGGGGTGGGAAACTGTTCCTAAAAGGCCGGAGAAGCAGTAACGATCAGCGACATGAGGTAACAGAAGACAATAGAAACCACTGTATTAAAAATACACAATGTGTATCCACAGGAAATATACCTTGTACTTGAAAAATAGTCTTGATGTTCTGTCCAGCAGCAAAAGACTCCGGACTAGTCCTCCATTCGGGACTGCCAAGCAGGAGGTCGCCATGAGAAAAGATTCGATTACAATGAAAGGCCAACGTTCTACCATTGGGGCGTGGAAGTTAGAACATGGTACAGAAGCAAGAAATTCTGAAAGAGTAAAGTTCAGACGCCCAGTCTATACGGTAGTGAGTGTTAGTGAAGTGAAATGGAAATGGTCAAACGAATACAGTGTTACGGCATAAAGTCAAGCGAGGGCGCGCCAGTCGGGAACGATAGAGAAGAGAAGGCTGTGAGAAGGCGTCAGCCAATCGCACGCTGACAGACCCCTCTCCAGGACGACAACGCGACAACAGTGGCTCCTATGTGAAGAGGACATAAGTGCCGCGACGGATTGGTGACGCCCCAATTCAATAGTAGCTTCAAGACTAGCGGCTTGGATAGAAGCGTCAACTCTAATTACTTTCTGTGTAATCTCTACGTAGCTTGGAATTGTATATAATGAAGAAGCTTGTTTATCTCGAATGTCGCCCTTTGCTTGCGACACTTCTGTATAATTGTCGGAGATAAGTGTTGTCTCTTTTTATTTTGTAATAAAAACTATCAATACGATTTGTTTGAGTGTTGTATAGCTATCGGAGTAAGAAGGTTTCCTAGACCCCCCCTATTTGACAACGATCAGGAAGACATAAAATATAGGGTACTATAAAACAGCAGCAGAAAATGGTACAAAGGGAGTAGAACTCGTTATGAATAGCACGGCAGGCCAGAGAGGGAGTTTCTGTGAACAGTTCAGTGATATGGTTGTCCTCCACAGAATAGACAGGAAAACAAACTCAAACAACAGTAGTTCAGGTATACATGTCGACGTCACAAACAGAAGGAAAAGAGACAAAGAAGTAAATATGTGGATTTGAAAAGGGTACTTCACTAAGTAAAGGGAGAAGAAAATCCAACAGTCATAGGGATTGGGACGTGATGATAGGAAAATAAATAGAAGACCAAGTTATGGGAGAAAGACTAATTGAGTTCTAAAAATCAGTTATTACTCGTAATAGCAAATACACTAATCAAAAAGCACAACAAGAGGTGATATACTTTGAAAAGACCCACAGACACAGGGGGATTCTAGCTGGGTTACATCAACATCAGAGTTTCCGAAATCAGATATTGAACTTGAAGGCCTATACAGGATAGAATACAGCCAGTAAACCAAAATTTAAGAGAATAGTCTGGAAGAATCAGTGTGGAAGGAAGTGGGATGCTGGGGTACTGAGGAATGATGGCGTGTGTTTGAAATTCTGGAAGGCTGTTGGTACTGCGATAAAGCATAACACAGTAGGCTGTTCAGCTGAAGAGGAATGGACATCTCTAAAAGGGCAATCACAGACGTTTGCCAAGAAACATGTGTAACAGAAGAAATATTTCAACTGACCGTCGAAAAAAGGAGGTAAAAAAAGGTTTAGGGTTGGATTGTGTTGTCTGGGGAAGGAGACCAGACATCGAGGTCATCGGTCTCATTGGATTAGGGAAGGACGGGGAAGGAAGTCGGCCGTGCCCTTTCAAAGGAACCATCCCGGAATTTCCCTGGAGCGATTTAGGGAAATCACAGAAAACCTAAATCAGGATGGCCGGACGCGGGATTGAACCGTCGTCCTTCCGAATACGAGTCCAGTGTAAAGGTTTAGGAAAAAGAAATACAGCAGTATAAGTCACTTAGGAATGGGATAAATAGAAAGCGAAAGGAATCCAAAGCTAAATGGTAGCACGAACAATCGAAAAAGGAGATGTAGTCTGGATACAGATTCACCACATAGGTAAGTCAAAACAACCTTCAGTGAACCTAAAACTACGGGCATCAACATTAAGACCAATGGGAATTTTATAGTCGTTTGAGGCCTCTACAAGAGGGATGACTAATCTGAAAACTTTGTAAAAGAAGAAATAGGAGTCGAGGTAGAAGACACAGGGGATTCGGTATGAGAGTTGGAGTTAAGGGAAATTTGCAATACCTGCTATCAAATAAGGAGAAGGGATAAACATCATACTTTAAGAATTTCAAGAAACGTTAGGGGAAGTGGCAACCAAATGTTAATTCAAGTTGGTGTGTACTGGCTATGAGACTGGAGACATGATATCAACTTCCTGATAAATATCATCCATACAATGCCAAACATAGCATGGACAGATAAGTCTGAGAACCATCCCATAACGAACTTGACGTCTACTGCATCCAAATGGCTGACAAGAATACGTCCAGTAGAGTAGGGTTTGGGAATGGTAACATACAAGAGTGGCAGTTCTGGCGTTGAACTTGACAGTGAATGCAATACTTAATAAAAATCAAGGCAAGTTCATTGAATATGTAGACCTAGAAAAAGGGTTCAACAATGTAAAATTGTGCAAGATTAGCCACGAAAATTCTGCTAACATCAAGTATAAGTCTCAACATGAGGAAGAATTTTCTGAGAATGTGCGTCTGGAGCGCTACATTGTAAGGTAACGAATCCCCATTGAATATGAATTCGTAGATAATGTCGCTTTCCTCCAGAGGTACTTTTGCGCTCTCTAAAACGTACTTTGCTTGTCCAAGTTCACATGCCTGTACTTTGGAAGCATTCCCTACCTTACTTTCCTTCAAATTCTGTTTTGGAGCCCACAATTCCCACACTTGCCAACTGCACTGTTCCCAAACCCTGCACTGCTTGCGTGCCCCGCCCACACTCTTCAAGGCCGACTGCTTCTCCACCCTGGCCAAGGTAGGTTGCCTGAACTCTCTGTCAGCTGTGTTACCTGGCCAACCAGTGGACCACTTGTCCCCATGTGTGCCTCCTTCACACCTTCAATGTCAGCTGGGGCATAACCATTTCACACTTCACGACCTTGCAAAATGTGTGATATTCACTGCAAGATTTCCTCTAAATGTGGAGATCTTGGACCTCACTGTCTCTGGCGTCCCCTCTCAGTGGCCCCCGTTTGGTCACACATTGCATGAGTCTGAACTGCTGCTGCAACCACGCTTAAGGCGCAACTGCCTACCACCACCCAACCCGAGTCTGGGCATTGTTGTTCCCGCCATCTTGTGTATGTAACATCCGTCCCATTCGTTACGCACTAGTCAGATTCCTTTCAGAGTATGCTGATACAGTAGCTCCACAGGTAGCAACCATATACAACCGCTCGCTTGTATGTAGATCCGTACCCAGAGACTGGAAAGTTGCATAAATCGTACCAATATCCAAAAAAGGAAACGGGAGTAATCCGCTGAATTACAGACTCCTACCAATAGCATCGATTAGCAGTAGGATTTTGGCGCATATCCTGTGCTCAAATATTATGAATCATCACAAAGAAAATGATTTATTGATAAATAGCCAGCACAGTATAGTCTGAACAGTGATTCTCGACGGATTTTCATCTGGCGTGAACCAGGAACCAGATACCAGCCCCTTAATGTCCTTAAAAGGGACCTGTATGGAGGTCGTGGTTTGATGGCGTGGGGTGGGATTATGATTGGTGCACGTACACCTCTGCATGTCTTCGACAGAGGTCGGGTGTATCGGGACAGGACGTCATTTTGCACCAGTATATCCGCCTTTTCAGGGGTGCAGTGGTTGCCATCTTCCTCTTGATGGATGGTAACGCACGGTCCCACGGAGGAGGAGTACCTTGAGACAGAAGATATCAGGCGAATGGAGTGGCCTGCCTAAACCCCATCGAGCACGTCTGGAATACTCTCGGTCGACGTATCACTGCACGTCTTCAAACCCCTAGAACACTTTAGGAGCTCCGACAGGCACTGGTGCAAGAATGAGAGGCTATACCGCAGCAGCTGCTCGACCACCTGATCCAGAGTATTCCAACCCGTTGTGCGGCCTGTGTACGTGTGCATGGCGATCATATCCCATATTGATGTAGGGGTATATGCGCAGGAAACAGTGGTGCCTTGTAAAACGTGTGTTTTGGGACGATTTTCTCAATTTATCACCAACACTGTGGACTTACAGATCTGTGTCGTGTGTGTTCCATATGTGCCTATGCTATTATCGCCAGTACTGTGTAGTGCCACGTTGTGTGGCACCACATTCTGAAATTATCCTTAATTTATGAGCATGAGTGTACATAAACGATTTCGGAAACAATCTGAGGAATTTTCTTGGAGTGTTTGCAGATGATACTGTCATTTGCTGTCATGTGATGCCATCAGATGATCATAATGAATTGCAAAAATATTTAGACACGATATCTGTATTCTGCGAAAAGTGGAAATTGACTCTAAATCATGAGAAGTGTGAGGTCGTCACATGAGCACTAAAAACAATCCTTTAAATTTAAGTTACGCGATAAATCACGGAAGTCTAAAGACTCTAAGCTCAATTAAATAGTAAGGGATTACACCTGCGAATATCTTAAATTAGAACGACGACATAGATAATGTTGTGGACAAAAAGCAAACCATAGACTGCGATTTATTGGCAGAACACTTAGAAAGTGTAACAGGTTTACTAAAGAGATTTCTTGAACCACGCTTGTCAGCCCTCTTCTGGAGTATTGCTGTCCTTTGTGGGATCTGTGTCAGATAGGATTGTTAGAGGACATCGAAAAAATTCAAAGAAGGACAGCTGGTTTTGTATTATCGCGAAATATGGGAGAGTGCCGACGATGTGATACACGAGTTGGGGTGGCAGTCATTAAAACAAAGGGTATTTCGCTAAGGCAGGGCCTTCTCATGAAATGTCAGTCACCAACTTTCTCCTCATTATAGAAAAGTATTTTGATGGCGCCCTGGTTCATAGGGAGAAGTGATCATGATAATAAAATAAGAATGTTCATTTTTCCTGTGCGCTGTTCGAGAGTTGAACGGTAGAGAAGAATCTTAAAGATGGTTCGATGAATCCTCTGTCACGCACTTAATTGTGAATTGCAGAATAATCATGTAGATGTACATAGTCTCTGGAAAAACCCACAGAAAAGAATTAATATTCAGTGGGGATTCGTTGAGATACAATGTAGAGCTATGGTAGTATGTTAAGAGATAGACTAATAAAGTAAGGCATCTCTGAAGTACTCGAGAGACAAGGAAACGGTGTCTTATTTCCAGTATCGATGAAAGGCTACTCATGATGCCCACCTCACCATGGTAGAGATGGGACAACGTTTGTGACAGACGGCTAACGAGCACAGGGACCGAATGATTCCCAGTACAAGGAATCGCACTCTACCACGTACCAACGGCCACTTTGGTGGTCGAATAAGCTGGTAGTGATCTAGGGCACCCTCTAACACTTAGAAGGAGAAATCCCTCCTAAAGATGGAAGATCCCTTCACGGCATAGGATGTGGAAGGCAAGAGTAAACCACCACATTAAAGATCCGGAGGGATTCCAAAAAACAGCAGTTCTGTTTCATTTAAGAAATGAAAGTGAAACGTTCCCTTGAAAAAGCTCCTGGAATAGTCCCACATTAGAATCTCCAGGAGGCGACTGCAGAAGTCTGTGCTTCCAATAAAATTGAGATTATGAAGAATACAAGGAAACACATCGCAAAATGGAATGTCTGAACATTTCTGAGGTGCGGCAAGCCAGAGAACATTTAGCTGGAAATGATAAGAATGAGGCTTGACATACTAGGAGTGAGTGAGATGATTTGGACAGATGGTGGAAACTACTGAGTTACACACACTGGGTGCATACAGGAACGACCGAGAGAAGGAGGGGTTGTTGTGGTTCTTTGCAAGGAGCCGGTTACCACTTACTACTTGTACAACTGGACAGAAACCCAAACAAGACAGTGACAATCCAAGTATACGTGCTGACATCAACCCATGATGAAGAAGAAGAAGTGGAAACAGTGTACAGTGAGATAAAAGGTGGTACAAACATTGACGAAGGACAACACAACCTTATCATCCGGGAAACTGGAATGCATCATTGGGAGAAGGCAGAGGTGGCACTATAGTGAGACTTTGGGCTCGGAGAAAAAAATGAAGGAGCAGATAGATTAGTGGAATTCTGTACAGAACATCAGCTAGTAATATGTAACACCATTCACGGAGGAGGTATACATGGAAAGCTCCCGGAACAGGAAGATATAACAGATTGACTTCATTTTAGTTAGGCAAGGATTCCGGAATGAAATAAGAGACTAGAAGCTATCCAGGCCCCGACATCGATAGCGCCCATAACATAGTGATGCGAGGATGTGATCTGAAATTAGAAAAACTTAAGAAATGAACGTGTGAGAAATGGGGTCTGAATAAACTAAAGTATGGTATGATTCGATCGACATACGAGGAACAAAGAAACATGGCTACAGTCATGAACAACACCAGAAATTTTGAAGCAAGATGGGAGTCCTTGAAAAGCAGTATCCTACCTGCAGCAAACGAAATAGTTGGGATACAGAAGGCAAAGCATAATAAACAATGGATAATAGGAAGCATAGCAACAAAAATTAATTTAATTCGTAACTTGAAACAAGCCATCACTGAGGTAGGTCAAAGGCAATATAGAGCATTGAGGAATGCAATCAACCCGTGAGTCAAAAAAGGTTAAACAACTACTCTTGGAGGAACAATGCAAAGAGGTGAATGAAGCGAACAAGGTAGGAAGACTGATATCTGCCTTTACATCAATTAAACAGTTCTTTGAAAGCAGACAAATATAATGCATTGGAATCTATGATGAAGATGGCATAGTATTAGATGAGCAGAAAGACGCAGGGGAAGGGTGGAAACAATACCCTGAAAAACTTTATGCAGAAAATAATGAAGACCTGGAAATGAGGTAATCGATCCGGAAGAAGAGGGAGATTATATCTTGCGCAATAAGTTCAACTTTGCAGTCAGGCAGTTAAAACCTGGGAAAGCCACTGGGTGATAGTATAGGGCAGAACTCATCGATGCTGCTGGAGAACAGCTACATGAAGAACTGTTCCATCTCATATATTTTATATACGAAACTTTGCAGCTCCCAACAGACCTTATAAAATATATCACAGGGCCAATACCAAAGAAAGCATCTGCAAACAGATGTGAACAATATGGGACCCTCAGTTTGGTAACATACGAATCCAAGTTCTTGACCTCTATCTGGCCAGGAGGACAGAAGGCAGGATAGATGCAACGATCACAAACGACTAGTTTGACTTTATTAGTGGTGTAGGAACACGAGAAGCAATAGTCGGCCTACGATTAATTCTTGAGAAAAGACTAAAGAAGGGTCAAGAAGCATATATGGCCTTCATCGACTTAGAAAATGCATTCGACAGGGTAGACTGGCGACAGCTTTTTCAGTTGCTGAGAGCGACTGGCATGAGTTATAAGAATACAAGAGTAATGCAGAGATTGTTTAGAGAAAAAGTGGCTTTGATAAGGTGTGTGGAACAATATGGTTCAAATGGCTCTAAGCACTATGGGACTTCACATCTGGGGTCATCAGTACCCTAGACTTAAAACTACTTAAACCTAACTAACCTAAGGACATTACACACATTCATGCCCGAGGCAGGACTCGAACCTGCGACCGTAGCAGCAGCGCGGTTCCGGAATGAAGCGCCTAGAACCGCTCGGCCACAGCGCCCGGCTGTGTGGAACATCAAAATGAAGCTAGGGTGCCCGCAAGGGCTGCTCTCTCTTTCCTGTCTTGTTCATTGGATATATTCAGAGGGAAATAGATGAAGCTAGGGAGATGCTAAGAGACGTAGGAGAAATTAAAGTCGTTGGACGGAAAATAGATATGCCGAGATTTGCTGATGATATCACAGTGTTAAGTGAAGATGCAGGACGATTAGAAGTGATGCTGCCCTACATGGAAACCATCATCAGCTCTTCCTATAACACGCAAATTAATAAAGGTAAAACAGAAATCTTTGGGGTGAGCAGACAAAACACCGCTGCCCAACGTTCACTTAACAATGAGCAACTGGAGACTGTTGAACACTTCGCCTAGCTAGGGAGTAACGTTACGTCAGACAGAAGGCCAAGGAAGAATATTGCAAGCCGAATGCACCAGGCAATAGCTGCTTTGAGCAAGAGAAGAAACCTTTTCACATCCAACAGCATAGACAAACATCTCAACAAAAACCTCATACAGATGTTAGTTTGGAGCGTGCTGCTGCACGGAAGTGAAACAGGTACACTTGGGGAAGGAAAAAAAGCATAAAATAACAGCGTTCGAGTAGTGGTGCCACCGCAGAATGCTGAAGATTTTCTGGGTAGGTAAGATATAAAACGAAGAGGTGCTGCTTAGAATGGAAGAAGAGAATCCTTGTCTCCTGAAGCTAATTTTACTCAGAAGGGACACATGAGTCGGCCATTAAAAGTGCCGTTGAAGGGACGGTGGGAGAAAAAGGCAGGCCCAGACTAAACACATCAACAGATCATGGAACCTACCATATACCGCTCTCAAGATGAAGGCCGAAGACAAAAATAATGGCGAACTGCTGCTAACCAAGCTGACTGTTGAACACGTAAGAAGTAGAATACAAATTAGGGAGTGAGGAATTTGCGAAGAAAGGGACGTAGAGAATACACAGACAAAAAGAAGGGACAGGATAACACGAAATTTATTTAGACGTCAGGGAATAACTTCCTTGGCACTAGAGGAAGCTGCAGAAAATGACAGCTGCAGGGGAAGACCGAGATTGGAATAAATCCAACAAATGATTGATGACATAAGGTGCAAGAGATACTAATATGTGAAGAGGGTGGCACAGGAGGGGAATTCGTGGTCGGTCGGATCAAACTAATCAGAAAAATGTATTGGTGAATTAGGCGAATTAGGGAGGCGCTTGAATCTGGAGAGCACCAAATTCTAACAGGGAATGCAGAAAATTTCAAGAATGTGACCTTTTTGTACGTTTTCGTTGTTTTGCCTCCTGACGAGCGTATTACAGCCTTACGTCACACAAATGATATCATTGCCGGTTTACGTTGTTACCTGGTCATCATCAGATCATTGATTAATTTGCATTATAAATTTACAAGGGAGCAGGTTCTGAGAAGCGCTGACAATGTGGACATATCACGGCGGCTTCTGAGCTGATGAGTTTCTATGTAAGATATTCTGTCACCAGATGATGACTTCATAAATGGCTAAACCGGTGATGTTATTAGCTGTTGATTTTACAATTGCCGACGGCGGAACGCAGAACCAAGCTTTGTTTATAGCATATTGACAAGGTCGAATGCGTCCGACAATACTCGACAGTATACGAAGGAAGCACGTGGCCCGACATTAAATAGTCACGTTGTTGTCATAGTGCGTTACTAATACTGTATTGTCTTAGCGTCTGCTGAAATGGACGGTGATCGCGCAAATATACATTATCTAAGAGTAAGCTCAGACGGAAAATTCGTGATTAATAATGCAGTTCAGTTCTGTCGAGAAGAAAAACCGAAAGGTTTGCTAGTATCGTTATTGAGAGGTCTGGAGGGAGTATCAGCCGCAGTGGGAAAGAGTGTAAGGAGAGTGCGTAAGTGCGTAATGTTGTGAACGATGTTAAGAAAGCCAGACGTAGTGGTCAGTAAATTGTGACACCAAGGAAGGAAAGACTGAGGATCAAAACGAAGTGTCTCGGGGACTTTGATGAGCGTTTACTGAAAAGAAAGTTCTTGGAATATTACGACGTACAAAGAGAAATACCTGCTCTCCGAAAGCTTTCCAATTGGGTGAAAGATGATACAGGCATTAATTCCATGGGGAAACGAACCACTTTCTGCAAAATTTCGAAGCATGTGGGGTTCCGTTTAAAAAAAATGTAAAAACAGACGAACATTTCTGCTTAATAAGGAGGACATTGTAGCAGGGCGTACACGCTTTCCTAGAACTTTGAGAGAAAACGAGAATGGTGCGAAGATACCCGTCGTGTATATTGGTGAAACATGGGTCCATACACACTGTACTGTCGGTAAATGTTGGCAGCATAGTGACGACCAGGTGTGCGGAAAAATGAAAGTTTTCGACAAAGAGCAGTAGAGGTTCACGCGGGAAGAGAAATGGGGTTCATTGAGGATGCTGAGCTCATCTCTGATTCGAGATCAACATCGGAAGGTTATCATAACGAAATGGACCGTGAAAATTATATAAAACGGTTCCTAGAGTGTCTAATACCAAATAATCCAGCTGGAAGTTTTGTTGTGGTGGTAGACAACGCACCCTACCATTGTGTGCACGCAAATAAAGCGCGAAACACATCTTCTCGTAAAGCAGATATACAATCACGGCTGCCTAAGCATAAAATCCCGTTCATTGCGGATTTAACGCGCAACGAGCCCCCGAAAGTTGTGAAACATTACAAACCCAAGCCAGAATATACAGTAGATAGCGTATTAAAAGAATTCAGGGAAGGAGTTACAGTCTCACGCCTTCCACCTTATAACTATGATCTGAACCCCATCGAACTTATCTGTAATTTAATGAAACAGAAAGTTTCATCGAACAACGTCAGTAGCGTTACTCTTTCCCAACTTAAATAAGCGACTACGGGTGCAATACAAAGCTGCAATATGAAGCATTACGAAAGAGCACTAAAAGAAGGCGTGTGATAAAGTAAAAATTATTGTGGACGAATACTGGCATGGAGACGCTCCGATGGACGAATGTATTTAGAGCGTAACTATTCAACTTCAACCAGACAGTGACAGTGAATTTTCATCGCATGGTTTTGAGGATACATCTGACGCGGCACATTCACACTCGACAGAGACATCTGCTACGGACATCAGCAACAGCTCTGCCGAGTTATCGAAAATGTTCAAATGTGTGTGAAATCTTATGGGACTTAACTGCTAAGGTCATCAGTCCCTAAGCTTACACACTACTTAACCTAAACTATCCTAAGGACAAACACACACACCCATACCCGAGGGAGGACTCGAACCTCCGCCGGGACCAGTCGCACAGTCCATGACTGCAGCGCCTGAGACCGCTCGGCTAATCCCGCGCGGCGCCGAGTTATCAGATGAGGCAGCCCTTACATACGAATTAAAAGTTATTGAAAACATTATATTAACGATAACTTTTTCATAATGTGGGACCACAGTCACAATATATTTCTTTAAAGTCAGTACCGCCATTAGAAAATGGTTCAAATGGCTCTGAGCACTATGCGACTTAACTTCTGAGGTCATCAGTCGCCTAGAACTTAGAGCTAATTAAACCTAACTAACCTAAGGGCATCACACACATCCATGCCCGAGGCAGGATTCGAACCTGCGACCGTAGCGGTCGCTCGGTTCCAGACACCGCCATTAGACTGTTGTTTATTTACACTTACACAATCACGATTTCGGTTTCAAAGTGCCATTGTCAAGTGTTATAAACTGCCTAGGATGGCATACTGTCCTATTGAAGTACATTAGTAGACATATCTGGCAGAGCTTACTGCTTTGTTTCATTACTGAGTACACTCCACTGGCCTCAGTAATGTACTCACTAATGAAACAAAGCAGTAAGCTCTGCCAGATATGTTTACTCTTAGACAATGTGTCCAACAGTGTACTTTAATACGACAGTATGCCAACTTACGCAGTTTATAACACTTAAAACACTTGATATTGGCACTCTGAAGCCGAAATCATGATTGTGTAAGTGTACATGTAACACTGTAAATAAAAAACAGTCTAATGGCGGTACTGTCTTTAAAGGAATTACATTAACGTTTTCCACTACGTCACATTTTTTTGCTCCTGTCTTTGTTGTTTCATTTAGAATCTTTGTGTATGCGATTTTAATTATTATTATTTATCTATCATAATATTTACGCGTTTTAAAATGCTGATGTATTTATTAAAAAACAAAAGTAGAATAATCTGTTCCTACTAGTTGTGCAACGGGGTCAAAAATTTATTTTCCGCCGCAAGATTTAATAATATTGTGCTCATAGTCATTTCGATAAAGATATGAAAATAAAAAATGTTACAGCAGCTGACAAAATTCGAATCCACAACCTCTTGTACAGTAAGCAGACGTGTTGTCCTCTGCACTAGTTCAGCTGAAAGTATTTGTTTTTTTTTATTTTAATGGTATAGATTCTCGCACGAAATTCCGAAACTTTTTTGTATGTGCATTTCTTGTAAACTGTGGCCCACTAGGATGAATCGCTCCAGGAGGTAATACCCACACCACCGTATAAACGGTTTCAATAGTCGATCCCCCCCTAGAGGGGACCTCTCTTTGTTAGTTATTAGACCCTACACCAAAATTTCTATTTCATCTTCATTTATCTTGCTCTTCTGTAGAGTAATGTATTAACAGCGAATGTATTTTTAATTGCTGCACGCCCAACTCGCGTTATTAGATCCAAAAATGCCTTCATTTAAATTTCCCACGGTTCTCTGTTCAAGAATGTGTTACTAGCAAATATATTACGCGTTCGCCTCAGTTATTAGATCGTAACACAACAGTTTACTTCATTTGTTACGTCTGCTTGTAGAAGAAAATATTAAAAGTGAATGAACCGCTCTATCCTAAACGAATGCACAGCTGCATTGTTCGATCGTAAAACAAAAGTTTTATATTATTAGTGTTCATTTCGATTGTTTTTCTGTAAAAGAATGTGTTAACAGAATATTTATTTGTTTTACCTGCTGCACGTATACCAAGTACAATTCACGAGCTGTGTTACATTTTCATTGAGCCAAGTTATGCCGCACGTGCGTCATCCGAAGCATCCAGTAGCAGATGGTTCAAATGGCTTTGAGCACTATGGGACTTAACATCTATGGTCATCACTCCCCTAGAACTTAGAACTACTTAAACCTAACTAACCTAAGGACAGCACACAACACCCAGTCATCACGAGGCAGAGAAAATCCCTGACCCCGCCGGGAATCGAACACGGGAACCCGGGCCTGGGAAGCGAGAACGCTACCGCACGACCACGAGCTACGGACATCCAGTAGCAGCACTCGTCAACAATGCGCAGCGCGCCCAGCTAAAACGGAAGTTGTAAACTGAAAGGGTAATACGGTTCCTGCGACCTGAGCCTCTAATAAATAGTAATAATAAAAAAAATTATAAGTCGATCACTGTTTCGCTAACACAGTACGCCCAGTCCATTTATTACATTGCTGCTGGAACCACGCAAGCACCAACAGTATATATTTCTGTTCCACGACGACACACATGGGTCAAAGTCTACATCTACGTATACATGGATACGCGGCAAATCACATTTAAGTGACTGGCAGAGGGTTCAACGAACCACCTTCACAGTTCTCTATTATTGTTATCTCGTACAGCGCGCGGAAAAAACAAACACCTGTATCTTTCCGTACGAGCTCCGCTTTCCCTCATTTTATCGTGGTGATCGTTTCTCCCTATGTAGGTCGGCGTGAACAGAATATTTTCGCATTCTGAGAGAAAGTTGGTGATTGAAATTTCGTGAGAAGATTCCGTCCTGACGAAAAATGCCTTTCTTTTAATGATGTCCAGCCCAAATCCTGTATCATTTCTGTGACACTCTCTCCCATATTTCGCGATAATACAAAACTTGCTGCCCTTCTGTGAACTTTTTCGATGTACTCGATCAGTTCTATCTGGTAAGGATCCCACACAGTGCAGCAGTATTCTAGGCAGTCTCCTTAGTAGATCTGCTACATTTTCTAAGCGTCCTGCCAATAAAACGCAGTCTTTGGTTAGCCTTCCCCACAACATTTCCTATTTGTTCCTTCCAATTTAATTTGTTCGCAATTGTTATACGTAGGTATTTAGTTGAATTTGAAAATAGATTAGACTGATTTATTGCGTAACCGAAATTTAAAGAATTCCTTTTAGCACTCATGTGGATGACCTCACACTTTTCGTTATTTAGGGTCAACTGCCAATTTTCGCACCAAACAGATATCTTTTCTAAATCTTTTTGCAATTTGTTTTGATATTCTGATGACTTTATTAGTCGATAAACGACAGCGTCATCTGCAAACGACCTAAGACGGCTGCTCAGATTGGTTCAAATGGTTCAAATGGCTCTGAGCACTATGGGACTCAACTACTGAGGTCATTAGTCCCCTAGAACTTAGAACTAGTTAAACCTAACTAACCTAAGGACATCACAAACATCCATGCCCGAGGCAGGATTCGAACCTGCGACCGTAACGGTCTTGCGGTTCCAGACTGCAGCGCCTTTAACCGCACGGCCACTTCGGCCGGCTGCTCAGATTGTCTCCCAAATCGTTTATATAGATAAGGAACAGCAAAGGGCCTATGGCACTACATTGGAGAACGCCAGAAATCACTTCTGTTTTACTCGATGACTTTCCGTCAATTACTACGAACTGTGACCTCTCTGGCAGGAAATCACAAAACCAGTCACATAACTGAGACGATATTTCATAAGCCGCTATTTCACTACAAGCCGCTTGTGTGGTACAGTGTCAAAAGCCTTCCGGAAATCGAGAAATACGAAATCGATCTGAAATCCCTTGTCAGTAGCACTCAACACTTCATGTGAATGAAAAGCCAGTTGTGTTTCACAGGAACGATGTTATTTAAACCCGTGTTGACTGTGTGTCAATAGACAGTTTTCTTCGAGGTAATTCTTAATGTTTAAACACAATATATGTTCCAAAATCCTGCTGCATATCGACGTTAACGATATGGGCCTGAAAATTAGTGGATTACTCCTACTACCTTTCTCGAATATTGATGTAACCTGTGCTACTTTCCAGTCTTTGGGTACGATCTTTCGTCGAGTAAACGGTTGTATATGATTGGCTAATGTATCAGTATACTCAGAATGGAACCTAACTGGTATACAGTCTGGACCAAAAGACATGCTTTTATTAAGTGACTTAAGTTGTTTCTCTACTAAGAGGACAGTTACTTCTACGTTACTCATTTTGGCAGCTGTTCTTGATTCGAATTCTGGAATATTTACTTCTTCTTTTGTGAAGGCATTTCGGAAGGCTGTGTTTAGTAACTGTGCGGCCGGCCGCTGTGGTCGAGCGGTTCTAGGAGCTTCAGTCCGGAACCACGCTGCTGCTACGGTCGCAGGTTCGAATCCTGCCTCGGCCGTGGATGTGTGTGATGTCCTTAGGTTAGTTAGGTTTAAGTAGTTCTAAGTCTAGGGGACTGATGACCTCAGATGTTAAGTCACATAGTGCTTGGAGCTATTTGAACCATTTGGAGTAACTCTGCTTTGGCAGCACTGTCTACGATAGTCAACAGACTTCCGCTCCGCTCTGCACTGATGTGAGGGCAACACGCAGAGGAGGAGGAAAACAAGTGATAACCAGTATCCTGATTAAAACTAGTTGTTGCTTGAGGTTTGTCACGTACCGCAACAGCGTTTGCCGTATCGGCTGTTAACTGACGCGCGTTTATGGGCAACACACGTGCAGCGGGTCATTTCAAAACTGCTGTTTCTCACGTTCCTCCCGAAACAATGCTATTATCGGCAGCTGATTTTACGTACCCAATAGGGAACAGCACGCACACGACGTATTCTGTTGCAATTAATCAGGGTAAGGTCGCATCCTAACCGAAACACAAACTCACGTTGTGCATTTAGTCGAGCAAAACGCTTATCAGCAACCAGCGGCAGCTAGCGTTGGACTGTTAAACACGTCCGCTGCGTGGAAAATGCGCTGTGCCAAGCTAACCTCAGCCTTGCCGCGTGCTACTATTAATACTGTAAGGCCTGAAATAATGTTCTGTTTGAAACAGAGACTCTTGGGAACGAGTCACAGCGACAATTATACTTTCGGACACATATAATATTGGAAGAAGTGTTCCTGAAGTAGAAGAGGTCCTGTCTACATTACTGAAGTACTATCCCAGGACCCAGTACCAGCTGCAGGTTGCCTATCTAACAGCTACTAGGGGCAACAAAAATTTAATTTTCAGTATTACGTGTAATTATTGACTGAATTTAAAAATTTAAAGTTCTATCGCAATCTGCTAAACTATACAGAGTGACAGCTATTGAAGTATAAGAAATAACTATGAAGATAGTAACTGTTCTCGAAAGAACAGATATAATTGATGACCGTGCAGCTTCTCTAGAATAAATGATAATTAATTGCAATAATGCGAGTAAAGAGTGGATGGGCAAATATCTATTAGGAACATTACGTATGTAGATTGTGGACAGTTGGGAACGTAGGCCTCACGGGAAGTGTGCAAGGGATAAGTCCCTGCAGTCGCACTATCCTCTGTGACGTCGGTGGCTCAGATGGATAGAGCGTCTACCATGTAAGCGGAAGATCCCGGGTTCGAGTCCCGGTCGAGACACACATTGTCAGCTGTCCCCATCGAGGTATATTAGCAACACTTGTCGGCAGCTGAAGGTTTCAAGTAATTATCATTTAAACGAAATAAAATCGTCATAACGTCTGAATGGATTGCGTCAGCACGTTCATAGTGCGCTGTAGGTCGCGAGACATGATAGGAATTGCTATGCGCATTGTTGTATAATTTAGCGACGAAGTCCACTTTCATTTGGATGGGTTAGTCGATAAGCAAAAATGGCGCATTTGGACGACTTAGAAACCGCACTTGGAGATCGAGAAGTCCCTTCACCCTCAGCAGGTGACGATGGTGTGCAATGTCCAGTCACGGAAAAATCTGTACGATATTCCTTGATGGGACGATGACTACCGAAAGTTCACGTGGAGTTACTGGAAGATGATTTCATTCTCATTATTCAAAGTGACACTGATTTCGACAAGATGTAGTTCATGCAAGACGGAGCTTGACCCCATTGAAGCCGGAGAGTGTTTGATGTCTTGGAGGAGCACTTTGGGGTCCGCGTCGTGGCTCTGGGGTACCCAGAATCCACTGGCATTGGCCTCGATTGGCCACCATATTCTCCGGATCTGAACACACGCGATTCCTTTTTGCGGGGCCATATTGAAGAGAAAGTGTGCAACAATAACCGTAAAACCATCACTTGAGCTGAAAACAGCCATTCAGGAGGTCAACGACAGCATCGATATTCCTACACTTAAGCGGTTCATGCAGGATTTCGCTATTCGTCTGTGCCACATCATCGCCGGTGATGGCAGGCATAGCGAACACGTCATAACCTAAATCCGAATGTCTGTAGTGACGTTTAGATGTTGAATAAAGTTTTTGCACGCCGTAGTTTGTAACTAATTTACATTTTTTTCATATAGATCAATAATTGTCACCCTGGAAGTATGATATTATGTTAAAAGTGTAACACAATAAGACAGTATGAGAGTTATAAACTGTGTATTTGTCTTGAGGCAGCTCAACTGAATACCGCAGATATCCAGTATCTGTGAATGAGAGCACTTAGCGGCTTTCGAAAAACCTTACACACAATTTCTAATCTTTACGAAACTTGTCCTCGTGCTGAAACCCCCACAAAATAACGAAAGGAAAAAAATTTGTGACTTACTGCATTTTCGCTGTTCATGCAGTCGAACTTCAACATCAGTTATGACGTTTTAATTTATTACTTCTTAATCATCAAGTATTTCCGTAACACACAGTGAAATGATCGTACGGCCTTGTTGGCTGGGAGACCCCATGCGGGGTGTTCGGCCACCGAAAGTGTAAGTCCCTTTTTTTATTATTTTTTTAGCTGACACGATTTCGGCGACTTGCGAGTCAGTGATGATGAAATGATGATGAAAGACACACAACACCCAGTCATCTCGAAGCAGAGAAAATGCCTGACCCCGCCGGGAATCGAACCCGGGACCCCGTGCGCGGGAAGCGAGAACGCTACCACAAGACCGGAAGCTGCAGACATTCTCAGACAGTATTTGCATATATCACTAAATATGCCTGTATATTACATCGTTGTGTACGGCACCGAGTTCCGGACATATGACGTCATAACACTGAGATGCGTGAGAAACTAGCTTTTACTTAAAATAGGCCTCAAATTACCCAGGCCATATCATTCAGCGTTTCATAATCGGAACACTTTGCATCTTCCAATAAAATTGAAACGTAATTTCAAACATGTTGTAAACTTTTTCTCGCTTACGTGGTTAAAGTTAAATTAACTCATTTGTAAAGTAATCAGAAGTTTGGAGCCGTCGTATGCATGGGAGCTCGATTCTTTCAACAATCGGGGGGTTACTGGTGATTATCTAAGTATGATAACAGCGTACCTAACGTTGAATCGTGAGATATGAGGAATGATCCAGGTTTGTTGTTCTGTTCCTACCTGTAGTTTCAGAACATGAAGTCTGCTCACTGCCTTTCTATCCGTATTTTTCATTGTGAAGTCGACTGACAACCATCACACTATACCAAACCGTGCCTGCAGTTCATAAGAATACTTTGGAAATAGCACAGACATTGAGACTTATTATCCTTTTGTAACACTTTCTTTTTTCGTTTGAATCCCGTGCCCTGTGTCTGTTTCTTCGTATTTCAACATGCACCATAATCGCACCGAAAACAGCAACAGAAACGAATGATATGGATACAACACACAAATGACGGAAGAGTTTGCTTTCAATATCCCGGGTCTCAAGGGCTGATCGTGACTTTATCCTGGCCCCTCTGTTGTTGCCAGGTTCTTCCATTTCTCTGTAGCCAACTGTTGAACAAAAAAGTAGCCAAAATATCGGTATCTTCTTATCAATAAAAATAAACTGTCGCCATTTTTAATCAGTTAACTTAGTTCGACTGGAAAAACCGACAAACCTTCTTCAAAAAACCATTTCTCGATTCCCGTCTGGAGCTGAACCCAGTCGTACTACCAACTGAGCTATGAAGCCAGTCAAAATACTGTCATATTACTGCAATAGTGAGAAACTGGAAAGTACAATAGTTACTAAATTCAGATACAGTTACATTTAATTATCATATTTATTAATTTAAGAACTTATAATATTCATAACATGAAATGGTTCATGAATCGTTATACCACCTTGTGCGAGGGATATGCTCACGCATAGCTTCGATTACAAAACAGACACTTTCATATACTTCAATATTGCTGTTTACAGCTGTTGAATAAACTGAGTTATTCAGTCGTTCAAACATTTCATTGGTTCACACAAAGATGGTACAACCCTTAGGGCTGATATGGACTTTAATTCGTAACAATGCACTTAGTTTTTCTGCTTTCAGTCTATTTCTGACTTTCCATAATAATGAACATTCCACTGCAGCATTAGAAATAGGTAGTGATACCAGCAATAACGCAAATGCAGATAACTCTCTGAAAATTAATGAGCCTCCAGCATCTCTACGGTATAAAACTGTTGACCAAAATTTGTACTAACTCTTCAAAACGTCGCATCCACAAAAACTCAACCCAGTTAACTTGACCAATGAAGTTAAACTGATTCTCAGTAACATCCATATCATTTGTTAATCAACTATCTAGGAGTGGCAAATCCTTGAAATTCGCCTTTGATGCTTTTGACAGGCATATCTTAGGACTGAGGTAATGGAGTTTCTTAAAATGATTGAAGCTTGTGGGCAACCTTTTTAGGACCTCACATGAATACAGAGATATATGTCCCCCAAATATGTGCTCTCGTCAGTAATTAACGAGTACGGTTCATTGCTTCACGCAATAAAGCATCAAGTAATCATGATGCAGTAACATTTTTGATGAGAGCAAAGCATTTGATTCTGTGAATTATTTCTTAAGTCATCTTATTTATCAAAACTCTTAGATGATCAACGGTTTTTATCGAAGAGTTCATTATACGCAAACAGATACAAATAGCTACTTTTCCTTGCACCTCATCAACGACTTGTACAAAACTATTTAATCTCTGCTGTTGCTTTCGAGGGTACCGACTTTTCATTTTTTGAGACATGGTTTCTGCATGATTCTGCAGATACGTCTTGTGGGCGCGTAGATTTGCAATAGCTGTCTTCGAAGATGCTGGCATCTTTTGAACTGTCAGTGACCCAGCTACAATACAGTAGTATATATTGTAGTCTAAATTAATGTTGAGTAGTATAATTGTTTAGTTGAAGTATAAATATGTAAGGACGCACCACAATTGAACAATTAATAATATATGTAGGTACTACATTCCTTTGGCCCAGTCCTTTGCTTCCCATTCTCGGCGATATTTTCTAAGGCTCATTGTTGCATGGATTCAAGAGTGCGCTAGTGACAACCCACAGTCAACAAATTCTTCTCTACATGAGCACGTACAACTGTTAACTGGTGGGTCAGTTCAATACCAATAGGCGAGATCTGGGTTTGAATGTTACTGCACCGTGAAAGAAAGCGATCAGCGCAGGTTAGAAGGGAGTACCGTTGTTTTGGTAGCAGAGTGTCTGGTTTTCTTAGGTCGTGACATAATACAAAATCACCCATACGAACGACAGGAAAATTGTCGTATGTTTAGCCGGTATAGTTAACAGTCATGGCCCAAGTGGGATGTTTTATATTTAATTTTATTTGTATTCAAGGAAAATAAATAGCCATTAAGACATCAGGTAATTCTTTTACTCACCAAATTTAATCGCCAGTCGTTAGAAAGTTACACTGGCTGCTATTCTAACAAAAAGATACCAGGCTGACTTCGTGCCGCTCTCCGGCCGGTGTGGCCGTGCGGTTCTAGGCGCTCAGTCCGGAACCGCGTGACTGCTACGGTCGCAGGTTCGAATCCTGCCTCGGGCATGGATGTCTGTGATGTCCTTAGGTTAGTTAGGTTTAAGTAGTTCTAAGTTGTAGGGGACTGATGACCTCAGACGTTAAGTCCCATAGTGCTCAGAGCCATTTGAACCATCGTGCCGATCCAGAATGTGTACGCTCGTTGCCAACCTTAGGCTTAGGACAGTATTGTGCGCCGTAACAGTAAGCAGCCCTTGTAAATATAGTGTTGATCCTTGTGACCATCATTGTTTATATATTTTAGAAATATGAGATAAGAGGCAGTAACTGGTCCTTCTACCGACTTGCCATCAATCTTCTGTGGAGCATCAACTCATAGGGTTGCCACGTTTCAAACTAAAAATACAGGAGATTTTTGAAATGATGGCCAAAATGGTTCCATCGTGGCATTATCAGCATGTTTTACCATTACGTAAATGTTACATACAACTGCACACAAAAGTGTACACAAATAATTAGTGTACCAAGTAATAAATTTTTACTTTACCTGCAGTCGATGCGTGGTGCAGACAATCTCTTGCTCACTCATGTACTATGCTGAATTCAATTCTGCGTAAAAAACATAGAAATTTATGCTCGCTTTTTTTACTGATCCCACCCAAATAAAGTTTTTTCCAGTGGGGTAAATGCGCGCACATAATCAGGGTGCACCGCTCAAATCCCGACAAATTTCGATTTGAATTTCCTGCCATATCGACGTTCCGGCGGAGGTCGTTATTGGCGTTCTTGAAAGCCATAGGCCTCTGGCAGTGGCGGATACACAGAGGGGCGCCCCCCCCCCCCCTTGCCACCCGCGCAACCCACGCCAGTCAGCCCGCACGCTATTCGTTTTCTTTTCCTTTTCTTTTTTTTCAGTCGACTCGACTGAATCGAGTTGTCGAGTAGTTGTACTTTCCTGTGTAGGATGCGCGTCCGCGTCGTCGTGTTTGACGATTCATTAACCAATTTGCCAAGAAGAATAGGCGGGAGACCCGTACCGCCGTACTAGGCAAGGTCCTAGCGGAGGTGGTATGTCATTGCCTTCCTCCAACCGTAGTGAGGATGAATGATGATGACGGAAACGACACAACACCCAGTCATCTCGTGGCAGGAAAAATCCCTGACCCACCGAGAATCGAACCAGTGATCCCGTGCGCGTGAACTGAGAACGCTACCGCAAGACCACGAGCTGCGGACTCATTTAAGCGTGAGAACCACAATTGTAACTTTTTTATATCATAAGAGGGGGTTATCTTGTATATGTGTATAATCAGTTTAAATACAACTTTCTTCAACTTTGCATGTGACTTGATTATTTTTTATTACGGAAAAGTAAAAGTAGCTCAAGATATATTTAGCACCCCCTCCTTGAGGTTTTTCTGTATCCGCCACTGGCATCTAGTAAACAGTCAGAACCTCAAAATGGTGGAGATGTTAAGGACAAGTGCGGAGTACAACCCGAGAGTCGCGATTATCGAAAGTGTTCGTGCTGTTCTTTCACTCACAGAAATAGTTCGATTGTTCGGGTACCCTAGATCAACTTTTTACATTATCGCGGCAAAGTATAGTGCCTCGGAGAAGTCCGGGGGAGGTTCCGCTAACCCGGTGAGGAAACCTCATTCGAGGAAACCCGTGTCACGAACTGCGGCAGTCATCGAAAAGGCTCAGGCGCTGATTTCGGAGGACTCGGGGCAATCGCTGAGAAAACTGGCGTCAGTATTGAATGTCAACGAGCGAACAGTGCGTCAGATGGCAGAGGAGGACCTCACACGAGCCATTTAGTCCACAATTGGCTCTCGGATAACGCTTAGAGCGTAGTCGAAAGAGTTACCAACGAAACGAAGCACCTTAACGTCGCTTCTCTACGCACCGCTATCGAAGCAGCATTAGCAAATATGGACAGCGTTGTTTTAAAGAGAGCATGCCATCGCTTCAGGACAAGTGTGGCGGTCACTGCAGCTGAAGGGGGCTGCACCGAGCCATGTTAGTCTTGAATGATACCACTACTTATATGTAAAAGGATCTTCAATTGTAGTTTGTTTTAATAAATTTGCTTTTAAAAAAAAGGTTTGATTTCTCCGGATTTAAGTGCTGCACTCTTTAGTTGAACCTCTTCATGGTGGTGTCTTCGAGTCATCCTCGTCGTCACTCCCTATGCACAGTTAAACAGATGTACTATATACAGTACAAACTGCACACTGAAATGACACCGAGCTACACTTCTACATGCTACCGAAGCACAAGATGAAAATTTCGTCACGGAAGCTTCAAGGTTCAAGCTGGCCAACATGAAAAAGAGAGAATTCAAAAATGTAAACTGGACGATTGTTGTTTAAGCAACGATAATCCTTAAATGATGTGAAATGTTAGCATACAGGGTGTCCCATTTATCTTGACCACCCTAAATAACTGTTTGTCCAGACGCAAATTACAAAATGTTTCAAGAACATGTTCTTTAGCAGTCAGGGGGACATAAACCAGCATGATTGCCTTCGTTGTAGCTTTGTTTTTTACAAAGATATGAACAGCGGTATGAGTTTTTTAAATGGCACCCTGTATTTTTTATTCGGTACTTCATTTCCTCTCCTAAAGGCCTATTCAAAAATGTATCACAGTGTACTATTCACTGAAACTCAACCTTATTAATTACATAACACAACATTGACGTTGACGCTCCCAGCGCTTGGAACAGGTACTCGGGGTAATGGAACACACCCACTTACTGACGTTGACAGATGACAAATGTTAACATAAGTCGAATGCACACCCGTCATTCTGTCAACCATCATCAGTTGAAGAGTTGTGTGAGTAGAATGTACATCAACGAAGAGAAGTTAGAAATGCTACTCATCTATGGGGAATGTAAGTAAGCAGAACAGTAACTGCAATACTGTTTTCTTAAGTACGGGTACATTCAGTAAGTAGTTTAGTCCTTTTAAATACTGTTTTGTACAGTAGGCATACGGTAAAGGCTGTCCTTCCTTCCAACTGCATCGACATAACGTTTCTTATATTGTTGTTGTTGTTGTTGTTGTTGTTGTTGAGGGCAGGCGAAATGCTACGCAGGCAGCGGAACCGTACAGAGAGCGATATCCTGACAAGAACCCACCTTCCCGACGGATGTTTTCTCGTCTTGTTGCGCCGCTTCAGGAAACGGGAAGTTTCAACCCACGACTAGGCAATCGGCGTAGCACTGGCACAGACGAAGCTGCCGAAGTTACTGTTCTCGATCCCATTGCTATGAATCCACCCGTGAGCACACGACAGCTTGAACACGAGCCGTCCGGTGTGGCCGAGCGGTTCTACGCGCTTCAGTTTGGAACCACGCGACCGCTACGGTCGCAGGTTCGAATCCTGCCTCGGGCATGGATGTGTGTGCTGTCCTTAGGTACGGGTACACAGGTTTAAGTAGTTATAGGGAAGTGATGACCTCAGATGTTAAATCCCATAGTGCTCAGAACCATTTGAACCTTGACAACTTGAACCACTTAGGAATCTAACTGGAGTACTACAGCAAACATCGACCACCAAATGTTCCAAGTCCTATACAGGCGTTTACCGGGTTGGATGTGGGAAACCTCTCAGAAACCACATGCAGGCTGGCCGGCTCACCAGCTCTCGTCGTGTATCCGCGCGGTGGATTCGATCCGGGGCAGACTCACCTACCCGACTCCCCATAGCGGCGCGTTAACGCGCTCGGCTATCCGTGCAGGTCAATACTGCTAAGTTTGTGACTCATGTTGAGGGCTAGCGCACACCCTGTATTACTAGCAAAATAATCACCGTTATTTGCGGATACGTCAGAAGCACACTGCAAATGCACCCAAACATTGCTTCTGAGTCTTATGCTTTTGAAGATACAGAATGTCTTACATGGTAAATTAAAATTTTAAACTCGTCAAGAGGCGATTTCCTCAACTGTATTTCATGGAACACGTATTAAAACCATCCGTTTATGTATGTCTGACTATACGAAGGAAGGTTCAAACAACTACTCTCTTCAGAACTGCATGGGAGTAAGCTGTCAGCTTACTTGTGAAAAGACACGAGATTTCTTCAGAGTCAAAAATACAAAGGAGGTTGTCATGTATAGGGAAACAGCCTCTCAAAACAACCTTAGCGCTATCTTCAGTGCACCCCCGGAGCAGCCTAACCCTCACCAACCCTTACTAGTCTTGCTTAGTGGAGCACCAGGATTCGGATCTCCAACCGGCCTTCCAGATCTTGTTTTTACAAGGTTTCATTGAACATATTAAAAGAAAAGAACATTGCCGATTTCTTTCCCAAATACTACGCTATGCGAGCTCGCACTCCGTTCCTAATGACGTCGTACACGACAGTACGTTAAACAGTAATCTTCCTTACTTTTTTTCGTATTTCGTATACAGTTTAGTGCTAGCAGAGTAAACACTGTGAATGGTAACCAAAGGTCAGACAGTATTATTTCAGTTATTGTTCACTGACTAACTGGTTCTGGCACTGTGCCACTTCGGTAATGTTGGTCTGTTTTTCTTTTGTTTAGTCAGATCCCACACTAAACCACATAAAGGCACATTACAATTTGTAGTACGTATCTGAGCAACAAGCTATTAAAATTTAAATATGTTTTGGTTTGACTGAGCGAGGTGAGATTTTTTTCTTTTTTTTGGGAGAAGAAAGAGGCAGGGCTGTACCAAATGTACTAAAGGTGTAGAGTAACTTACTACTTAGCGCAGGCTCTCTCAATGTATAGGTGTTCCAAATAATTCTCGTTTAAGAGTATCTCTTCCACCTGGACAGAAATAACTCTTCAGGGAACCTGGAGACAGTTATGGACCATCTCTTAAAATACAATGGACTCACAGTTGCAGTCTGTGACAAGGTATCAGCATCACGTCATTCACTACAGGATACATCAATAAGCATTTCCTGCCGATCTTCGATAGAAACTCGTAGAATGATTAATACTTTTCGTAATTCGTTATTCTGTTCCTACTTTTCAAGTAGATTCGTATGAAAAATTCATGCCGGCTGGAACTGGCGTTGAATGGTTGTGTGCGATACCTTTGTGACTTTTGGTGTTTGACCCAGTCACTCCTTACTACGAACAATTTATGCATTGGCACGGGAAAAGTAGTAACTGGCAAAAAGAAAACTTCTCAGCCGAAAAACAAATTTATGAATTCGTTTTTCCTAAGATTATTACACATACTGCTTGAAATGGAAGACGTACACTCATGCATTGTATTACATATGATATCTGAAAAGCCGGCCGCTGTGGCCGAGCGGTGCTAGGCGCTTCAGTCTGGAACCGCGTTGCTGCTACGGTCACAGGTTCGAATCCTGCCTCGGCCATGGATGTGTGTGATGTCCTTAGGTTAGTTAGGTTTAAGTAGTTGTAAGTCTAGGGGACTGATGACATCAAATGTTAAGTCCCATAGTGCTTAGAGCCGTTTGAACCATTTTGACATCTGAAAAATTTGGCGTATTTTTGTCTATGAAATCCCACTTTCTGTAAATGAAATACACAAAATCACTCCTTATCCAAAATCAGAATTACTGTTACTTCTCGTTTATGCATAAATTTTGCAGTTAGATGCATGATGCTTCTCATCAAGGAAGTTCTCCATAGATAGTAAGTATTTTTTCTTTTTTTTTGTTACATAGGTGATAACTGGTCGTCTTTGAACGTGTTGCAAGCACTGCAGACTACTGATTGAGCTGAATTACTGTCCTTTTCTTAAAAAATTCTGTGCTGTGTCCACATTTCAACGTCATTCACTGACTGTCTTGTTTTTATTACGGGAAAATTAATACAGTTGAGGCAACTGATTTTAAATGAGCTGTGTCCAAAAACGCGTAAAATTCTGCATAAAAATCAATGAAGTCCTCATCCTTCATCATTATTACATTATTACCTTACATCTTTAGCACTTCGAATCATTTCCGCTACCTCTTCTGGAACCATGCCCTTGCATTTCTTTTTCTTTTCTCAATGCTTCAAAATTCCCTACCACACGACATATAGGAATCTCCTGAAACTAGAAATTTCATATCCACAGGATCAAAACAGGTCTTTCAATAAGTTAAATTAGGAGCATTAAAATCACACGCTTCTTATTTTGCCCTGCACAGTTGTTGGTCCATATTTGTAAATGTCGATTGATGGTGTTGAAAGGCGACAGCACTTTCAGAACATAGGATTCGACCTCATTTCCTCCATGACAAACAATTCCCTTGCTCCACAAGCATAAAAAACTTTGTGCTATTTCACCAACATACAGGCACAGGTTATAATTTGATAACTCTCTCCTATTACATATATTTGCATTAATGAAGGGGGTAATCCAGTACAAACTGTACTTGAGGGCATACGTGACACCCTCTTAACATTGTTTAGAGTGGTGGATCATGGTATTTTACATCACGCCTTCTCTGAATAATCATGATGTTAATTAGATCCATCAGATATGTTCCTAGTGTCCTTGTGCATTAGCTGTCTGTTTCCAAAACTCTGTATGAAGATTTCGTATAGCTTCATCAGAGTGGATTCAAGACACTTATAAAGGCACTTACATGTTGCCTAGGAAGGAATTTTGTGTATAGACGAATTTGGTTACACACACACACGAAGCAGTGAAGTAAGAGCAAAACGTCAGCAATTTCAACTTACCATTCTAAATGAAAGAGGTAGTTATGTGTGTGTGTGTGTGTGTGTGTGTGTGTGTGTGTGTGTGTGTGTGTGTGTGTGTGTGCGTTTCTGCAATATATTTCGTTGTATGTTGTTCTTGGTGCGATTAAGAGAGGGACTTAAGGCCCTTTTCTGGTCAGGCCAATTCTGGAACATGGCCGTCTTATAAACGTCTTGTAGATCGCCTGCCAGAAGAACAGCGAGCAATGAGTGCAGACTACAAGGCATGTTGTGTGTACTGTAAACTTTCCAGAGGGCCGCTCCATGACAGGTAAACACGTAAAAACACTGGCTGGCCTCTCTGTCGCTGTGCATCTGCCAGGTGGTCGACAGAGTGTTTCTATGATCGTCATCTTCCAGAATTTGCCGTTAACGTTATGAAGGATAACGGACTTTCTAAACCATGATGTTGGCGCAATTCAGTGAGAATTTATTATGAAAACTTTTGGCTGTGTGCGTTGTATATAGAATATAAAAGTAGTTTTTATCCAAATTTTTGTTTTGTTGTACAGGTAACCTATTGATGTACTTTTGAACGTAACTATAGATAATATAATAAATGTATATCAATACATTTGTGATGTTTTCTGACTAATATTAAAACCAACCAGTCGCCGAGTTGAAGATGATGAAGATTATTTCATTGCACTGTGGTGCAGACGACGCTGTTCAAATGTGTATGGGGTTTTTGTACACACTATTCGTGAGTTTCTTAACAATATGCATTCGATTATTGGAATGAACTTCGCTTACAGCTTTGAGCAGATAAACACAACGCCATTTCACATCTTTGCGCCAATTTTGACAGTTTTTTCTTTGTTCTAGAAAAAGTAGGGGTAGCTGCCGGTATTTTAGGCTTTGTATTGCATTTTATTGTATTACAAAGTCTCTATTATAAATAATTATGTGACATGGCTTCCTCGTCAAAGAATAAATGTCACGAAAATCATCGATTTGGGGCATGGCACGCAAGACATCAGTGATTTGTTACAGTTTTTGTCAGATATTAGAAAGGGAAAAATTTTGTCCAAAAAAGTATTTCTATCTTTTAAACCTTCGTTCATTCTTGGGAACGCTTTAACATTAATCGGACGTAATCATTCTCTTCGTAAAATGTACAAGGAATACAGTTCCTATTGTGACAACCTTAAAATAACCATAACATTTTTGAGATCTGTATAATCCAGAGGAAATGACTCTCCTATGTAAACGTTAGTTGGGTGAGTTCCAGCACGCTGCCACACTATCCAATTTATCTGGCACTTCAGTAGTAACTATAAGACCATGCGGTATCATAAATTAGTCTTGCGACGGTAATCTTAATTACGCGTTGTCTCGCTACATTTTCAACATATTAAGCGCCATTCACTAGCGTGATAGCCGTGATTCTACGTTTGTGGTACACATAATTATTCACTATTCCTGTTATTAATAACAAAATGTCTGTAAAACAGAGAAAAAACTAGTAATAGTAAGTTTCCGTTCTTATTGAAGAGTGGAAACGACGAGTGTTTCACGAAAGTCACGTAGCAACGCTAGTTTGATGTTGGTGACATGCGCAGTGCACTAAACTCACATCATATCTACTACATTCTGCATTGCTCGTACGCAACATCACCTGATGATCGAAACGTGTCGTGCTGCACAGAAGACACCCTCTAAATTTTAAAAATATCCATAGTTGCACTCTGCACCAAAAATTATGAAAAGAGAAACCCTTGCTCAAAGTTCATCATGGACGAATGCTTCCGTTTTATGAACTCGCTGCATGCCTTTATTACACTCCGACTGACAATCACAGCACTGTTTGTAGAATCCTTTTATGAGATACGTAAATACAGCAGCTAATATTACTGCTAAAGAACCGTGGATCTTCTTATTACCTACTATGAATTAGCAGTAGCCTGAGCATAGTGTATTGAGCGTTTAAATGCTTTCTTGATAACAGGCATGTTATCCAGAATACATTGCAGTGCTGGAGAGTCCTTACCTTAACTTTTTCGACCCTCCTGGCCATTCCCACAACGGTGAGTCCATGCTTCAACAGCGCCTGCACTATGGCAGCACCGATGCCTGCGCTGGCGCCAGTAACCAGTGCGACGCGTCCCTCGTATTTCTCGATGCCCATCGCTGCGTGAACTGACCTCCTGCCACAACTGAGTGACTAGCTAGACTAGTCCGCGGAGGCTGCAAAGATTTCTGCAGGTACCGGTGGTTTACGTTTTGTAACGCTAAGTTTGCGTCATGCCTCAAGCGCACTAGTTCCCTTATCTCTGCCACACCGTTTAGCCAACAAAGCGACTATCCACTAGTTAAACGCTTAGGCAGACAAAAGATTTAGTCAGATCCTAATAATTGATTTAACTGCCACATCACCAGCTTACTTTGGTGGTAAAAAGACGTATAAACTTTTTGATGGTTAACAGAATATACGAATCGCATTTATAGCTTTTCGTCTCGATATACTCCATTGCTTATTATTAGAGACCGGATTATGTGAATTTGCATGTTGTGTATTCATTTGCGTATCTGGCTCCTTTTCACCGGTTATTGCATATTTTAACTAAAAACTAGTGACACTGCAAATTTTCTCACTATGTTTACAACATTTCAAAAATTTAGACGGGCTGTCTCTAGCTCGATCTAGTTTGGATGTCTCAAAGATTGACCGCGACCTAGAACAGCGTGCAATCGCTAACCGAGAGCGAAATCATTACAGAAGAGGAACAGCCAGACACAATCAATGCTCATGCGCTCGCGCCCCCTGTCGGTCCCCATACCGTACGCGTCGGCAACAAATAAATTAAACTACGCAAGCTTTTAGTCGCACATCTATTGTTTCAGTTTAGCTTTCTGTTCACTTGTACACAGTTGAACGTGATTACGACGTGTGGTGTGTAACGTGTAGTGCGCCGTGTCGTCCGGAAAAAGAAACGTCGTTTCGTTGATACCTGACCATCCTGGAACATTTACATATAATAGAACTGTTTTATATTGTCGAGTTTGCCAGAAAAAAGTTTCTTGCAAAAAAAAATAAAGTTCGGAGACAGCATATCAAGACAAGTCTTCATATCGTAGCAATGCAGAAGGAAGGACACCAACTTCTGACAACAGCAAGTTGCAGTAGCAGGAATTTGTCCAAATGTAACCAAAAACGTTGGTTTAACATGTATCTATATGAAGCATTCATTGGAAGCAAACTTACAAGCCGTATCCTCAAAGGATTTCTGCCCAAATATTGCTTAAATCAAAATATACAAATGAATCAACGTCGGGTAAAAATTACATACCGATAATTTACGTAAATATTCTGGAAGAAATACGCAATGAACTCAAAGACAGCATTATCTAGATTTCAGTTGACGAAACTACAGATACTTGTGGCCGTTGAACTGCAAATTTAATTGTTGGTGCTGAAAGAAGAGCCTTCTTCATCCTATTTAGCGGCCTGAAAAGAACTTGAAAAAGTAGATCATTCTATGTTCGAAAGATTTGTGAATGAGGATATCCGAAAAATATTTTCAGAATCTTCTGCAGATGAAAGGGTGTTTGTGTTTATTTCAGATACTGCTCCCTATATGATCAAAACAGGAAAATCCCTCCAAGTATTTTATCCCAATTTGATTCGTGTGACGTGCTTTGTTCATGGAGTACACCGCCTTGCTGAAGAAGTACGTTCCACGTTTGTAAATGTAAATAAACGTATTTCACCCACAAAGAAAGTGTTTTTAAAGACTCCTGCTCGCATCAAGGCCTGCAAAGGAAAACTACCAAATGCGCCTTTACCTACCGAACCAGTGGTAACTCGTTTGGGTACGTGGGTCGAAGCTGTATTGTTTTATAATGAACATTTCGAGACCCGTAGAGGGGTGGCAAACAATACTGCAGAGCCTTTGGCAGTTTGCCAGTGCAAGGAAGCTTTTAATGATTCCGGCATTAAAGAAGAAATTGCTGTGATTAGCACGCATTTTCCCCATATACTTGCAAGTACTACAAAGCTTGAAACTCAAGGTTTGGCGCTGAATCTACCCAGTTAACGAATAAAATTATTCTAGTTAAGTCCTCCTCTTTTTTAAGTAGGGTTGCTATCACACCCGATATATCACAACCGTCACCGTTATGGACTTCCTTTTCCTACATACCGACAAGACCCAATTTTATCCCGATTTTGCCGGCTGCGGTGGTCTAGCGGTTCTAGGCGCGCAGCCCGGAACCGCGCGGCCGCTGCGGTCGCAGGTTCGAATCCTGCCTCGGGCATAGATGTGTGTGATGTCCTTAGGTTAGTTAGGTTTAAGTAGTTCTAAGTTCTAAGGGACTGATGACCACAGATGTTAAGTCCCATAGTGCTCAGAGCCATTTTTTTATCCCGATTTTGCAAAATACTGTTATGAGCTTGGCTCAAGTGCCGAAGTAACGCCGACTGATTGAACAACTTGTAAATGCAGCCTCAATTTGTTTTATTTATGTCAACAATTTGATGTTGACAAGGTCGCCTCACAGATGGCGTTACACGTTGCTTATTCTGTATTGACAATGCGAACACTTTTCCAGATATAGTGTCATCATTCGAGAAAATACCAGACTTCTCCAGTAGTACGGAGCCGGAACTATTTAAGCAGCGCCACGCTAAAGAATCCGGCAGTTTCCATTTCAATAGCGATCAGATGAGACGATTCTTTCTAAACCTAATACGAACAATGAGTGCAAGTTAGTAATGTTTAAAGTGTTTACTACGGGTATAGGGCGTGAAGCGTGTAGTGACATGTACTCGGATGACTAAAGTGTTATTGTTGACTATTTACCGTCTAACAAACTTATCATAGCTCACGAAAATGTGTACGTATGGAAAGCGAAATTGTCACTATTCGGATGACAACACAAAAAGAGTGGCCTTTTGTCAAGAAAGTACTTACGGATCAGGAAGCGTTGTGTGAGATTTGCAGCTGTTTCATTTCATCAAGGAGATGAGGCAGATGTGAGGCATCACATTTCTATGGAGAATGATACAAATAGATTCGTGGCAGCATAGATATGAAAGCCTATCTCTACACTCATGATTAAAGAAGATACCCAGCAAGAACTGCTCGTTGCCGATGCGGAACTAACAACAGCTTATAAAGGTGTCAAGCATCATCAAACACTTCAGTTCTGTTAACTGTACCGTAAAACTGAATGCCACAATGTGATCCTCACTCCAATATCGCCGCAAAGCAGTCCACTGCTAGGACCAAAACTATTTCTGTCGCAACAGGTTCCATCCAACTGCGTTCTAAATGAGAAGTTATTATATCAAACAAAATTTTTACTTCGCTTCTACACCACTATCTCAGAGTCTCCCGACGAGGTCCCAGCTAGATATGGCGACCCAGTCCTTCGACTAAGGAAAGATGATGTGCAAAAAGTATTCATAAAGACGAAAAGATGATATACAAGAAATATTCATAAATAATTCCATTTACTTATGTTCGAATGAATAAATATTTTATTCGATGTTCTGTAAACTATATCTTACGGAAGAAAAGATCCACTCGCATAAGAATGACAGTACTCGCGTCGGTTGAGACGAGCAATAATGGAATTTTATTGTGAAACAATAATATCAGCAATGATACGCATAACTGAGGGAAGATCGAATTACACGGAATGAACGCTCTACTGCAGTGCTCGTTAAACCGTATTATGTGTTTGTGCAGTCGGGGTTCTCAGCCTATTTTATAACAATTTGATTCTCGCATCTAACAAAACGACAACTAACGTTAACAGGTTCTGAAGAGCGTATTTTGCTTGTTCAGTAACAAACAAATATACCTACAGAGACAGTAATATTGTAAGACGTGCCTAATTTTAATTGACGCAGGGGCTGTGTGGCGTAGACTGGGCGGTTTTTTAGGTCAGACAGTCTCGGGAAAAATCAAAAAGGGCTCCAGTCTCAAAAGGTACAGGGAAAAGAAACGACGAGAATCGACCAAGCAACAGACGATATTGTAAATTGTCGTAGCTGCGTTGGAAACTTACCTGAGCTTCAGGCGCTGATAGAAAGCACTGAAGATGAAGTAGTTATAGGAACAGAAAGCTAAAGCCGGAATTAAATTCTGCCGAAATTTTTACAGAGGCGCTAACCGTGTTCAGAAAAGATAGATTAAATAAAGTAGATGGTGGGGTGTTTGTCCCTGTTGGTAGTAGTTTATCTTGTAGTGAAGTTGAAATAGGTAGTTCCTGCGAATTACTATGGGTAGAGGTTATACTCAACAGCAGTACCAAAATAAAAATTGACTCCTTCTACCGACTCCCCGACTCAGATGATATAATAGCTGAACGCTTCAAAGGAAACTTGAATCTCATTACAAATAAGTACCCCATTCATACAGTTGGTGGAGACTTCAATCTACCCTCGATTTGTTGGCGAAAATACATGTTCAAAGCCCTGGTAGACAGAAAACATCTTCCGAAATTGTACTAAATGCTTTCTCTGAGAATTAATTTGAACAATTAGTTCATGAGCTCACACGAATTGTAAATGGTTGCGAAAACACACTTGACCTCTTAGCCACAAATAATTCCGTGTAGCGAGGTTCAAAACCATATCAACCAAAACCACTAAAAATAAAAGCAAAATTTATCTATTTAAAACAGCAGATAAAAATTCTGCTTGATGCCTTCCTAAGAGAGAGTCTCTATTCCTTTCAAGCTAATTATGCAAAGTGTGGGCCAGATATGGCTCAAATTCAAATATACAGTATCGACAGTAATAGATAAATTCATACTGCATAAGTTAATAAGCGACGGGACTGATCCACCATGGTACACAAAACACGTCAGAACACTGTTGCAGAAGCAGCGAAAAAAGCACGCCAAATTCAGAAGAAAGTAAAATCCCCAAGACTGGCTAAGTTTCACGAAGCTCGAAATTTAGTGCGGACGTCAATGCGAGATGCTTTTAATAATTTCCGCAATGAAACATTGTCTCAAAATATGGTAGAAAACCCAAAGTGATTCTGGTCGTATGTAAAGTACACCAGTGGCAAAAAATAGTCAATACCGTCACTGCGCGATAGCAACGGAAATGTTACGGATGATGGAGCCACTAAAGCGGAGTTACTAAATAAAGTTTTCCGTAACTCCTTCACGAAAGAAGACGAAGTAAATATTCCAGAATTCGAAACCAGAAAAGCTGTTAACATTAGTGACAAAAAGTAGATAGGTGTTGCGAAACAACTCAAATCACTTAAGACAGGCAAATCTTCCGGTCCAGATGGTATACCAATCAGGTTCCTCTTAGAGTATGCAGACACAATAGCGCCTTTCTTGGCAATCATATACAGCCGCTCACATGACGAAAGTAGCACAGGTCACACTAATATTCAAGAAGGGAAATAGGAGTAACCCATTGAATTACAGACCCATATCACTGTCCTCAATTTCCATTAGGATTTTGGAGCATATACTGTACTCGAACATTATGAATCACCTTGAAGAAAATGACTTGTTGATAGATAACCAACACGGATTCAAAAAATATCGTTCTTGTGCAACGCAGCTATCTCTTTATTCCCATGAAGTAATGAGTGCTGTCGACAAGGGATCTCTGATCGATTCCATATCTTTAGATTTCCAGAAGGTTTTTGATACCGTTCCTCACAAGCGACTAATGATGAAATTGCGTACATATGGAGTATCGTCTCAGTTGTGTGACTGGATTCGTGATTTCCTCTCAGAGAGGTCACAGTTCATAGTGCTAGACGGTAAATCATCGAGTAGAACAGAAGCGATATCTGGCGTTCCGCAAGGTAGTGTCATAGGCCCTCCGCTGTTCCTGATTTATATAAATGATCTAGGTGATAATCTGAGGAGCCCTGTTAGATTGTTTGCAGATGACGCTGTAATTAACCGTCTAGTAAAATCATCAGACGATTAATTCCAATTACAAATTGATCTAGAGAGAATTTCTGTATGGTGCGAGAAGTGACAATTAGCACTAAACAAAGAAAAGTGCGTGGTCATCCTCATGGGCACTAAAGAAATCCGATAAAGTTCGGGTATACGATAAATCGCACAAATCTAAGGGCTGTCAATTAGACTAAATACCTAGGAATTATAATTACGAGCAACTTAAATTGGAATAACCACATAGATAATATTGTGGGGAAGGCGAAACAAAGACTGCGCTTTGTTGACAGAACACTTTGAAGATGCGACAAACCCACTAAAGAGACAGCCTACATTACACTTGTCCGTCCTCTGCTGGGATATTGCTTCGCGGTATGGGATCCTTACCAGGTAGGATTGACGGAGGACATCGAAAAAGTGGAAAGAAGGGCGGCTCGTTTCGTGTTATCGCGCAGTAGGAGTGAGAGTGTCACTGATATGATACGCAAGTTGGGGTGGCAGTCACTAAAACAAAGGCGGTTTTTTTGCGGCGAGATCTATTTACGAAATTTCTATCTCCAACTTTCTCTTCCGAATGCGAAAATATTTTGTTGGCACGCACCTACGTAGGGAGACATGATGGTCATAATAAAACAAGAGAAATCAGAGCTCGAACGGAAACATTTAGGTGTTCATTTTTCCCACGCGCCTTTCGAGAGTGGAATGATAGAGAAGTAGTACGAAAACTGTTCGAGGAACCCCCTGCCAGCCACTTAGGTGTGAATTGCAGAGTAACGATGTAGATGTAGATGTAGAATTTGACCGTGAGTTACGTAAAGTTTGGCGCAGACCTCAGCGGCTGAGAGTAAGTAGCGTGGCCATTGCGGGGTTTAATGGAAGTGAAAAGAGGGATATGTTGCTGTTTGACTTCCATTGCAGACAACTCACGGCATTGTTTAACTTGTACCGATCAACTACTCTCGCATTAATGTCAAACGGCAGCAACAAGGAGCGTCATGGTCAAATCTGGTACATCAGAAAATGTTTGCAGTTTGTACCAAGTGATACGTATGAACTCATATCAAGGCTGCCCTAATACAATGCAATGAGGATAAGAAAAATGACATCTAAAACATTTAGTACATTTTTGATGATTTCTTACATCACAGTTTTGTTATTAACTAATATAACTTTGATTATATAGATTATCAATTAATAGTAAGATCAGCAGGGGAAGGTGTGGTAACATTGTCGGGACGGGAAAAAGGCCACTGCATATTTGTCGCCCTGAACAGGGGTGCCGCCTACCGAGAAATGATAAGACCGGTTCTAAACCATATCGCCATTGTTGTCAGTGAGACTGTAAAAACTGTTTTATTTTGAGACGTCTGATGCAAGGTAAGTCATTTATGTTATTATTGTTATCTTAATTGTATATCAAAGTTTATACTGCGCCTTTTGTCCTACTAATGCAGTTACTTTCATTTCCTTTATTTTGATAGTATTGTCTGTCGATTACTCGTGCCGACATGAAGTCCTAATGGAAAAAGTGTCCACACTGCTCGTTAGGAAAAGCGGCCAAGTTGGTTATCAAAATAAGAGTTAGTTACTTCCAACAACACGCTTGCAATAGATGAAACTGACTTCTAAATCCTTTTATACATACGTAGGGATTCGTGACAATTACGAATCAATTTTCTTCTGTTATTTAAACCCGCCTGTGTTCTGTTATTTTCGGCCTAATACAAAAGTTCGTTTGAATACGATCTGTTGCAACCGCTTGGTAGCCTTTCAGATACTGGGAACTGAAGATGCCTGGAAAGTGTACCTGGAAGTCAACAAACATGCGATCACGTTGCAATGGCTCTGGCCACATTGTTCGCTTATGTACGGAAAATTGTTCACTATGTAATACTTAAAAAATGTTTCTGGTTCCTATACGTTATTTTTATTTTAGTTAAAATATATTTGGTGTGGTACCTTGGATTCAGAGTGTGTAAGTGGTAAGCTTCCATTGGCACCCACAGTTTGGTGAAAATGCAATTTTCCTTGAGCGGCCCCTATAGCCCCATCTCTCTTCCGCACTCACCCCCCCCCCCCCCCCCTCCACCTCCAATGCTTACACGGCTGAAGATGTCCCCCCACCATATCAGTATGAACGATAATGATTGATGGCTGTGTGCAGAATGTGGACTGAGAGTAAACCGAAGATAGACGGAAAGATGAGAAGTAACAGCGATGAGATTACCGATGAAATTAAAATCAAAGTCGGAGACCTGAAGTCATGAAAGAATTATGCTATGACAGCCAGAGAGGGCTTCCCTGGCTAAATTAAGTCTACCAGCATCAAACATTGGTCTTAATCTAAGAAAGAAATTTCTGAGATGTACGTCTAGAGCATAGCACTATATGCAAACGGACTGTGGGGGAGCACAGAAGAAGACTCAAAGTGTTTGACAGATGGTACTATAGAAGGAGACTGAAAATTAGTGGACTGTTAAGATAAGCAATGGCCAACGGCCTTGCCGTGATGGATCACCGAAGTTAAGCGCTGTCGGGCGTGGCCGGCGCTTGGATGGGTGACCATCGAGCCCGCCATGCGCTGTTGCCATTTTTCGGGGTGCACTCATCCTCGTGATGCCAATTGAGGAGCTACTCGACAGAATAGTAGCGCCTCCGGTCAAAGCAAACCACCGCAACGACTGGGAGAGAGGTGTGCTGACCACACGCCCCTTCTGTCCGCATCCTCATCTGAGGATGACACGGCGGTCGGATGGTCACGATGCGCCATTTGTGGCCTGAAGAGGAGTGTCTTTGCTTTTTAAAGATAAGCAATAAGGAGTTTCTCCACAGAATCGGTGAGAACAAAAATTTGGGGAATACACTAACAAGAAGAAGGAACAGGATGACAACACGGGTTCAGCATCAGTAAACACCTAGCGTGGTACCAGAGAGAGCTGTAGAGGGTAATAACTTTGGGGCGTGACCGAGATTACAATATATCCAACATATAATCGTAGACATTGTGTGTAACTGCTACTCTGAGATGAAGAGGCTGGCAAACGAGTAGAACACGTGGCAGGCTGCATCAGTCAGACAAGTGGAGGCAAAAAAATAATAACAATAGGAATAATGATAATAATGAGAGGCGAACATCGGCAGTGTTCTTTTCGAAGGAACCATCCCAGCATTTGCCTTAAGTGATTAAGAGAAAGCACGAAAACCTTACATGTGTATGACCAGACAGGGAGCAGAATTACTGCCATTGTGATTTCAATGTCATAAGCACAACAGTACCCTGTTCGGTGTTATTTCCAGAGTGGATTAATAAAAGCTGATAGACACTAAGGAGAAAAATTGAACGGATGAGTAGATGGATTTAGGAACTGCTGAGAGAGACAGGAAAATAATAACAGTGGTCAACGAACGGTATGGAGGGAAAACGTAGTCACGATTGTAACTGAAAATTAAAAGAATATTCCTGTAGTCATAACGCTTTTATTGTCATCTGGTAGGATTGACCAGGGAGGATTGACGAAGGACATCGAAAAAGTGCAAAGAAGGGCAGCCCGTTTGGTGTTATCGCGCAATAGGAGTGAGAGTGTCACTGATATGATACGCGAGTTGGGGTGGCATTCACTGAAACAAAGGCGGTTTTCTAAGCGGCAAGATCTATTTACGAAATTTCAATCACCAACTTTCTCTTCCGAATGCGAAAATATTTTGTTGAGACCCACCTACGTAGGGAGAAATGATCATCATAGTAAAATAAGAGAAATCAGAGTGGAATGGTAGAGAAGTAGTATGAAAATGGTTCGATGAACCCTCTGCCAGGCACTCAAGTGTGAATAGCAGAGTAGCCATGTAGATGTAGATGTAAAAATAAACTTGCATAATTACTGTGGTGTCACCACCAGACACCACACTTGCTAGGTGGTAGCCTTTAAATCGGCTGCGGTCCATTAGTATACGTCGGACCCGCATGTCGCCACTATCAGTGATTGCAGACCGAGCGCCGCCACACAGCAGGGCGAGAGAGACTTCCTACCACTCGCCCTAGTTGTACAACTGACTTTGCTAGCGATGGTTCACTGACAAAATACGCTCTCATTTGCCGAGACGATAGTTAGCATAGCCTTCAGCTACGTCATTTGCTACTACCTACCAAGGCGCCATTATCAGTTGCTATTGATATTGTAAATAATATACAGACAAGAGCTACGTTCAACATTAATGGATTAAAGTTAGGTATTCCACCATCTGTGTCCGTTTTTATAAGTTCTAATTTCCTTGTCCTGCTCCAGACCTCACGCCAGCCTGTGTGAGCTTAAACGCGTGTCTTTCGGCTTCCTCTATTCATACGGGTTGGCTCTCCTGCCAATCCACAACATTTTGGCGACGAGGCCAAACCGCGTTCGTACCTATATTGCCCTGATTTACTTGTGTAGTGGCTTCGCCATCATCTCCAGATGTACTGTCCGAATTTTATCGCTTACAGAATCAGCAGACGCAGGCCTTACTGGATGCCCTTGGACAGCTCGTCCAGGGTCAACGTGCAATGCAAAACGATGCGGCAGCCACCGCTCCACCGCTACCGCAGCCACAACATGCTGTTGCACCACCTTTTCGTCCTTTTGATGCTGCACTGTAAAGCTGGACAGAGTGGTCATGCCAATTTGGATTCCGTCTCGCCGCCTACAGAATTCAAGGTAATGAGCGGCAGCCTTTTCTCCTTTCCTCCGTAGGGGTGACCACGTACCATGTGATAGTCAAATTATTTCCCCGGCGCGATGTAGCAACTCTGTCCTACGACGAAAGTTTGCCTACATTAGATGCATATTTCAAAGAATCAGTCAATGTAGTTGCCAAATGGTATACCTTCTTTCATACAAAACATACGGCAGGTCAGACTAATCGGGAGTGGGTTGCAACTTTGTAAGGTCTTACTAGGGATTGTGCTTTCGAGTGTCAATGTGGACTCCCTTATTCAGATACTATAGTACGTGATGCAATTGCACAGAACGTTTCTGATGTTCGTATAAGGGAACAGATTTTGAAACTAGTCAATCCCTCCCTTCAACAAGTGATGGACATATTGGATCGGCAGGACACACTTGACTTTGCTCAGGAATCATTTGAAACGTCGCTACCCGTGTGTCAGGTTAACCGGCGTGCCGGGCGAGCTGCACGGAGCGGTAAACAGTCCTCGCGCCCGTCCGCGCAGCTGCCACCAGGCTCTCAGCCACATGTGCCGCACAGGCAAGCAAATGCAGTGCTAAAATCATGCCCGCGGTGTGCTACTAGACATTCGCGTGAGAACTGCCCGTCACGCTGAGCTATTTGCTTTTTCTGTAATAAAAAAGGACATGTTCAAAGTGTTTGCCAGAAAAAGCTCAGATCGGACACTCACAACCATTCCAGGCTCTTTGCTTCGTGCCGGAATCGGAATCGAACCAAGGATACTCAGGCTCGTGAAACTTCGCCTATGGATATTCATGTAGTTCATTCCACTCCGCCCAGTGCCACTCTCTCTAACAGTGACTGTGTTCGTCCCACTAATAGTGTGCGTCGACATCGCCGGAAATCCCGTCAAGTCGCAAGTGATTATGTACGAGTGTCAGTTCAAGTTGCACGAGACAGTCGCTCTTGTCGTCAGCAGGACAATAAACTTTTTGTGGGTTTGGACATTAACAGCAAAGTGATACCATTCCAGCTCGATACCAGAGCTGCAGTTTCACTGATCAATCAAGACATGTACAAACAGCTGGGCACGCCTCCGTTGCGTGCCGCAAATGTTAAGCTAAGTAGCTATTCTAGTCAGCATATCCCTGTGTTAGGACAGTGCAGCCTTCTTGCAACATACAAGGGACAAACAAAACTTGTGTCATTGTACGTCCTTTGTTCTTCTTCTGCAGTGAACTTGTTTGGTTTCGATTTATTTCAGTTGTTTAACTTGTCTATAGTAAATCAGGTCCTATCAGTGAACCAGACTGTGCCTTCAGACAGTGTTTCTCGTCTATGTGAAGAATTTGCAGAAATTTTTGCACCGGGCCTTGGTTGTGCTAAGAACTATAAAGCACATTTGGAACTGAAAGTAAACGCGCAACCGAAATTTTTCAGAGCGCGCAATGTTCCCCACGCATTGCGTGATGAGGTCGCAAAAACATTACACGATTTGGAATCACAAGGTGTAACTGAACGTGTGCAGGCTTCTCTCTTGGCATCACCCTTAGTAATTTTGCCAAAACCTTCTAGAGAATTGAGACTTTGTGTGGACTTCAAGCCAACAGTGTATCCACAACTAGTGATTGCAACTTTCCCTTTACCCCACCCGGAAGATCTTTTTGACAAACTGTGCCCGGGTAAATATTTTTCGAAGTTGGACCTAGCAGATGCGTACTTGCAAATACCGGTGGACGACGACTCCCAGCGCGTTTTGGTGGTTAACACGCATCCTGGTTTGTATCGATTCAAATGACTGCCATTCGGGTGTCCATCCACCCCTGCATTGTTTTAGCAATATCTACAAACTGTTTGTGCGTCGGTCCCTACTGCAGCAAACTATCTGTACGATATAGAGATCACCGAAAAGACGGAAGAAGAACATTTAGCCAATGTCAGAACATTATTTAAGGTCTTGCGACAAAATGGTCTTCGCTTGCGGAAGGACAAATGTGTGTTTTTGTTCGTGACTTACCCTACCTGGGACATGTACTCAACGCCCAAGGCATACATCCCAGTCCCGAGCACCTCCGTGCCATACAAGACTTGCCTTCGCCGCAGAATTTGGAGCAGCTACAGAGTGTGCTGGAAAAAATTAATTATTATCATCGCTATGTTCCCCATGCCTCTTCCATTTCAGCTCCGCTTCATCGCTTACGCCGTAAAGGTGTTCTGTTCGTCTGGACGACGGACTGCGAACGCGCCTTTCGCCAGTTGAAATCGGCGTTGCTTTCCAATACTTGCCTTACGCCATTCGATCCCCAGAAACCCCTTCTGTTGATGGTGGATGCATCGGATTTCGGGAGCGGTGCTGTGCTTGCGCACAAAGATGGATCGCACGATCGCCCTCTTGCCTTTGCGTCCAAATTGCTGTCGTCTGCGCAAAGAAATTATTCACAGATCGAGAAAGAAGCATTGGCTCTCGTATTTGGTGTTTCATGATTTCTTGTATGGTCGTCACTTCACCATCATCACAGACCACAAACCTTTGACATCGCTTTTTCATCCGACCAAGCCTGTACCTCCACGTACAGCGCAGAAATTCATTCGCTGGTCTATTTTCCTCTCGCAGTACCGCTACGATATCTTGTATCGGTCCGCTGCTAAGCGCGGAAACGCCAATGCGTTGTCCCGTTTGCCTGTTGCTGAGGATAGAGCATTCGATTCCTCCGAACTTGCTTGCATGTTCTTTGATGCGGAAACCGATGACGTGGTCGAATCGTTTCCGATTGATTTTCGTCGTGTAGCTACAGCCACAGCTGCTGACCCTGTCCTTGCTACCGTTCTGCGTTTTGTTGCTATGCAATGGCCCTTGTCAAAGTCACGAATCGGGGATCCGTTGGTTCGCGAGTTTTTGCTCACAAGGAGAGACTTTTTGTACGACGTGGTGTTTTGCTGATAATGATCAGTCCAGGGTCGTGGTCCCACGTTCGTTACAGTCCTCTGTCTGACGGCTTCTCCACTAAGGACATTGGGGTATAGTGAGAACGAAACAACTTGCTCGTCAGCACTGTACTTGGTTCGGAATCGATGCTGCGATTACGAATATGTGCTCTTCTTGCATGGCGTGTGCCGAACGACAATCCGCACCACCGCGGAAATTCTTTGCATGGCCAAAAGCCACTTTCTCTTGGCAACGCTTACACATCGATTTTGCTGGTCCATTCTGGAATGCTCGATGTTTGGCTGTGGTAGGTTCATTCAGTCATTTTCCTTTTGTTGTCCGGATGTCTTCCACGACGTCTTCTGCCACCATCCAAGCGTTATCTGCTATCTTTTGCATTGAAGGTCTTCCACAGACTGTTTCCGACAATGGCCCAAAATTCATCTCCGCAGAATTTCAGTCATTCTACAAGGCCAATGGTATTCAACATCTGACGTCCGCGCCGTTTACGCCACAGTCAAACGGTGCCGCTGAACGATTGGTCAGGACTTTCAAGTGACAGATGTTGAAGTTGAAAGAGTCGCATTGTTGCTCTTTTTGTCCTCGTATCGCTCTCAGCCCCGAGATGGTCGCTCGCCGGCTGAATTGCTGCGCGGTCGTCCTCATCGAACCTTGATGTCTTTGCTACATCTGCCGCATTAGGTTCCTGTGCAGCGGCAGACACCTGATTTTGCTCCAGGCGACGTTGTCTACTATCGCCACTATCGAGGTTCACGGCATTGGCTCGCAGGGCGCATTGTTAGCTGCCTCGGCCGCGCTATGTATCTGGTTTTGGGGGCCTCTGGTGAGGTGCGCCGGCATCTCAACCAGCTGCCCCTCTGTCGTCGCATGGGATCTGCCGCTCGCCGTCTGCTTTCAGCGACGGTGCCGTCCGGTCAGCGCCCTGGGGACCCACCTACTGGCTCGCCTCAGCCCCTGGTGTTACCGACGCTGCCTTCCAATTTGCCCCATGGCGACGCGCCGCCGCCGCCGCCTGTTCTCCCTCCGGCGACGCCCGCAGTGGACGCGTCGCTGCAACCGCCGGGCGCCTCCCTGGGTCACGCGCCACCGATCGCTTCCCGTGACCAGTTGTCCTCCGACATGGACCTCTTGCCCGCTCCGGACCATATGGCGTCTTCGCCCGTCGGGTGCCCCGGCCCGATGGAGGTCGACCCTTCGGCCCCTCCTGTCTCTCTGCGGGCGCATACAGCGCATGTTGGCGTGCACCCTGGAGCAGGTTTTCAGGCGTTTCCTAGCTCCCCTCGGACCGAATGGCAGGGTGCGGGTGGCACAGCCTCGCCTGTTGTTAGGCTCCCCACCTCGTCGCATACGTCAACATGGGGTCCTCCCCACGGCGGGCAGAAGCCTTATAACATAACCGTACGCCGATTTGCGGGGGAGGAATGTGGTGTCACCACCAGATACCACACTTGCTAGGTGGTAGCCTTTAAATCGGCCGCGGTCCATTAGTATACGTCGGACCCGCGTGTCGCCACTATCAGTGATTGCAGACCGAGCGCCGCCACACGGCAGGTCTAGAGAGACTTCCTAGCACTCGCCCCAGTTGTACAACCGACTTTGCTAGCGATGGTTCACTGACAAAATACGCTCTCATTTGCCGAGACGATAGTTAGCATAGCCTTCAGCTACGTCATTTGTTACTACCTAGCAAGGCGCCATTATCAGTTGCTATTGATATTGTAAATAATATACAGACAAGAGCTACGTTCAACATTAATGGATTAAAGTTAGGTATTCCACCATCTGTGTCCGTTTTTATAAGTTCTAATTTCCTTGTCCTGCTCCAGACCTCACGCCAGCCTGTGTGAGCTTAAACGCGTGCCTTTCGGCTTCCTCTATTCATACGGGTTGGCTCTCCTGCCAATCCACAACAATTACTTTCTAACTTTTATGTAACATTCGCCATTGCAAAATATACCAGTGTCTAATGGTGCATTGCACCTTCACATGAGTAAAAAAAAAAAAAGGTTCAAATGGCTCTGAGCACTATGGGACTTAATTTCTGAGGTAATCAGACTAGAACTTAGAACTGCTTATACCTAACTAACCCAAGAACATCACACACATTCATGTCCAAGGCAGGATTCGAACCTGCGACCGTAGGGGTTCCAGACTGTAGCACCTAGAACCGCTCGGCCACCCCGGCCGGCACACATGAGTAAACCTGAACTGTGTGTTGTGAATACAAAGGTGAAACAAGGAGCTACTGGTTATAGAATAACTAATTTCTACGGCGTTTAAAATGCAGACGACAAATAGTTGTGTTCCTGAGGATATAGATGTATTAAGACTGTTCAACATAGTTTAATACACGAAACATGTATCGGCATAAATAGCCACATTAAAAGGAGAAGCTAAATAGGGTATTTGTTCAAGGAGCTGATCGATCACTAGCACGAGTTACTACAAGAGAAGAGCGCTGTCTGTTATACTGGTACATCGACATAATCTGGCATACCTACGGACGCTGAGGGCCCCATTTCGTGATCATCACAGCCGTTTTATTATCTGTTGCTGATAATGAACATTCGCAGTCGCTAAGTAATTATGCAGCTAGACGTGAATGTGTATTAATCCTGTCTCAGGTGGTAAAATTTTGACTGTATGAAGTTATATCTAGTCTGCGTAGTTTCTCGAACAGCGCCGTTGAAGAAATCTGAGGGACATCTGGAATAAGAAAATACTGCAAGACTACTGGTATTGAGATAAAGGGCTATAAAATTCGTGTCACAGCAGAACTCTGTGTGCCTCTGTCCAGGATTAAATTACTGTTATTTGAGGAAATAAATTTGTAAGCTAACTCCCCCAGTCCTGAAGCCCGAAGAGATCCTACGCTGATAAAGAAAGCGTGAGAGATAAGACCACGAGGCCGCTTCGCACTTCTGCTTAGTCACACATCTTGAGCTGTATGCGGCTAAAAAGACGTAGTCATCCAACCTTGCAAAGGAAAGAGACACTCCGTATAAGGAATGGAAATAAAAACCTACATTTAAATCAATTAATTACATAAAAACAATGATCAAAGTCTTTTCGATAACATTAAATACTGCACTGGACCTGGCAAGATTCGAACCCACAATATATTCTTTTTGTGGATCTCATTTTATTCGTCCAGATTCATCGTTGATTCGTTCACTCAGTAATTATTTTTTTATTACAGAGGGCAGCTAATGCTCTGACCGAAAACGCTGAGCTACCGTGCCAGCAATCCATTACACCACTCAACGAGACTGTTTGATGCAATGTTTCTACGCTTTTGCGGGTCATATAAAATTCTGAATTTTTTTTCCTCAATTATTCGCTAATGAGCACCCACCAGGGTGAATGACTGCAGTGTGTGATACCTGGGATGTTAGCCTACATAACCGTATAAATGCTTTCAAACGGTCGATCGCACCACTGAAGACCTTTCCTTTTTACATCTAAAGTATGTAAGAGGTAAGCCTCTATCAATACTCACAGATCGGTGAAAATGCAATTTCCGCTTGTGGCCTCTTTATACCCATCTCTCTTCCCCCCTTTCCCTTCCACCCCCCCCCCCCCCCCCACCACCGCTCTCCGTTGCTTACTCTGCCGCCGGAGATGTCGCCCCACAATATAAGTATAGACTTCTGAACGAAAAAGATTGACGACCACTCCTGTATTGTGAACAGAACGTGGACTGAGAGTAAACCGAAGACAGACGAAAATGATGAGAAGTAACTGAGCATAATGATGAAGTTAACATAAAAATTGGAGACCTCAAGTAGCGAAGGAATTATGCTATCATGGAAGCATAATATCCAGTGACGAACAAAGCAAGGAGGATATAATGGCAAATGGTTCAAATGGCTCTGAGCACTATGGGACTTAACATCTGTGGTCATCAGTCCCCTAGAACTTAGAACTACTTAAACCTAACTAACCTAAGGACATCACACACATCCATGCCCGAGGCAGGATTCGAACCTGCGACCGTAGCAGTCCCGCGGTTCCGGACTGAGCGCCTGAACCGCTAGACCACCGCGGCCGGCGCAAGGAGGATATAAAAAACTAGCACAACCAGAGGGGACATTCCTGACCAAACTAAGTGTACTAGTATCAACATCGGTCTTAATCTGTGGAAGAAATTTCTGAGAAGGTACTTCTGGAGCATATCACTAAATGCAAGCGTACTGTAGAGGAAGCGAAGAAAAAGAGACTCGAAGTGTTTGAGAGATGGTACTATAGAAGGAGACTGAAAGTTAGGTGGACTGTTAAGATAAGCAATGAGAAGGTTCTCCACAGAATCCGGTGAGAATAGAAACTTGTAGAAAACATTGACAAGAGGAAGGGACGGGAAGGTACGACGGGTTAAGACATCAGTAAATACCTTGCGTGGTACCGGAGAGACCTAAAAATGGTAATAACTCTTGAGTATATATCCAACACATAATCGTAGACGTTGTGTGTAACTGCTACTCTGAGATGGAGAGACTGGCAAAGGAGAAGAACATTTGGCAGGCCGCATCAGTCACATAACTGGAGGTTAAAAAAAAAAGTAATAATAATAGGAATAATAATAATAATGAGGGGCGAAAATCAGTAATGTCCTTTTCGAAGGTACCACCCTAGCATATGCCTTAAGTGATTAACAGAAAGCAATTAAATCTTATATGTGGATGACCAGACAGGGATTTGAATTATTGCCGTCCCGATTGTGATTTCAGTGTCAAAAGCACAACAGCAACCTGTTCGCTGTTATTTCCGGAAGGCCTTAATATAAGCTGATCATCACCAAAGAGAACAATTGAATAAACGGAGACATGGATTTAGAAACCGCTGTGAGAGACAGGGAAATAATAACAGTGGTCAGGAAACGGTGTGGAGGGAAGCTGAAGTTATGACTGTAATTGAAAATTACAAGAATTTTTCTATCCTCATAACGCTTTAATTATCTTCTGAAAAAATAAACTTGCATGATTATCTTTTTGTTTATTTGCAACATTCACTAATGTTCAATATTCCAGTGTCTAATGGTGCACTGCATTAATGCATCAGTAAATCTCGAAGTGTGTGTTGCGAGTACAAATGTGAGACAAGGAGCTACCAGTTACAGAATAACTGATTGCTGCAAAGTTTAAAATGCAGCCGACTTTAAGTTGTACTCAAAAATGGCTCTGAGCACTATGGGTCTTAACATCTGAGTTCATCAGTCCCCTAGACTTAGAACTACTTAAACCTAACCAACCTAAGGACATCGCACACACCCATGCCCGAGGCAGGATTCGAACCTGCGACCGTAGCAGCAGCGCGGTTCCAGACTGAAGCGCCTAGAACCGCTCTCCCACAGCGGCCGGCCCAAGTTGTACACCTAAGAATATAGATGTATTACGGCTGTTGAACATAGGTGAAAACACGAAACGTGTCTTGGCATAAAGTCAAGCAGAGAGAGAGAGCTAGTTACGGGATTTGTTCAGTTGTCATTCATATCCACGGAGCTGAGCCGCCACATCGAATTACTTACTGTTATACAATGATATAGGCACGCATACCTTCAGGCACTAAGGACTTCCATTTCGTGATCATCATCACAGCTGTTTTTTGTTGTGTTGGCAGAAGAGCCAACACCGTGTTACGAGTGGAGGCCGAAATGCACGCGTTTTAGCTCACGCAGGCTGGCGTGAGGAGGGAAGAACTATACCGACGTGAGGTCTGGAAAATGACAAGGAATTAGAATTCAGAAAGCGGACGTAATTAGTTTCATACTTAACTTTAATCCATTAATGATGAACGTCGCTCTTGACGGTACATGATTCACAATATTATCAGTTCAGAATACATTCTTGAAAAATATGGCGCCTTGCTAGCTCGTAGCAAATGACGTAGCTGAAGGCTATGCTAAACTGTCGTCTCTGCAAATGAGAGCGTATGTAGACAGTGAACCATCGCTAGCAAAGTCAGCTGTACAACTGGGGAGAGTGCTAGGGAGTCTCTCTAGACTAGACCTGCCGTGTGGCGGCGCTCGGTCTGCAATCACTGATAGTGGCGACACACGGGTCCGACTTATACTAACGGACCGCGGCCGATTTAAAGGCTACCACCTAGCAAGTGTGGTGTCTGGCGGTGACACCACAGTTTTATTATCTGCTGTTTATGATGAGCACTAAATAATCATGCTGCTAGAAATGAATGTGTAGTAATCGTGTCTGAAGTGGTATATTGTTAAATGTATGGAAGTTAGAGATAGTCCGCCTAGTTTCGCGAACAGGGCCGTTGAAGAAATCTCAGAGACAGACTTGAATAAGATAATGCCACAAGTCTATGGGTATTGAACTTGCTTAGCAATAAAGGGCTATAAAATTCGTGTCACAGGAGAGGTTGTGTGTGTCTCTGTTCAGGATTAAAGTACTGTTAGTTGAGAAAACAAATTTCTAAGTTAACTCTCGCTTTTCGTACCCGAAGAGATCCTACGCTGATAAAGACAGCGTGAGAGATAAGGCCATGTCGCTGCTACGCACTTCGGCTGTCACACTTCTTGATCCGGTCTGCGGTTAAAAAGACTTAGTCATCCAACGTTGCAAGAAAAGTCAGCCTTCACAGCAACTGGCCTTGCATACGAGTATGGTGCAACTCACTGTAACTCGTCTAGTTTCCAAATTTCCATGCGTTATTGGAAATACTAACTTTCAAAGATTGTACCTATGATTGGGTACTTCGTTTGCAGTGACAATCACTGGAGATCTAAGTAGTACTCGTTGTACGTGTGTACATGTATTCTATTGCTCACGTGTGCACTATATCATGAACAGTTATGCTTTCCTACGTTTTACACATTACGATGGCGTCTTAAAAACTCAAAACTAGTTGAACGAAAAAACAGAAACTACCTCCATTCTCTAACTTTCGTTTATCAAACCTTACTGCACTTCGCCTCCGTCGTACTAATAGATATGTACGTCCGACAAAAGATATTTAAAATCTTCGAAACAGCCTAATACTGAAAGTATGTGTTAACTGCAGATTTACTGCCCTATTTAACTAGTCACTTCTAAGACAGTTAGACTTCACATACTGGTATGCAGACATTACTTAATGTCAAAAATAAGTGTTATTACCTTCAGGCACTCACTTTAAAGACTATACGTTGTTAACTTTGTGATGTGTAAGGAACAGGAAAGAATAAGAGTACTCTATTGAAAATGAAAGTGAAAGCACAGAAAAACAGAAAAAAAATATCTATTTCGAATATTAACAATCTGTATTTGCAGCCTTTTAGAACAAAAAGGATTATTTTATTTTAAAAATACATGAAATGCGGACTGTTAGTAGAGCAAGATTAAGTTTCAATGGCGTTTGGGTTAGGTTCAAGGTTATGAATAATATAATACTACTGGCGGCAAGTTATCGCTGAAACGTGTTTCAACGAGAAGAAGAGATTAATTGAGTGCATAGCGGGTGAACAGTCAATATAGTTGGTTAAAGCTTTCCTGGAGATATTAATGTATATCTAGAACACAAAAATATACCATCTGGAAACGTGCAATACATCACGACGTGGTAAATAACCTTCCGCAGCTTCAAAGAAACACAAATTCCGAAAACACCTGCAAGACTGTGAACGACCGGTGATGCAGTTTCATTCGCGGCGCTAGCAACGATTTATTTCGATATATCAATGACGTTTCGAACGATACAGAGACTTTAGAAATAAGACTAGAGAAGCTACGCACTTTCAGCCTATCATACCCTACTCATTTTCAGTTAGTATTAGTTTATAATCGACGCGCTCTACGTTTGCATTTTGACATGTAAATGAGTACGATTAATGCAAGACAAAAGGACACATACTCTAAGGTCGACAACTAGCTCAGAAATTTCGAAGCCTGTGAAGTCTCGAGACACTGAAATATGATAACCAAATTTTTCTGCCCACTGCAAAAGCATCTACGGGGTGTTCAAAAAGTCTCTCCGCAGTGCCGTACGTTTGTTAGCAGCGCGTGCCGTATGATTGTCCACCTGCCTGGGTTTTTCAGTGAAACAATGAACACACGTCTCTGCAGTGATATTCTGTACCCATTCATAGGAGAACTTGTGTTAAGTGAAATACTGAGCGGCTATTTTTCACAAGATGGTGCAACCGCGCATACAGCTCGCGTTTTAATGTCATTGCTTGCTGATGTTTTTGGTGATCGCATAATTTCACAGGGGCTTTGGCCTCCACGATCGCGTGACCCAACACCACCTGAATTTTTCTTCTGGGGTGCAGCGAAAGCAACTGTGTATAAAAACCATCCAAAATCCATCGATGATTTGAAAACTGCAATATCCACTTTCACTGCTTCTGTTAGAGAAGAAATGTTACAGCTTGTATTTGGAAACATGATTAGACGAATTGAATTGTGTATTCAACAGCAGGGGGGACACTTTCTACATTTAATGTGAAAATTTGTAAGTAAAAATGAGTATTCAATAAATTAATAACTTGTATTTCAGTGAGTTTCGTTTCGGTATATTCACTGCGGCATACAGAAAAAATTAACTATTTCGAATATTAACAATCTGCATTTGCAGCCTTTTAGAACAAAAAAGGATTATTTTATTTTAAAAATACATGAAATACGGACTGTTAGTAGAGCAAGATTAAGTTTCAATGGCGTTTGCATTAGGTTCAAGGTTATGAATAAAATAATACTACTGGTGGCAAGTTATCGCTGAAACGTGTTTGAACGAGGAGAAGAGATTGATTGAGTGCATAGCACGGCTAACAATCATATGGCACTGCGGAGAGACACCCCGTATAACGAACATCTGTAGTTCTTGCACGTTTGAACGTATACATATTTTGGTCAATTGCAAAAGATTTCTCAGGTCTCAAAAGGAGATTCTAAAATCCAAAATTTTGAGAATACTCATTGTTGACCAAATCTGTATTGGCAGTCCTTGAGAAATTGGTCGCTGATTCAAACAATGTCATTGTCAGTGTAGTGAAGAATACACACGTCCACACACAGCTTTCGTCAGAACTCATCACGACAGAGGGAGGTTTAAAACTGGAACTAGAGTCTGGCAAAGAGTTGTCGTACCATCGAAACTAATGTGAGCAGCGGTAGAGGAAGTTACCAAATCCTGTAACTGCGGGAACGAAGAAGGACTGCGTGCTAATGGGGAACGTCTGAAACACATTCTTGACATTGTACTCTGAATTAATTTTCACTCTGCATTTGACTGAGTGCTTATCTGATACGTTCTGCCAGATTAAAAGTATGTCGGGCCGGGAGTCGAACTAGGGCAAATACTATTGCCGCTTGATGCCTGGCGACACGACTCACAACCCGCCACGCAGCTGTGGAAGGTGGGAACGGATGTAAGATGGTAGAAGTAAAGCTGTGAATCTGCTCATGAGTCACACCTGGATAGCTCACTCGGTAAGAGCGTTTCCCCGAAAAAGCCTAAGGCCCGAGCTGAGATTTCGATGTAGTACACATTTCTCACTGAAATTAAATAGCAAACAGTTTTGATTAACTTCATTTCTCATTTAGTTGCTCTCATACTGTTTAGCTGAAGAAATAGTAGTAATGGCTCTTTGTTACACGTAGCCCGGCGAGAAATACAATTTTTTTTTAAAGTTATCCTAATTGGAAAAAAACAATAATACATTGGCTGCGCCAGGTTCGCCTAGTCTTGTGAAAGAAAGTATTAGTAATTGTTGGGCCGATACGAGCGCTGCTGGAAAGAAGGTTAGTTCAATTTTGTCGCTTAATACCGGCGCTGCTACATTGTTTTGCCGTCAGCCTTCTATAAATGCTGAAATAATGCTGCTGAAATAACACAGATATTTGACACATGGCACACAATACTAAGGAATAGAGGCATGAAATAATGAGTTTCAAACAATTACCTACTTTAACAGTTAACTGATTACACATACGGTTACAGACCTGACATGGCTGTTATCACATCTACGAAAACAAGAGAGACGAAGAACAAGAGAAGGGGAACGTACATTGTGTAACAAGGGGAGCGTACATTGACTCCTCTATACATAGAAAAATCTTAGATAATAATTCTCACTAATATACAGTAATATTCTATACAATACAAATTGTCTGCGATTCAGTACATAAATTCTACAAAATTCATTATTTTTTGGTAATAGGTTTGTCCTTACGTCTACATGACTTGTTCTGCTAATTTCTTGCAATCTCACATATGTTTCTTCGAACTGCATTTATGGGGACGCCATATCTAGTTAAACACAAGTGCAACAAGACCCACTAAGAGCTCATGTATCTGGAAATGTAATGCAGACACTTGTCCTTCTCTTTAAAAAATTTTAATTATTCTATTTCCGAATGATCTTTAAAATCTCCTGAATTAAAAGTAACTCCAGAATTCAGATAATTCCCTACCACTGTTCTGCAGCATTCTAATTCTGGACAAAGAAACATACAGCAGTAAAATAAAAAAGTTTTATAGAAAATATGTAGCTCTTCCTTACAATTCTTATGGGGCCTTAAGTTTTACCTCTGTGCTCTAATGAATCGGGTCAGAAAGCTTGTAACGATAGAATCATCTGAACGGAAAATGTTACTAATGGCGATGTTACACTACAAAATTTTCTTTTACAAAGAAATCTGATTACATATTCTCCATATTTCTTCGACAAATATCCTTGACGTGGCTCAGAACGGGATTTTACACTCCCCTCAAATATTTCGTCATAGTTTCTACACTGCGCATGCGCCAGCATCACGTGTATTCGCGGAATTTGCAGCCATGGTTATATTTATAAACACTACGTTAAACGGCAAACAACTACAGCGACACTAGCGCTCCAAACGGTTACATTTCTCCATTCAGTAAACAGAAGACGAACGCTTTCTTTCATCAAATCTAAGGCGAGGCGCTAGGTTTCATCAAAGAAAATTTTTCGATGACCTAACTTTGCTAAAGTTACTCACCACACTATCAAATTTTATTTGACAATGAAACTTTGTCAAAAAAATTTGACAGTACAATATCGGCGTACGGACTAACTGAAAATAAAGTGGAGTGTACAGAGATCAAAACCCTTAAGCACCATTAATATACTTTGTTACATATCAAAAAGGTTTATCAACCTCCTACAAAACAAGTAAGCCGATGATATGTCACATAAATCAGCTATTAGGTCATGAATAAATCTGTTGTGGAACCCCACTGAAAAATAACTTCGTTTGACAAGGGAAGACCTGCAGCGCAAAATCTGTTTGAGCGTTTACCAACTGTGTGGCCATGCTGCCGGCTACACAGATTTCCAGAGATAAATGGATCAGTGACCTTGACGCATGACGTAATTCGCTTATCGTTACATGGATAAATGGCAGGCGCCGGCGCCAATGTTCGCAGTCTCCGCAGACCCGTGTACCCACTCGCACAGCAGCGCCAGTAAGTCAGTCCATATAGCAATGGGCATCGAGAAATACAAGGGACGCGTAGCCCTGGTTACTGGCGCCAGCGCAGGCATCGGTGCTGCCATAGTGCAGGCGCTGCTGAAGCATGGACTCACCGTCGTGGGACTGGCCAGGAGAGCCGAAAAAGTTAAGGTAAGGACTCTCCAGGGCTGCAAGGTATTCGGGTTAACAGTTGTGCTATCAAGAAAGCTTTTAGATCGCAATATAGCTCCAGACGCCATGCTGAGGCCACTGCTGATTCGTAACATGTAACGGGTGTCCGGGAAGTAAGGATGTATTTGAACTTTGCAACATTTTCTCATACGACGGTTAGCAGCCCTGGTTTTTTCATGCTTGTTATCTGCGATCCTTTCCATTAGTAGGTAGATAGGTTTTGTATGGTGAACAACGTTTATTTTCGTCATGGAGCAGGTGACAAGTGAGCAACGTATCCAAGTGATAAAAAATTATTACAAAAACAGTAAAATTACCACGGCAACCGTTCGACAAGCGCAGAACGGGAATTTCACAAAAATAATTTCTTTTTTTTCAGATGAGACGCACTTCTACTTCAGTGGGTACATTAATAAGCAAAACTGTAGAATTTGGGGTAACGAAAATCCGTGAGTGACTGTAGAAGATAAGATGCTTCTTAAGTAATAGGACCCAGTACGTTGTCCTCGATGGTGAGTGTTCATCGGAGGTGAGGGTATCATCTGGAGTGCCCCTGGGAAGTGTGGTAGGTCCGCTGTTGTTTTCTAACTACATAAATGATCTGTAGGATAGGGTGGATAGCAGTGTGCGGTTGTTTGCTGATGATGCTGTGGTGTACGGGAAGGTGTCGTCGTTGAGTGACTGTAGGAGGATACAAGATGACTTGGACAGGATTTGTGATTGGTGTAAAGAATGGCAGCTAACTCTAAATATAGATAAATGTAAATTAATGTAGATGAATAGGAAAAAGAGTACCGTAATGTTTGAATACTCGATTAGTAGTGTAGCGCTTGACACAGTCACGTGGATTAAATATTTGGGCGTAACATTGCAGAGCGATATGAAGTGGGACAAACATGTAATGGCAGTTGTGGGGAAGGCGGATAGTCGTCTTCGGTTCATTGGTAGAATTTTGGGAAGATGTGGTTCATTTGTAAAGGAGACCGCTTATAAAACACTATTACGACCTATTCTTGAGTACTGCTAGACCGTTTGGGATCCCTATCAGGTCGGATTGAGGGAGGACATAGAAGCAATTCAGAGGCGGGCTGCTAGAATTGTTACTGGTAGGTTTGATCATCACGCGACTGTTACGGAAATGCTTCAGGAACTCGGGTGGGAGTCTCGGGAGGAAAGGAGGCGTTCTTTCCGTGAATCGCTACTGAGGAAATTTAGAGAACCAGCATTTGAGGCTGACTGCAATACAATTTTACTGGTGCCAACTTATATTTTGCGGAAAGACCACAAAGATAAGATAAGAGAGATTAGGGCTCGTACAGAGGCATATAGGCAGTCATTTTTCCCTCGTTCTGTTTGGGAGTGGAACAGGGAGCGAAGATGCTAGTTGTGGTACGGGGTACCCTCCGCCACACACCGTATGGTGGATTGCGGAGTATGTATGTAGGTGTAGATGTAGATGCATCCACAACGCAGGACTGTATGGTGTTGGTTCTGGGCAGGAGTGATCGGCCGGTAGTTTTTTTGAAAATGATGAGGGAGCTTACGTCACTGTGAACGGCGACGGCTACCGAATCGTTCTTTCTGATAGGTTTTTCAATCTTGAAGAAGACGATTTTTGGTTTCAACAAAATAGTGCGACCTCACACATCCCGTGAAACGATTACTCTGCTGAATGAAAAGTCTCTTCAAAAAATTATCTGTTTACGTGGCAACCAGAAACGGCCAGCCAGATCACGCGATCTTACGTTTTGTGACTTTTTTGTGGGGATTTATGAAATCAAAAGCGTACGTGAACAAACTATAAACAATACACCAATTGATGGATGGAATATAAAAAGGCTATTAACGACATCCCCTCGAGAACTTCAATGAACGCATTGCTCGTGGCCGCGCTGCCTTGGGTGGTCAAATGGAGGATATTATTTTCCATACATAAATGGGAGAAGATACTTAACGTGATTGTAAAAAAACGTTAGATTTTCAATAAATTTTCTATGTTCTATAGCATTCTAATACCCGTACCTACTTTCCGGAGCCGGCTAGAGTGGCCAAGCGGTTCTAGGCGCTACAGTCTGGAACCGCGCGACCGCTACGGTCACAGGTTCGAATCCTGCCTCGGGCATGGATATGTGTGATGTCCTTAGGTTAGTTAGGGGACTGATGACCTCAGAAGTTAAGTCCCATAGTGCTCAGAGCCATATTTTACTTTCCGGACACGCTCTAGTAACATTGTATTTTGGTGCGTTAGTAGGAATATTAGCTGCAAGATCTAGTAATTTCATAGCATAAAAGGGACAAACGGAGCTGTGATTGTCGGCTGACGTGTAATATAAGCATGTAGCGAGTGTATGAAGTGCAAGCATATGACCAATAAGGCTAATACTTTTCATAACATTTGGTGCAGAGTGCAAACTATCGACGTTTTTGAGGGAGTATTGGGCACAACATGTCACTTTTGTCTTCAGGCATTGTCGTGTGAGGGGAACGCAGAGTAGGAATATGAATGGTGTGAGTTTAGTGTAGGGCGCACGTCCCCAACATCGAACTGGGATTGCTACGTGAGTTTCATATAACGCCGTTTCTTCACATTTTGCGCTAAGGCCTAACGCTTTAATGTTACACCTACTTTTCTGCTTTTACACAGTTACGTATTTAGTGGTAACAGCGAAGGTAATTGTTGCTTTTCATAGATAAGTATCACAAAGGTCAAATTATGGTTATCTTACTCGTAAATGTGACAGCTACAGTCAATGTTCATTTGCAGATAAGATTTATTTGTAACAGGTAAGTAGCACAAATGTCAAATCACAGTTATCTTACTCGTAAGTGGCGCTACTTCAGATAAGATTCGTTTATAACAGTCTAAGTCATTTCCTTTGGATTACACGCATCTCGACGCCATTTTACGTATTTTCCAGCAGTTACAACATGAAATCGTACACTTACTGATTTGATGGGGAGAATGGTGATATGAGATTAAGATTTAAGATTCGGTAAGGATGGACAAAGATTATAAAAATGATGTTGTTGTTGTGGTCTTCAGCCCTGAGACTGGTTTGATGCAGCTCTCCATGCTACTCTATCCTGTGCAAGCTCCTTCATCTCCCAGTACTTACTGCAACCTACATCCTTCTGAATCTGCGTAGTGTATTTATCTCTTGGTCTCCCTCTACGATTTTTACCCTCCACGCTGCTCTCCAATACTAAGTTGGTGATCCCTTGATACCTCAGAACATGTCCTACCAAGCGGTCCCTCCTTCTTGTCAAGTTGTGCAACAAACTCCTCTTCTCCCCAATTCTATTCAATACCTCCTCATTAGTTATGTGATCTACCCATATAATCTTCAGCATTCTTCTGTAGCAGCACATTTCGAAAGCTTCTATTCTCTTCTTGTCCAAACTATTTATCTCCATGTTTCACTTCCATACATGGCTACACTCCATACAAATACTTTCAGAAACGACTTCCTGACACTTAAATCTGTACTCGATTTTAACAAATTTGTCTTCTTCAGAAACGCTTTTCTTGCCATTGCCAGTCTACATTTTGTATCCTCTCTACTTCGACCAACATCAGTTATTTTGCTCCCCAAATAGCAAAACTTCTTTACTACTTTAAGTGTCTCATCTCCTAACCTAATTACCACAGCATCATCCGACTTAATTCGACTACATTCCATTATCCTCGTTTTGCTTTTGTTGATGTTCATCTTATATCCTCCTTTCAAAACACTGTCTATTCCATTCAGTTGCTCTTCCAAGTGCTTTGCTGTCTCTGATAGAATTAGAATGTCATCGACGAACCTCAAAGTTTTTTTTCTTCTCCATGGATTTTAATTCCTACTCCGAATTTTTCTTTTGTTTCCTTTACTGCTTGCTCAATATACAGATTGAACAACACCGGGGAGAGGCTACAACCCTGTCTTACTCCCTTCCCAACCACTGCTTCCCTTTCATACCCCTCGACTCTTATAACTGCCATTTGGTATCTGTACAAATTGTAAATAGCCTTTCGCTCCCTGTATTTTACCCCTGCCACCTTCAGAATTTGAAAGAGAGTATTCCAGTCAACATTGGCAAAGGCTTCCTCTAATCTACAAATGCTAGAAACGTAGGTTTGCCTTTCCATAATGTATTTTCCAAGATAAGTCGTAGGGTCAGTATTGCATCACGTGTTCCAATATTTCTACGGAATCCAAACTTATCTTACCCGAGGTCGTCTTCTACCCGTTTTTCCATTCGTCTGTAAAGAATTCGCGTTAGTATTTTGTATCCGTGACTTATTAAACTGATAGTTCGGTAATTTTCACATCTGTCAACACCTGCGTTTTTGGGGTTGGGATTACTATATTCTTCTTGAAGTCTGAGGGAATTTCGCCTATCTCATACATCTTGGTCACCAGATGGTAGAGTTCTGTCAGGACTGGCTCTCCCAAGGCCGGCACTAGTTCTAATGGAATGTTGTCTACTTCGGGGGGCCTTGTTTTGACTCAGGTCTTTCAGTGCTCTGTCAAACTTTTCACACAGTATCATATCTCCTATTTCATCTTTATCTACATCCTCTCCCATTTCCATAATATTGTCCTCAAGTACATCGCCCTTGATAAAAATTATACCAGAAATTAAATCTGGGTTATTTTGTCCTTAAGCACATAAGGTTGAGACATTGCTAATTTCGTGGCTGTCATAGCTCCAAATCGAACTTTTTCGAACACTCACACTTTGTCGTTTTAGAAATCTATTTCAAATGCCGCCGCAGCATAGCTTGTTAAAGAAGAGACTCACAAATAAGCTAAAGTGCACTACAAAGCCTAAAAAGTAGTGGTATCCATCTCTTACTTTCTAAAACAAATAACTAATTACTTGTTCTCATTATTTCTGGATTAGTATTATTTCGGATATTTCAAAAACATTCATTTGTTGTCAGATGGTTTTAAGCAGAGAGAATACGAAATGCAGGTCGGTAATAGCAATAAGTTCATCGTTAAATACAAATATGAGGAGAGATAAAAGAAGTTTCCGTTCGAAGGACGTACAGTCCATAACTGGTATGCCAAGCAGGGAAAATAGCCGTGAGTACTGAGGCGATCATGTCACCAACACATCAGGTTGAAGATACCCATTTGCTGAAACATGTTGTCGCGCTGCTTCAACAAGAATCGTAGACCCTTCAAGGCCTCTTTTAAGAGACCGAAGGCGCGGTATTCGCATGGGGAGAGATCAGACCGATAGACCGTGTGCTGGAGTGCGTCCGACTTGAGTTGGCATAACACAAGACGTGAAGACGTGCGTTATTATGAAACAGCAGCACCTTTTGTCCCGCACAATTCCAGAACTGTGATTCCCGAGAGACGTGCTGCCTCATACACATCCTTCATTCTCTGATGAATGTCTGTCTGTGTTTCCCTTGGGCATTCAAGAAAAGAATAACAGCACGTGGGTCTTGTTTCGACGCATTTGGTAATAACGTCGCCATAGTTCACGTTTCCCGATTTACCGCTCACACGTTGGAAGTGCACGAAAGCCAAACTAACCCCATGTCTACATATCGGTACTTGTGCACTCGCATCGGAGCCACCCTACCATATATATGAGGTGCATTCAAGTTTTAAGGCCTCCGATTTTTTTTCTAATTAACTGCTCCCCCGAAATCAATGAAACTGGCGTTACTTCTCGACGTAATCGCCCTGCAGACGTACACATTTTTCACAACGCTGACGCCATGATTCCATGGCAGCGGCGAAGGCTTCCTTAGGAGTCTGTTTTGACCACTGGAAAATCTCTGAGGCAATAGCAGCACGGCTGGTGAATGTGCGGCCACGGAGAATGCCTCTCATTGTTGGAAAAAGCCAAAAGTCACTAGGAGCCAGGTCAGGTGAGTAGGGAGCATGAGGAATCACTTCAAAGTTGTTGCGTAATGTTAGCTCGATGTGCGGGTGCGTTGACTTGGTGAAACTGCACACGCGCAGCCCTTCTCGGACGTTTTTGTTGCAGTGCATGAAGGAATTTGTTCTTCAAAACATTTTCGTAGGATGCACCTATTACCGTAGTGCCCTTTGGAACGCAATGGGTAAGGATTACGCCCTCGCTGTCCCAGAACATGGACACCATCATTTTTTCAGCACTGGCGATTACCCGAATTTTTTTTGGTGGCGGTGAATCTGTGTGCTTCCATTGAGATGACTGGCGCTTTGTTTCTGGATTGAAAAATGGCATCCACATCTCATCTATTGTCTCAACCGACGAAAAGGAAGTCCCATTCATGCTGTCGTTGCGCGTCAACATTGCTTGGCAACATGCCACACGGGCAGCCATGTGGTCGTCCGTCAGCATTCGTGGCACCCACCTGGATAACATTTTTCACATTTTCAGGTCGTCATGCAGGATTGCCCACAGAAATGCCAACTCTGGAGGCGATCTGTTCAACAGCCATTCGGCGATCCCCCAAAACAATACTCTCCACTTTCTCCATCATGTCGTCAGACTGGCTTGTGCGAGCCCGAGGTTGTTTCGGTTTGTTGTCACACAATGTTCTGCCTTCATTAAACTGTCGCACCCACGAACGCACTTTCGACACATCCATAACTCCATCACCACATGTCTCCTTCAACTGTCGATGAATTTCAATTGGTTTCACACCAAGCAAATTCAGAAAACGAATGATTGCACGCTGTTCAAGGAAGGAAAACGTCGCCATTTTAAGTATTTAAAACAGTTCTCATTCTCGCCGCTGGCGGTAAAATTCCATCTGCCGTACGGTGCTGCCATCTCTGGGACGTATTGACAATGAACGCTGCCTCATGTTAAAACAATGCGCATGTTTCTATCTCTTTCCAGTCTGGAGAAAAAAAATCGGAGGCCTTAGAACTTGAATGCACCTCGTACAGGCTGCAGCAGCGCGTAGTGACGTTGCGGGCACTTAACTCTGTAACAAAAGAGCGTAAGCGCAACAGACATGGACGAGGGATCACTCTAGCGAAGATATGGGCTTCTTTGAGATAAGCGACTTTGTCAAAGGGCAGATTATTATTACGCAGAGGCTGTGAACGAGTACCTTGAAAACGGCGAAAGTGGCGAGGGTGGTGGAATGTTCATGTGCTACTGTCGTGACAATCTACGGATAGAGGTAGAAGGATGGTGAAACTACCACTAGGGGCTAAATGGTTGGACGTCCACGACTCTTCACAGAACCTGGAGTTTGTAGGCTTGTTTGCTCTGTAAGGTAGGATAGATAGCGATCAGAGGCGTCTCCGCCGAAAAAGCACAGTGCTGGTGAATGCACGTTTCGGAGCGCATCGTTCATCATACATTGCTGAACACTGAGCTTCGTTGCAGACCACCCCTGCATGTTCACACGTTGACCCAATGGCATTGTCACTGTTGCAGTGGGCACGGGGTCATCGGGATTCGGCCGTCGATCAGTGTAAACATGTCGGCTCTTCGGGTGAATCACATTTGTGCTACTCTAGGTCTATGTCCGTCTCCGCACACGGCGTCACTGAAGTGAACGCCGGCACGAAACGTGCAGCGCGCCAAGGACGCAGGCTGGAGGGAGCACTGTTATGCTATGGGAGAAATTCGCCAGCGTTTGCGTTGGACTTGTGGTGGCAAACTAAGACACGATGACAGCTACGAACCACCTGTATCCCTTCATTCATGATGTCTTCTCCACCATCTATGCCATCTCTCAGCACTACAATTGTTACTGTATCAGAACCGTGATATAATTGTTTGAGAAACATTATATTGAACTCACGTTGATGTCTCGGCGTCCAAATTCACCCAATGTAACTCCTATGGACACCATGTGGGTCGCTATCGGGTGCCATAACAGCGCACACAAATGAGCCACCCGTTATTTATGCGCGTTACTGATACATACCTCCAAAAACCTTCCAACAGATTGTGCGATCCTTGATACGCAGAATAAGTGAGGCGTTTCGTTTCAGAGACAAACAGCTTCTAAGCAAGTGGTCCTAATGTTGTGGCTCATCAGTATATACACTACTGGCCATTAAAATTGCTACACCACGAAGATGACATGCTACAGACGCGAAATTTAACCGACAGGAAGAAGATGCTGTGATATGCAAATGATTAGCTTTTCAGAACATTCACACAAGGTTGGCGCCGGCGGCGACACCTACAACTTGCTGACATCAGGAAAGTTTCCAACCGATTTCTCATACACAAACAGCTGTTGAGCGGCGTTGCCTGGTGAAACGTTATTGCGATGCCTCGTGTATGGAGGAGAAATGCGTACCATCACGTTTCCGACTTTGATAAAGGTCGGATTGTAGCCTATCGCGATTGCGGTTTATCGTATCGCGGCATTGCTGCTCGCGTTGGTCGAGATCCAATGACTCTTAACAGAATATGGAATCGGTGGGTTCATGAGGGTAATACGGAACTCCGTGCTCGATCCCAACGGCCTCGTATCACTAGCAGTCGAGATGAGAGGCATCTTATATGTATGGCTGTAACGGATCGTGCAGCCACGTCTCGACCCCTGAGTCAACAGATGGGGACATTTGCAAGACAACAACCATCTGCACAAACAGTTCGCAGACGTTTGCAGCAGCATGGACTATCAGCTCGGAGACCATGGCTGCGGTTACCCTTGACGCTGCATCACACACATGAACGCCTGCGATGGTGTACTCAACGACGAACCTGGATGCACGAATGGCGAAACGTCATTTTTTCGGATGAATCCAGGTTCTGTTTACAGCATCATGATGGTCGCATCCGTGTTTGGCGACATCGCGGTGAATGCACATTGGAAGCGGTATTCGTCATCGCCATACTGGCGTATCACCCAGCTTGATGGTATGGGTTGCCATTGGTTACACGTCTCGGTCACCTCTTGTTCGCATTGACGGCACTTTGAACAGTGGACGTTACATTTCAGATGTGTTACGACCAGTGGCTCTAGACTTCATTCGATCCCTGCAAAACCCTACATTTCAGCAGGATAATGCCCGACCGCATGTCCACATCCTGTACGGGTCTTTCTGGATACAGAAAATGTTCGACTGCTGCCTTGGCCAGCACATTCTCCAGATCTCTCACCAATGGAAAACGTCTGGTCAATGGTGGCCGAGCAACAATACGCCAGTCACTACTCTTGATGAACTGTGGTATCGTGTTGAAGCTGCATGGGCAGCTGTACCTGTACACGTCATCCAAGCTCTGTTTGACTCAATGCCCAGGCGTATCAAGGCCGTTATTACGGCCAGAGATGGTTGTTCTGGGTACTGATTTCTCAGGATCTATGCACCAAAATTGCGTGAAAATGTAATCACATGTCAGTTCTAGTATAATATATTCGTCCAATGAATACCCGTTTATCATCTGCATTTCTTCTTGGAGTAGCAATTTTAATGGCCAGTAGTGTATATGTTAGAAAGTCTCTACTGAAATCCGCCCTGATAGCCGTGCGTGTTACAGCGCCGCTTCCGGGATGGGAAGATGCGTTGGCCCCGGATCGACTCAACTCCGCGAATTAATGACGAGGGATGGCGTGCCGGCCAGCCGGGATGTGGTTTTTAGGCGGTTTCCCACACCCCGCCATGTGAATACCGCTCTGGTACCCGAGTCCTGCTTGAGACGATTCGTCAACATTTAGAAAACTTTCTTCTCTTTCACATAAATAATACTACACACATACAGTTGGGGTACGCATTGGTTGGTTGGATGACTTGGAGGAGAGAACCAAACAGTGAGGTCATTGATTAGGGAAGTAAGTCGACCGTGTCCTTTCAAAGGAACCATCGCTACATTTGCCTCAAGCGATTTAGGGAAATCACAGAAAACGGAAATCAGGATAGCCAGATGCGGGTTTGAACCGTCGTCCACCCGAATGTGAGTCCAATGTATTAACCACTGCGGCACCTCGCTCGGCAGGATACGCATATTTCGTCCCAGGGTGTAACTGAATGGTTACAGGAAGGGCATCCGGCCGCCCCTTAAACCAACCATGTTAAACCCGTTAATAACCATGCCGACCCTGCGCCGATGCGTGAAAAAGGCAAATGAAAAAGAAGACAAAATGTTTGCTGAAGGTGGATGACAGGAGTGTAGCTTTGTGCGGAAGTGAAGAGTGGACAATAATCACTTCAGGTCGGAAGAGAATAGAAGCTTTTGAAAAAGTGGTGCTACAGCATACTGCTGAATATTAGAGGGGTAGATAGGAAGATACGATAATTAAGGAGTAGGTACTGAATCGGAGAGAAAATAAAATTATGGTACTTAACTGTAGAATAGGACGGTTGACAATCGTCGATTTGGTAATGAAGGAGAGTTGTGGGGCGGGGGGGTGGAGATCGTAGAGAGAGACATAGAGCACAGGACAGACTGGCGTGTAGAGCTACATCAAACTACAGGGTCCACGAGAAGTCTCCGTACCTCTGTAGCCCCTTGTTAGTAATATATGTTATTAGGTTGGTTGGTAGCTATGTTACTTTTTATCATTTGTTGGAATCACCTGCTAGAATAACTGTTTACATGTTTCCGCAGTTGGAGTTGTGTTTCAATTTGTAGCCACGGCAGATGGGAGCAGTCATAGTTACAGTATTGAGGAGCGTTTAGCGACAAGCGAGTGGGTGAACGAACGATAGCACACACGGCAGGCAATGAAACAGATTATAGGGGCTTTCCTGAAAAGATTTAATATGGATCCACAGCGAAAGACAACACTACTGGATAGGGAAAGACGTGCTTTTGCTTTTGGCAGTGTTAAAGAGAGACCGCGGAGTGGAAGGAAAGAGAAACGTGAAGAAACATGTGCCCCAGTCTCCGATTCGCTTGAACAATCTCCTGTAAAGTAGACGGGCTTCGGAACTCCGTATACAGAGGACAACAATTCGAGTTCACGTGAATAAGGACGTTAAGGTCAAACCTTTTCGACCGACGTTCGTAAACGTATTATCCGATACAGATCGAAATGAGCGCGTTTTAGCGTGCCGTGCTTTGTTAATTCAGTTTACAAATGCAGTGAACACTGCCAACGCCACGTTTCCAGATGAATGTGCCACTTATCGCAGCTCACGTACTAGAAAAATTGTCACTTGGGCTAAAGAGAGTCTTCATTACAAAGTCGAGTTAGGAGGAAAACCGCCTCACATAATGGTATATGCAGAGACAACATCACAACGTCTACTTCGACCGTACTCTTTTGAACTGTTGCGATAGTTCCCGATATCGCACTCTTTGACATTTTAAACAGATATTGTATGGCAATTTGATTATATAATAGTAAGACAAAGATTTTGGAACGAGATTTTCAAACTGTGAGCCATTTACAGGAGCAGATGTGGACTCTGATCATAATTTTCGTGTAATGAACTGTAGATTAAAACTGAAGAATCTGAAAAAAATAGTTTGTAAGGTAAGGAGGTGGGACCTATATAAGTTGAAAGAATCAGAACTAGGCGTTGTTGAAAGTTTCAAACATAGTATTAAAAACGACAGCCTGAAACAGGAGAGAGAAATGCAGTGGAAGATGAAGGGGTAGCTTTGACAGATGAAACAGAGAAGAAAGCAAAAGTTCAGATAGGTAAAGCGACAAGGAGTAGTAGAAAAAATTGGATATCACAGCAGTTATTGAATTTAATATGATGAAGGAGGAAATACAAAAATGTAGCAAATGAAACAGGTAAAAGAGAATACAAACATTTAAAAGTTGAGATTGAGAGAAAGTGCAAAATGGCTAAACAGGGTTGGCTAAAGGATAAATGTACGTCTATCGAAGCATGTATAATTACGGGAAGATAGATACTGCCTAAAGAAAAACTAAATAGCCCTCAGATAACAAAGAAGAAGCTGTATGAAAATCAAGAGCTCAGTGCTAAGGAAAGAAGGGAAGATGGAAGATGGAAGTAACGTACAGAGGAGCTGTACAAGGGAAATGAATATGGAGGCAATGCTATAGAAAGTGAAGAGGAAGTAGATGAAGGCGAGAAGGAAGATTCGCAGCGAGAAGAATTTGACTGAGCACTGAAAGATCTTAGTCGAAGCAAAGCTCCAGGAGTATATGACATTCCATCATAACTGATAACCTTGGGAGAGCCAGCCATCACAAACTATTCCACCTGGCATCCAAGATATGTGAGGCACAGCTAGCACCCTAAGACTTCAAGAAGAAGGTAGTAATTCCGATTCGAAAGAAAGAAGGTGGTGAAAATTACCGAACTATTAGTTTAATAAGTCATGTTTGCAAAATAGTGACACGAATTATTTACAGGAGAATGAATAAACTGGTAGAAGCTGACCTCGAGGAAAATGACTTTGGGTTCTGGAGAAATACTGGAACATGCGAGGCAATACCGACCCTACGACATAGCTTAGAAGGTAGATATTGTAGACTTAGAGAAACATTCTGACAATTTTGATGGGAATACACTCTCTGAAATTCTGAAGGTATCAGGGGTAAAATAGAGTGAGCGAGTATGAAATTCATTAAGAAGCGAGGGGCTGGAATGATAAGATGTGAAACTACCAAAACCATAACGCTTCATTCAGAAAAGATAAATTATTTAAAGCTCTCTAATCTCTTAGTATGAATTTGCTTTTAACACGTAAAACTCGACAGCCTCGTATTAATGCAAGGAAAACTCCCATAAACATTAATATCTGAACTTTGACCACTTTTTAATTGAGGTTTGATATTGTGACGTGGCGTAGAGTTTCTGCCGCAGAATAAATCCGGTAAAGCACAGTATGAATTCAGGCACTAGTAGTACAGACATGAATGATTTCAGGTAACAAATGTTTCTAAAAAATACTAAACATTTAGTTAACACATCTCTGAAGCATAACAGATTAGAATTACCAAGGAGCAGCTATGAAGCAATTTAAAAGATATAAGCCTTATGTGAATCAAAGGAATATTATTTGAACTTTTGAAATCAAATAACTCAGGCTATTTCTATAAAAGACTCTGCACATAAAATTTAAACAACAACGCCCACATAACTTCAACTAAATCAGCAAGCAATAAACTGATCTTACATTAATCCCGAGTACCAAATAAATTACACAAAACCAGCACAAATAACTTTTACACCTAACAGACAGATAACTGTCGGAGAAACAGCCAGAAAACTTTAAGCAATGCAATTAAGCCTTGTTGGATGCTAAATATCGGCAGAACTACCTATTCACAGCGTAAAAAACAACACAATTTACGCGTTGCGAAGATCGACACTTCGTCTTCAGATTTACTGTACAAGATGCCTCTAAGAGCGACCAATATAAAACATAAACACGAGCAATAAAAAGGATAATATAACTTGGGTACTTCCCTTGCAGCCGTTTCTCCTTAAGATGTACAACCACATCACTGTCAGCTGATAAAACAGATGAACATGGAATGGCATATGTCGTCCACAGGTAATGGCAACGTCACATTAACATATGCTTTAAAATATGTTATGGCTTGTTAATCTATTGTATCAGTTGACAGTGATGTGGATATGCCCCTTAGGAAGACACGGCTGCAAGGGAAGTAGTACCGTTCCTTTTTGTTATTTTTATTGCTCTTGTTCTGATTTACGTTGGTCGGTCTTAGAGGTTTTTTTACAGTAATTATGAACATAAAGGCTTGACCTTCGAAATGCGTAAATTCTAATTTTTTTACTGTGTAAATAGGTTGTTGAGACGAAATTTTAACATTGATTTTGACAACCACGACCTCATATCCATTATTAATAAAATCATACCCAAGTTGGAGCCGACAGGCTCTTTAAATGAAGTCAGGGTCAACTCACACCTAAAACACACAGTATGAAGAGCCCTACGGCAAAGTGGATAACTCCAAATAACTGTTCGTATAGTCTGTTCACTAAACTGCTCACAAAACAAGTCCAACAGGCGACAATGATTTCGGGTCAGTAATCCCACTTTCCGCAAATTCTGTATACACCAAACAGCAGACAAAGTTCCTAAGCTCTCTTCCACCAAATCCTAGCGACGTATTTCCGGAGGATGTACAACTTCGATAACTGCTTATAGTATTCACGTCCGACATGACTGATATCTCTTTTTTTTAGTGTCCCATCCCGCAGGTACCTGCCGAAAAATGTCTGAGACTCAGCTCAAACGCATAGCAGTGAAGTCGGCGCGACAAAGAGCGTGCTTGACCCCTGGTGGGACGCAAAGGAGTTGGTTGCTTAGCTACTTAGGCAAAGAGCTGATATCAAGCTTTCGATTCCATATCAAAGCTCCGCGCGGGTCAGAAAGGTTATATACGACTTTTAAAGAAAACAAATTGCAGTCATAACAGTCGAAAGGCTTGAAAGGGAAGCAGTGGTTAAGGAAGAGTGAGACAGGGTTGTAGTCTATCCCTGGTGCCACATTGAGTTAACAGTAATGGAAGGCAAAGAAAAATTTTGAGAAGGAATTAAGGTACAGGGAGAAGAGATAAAGAGTTTGAGGCTTGCCTATGACATCGTAATTCTGTCAGAGACAGCAGAGGACATGGAAATGCAGTTGAGTGGAATGGCAGTCTCTTCAAAGGAGGATATAAACAAGAGTAATTGAACGTAGCCAATTTACATTATGCGATGTTGAGAGAATCAGATAAGATAACGAGACACTGAAGATAGTCGGTGATTTTGGCTATCTGGGCAGTAAAAGTAAGTGATTCTGGCCAAAGTAACGGGGATATAAAACTAGACTGGCAAATGGCAAGACAAGAGTTTCTGGAGGAAAGAAATTTCTTAATATTGAATAGAAATTTACGTGTTGTGAAGTATTTTGTGAAGGCATTTGTAAGAAAGAGAAATGTGGACGATAAGGAGGTCAGACGAGAAGATTTTGAAATGTGGTGTTACAGAAGAGTGCTGAAGATTAGATGGGCAGATCGCGTAACCCATGAGGAGGTCGTGAATAGAATTGGGTAGAAAAGAAATGTTTGGCACAACTAAACCAGAGGAATGGATCGGTTGAGAGGACGCAATCTCAGACGTCAAGAAATCGTCGGTTCTGTACTGGGGGGATAAAAGTTGCAGATCGAGACGAAGAGACGAGTTGGCCTGCAGTCGCAGGTTCAGATGACTGTCGGCTGGAGTAGTTGTTCAGAGATGAAGAGACTTGCACACGATAGGGTAGATGGAGAGGTGCCTTAAACTAATGTTCCGACTGAAGACCATAAGAACAATGTGAACCGACTTCCCAATGAATCGCACAGCCAGTGTTTCTGGAACAGTTACTGCTTCTCTAAGTTTTTTTCCATTTTCCTATCGATCATTGAAACAAACCATTCAAAATCTTTTGCTGTGATGTAGATGAATTTACTGATGGTAATGATGATGGTTTACACTGAAGTTTGCCATGTAAATTGGTTTCCACGCTGGCATCGGCGATGGAGTTATTCCTTGCTCCATTTTCTTCATGAAATATGTGTACAGCATCATCATGACTGCAATCGTGGACGTAATATCCGGAGGTACGACAGAGTACGTCGAATTAGTTGTTATGCCCTAACTGTTGGCTTATCCCTTCCCCTGCTTGTTCCGCGAAAGGTTTCGCTCCGTGTTAATGGAGGGACGAGACAGGCGTCTCACGAAATATCCTGTTTCGCGAAACAGTTATTGTAAACGCACAGCTGGACAATACGTGGTCTGTTTGAGGGTATACAGAACTTGTTGCTTTATCTCCACGACCTAAAAGGATCACGTAAATAGTCAAAATCTTGCGTAATCGTGAGAACGTTCGCAATCTCATAAAGAGCAAAGCTTTAATGACTTACTGCTTTCATTATTTTCTTTTCTTGTATACAGTGATGTATTTGTGCCCCATAACAGGAGCTGGCACTCAAGGATGCCCCAGGAAAGCTGCACGCCATTGCCGGGGATGTGAGCGACGAAGCCAGCATCCTGGCTGCCTTCAAGTGGGTCAAGGACAACCTGGGCGGCGTCGACATCCTCGTCAACAACGCTGGTGTATTCCCGAACAGTAGTCTTACAGGTAAGAGCAGCATTTTTGGAGTATCGTATGTCGTTTAAGAGCACTTGAAAAATCAACAAATTGAAAAATTATGATGTACTCAGCATCTAGATCTACATCTAAACACTTTGCAGTCCACCATACGGTGCGTTATGGAGCGTACCTTGAACCACTGGTAATTATTCGCTTTCCTGTTCCTTTCAGAAGTGGAACAAGAGAGAAACGACTGTCTATACGTTTCCCTACAAGCCACGATTTCTTTTATCTTGTCTCCGACGTCATTTCGCGAGATATATATTGGTGGCCACAGGATCGGTCTGCAGTCTGTCGCAAATGTTAGTTGTGTCAACGTTCCTAGTATTGCGGTGCCAGTTTGTGCCCCAGTTGACGTAAGCTCTGCTTGGGCCGCCTAGGGGACTGATGACCTCAGATGTTAAGTCCCATAGTGCTCAGAGCCATTTGAACGATTTTGAAACCATTAATCGTGTCTGTCAGTATCGCCGTTACCTGTTGAGAGCCGGCCGGTGTGGCCGTGCGGTTAAAGGCGCTTCAGTCTGGAACCACGTGACCGCTACGGTCGCAGGTTCGAATCCTGCCTCGGGCATGGATGTGTGTGATGTCCTTAGGTTAGTTAGGTTTAATTAGTTCTAAGTTCTAGGCGACTGATGACCTCAGAAGTTAAGTCGCAAAGTGCGCAGAGCCATTTGAACTATTTGAACCTGTTGAGAGGTTTGACAAACAACACCCAAATTTTCACACATGACTTCACTCAGTCAACTGTTCTCTTTTTTATTCCTGGCATATTTTGTTGTTCAAAATATTTATCAATACGTACAATACATTACTTACATTGATTCTAGCGTATCTAATACAGGGTGAGTCACCTAACGTTACCGCTGGATATATTTCGTAAACCACATCAAATACTGACGAATCGATTCCACAGACCGAACATGAGGAGAGGGGCTAGTGTAATTGGTTAATACAAACCAAAAAAAGTGCACGGAAGTATGTTTTTTAGCACAAACCTACGTTTTTTTAAATGGAACCCCGTTAGTTTTGTTAGCACATCTGAACATATAAACAAATACGTAATCAGTGCCGTTTGTTGCATTGTAAAATGTTAATTACATCCGGAGATATTGTAACCTAAAGTTGACGCTTGAGTATCACTCCTCCGCTGTTCGATCGTGTGTATCGGAGAGCACCGAATTACGTAGGGATCCAAAGGGAACGGTGATGGACCTTAGGTACAGAAGAGACTGGAACGGCACATTACGTCCACATGCTAGCACCTTTCTATTGGTCTTTTTCACTGACACACATGTACATTACCATGAGGGTGAGGTACACGTACACACGTGGTTTCCGTTTTCAATTACGGAGTGGAATAGAGTGTGCCCCGACATGTCAGGCCAATAGATGTTCAATGTGGTGGCCATCATTTGCTGCACACAATTGCAATCTCTGGCGTGATGAATGTCGTACACGCCGCAGTACATCTGGTCTAATGTCGCCGCAGGCTGCCACAATACGTTGTTTCATATCCTCTTGGGTTGTAGGCACATCACGGTACACATTCTCCTTTAACGTACCCCACAGAAAGAAGTCCAGAGGTGTAAGATCAGGAGAACGGGCTGGCCAATCTATGCGTCCTGCACGTCCTATGAAACGCCCGTCGAACGTGTACCTCACCTCTCATGGTAATGTACATGTGCGTCAGTGAAACAGACCAATAAAAAGGTGTTAGCATGTGGACGTAATGTGCTGTTCCAGTCTCTTCTGTACCTAAGGTCCATCACCGTTCCCTTTGGATCCATACGTAATTCGGTGCTCTCCGATACACACGATCGAACAGCGGAGGAGTGGTACTCAAGCGTCAACTTTAGGTTACAATATCTCGGGATGTAATTAACATTTTACAATGCAACAAACGGCACTGATTACGTATTTGATTATATGTTCAGATGTGCTAACAAAACTAACGGGGTTCCATTAAAAAAACGTAGGTTTGTGTTAAAAAACATACTTCCGTGCATTTTTGTATGGTTTGTATTAAACAATTACACTAGCCCCTCTTCTCACGTTCGGTCTGTGGAATCGATTCGTCAGTATTTGATGTGGTTTACGAAATATATCCAGCGGTAATGTTAGGTGACTCACCCTGTATAAGAATACGTTGGTCCAGGCACAGTCATTGCTTAAAGTTAAGTAATTCCTCTACCTGTGAAAATCTGGTGAAGGAAATACACTACGTGATCCAAAGTATCCGGACACCTGGATGAAAATGACTTACAAGTTCATGGCACGCTCCATCGTCAATGTTGGAATTCAATATGGTGTTGGCCCCCCCCTTAGCCTTGATGACAGCTTCCACTCTCGTAAGCATACGTTCAATCAGGTGCTGGAAGGTTTCCTGGGGAATGGCAGCCCATTCTTCACGGAGTGCTGCACCGAGGAGAGGTATCGGTGTCGGTCGGTGAATCCTGGCACGAACTCGGCGTTCCAAAACATCCCAAAGGTGTTCATAGGATTCAGGTCATGGCTCCGTGCAGGCTAGTCCATTACAGGGCTGTTATTGTCATGTAACCAATCCGCCTCGGGCGTGCATTATGAACAGGTACTCGATCATATTGAAAGATGAAGTCACCATTTCCAAATTGCTCTTCAACAGCGGGAAGCAAGAAGATGCTTAAAACATCAATGCTCGCCTGTGTTGTGATAGTGCCACGCAAAACAACAAGGGTTGCAAGCCACCTCCATGAAAAACACGACCACACCACAACACTACCGCCTCTGAATTTTACACAGATGACGTTCACCGGGCATTCGCCATATCCATACTGTAGTCTACTACGGTCGGCAGGGAACAACTAACAATCTATTTGAACACACTTATTAAAATAAAAAAACGCCTTCTTGGCATACACAAAAGTTTTCAATGCAGAACAAACAAAAAAAAAAACCACAACTCTGTGGTAGCAAAGCAGATAAGGAAACAAGACAATGGAAGAAAATACTGATCAAAACTACTCTACAAAATACAATGTGCTGCTAGAAGGCTACGGAGAGTGAATACAATGCTAAGGCCGGCGTAAATACTGGCCGGAGCTGTTCCTAGCGGTTGGTAAACGCTGCCTATCTCACGCTATAGGCGTGCTTATAAAGCCAGGTCGGCGGAGTGCAACAGCAGTCATATGAGTTCTGATTGGTGGAACACTGTCACATGTTGTCTGGCGAAGTAGTTCCGTGTTTATTTGGAAAGCTTGTTACTGTTTCTGTCCGCTGGCGACGTTTCTCTCCGCACTGCTGAAAGCAGATTAGCAACCCATCTTGCGTGTCGGTTCGGCGGGCCCTCTAACAATAAGGGGCCGCTACGACACACACCTTGCCATAAGATCGCCACGTTGTGTGCGGTGATTCGTCACTCCACACAGCATTTTTCAATGCCCAGTCGTCCAATGTTTACGCTCCTTACACCAAGCGAGGTGTCCTTTGGCATTTACCAGCGTGATTTGTGGCTTATAAGCAGCAGCTCGACCATGAAATCCAAGTTTTCTCATCTCCCGCCTAACTGTCATAGTACTTGCAGTGGATCATGATGCAGTTTGGAATTCCTGTGTGATGGTCTGGGTAGATGTCTGGTTATTACACATTACGACCCTCTTCAACTGTCGCCGGTCTTTGTCAGTCAACAGACGAGGTCGGCCAGTACGCTTTTGTGCTGTACGTGTCCCTTCGGGTTCCATTTCACTATCATATCGGAAACAGCGGACCTATGGATTTTTAGGAGTGTGGAAATCTCGCGTACGTAGTATACTACGCACAGGGCCTTCTGGTTACCGGCGTATTGACACTCGGTGAATGGACAAACAAACTTTTAATAACTTGTTCGAATTATTTCACTTTTTAATTATGAAAATAGGCACAGTCATTCAAAAATCGATTCCTGTTCCTTGTCATACCTTAGACAATGCAACTGTAAATCTGAAAGTTTTTTATTGGTCTCCGTTGTGCGCAGAACATACTTTATTCGGCTTCTTGATAGGTGTATAAACTGCTTATCAGTTTATTTAACATTTTAAAAATTGTACTTTATAATGTATTTAAATGACTGCACACGTTTTAACTCGTCGGCTGATGCCGTCAGCGGCATGATAATTTTACTGATGACGCACGACAAACTCTTATAGAACGAGGGCTTAGTTAAGTAGCAGAGTTTAACTCTCCTGCAGGGCAAGATATGCAGAAGACACCCTCAAAGAATAGCTCATTTAACTTGTTTAAAAAAATGTTACTTTTTGTTTTTTTGCGAGCTTTTCAGTGCTGAAACTGCTCGTATGTCACTTGCAAGCACGTCGGGGTCTTCAAACCACTAAAATAAGTCGGGATATCAACGCTGACGCAAAAAGAACCGCATGTAAGTGCATACCATTCATAGCGAAATTACAACTGAATTTACATCTTAGCAAAATGCTTTATGAAGAAAATCAGAAACTCATTCCGGCCAATACTGAACATTGCTATGGTGTTTTAAAAAGTTTGCCTTACGAAACACAGTTCCTTGTCACGCAGGTGTGCGAAGAGTTAGTTCTCATGAAGCCAGTATTCACTACCTAATGTAAAATAAACTGAATTCGTCATCATGTTATGAATAAGTATTCGAGATTACGTTTTAAATGAGCCTTAAAAAGCAACATACTATTTAGTTATTTCAGAATGTAATCCTGGCGTGTGCCACGCAGAAGTAATGTAAATGGGCGTTCGTTTTGTTCAGACAGAAATGATTACTGAAGAATATTTCATTGGTCTTATTCCATCTACAGTTGCAACTGTTGAGTGTTTAACCGACGCTCTCTTGAAGTAGTTGGTAATACGTCAGATTCCTTTGAAAAGCCTGAAGAGTATGATAACGGTTCGAATATGAAATGGAAAAATAAGAGTATAAAAAAGAATTGAAAACCTTAATAGTCGAACATATTTTATTCCATGTGGGTCTAATTCGTTTAATCTTATCGTGAATGATGCGGAGCTGCAGTAGCTATTCCTGTCAACATTTTGAGTACAGTTCTAGAAGTTTCCAGTTTCTTTTCTGCATCTACGGGAATTTTTAAGAGGCATATATGACCGCAAAATCTCTCAGTGGTACCCGTTGGGAAAGTTGAACAAAAGCCGTGGAGCAGTCATAAATAAAGCCACTTTCCTCGGGGGGATGGGGGGGGGGGGGGGGAGGGGAGAGGGGGAGATATCGCGAATGATGTTGCAAGTGTTTATCAATTTCCTTCATCATATACGAAGTAAAGATAGAAAGCATATAAAGCATTTCCTATTCCTAATTCAAAATGACTCATTTAACTGCAAGATGTAGAGGTCTTCGTCGATACAAAAACACGTGTCTTGAAAATCCACTGTGACCCACACTTACCTTGTTTCTGATATTTTCGTATAAAATATGAAACACTGTATCTGATGAGGACAACGTTCTCGCATATTTGAATATCATGCACTCGGATGTGGTTCTTTCACGAACCAGCTTTAAGTGAGCACATCTGAGACTTTTTGAATAATAAAGCGGAACAATAACGTAACAAAACTAAATTACACGAAAATTAAACATAAATATTTGTGTTGTTACGAGAACGGATGCAAGGTCCCATGTAGAATACATACAAATATCGTTCAGCGGACCATGTTTCTTTCCAGAAATATTACTTACGAGAGACTGTGTAGGTGCCCATAAGGTTTATCTGCATAGACAAACGAGATGTATTAATTCATATTGACGCCAACTGAATGGGTCAAAGATATATTACTTCGTATTACGCTGCATTAATTTAATGTGAAGGGCGGCGGAAAAATTAAAGAAGGTGTACTTTCATTTTTTTACAACACTTTTCTTGTTTTAGTGCTAGAACATAAGTCGTCTGTTGTCCGCCGTGGTGTACGGACGTATTTTTGTTCTCCGTGAGTCTAACAGTTATAAAGTGGATAGCCTCCGAATGCATGGGAATAATCCTCAAGAAGACGACAGCTGCATCGTCATCGGCATTGTCGTCCTATGAGAGAGAAGAGGTAGTTATCATTAATGGAAATAGTTCAAGACTCATCATTTCAAATTCGAGTTGCAGAAGGGTTGAAAGCAGTCCCTGTCGTCATATCCTGCATGATGTTTGTGTTAAAGAATAAACTTTACCAACTGAAAGGCGCTGCTGAGAACTATACTACCACCACACCTTTCTCTCTCCGCAACATCATATCCTTACAAATACATGAAACATTATTTAATGAGTGGGAAAATAATGGGCTACGCGACATGGATGCTCAAATAACCAAAGGGATATTACATGTTTAGCACCACTTGTTCTGACCAAGACGTGAATTCGAACGAACAGCTAGCATAACTCTCTCTCTGCTCGTTGTTGGCATAATCACGACGGCGTATGCTCCGTAATAGTACATAATTCGCGTAAGTTTCTAATAATATATGTATATTGTCCCCACTCTATTTTACGCAAGCAGTCGCTTTTGACTGCGCTTCTTCGGGTACTGAAGACATTTTGTAATGAAAGTATAAGTCACTTGCTGTAATGGCTGCCACTAGACCATGTGTCCATGTTACTGCTGCCCCTCTGACGTCTGCTAATCTCAAAACTACTTGAGTTTGCTGGCTGTCAATAGCCTACTGGACGGTGAAGGCGAAGTACCACTCCACACGCGGACAATGGAGGGATAATTGAGGCGTTGTTATCAAAAAGGGGATATGTCACTCAATTGATGTTCTGAGATATATTGAAAGAACTGTATAATTCTGAATAGCATTATTCCCAAAGACTCGTGAGGAAGAATGCAGTGCTATACCAACAATCTGTAATCATAGGATGAAGGCAACTAATAGAAAATGGTATTAGAAAATGACTGACATATCCACTTTCTGATTTAAACAACAGTCATTGTACTGAAATATTGACTTAAGCGGCACAGTCTCTCTACTCGGTGTTTTGATATGCCATGGAGTGCAATAATTAAGCTTTCTTGCATAGCATAGTTTCCTTGAAGCCAACTTTAACCTGCAGATACAAGTGAATTAGTATCATAAAACAAAAATCTACATAATCGTAATACTGTAACTCTATTAAATATATGCTTTAAATAATGTCTTACAGATTTTACAAAACGTGGATCAAAGATGTACAGTCTTAGACAATAAAACTGACCGCCGGCCGGCCGCCACGGAGACTAAGTCCGAGTCATTCACTTAAGGTGGCCAATAAAACTGACCGCCCCTGACAAGTCCGGCCATCCGCACAATCTGGCAACACTGTAAGATGCGGAAGTGTTAGGAGGAAGTGTTGTCTACTTCCGAGACGTTGTCGGACTATGTGAGCCCGTGGTCTAGTGGCAAGCGTCGTGAGTTCTGAGCTTATAGTCACCTGTTCGCGTCCAACTGTAATTTTTTTTTTTTTTTTTTTTTTTTTGCCACAGTCAGTCTAAAGTTATGAGTCTGAGTGAACATCGAAGATAATTCGCTTCACATTCTACCCACCAGCAATAACAAGTATTCCAGAAACAATTCCGCAGGACAGCTCGTGGCTACGCCGCGATCGTAACAGCTAACGCTCGAACGTTTCCTCGCGCTGCAGCGGTTACCGGCCACCGGCCAGACGCCACCCGCCGCGCCGCCTGAAATCCGGCGCCGCCCATGTGAACGCGGCGCCACGCTGTCAGTGCATGTATCAACTGTCATTTTCGAATTTGAAGTTTCACTTGTCATCTTGCAGTTAAGCATTGGATTTTGCATACTTGAAAATCATGAACTACGGTTAAGCATTGTAAAATTGAGTGGCAAGTGCAAGTAGGTGTAACATCTGCAACACAACGTTTACTTTTGGTATAACAGAGGGGTGAATGCAGAGGAGGCAGCTAGAAAGATTTGAATTGTGTGTGGAGCGAGGGCTTTTGGGAAAAATACACTAGAAAAAGATATTCTTGTTTCAACAAAGATCGTTCTGGCATGAATGATTTTCCACATTAAGGAAGTCTCGACTACTGATATATGTGATAGATCACCATTTTACCATCATGCGACATTTGCATTCAACAGGCAAAGTTCAGATGTCTGGTGTAGGAGTACTGCATGCTCTAATTCGAAACAACAAAAGTCAACGGAGTGACTATTATTGAACGTCATCAGGTCGCTCATTGAGCATTCGTATGCAGTACTGTTACTGGTGACGTGTTATGATGCCTTTATCGTTAACTTCCTAAGAAGAAATGAAAGGCTGAGCCCCTCCAAAAGACATAAACTCGAGCAAAGAGTAGTGTGAACATAATATTTTACATCTGATAGCTCCAAAAGTGTGTTTTGGGCTACGAATTCTGCCCCAAGGGCTGTGTGCAACACAGCTGGAATTTGTTGCCAACAACTGAGACACCTTTCGGTCTCAGCGTAAGAAAATCGAGCAACACAACTACATCACATGTGCTACTGCATGATAACGCACTTCTTGATTTGAGAAACAAAACTATCCAGGAGACTGAAATTAAAGTCGTCTCTCAGGCACTTGTATTGATAGGGAAGTCCTCTCTCAAGCACTTGTCCCTCTCGTCATATATTCGTAAAGTTTTACCTTTCCCGCTCTTGATCGATCAACCGTCAACGCAATTCATTTCTAGACGAAAATACTCTTAAAACTACTCTGGTATAATGATATCGTTGGAACCAGTAGGTTTCTACTGGCGTAGAATTTGTAAACAACTTAAGCATTGTCAGATCGTTTTAGACATCGTGAAAGAAAATTCTTTTGCTGATTAATTTCTCTTTGATGATTACTGTTGCGTTTAGTAAACTAATGGAAAATCCAATTAAAATATTCACTGTACTAATACAAATTAAATTCACCATACTACAGAAACATCACGACGGCAGACTATCTTAATAAAGCATTAAGTATCTGTAAGACGATTGAGCCTATTTTAACACGAATTAGTAGGACATTACCGACTTATGACTTCGAAAAGATCTGTATTTACTTCATTTCCTGTATCATTCGCAATTATTATGAAAATGTGGCATTTCATAGATATAATTACGTATTCACAACAACAAAAAATATGTCGTCATTATGAATTTGGCAGTACCGTAAGGTTTTCGCTCTGACACTAAGGGTTACTGAAAGTAGCAAGGCGCAGTTTGCTAAGCGCTGTCTTACGATTCCCTTATTGCGTTTGTATCTGCCTGCTTGAAGCTAAGCTACAAAAGAATTAAAAATCTGGCTTTCAGCGAGTCTCGAAAGGCGAACGAAAGCAGCTTGCACCTGGTGGCCAAATATGTTTCTTGGGAACAGGCTACTTCCTGAAGTGGGAAGACATTCTTTTGTGGTTGAATTGTTAGCAAATGTCAGTCAGACGTGTGCCATTGGTCTAAGCGTTTCGGTGTGTTGAATTTGTACCAATGATTTTTCTACAGGTTTTTTCTGTCCCAAATAGAGAGTTGAAGTCTCCCATTAGTATTTTCACGCCATCTTGGTGAATTTTGCTCATAGTATTTTCGAGTGAATATCTTTTATAGGGGCTCTGAATGAGCATAGTCATAAGTCGATTGTTGATGGATGCGATTTCTTTGACAGAGTTGATGATGGATCGAGAAATGCAGTGCCGAAGATTGGTACGCCTTTCGCTACCCTTTGTTGTATTTTTCTCTTGAAGATGCAATGGTTTCCGTAATGCAAGTTTTAATTGTCAATTAATCGTGGTTCTTGAAGAGCAAGGATGAGAATTTTTTGGCGGTCTTTTTCTTTTGTGAGATTATTGAGGTTTCTTGTTTGGATCAATGTATCGATGTTTAGTTTTTAAATGAATGTTTTCTGCTTGTAGGGAAATTTACCAGAGATCTTCGATATTCTTTGCCGCGCTAACCTGGACTCCCCAGAGTGCGAAAATCCAACTGCCGCCTATCGGTGGCCAGGTTGTGTACCACCTGGGGTAAAGTTACCTTTGCTTGCATAGTTCATGTTTTCTTGTGTTTCATTGGTTTGGCCTGGGTGATACCGGGACCAGACAGGACCAGATGGTGTTGAAGCCTTTGGAAGCAAATATTTTCAGCCAAGCTTATTGAGATAACAGACGGTGACCAGAGTAGCGGTGATTTTCAATCAGATGTGTCTGGATTTTGGGTTCAACGGATTGAGTAGCCGTCCAGGACTGTGTTAGTATTTGGTTCATCCCAAGTATTTGATTTCCTCGGTACCACCCATATAGGGGAGGGTTTTCCCTCTCGGCCACACGGGATTTTTATTATTATTTTTATTGTCATTATATCATCAGCAAATCTGATATGGAGTATCTTCCCACCACTGAAATAGATGTGTATTGTTCGATTCCATTTTTCCATCAGATGAATATAGGTTATAATTACGTTACATTGCTGCTAGTCGACATATTTCTCACTTTTTCTTAGACAGTTGCTAGCTGTTACTCCATCATAGGAATTTATGTGCGCAGCATTGTTGCAATACAGACGTTCAAATTATCAGATTTCGGTAATTTCATTTCGATACAAGATCGTCCTAATCGCATTCAGCCAGTCAGTCTTAATTTGGATATCCGACTACAACTCTCATGATATGATAGACTGGGTGAACCACATTCTTAATCGGACTGTTGAATCCAGATCACTTATCTATGACAGGGCCTGAATTCTTGAACACTGTGGAAAATAATAATCCAATGTGCTTATTACAAATACGTTATTTAAATAACAAGGTCATGGCCATATGTCCCTACAAATGCAAGCGACCTTTGGACGAATATAGAAAACGTATGGTGGGAAGTAAACCATCACGATACACTGTCGACGACTTAATGAAATAAATCCCCCACGCCCTCGAGAAATCTTACGTAATGATCGTGGGTGGGTTGGTTACTAAAAGTATACTCGTCCACAAAACCCGTGTGGACAATTATCTGATAATCGGTCAAGCTTTGCTTTGTCGCAGCTCTTTAGCATACAACAAGTCCATTTACTTTCAGTCCCCTCCTTCCAATTCTTGCAATGTAATTTAATTGAACAATCTCACCCACTCGACGCCAACTGAGGAACTGACTGGTGCATGTGTTGTTCAACACACAGTACTTGTCACCCTCACTGGAATCAATGACTGTGTGTGTGTGCGTGTGTGTGTGTGTGTGTGTGTGTGTGTGTGTTTTCGTGTTAACGCACAATCTTAGTCAATACTATTAAAATTAGAGAGACAACCAACAATAAATATTGCACCAAATATGACTGTAAAGTATTTTAATGCGATGGGAAGTTACAAACTGAATTTTTACCCATCCCATGTCCTGCGTATTACGTTAAGTAAGATGTATTAACTCCACAGTGTCGTTAGCAGAGACAGTGCGCTCTTGTTGTCGAGGCTCGCGACAAGTGCAGCGATTAGCAGTGCCCAATGCCGCCGCGATTTGTTTATGTTGGCTGAACGTGGACACTGCAGCAGACGCTTCGCCCTAAACAGAAAGAAATCACCTTGGCTCTGACTGCAGTGAGCGGATATCACTGCCTGCGTGTTCTTAGAGTAACCAACGTGAGACTCTACTCACAGGTGCGATGGAGCAATTGCAACGGGTATCATGTCATTAGTCATCAGAATATTAACCAGTGATGAAATGTCCACTCTATTTGAATCCCAAGAAAATAGGAACCTTCCCACAAAGGAATGTGAGGTGATATCAAAATTTATCAAACATACAAAAATTAGCTGCAGAGCTTTCATGTATGCAGTAATAGCACACAAGGAAATATTATGTCTTGGAAGCGTATATTTCATTTCCTCTTCTCATATTAACGCCCTTGTTTTAATATGAAGTGAGAAAATAAACACGAAAAACTAAAGTTCCTGAGAAGCATATAAGTCATCTCATATCACAACTTTTGTTTTAGTATGAAGTAAAGAAATAAACAATTTAGAGTTCTGAAGCATAATATGACACCAGATTCTTATCGTAGGCGCTATCGGAAACGCCAAAAGCAGGGAGCTGTCCATTCTTTTGTCCAACAGTCTGTTTCCTTTCATGTATTACTCCCGCTAGGAGATTCTTATTTAAGAACTTGTGGAAATCAAGTTCATCAGCAGAACAAGCCTTATGTTATTGTGCTAATTACGGTATGGAAAAAATGCAACAAAGACGAGTTCCGCTAGAGCAGTGAGGATATTTGCACATGTGTGTATTCAGCAATGACTGCCAGCTGCCACAACACTTCACAGAATCCTTGCGGCAGGCAACACAACTGTGCGTGCAGACCTCATTCAGTGAGACGTCAGGAGATGATGAAAACGTCAAATTAACGTCGCTTTCCGAGTCGTATTCAATCCAGAATGAGGTGTTATTAAGGTAGTTGAGCGTTCTAGCAATTACACTTTTATGATTCCCATATGAGTATCTCGATAGCCAAAAGAACCCGTTAGTGTGAAAGTATCGGAACTGCATTAATATCAGACTGCAAGAACATGAGACAATACGTGGAATCTTCTCTTCGCTGGGTGACCTATTACTGTTATTAAGCATTCTCTCCGTCTTGGTCGTAATGCAAATGGAACTTCAGAGGCGCTTTCCGCTATTCTTGACAAACATCAGCAACCTGTAATCACTGAGAGTCACAACTGCGTGATGATAATGGTTCAGGTTGTCAGTAGTTGTGGTGGTGTTATGCTGTCAAGCTGCATACAGTAACGTTAATGGTGGCGCACATAATTTAGCGCTGACTCAAAATGGTTCAAATGGCTCTGAGCACCATGGGACTTAACTTCTGAGGTCATCAGTCCCATAGAACTTGGTACTAATTAAACCTAACTAACCTAAGGACATCACACACATCCGTGTCCGAGGCAGGATTCGAACCTGCGACCGTAGCGGTCGTGCGGTTCCAGACTGTAGCGCCTAGAACAGCTCGGCCACCCTGGCCGGCTTAGCGCTGACTACCTACTTAAGTAAAGATAGTGATGTGGCGTCATCGCTTGTCTTTATTTGGCCTCAGCTTGAGTAATCCGATTCAACGAACATAGTACTCCAATCGCGGGCTCCTAATACAGTATGACTGCAGAGATTATCGTGCTGGTATTACATTAATTCTGCAACGAAATGCTTAACAAATCTTACCCTCAGCTATGCAGCTGGAATGACTCATTACACAAGTACTCCATGTTGCACTTGGTTAAGTGATCAGTTCGCTGCAATCCTGCTTGTCCGCGCGACTGCTTCGGTCGCAGGTTCGAATCCTGCCTCGGGCATCACACACGTTATGCCTTTAGGTTAGTTAGGTTTAAGTAGTTCTAAGTTCAAGGGACTGATGACCACAGATTTTAAGTCCCATAGTGCTCAGATCCATTTGGGGCCAATCCTGCATTTTACTGTTCGTAAATACTCGTATACTTAAGAAATGGTTCAAATGGCTCTGAGCACTATGGGAGTTAACTTCTGAGGTTATCAGTCCGCTAGAACTTAGAACTACTTAAACCTAACTAACCTAAGGACATCAGACACATCCATGCCCGAGACAGGATTCGAACCTGCGACCGTAGCGGTCGCGTGGTTCCAGACTGTATCGCCTGGAACCGCTCGGCCACCCCGGCCTGCATACTTGTATACTGACCATTCGTTATTTGACTAAATATGAACTACAATCTAATTCGCATGTATATGACATCGGTTAGCGCCGGCACAAAGGTATGGTGCAAATGGCTCTGAGCAGTATGCGACTTAACTTCTGAGGTCATCAGTCGCCTAGAACTTTGAACTAATTAAACCTAACTAAACTAAGGACATCGCACACATCCATGCCCGAGGCAGGATTCGAACCTGGGACCGTAACGGTCGCTCGGCTCCAGACTGTAGCGCCCAGAGCCGCACGCCCACTCCGGCCGGCCACAAAGGTATGACTAAGGGTTGGATGCCGTTGAAGTCCTGTTACATTGATGGCAAGACAAATGTTCGCAAATCACCTCTATTGCCTCAAAAAACAATTGCATCTTAAATATCGAAGGACCGACAACCACACTGTCACAGCGCGTTGAAATACAGCAACTTTGGCAGATGAAAATTTGTGACCGACTGGGCTTCGAACCCAGACCTCCTGCTTACTGGACAGACGTTCTGATCACTGCACTATTATATTTTTAAATGTTTGAGAAGGCTTTCAGCACCAGGTAGGCGGATGCAAAGAGGGCAGCTGTCGAAGATCCGGTCCTGTCGTGGTCCTTCAAAAAGTTTCGGATGACATTCCGCTCCCAGTTGTTAGTGGCCATGCGCTTGGGGTTCGCTCTTAACCACAGTCGGAGTTGGAGACTCTTCAGTTACATCTAACCACTCCGCATCTATTGCACTATTTTAAGAGCCGAGATGCAGTATTTTGGTATTAAAATTTTGTAATTTTGTGGTAAGAACTTATGAGACCAAGCTGCTTAGGTCATCGGTCCCTAAGCTTACACATTACTTAATCTAACTTAAACTAACCTACGCTATGGACAACACACACACCCATGCCGAAGGGAGGATTCGAACCTCCGACGGTGGACACTATGATGACACAGCAGTCAACCTCTCAGCAGCACCTATCGACACACGCTTCTCGTCAGACGCGAATTCCCATTTTTGCCGCATACCACATGCGCGGTACCCCCCGGCCATTGTTCCACTAGCTTGCGTCCACACTGTATTCCCGCGAGGGTCGGACGATGTCGTGCGTCTAGCACTGAAAACTTTCGATGACCCGTGGAGACCCAAATAATTATACAGGATGTTTCAGGAGGTATAGTAAATATTTTAGGAAATGGTAGTATAGACAAATTGTTGAAATAATGACATATAACATGCGTCCAGTTTTTATTGAACATACAGATAGCTGGGTTCAATGCATTTTCGTTTCGTATGTTGGTCCTTACAGGTCCCAGTTGTCTAAACTTCCTTGAAAATGAGCTTCCAGCGTCATTGGAAGAGGTTCATTTGGCTACAATAATGCGTATGTTCCTCCGGCATGACGGGGCTCCTCCACATTCTAGTCGTCAGGTGACACATTATCCAAATCTAACATTTCCTGGAAGATGGATCATTAGATATGGGCACATTTCTTGGCCTTCAGCGTCCCCGGACCTTATCTCTTTCGATTTTTGCCTGCGGGGATGGTTAAAGGCGAAGTCTACAAAGAAAAAGTAAACCCAAGAGCCGATTTGATCGTTCGGATTATGAATAGTGCAGCCCTCATAAAAGAACGCAAAGACGACCTACACGTGGTGTTATCAAGAGAAGTCAAATGCGCATTGTAGTTGGTGGGGGAACTTTTGAAAATCATCTTTGAATGTCCCCGTTGCCTTTGCTTTGAGTTTGTTATGGTTACGTACTAACAGCTGTATCTCTGTACACAATAAAAAGTGGACGCATTTATATGGAATTTTTTTATGCAATTCGTCTGTACTACCACCTGCTAAAATATCTAATATTCCTCCTGAAACACTCTGTATATGGATATATGTGTGGTGTCTGTTCTTTCGGACATGTCCGACAGAAAATGCTTCGTGGCATTCTGCAACGACCTTCGATCTAGTTGTACGGGCTGATAGAGATTTCAGAGCTGCTTGGCTGTCTGAATAAAAGTAGATGCTACGATTTTTGTAGGGTCTACTCTAATTCTCCTCCGTGCACATGCTAATAGAAGATACTATGTAATACTGTGGCCATCTTCCCTAAGGAGATTCTAGGCAGTACACCAGACCCGGTGATTTCATCTGTTTTCGACCTGTCAGTATACCACTATATTATGTCTCCTGAACGGTGTAGTGGTTCGTTCTTCCACTGCTCCCTGCTTCCAACTGTTACATGGCAAGGTTTATTGAAACAGCTAGAAGTTGTTGTATAGTTAGTCGGCATTTCCCCAGCCATCGCCATACTGATTTGGGATTCCGTATATTCTAACTATATCCAGTTATTTACAATTTTTAGCCTTTATGTGCCTGCTGCGGCCTCCATTTTAAGCCACAGGTGTAAGGCGGGCATGTCTAGCCTAATATCCATCCCAAGAGTGGATGTCCTGCTAATTCCGTCTGTTTTTGAAAGCAGGCCTGTCTCTGCACTTTGCCAGACTCCCTAGCAGCCACCTTCTGTTCGACTGTGTTCGTATTATATGACAATAAATTATCATTGGTATTTTTGCAGAGTGTATATCCAGTACGTACTGGGTTTAGACCCCAGTTTACCCTACAGCACCTTCTGTTCGACTGTGTTCATATTATATGACAATAAATTATCATTGGTATTTTTGCAGAGGTGTATATCCAGTACGTACTGGGTTTAGACCCCAGTTTACCCTACAGCACCTTCTGTTCGACTGTGTTCATATTATATGACAATAAATTATCATTGGTATTTTTGCAGAGGTGTATATCCAGTACGTACTGGGTTTAGACCCCAGTTTACCCTACAGTACCTTCTGTTCGACTGTGTTCATATTATATGACAATAAATTATCATTGGTATTTTTGCAGAGGTGTATATCCAGTACGTACTGGGTTTAGACCCCAGTTTACCCTACAGCAGCTTCTAGTGCTTATAAGATTATCTTTCGCAGTGGAATATATTCTTTATGTGAGGTGTTCATAATAGTTTTCCATCCAGGGCTACCTCTAGATACACTACAACCCTCTCTAAAGTTTCAGCGAGAAACATAATTTTTCAGTATATGTGCTGGACATGCTTCCCCATAAATAATACTACACCAGTTTTCGTGCAGCTTGTCTTTAAATACTTTTTCACAATGTTCAGTGCACACAGGTTTAACAATACTATCAAATTTTCTAAGTCTTATTGTGAATAAATCGTCTACTTATTCTTTTCAAGAGTAGTCTCCCGCATTCAGCTCATCTATGAGTTCATCCACCACTAGGGTCTTCATCTCTAACCATTTACTCGAAGGTCGTGTTACTAGAACCCCCTCGACATCCAGGAAGATACAGAGAGCATCCAGAAACGGTAGTGCTTTTTCCACCTTCCCGATAAGTTGGTGAAGTGTTACCTCACATGATTTGCTTCGTAAGTATTATGAAAATGTGGCAGTTCATAGATAAAATTACGTATTCACAAAAACAAAAAGTATGTTGGCAGAAAATGAAAGTGGCATTATGAATTTGGCAGTACCGTAAGGTTTTTCGCTTTTACACTAAGGATTACTAAAAGTAGCAAGACGAATTTTGCTAGAGCGTTGTCTTACCATTCCCTCATTGAATTTGTATCTGCCTGCTTGTAGTTCTGCTACAAAAGAATTAAAAATCTTGCTTTCCGCGAGTCTCGAAAGGCGAACAAAGGCAGCGTGCACCTGACAGGCAAGCACATTACCTACGAGCTAGCGAACAGGTACGGGTCTTTCACGTACTTACTGACTCAGTGGCCACTATGGCAAATAAATCGCAACATAAGAGACGAGAGTAGTTGTGTTTCCGTGTGGAACCACTTTCGTTGACTCAAAAGCATTAACTGATATCCTTATGTCACGTCTCAAGAGAAAATCACTTGCAGTATTCAATTGAAATGACACGATAATATCAAGTGAATTTAGCAGGATAGGTCTGTGCCATCAAGGAAGTAACTCGCCGGTCACAGAGTTGCCAAACATATTCTGCGCTGTTGCCAAGTTTCAGTTATAGTGCCAGGAAGGATACCAGCTGATGTGTTGTGTGAGTGACCTCGGAAGTGACTTCAGCTTCATCTCAAAGTTGCGGGTGGCAAGGGCCGCAAGATCCTCATTATATGCCCATGAGTCTTATTCGCATTTCTGTAACTAGGTTTAGAGGCTAGAGTGCAATTACTTGTAATACATCGATGCACTGAATGCAAACTAAATGTCATATATTAATAACTGTGACAATTATTTGTGTTTTACTGTCTTAATCGGATCGAAACGTTGAAAGCGTATTCACCAGACGCGATTCACAATTTTGGAGCATCTCCAGTGGTTGAGTTGACAATGCCTCTTTGCTGTACAATATTGTTATTGAGATCACTGTCATTGGCACATCCACCAGAAGACAGGCATGGCCTGGCTTATTGTTGTCAGCTTTCCTGACGGATATTCTGCCTTTGCTCGAAACGTGAAGACTTAAGGTGAATTCGAACATTCCATATGGCGAAAATTTGATGTTTCTATTCTTCCAGCTCTAACATACAAATAACAGTTACAATAAGCGGCAGAAAAGCGCCTGTGAACCAACAGTTAATGATGCAATCATAAATAGTGGAATCTGACAAATTCCATCTGTCATCTGATAATTGTGAAAACTACTTTTTCATCTTCACAGCACCGCAGTATGAACTCAAGGGTTTCATAGAATACCTATACTTAATTTCGTTGCGATCGTTTTCAATGACAGTAGGGGAGGAGCAAAACCATCTGACTTGAAACATACTTTTCCAGCGGGATTTGAATCTTTGGCTACAGCTGCAGTAGCACGTCCAGTGAGGTATTAAGAATGTGAGCAATCACTCATTGCTACAGTATAGGCTAGGGCAGAGAGAAGCACGTTTCCGACAAAGTAAACGATGGTAGACACTGTCGCTGTCACTTATTAAACAGGAATTGTTCAGAAAATTACAACTATATCTAGTGAAATGAGTGGGTTGATGCAGCTCCAGTCCGGCACCATCACTGAGTTGCCAAACATTTTCCGAATAGCACTTATGATACAAATGTGTGTGTGTGTGTGTGTGTGTGTGTGTGTGTGTGTGTGTGTGTGTGTCTGTTGGCTCGAGCACTGTGGGACTTAACATCTGTGGTCATCAGTCCCCTAGAACTTAGAACTACTTAAACCTAACTAACCTACGGACATCACACACATCTATGCCCGAGGCAGGATTCGAACCTGCGACCGTAGCAGTCCCGCGGTTCCGGACTGCGCGCCTAGAACCACTAGACCACCGCGGCCGGCTGTGTGTCTGTTCTTAGGACATTTCCGAAAGAACAGACACTGCGAAACGAAATAGACAGACTTCTTAATCAGTTAAAGATTGAAGGACAGATGTCCAGGCTGTCATGGGCATTAAGATAGAACAACAGCGTCAGATGAAAATTTGTGCCTGATCAGATTCGAACCCGGATTTACAAAATTTTAATACCAAAATACTGCATCTCGGTTCTTACAATAGTGTAATAGGTGCGCACTGGTTAGATGTAACTGAAGAGAGACTCCAACTCGGATTGTAGTTAAGAGCGAATCCCAAGCGCATGGCCACGAACAATTGGGAGCGGAAACTTAATGTCATTAGAACCTTGTTGGAGGACCATGACATGCGATCGTTAGACCGACTGCACAAAGTTCAGATTATAAATACATACATACTTAGAAAAATATATTACGTCGGAACAGTCTTACCGATACTGCAGGGCACTGTACATAAAAATATAAGCTGTAGCCTCTTGGTATGTGTGGAAACAAAATATCATCAAAGTATCCTTCGACACGGCAACTTTGCAGAGGCAAAACGAAGGACTTGGAATTAAAGACGTGCTTTTAAACCAATACACGCCACTAAGACAGGCATCACGAAACTTCTGTTCCTCTCGTTAGATCCTGGGGATAGGAACGGTCCTGTTAATGTAGCACGCCAGCCTAGGTTACGTCCGAAAGTACTGTGGCGATTGGAGTTGTATAAGACTTCCACGAGCACAAACCAACACTAGAACCGTTTATCATTATATTACCAGACATCGTCTTCACAAACCAATTCCGGTAACTTAACCTACAAAAAACTGGAGGAACGTCTGGAAAAATATCAACAATAAAATTATACCAACTAGAGTAAGTGCCGTATGGTGCGACTTTGTAAACGAAACCATACCCACAGCGGAACGATTATGGAAAATAAAATTGAGACCATCTCCATACGGCGACAAATGACGGCTTGTAGAAACTGTAGCGCACATCTTCTCATGTAAAAATAGAATCAGAATTTGGAACTGGACTAGGAAGAAATTAGCACTGTCAATAGAACCTCAGAAAGTCAAATACCGATAACTGAAGCTTTACAACCCGACTGGAAATGTTACCTGTCCGCAAATAATAACAGTTATTCGTGGCTTCTGGGACAGTTTGTGTTTTACGTCATAACAAACAAAACTTAGTAGAGTACATGTTCTATATTGCAGTAGAACGTTTTAAGCTGAAGAAGAATAACAAATATAAGGAATGGTTTTAAATTTTTTATCTATTGCTTTATGTGGGCTACAAGGAGGTGGGCAGTTTTATTCATTAGAACAGGAATACAAATCTTTCACTTTTTTTATTCCTGGAATATTCTTTTACGTTGGATCTAAAATCAGAACTGTTCTAATTTGGCAAAACCCCACCGGATCCGAAATTTCTTTTATTTGTTGAAAAATATATGGCTTCCTTACAGACCTCATATGCATCCAGCGCATAATAAATTAAAATGTGAATAAATTTCTGAATGAATGTTTGTTATGTATTTTTACGTCACCCTTTCCATTGTTATAAGTTATGTTCTACAAGGAACGCACGCCATTGGGGGCGGAAATATGTAATTTATTTTACCTAAATTACTACTTAAATCTTGTTCTACAATTTAAAAGAACATACGGGTGCAAACATGGAATACATGGGAATAATGCAGCTGCTCAGTGCCAGGTATGGGAGTGGCATTGTGGCCAGGCCTCGGATCTTCGACCCCTGCCGTCTTTGCCTCCGCCTACCTGGTGCTGAAAGTCTTCTCAAACATTTAAAAAAAAATAATAGTGCAGTGATCAGAACGTCTGTCCAGTAAGCAGGAGGTCTGGGTTTGAAGCCCAGTCGGTCACAAATTTTCATCTGCCAAAGTTGCTGTATTTCAACGCACTGTGACAGTGTGGTTGTCGGTCCTTCGATATTTAAGATGCAATTGTTTTTTGAGGCAATAGAGGTGATTTGCGAACATTTGTCTTGCCATCAATGTAACAGGACTTCAACGGCATCCAACCCTTAGTCATACCTTTGTGGCCGGCCGGAGTGGGCGTGCGGTTCTGGGCGCTACAGTCTGGAGCCGAGCGACCGCTACGGTCCCAGGTTCGAATCCTGCCTCGGGCATGGATGTGTGCGATGTCCTTAGTTTAGTTAGGTTTAATTAGTTCAAAGTTCTAGGCGACTGATGACCTCGGAAGTTAAGTCGCATAGTGCTCAGAGCCATTTGCACCATACCTTTGTGCCGGCGCTAACCGATGTCATATACATGCGAATTAGATTGTAGTTCATATTTAGTCAAATAACGAATGGTCAGTATACAAGTATGCAGGCCGGGGTGGCCGAGCGGTTCCAGGCGATACAGTCTGGAACCACGCGACCGCTACGGTCGCAGGTTCGAATCCTGTCTCGGGCATGGATGTGTCTGATGTCCTTAGGTTAGTTAGGTTTAAGTAGTTCTAAGTTCTAGCGGACTGATAACCTCAGAAGTTAACTCCCATAGTGCTCAGAGCCATTTGAACCATTTCTTAAGTATACGAGTATTTACGAACAGTAAAATGCAGGATTGGCCCCAAATGGATCTGAGCACTATGGGACTTAAAATCTGTGGTCATCAGTCCCTTGAACTTAGAACTACTTAAACCTAACTAACCTAAAGGCATAACGTGTGTGATGCCCGAGGCAGGATTCGAACCTGCGACCGAAGCAGTCGCGCGGACAAGCAGGATTGCAGCGAACTGATCACTTAACCAAGTGCAACATGGAGTACTTGTGTAATGAGTCATTCCAGCTGCATAGCTGAGGGTAAGATTTGTTAAGCATTTCGTGGCAGAATTAATGTAATACCAGCACGATAATCTCTGCAGTCATACTGTATTAGGAGCCCGCGATTGGAGTACTATGTTTGTTGAATCGGATTACTCAAGCTGAGGCCAAATAAAGACAAGCGATGACGCCACATCACTATCTTTACTTAAGTAGGTAGTCAGCGCTAAGCCGGCCAGGGTGGCCGAGCTGTTCTAGGCGCTACAGTCTGGAACCGCACGACCGCTACGGTCGCAGGTTCGAATCCTGCCTCGGACACGGATGTGTGTGATGTCCTTAGGTTAGTTAGGTTTAATTAGTACCAAGTTCTATGGGACTGATGACCTCAGAAGTTAAGTCCCATGGTGCTCAGAGCCATTTGAACCATTTTGAGTCAGCGCTAAATTATGTGCGCCACCATTAACGTTACTGTATGCAGCTTGACAGCATAACACCACCACAACTACTGACAACCTGAACCATTATCATCACGCAGTTGTGACTCTCAGTGATTACAGGTTGCTGATGTTTGTCAAGAATAGCGGAAAGCGCCTCTGAAGTTCCATTTGCATTACGACCAAGACGGAGAGAATGCTTAATAACAGTAATAGGTCACCCAGCGAAGAGAAGATTCCACGTATTGTCTCATGTTCTTGCAGTCTGATATTAATGCAGTTCCGATACTTTCACACTAACGGGTTCTTTTGGCTATCGAGATACTCATATGGGAATCATAAAAGTGTAATTGCTAGAACGCTCAACTACCTTAATAATACCTCATTCTGGATTGAATACGACTCGGAAAGCGACGTTAATTTGACGTTTTCATCATCTCCTGACGTCTCACTGAATGAGGTCTGCACGCACAGTTGTGTTGCCTGCCGCAAGGATTCTGTGAAGTGTTGTGGCAGCTGGCAGTCATTGCTGAATACACACATGTGCAAATATCCTCACTGCTCTAGCGGAACTCGTCTTTGTTGCATTTTTTCCATACCGTAATTAGCACAATAACATAAGGCTTGTTCTGCTGATGAACTTGATTTCCACAAGTTCTTAAATAAGAATCTCCTAGCGGGAGTAATACATGAAAGGAAACAGACTGTTGGACAAAAGAATGGACAGCTCCCTGCTTTTGGCGTTTCCGATAGCGCCTACGATAAGAATCTGGTGCCATATTATGCTTCAGAACTCTAAATTGTTTATTTCTTTACTTCATACTAAAACAAAAGTTGTGATATGAGATGACTTATATGCTTCTCAGGAACTTTAGTTTTTCGTGTTTATTTTCTCACTTCATATTAAAACAAGGGCGTTAATATGAGAAGAGGAAATGAAATATACGCTTCCAAGACATAATATTTCCTTGTGTGCTATTACTGCATACATGAAAGCTCTGCAGTTAATTTTTGTATGTTTGATAAATTTTGATATCACCTCACATTCCTTTGTGGGAAGGTTCCTATTTTCTTGGGATTCAAATAGAGTGGACATTTCATCACTGGTTAATATTCTGATGACTAATGACATGATACCCGTTGCAATTGCTCCATCGCACCTGTGAGTAGAGTCTCACGTTGGTTACTCTAAGAACACGCAGGCAGTGATATCCGCTCACTGCAGTCAGAGCCAAGGTGATTTCTTTCTGTTTAGGGCGAAGCGTCTGCTGCAGTGTCCACGTTCAGCCAACATAAACAAATCGCGGCGGCATTGGGCACTGCTAATCGCTGCACTTGTCGCGAGCCTCGACAACAAGAGCGCACTGTCTCTGCTAACGACACTGTGGAGTTAATACATCTTACTTAACGTAATACGCAGGACATGGGATGGGTAAAAATTCAGTTTGTAACTTCCCATCGCATTAAAATACTTTACAGTCATATTTGGTGCAATATTTATTGTTGGTTGTCTCTCTAATTTTAATAGTATTGACTAAGATTGTGCGTTAACACAAAAACACACACAGACACACACACACAGTCATTGATTCCAGTGAGGGTGACAAGTACTGTGTGTTGAACAACACATGCACCAGTCAGTTCCTCAGTTGGCGTCGAGTGGGTGAGATTGTTCCATTAAATTACATTGCAAGAATTGGAAGGAGGGGACTGAAAGTAAATGGACTTGTTGTATGCTAAAGAGCTGCGACAAAGCAAAGCTTGACCGATTATCAGATAATTGTCCACACGGGTTTTGTGGACGCGTATACTTTTAGTAACCAACCCACCCACGATCATTACGTAAGATTTCTCGAGGGCGTGGGGGATTTATTTCATTAAGTCGTCGACAGTGTAGCGTGACGGTTTACTTCCCACCATACGTTTTCTATATTCGTCCAAAGGTCGCTTGCATTTGTAGGGACATATGGCCATGACCTTGTTATTTAAATAACGTATTTGTAATAAGCACATTGGATTATTATTTTCCACAGTGTTTAAGAATTCAGGCCCTGTCATAGATAAGTGATCTGGATTCAACAGTCCGATTAAGAATGTGGTTCACCCACTCTATCATATCATGAGAGTTGTAGTCGGATATCCAAATTAAGACTGACTGGCTGAATCCGATTAGGACGATCTTGTATCGAAATGAAATTACCGAAATCTGATAATTTGAACGTCTGTATTGCAACAATGCTGCGCACATAAATTCCTATGATGGAGTAACCGCTACCAACTGTCTAAGAAAAAGTGAGAAATATGTCGACTAGCAGCAATGTAACGTAATTATAACCTATATTCATCTGATGGAAAAATGGAATCGAACAATACACATCTATTTCAGTGGTGGGAAGATACTCCATATCAGATTTGCTGATGATATAATGACAATAAAAATAATAATAAAAATCCCGTGTGGCCGAGAGGGAAAACCCTCCCCTATATGGGTGGTACCGAGGAAATCAAATACTTGGGATGAACCAAATACTAACACAGTCCTGGACGGCTACTCAATCCGTTGAACCCAAAATCCAGACACATCTGATTGAAAATCACCGCTACTCTGGTCACCGTCTGTTATCTCAATAAGCTTGGCTGAAAATATTTGCTTCCAAAGGCTTCAACACCATCTGGTCCTGTCTGGTCCCGGTATCACCCAGGCCAAACCAATGAAACACAAGAAAACATGAACTATACAAGCAAAGGTAACTTTACCCCAGGTGGTACACAACCTGGCCACCGATAGGCGGCAGTTGGATTTTCGCACTCTGGGGAGTCCAGGTTAGCGCGGCAAAGAATATCGAAGATCTCTGGTAAATTTCCCTACAAGCAGAAAACATTCATTTAAAAACTAAACATCGATACATTGATCCAAACAAGAAACCTCAATAACCTCACAAAAGAAAAAGACCGCCAAAAAATTCTCATCCTTGCTCTTCAAGAACCACGATTAATTGACAATTAAAACTTGCATTACGGAAACCATTGCATCTTCAAGAGAAAAATACAACAAAGGGTAGCGAAAGGCGTACCAATCTTCGGCACTGCATTTCTCGATCCATCATCAACTCTGTCAAAGAAATCGCATCCATCAACAATCGACTTATGACTATGCTCATTCAGAGCCCCTATAAAAGATATTCACTCGAAAATACTATGAGCAAAATTCACCAAGATGGCGTGAAAATACTAATGGGAGACTTCAACTCTCTATTTGGGACAGAAAAAACCTGTAGAAAAATCATTGGTACAAATTCAACACACCGAAACGCTTAGACCAATGGCACACGTCTGACTGACATTTGCTAACAATTCAACCACAAAAGAATGTCTTCCCACTTCAGGAAGTAGCCTGTTCCCAAGAAACATATTTGGCCACCAGGTGCAAGCTGCTTTCGTTCGCCTTTCGAGACTCGCTGAAAGCCAGATTTTTAATTCTTTTGTAGCTTAGCTTCAAGCAGGCAGATACAAACGCAATAAGGGAATCGTAAGACAGCGCTTAGCAAACTGCGCCTTGCTACTTTCAGTAACCCTTAGTGTCAGAGCGAAAACCTTACGGTACTGCCAAATTCATAATGACGACATATTTTTTGTTGTTGTGAATACGTAATTATATCTATGAAATGCCACATTTTCATAATAATTGCGAATGATACAGGAAATGAAGTAAATACAGATCTTTTCGAAGTCATAAGTCGGTAATGTCCTACTAATTCGTGTTAAAATAGGCTCAATCGTCTTACAGATACTTAATGCTTTATTAAGATAGTCTGCCGTCGTGATGTTTCTGTAGTATGGTGAATTTAATTTGTATTAGTACAGTGAATATTTTAATTGGATTTTCCATTAGTTTACTAAACGCAACAGTAATCATCAAAGAGAAATTAATCAGCAAAAGAATTTTCTTTCACGATGTCTAAAACGATCTGACAATGCTTAAGTTGTTTACAAATTCTACGCCAGTAGAAACCTACTGGTTCCAACGATATCATTATACCAGAGTAGTTTTAAGAGTATTTTCGTCTAGAAATGAATTGCGTTGACGGTTGATCGATCAAGAGCGGGAAAGGTAAAACTTTACGAATATATGACGAGAGGGACAAGTGCTTGAGAGAGGACTTCCCTATCAATACAAGTGCCTGAGAGACGACTTTAATTTCAGTCTCCTGGATAGTTTTGTTTCTCAAATCAAGAAGTGCGTTATCATGCAGTAGCACATGTGATGTAGTTGTGTTGCTCGATTTTCTTACGCTGAGACCGAAAGGTGTCTCAGTTGTTGGCAACAAATTCCAGCTGTGTTGCACACAGCCCTTGGGGCAGAATTCGTAGCCCAAAACACACTTTTGGAGCTATCAGATGTAAAATATTATGTTCACACTACTCTTTGCTCGAGTTTATGTCTTTTGGAGGGGCTCAGCCTTTCATTTCTTCTTAGGAAGTTAACGATAAAGGCATCATAACACGTCACCAGTAACAGTACTGCATACGAATGCTCAATGAGCGACCTGATGACGTTCAATAATAGTCACTCCGTTGACTTTTGTTGTTTCGAATTAGAGCATGCAGTACTCCTACACCAGACATCTGAACTTTGCCTGTTGAATGCAAATGTCGCATGATGGTAAAATGGTGATCTATCACATATATCAGTAGTCGAGACTTCCTTAATGTGGAAAATCATTCATGCCAGAACGATCTTTGTTGAAACAAGAATATCTTTTTCTAGTGTATTTTTCCCAAAAGCCCTCGCTCCACACACAATTCAAATCTTTCTAGCTGCCTCCTCTGCATTCACCCCTCTGTTATACCAAAAGTAAACGTTGTGTTGCAGATGTTACACCTACTTGCACTTGCCACTCAATTTTACAATGCTTAACCGTAGTTCATGATTTTCAAGTATGCAAAATCCAATGCTTAACTGCAAGATGACAAGTGAAACTTCAAATTCGAAAATGACAGTTGATACATGCACTGACAGCGTGGCGCCGCGTTCACATGGGCGGCGCCGGATTTCAGGCGGCGCGGCGGGTGGCGTCTGGCCGGTGGCCGGTAGCCGCTGCAGCGCGAGGAAACGTTCGAGCGTTAGCTGTTACGATCGCGGCGTAGCCACGAGCTGTCCTGCGGAATTGTTTCTGGAATACTTGTTATTGCTGGTGGGTAGAATGTGAAGCGAATTATCTTCGATGTTCACTCAGACTCATAACTTTAGACTGACTGTGGCAAAAAAAAAAAAAAAAAAAAAAAAAATTACAGTTGGACGCGAACAGGCGACTATAAGCTCAGAACTCACGACGCTTGCCACTAGACCACGGGCTCACATAGTCCGACAACGTCTCGGAAGTAGACAACACTGCCTCCTAACACTTCCGCATCTTACAGTGTTGCCAGATTGTGCGGATGGCCGGGGTGGTCAGTTTTATTGGCCACCTTAAGTGAATGACTCGGACTTAGTCTCCGTGGCGGCCGGCCGGCGGTCAGTTTTATTGTCTAAGACTGTACATAATTCGGGAACGAAATGGTTAATAAAGTAATATTACAGTGGTCAGGCCAGTTACCTTATAATAATAATTTGATGTCCTTCCACGATTGGTAATGGAATTTGCGCGTGGTCTCCTTGCTTTTGGAAAGATGGGAAGAATGTAAGCACTCAATTAGCCATGCTGTCCATCTTTGTTGGGTATATTGTTGTATTCTGTCAACAATAGTTCCTTCTGAGCAAATGAGAACTTCTCAAAACATAGACGCCGGCATGTGTAAACAGGTATTAGCGTATTATTAACCTATATACTCGGCGAATAACATATTTTCACCGATTTCATATATTACAACAGAAACATAAATTTCGACTTTGTTTTCATGAAAGGAATTTATATTCACACTTTAGTACAATGTTTCTACACAACTTGCTTCTGCTACAGCATATTACATGGTATTGTTGTTTTTGTTGTGGTCTTCAGTCCTGAGAATGGTTTGATGCAGCTCTTCATGCTACTCCATCCTGTGCAAGCTTCTTCATCTCCCAGTACTTACTGCAACCTACATCCTTCTGAATCTGCTTAGCGTATTCATCTCTTGGTCTCCCTCTACGATTTTTACCCTCCACGCTGCCCTCCAATACTAAATTGGTGATCCCTTGATGCCTCAGAACATGTCCTACCAACCGGTCCCTTCTTCTTGTCAAGTTGTGCCACAAATTCCTCCCCCATTCTACTCAATACCTCCTCATTAGTTATGTGAGCTACCCATCTACTCTTCAGCATTCTTCTGTAGCACCACATTTCGAAAGCTTCTATTCTCTTCTTGTCCAAACTATTTATCGTCCATGTTTCACTTCCATACATGGCTACACTCCATACAAAGAGTTTCATAAACGACTTCCTGACACTTAAATCTATACTCGATGTTAACAAATTTCTCTTCTTCTGAAACGCTTTCCTTGCCATTGCCAGTCTACATTTAATATCTTCTCTACTTCGACCATCATCAGTTATTTTGCTCCCCAAATAGCAAAACTCCCTTACTACTCTAAGTGTCTCATTTCCTAATCTAATTCCCTCAGCATCACCCGACTTAATTCGACTACATTCCATTACCTTCGTTTTGTTTTTGTTGACGTTCATCTTATATCCTCGTTTCAAGACACCGTCCATTCCGTTCAACTGTTCCATATTACATTATGTAGAGATAATTCAAACAATGAACATTGTATGACTATTTACCTGCAATCTGCGCCTGTTTCCCTCCTAGGAACAATGTTTCCTTTCCAGTTGGTATGCTCCAAACCCTTGACCTTCTTTTGTTTAATCACATTCCATTTCTACAATTCCAGGTGTCTTTTCTTCCTTCTAAATTAATGTAAATCGTCTTCGGACTCTTCTGACGGTTCCGTCACTGAAGCCATTTGGAAATTTCACAGCTGATTACTGCAAACCGCTACATTGCTGCTCTCATGCCTCACGTTCTTTCGTGCAATATAGGACTTGCATCTGTGACAAGTCCTCTTTCTGCAAGGAACGTAATTTCGACACTGATTTTGACAAGGAAAAATCGCTGAACAAGTCCCATTTTAGAACCAACAGATGCGGAATCGTGTGAAAATACCAACTACAATAATAACTCATATACCCCAAAAATGATGACATGTCCCGTTTCTGATCTCAACACCTCAATTACTAGCACCCAGTATTGGCTAGTACTGCTGGCCGCCACTACTGTCCCTGTGTGGAGGAGGCTTAGCATATTCGTTCGTCGTACGTCGCACATTGATTTCTGCGGTTGTTTTACGCAGTATTGCTTTTCTGTTAGCACTGACAACCCTATGCAAACGCTGCTGCCCTCAGCCAGTAAGTAAAGGCCGTCGGCGACTGATTTGTCCATAGTGAGAGGTAATGCCTGAAATTTGGTATCTCGGCACGTTCCTGTCGCTGTGGATCTCCGAATATTGAAACCCCCAACGATTTCCGAATTGGAATGTCCCTATCATTCCGCATTCAGAGTTTGATAATTCCCGTCTTGCCGCCATAATCACGCCGGAAACCTTTTGTCTTGAGTCACCTGAGTACACACAACAGCTCCGCCAATACACTGCCCTTTTATGATTTGTATACGTGATACTACTGCCAACTTTATATACGGGTTCGAGTCCCGGTCGGGGCACACATTTTCAGCTGTCCCAATTGAGGTATATCAACAGCACCTGTCGGCAGCTGAGGGTTTCAAGTAATTATCATTTATATGCACATAGCTATCCAATGACCTTTCTCACTTCAGTGTAACACATCTCCGCTTCAGATACGTCCCCTCCCATCCTCAGCTGTTGCGGAGATCGTGCTGGCTCAGGAAAAGAGCACACACGCTGATGACCAAATTGACTTAAGGGAGAACTGTGTGCGTGGGCACAGTGTCTTACTGGGAACACAACTTCCTGACATTATAGGAATAGCAAAATCATGGCTTGAATGATCCTTTTCATGTGCCCTGAGCTGTTAAGCTTTCCCTGAACAAGCACTGGGTTATTGGACGTTATGGATTTCCCGCTGATGATTCCCAGACTTGGTCCTGTATAATGAAATTTTCACTCTACAGCGGAGTGTGCGCTGATATGGAACTTCCTGTCAGATTAAAACTGTGTGGCGGACCGAGACTCGAACTCGGGACCTTTACCTTTCGCGGGCAAGTGCTCTACCGACTGAGCTACCCAAGCACGACTTACGCCCCGTCCTCACAGCTTTAATTCCGCCAGTACCTCGTCTCCTACCTTCCAAACTTTACAGAAGCTCTCCTGCGAACCATGCAGAACTAGCACCCCTGGAAGAAAGGATATTGCGGAGACATGGCTTGCCACAGCCTGGGGGGTGTTTCTAGAATGAAATTTTCACTCTACAGCGGAGTGTTCGCTGAGCACTTGCCCTCGGAAGGCAACGGTCCCAGGTTCGAGTCTCGGTCCGGCACACAGTTTTAATTTGGTCCTGTACGTTTTTGCCTTGTGCTCTTTTAGAATCGGATAAAGCCATTGCACCGCAGGTAACACCAGTTTGTCGACAAGAAGCATAAATAGTAGTCACACCGCAGCCACACAGATAATCAAAGCTAAGACAGTAGAAAAATGTAGCCTGGCGTATCACTTTCCATCCTTCATAGACAAGGGACAGACATGGAACTCCAGATTTACCTAAATGCTAAGCAGGTCATATGAAGGCAGCCAGCACCTCCACTCTCATGTACATCCTGAAGGGACACACATGGAACTCCAGATTTACCTAAATGCTAAGCATGTCATATGAAGGCAGCCAGTAACTCCACTCTCATGTTCACCCTGGAGTCGAAGACACAAGAAATCAGAGTATTTGAATGGCGTCAAGAAATTACCGAATCCTGCAACAGCCACTATGGACTCAGCCTTCTGCAGCATCTACTTGTTCCAGAGGACTCCATGTAAGCCGAAAATAGTCTGTGATGCTGATATCAACCGTGAACATTACTTTATGTAGCCTACGTTACATACAGGGTGAGGAGTCTTTTTACCTCAAAAGTAATTATTCACTTGTTAATCATATTTCCAAAAATTTTGCACCTTAACAGATAGTGACCAGACACATATTAAATGAAGATCAACGAGTTTTGGTAACTTCATAAATCACCCACATAAAGGATTTTACTTTTGTATTGAACGACCAGGGAACCACGACACCAGTCACGAAACGACACCCGCAGCGAGCGATTATGTGGTTTCCTAAGTCCAGTTTTAGGCGAAAAACTGCTAATGGTCGCAAATGACACACTGCATACAACACTGTCCCTAATCTCCAATGAAGTTACTTGTTTAGTTACCATGTAGGAACTGAAATCAAATCTGATAGTTCAAAATGGTTCAAATGGCTCTGAGCACTATGGGACTTTACATCTGTGGTCATCAGTCCCCTAGACTTAGAACTCCTTAAACCTAACTAAGCTAATGACATCACACACATCCATGCCCGAGGCAGGATTCGAACCTGCGACCTCAGTAGCAGCGCGATTCCGTACTGAAGCGCCTAGAACCGCTCGGCCACACTGGCCAGCTCTGAGAGTTCATTAAACACTGATGAGCCAAAACATTGCGACCACATGCTTAATAGCTTCTTTGTCCGTCTTTAGAACGAAATACATCACTGATTGTGTGTATCGCGGATCCGACAGTTTGTTGGTAGGTTTGTGGAGGTGTGTGGCATTAGATGTCTACGAACAGGTCATGTAATTCTCGTAAATAACGGGCCCCTGATTTGCGTACGTGGTGGTGATACCCGATAGCGACCCAGATAGTTTCCATAGGATTTGCATCAGGCGAATTTGGTCGACGAGACATCAACGTGAGTTCACTATAATATTCCTCAAACCAGTGTAGCACGGTTCCTGTCCCGAGACACGGACAATTATACTGCTGAAAGATGACATCGCTGACGGGGGAAGACATCAACAATGAAGGGATACAACGGGTTTGTAGCTGTCAGCATGTCTTCCATTGCCATCGCAGGTCCCATGCAAGACCAGGAGAATGTCTCCCATAGCATAATACCGGTCCCACCAGCCTGCGTCTGTGGCGCACTGCACCTCGATGACGACGTTTGTGGAGACGACCAGCGACCTAGTGTAGCAAAAAAGTTATTCGCCCGAAGAGGAGACATGTTTCCACTGATCGACGGTGGAATACCGATGGTCCCGTGCCCACTGCAATCATAATCGACGATGTCGTTGGGTCAACGTGTGAACATTTAGGAGAGGTCTGCTGCGGAGCGCCATGTTCAATAATATACGATGAACAGGTGGCAGGGGTAAAATACAGGGAGCGAAAGGCTATTTACGACTTGTACAGAAACCAGATGGCAGTTATAAGAGTCGAGGGGCATGAAAGGGAAGCAGTGGTTGGAAAAGGAGTGAGACAGGGTTGTAGCCTTTCCCCGACGTTATTCAATCTGTATATTGAGCAAGCAGTAAAGGAAACAAAAGAAAAATTCGGAGTAGGTATTAAAATTCATGGAGAAGAAGTAAAATCTTTGAGGTCCGCCGATGACATTGTAATTCTGTCAGAGACAGCAAAGGACTTGGAAGAGCAGTTTAACGGAATGGACTGTGTCTTGAAAGGAGGATATAAGATGAACATCAACAAAAGCAAAACGAGGATAATGGAATGTAGTCAAATTAAGTCGGGTGATGCTGAGGGAATTAGATTAGGAAATGAGGCACTTAAAGTAGTAAAGGAGTTTTGCTATTTAGGGAGTAAAATGACCGATGATGGTCGAAGCAGAGGGGATATAAAATGTAGACTGGCAATGGCAAGGAAGGCGTTTCTCAAGAAGGGAAACTTGTTAGCATCGAGTATAGATTTAAGTGTCAGGAAGTCGTTTCTGAAAGTATTTGTATGGAGTGTAGCCATGTATGGAAGTGAAACATGGAGATAAATAGTTTGGACAAGAAGAGAATAGAAGCTTTCGAAATGTGGTGCTGCAGAAGAATGCTGAAGATAAGGTGGGTAGATCACGTAATGAGGAGGTATTGAGTAGGATTGGGGAGAAGAGGAGTTTGTGGCACAACTTGACTAGAAGAAGGGATCGGTTGGTAGGACATGTTTTGAGGCATCGATGGATCACAAATTTAGCATTGGAGGGCACCGTGGAGGGTAAAAATCGTAGAGGGAGACCAAGAGATGAATACACTAAGCAGATTCAGAAGGATGTAGGTTGCAGTAGGTACTGGGAGATGAAGAAGCTTGCACAGGATAGAGTAGCATGGAGAGCTGCATCAAACCAGTCTCAGGACTGAAGACCACAACAACAACAACAGTGTGCTCCAAAACACCTGTGCGTGCACCAGAATTGTGTTCATTCGGCAGAAATGCCTCAAATCACCATCTGTCCTATTTTACAGAGCAAACAAGCCCCCGAACCCCACGTTCTGTAAAGAGTCGTGGACGTCCAAGCATTTTGCGTTTAGTGGTAGTTTCACGGTCCTACCTCATTCTGCAGATGCTCAGGCGCCTAGTAAAAGTTTAACTGTCCTTTTACGTCTTTCCGTAGGTGCTCACATAGCAGTACTACGTGGTCACTCGATCAGATTCGCCGTTTTCGAGATACTTGTTCACAGGCTCTGTGTAATAGTAATCTGTCCTTTGTCAAAGTCGCTTATCCCAGCAGATTTCCCCATTTGTAGCCCATATTTTCGCTAGCGTGATCTCCCGTCATTGTCTGCTCCCCTTACATTCTTTTGTTACAGCGTCACGGGCGAGCAATACCACCAGGCGGCGTCCAGCGGCGTGATAGGCAGCGGTCATAATGCTTTGTCTTACCGCTGTAAATGTTTTAACTAATTTTGGGTGCGCCTAAAAGTTCGATCCTTGTTGGGGCAACATTTAACTAAGTGTTTGTGAGGAAGGATAATCGTTAGTGGTGATAAGAATGATATGAAATTATTTGTGATGGTGGAAGAGGTGATAACAACGGTATTCACTAACGAAGTATATCACAGCTTTCAGTGTCAGCTGAAGAGCAGCAGCAGGAGTTATCACTGCCGAGAACAGTGACTATCTTGTGCCTTTTTTTCCTACAAAGTGGCTGGAGATTATCTGAACTTCAGGTGCTAATCTTTCTGGACAAACGAGAAAAATAAATCCGTAAAGAAGGGAAACGACAAAAATACGGTTTCTTGTCTTCCATCGACTGTCCACAACAGGCACTTAAAAAGTAGTGTTGGCTTCCTTTCCTCTCATGGGCCACTTTCTGAGAACAGAGACTTCCAGATCGAAGTGAGAACTAGGAATGGCAGCAATCTGAGATTGAACGTGCGTGGAAAAAGACGTACATAATGTGAGAGTGTGTTGTACTGTGTGTCATTATTTTCAAAAACTCGGTGTGTCATTGTTTTCAAAAGCTGTTCTTCTGATAAATAAAAATCATCTTCAGATCCCTCAAGAACTATTTAAACACGAATTTCCAATAGCTTCGCAGCCCATGAAACTTGAGACGATCTTCAGTAAAGTGGAATCACTGGACCAATGACTGTGATCAAGGGACAAAACTAGAGATGACGCAAGGTGTGTGGAAAGAACATTTGTGAGGTGTGCGTGGAGTGTACATGTTGACCTGCAACAGCCACATGAAATGTCTGGCTGCTACAGCCACTCCACAGCATCGGTTTTTCGGTAGTAATGGCGAGTGGAATGGCTATGTCAGTGGCATTTGAGAAACCCACCACTGGTATAGTGAAAAACAAGAAACATTCTCATACTGCGGCGTTCATACTGTTATCATATCTTACTACGATGCCTGTAAAACAATAAACTGGTAGCCAAGATCGCAGGAGTTCTTTTTATTCCATGATTACCGGTTTCGGCGAAACTAAAGCCGCCATCATCGGATCTTAGGACACATACAGGTTACAACATCAAGGCAAACAATGGTGATATTAAAGTTGCCTATAACACGCAGGCGTTACAAAGTTGTCGCAAGGTCTGCGTCTTATAGGCAACTATTAGTATCACTATTGTTTACATTGATGTTGTAATCTGTATATGTCCTAAGAACCGATGATGGCGGCTTTCATTTCGCCGAAGCCGGTAATCATGGAATAAAAAGAATTCCTGCGATCTTGGCTACCAGTTTATTGTTTTACAACCATTTAGGTCGCTCCCACATCAGCAAAATGTGCTTCCTACAAAATTACTACGATGCCACGTTACATCGTACTAAGGGAAGCCATAGTCCGTCTATACGTGTGAAACACACTGGTCGATGAACATCTTGATCCTGGCTTCTTGATTGTGCTGCATTCTGCAAGCCACCTTATGAACTGTGTCGAAGTGTGGTGGAGAATACTTTTGGTATCTCCACTATTTGCCCGACTTTATGTTCCATTCGCAGATGGCGCACTGGAAGAACAAGCGTCTGTGAGCCTCTATATCGCTGAAATTTCTCCTCATAGGTGGTTGACAAGATTTATGTGGCAGGAAGTAATATGCTGCTTGACCCATCTTTGCACCTACACTCTCCGGATATTAATAGTAAGCTTGATTTTTAACGTCCGCCGCAGCAGTTCCATGAGCTAGTTATATAGCAAAAACTTTTAAGCTAGTACAGTAAAATTCCTTTTGATTCTTGTGACCAGAGGGCAAGACGGCAGACTGGAAGCGCATCCTGGACGTGAACGTGCTGGGTCTGAGCATCTGCACCAGGGAGGCCGTGCAGGACATGCTGAGCAGGGGCGTCGACGACGGCTTCATCATCCACATCAACAGGTGGGCTTCTGACACGTCTTGTGACAGCAATGTAATCTTATTTTTATTATGTTACGTATTTATGTTATTTCTGTAGTTTTCAGTCTAAAATACATAGTTTTGGCACAGATTTCCGATCGTGAAGAAAACGTTTGAAGCAGTTTCTCACGCCTACTGGGCAGAAAGGCAGAAGCAATCATGGTCGATGCTAAAGAGTTTACACACGGACACGTGTTACGTAAAGCCCCAGCATACAATCGCGTAAAGATTTGGAACGTTATTTACAGGCAAAAATGCCTCCAGAAAAAAAACTGTGCAGTCTTACCTGTACATAACTACACCATGCTCAAATTAACAACGTTGCACTACGCAAAACTGGCGCTAATAGCATAGGCACATAGGGAACACACACGGCACAGATCTGTAAGTCCACAGTATTGGTGATAAGTTGAGTAAACCGTCCCGAAACACGTGTGCTACGAAACGCCAGTTTCCTGCGCGTGTACCCCGACATCAATATGGAATATGATCACCATGCTCACGTACACAGGTCGCACAACGGGTTGGCATACTCTGGATCAGGTGGTCGAGCAGCTGCTGGGGTATAGCCTGCCATTCTTACACCAGTGCCTGTCGGAGCTTCTGAATTGTCGTAGAGGTTTGAAGACGTGCAGCGATACGTCGACCGAGAGGATCCCAGACGTGCTCGATTGGGTTTGGGTCTGGAGAACAGGCAGGTCACTCCATTCGCTTGATATCTTCTGTTTCAAGGTACTCCTCCACGATGGCAGCTCGGTGGGGCCGTGCGTTATCATCCATCAGGAGGAAGGTGGGACCCACTGCACCCCTGCAAAGGCGGACATACTGGTGCAAAATGACGTCCCGATACGCCTGATCTGTAACCGTTCCTCTGTCAACGACATGCAGGGGTGTACGTGCACCAATCATGATCCCACCCCACACCATCAAACCACGACCTCCATACAGATCCCTTTCAAGGATATTAAGGGGTTGGTATCTGGTTCCTGGTTCACGCCAGATGAAAACCCGGCGAGAATCACTGTACAGACTATACCTGAACTTGTCCACTGTTCCAATGCCCATGTACTGTGTTCTTGATACCAGGCTTTACCGGCTCTCCTGTGTCCAGAGGTCAGTGGAATGCACCTTGCAGGTCTCCGGACGAATAAACCATGTATGTTCAGTCGTCTGTAGAATGTGTGTCTGGAGACAATTGTTCCAGTGGCTGCAGTAAGGTCCCGAGCAAGGCTACCTGCAGTACTCAGCGGCCGTCTGCGAGCGCGGTTGGTGAGATATCGGTCTTCTTGTGGTGTTGTACACTGTGGACGTCCCATACTGTAGCGTCTGGACACGTTTCCTGTCTGCTGGAATCGTTGCCATAATCTTGAGATCACACTTTGTGGCACACGGAGGGCCCGTGCTATAACCTGCTGTGTTTGACCAGTCTCCAGTCGCCTTAGTATTCTACCCCTCATAACGCCATCAGGATGTGCTCTTTGAGATTTTCAACACACAGTCACCATTAGTACGTCTGAAAACGTCTGCACACTTACTCGCTGCACCGTACTCTGACATGCACCAACACACCTCTGCGTATGGGGACTGCTGCCAGTGCCACCGTGCGACGACCGCAGATCAAATGCACCAAATGGTCATACCCCGAAGTGATTTAAACCCGCAAACCGCCCACCAGAGCGTTGTTTCACCATATATCAGCATTATCCTTAATTTATGAGCATGAGTGTATGTAGTTTTTTGAGGCGACAATCATTAATAAGGTTTAAAATACACTGAGGTGACCAGTAGCATGGGATACCTCCTGACGTCATTTTCCTGGCGTAGTGTAGCAACTCGCCGTGGTATGGTCTCGACAAGTCGTTGGAAACCCCTTGCAGAGAAATTGATCAACATTGCCTCTATACCAATCTCTAAGGGCGAAAGTGGTGCCGGTGCTGGATTTTGTGCACGAACCGACCTCTCGATTCTGCCCCCTAAATGTTCAGTGTGACTAATGTAGGGCAATCTGAGTGGCCAAATCAAATGGTTCAAATGGCTCTGAGCACTATTTAACTCAACTGCTGAGGTCATCAGTCCGCTAGAACTTAGAACTACGTAAATCTAACTAACCTAAGGACATCACTCACATCCGTGCCCGAGGCAGGATTCGAACCGGCGACCGTAGCGGTCGCGCGGTTCCAGACTGCAGCGCCTAGAACCGCTCGGCCACTCCGGCCGGCGTGGCCAAATCATTCCTTCGAATTGTCCAGAAGGAGCTTCAATCCAATCGCGAACAACTGTGGCCCGATGACATGGCACATTCTCATCCATAAAATTCAGTTGCTTTCTGTGAACATGAAGTCATAAGGTCCATGAGTGGCTGCAAATAGTTTCAAAGTAGGCAAAAATAAACATTTCCTCTCAGTGATCTAGTCCACCCCATGTAAACACAGCCCACGCCATTATAGAGCCGCCACCACCACACAACCATCTTGTGCAATGGCTTATGGACGACCTGGGTCCATGGCTTTGTGGGGTCTCCACCAGACTTGAACCATACTATCAGCTCTTACCGAATAAAATCGGGACTCACCTGACCAGGCAACGGTTTTCCAGTCGTCTGGGGTCCAACCATTTTGGTTACGAGCCCAGGAGAAGCGCTGCAGTGTGCTTTTCCCGAAGTCATTCGTGTCGGTCGTCTGCTGCCATAGCCCATTAACTTCAAATTTCGCCGCACTATCCTAATAGAAACGTTCGTCATACGTCCCACGTTGATTTCTGCGTTTATTTCACGCAGAGTTGCTTGTCTGTCAGCACTGACAACTCCACGCGTACGTCGCTGCTCACAGTCGTTAAGTGAAGGCTATTGGCCACTGCGTTATCTGCAGTGAGAGGTAATGCCTGAAATCTGGTGTCCTCGGCATTCACTTGACAGTGTGGATTTCGAAATATTGAATTACCTAACCATTCGGAAATGGAATGTCACACATGTGAAGCTCTAACTACCAATCAACGTTCAAAGTCTCTTAATTCCCGTCGCGCGGCTATAATCACTTTGGAAATGTTTTCGCATGAATCAACTGGGTACAAATGAATGACAGCTGCGCCAATTCTCATCTGAGCGTATAAAGCAACCGACCACTTGTACGTTATGTTATTAAATAAGCCGAAGCTACCCGACACCAGCCGACATGAGGTATTTTGTTCAGATATTGTAACTCAGTCTTTTCATCGCGCAATCTGAGGTAGATCTTTACTGTTGTACTCAGAATGATAGCGTCCAGTGCCGTCACAGTCAGGTAAACAATTTAATTCCGGACTATGGTGGTTGTTTGAGTGCAAACTGTTTTCATCCTACCTAAATCGTCTTTCAAACGAGTTCTTTGACATTATATAACAGCCAGAGAGACGGGTGGTGCCTCAGTTGTAAGTGCTAACGTGCTAGTGTATAAAAATGTCATGGTCATTTTTGTGTGAATCCTTGCTCAGAAAGATATCAGAAAATGTACCAGGTTAGTAAAAAGACCTCTCACAGTTTCTCCGATCATTGGGCCAAACCAATGAGGGCTTAACTAAAACGGTAATTGTAACAACGCTATGTATGAAGTATTCACAGCCTTCTTGGCACATTAACAACAAATTACTTCTGATGGATGTGATGGCGATAGTGAACGAAAGCTCACGTTTTTACCGAGCGAGGTGGCGCAGTGGTTAGCACACTGGACTCGCATTCGGGAGGACGATGGTTCAATCCCGTCTCCAGCCATCCTGATTTAGGTTTTCCGTGATTTCCCTAAAATCGTTTTAGGCAAATGCCGGGATGGTTCCTTTGAAGGGGCACGGCCGATTTCCTTCCCAATCCTTCCCTAACCCGAGCTTGCGCTCCGTCTCTAATGACCTCGTTGTCGACGGGACGTTAAACACTAACCAGCACAACCACCACCACGTTTTTACTCCGATGCGATGTAGCAAGAAAGTCGAGAATAGCTTAAATATGATGTCATCAAAAGAAACTTTGCTCTCATAACAACACTGTGTCGTTATTATTCCCTTGGAAACGTAAACCAACAATAAGCGAGGCTGATATGTTATCAGTATATGAATATCCAAAATTATGTTGCCATGTGGAGTGTAAAAATATCCCTCGGAAAGTGTAGCAAACATCTAATGTTAAGTTCATGTAATTTTTTCCTGTCAGTGTTATAAATTAATATGACCATGGAGCTTATTAGAATTGCATAGAACGGACTAAATACAATTCAGTAAATCATAAACGGTTGTTGATGTGTTGGCTCTAGATCACGAAAATTAAGAAATAGTAGTGAGAGAGGAATAACAATCAATAGGGAAAAAGATTTGGAAGATGAATAAGAAAGTAGCAACTTACGGAATAGACAGCAAAGTAGCGTCGTGCATTTCACTGCTGTATTATTACTTTAATTAATCATCGAAGATTGAGCCTCAGGTACTGATTTCCCACGCATCTCAGATGTCGCAGATTGTTTCTGATGTGGCAACCTGTTTCACTAATTTTCAGTGTTGCGGGACACACACCACCGATATTAGGAACTATGGCGTTGTACTACGCCAGCAAGCACGCCGTCAAAGTACTGCTCGAAGGGCTGAGGAAAGACCTGGCCGCCAAGGGCAGCAAGATACGAGTTGGGGTAAGTTATCCTTTAGATGTCGCACGTGTGTAACGGACAAAAAGTGTATGCTTTTACACAAGTGATAGTCTAAGTCTGCTTGTCTGTCCCAGTGTTCCCCACAGACCGCTTTTTGCAAATTATTTGGGAACATGTACTCCTGCAGTCCTTCGTAATGCACTAGTAGCGTCCACTAGTTCTCATAAATCAAGAAGAAAAAGACAGATATAACAAATAAAAATGCTATAAGACGAATTGAGTGCGCGTAACTAAAGTGTAAGACACATCACGTATGATTCATAAAACAAGAAAAGAATACCGGATGAATAATCAGTGTTTGAACGCAGACTATATTTTCCACGTCCAAACTAGTGTAGGTCAATTAGCATCAAAGCAAGTTCGTTATGATCGCCATGTGCGCCATGCGAAGGGAACGCCATTTGTCTTACATAGCTGGTCTTTGAGTGACTCTGGGTCTGAGTTAAAATGCTGCAAGCAACAACACGGCTATATTGAGCATTCCAAACATGCCATATGAGATCAAGTCATAAAATCAAGGTTCCCGCATTTTGTGGTGCATTTGTAACTACATTCTTCCAGAAAGCAGAATGTTTTCTTAAGTGTCTAAAAACAGAAAGGAAAGCAGTACTTGCGAAGCGAGTGAGGAAAGTTTGTAGCCCATTCCTAGTGTTTTTCGGTCTGCACATTCAGCATGCAGTAAAGGAAACCAAGGAGAAATTCAGGACGGGAATTGCAACTAGAGAAAAATAAATCAGAACATTTTAGTTTTGAAAGACGCAGGAGTGTAGCAGATTGAACAGTGTCTTGAGAAGAGAGTTGTAGGAGGCACATCAACAAAAGTAAAAGAAAGCTATTGAGATGTAGTAGAATTAAATCAGGGATTAGATTAGGAAAAGAGACAATAAAAGTAGAAGATCAGTTTTGCTATTTGGGGATCAAAATAACTGATGACGGTCGAAGTAGGGAGTATTCTCAAAATATTACGTAAGGTAGCTCTTCTACAATAATCTCTTTTATTGTTCACGAGTCTAGTCTAATAAATGTCAATGTATTGGTGTCAGTCGAGAACGGGAAGGAAATTCGCCACACTAATGGCGAAATTCCCTCCAGAAGTACACTTTATTATACAACAATATATCACAGCATTTTAAGTAATTTAAAATTAGTTCTTTGTCGTTTCACCCGCATCACATATTTATACACTTCAGCAGTCAAAATAATAATTTATTTATACTTACAGTAGCGAAAACGGATCTCAAATGGTGGAAATGGAAAAATGTCCCCTGTCTCAGTGTCAGTCCTCTCACGAAATGTGTTCCACTACTGATTGTGAAGACAAGAAGTAATTTTCTGTGCTACCACCAGATGGCAACGTAGAATGGGCATACTTTAAATCAGTTTTTCTCATGATAGCCAACAGATGGAAGTGAGTGCTATCAGGTCTGTTGCAATAGAAAGACAAATACGGCGAACTTGCCTCCCTGGCAAACATCCCTCCCTCTACCTTATATAACATGCAGATCGGCAAAACCAAGAAACGTATTGCTGAAGACGAGCAATTTGTTGACATAATGTAAATTAAAGTGTTAGTAACTTCTTTCCAAGGTACACTGACAGAAAAAAATTGCAACGCCAAGAAGCAGGTGCGACATACACGAAAGTTGGTTGGCGTCTGAAAAATGATGTCTGTTCACATTTCGCGCTACTAAGAACATGCTAATCAGGTTTTCTTTAAATACACGCTGTAATGGTAGAGAACATTAGTTAAGTCTAGGATTTGACGTGGCGATTTTATGTTATTCAGAAATGCATTTAAGACTGAGTTTGAACAAGGTCGTGTAACAGGGCTACGAGAAGACGGATGTTCCTTCTGCAACATGGCAGAAAGCCTTGGCAGGAAATTAGCCACTGTAAATGACTGCTCGCAGCGATGGTCAGGAGAATGTACGCTCGTAAGAAGAATGGACTCCGGACAGTCACCTGACACAAATCGGTTACTTCAAGGACAGCTCCGACCAAGAAGACCTGTTTTCTTTACACAAATTAATTCATTAATTAATTAATTTTTTACAGTTACTGTTGTGTCTAGACAAGACAGCCTAGACACAATGAGAGGAAGCCGAAAGGCACGCGCTTTAAAAAAAATGGTTCAAATGGTTCTGAGCACTATGCGACTTAACTTCTGAGGTCATCAGTCGCCGAGAACTTAGAACTAATTAAACCTAACTAACCTAAGGACATCACACACATCCACGCCCGAGGCAGGATTCGAACCTGGGACCGTAGCAGTCGCGCGGTTCCAGACTGAAGCGTCTAAACCGCGCGGCCACACTGGCCGGCGGCACGCGCTTAAACTCACGCAGGTTGGCGTGAGGTCTGAAACAGGATACGTAATGAATGCTATAAAGAAAAGTACGTAGCTTCTGGAATACTTAACTTTAATCCATATTTGTAGAACATCGCTCTTGATGATACATTAATAGAATCTCAATATCAATTGAATACGGCGCCTTGCTAGGTCGTAGCAAATGTAGCTGAAGGCTATGCTAACTATCGTCTCGGCAAATGAGAGCGTAGTTGTCAGTGAACCGTTCCTTGCAAAGTCGGCTGTACAACTGGGGCGAGTGCTAGGATCTGTCTCTAGACCCGCCGTGTGGCGGCGCTCGGTCTGCCATCACTGACAGTGGCGACACGCGGGTCCGTCGTATACTAGCGGACCGCGGCCGATTTAAAAACTACCACCTAGCAAGTGTGGTGTCTGGCGGTGACACCACAGTTACTACTTCATATCTAAGAATTCATCTATTGAGTAGAAGGAGTTGTCATTCAGAAATTCTTTTAATTTGATTTTAACTGTTGGTTGGCCATCTGTCAGACTTTTAATACTATTTGGCAGATGACCAAAGATTTTTGTGGCAGCATAATTCACCCCTTTCTGTGCCAAATTGAGATTTAATCCAGAATAGTGAATGTCATCCTTTCTTCTAGTGTTGTAGCTATACACTTCGCTGTTATTTTTGAATTGGGATGGGTCATTAATGACAAATTTCATAAGTGAATAAATGTATTGCGAAGGTACTGTGAATATCCCGAGTTCCTTAAATAAATGTCTGAAAGGTGATCTTGGGTGGGCTCCAGCTATTATTCTGATTACACGCTTTTGTGCAATGAATATCTTCTCTCTTAATGACGAATTGCCCCAAAATATGATGCCATATGAAAGCAGTGTATGAAAATATGCATAGTAGGCTAATTTACTGATATGTTTATCACCTAAATTTGCAATAACCCTAATAGCATAAGTAGCTGAACCTAACTGTTTCAGCAGATCGTCGATGTGTTTCTTCCAATTCAATTTCTCATCAATGCACACACCCAGAAATTTTGAGTATTCTGCCTTAGCAACAGACTTCCGTTTATAGTATATATTTATCAATGGTGTGATGCCACTTACTGTACAGAATTGTATAAACTGTGTTTTCTCAAAATCTAGTGAGAGTCCATTTGCAGAGAACCACTTAATAATTTTCTGAAAGACATTATTTGCAATTTCTTCAGCTGATTCTTGCTTCTTGGGTGTGATTACTATACCTGTATCATCACATAAAGAACTAACTATGCATCTTCATGAATATAGAGTGGCAAGTCGTTAATATATATTAAGAACAAATAGGAACCCAAGACTGAACCCTGTGGGGGGCCAGTTGAGAGCCTGCAACCAACTTGTGTGTGTGCTAGACACACTGGATCTACTACTGAAATTATCACCTGGGGTGTGATTCTGTTTGACAGGAACACTCTCGTGTTTATCCCACGCACCCTGACTGCAAAATTGTGCGTCAGTCTGGTGTTCCGGCCTAGTGGCTACCATTCATGAACTGCATTTCCGGGGATGGTTTCCAACAAGATAACCCTCGTGCACATACTGCAGCTGTAACTCAACATACTCTGCTAAATGTCGACATGTTACCTTGGCCTGTGCGATCACCAGATCCGTATCCAGTCGAACATATGCAAGACATCATCGGACGATAAATCCCTCATCATCCACAAACGGCATTAACTGTCCCTGTATTGACCAACCAGTGGCAACAGGCATGGGACTCTATCCCACATACTGACATGTGACACCTGTACAATACACTGCGTGGACGTTTCGTTTTCACGGTTGTGTTCAACTTTCTGGTGGTTACATATGCTATTGATGTTATCTGATTTCTCTTATTTTATTTTGATGATCATTCCTACCTATGTAGGTTGGGCTCAAAAAAATATTTTCGCATTCGGAAGAGAAAGTTGGTGACTGAAATTTCGTAAATAGATCTCGCCGCGACGAAAAACGTCTTTGCTTTAATGACTTCCATCCCAACTCGCGTATCATATCTGCCACACTCTCTCCCCTATTGCGTGATAATACAAAACGAGCTGCCCTTTTTTGCACCCTTTCGATGTCCTCCGTCAATCCCACCTGGTAAGGATCCAACACCGCGCAGCAATATTCTAACAGAGGACGAACTAGTGTTGTGTAAGCTGTCTCTTTAGTGGACTTGTTGCATCTTCTAAGTGTCCTGCCAATGAAACGAAACCTTTGGCTCGCCTTCCCCACAATATTATTTATGTCGTCTTTCCAACTGAAGTTGTTCGTAATTTTAACACCCAGGTACTTAGTTGAATTGACAGCCTTGAGACTTGTACTATTTATCGAGTAATCGAATTCCAACGGATTTCGTTTGGAACTCATGTGGATCACCTCACACTTTTCGTTATTTAGCGTCAACTGTCACCTGCCACACCATACAGCAAGCTTTTCTAAATCGCTTTGCAACTGATACTGGTCTTCGGATGACCTTACTAGACGGTAAATTACAGCATCATCTGCGAACAACCTAAGAGAACTGCTCAGATTGTCACCTAGGTCATTTATATAGATCAGGAACAGCAGAGATCCCAGGACGCTTCCCTGGGGAACATCTGATATCACTTCAGTTTTACCCGATGATTTGCCGTCTATTACTACGAACTGTGACCTTCCTGACAGGAAATCACGAATCCAGTCCCACAACTAGGACGATACCTCATAGGCCCGCAACTAGATTAGAAGTCGCTTGTGAGGAACGGTGTCAAAAGCTTTCCGGAAATCTAGAAATACGGAATCAACTTGAGATCCCCTGTCGATAGCGGCCATTACTTCGTGCGAATAAAGAGCTAGCGGCGTTGCACAAGAAATATGTTTTCTGAAACCATGCTGATTACGTATCAATAGATCGTTCCCTTCGAGGTGATTCATAATGTTTGAATACAGTATATGCTCCAAAACCCTACTGCAAACCGAAGTCAACGATTTAGGTCTGTAGTTTAGTGATTACTCTCTTCCTTACTAGTTTTCCCTCCTGAATCTTTGTTTTTATGCACAACGAGATACATAACCTGTATTACCTTTATATTACATTAACATCTAAGGTTGCAAAAGGCGTGAATTAAACCAGAAATCTCTTTGAAGGTTATCTGCGTTTAAAGTAATATTGCTGAATTTATTTCGCCTTTTCGTTTCTTCTGCGGTGTAATGTAATATACGTGAAATGCACCGTAAATGACGGTTTAAACTCTTGCACCACAATTTCGTACTGGAAACCGCTCCATGAAGGGTAAGTGCCGAACCGCTCTCGCCTCTGAACACAACTCCGACTGTGACGTCACTAGAAGCAGTTGCAAGGCCCTTAAGAAATAGAGGCCTCGGCACGTACATTACAGCACGTGACACTCCAGGTCTTACCAGTGCCATCAGCCATCTAGGGCGGGGAGCGAGGAACTATTTCAGATCAGTTTAATAATTCGCGTTCAAATGCATGCAAGTACTCGATACCACGTGACAAAATCGAGACCTTTAGTGGGTAATTTTTCAATGAGATATTGATTTCCCATGAGACCAGCAGGGAGCCGAACGTTCCAGAAGTGTGGTGGACAAGCCTGCTAGTGTGATGTCTCATGCTCGTTGCAGGGCCCGCATATCTCTTTGGCCCCAAAGCAGTCGAGCAACTGCTTTCACGTATTCATCAGCACAGTCCGTGACAACACAGCCGAATCTGCAGTTACGGTGGTGTCACCGTAGTAATGTTAGACTCTCATAGTTCTGCTTACAAGCCCCGGGATGAAAGCGGTCAAATCCGTATTTGTGCTCAAACCACGTGCCCCGTGTGTGCTATCCGAGTTAGTCTCTCTGACTGATCGAATTTCAGAAAGAGCGGAGGGGGGGAATTGGGAAAGCCGTTGCAGACAGCGCCTCTCTGTCGGGTAGGTGATGGCTACAATATATATATATATATAAAGAGGAGAGAAAATGTGAATATAACAAAAGAACGTCTTTGAACAGCCACCTTTAACGTACAATAACGTACAAACCACACGATTAAATATTATATTACTTATAAATTAACACATTTTTGGTCTGAACCAGTAACCAGTACAATTTCTAGATGCACTATATATATATATATATATATATATATATATATATATATATGTGTGTGTGTGTGTGTGTGTGTGTGTGTGTGTGCGTGTGTGTGTGTGTGTGTGTGTGTGTGTGTGTGTGTGTATGAAAGAAGGAAAGAGGAAATTTGAATTTTCAAAATTTTGATTCTGAACCTATACTTACTTCATGTTCAACACCTCCTGTTACAGGAAGTTTCTCCAGGATTAGTTCAAACTGAAGGAGTATCAAACGCAATGGCTACTATTCCAAAGGACTTATCTGCCAAATTGAAGGATATGCCAGCCCTGGAATCGGAAGACATAGCGGAAGCCGTTGTTTACATGTTGTCCCAGCATCCTCGCGTTCAGGTGTGTTACATGCACTATAGAATGCGAATTTGTATTCATACTCTTTATGGCTTGATATCTTTGCGTAATATTAAGGTTTCCTTATATAAAATACTTAAACAGTCCAGATGGCAATATTTTAACAATTATTGATGACTAGTTTCGGCCGAACAATCAGCTATCTTCAGATCAATTAATAAATGAGTGCAGTGTCGAATCACAAAACTGGATGAAGAACACATTGTCGTCAATATAACTATACTCTAAAATACGAGATTTCGTATATCTTTTCCTAGTACTCTCGGATAGTAATATTTGTATGGTAAACATCTACTATTAAGTAATCCAAAAGGACAAATCCAGGTATTTCTATGATTCTGCATAAAGATTACAGTGTATTTATGATGCCGTGTATGGGAAGCGATGTAGGGGAAGTTGGGTATAATCGGGTAGCTAAGCAGAAAACTAGATAACAATGACAGCTTTCATTGTTGGGACTTCACATTTATTTCAGTGAAAGATAATCAAGGCAAGAACGACATATATGAACCATGAGGATATATTTTTATGGTCTAAATTACATTTAATATAACTCAGCTCTGTGCACTATACACTTACACAACATACCCTGGGGCCAAAGGAGGTACTCTGTAAAGAACAAACTTGCATTTTTTTATATTTTTTATATTTTCCGTCTGGGGTATGGGATACACCGATACTTACGCAAGTCATCTTCGATCCAACATGTAGAAGCCTCATGGTCCCACGTCTCACACTTTATAAATACTTTACCCAATCATCTGATTTTCTTGTTAACTCTTGTTAACTCTTAGGTCTCTTTGAAAAGAAGACGTTTCATTCTCATCTTTAGAAGATCTGCTTGCCTCACACGTCTTCAGACTCTTCTGACTCTTCTTTTTACGGTGTCGACCGGGAGCCTCCCATAAACCATGGACCTTGGCGTTGGTGGGGAGGCTTGTGTGCCTCAGCGATACAGATTAGCCGTACTGTAGGTGCAACCATAACGGAGGGGTATCTGTTGAGAGGCCAGACAAACCATGGTTCCTGAAGAGAGGCACCAAGCGTTTCAATACTTTCAGGGCTAACAGTCTGGATGATTGACTGATCTGGCCTCGTAACATCAACCAAAACGGCCTTTCTGTGCTGGTACTGCGAACGGCTGAAAGTAAGGGGAAACTACAGCCATAATTTTTACAGAAGACATGCAGCTTTACTGTGTAGTTTAATGAGATGGCATATTCTTGGGTAAAATATTCCAGAGGTAAAATAATCCCCCATTCGGAACTCCGGGCGGGGACTACTCAGGAGGACGTCGTAAAGCTGGCGTTATACGGATTGGAGCGTGGAATGTCAGATCCCTTAATCGGCAGGTAGGTTAGAAAATTGAAAAATGGAAATGGATAGGTTAAAGCTAGATATAGGGGGAAAGTGATGTTCCGTGGAAAAAGGAACAAGACTTCTGGTCAGGTAAGTGGTTATACATATAAAATCAAATAAGGGTAATGCAATAGTGGGTTTGATAATGAATAAAAGTAGGAACACGGATAATATACTACGAACACCATAGTGAACGCATTAGAAAATAGACGGGAAGCCCACGACTGCCAGAGTAGTTCACGTTTATATGCCACTAGCTCTGCAGATGATGAACAGACTGAAGAAATGTACGATGCTATAAAAGAAATTATTCAGATAGGTAAGGAAGACGAAAGTGTAGTAGTTATGATGGGCCTGAAATTCGCTAGAGGGAAAAGAAGAGAAGGAAAAGTAGCAGGTGAATATGGAATGGGAGTAAGGACTGAAAGAGGAAGCCGCCTGCAAGAATTTGCACAGAGCATAACTTAATCTAGAGCTAACACTTGGCTCAAGAATCATGAAAGAAATCTGTATACATGGAAGAAGCCTGGAGATACTGGAAGGTTTCAGATAGGTTATATAATGGTAAGACAAACATTTAGGAACCAAGTTTTAAATCGTAAGACATTTCCAGGGGATACGTGGACTCTGACCACAATTTATTGGTTATAAACACTAGACTAAAACTGAAGAAACTGAAAAAGGTAGAAATTGAAGACGATGGGACCTGGATAAACTGAAAGAACCAGAGGCTGCAGAGAGTTACAAAGCGAGCATTAGGGAACGATTGACAAGAACAGGGGAAAGAGAGAGAGTAGAAGAAGAATGGATAGCTTTGAGAGCTGAACTAGTGAAGGCAGAAGAAGATCAAGTATGCAAAAAGACGAGGGCTAGTAGAAATCCATGGGTAAAAGATGAGATATTCAGTATAATTTATGAAAGGAGGAAACATAAAAACACATGGTGCTGTCTTCCTGCTGTGTTGTATTTACAGTGCCTGTTTTTCTTTACAGTTTATCAACTGCAACCATATACAACTTGTTGTTGTTGTTGTTGTTGTTGTTGTGGTCTTCAATCCTGAGACTGGTTTGATGCAGCTCCCCATGCTACTCTATCCTGGGCAAGCTTCTTCATCTCCCAGTACCTACTGCAACCTACATCCTTCTGTATCTGTTTAGTGTATTCATCTCTTGGTCTCCCTCTACGATTTTTACCCTCCACGCTGCCCTCCAGTACTAAATTGGTGATCCCTTGATGCCTCAGAACATGTCCTACCAACCGATCCCTTCTTCTAGTCAAGTTGTGCCACAAACTTCTCTTCTCCCATATCCTATTCAATACCTCCTCATTAGTTATATGATCTACCCATCTAATCTTCAACATTCTTCTGTAGCACCACATTTCGAAAGCTTCTATTCTCTTCTTGTCCAAACTAGTTATCGTCCATGTTTCACTTCCATACATGGCTACACTCCATACAAATACTTTCAGAAACGACTTCCTGACACTTAAATCTATACCTGATGTTAACAAATTTCTCTTCTTGTCCAAACTAGGTATCGTCCATGTTTCACTTCCATACATGGCTACACTCCATACAAATACTTTCAGAAACGACTTCCTGACACTTACATCTATACTCGATGTTAACAAATTTTCCTGTAGGCAGTATCTATCTTACCCCTAGTGAGATAAGCCTCTACATCCTTGCCATTGCCCGTCTACATTTTATATCCTCTCTACTTCGACCATCATCAGTTATTTTGCTCCCCGAATAGCAAAACTCCTTTACTACTTTAAGTGTCTCATTTCCTAATCTAATTCCTTCAGCATCACCCGACTTAATTCGACTACATTCCATTATCCTCGTTTTCCTTTGGTTGATGTTCACCTTATAACCTCCTATCAAGATACTATCCATTCCGTTCAAATGCTCTTTCAAGTCCTTAGCTGTCTCTGACAGAATTACAATGTCATCGGCGAACCTCAAAGTTTTTATTTCTTCTCCGTGTGTTTTAATACCTACGAATTTTTCTGTTGTTTCCTTCACTGCTTGCTAAATATACAGAATGAACCACTGCTTCCCTTTCATGTCCCTCGACTCTTATAACTGCCATTTGGTTTCTGTACAAATTGTAAATAGCCTTTCGATCCCTGTATTTTACCCCTGCCACCTTCAGAATTTGAAAGAGAGTATTCCAGTCAATATTGTCAAAGGCTTTCTCTAATCTACAAATGCTAGAAACGTAGGTTTGCCTTTCCATAATGTATTTTTCAAGTAGGGTCAGTATTGCCTCACGTGTTCCAATATTTCTACGGAATCCAAACTGATCTTACCCGAGGTCGTCTTCTACTAGTTTTTCCATCCGTCTGTAAAGAATTCGCGTTAGTATTTTGTATCCGTGACTTATTAACCTGATTGTTCGGTAATTTTCACATCTGTCAGCACCTGCTTTCTTTGGGATTGGAATTATTAAATTCTTCTTGAAGTCTGAGGGTACTTCGCCTGTCTCATACATCTTGCACATCAGATGGTAGAGTTTTGTCAGGACTGGCTCTCCCAAGGCTGATGGAATGTTGTCTACTCCCGGAGCTTTGTTGCGACTCAGGTCTTTCAGTGCTCTGTCAAACTCTTCACGCAGTATCGTATCTCCCATTTCATCTTCATCTACATTCTCTTCCATTTCCATAATATTGTCCTCAAGTACATCGCCCTTGTATAGACCCTCTATATACTCCTTCCACCTTTCTGCTTTCCCTTCTTTGCTTAGAACTGGGTTTCCATCTGAGCTCTTGATATTCATGCAAGTGGTTCTCTTTTCTCCAAAGGTCTCTCTAATTTTCCTGTAGGCAGAATCTATCTTACCCTAGTGAGATAAGCCTCTACATCCTTACATTTGTCCTCTAGCCATCACTGCTTAGCCAGTTTGCACTTCCTATCAATATCATTTTTGAGACATTTGTATTCCTTTTTGCCTGCTTCACTTACTGCATTTTTGTATTTTCTCCTTTCGTCAATTAAATTCAATATTTCTTCTGTTACCCAAGGATTTCTACTAGCCCTCGTCTTTTTACCTACTTGATCCCCTACTGCCTTCACTATTTCATTCCTCAAAGCTACCCAATCTTCTTTTACTGTATTTCTTTCCCCCATTCCTGTAAATTGTTCCCTTATGCTCTCCCTGAAACTCTCTACCACCTCTGGTTCTTTCAGTTTATCCAGGTCCCATCTGTGTAAATTCCCACCTTATGGCAGTTTCTTCAGTTTTAATCTACAATTCATAACCAATAAATTGTGGTCAGAGTCCCCATCTGTCCCTGGAAATGTCTTACAATTTAAAACCTGGTTCCTAAATCTCTGTCTCACCATTATATAATCTATCTGAAACCTGTCAGTATCTCCAGGCTTCTTCAATGTATGCAACCTTCTTCTATGATTCTTGAACCAAGTGTTAGCTATGATTAAGTTGTGCTCTGTGCAAAATTCTACCAGGCGGCTTCCTCTTTCATTTCTTAGCCCCAATCCATATTCATCTACTACGTTTCCTTCTCTCCCTTTTCCTACTACGGAATTACAGTCACCCATGACTATTAAATTTTCATCTCCCTTCACTACCTGAATAATTTCTTTTATCTCATCATACATTTCTTCAATTTCTTCGTCATCTGCAGAGCTAGTTGGCATATAAACTTGTACTACTGTAGTAGGCGTGGGCTTCGTGTCTATCTTGGCCACAATAACGCGTTCACTGTGCTGTTTGTAGTAGTTTACCCACACTACTATTTTTATTCATTATTAAACCTACTCCTGCATTACCCCTATTTGATTTTGTATTTATAACCCTGTATTCGCCTGACCAAACGCCTTGTTCCTCCTGCCATCGAACTTCACTAATTCCCACTATATCTAACTTTAACCTATCCATTTCCCTTTTTAAATTTTCTAACCCACCTGCCCGATTAAGGGATCTGACATTCCATGCTCCGATCCGTAGAACGACGATTTTCTTTCTCCTGATAACGTCCTAATGAGTAGTCCCCGTCCGGAGATCCCAATGGGGGACTATTTTACCTCCAGAATATTTTACCCAAGAGGACGCCATCATCATTTAACCATACAGTAAAGGTGCATGCCCTTGGGAAAAATTACAGCTGTAGTTTCCCCTTGCTTTCAGCCATTCGCAGTACCAGCACAGCAAGGAACTTAATATAAAGAAAATATTTACATAAAAATTGTGATTTCCTAACTGTTATAGCTATGCCTGAAATTAATTAATTTTATGTGAAAGGTTGTGTGTGTGTGTGCGTGTGTGTGTGTGTGTGTGTGTGTGTGTGTGTGAGTGTGCGTGTATTTACATGATGTTTCACTTACGTTTTCTGTTTTCCTCATTTTCTTTACTATCAAATTCTGTGTATTGTGTTGTCACTGGCACTGTTTACCAACTGTAAAAACAAGATGGGTGACAGTCGAACAGATGATGGTGTTAAAACAAGATGGTGGACAGTGGAACAGTTGAAGATGTCATTGGCAGTTGTTTTGAGTAAATATTTTGTTTACATTAAGTTGTATGTGGTTGCAGATGACAAATGGTAAAGAAAAACAGGCACTGTAAGAATGTAATATAGCAGGAAAACCGCATCATCTGGTAAGAAGGTATGAGTACGTAATTTTATGTGCTCTTCAGAAATGTGTAATTAAGATTTAAAAACTAACGTTTAAATGTATATAAACAGTAAAGAAGTTTGCTTATGTTTACCAACACCCACTGATGATGCTGCAATTGCAGTGAAACTTGTCTGGGACAAACAACAAAATTGTGTTTTGCTAAAGGTTGACCCTACCCAAAAACATATCTATTGTTAAAGCAAACACAGACGAAAGAACTTCAACCTGAAGATGAATTTCGATCTCTAGGCAGCAACGTAACCCATCATGGACAGACAAAGATGTATATAAAAAGCAAAACAGCACTGGCGAAAAGGACATTCCTGGCCAAGAGAAGTCTACCAGTATCAAACATTGGACGAAATTTGAGGAAGAAATTTCTGAAAACGTAGTTGAACACAGTACTGTATGATAGTGAAACATGAACTGTGTGATAACCAGGAGAGAAGATCATCGTAGCATTTGAGATGTGGTGTTACAGAAGAATGTTAAAAAATTGGGTGGGCTGTTAAGGTAAAGAGGTTCTTGGCAGAATTGGAGAGGAAAGAAACATGTGGATAACATTGAGAGGAAGAAGGGACAGGCTGATAGGACGTCTCTTAAGACATCAGGGAATAACTTCCATAGTACTAGAAGGAGTCGTAGAAGATAAGCACTGTAGAGCAAGACAGAGATTGGAATACATCCAGCAAGTAATTGAGGACGTATTTTGCAACTACTACCTTGAAAAGAATAGGTGAAGAGGTTTGCACAGGAGAGGAATTCGGGGCAGGCCGCATAAAACCAGACAGAAGACTGATGACACAAAAAAAGCCTACGACAATGATAATATGCGGAATGGATTGCAAACCTCACATTGTTGAAGGGACGAATTCTGACAAACACACACTAGTTCACTAATCTCATTCACATTAAATAAAACGCTTGATGAGGATAATCCATTGTGGCATTGAAAGAATCACAAGGATAAACTTCTCAATTTTTTTAGAGCACTGCCAATCTCACATCTGTTTTCAAGCTGTTTTCCAGACTGTTTACCTTTACAGTTGAAAGCGCTGCTGTGCATTTGTAGATGGAACTGACTGATCTGCAGTGTAGTTCTCGTTTCATAGACAAACCATTTTACGTTAAAATTGTCCAGGATATCTACATTGTTTTCCTGAAGTAAAGTTTCCACATCTCCAAATTAAGTTGTTAAACTGATACCACACTTCGCTCACCATATGCATGTGAAAAGCCTTTTCTCGACTATGAAACTAAATAAATCAGAACTACATTGCAACATGAGTGCGAAAATTTGTGAAATCGTCTGTGTCTGTCCACATGCCGAGAGTTCGTTTCAGATAAAAATTATACTATGTATTCTTGGGTGTCAAAAATAATTAAATAATACCGAAAATTTGTTTTGTGGTTGAGAAATGTGAAATGCAGAACCAAGTCATTGCAGTGCGACTCCTTTGCCAATTACATGCAGTACCTTTACAGTTTTCTCCCTCCTAATGCTTAGAGGATGGAGTGCTATTCATTGCAGTGGTGTTTGTAGGTTGTCACAGTTCCAGTAGCAAAGAGGATGGTGCATTAGTTTGAAAATTTCCGTGTACTAAAAAGAGATTGTCAACACTCACAGCAGGTACTGACAAACATGTCGTAAAGATCTGACAGCTGATTCCTTAGTCACGATAATGCTCGGCGCCACCAATCAAATATTTGGCTTTTATATTTAGTTGTAATAGGCTCCAAAAATTCTACTTCACACATCCTGTATCCTCAGACATTGTTACTTGTGACTATGCATTATTTATGCAATGACTCATCTGGAAGGAGAGTAATTTTCTATGGACAAAGGGCTACTATAGTCTTGCGATTGTTAACAAGCCCACTTGTCAGAAAACGTCTGGCGAGAAAAATGCTTTATTGAGTGGACTCCATTGATAACACATGAACTAAGTATAATGGAAGTTATTTTAAAAAACTGGGGCTGTCTTACAAACAATGTTTCCTAATTACCTCTGAATTAAGTTCATACTTAATGACACTGAGAGTCTGACAACGCCTCTTCTCAGGAAATCAAGCTATTATTTATAAAAATAATAAAAATAATGTTCTTCTACTACATCCTCTGCAATTTTGTTACTAGGCTAATTGTGATCTGTTACGTGTTCCATCTTCCTCTTGGTCTACCTGGATCTGTTTTGCCTTCTCGTTTAAAGTTCCTATTCTTTTGCACTCCACATTTCCAACTCCTTACGAATATCTTCATTTCGCATTTTATCTGTTCTCTTTCATTCCTTCACCTCTCTAATAAATCTCGTTTTTATTCCTTGTATCTGATTTCCTTGCCTTTTGTTCAATACCGATGATTCACTTCCGGTTCACTCCCATGTAACAGATATGGCAAAGCGTTTTATAAAATTACAGTCCTGTTTCTTTTTTACATGTGTAAGCTTGTAAAGGCATAAAACTTAATCACTTGCAAGACCTTAACACCATTCTCACTTCTTGTTGCAGGTGCACGATGTAATTGTGATGCCAACTGGCCAATCGATCTAAGATAAAGATAGATGCTGTATCCATCTGTTAACGATCGCGTAACGTTAATATTTCTCAGTGCTGGTATGAGAACAATAATGCTATATTGCTATTGTATAGTTGGAAATATTTTATACAATAAATAGTTCCTTGTTAAATAGTGTCTTTGTGTGTGTTATTTTTTTATACCCAGCCACATTTCCCATAAATCTGTCCAAGTATACTAAATTTTAAAACGTTCTTCTACAGAACGCTAGCGTGTACATTGTTTTGATAACTTACATCATTCAAAGTCGTTTCAAGGCAAGAGGACGTAGGTACTCGATAATTTCTTGCATTTATTGTGACATATTGGACGTTTATTCTCCCTGTGGTGTTTCACCATAGACCCCAAAAAATGTCTGTAAGACGACAAGCGAAATTTCTAAAACAGTTGGTTCCATTTTTAGCGATATTTTAGGTTCACAATAATAACCACAGGGTAATACTTCGCAAGTGTTATTTAGTACAACGTGCCAAAAAGTGACTACTAATTTAGCTGTAATTTCTGCACAAGTAGATACAAGGCACAAACTGAACAAGCCGTCGACTTTTCACTTTTCACACGTACACACTGTTGTGAGTTGGCAGGAGAGCCAACACCATGTTATTAGAGAAAGCCGAAAGGCACGCGTTTTAGCTCACGCAGGCTGGCGTGAGGTATGATTCAGTATCAATTGTAACTGGTAATGGCGCCTTGCTAGGTCGTAGCAAATGACGTAGCTGAAGGCTATGCTAACTATCGTCTCGGCAAATGAGAGCGTATTTTGTCAGTGAACCATCGCTGACGAAGTCGGTTGTACAACTGGGGCGAGTGCTAGGAAGTCTCTCTAGACCTGCAGTGTGGCGGCGCTCGGTCTGTAATCACTGATAGTGGCGACACGCGGGTCCGACGTATACTAACGGACCGCGGCCGATTTAAAAATTACCACCTAGCAAGTGTGGTGTCTGGCGGTCACACCACATTCCTCCCCCGCAAATCGGTGCACGGTTATGGCATAAGGCTTCCGCCCGCCGTGGGGAGGACCCCATGTTGACGTATGTGACGAGGTGGGGAACCTAACAACAGGCGAGGCTGTGCCACCCGCAACCTGCCATTCGGACCGCGGGGAGCTAGGAAACGCCTGAAAACCTGCTCCAGGGTGCACGCCAACATGCGGTGTATGCGCCCGCAGAAAGACAGGAGGGGCCGAAGGGTCGACCTCCATCGGGCCGGGGCATCCGACGGGCGAAGACGACATATGGACCAGAGCGGGCAAGAGTTCAATGTCGGAGGTCAACTGGTCACGGGAAGCGATCGGCGGCGCGTGACCCAGGGAGGCGCCCGGCGGTTGCAGAGACGCGTCCACTGCGGGCGTCGCCGGCGGGAGAACAGGCGGCAGCGGCGGCGGCGGCGCGTCACTATGGGGCAAAATGGAAGGCGGCGTCGGTAACACCTGGGGCTGAGGCGAGCCAGTAGATGGGTCCCCAGGGCGCTGACCGGACGGCACCGTCGCTGAAAGGAGACGGGGAGCGGCAGATCCCGTGCGACGACAGAGGCGCAGCTGATTGAGATGCCGTCGCACCTCACTAGAGGCTCCCAAAACCAGATACATAGCGCGGCCGAGGCAGATAAGAATGCGCCCTGCGAGCCAACGCCGTGAACCTCGATAGTGGCGGTAGTAGACAACGTCGCCTGGAGAAAAGCAAAGACATCAGGGTGCGATGGGGGCGACCGTGAAGCAACTCTGCCGGCGAGCGACCATCTCGGAGCTGAGAGCGATACGAGGACAAAAAGAGCAATAACGTGTCCTCCCGAGGATGTGACTCTTTCAACTTCAACATCTGTGACTTGAAAGTCCTGACCAATCGTTCAGCGGCACCATTTGACTGTGGCGAAAACGGCGCGGACGTCAGATGTTGAATACCATTGGCCTTGCAGAATGACTGAAATTCTGCGGACATGAATTGTGGGCCATTGTCGCAAACAACAGTCTGTGGAAGACCTTCAATGCAAAAGATAGCAGATAACGCTTGGATGGTGGCAGATGACGTCGTGGAAGACATCCGGACAACAAAAGGAAAATTACTGAATGAACCTACCACAACTAACCATTGAGCATTCCAGAATGGACCAGCAAAATCGATGTGTAAACGTTGCCAAGGGGAAGTGGCTTTTGGCCATGCAAAGAATTTCCGCGGTGGTGCTGATTGTTGTTCGGCACACACCCTGCAAGAAGAGCACATATTCGTAATCGCGGCATCGATTCCGAACCAAGTAAAGTGCTGACGAGCAAGTTGTTTCGTACTCACTATACCCCAATGTCCTTGGTGGAGAAGCTGTAAGACAGAGGACTGTAACGAACGTGGGACCACGACCCTGGACTGATCATTATCAGAACGCAACAGCAAAACACCACGTCGTACAAAAAGTCTCTCCTGGTGAGCAAAAAATCGGAGAACCAACGGATCCCCGATCCGTGACTTTTACAAGGGCCATTGCGTAGCAACAAAACGCAGAACGTTAGCAAGGACAGGGTCGGCAGCTGTGGCTGGAGCTACACGACGAAAATCAAACGGAAACGATTCGACCACATCATCGGTGTCCGAATCAATGAACATGCAAGCAAGTTCGGAGGAATCGAATGCTCTATCCTCAGCAACAGGCAAACGGGACAACGCATCGGCGTTTCCGTGCTTAGCAGTGGACCGATACAAGATATCGTAGCGGTACTGCGAGAGGAAAATAGACCAGCGAATGAATTTCTGCGCTGTACGCGGAGGTACAGGCTTGTTCGGATGAAAAAGCGATGTCAAAGGTTTGTGGTCTGTGAGGATGGTAAAGTGACGACCATACAAGAAATCATGAAACTTTGTAACACCAAATACAAGAGCCAATGCTTCTTTCTCGGTCTGCGAATAATTTCTTTGCGCAGAAGAGAGCAATTTGGACGCAAAGGCAATAGGGCGATCGTGCGAACCATCTTTGTGCGCAAGCACAGCACCGATCCCGAAATGCGATGCATCCACTATCAACAAAAGGGGGTTCTGGGGATCGAATGGCGTAAGGCAAGTATTGTAAAGCAACGCCGATTTCAATCGGCGAAAGGCGTGTTCGCATTCCATCGTCCAGTCGAACGGAACACCTTTACGGCGTAAGCGATGAAGCGGAGCTGAAATGGAAGAGGCATGGGGAACATAGCGATGATAATAGTTAATTTTTCCCAGCACACTCTGTAGCTGCTTCAAATTCTGTGGTGAAGGCTAGTCTTGTACGGGACGGAGGTGCTCGGGACTGGGATGTATGCCTTGGGCATTGAGTACATGTCCCAGGTATGACAAGTCACGAGCAAAAAACACACATTTGTCCTTCCGCAAGAGAAGACCATTTTGTCGCAAGACCTGTAATTATGTTCTGAGATTAGCTAAATGTTCTTCTTCCGTCTTTCTGGAGATCACAATATCGTCCAGATAGTTTGCTGCAGTAGGGACCGACGCACAAACAGTTCGTAGATATTGCTGAAACAATGCAGCAGTGGAGGCACACCTGAATGGCAGTCGTTTGAATCGATACAAACCGAGATGCGTGTTAACCACCAAAACGCGCTGGGATTCTCCGTCCACCGGTATTTGCAAGTACGCATCTGCTAGGTCCAACTTCGAAAAATATGTACCTGGGCACAGTTTGTCAAATAGATCTTCCGGGCGGGGTAAAGGAAAAGTCGCAGTCACTAGTTGTGGATTCACTGTTGCCTTGAAGTCCACACAAAGTCTCAATTTTCCGGAAGGTTTTGGCAAAATTACTAAGAGTGATGCCCAGAGAGAAGCCTGCACACGTTCAGTTACACCTTGTGATTCCAAATCGTGTAATGTTTTTGCGACCTCATCACGCAATGCGTGGGGAACATTGCGCGCTCTGAAAAATTTCGGTTGCACGTTTACTTTCAGTTCCAAATGTGCTTTATAGTTCTTAGCGCAACTGAGGCTGGGTGCAAAAATGTCTGCAAATTCTTCACATAGACGAGAAACACTGTCGGAAGGCACAGTCTGGTTCACTGATAGGACCTGATTTACTATAGACAAGTTAAACAACTGAAGTAAATCGAAACCAAACAAGTTCACTGCAGAAGAAGAATGAAGGACGTAAATTGACACAAGTTTTGTTTGTCCCTTGTATGTTGCAAGAACGCTGCACTGTCCTAACACAGGGAGCTCTTGACCTGAATAGGTAGTTAACTTAACAGTTACGGCACGCCCTTCAACAATTCTTTTCAATATAGATGCATATGGGCGCCAACGCAGCCAATCAAATTCCTCAAATAATATTACATGATGAATGCGGCTATCGTACCCACCAAATCCGAATTCGGAACAAAATGGCAAATACATGTGTTGCTTCCAGGAAATAACTTTTTCAATAAGGGTGGATTTGCCAATGTTTGTATCTCCATAAAGATACAACTGCTTTTTACATACCACCTTGGACCGAAAGGCCTCATTATACCAGCGGACCACGCGGCCTGCCCAGCCATTGTACGTAAGATGGCACTCCGTTAAACAACGTGCAACGCACTTCTTGGACTGAAATGATTCGAAATACTTTTCAATAACACAGCAGTTTGTAAGTGTCTTGATTGATCAGTGAAACTGCAGCCTCGGTATCGAACTGGAATGGTATCCCTTTGCCGTTAATGTCCAAGTCCACAAAAAGTTCATAGCCCTGCTGACGACAAGAGCGACTGTCTCGTGCAACGTGAACTGACACTGATACAAAATCACTTGCGACTTGACGGGATTTCCTGCGATGTCGGCGCACACTATTTGTGGGACGAACACAGTCACTGTTAGAGAGAGTGGCACTGGGCAAAGTGTCGCGATCCTGAGTATCCTTGGTTCGATTCCGATTCCGGCGCGAAGCAAAGGGCCTGGAATGGTTTTGAGCTTCTGATCTGAGCTTTTTCTGGCAAACACTTTGAACATGTCCTTTTTTATTACAGTAAAAGCAAATAGCTTGTCGTGACGGGCAATTCTCACGCGAATGTCTAGTAGCACACCACAGGCATAATTTTAGCACTGCATTTGCTTGCCGGCGTGGTACATGTGGCTGAGAGCCTGGCGACAGCATCGCGGCCAGGAGCAAGGAATGTTTACTGTTCCGTGCAGCTCGCCCGGCGGGCCGGTTAACCTGACACACGGGCGGCGAAGTTTCAAATGATTCGTGAGCGAAGTCAAGTGTGTCCTGCCGATCCATCACTTGTTGAAGGGGGGAATTGACTAGTTTCTAAATCTGTTCCCGTATACGAACATCAGAAATGTTCTGTGCAATTGTATCACGTACCATAGCATCTGAATAAGGGAGTCCACATTGACACTCAAAAGCACAATCCCTAGTAAGGCCTTGCAAGGTTGCAACCCACTCCCTATTAGTCTGACCTGCGGTACGTTTGGTACGTAAGAAGGTGTACCGTTTGGTGACGACATTGACTGAGTCTTTGAAATATGCATCTAATGCAGACAAAATTTCGTCGTAGGACTGAGTTGCTACGTCGCGTCGGGGAAATAATTTGACTATCACACGGTACGTGGTCACCCCATTGGAAGATAACAAAAAAGGCTGCCGCTCATTACCATGAATTCTGTAGGTGGCGAGATGGAATCCAAATTGGCGTGACCACTCCGTCCAGCTTTCCAGTGCAGCATCAAAAAGACGAAAAGTTGGTGCAACTGCGTGTTGTGGCTGCGTTAGCGGTGGAGCGGCAGCTGCCGCGTCGTTTTGCATTGCACTTTGACCCTGGACGAGCTGTCCAAGGGCATCCAGTAAGGCCTGCGTCTGCTGATTCTGTAAGCGATAAAATTCGGACAGTACATCTGGAGATGGTGGCGAAGCCATTACACAAGTAAATCAGGGCACTATACTGACACCGTGTTATTAGAGGAAGCCGAAAGGCATGCGTTTTAACTCACGCAGGCTGGCGTCAGGTATGATTCAGTATCAATAGTAACTGAACATGGCGCCTTGCTAGGTCGTAGCAAATGACGTAGCTGAAGGCTATGCTAACTATCGTCTCGGCAAATGAGAGCGTATTTTGTCAGTGAACCATCACTAGCAAAGTCGGCTGTACAACTGAGGCGAGTGCTAGGAAGTCTCTCTAGACCTGCAGTGTGGCGGCGCTCAGTCTGTAATAACTGATAGTGGCGACACGTGGGTCCGACGTATACTAACGGACCGCGTCCGATTTAAAGGCTACCACCTAGCAAGTGTGGTGTCTGGCGGTGACACCACACACACATAGACACGGACTCGGAACTTCATATTTTTGTGTACCTTATGTTATTGTTGTTGTCCGTGTGGTCTGCAGATTGATCTGACGTAGCTTTTCACGTTAGACTAAGCTAACAAACCTGTTCATCTCTGTGTCACTACTGCAACCTCGAATAAGTATTTAAGCCTCGGTCTTCCTTTTTTATAACCCTCCAGCATCAAACTGACAATTCCTTGATGTCTCAACATGTCTTATCAATCGAACCCTTTTTTTACACAAGTTTTTCCATGAATTTCTTTTTACCCCAACTGTCTCAGTACTTCTTCATTAGTTATCGGAATCATCCATGCAACATTTGGTATTCCCTTCTTATCAGATACATTAATCGTTCACTTTTCAGTTCCTCCAGGCAAACACTTTCAGGAAAGACTTCCCGTCACTTGCTGCATTCAGTGTTAACAAATTTCTTCTTCTTAAAAACGCCTTTCATGCTTTTGCCAGTCCACATTTTATATTCGCTGGCGTCGTCAGTTATTTGCCGCCCAAATAGCGAACATCATCTACTACTTTTAGTGTCTCAATATCGTAGTTAATTCTATCAGCATAATCTGATTTAATTCGACTACGTTCCATTAATCTTCGTTCAGGTTTGTTGATATTCATTTTGCAACCCCTCTTCAAGCATCGGCAGTTGCTCCAAGTCCTTTGCTGTCTGTGACAGAATTACAATGCCATTGGCTAACCTAGAACTTCTTATTTCTTCTTCCTAAACTTCAATCCCTGTTCGAAATTTCTCGTTGCTGCCCTGAACTGCTCGCTCATAGTACAGATAAAATAACGCAAGGCCAACGCTACAACCCTGTCTCGCACCTTTGGCCAAGTTCTGCCTTGCTATCATGTTCATCGAGTTTTATAACTGCAGTCTGGTTTCTATACAAGTTGCAGAAAATGTTTCGCTCCTTTCTCTCTTAAAAATAGCTCCACTCTTCTGGTTTGTTACCATTGTTTTCAGGAGGTTGGTTCTCTGGCAACTGACAGAACTGGAAATCAGTACTGGAAATCTCCCCCCCCCCCCCCCCCCCCCACAAATAATCCTATTTCACACTCACTCTGCTCCATCTCCAGTTCATCCGGTATTTCACTGCGTCTGTATGGGTGAGAATGGCACACGTATCCAAAATCGATGCTTAGCTAATAAAACCAATCAGAATAATATCTGGAACGGTTACACAGACCTACACCTGTTTAATGGCTACCTGTGCTCGCTAATATAGGAGCACCTGAAATCAGAAGAAATCAAATACTATTCAGACAAAATAGTGAAATATTGTCGAACCTAACTCTTTGTAATACTAGGACCTAACCCTATGACAAATATGTGAATGGATGTTGCCCTGCGATCCAGGAAGTTAACGGAAATGATTGTGGAATAGAAGAGAGGTGAAGAATAGAAGCCTGGGTGATGATCCAAACATACCGGTCGAGAGCTTTAACCTATCGCGAAGAGTATGGACTACCGTAAACCGTGTGAAGACAGGCGTTGAAGATTGTATGGAGATGAGGACGACATGGGGCTTCTCGAACTGCCCTCAGTGTCAGTGTGAACTCAACCAATCAATGGACCACCTGATCGAGTGCACCCTTCATGGCTTTAATGGTGAAAACATACATAAAAATACATAAAATCCGGACAGTGCCATCGACTTGCTTAAAAAATGTCTTATTGTGTAAAATGTTGTATTCTGTAGTCCTGAATCTGTATTATTTTTTTCTGTAATCTCCTTTTTTAGTATTCGCCTTATAAATGCCGAAAGAATAAATAAGAAAAAGGTCATAGGACATAACGGAATAAATTTTTAAGCAATCGAGGAAGCGATAGAGGGAGTTAATGTAGATGGGTGAAAGAGATTGCAATATATGTCAAAGACATAATGGAAGACGTTCTGCGTAAGTGCTACTTTGAGATGAAGAAGAGTTTATGAGTTTGGTACAGGAGACAAGTACGTTTCCGACCACATCAAACCGGTGACAAGACTGAAGGAAAAATAAAGTACCCATAAATGAACAGAATTTTCGTGCGCCAGCGCTTCTCGAATAATGGGACAGGTGCTCAAAAATATCAGGTATTAGCGGGCATACTATTGTAATTAAAGATAGGAGCAACAAGAGTACAATGATAGCTCATGTGAGCGGAAATGCATTACGCAAACTTCTCTTTCTCTTACGAAAATTGTAATTAGTGTGCTACTAGATGACTCTGAAAGTCTGTTAAAAAAATAATTTGACAATTCAGATAATTCCCTACAACTATTCTTTCGAATTATAAATGTGGACAAAAAAATGCTGTAGTGAAATAAAAATCTTTGTGAAGAAGATGCAGTTCTGTCTTATAATTCACCAAGTACCTAAAATTTTACTTGTCATCTTGAGTGAATTGGCTCTACCAACATAGGAACAGTAGAAGCACCAGAACAGAAAACGTAAGTAATAACGAATTGAAAATAAAGAACACTGTAACAGAGATCACAAATATACTTGTTGTAGCTGGGATTCATAGTCACACAAAACTTTTTGAAGGACATCATCTTTACGCCAGTGACACTTACAGGTTTTTATTACACTACTGCAATTTTGGCCTTAGGCCATTATCCAGTGATGTTATAGCTTTAAGTCATGTCAACGTAATGAAAGCTGACACATTTGTAAGTCTTTGTCCATTCTGCCTTGTGTACAACGACACGAATGTATTTAACAGGATTGAGAACGATATACAAATGTGTCAGCTTACATTACGTTGACATGGCTTAAAGGAATAATATCACTTGATAATGGCCTAAGCCCGAAATTGAAATAGTGTAATAAGAACCTATAACAGTCACTAGCGTAAAGGTGCTGTCCTTCAAAAAGAGATCACAAAGTTTAACCACAATTAATATGAGGCTCGTTCAATAAGTAATGCAAAGCTTTTCTTTCTGAAAGCAGATTAGTTTCATTCAGGATCCCAATACACCATATTATTGCACACCCTTTTGGCTAGAAAACCCAATTTTTCAACATTATCTCCGTTCAGTGCGACTGCCTGGTACCTTGCTAGGAGGGCTGCATACCCCTGTGGTACCACTCTACTGGTTGACGTCGGAGCCAATGTATCACTCTGAAGCCTTTTCTTCCATTTCCTGTGGGTAGCACAGTACACTTCTGATATGATCATTGCACCATGAGGGTGGACACCAAACAGAATAATCCATTCATAGTTCCAGAAGACCGTCGCCGTAACTCTTCTTTCTGAGGGTCTGGCTTTGAACTTTTTCTTCGGAGAAGAGGTAGTGTGGCGCCACCGCACGGTCTGCCGTTTTGTTTCTGATTCGGAGTGATGAACTCATGTTTCATGGCCTGTGTTGATACTCGATATAAACTGTCACGATCGGCCTCGAAACGCGCAAGGAATTCCGCACAGAAGGTCCTTCGTTGGTCTTTGTGGTCTTCTGTCAGGCCGCGAGGAGCCTGGCGGGCACACAGCTTTGAATACCCCAACAGGTGGACGAGTGTGTCAGTATTACCAACGGAGGCGTCCAGTTGAGCAGCAAGGTATTTTATTATGAGCCGACGACGATGACCTCGAATGAGAATGTCCGAACATTCCACCATAGTAAGAGTGTGCGGCCGGACGCCACACGGGAGATAGGGCAGGTTTACGCGACGTTGTTGCGATGATGACCGACGCCTCGCCCACCGGCTCACCGTGCTTTTGTTCGCTGCCAGGTCTCTGTAGACATTCTGCAAGCGCCTATGAACATCTGCGATGCTCTTGTTTTCCGCCAAAGGATATCGGGTCTCTGCTGGGAATTCACCTCCATTATAGACGCTATTTTGAAAGCTACGTATAGCGTCGTCACCTGTCGGAACTTCATGAAACTATAGGGTCTGAAGCGACGATATTCCACGACAACGAATACCGTATTTTCCAACCGAAATTGGCCGAGAAAAAAAAGTGTTGCATACTTACTGAAAACCCCTCATACATTTCGTTACTTATGAGAAACCTTTGTACATCTCCTTATAACCCAAGTAACCCAGTGGTATGTCACATTATGTCAGGTACAGGGCAAACAATCAACACAACATGGCATCCAACCTGGAGTGCCCCGGGGAAGCATCTTAGAGCCAATCTTGTTCAACCTGTACATTAACGACTTCACATCAACACAAAACACGACGTTAGCCATCTAAGCGGATGACACAGCCATCCTTGCGCAAGATTGGAAACCATCGAATATTAATTCACGAATAGAGACGGCACTCAGAACTGCCGGGCCTAGGTTGGAACGACGACGTATTAAAGTAAACGTCGACAAGTGCGAAGCAGTTCTGTTTACACGCAGACCAAAAATACTGCGCAAACATCAACGCAGTAGACAGATATCGCTACATACACGATAAATATGTTTCCGAGAGAAAGTCTGTTGTAACTGCGACCAGGACGGTCGCGGGGTATCAATGACGGAAGTCGCGGCGGGACCCACGGAGACGCCCGCGAACAACAACACAACAGGAGAGGACGGACACGACCAGCGTAGGAACGAATACAACACCGAACAACAGAGTCACAAGGAAACATACACGTCCACTCGTACACAGAACAAGGAGGTAAGCTGTCTAGCGCGAAGCGAGGTGTAAACCGACGTGAGCGAGATTAGACTGACTGGCTGAGCTTTTTTTTTTTTTTTTCCTTTACTGATTTTCAATTCCCCCCGAAGGGGGCGGGCTGGCAACAGCTTAGTACGCTGCTCTACAGCCTACGACTTTTATTTTAAAGAACGGAAGAAGAAAAGAAACAAGAAAAACAGGCGATAAAACGGTGACGCCAAGTGTAAAATGGCGGAAAAATGCGGAAAGTTATAACAGAAAGCAAAAGGGGTTGGCAACGTTAATAAAAGACACAGGAATCAGACAAGTAACATAGAACACACACAATTAAAAAACACGGCGACAGCCTGGTTTCTGTTCGCAAGAGATAAAAGGCACACCCAGCGACAGTATGATGGCCGTTCGCAACACTTCCCAAAAAACACAACACGCAACACTCACTGTAAAACACGCACTGTAGAACACTACACGAAAGTGGTGGCACAAAGATGACACTCCCGAGCCAAAGGCAGATGGGGGGGGGGGGGGACCTGGAGGAGGGAGAAGAACAAGGAGGGAGGAAGGAAAAAAACAAAAAAGGGGGGGTAACCAAGGAGGGAGTGGACTAATAAAGGGGGAGAAGGGCAGACGCGAGAGGGAATGAGAGGAGGCAGAGGAGGGAAATGTAAAAGCACTCGGGGGAGAGAAGGGGGCAAAGAGAGGGGAGGTGGGGAACAAAGAGGATGGAAGGGGGGAGAGAGAGCCCGGGAAAAGGACAGAGGAAAGGAGGGGGAGTGAGGATCAGAGTTGATAGGAGGGATAAATGGAGGGAGAGAGGGCATCATCCGGGAGGGGGAGTTGATGGAAGCCACCTTGGGAAAGGAGATATAGGGTGTAGAGATGGTAGGTAGGGGGGACACAACAGTGAAGATGTGGCAGGGGGTCTGGCTGAGCGAGTGGCCAGCGCTTAAGTACGCTATCGGGGGCGCCGCTATTGGCCGCTGGGACCATGTGTTCCACTGTGGCGCCCTCACACTAAAAGCGGGCCAGGAGGTGCACGCCACCACAGCTTAAGGCGCCATGATGCAGAGACCTCTAGGGGTGTTCGACGTCCAAGACGTCTGGCGCGGAATCAAATTCCATGGCGCGCGGCACCAGATCCCCTCCCCCCCCCCCCCCCCCCCGAAACTTGCGCGTAGGGATGGAAACACCCTGGACAGTGCTGATGTGGGTGGCAGTGGGAAGAGGAACTGGGCGAATAAACCGCTAGCAGCGGGGGGGAAGGGACGCCCGAGGTATCCATGACAACCGATCCAGAATCCAGGGCGAGGGAGGGAGCAGCCGATCCACCCAGAGGCAGAGAGGGCCGGCGGCAGGCCCGCAGGGAGCTGGCAACCGGGGTCTGGAACAGCGACTCAAGGACCACGTCCGTACCCGAAGGAGGTATGGAAAGAGGTGGCAGTGCGAGGCCCGAAGCAGCAGGAGGTCGGAGCTGATTATGATGGCAGCGCTCCAACCCTTTCGACGTCTGCACCGACGTCACCCGCCGCCCATGGGCCGCGATGACCGTGGCGAGTGTCCAACCCGCCTTGGGCCCCCACTGGCAGGCCCACACGGCCCTCTCAGGGACATACCTCTGCGAGGGCCGAGAGTGTCGGCGGTAGGAGGACGGCAGCAGCAAATGGAGCAGGGTCCGCAGCTGTCGCCCATGACGGAGCTCTGCCGGACTGCGTCCGTCAATCGGTGTAGTGCGATAGGTGCTCAAAAACTGGGTGAGGGTCACCGTGGTTGGAGATGTGTCGACAGCCTTAGATAACTGGTGTTTAAAAGTGCGGGCAAGCCTCTCTGCCACGCCATTGGACGAAGGGTGGAAAGGGGGGCTACAGATATGCTTGATACCGTTGGCCTGACAGAAGTCGTGGAAGGAGGATGCTGTGAATTGGGAACCATTATCGGAGACCAACGTGTGGGGCATGCCTTCAACGGCGAGAACCCGGGCCAGGGCTGTGAGTGTAGCCTCCGTGGTGGTGGATGCCATTCAGACAACATATGGGTATTTGGAGTAGGCATCAACGATGAGTAACCACATGGACCCCAAAAACGGGCCCACAAATTCGACATGGATGCGATCCCAGGGCCGGCGACGCACAGGCCAGGGTGCAAACGACTGAGGGGGGGACTTGCCTGGTGACACGCACAGACAGTACAGCCACAGACCAAGCGCTCAATATCGCCATGGGTTCCAGGCCAATACACATGCTGGCAAGCCAAAAGTTTCACACACCCCAGTGCCTGTGGTGTAACAAACTGAGCATCCGAAGCCGCAATTCCAGAGGGATGACCACCTGGTGGGCATGTGACTTCATGGCCAACAGAAGGACATCATCGACCACGGAGAGCCTGTGGCACAGGTGGCACCAGGGGCTGAAATCGGACTGCATCCGATGAGTAACATAGGACGGCCACCCGTGGACCACATAGTTTAGAACTTGCCGCAAGACAGGGTCGCGGCGGGTAGCCGCAGCAACGTCAGCAGCCATAAGAAGAAGACCTTCCAGTGCATCCCGGTAGGCGGAATCAATGTGAAAGCAGAGGACCTCCTGTTGGTCAAAGGCAGGATTGGGGCCCACTGGGAGACGTGACAAAGTGTACACACTAACGTGGTGGGCGGTGGGCTTATACCAGATGGTGTAAGCGTAATTACGTAAAAACAATGCCCAGCGCTGGAGACGTTGAGCCATCCACTCGGGAAGGTGAGAATGGGGTCCGTAAAGTTTAAGCAAGGATTTATGGTCCGTCAGGAGGGTGAACTTTGCCGCAAAGAGATAGGAATGAAATTTTTCGACGGCGAACACCATCCCCAGGGCCTCCTTCTCAATTTGGGAATAGTTCCGTTGCGCTGGGGTCAACGTCTTAGAGGCATAAGCGATGGGCTGTTCAGAGCCATCGGCATCCCAGTGCGCGAGGACGACCCCAGTGCCATATGCCGACCCATCAGCTGCCACAACCAGGGGGCGGTCTGGAGAAATGGGAGTAAAGCAAGGGGCAGACTTCAGCATCGCCTTTAAACGGAGAAAAGCCTGGTCACAGACAGGAGTCCGATCAAAAGGTACCCCTTTGCGACGCAAGTGATTGAGGGGTTGAGCAACAGAGGCCGCCTGCGGTATGAACTTTAAGTAATATGTAACATTGCCCAGAAACACCTGCAGTTTCGATAAGTCCTTGGGACGAGGAAGGGCCTCAATGGCTGCGACATTACGATCCGAAGGCTGAATGTCATCTTTGCTAAGCCACTTGTCCAGCCGACAGCGTAGACCAGCAGACTGCAGAGCGTGAAATAAGTCGCTGAGGTTTTGCAAATGTTCCTGCCGGGAACGCCGGATGACCAAGATGTCATCCAGATAATTCACACATGCAGGCATAGGCTGGGTAAGCTGCTCCAGGAATCGCTGGAAAATGGCCGGCACTGAAGAGACACCAAAGGGAAGGCACTTGTACTTATAGAATCCGAAAGGCGTGTTGATAACCATGATGTTCTGAGATTCGGCATCCAAGGGCAACTGGTGGTATGCCTCAGCCAGGTCGATCTTGGAAAAATGCTCTCCCCCAGCAAGCTTGGCAAGAAGGTTTTCCTGTCGGGGAATGGGGTAAGTGTCAACGAGGGACTGAGCACTGACTGTAGCGCCAAAGTCCCCACACAGCCGAAGGGACCCATTGGGTTTCCGTATGACCAGCAGTGGTGTCGCCCATGCACAATAGGTTACAGGTTCCAGCACGCCAGCGGCCCGGAGCCGATCAAGTTCCTGCTTGACCACCGGCCGTAAGGCCACTGGAAGGGGCCGGGCCCGGAAAAAGCGAGGCTGTGCATCCGGCCGTAGGGTGATGTGCACCTGAAAGCCGGAAGCAAATCCGAGATCCGGTGCAAACAACGACACAAAAGCAGAGCACAGATCGTCCAAGACCTGAAAGGGAACAGCCGTGGAAACGACCTTATCTTCGTCGGAAATTGAAAAGCCAAACAGGTGAAACGCATCCAGGCCAAAAATATTCGAAGCCTACGGATGGTCGACGACAAAGAGGGTAAGTGTTGTGTCACCGCCAGACACCACACTCGCTAGGTGGTAGGCTTTAAATCGGCCGCGGTCCGTTAGTATACGTCAGACCCGCGTGTCGCCGCTATCAGCGACTGCAGACCGAGCGCCGCCACACGGCAGGTCTAGAGAGACTTCCTAGCACTCGCCCCATTTGTACAGCCGACTTTGCTAGCGATGGTTCACTGACAAAATACGCTCTCATTTGCCGAGACGATAGTTAGCATAGCCTTCAGCTACGTCAATTGCTACGACCTAGCAAGGCGCCATTACCAGTTACTACTGATGCTGTAAAGCATGTACCGTCAAGAGCGAATTTCACCATTTATGGATTAAAGTTAAGTATTCCACAGCTACGTCCTTTTTTGCTAGTCTAATTTCCTTGACCTGTTCCAGACCTCACGCCAGCCTGCGTGATCTAAAACGCGTGCCTTTCGGCTTCCTCTAACATTATGGGTTGGTCTCCTGCCAACCCACAACAGTAAGGAGCCGCGGAACATGCTTGTATGTCACCTGGACGACGAACTGCCCATGAAGGGGAATGGAACCGTCTCCGTAGGCGACCAAACGGCGAGAGGGAGGCGACAACGCAGGAGAGCCCAGCCGTGTATATGTCGCCATATTAATCAGGGAGACGGTGGCCCCAGTGTCGACCTGAAAACTGGCGTCTTCTGTGAAAATGCGGAGCGTGAGCAAAAGCTTCCGTACTGATGGATCACCCTGTGGGACGGCCGATTGCAGAGCGTGGACGGTATCTTGGGGCCCAGGAGAAGCAGGACTGGATCGAGTCGAGTGACTACGACAAACCGATCGGATGTGGCCCTCCTTGTTACACAGCGTGCACGTTTTCCAGCGGTGGGAACAATCAGCCCGCGAATGGGCAGTAAAGCACTGTGGGCAAGACGGAAGTGGGCCGCGCGACCGGCGACGAGGGGCGATCGAAAGCGCCGATGCCATAGAGACGTCGGACAACGAGGAGTCCCGACGGCGCTGGCCGCTGTCGGCTGGGCCACGTCGACGTCCCGAGGGCGGAACCCGCTGGGACGCCACGGTCGTTGCCACCTGCGGTCGCGCCGTAAGACGCTCGTTAGCCGCTTGAGCAATTTCAAAGGAGTGGGAAATGCGGAGAATGTCTTCCAAGGAGGGGTTGTCGAGTTTCAGTGCCGCAGTACGGACCTAAGGATCGGGAGCCAGCTGAACCACCACATCCCGGATCAGGGAGTCCGCATACGAAGTCTTACACTGCTGATCGGGGCACGTAAAATGGCGTTCACGGCTGAGACGCTGCAAGTCCGTGACGCAGGAACGATACGATTGACCAGGCTGTTTATGGTACCGGTGGAACTCCACCCGAGAGGCTACTACATGGTAGCGTTGGGAATAATAGTTTGTCAGCAAAAGGCAGATCTCCTGGAAAGAGAGAGCCACAGGATCGGACAACTTGCGGAGAAGAAAGAACGTGTCCGGAGAGGCCCAAGACTAAAACAACGACCGCTGCAAGGAGTCGTCAGTGACTTGAAAAGCCGTGAAATGTTGTTTCAGCCTATGTAAGTAGGTTTCCCAGTCCTCTTCAGCGTCATTAAAGGGTGGAAACGACGGCGGACGCGGGAAAGCATCGGACACCCGAGGACCCTGAAGCTGCTGCGGTAACGCGTCCCGGGCATCGACTTCGTCCGTTAGCAACTGCAGCGACTTTTGTAAGATGTCCAACTGGAGCTGCTGCTGCTGCGTGAGCTGCTGCTGTTGCTCCAGCAGACAGACCAACTTCGCCTCCATACCAACAACGACCACCATCATGCCGGTCTGGGCGTGGAGGGGATCCACCTCTTAATAATAAAAAAATGGTATGTCACGTATGTCAAATACTAGGTCGTGACTGAAGTACTGTGCAACGACGTACGAAAACAAATTCGGTTGACTCAGGAATAACTGCACTGCTATCTGTTTGAGTTTTCAGAGTACAGGACCGTTTTGCCACCTACACGCAGTTCCAGTGATAGACGGACCATTGATCAGACGCAAGACGTAACACGCTTATCGCTTATGGCCACTCTGATAAATCGCCGATACCTAGACAGAGCTTCTGCGACTTCCGGGCCCGTGGTTTTGACATATGACGCAATACCCTTATCGTTACATCGGCAGATCGCCGGTACCGGCAGGAATGTTCGCAGTCTCCGTGGACTCGTCTAGCTAGTCCCACAGTCGAGCCATTAAGCCAGTTCACACAGCGATGGGGATCGAGAAATACAAGGGACGCGTCGCACTGGTTACTGGCGCCAGCGGGGGCATCGGTTCTGCCATAGTGCAGGCGCTGCTGAAGCATGGACTCACCGTCGTGGGAATGGCCAGGAGGGTCGAAAAGATTAAGGTAAGGACTCTACAGCACTGCAGTATATTCGGGACAACACATTTGTTATCAACGTAGCATCCAAATGCTCAAGGCACTGTGCTGAGCTCACTGCTAATTCATAATATTTAACAGTAATATCAGGAGTAGAGCCTAGTAATTTCATAACAGGATTGGGGCAAACAGTTGAAGTGTGATAGATGGACATATCGAGTAGATGAAATGCAAACATTCGACCGTACAACATTTGATAATTGTCGGTGCAGAGCGCAACTATCGACAATTTAAAAGAAGCCATAGGTGTATCACGCTTATTTTACATGTCCACAGATTTTCGTGGGCGATCAAAGCAGAGCAGGTTGTAAATAGGCTGTTTAGGTTTTTATGTTGCTGACGCCACGTAGCGCTCTCTATTAAAATCACTGACTGTGCTGTGTGCAGTCTGTGGTTGGTTGGACTCATTGTTGGATTATTCGCTAGTGTAGCGTTGGGCAATTGGAGGTGAGCCGCCAGCAGTGGTGGTTGTGGGGAGAGTGATGCCAGAGAGTTTTGAGAGGCTACTATGAGCGGACGATCTGGATGTGTGTTCGTCAGAAAAAAGAAATTTGAAAGACTGGATGTCATGAACTGAGATATATAATGACTTTTGAGCACTATTAAGGTAAATAATTTGTTTGTTCTCTATCAAAATCTTTCATTTGCTAACTATGCATTTCAGTAGTTAGTGGCTTCAGTAGTTAGAGTGTTTTATTTAGCTGGCAGTATTGGCGCTCGCTGTATTGCAGTAGTTTGAGTAACGAAGATTTTTGTGAGGTAAGTGATTCATCAAAGGTATAGGTTATTGTTAGTCAGGGCCATTCTTTTGTAGGGATTATTGAAAGTCAGATTGCGTTGCGCTAAAAATATTGTGTGTCACTTTAGTGATGATCAGAATAAGTAAAGAGAGAACTGTCTGAGTACGTTCAGTTTTGCTCAGCTGTTTGAATTTCAAATAACGTACAAGTTTAGCAGTACAGTCATTCTTAAATTTTCAAAGGGGAAGTTTCAAGGTGTGTACCGCGCATGCCGCCAACATCAAACTGGAAGTCCTGCGCCGGCCGCTGTGGCCGAGCGGTTCGCCGGCACGGTAGCTCAGCGTGTTCTGTCAGAGGGTTTAGCTACCTTTTGTAATAAAAAAACTGAGTGAATCGATCAACGAACAACCAGAACGAGTGTCATCAGACGTCCGCCATGAAAAAAGTCAACGAACAATACGGAACAGAATCAGATTAGAAAAAAAAGCGGTTCTAGGCGCTTCAGTCCGGAACCGCGCGACCGCTCCGGTCGCAAGTTCGAATCCTGCCTCGGGCATGGATGTGTGTGATGTCCTTAGGTTGGTTAGGTTTAAGTAATTCTAAGTCCTAGGGGACTGATGACCTCAGATGTTCTATAATTCCCATAGCCATTTGAATAGCCATTTTTGGGATTGCTGCGTGACTTTCGTATAATGTTGCTTGTTAATAATTTGCGCTAATGTTGATTGTTTCAGATTAAAAATGCGTTTTTGTTGATGACAGCAATTGTTAGTAAAAAAGTGACCTTTCAGAGGGCTATCTTCGCTATCATCCATGTAAGTGGCCTGTTTTCGATCGGTGCTTCCAGGCAGATAAGATTTGTGTATGACAGTCTGAGTCATTTCCTCTGAATCACACAGATCTCCAAGCGAGGTCATCGGTTCCATCAGATAACTAAAGGATGGGGATGGAAGTCAGTCGTTCCCTTTCAAAGGAACCATCCCGGCATTTGCCTGAAACGATTTGGGGAAATCACGGACACCCTAAACCAGGATGGCCGGATGCGGGTTTCAAAAGCCGTCCTCTCGAAAAGCGAGTCCAGTGTGATAACCATTGCGCCACCTCGTTCGGTCCCGTTAAGTACTCTACTGAGTTTGGGAACAAAGTATGTTCAAGACAAAAATTCCGTTTGGCATAACCAGGCATTCGGTACTTTTTGAAATACATTCATTACGACAATCACGTTGTAAGTCAGATGTACACTGCCGAGTCGTATTAATGTGGCCTTTTGCCAATAACCTGAGTAAACACTTGTTGTAGCGTGGACAGCCGCGAGACGTCCAAGAAGACAGTCAATGTTTCTGTAAGGTACCAACAGGGATGTGGAGCCATGCCGACTCCAGTGCTGTGGGCAGCTTCTCTAGGTTTCTCGGTTGAGGATCCATGGCGCTCAGGCCAAACAAAGTGATTGCACAGATTATCCACTGGGTTTAACCCAAGAGCTGGTGGTCAGAGGAGTACGGTAAATTCACCATGGTGCTAGCCGAGTGGTGTGGCCACGCGGGTTGAAGCCCCATTGTGCACCCCCTCCCGCCGGATGTTCGACCCCTCCCTAGGACATGGTTGTGTGTGTGTGTGTGGGGGGGGGGGTTGTTTTTAGCATAAGTTAGTTAATGTAGTGTGTAAGTCTAGGGACTGATGACCTCAGCACTTTGGTCCCTTAGGAATTCACACACACACAAAAATCATCCTGGTGCCCTGCGAACCACGCACGTACGCTGCGAGCTGTGTAAGGGGCAAAACAAACTGTATGTAGGGGTGGACAAGGTGTCCGAGGATAGATCCACATTTGTGTTGATCCGATGTGTCTTCTAGAATAACGAGATCACCCAGGAGATGCCACGAAAACATTCACCTTCTGACGATTCTTGCAGGGCGTTTCCCTTCAGACGTTTAACCCCGTACTCGCCAACGACCATCTGTACAATGGAGCACAAAATGTGCTTCATCTGAAAAGGTCACACGTCACCAGTCAGTTGACGTCCAGTTGGGAGACTGGCGTGCAAATTCCAGTTACATTGCACACATTCATAGTTCTGGGCATCCCAATTATCATCTTTTCCCACCAAAGGCGGTTCATCTCCCACATCGGCGACCCAGGTCATGGCTCACGATCACCGTTCGTAACCGATCACTCCTGTGTGAACTAGAGTTCATTTCCTTTACCATCTCCCCTCCGTGTCCATCCGCATATATTTCCGTGATGTATACGTAGACCGCGGCTTCGTCTGTTCCTTTCGCTTGGCCCTAAGACTCAGTTACGCCCGCGCCTCTCGGCTGTCACTTCCTCTCGATTCTTGCCATGCCACGGGGCTCTGAAGTGGTTTACACTGACGGCTCAGTAGCTGATGGTCATGTTGTCTTCGCCTATGTTCACAGAGGGCATATTGAAAAGCACTCCCTGCCAGATGGCTGCACTGTGTTCACTGCCGAGCTGATGGCCATGTCTCGTGGTCTTGAGCACAGCCGCTCATGAACTGACGAGTAGTTTCTTCTCTGTACTGACTCCGTGAGCAGCCTCCAAGCTATCGATCGTGTTACTCTCGCCGTCCTTTTGTAGCAACCATCCAGGAGTCCACCTGTGCCCTGGAACGGCTCAGTCATTCAGTGGTGTTTGCCTGACCCCAGGACACGTTGGCATCCCAGGCAATGAAATTGCTCACATGCTGGCCAAACAGGCGTCGCGGAAACCGCTTATGGAGATCGGCATTTCTGTAACTTACCTGCGTTCCTCGTTACGCCACAAGGTTTTTCGGAATTGGGAGAGAAAAATGGCATAACAGTACGCACAACAAACTGTGTGGCATTAAGGAGACTATGAGTGTGTGGAAGTCTTCCATGCGGGCCTCTCGCAGGGAGTCTGTGGTTCTCCACCGCCTCCGCAATGGACACTCTTGGATCACCCACGGCTATCTCCTGCGCCGTGAAGACCCACCTCAGTCTCGGTGTGGCGCCCGGTTGACAGTGGCCCATATACTGTTAAGCTCTCCTCCTTTGGCTGCCCTTCGTCATAATCTTCGTTTACCAGACTCGCCGTTAATGTTAGCTGACATAGCTTTACGTTCGATCAGTGAGGGAGGGCTTTATCATTTTCTCTAATTTTTACCGCATGTCCTTTGTCCCTCTGTGTCCTCCACCCTAGTGCTTTTAGGCTGGAGGTTTTAACGTGTAGCAGAGTGGCTGGCTTCACCCTTTCATTCTCGTGATCAGCCATCCGTGGTAATCTGGTTTCTTGTTTTAATATCTTCTCCCTGTTTCTTGCGTCTCTCTGTGGTTTTCCTGTCCTCTATTGTTCCTTGTAGTGTTTGTTGCCCTTCTGTCTTTCTTGTGGTTTTTCCTTCCTTTCGGTATTGTGCTATACGTCTCGCATGTTTTCTTCTTTTTCTTCTGGGATTGTTTCAAGAGAAACAAGGGATCGATGACCAAGCAGTTCGGTCCCTTCCCCCCACCCTCACCCCTTTCAAACCAACCAACCAATCTTGTTGAGGAGACACTGTTGATAGCCCCTTGGTCTACCTGGGAGATCAGATGCTCAACTGTCTATTCGCCCATACACACCTCCGCAGTGTGCCATCTACGATCCAATTGTCCTGGCACCGTTTTGTATGGCACCAGTTTGTATGCACTGTATACTCTATACACTTCAACCACGATGGCATGTGAACAGTTTACAGACCTAGCCGTTTCGGAAATTCTTCCATACTTGGCCTGAAAGCCAATGATCATGCTCTTTTGGATATCAGATGAATCACTCCGTTTTCGCATTTAACAACGACTGCACTATTTTCCCCAGCTCCCCGACACGCTTTCTATACCCTCCACTGCTAGTGCTGCCACCTGCAGTCTGTGAGCGGTTGTTGCACACTGGCGTCGAACATAGGCGGTGGTCACAGTAATCTGACTAGACCGTGTAATATATACATTATAAAACATTTCACAACTACTGCAGTACAGAAAAAGAGACAAGAATAAACGCAGTTTACATTGTTTCACGACTACAACAACAGAGGCAGCGTAGAGGTACTTTCAAATTATGAGCTGTAGCAGCTGTGAAAATTGGTGAAAGGGTGAAAGAAGCAGAGAAAGAAACTGGTAAAAGACACTGAATGAAGACATGGGAAAAGGAAGTGAGGTGAATGAGTGAGGAATGAAATAGGAAGAAACATGAATGGAACACAAGAAGAACATTTGCTTTACTGTTTGACACAAGTAAAAACCGGCGATATGCATGAATTTTGAGGGAAACGTTATGAGGAAGACTGGAATAAGTGCTTTAGCTTGTTCTTAAAAGCAAGACGGCATTTAACTGTGCACAGAATGCAGGTTAGCTTGTTCGACACACACACACACACACACAGACTTCAGCAAGAGAGAAAGAGTTCGCGAAATTTTTTTCATGGTTTGGCACTGCTACGTTAATAGATAAGTGAGATCTTGTGTTCCGAGTATGATGAGAAGACCGGTACTTAATCCCTTCTTCGAGTTGCTACCGGTGCGTGGACACTGAGGAGTCAACGAAGCAGACACAGAGTGTGGTAGTCTCGTAACTTGTCTCGCAGCAACCAACGCAGCTCTGCGTAAGAAGTACTATCATGGTCTAGTAGACAGACGTTGCAGATGTAACGCACACAACCACATTCATGGTTAGTTCTCTTCCTGAAGCTCATAATCTCGCTGTAGCGTTCTCGTTTCATGAGCACGGCGTCCCGGGTTCGATTCCCTGCGGTGTCAGGCATTTTCACCTGATCTTAGATAATTGTTTGTCGCAGTGTCGCCTTCATTATCATCATTTCCACTATGGTCGGAGGAAGGCAACGACAAACCACCTCCATTAGGACCTTGCCTAGTATGGCGGCGCTTGTCTCCTGCATCGTTCCCCTACACTCTGTCAAGAAGCTTCATTACCAAGCATCTCCGTAACACTTACGAGTCATTCGGACCTACCGGTAACAAATCTAGCAGCCCGCGTCTGAATTGGTGTGAAGTCTTCCTTCAGTCTGACGTGGTACAAATCCCAAACACTAGCAGTACTCAAGAATAGCTTGCACCTGCATCCTATGTGTGGTGTCCTTAAACTCTCCCAATAAATCGAAGTCGACCATTCGGCTTCCATACCACTCCTGCCGAGGAGGAGGTTACCATGACAAAAAGATTGAATAATCAACGAAACGATAACGTTCTACGAGTCAGGGCGCGGATTGTCAGAAGCTTGAACGTGGTCGGGGAAACTAGAAAATCTGGAAAGGGAAATGCAAAGGCTCAACCTAGCTATAGCAGGAGTCAGTCAAGTAAAGTGGGAAGAAGACTAGGATTTCTGGTCACATGCGTATACGGTAATAATCGGACCTTGACGCAAGACACAATATGCTTATCGCTTAAGGTTACTCTGATAATCCCCCGGAAGCTAGACAGAGCTTCTGAGACATCCGGGCCCGTGGCTTTGACGTATGACGCAATACCCTTATCGTTACATCGGCAGATCGCCGGTACCAGCAGGAATCTTTCCAGTCTCCGTGGACTCAACTAGCTAGTCCCACAGCCGAGCCAGTAAGCCAGTTCAGACAGCGATGGGCATCGAGAAATATAAGGGACGCGTCGCACTGGTTACTGGCGCCAGCGGGGGCATCGGTTCTGCCGTAGTGCAGGCGCTGCTGAAGCATGGACTCACCGTCGTGGGAATGGCCAGGGGGGCCGAAAAGATTAAGGTAAGGACAACGTAGCATTCAAATGCTCAAGGCATTGTGCTAAGGCCACTCTAATTCGTAATATTTAGTAAGATGAAACTTTGGTTCGTTAATAGTAATATCAGGAGCAGGATCTACAAATCTCATAACAGTATTGGGACAATCAGTACTGTGGTTTTCCGTTGAAGTGTGATAGATGCACGCAGCGACTAGATAAAATGCAAACATTCGACCGTACAATATTTGATAATGTTCGGTGCAGAGTGTAACTATCGACAATTTAAAAGAAGCCGTAGGTGCAGTACGCCTATTTTACATGTCCACAGATTTTCGTGGGCGAGCAAAGCAGAGCAGGTGTTTACCGCGCATGTCGCCAGCATCAAACTGGGATTGCTGCGTGACTTTCGTATAATGTTGCTTGTTTGTAATTTGCGCTAATGTTGAAAGCTTCAGATTACACGTATTTGCCGAGATTCAAAATGCTCTTTTTTGGTGACAGCAATTGTAAGTAACTGTTGCTGCTAGGAATCCAAATCTAAATACATCGAACGACGAAAAGTGACCTTTCAGAGGTCTATCTTCGTTATCATCCATGTAAGTGGCGTGTTTTCGAGCTGTCGTCCCACGTAGATAAGATCTGTGTATGACAGTCTGAGTCATTTCCTCTGAATCACACACATCTCCAAGCCATTATTCGTATCTTAAATCAGACGCAATAGGAAAGTGTACTATTAGCACCTATGACGTGGAGAGCGATGATGTGTGACTAATATTTAAGTTTTCCTATGAGCAAAAAAGTGTTACGAAGATTACCCTGTAAAGTGAAAAAGGAAGGTTTTCGTTCTTAAGTGTGTATGTGAGATAAATCGCGAATTTTCCGCACGCCACAGCTCCAAAAACGAGCGCTGCCACTTTGACGTACTACGGAGCAGTTTCGCAACGACGCCACAGCGCAATTTATTAAAACAAAGACTCCGTAACACAATGATGTGCAATGCAACATTGAAAAATCACTGGTATCCATGAGTGCTTGTCCAAAATCAAAACAAAAAATTACCGTTCCTTCAGCTGTAACACCAGTCATTACGAAACTAGACGCACTTGCGTTTATCTCTATAAAGCCCTAAGCCGCGTCAGTTCCAGACATCGAATACACTGTATTAAGATACACGTCAATTATAACTAAAAACTAAACTCCATCCAAACAGGCTGTGAAGGTCCAACGGTACCGACCGGCCGCCGTGTCATCCTCAGCCGCTGGCGTCACTGGATATGAATATGCAGAAGATGCAAGTCAATGGCATATACAAAATCCATGATACGTTTCAACGATGTCTGTCTGAATTAACTATGGAATGATATATGCAGGGCGCTTACAGCTATACCTCATGCCGTTACGTCGTTGATTGATTTAAGGGAGGGGACCAAACAGCGAGGCCATCGGTCCCATCAGATAAGAGAAGGATGGGGATGCAAGTCAGTCGCTCCCTTTCAAAGGAATCATCCCGGCATTTGCCTGAAGCGATTTGGAGAATCACAGACACCCTAAATCACGTTGGCAGGATGCGGGTTTGAAATGTCCTCCCGAAAGCGAGTCCAGTGTGCTAACTACTGCGCCACCTCGCTCGGTCCCGTTACGTACTCTACTCGAATTTGGGAACAACGTATGTTAAAGACATACTGGGGTACCGATGACCAAGCAGTTTGGTCTCCCCCCTCCCTTTTTTAAACCAACCAAACAATCTTGTTGAGGAGACACTGTTCGCAGCCCTTGGTTTTCCCGGGAGTTCAGATTTTCAACTGTCTGTTCTCCCATACACATCTCCTCAGCCTGCCAGCTACCGAGACCCAACTGCCTTGACTCCGTTTCTTATGGCATCAGTTTGCACGCACTGTATACTTTATACACTTTAACCATGACGGCACGTGAACAGTTTACAGACTTAACCGTTTCGGAAGTGCTTCCATACTTGGCCTGAAAGCCAATGATCATCCCCTTTTGTACGTCAGATACCAACTGCACTATTTTCCTCGTCTCCCCGACACGCTTTCTATACCCTCCACTGCTCGTGCTGCCAACTCCCATCTCTGAGCGGTTGTTGCACACTGGCGGCGAACATAAGCGGCGGTCACACTCTTCTGACTAGACTGTGTCATACACAGGGTGTTACAAAAAGGTACGGCCAAACATTCAGGAAACATTCCTCACACACAAATAAATAAAAAGAGATGTTATGTGGACATGTGTCCGGAAACGCTTAATTTCCATGTTAGAGATCATTTTAGTTTTGTCAATATGTTCTGTACTTTCTCGATTCACCGCCAGTTGCCCCAATTGCAGGAAGGTAATGTTGACTTCGGTGCTTGTGTTGACATGCGACTCATTGCTCTACAGTACTAGCATCAAGCACATCAGTACGTAGCATCAACAGGTTAGTGTTCATCACGAACGTGGTTTTGCAGGCAGTGCAATGTTTACAAATGCGGAGTTGGCAGATGCCCATATGATGTATGGATTAGCACGGGGCAATAGCCGTGGCGCGGTATGTTTGTCTCTAGACAGATTTCCAGAACGAAGGAGTCCCGACAGGAAGACGTTCGAAGCAATTGATCGGCGTCTTAGGGAGCACGGAACATTCCAGCCTATGAGTCGCGACTGGGGAAGACCTAGAACGACGAGGACACCTGCAATGGACGAGGCAATTCTTCGTGCAGTTGACGATAACCCTAATGTCAGCGTCAGAGAAGTTGCTGCTGTACAAGGTAACGTTGACCACGTCACTGTATGGAGAGGGCTATGAGAGAACCATTTGTTTCCGTACCATGTACAGCGTGTGCAGGTACTATCAGCAGCTGATTGGGCTCCACGGGTACACTACTGCAAATGGTTCATTCAACAATGTGTCAATCCTCATTTCAGTACAATGTTCTCTTTACGGATGACGTCTCATTCCAACGTGATCAAATTGTAAATTTTCACAATCAACATGTGTAGACTGACGAGAATCCTCACGCAATTGTGCAATCACGTCATCAACACAGATTTTCTATGAACGTTTGGGCAGACATTGTTGGTGATGTCTTGATTGGGCCCAATGTTCTTCCACCTACGCTCAATGAAGCACGTTATCATGATTTCGTACGGGATACTCTACCTGTGCTGCTAGAACATGTGCCTTTACAAGTACGACACAACATGGGGTTCATGCACGATGGAGCTCCTACACATTTCAGTCGAAGTGTTCGTACGCTTCTCAACAACAGATTCGGTGACCGATGGATTGGTAGAGGCGAACCAATTCCATGGCCTCCACGCTCTCCTGACCTCAACCCTCTTGACTTTCATTTATGGGGGCATTTGAAAGCTCTTGTCTACGTAACCTCGGTACCAAATGTAGAGACTCTTCATGCTCGTATTGTGGGCGGCTGTGATACAATACGCCATTCTCCAGGGCTGCATCAGCGCATCAGGGATTCCATGCGACGGAGGGTGGATGCTTGTATCCTCGCTAACGGAGGACATTTCCTGTAACAAAGTGTTTGAAGTCAAGCTGGTACGTTCTGTTGCTGTGTGTTTCCATTCCACGATTAATGTGATTTCAAGAGAAGTAATAAAATGAGCTCTAACATAGAAAGTAAGCGTTTCCGGACACATGTCCACATAACATATTTTCTTTCTTTGTAACACCCTGTATACATTATAAAACGTTTCACAACTACTGTAGTACAGAAAGAGAAATAAGAATAAACGCAGTTAACATTCTTTCATGCCTACAAAATCAGAGGCAGCGTAGAGGTACTATCAAATTATGAGCTGTAGCAGCTGTGGAAATTGGTGAAAGGTGAAATAAGCAGAGAAGGGGTCTGATAAAAGACACTGAATGAAGACAGGGGAAAAGAAAGTGATGTGAATGAGTGAGGAATGAAAATAAATAGAAGAAAGTGAGAACATTGGTTTTACTGTTGGACAGAAGAAAAACCGGCGATATGCATGAATTTTGGGGGAAACGTTATGAGGGTGACTGGAAGAGGTGCTTCAGGTTGTTCTTAAAAGCAAGACGGCATTTAACTGTGCGCAGAGTACAGTTTAGCTTGTTCCACACACACAGACTTCAGCAACAGAGAAAGCGTTTGCGAATTTTTTTTCATGGTTTGCCACTGCTACGGTAATAGAATAGTGAGATCTTGTGTTCCGATTATGATGAGATGACCGGTACTTAATCCCTTCTTCTAGTCGCTAGTGGTGCGTGGACACTGAGGAGTCAACGAAGCAGACATACAGTGTGGTAGTCACGTAACCTGTCTCACAGCAACCAACGAAGCTCTGCATAGGAAGTACTGTTGTGGTCAAATAGACAGACGTTGCAGACGTAACGCACACAACCACATTCGTGGTTAGTTCTCTTCAGGTATTTCCATTTGAGTTCCTGAAGCTCGTAGTCTCGCTGTAGCGTTCTCGCTTCCCGAACACGGCGTCCGGTTTCGATTCCCTGAGGGGTCAGGCATTTTCACCTGCTCTTGGATAATTGTTTGTTGCAGTGTCGCCTTCATCATCATCATCATTCATTCCCATTACGGTTGGAGGAAGGCAACGACAAACCATCTCCATTAGGACCTAGCCTTGTATGGCGGCGCTTGTCTCCTGCATCGTTCCCCTACGCTCTGTCAAGAAGCATGGGACTTCATTACAAAGCATCTCCGTAACAGTTACGAGTCATTCGAACCTACTGGTAATTAGCAGCCCGCATCTGAATTGCTGTGAAGTCTTCCTTCAGTCTGACGTGGTACAAACCCCAAACACTAGCAGTACTCAAGAATAGCTAGCACCTGCATCCTATGTGTGGTGTCCTTTAGACGTGAATCACTCTTTCCTTAAATTCTCCCAGTAAACCGAAGTGGACCATTCGGCTTCCCTACCACTCACTGCCAAGGGGGAGGTTACCATGAGAAAAAGATAGAATAGTCAACGGAAAGGATAACGTTCTACGAATCGGGGCGTGGATTGTCAGAATCTTGAACGTGGTAGGGAAACTAGAAAATCTGGAAAGGGAAATGCAAACGCTCAGCCTAGATGTAGTAGGGGTCAGAGAAGTGAAGCGAAAAGAAGACAAGGATTTCTGGTCACATGCGTATAGGGTAATATTCGGACCCTTGATGTTGACGCAAGACGTAACACGCTTATCGCTTATGGCTACTCTGATAGATCGCCGATACCTAGACAGAGCTTCTGCGACATCCGGGCCCGTGGCTTTGACATATGACGCAATACCCTTATCGTTACATCGGCAGATCGCCGGTACCGGCAGGAATGTTCGCAGTCTCCGTGGACTCGTCTACCTAGTCCCACAGCCGAGCCAGTAAGCCAGTTCACACAGCGATGGGCATCGAGAAATACAAGGGACGCGTCGCACTGGTTACTGGCGCCAGCGGGGGCATCGGTTCTGCCATAGTGCAGGCGCTGCTGAAGCATGGACTCACCGTCCAGTTTACACGTATTTGCGCAGATTCAAAATACTTTTTGTTGGTGACAGCAATTGTGTGTAAATGTTGCTGCTAGGAATGCAAATCGAAATATATCGAACGACGGAACGTGACTTTTCAGAGGTCTATCTTCGTTACCATCCATGTAAGTGGCGTGTTTTTGAGTAGTGGTCCCACGCAGATAAGATCTGTGTATGACAGTCTGAGTCATTTCCTGTGAATCACACAGATCTCCAAGAGTTATTCGCACTTTAAACCAGTCACAATAGGAAAGTGTACTATGACGTGGACAACGATTATGTGTTATTAATATTTAAGTTTCCCTATGAGCAACAAAATGTTAAAAAGATTATCCTGTAAAGTTGAAACGGAAGGTTTTCGTCCTTAAGTGTGTATGTGTGATAAATTGCGAATTTTCCGCATGCCACATCTCCAAACCGACCGCTGCCCCTTTGACGTACTACGAAGCAGTTTCGCAACGCCGTCTCAGCGGAATTTATTGAAACAAAAACTCCATAACACAATGATGTGCAATGCAACATTGTAAAAGTACTAGTACCATGACTTCCTGTCCTAAAGCTAAACAAAAAATTACCGTTACTTCAGCTGTAACACCTGTCATTACGACACGAGACGCCCTTGCGTTTCTCTCTATAAAGCTTTAAGCCACGTCCATTTCAGATATCGAATACACTTTATTAAGATGCACGTCAATGGCATATACAAAATCCATGATACGTTTCGACCATGTCTATCTGTCTTAACTAGGGATTGACCATGCAGAGCGCTTACAGATATACCTTATCTTTCTGTCGTTACGTAGTTGATTGATTTGCGGGAGGGGGCCAAACAGCGAGGTCATCGGTCCCGTCAGATAAGGGAAGTATGGGGATGCAAGTCAGTCGTTCCCTTTCAAAGGAATCATCCCAGCATTTGCCTGAAGCTATTTAGGGAAATCACGGAAGTCCTAAATCAGGACGCCCGGTCGCGGGTTTGAACCGTCTCCTCCCGAAAGCGAGTCCAGTGTGCTAACCATTGCGCCACCTCGCTCGGTCCCGTTACGTACTCTACTGAGTTCGGGAACAGTGTATGTTAAAGACAAAAATTCTGTTTCGCATAAACAGGCATTCGATACTTTTTGAAATACAGGGCGTTTCAAAAAGAAAGAGCAGATTTCAAACATTTATTTCTCAAAAACTACAAATGATAGAAACACAATTCCAACGGTCCTTCACTCAATATGAGTACCAAATGTTACACAACAAATATCAAAACTGTACCTCAATATGAGCACCATTTGTTACACGACAAATATCAAACCGGTATCTCATTTCTTGCCACACACGACGCAACTGGTCTTTAGTTACCGAATTCACGGCCGCAACAATTCGATGTCGTACCTCTTGAAGAGTAGCGGGCATAGGTGGGACATAAACACAGTCCTTTATGTACCCCCACAAATAAAAATCGCAGGGAGTAAGGTCTGGTGACCTGGGAGGCCACAGACGATGACATTGATCTTGTGCTCCTGCTCTTCCAATCCACCGTCCTGGAATGGTGTTATTTAGGTACCGTCGTACAGGTTCAGAGAAGTGTGGTGGGGCGCCATCTTGCATGAAGATGAAGTGATTTGAATCTTCCTGAAGTTGAGGAAATAGCCAGTTTTCTAACATGTCCAGGTAAATGGTTCCTGTGATAGTTTTCTCCATGAAAAAGAAAGGTCCATAAACTTTGTTTACCGAAATTGCACAAAAGACGTTAACCTTTGGTGAGTCTCTTTCATGTTGAATAACGTCCCTCGGAGTTTCACTCGCCCAAATTCGTACGTTATGCCGATTAACTTTACCAGAAATGTGAAACGTTGATTCATCTGAAAAAATTAATCGTTCGGCAAAATTGTCCTCTTCCATGTCCTGTAGAATTGCAGTTGAAAATTCGAACCTTTTGTTGTGGTCGTCAGGACGCAATGCTTGCAATAACTGCAGTTTGTACGGCTTCATGTGCAGACGGTTACTCAGAACGCGCCATACCGTTGTTTTAGACATGTTTAGTTCGTGACTTGCCCGTGCCGTGGATTTTCTAGGGCTCCTTTCGTAAGCTGCACGGACACGCTCGACATTTTCATCCGATGTGCGTGGACGACCCGTGCTTTTTCGCTTGCAGATGCAACCATCTTCTACGAATCTGTGATGCCACTCATAAATTTGCTTATGACGAGGCGGCTGTTTGTTGAATTGACGGCGGAATGCACGTTGCACACCAACAATGGACTCTAACTTTGCAAATTGCAGCACACAAAATGATCGTTCCTGTGGTGTCGTCGCCATTTTCCTACAAACAAACGCCAGCGCCACTGCGGATTTGCATGGAACTTCTGCGCGGACCATTGAAAAACTTTGAACCTTTCTCTGACAAGAAACGTTTGAATTGTGTTTCTATCATTTGTAGTTTTTGAGAAATAAATGTTTGAAATCTGCTCTTTCTTTTTGAAACGCCCTGTACATTCTTTACGACAAGCATCTTGTAAGTCAGATAAACACTGTCTAGTCGCTTTAATGTGGCCTTTTGCGAAGAACCTAAGTAACCACCTGTTGTAGCGTGGACAGCCGCCAGACGTGCAAGAAGACAGTCAATGTTTCTGTAAGGTACCAACAGGGATGTGGAGCCATGCCGACTCCAGTGCTGTGGGCAGCTTCTCTAGGTTTCTCGGTTGAGGATCCATGGCGCTCAGGCCAAACAAAGTGATTGCACAGATTATCCACTGGGTTTAACCCAAGAGCTGGTGGTCAGAGGAGTACGGTAAATTCACCATGGTGCTAGCCGAGTGGTGTGGCCACGCGGGTTGAAGCCCCATTGTGCACCCCCTCCCGCCGGAAGTTCGACCCCTCCCTAGGGCATGGTTGTGTGTGTGTTTGGGGGGGGGGGGTTGTTTTTAGCATAAGTTAGTTAATGTAGTGTGTAAGTCTAGGGACCGATGACCTCAGCAGTTTGGTCCCTTAGGAATTCACACACATACACACACAGAAATCATCCTGCTGGTCTGCTAACCACGCACGTACACTGTGAGCTCTGTAAGAGGTAAAACACACTGTATCTAGTGGTAGACAAGGTGCCCAAGGATAGATCCACAATTGTGTTGATCCAATGTTCCCTCTAGGATAACGAGGTCATCAAGGAGATCCCACGAAAACATTCATCTTCTGGCGATTCTTGCAGGGCATTTGCCTTCAGATGTTTCACCCTGTACGGGCCAACGACCATCTGAACAATGGAGCATAAAATGGTGCTTCATCTGAAAAGTCCACACGTCAACAGTCAGTGGACGTCCAGTTGGTAGACTGGCCTGCAAATTCCATTTACATTGCACACATTCGTAGTTCCCCTGAGCATCCGAATTACCGTCTCCTTTTCCCACCCACGGCGGTTCATCTCGCACATGTGCGACCCAGGTCAGGGCTTACGATCACAGTTCGTACCCGATCACTTCCATGTGAATCAGAGTCCTTTCCTTTACCATCTCCCCTCCGGCTACATCTGCTTATACCTCCATGGCGTATACCTAGGCCGCGGCTTCGGCTGGACCTTTCGCATGGCTCTAAGCCGTCAGTTACGCCCGCGCCTCTCGGCTGTCACTTCCTCTCGACTCTTGCCATGCCACGGGGCTCTGAAGTGGTCTACACTGACGGCTCAGTAGCTGATGGTCATGTTGTCTTCGCCTATGTTCACAGAGGGCATATTGAGCAGTATTCCTTGCCCAATGGCTGCAGTGCGTTCACTGTAGAGCTGGTAGCCATATCTCGTGCTCTTGAGCACATCCGCTCATGCCCTGGCGAGTCGATTCTTCTCTGTACTGACTCCTTGTGCAGCCTCCAAGCTACCGACCGTGCTACCCTCGCCATTCTTTTGTAGCGACCATCTATGCCCTGGAGCCGTCTACTCGTTCTGTGGTGTCTGTCTGAACCCCGGGACACGACGACATCCCAGGCAATGAACTTGCTGACAGGCTGGCCAAACAGGCTACACGGAAACCGCTTACGGAGATCGGCATTCCTGTAATTAATCAGCACTATATGATATTATGCATGATACTCAGGTAACGACCGGCCACAATAGAAGCGATCAAATGGTAACACACTTAAAATCAAAGTACCACAATAAAACATGATGTCCAGATTGTATCGAAGCTTATGCAAGCTTTGTTTACAAAGGTAAGGAGAAAGAAGTAACAGTGAAGCCAATGCTTTTAAAAAGATTTAAATTTAACTCTCACACAATCAAAGCAACATGAGTGATGCTATCACATGATACACACGTAGTACCTGCTGTATTATTCATATTCGGTAGAAATTCTGCCCTATATCTGTTCACATAGGTTAAAGCAAACCACGATGGTCTGTGGGCATTTTGGTAACCCAGACACGGGTACAATCCATGCGCCAAATGAGCACCTTCGTTGTACTCTGTCGAGTGTCAGAATGTACCATTGTTCTCTAGAGGTCACCTAATGGTACATTCTAAGACTCGGCAGTGTACAAAAAGGTTTGTCATTCGGCGCATGGATTGCACCCGTATCTCGTTCACCAAAACGTTGCACAGACCATCGTGCTTTGCGTCAACCTGTGTGAAGAGTTAAACGGCAGACGCTCCGCCGAATATAAATTATACAGCAGACACTAGGTGTGTACCATGCGACAACATCATTCATGATGCTTTAATTGTGTGAAAAACAAAACATGCCATTTTTGACAAATATTTCTTCACAGAGTTGACAGTGGAATATTGTCTCACCATCCTGTCTATGTCTGACGTGCATATTTTCAATATTTAAGCACAAGGTTTTAGATGTGAGGCTGCAACATTTCTGTTCATTCGACGAAGAAGTTAGGTTAGTCTCGTAAATGATGAAATTTCCTAAGGTGCGTTTACGCTACAGGAGACAGCCTCTCGCCGCGCGGAGGTTTGAGTCCTCCCTCGGGCATGGGTGTGTGCGGTGTTTTTAGCATAAGTTAGTTAGGTTGGTTCAAGTAGTTTGTAAGTCTAGGAACCGATGACCTCAGCAGTCTGGTCGTTTAAAAATTCACACACATACACACGCATACAGCCTCTCGAAGCAGATATGACCTGGTCTCCATGGCGAAACGTATTGCGCGAGGCTGTTTCGCGTTCAGGTAGTCCCGGAAGACTTTTTGGCGCATTATCAAAGAGCTTAGCTTTTCTAATTTCGCGAGGTGTGAAAGTCGTCAGTTGTTGCACAGGAGACATGAACCAAGAGGAAAGTATCTGTCTCATCAAGCTCTAGAAAAACTATTCGCCTTTGTGGGATTTCAAATGAAAATTCCATCATATTGGGGCACTAATAGAGGGAAGATGATCAAGAGAGACGGAGCGCAAGCTCGCATTACGAAAGGATTGCGCAGCACATCGGCCGTGTCCTTTTCAAAGGAGTAATCCCGAGATTTACTATGTGCGACTCATGAAAATCACGGAAAACCTAAATCTGGATCGCCAGATGCGGATTTGAACCGTCGCTCCCCCAAATACGTGTCCATTATGTTAAATGCTGTACCATCTCTTTTGGTGGCAATAACTTGCAAGAGAGATTCGAAGACAGAACAAAGTGCTTCGATAAGGAAAGTTATAAGGCAGGAATGTAGTCTCGTCTGCTGTTCAGCGTATACCTTAATGTAGCAATCATGGGAAAAAAATGAAACATTCAGGAGTAACTTTAAAAATCAGGGTAAAAAAATAATATTAACCGTAATATTCTCAGATGACATTGCTATAATCAGTTAAAGAAAGGAAGAACTGCAGGGTCTATTAAAATGGAATGAACAATCTCATGAGCAGACTTTGTGAGTTGAGACTGAACGGAAGAGAGACGAAAGTAATGAGAAATAGTAGCACTGAGGTTAGCGATAAAGTTAAAGTTGAAATTGGGGACCACGAGGAAGAAGAAATGATGGAATTTTGCTACGATGCAATCAACATGACGGACGAGGAAGGAGTTGTAGAAAGCAGACAAGAAAGGCAAAGAGGGGATGCCCACTAGAAAGAAGTCTACTAGTATCAAACATGGGACCTAAATTGAGGAATAAATTTACCCGTATGGGAATGTGTCCACCCCCTTAGCTGAGTGGTCAGTGCGTTTGACTGCCACGCAGCAGGTTCAGGTTCCATTCCCGGCCGGGTCGGAAATTTTCCTCAGTCGGGGACTGGGTGTTGTCCTGATCATCATTTCATCGCCATCGACACACAAGTCGCCCTGTGTGGCATCAACTGAAAAGAGTTGCAACGCGGCGGCCGAGCTTGCCCAGGTGGGGATTTCTGGCCATCAATGCTATATGATCATTTCATCTCATTCCTGAAAATGTACGTTTGGGGTACAGTATTCAATGAAAGTTAATCATGGACAGTGGGAAAAGGGATTCAAAGTGTTTGAGGTACGGGACCATAGAAGAATGTTGACAATTAGTTGGAGTAATAAGAAATGAAGATGTTCTCGGCAGAATCTGCTGAGTGTCCTTTAATTTACGTCTATGGTCACAATCTTTTCTGTTTAACAGATTACCGGTTTCGGTCTTTAATGACCGTCATCAGATCTGCAGCAAAAATGGGAAAAATATAAATACACTCGCAAACTGTATACAGCTTAAGAACAATACATAGAACATATTGAAAAGGTAGTAGTGACAAAATTTTACTTGTGCGCTTTAAGTGTGAAGAGACATACCTGTCTCATAAAATCAAAGTCCTAATGCACTGAAGCCATAGTGGCATACTAAACTGTTAAATGCGGAATCAGCACCAGCATCGTCAAATACATATAAATAACATCACATGCACGCGTCATGTTGTCAGTAAAACTACTGTTTAAAACTAGCTGTCGTACAGTAGCCACAAGATGTTTGTGTAGTAAGTTGACCAGATGTCGCTAATGTCAGCATACACTATTTTTCAATAATTAATTGAAACAGCGAAAATAAAAGGGGGGATACAATAGTTTAAATCTGTAATAAGCTTATAAAGTATAAAAAGTGTTACAGTAGTAAAAAGTAATAAAAAGAACACGACAAAAGTAATATTGTTAAAAAGACGAAGGGTTAAAAAACAGTGGTTGACTTGTGCTCTAGTGCCAATATTCTAGGCAATAACATAAATATTAAACACCGTTGATATGGCACCGGGTTATATAAACAACATAAAACAAATCGCTAATGGAGCCACAAATGAAAGGAAATATAGTTCTCCACATAATCAGTGCCCTCTGTTAGCGCTAACTCTAGAATTCCGCACAGGCGGGAAGTAGTTGGAGGAACGTGACCGGTAGAGGGCCCCCTCGTACCCTGCGGTACTTCGTTGCAAGTAAAGAATGATAAAATTCCATAACAGTGGGTGATTTACATTATCTGATTAATGCAGTCTATGAAATGAATAAAGAAGGAACAAGAACCTACTAGAGTCATGCGTAAAACGTATGAAAACGAAGTAAATGTGTGATATACTCAATACTAGGAGAACTTGCGAACACACTATAAATAACAGAGGCGTGGAGTGACTAGGGTAAAACATTGTCTAATAAAGCGAAGTAGGTATTGGGCACAAAATCGTTCTGCCAGTTAAGCAGCTTATCCGGCTCTCTATTTTTTGCTTTATTGATTTCAAGTTCTTCCAGCAAATTAAGAGCACGGCCTTTTTCCACCCTGTGAAGAATACGCATATAGTTTTCAATGCTCCCTATGGAATGACGGGTATCAGACAAATGCTGTCCAAAAGCCGTTTTGTTTCGTGGCTGTGAGTGTTGTTTGAACCTTAACTTAAAAGAGCGGCCTGTTTGACCTATATAATACTTGTCACAGTTACTGCAGTCGATCCTATACACTCCAAAGCCATCAAATTTATCATAGTTCCCTTTCAATTTATGTGTTATTGACCTGAAAGCCACATCTGACATCAGACTTTTTAAAACATTTTTCTATTTGCAGGGACATTTTGCCGTTAAATTTCATGGGAATAGTGTTCATTCTATCTTTGCCGGTTCTCTTTTGCGTGTGGGTGTGGGTGTGCCTGCTGTTTGTTAAACGTTTCTTTAACCTGTTGTAGGGGCGCGTGACGCCGTTTGTAGAAAAGCCGTTAGCTAATGCGATCTGCTTTACAATGCTAAGTTCTTTACGTATTTCGTTTTCGTCTAAAGGTAGACGAAGGAGCCGGTGAACCATGGAAGAGAAGAAAGCTTTTTTGTATCTGGGAGGATGGCATGAACTGGCATAGATGATACTGTCTGTACAAGTTGGTTTCCTAAAAATCGAAAACTGATGTTTATTATTAACTTTCTTAATAGTGAGATCAAGGTAGTCTATAGCGCCATCTTCTTCTATTTCAGTGGTAAAAGTTATTTTAGGGTGCCCGACAAGTCTCTCACCGAAGCGTCCAGTGCAGTTCGCTCAAGGCGAGGAGCAGCGACAACGAGGCATCCACCACAGAGTGGACACTGATGAATATTGCCTGTTTATAGTTCCACGAAATAAAATCATATTTGCGAAACTGTAGAACTGAGTCTGTGTTCAATTGCTTTTGTTGCCAGTAGTTTTCTCAAATAAAAAGAAATTAACTTAGTATTGTGCAAGGTTACTTAAAAATCATCTGATTCCGTTAAACTTTAAGTAGAGAAAATACAAAATGCAAACTGACAATGGCAAGGACAGCATTTACAAAACATGGAAATTTGCTATCAAATGCAAATTTATATGATATGAACTCTGTACTGTAGATAACTGACTGGAGTGTTACATTGTACTGAAATTTGTGGTGTGTTGCTATGGGACCAAACTGCCTTGAACTGAAATGAGAGATGGAAGATAATGACTTCAGACAGGAGTAGTGCGCGAATGTTTGTTTCACGTACATCTTGAAACGCCTTGTCTACGTGCAGTAATCGCTCACAGATATCCGATGATGGATAAATTCGAAAACGATTCATATGAGCAATAAAGTCATCCCTTGCCTCATGTTTGATTTTTACCACTGCTACTCACTCAGCCTGCATGGAGAAATGCTAATTATTATAATCATGGTCGGCTGTCTCCTGCATGACTTTATGTCACATTAATATTACTGAAATTAAAAGTGTCTCGAAAACCTGTGGATGTCTGAGACCAATATCTTGAAAGTGTCAGTGTTGATAACAGGCAGAAGTTGTAGAGATTCTATAATCCCGAGCTGAATGAACTGTCTGCATACATAATTACGTTTTGTACCGAACCCTCAATGCACGAGACCTACTGTGGATGTCTGAGACCAATATCTTGAAAGTGTCAGTGTCGATAACAGGCAGAAGTTGTAGAGATTCTATAATCCCGAGCTGAATGAACTGTCTGCATACATAATTACGTTTTGTACCGAACCCTCAACGCACGAGACCTACTGTGGATGTCTGAGACCAATATCTTGAAAGTGTCAGTGTCGATAACAGGCAGAAGTTGTAGAGATTCTATAATCCCGAGCTGAATGAACTGTCTGCATACATAATTACGTTTTGTACTGAACCCTCAATGCACGAGACCTACTCGTAGCCCGCCAGTTTTATTTCACTTTTGTCCGGTGTGATGCTGGTTAGCCGAAAGAACCTTTTTATATCTCACCCGCGTGGTATCTCGCATGCTTCTTGATAAACCTGCTGAATTTTTACAACACTGGTACGATTGTCTCATACGCAATCCAGGTATGACCTGATGGCCGGCCGGTGTGGCCGTGCGGTTCTACGCGCTTCAGTCTGGAACCGCATGACCGCTACGGTCGCACGTTCGAATCCTGCCTCGGGCATGGATGTGTGTGATGTCCTTAGGTTAGTTAATTTTAAGTAGTTCTAAGTTCTAGGGGACTGATGACCACAGATGTTAAGTCCCATAGTGCTCAGAGCCCTTTGAACCATTTTATGACCTGATGTTCATCTGTATGCACCTCTTTAATGTTAATGAATAATATATACTGGGTGGGGGTAAATTAAAGTGACCCAGAGAACAGAGTTCCAGCATACAAAGAAACACAGCAGAGGAAATTAAATACAGTATCAACCTGACTGCAGCACATGTTGAAAGTAACCACCATTCATGACCTTGGTCCTTTTGGGTCGTGGTCAAGAGTTGCTGAAGGCGGATCGAAGCTGGTCAGCTGGAATTACTGCAGCCTCATCCGAAATGTTCTGCTGCAATTCTTGAAGACTTTGAGGGTTGTTGCGGTACGCCTTAGACTTTAGGGCTCCCCATACAAAGTAATCGCACAGTGACAGATCCGGTGACCTGGGTGGCCAGCTACGACCACGACCAGACTGACCTCTGCTAACCACTCTGTCAGGAATGAAGACTGTGTAAATATGTTCCAAGGTTCGGCCGGCTGTATGGGCAGTTGCTCCATGCTGTTAGAAGTAACTCTAGGGCTTTTCCTCCCCCTTTAATATTGTCATTCGTTTTATTTTCCCGACCCTGTAGCATCCCTCTTAGCTCCTGTCATTTCTTGCAGAGCCTCAAGATCGGATTTTCATCCTGAAACGCGAACCGTGTGGACGATTTTATCCAAATAAACGATTTTCAAGTACAACTGTAACGGATGCATGAACGTCAAAACATTACGTAAATCTGTCTTCCTACAAATTTTACATGATCATGCGGATGATCGCAATCACGTGAAGATCAAAACATTAAAAACTAAACTGCACCAGAGTGAAAGATCTCATTTCCTTATTTCCCTCTTTCCACGTAGACAGTAACTTGTTTCTGCCTCACAACAGGAGCTGGCAGTCAAGGACGCCCCAGGGAAGCTGCACGCGATTGCCGGGGATTTGAGAGACGAAGCCAGCATCCTGGCTGCCTTCAAGTGGGTCAAGGACAACCTGGGTGGGGTCGACATCCTGATCAATAACGCTGGTGTATCGGGTACATTCCCATTTACTAGCCTCATAGGTAAGGGGTACACTTTGCATTATCTTAAGCGATTTTAAGAGCATTTGAAAATACCAAATAGTTTGAAATCAATAGAATGATATATATATATATATATATATATATATATATATATATATATATATATATATATATATAAGAATGTTATTAAATACATGTGTGTTTGGTGTGAGTCAAAATATGTTCTCAAAATGAATATCTCCACATCTAAATTGCTCCCAAGCACAATTTTGGAAGGGACAAAGGTAATACATCACATTAGATATGCACTATATTAGAAAAATGTAATCTATGATATTGATAGCAGCTATTGCTATCTCATTCCAAATAACTCAGGCCTACTAGAAGTTGTGTACAAAAAAAAACTTTCGACACACGTTGCAATATGTGTCAACTGGCTCTCTAAATTTTATAGATTCTATTTCCTACAGTCAACAGTTAAATAACACCAACATCTAATAAAAATATGTGGTGTGAAAGCACACACTTGCACACGCAACACAGCCAAAAGAGAAACAAACTGAGCTAACACCCTATTAAGAAGGAAGAAGGTTTTGGACGTTTTCATTGCGGTGTGGCACTTAAACTGCATATCTTTAACCAAAGACGATGACACCGCCAAGGACGATGGTGCAACTAGATAGAGTCGATATCTAGAAAATGAACTCTTTGATAAAATTATTTATCATTTATCGAGGACACACACACACACACACACACACACACACACACACACACACACACACACAAGTATGTATTACTTATGTACTGAAGTAATATGCAAGTATAATTACAGAGCTGAACAAAAATTCGATCAAAAAAATGTTATTTTTTATTTGTTTATTTATAACACGCCCTGTTGCAGTGTTTGTAATACAACAAGTACATTGTATTATTTATATATATATATATATATATATATATATATATATATATATATATGTGTGTGTGTGTGTGTGTGTGTGTGTGTGTGTGATTTTTCGCACTTTGTAAGCAAAAATTTCTACATCTAAACTTTCTGTAAAACTTATCAAAACACACACGGCTAGCCTTCTTACCGTAACATGAAAGTACAATTACAGATCTCTATGCAAATTCGAGGAAAATAGAATTGTGTTATTTCTTAAAATATGTAAGGTTTGGGACACTTTTCAAGCGCTTTGGACCCTTAAAATAAATATTTCCACAAGTAAGTTGTTTGTACTGCTAATTAAAATACATGCAGCTCGCTTATTGGCACTATTTCAATAAATTGTAGTTTAGTAGATGACTTTAGTTCTATCTTTGTACCACACATTAAATTAATCTAAGTAAATGAAAACTGGTTGCAAAAATGTGCACATGAGCACTACTGCAACTCTAGCTCATAGTTCAAAATGCACCATGGATTATCAGTGTTACTGTCACGTCTAGAAGTAAAACTGATTGTTCGATATTCCTACCAAACTTGAGATGCACAATGGACCAGCCGACATGCAGGGTCCATGGGTTCATGGTGTTGTCTCCATACCCGTACACGTCCATCCGTTCGATACAATTTGAAACGAGACTCTTCCGACCAGGCAACATGTTTCCAGTCATCAACAGGCCAATGTCGTTGTTGACGGGTCCAGGCGAAACGTAAAGCTTTGTGTCGTGCAGTCATCAGGGGTATACGAATGGGCCCTCGGCTCCGAAAGCCCATATCGGTGATGTTTCATTGAATGGTTCGCACGCTGACTGTTCTGGCGTAACCACGAACGCCGGAATAAAGATGAGGAACGCAAGAGAAAAGAAGGCGGTGAAACGAAATCGGCCAATAGGGCGCAGACCTGTACGTCACCACGATTGAGGTGGCATCGAGCCGAAGTGAATATAAGCGCGGCTCCTGCCAGCCTCGGACAGATATTTGTGGACAGCACTCGCAGAGTGTAAGCATGGCCTAGCACAGAGTGCAGCGAGATCAGTTATCAATGATCCATATCCACTGCTTTTTTCGACATTACAGATAGCAAAGGATTCGGATTCACGTTGCATGCCACCCGTCACGACACCATTGTTATTTCAAAGCTAAGTATTGTCAATCTCCTTATTTGAAATAAAACTATTAACGTTTCTTTTGCTTAACCCTTTGAGTCACACAAATACTTTTGGACTTTATATGCACTGAAATTTGATCTTACCCTTCTTTATTGCATTACTGGAGCACATTACAAATTTTTAAAAATCTTTCAATTTTTATAAAAAATATACATAGGTGGTTTCACTATGAAACCACTGTGACGCAAGGGGTTGTACTACGCCTTTCAAAAATCCACTAATTTTTAATTTTAATATTTTATTAATGTTACATTTTCTTTCACACATGTTTTTTTAATAAAGTGGTGTCACAAAAAAGGAGTTTTGTTTAATGCAAAATTTCAAAGTACATAACATACAACACTTGTTTTTTGCTTTTCTTAATACTTCAGAAAATAGTTTTTTTATCTGTTAGGCACAATCCGACATCACATTCTTTGCATGACCATCTGGCCCTATGAGGCTCCTTTTTTGAATTACAATTTGCACATCGTTTTCATTTGCTATGAACAGGAATATATGGTTCACTGGATTGTTTTTCATCCACAGAGACTTTCATTCTAACTGTCTTCTTAGATGATGATGGCCAGGAAATTGCTTTCCTTTTCCTGCCAGGAGAAATGCTACGTTGCACAAACAGACCCTCAACCACTGGCATCTTAAAATCTTTTAATTTCAGTAGTGTTCCTCCACTTTTTATTTTATATATGACATAGGCATTTACAACAGTGACGTCCAAGAAATGTAAACATTTTCTGTGCCACCATTTCTTGGTTTTCCTGTCTAATTCATAAGCTGATTTGAGCATGTTTGCTTTGTCAACATAACCCATTGAACTATTGTAGTCTCATTTGACTTCCGGACATTTTATTGCTTCCTCAGAGAGAAATATTTTTTTCTTCACTTCACTGTGGCTTCTTGGTTTGGATTATGGAAGTTTGAGAGAAAAAGAATAGGCTGTTTGGCCAACTATTTAGTGCAGGTTACTCCCTCCCAGTTCCTCCATTCTGATTCCCCACGAGTGTAACATTTATCAGATTTAAAATCTTTTGGCAAGTATTTCCTGACACTTTTAATTGTGTCACAGCCATATATTTTATCTAATAGAAGGTTTTTGAACAATGGTACTGATATTAAATTGTTGTCTACGTAGATTTCATGACCCTACCCTACCAGTGATGTTGTCATATCAATAACAACTGTCCCACCAGATTTGAAACTCATGTATATGCCCCTTACCCACACTTTGTAACCCCTTTTTATCGCTTGTTGTTGTTGTGGTCTTCATTCCTGAGACTGGTTTGATGCAGCTCTCCATGTTACTCTATTCTGTGCAAGCTTCTTCATCTCCCAGTACTTATTGCAACCTACATCCTTCTGAATATGCTTAGTGTATTCATCTCTTGGTTTCCTTCTACGATTTTTACCCTCCACGCTGCCCTCCAATGTTAAATTTGTGACCCCTTGATGCCTCAGAACGTGTCCTACCAACCGGTCCCTTCTTCTTGTCAAGTTATGAAACAAACTCCTCTTCACCCCAATTCTATTCAAAACCTCTTTATTAGTCATGTGATCTACCCATCTAATCTTCAGCATTCTTCTGTAGCACCACATTTCGAAAGCTTCTATTTTCTACTTGTCCAAACTATTTATCGTCCATGTTTCACTTCCATACATGACTACACTCCACACAAATACTTTCAGAAACGACTTCCTGACACTTAAATTTATACTCGAAGTTAACAAATTTCTCCTCTTCAGAAACGCTTTCCTTGCCATTGCCAGTCTACATTTTATATCCTCTCTACTTCGACCATTATCAATTATTTTGCTCCCCAAATTACAAAACTCATTTACTACTTTAAGTGTCTCATTTCCTAATCTAATTCCCACAGCATCACCCGATTTAGTTCGACTACATTCGATTGTCCTCGTTTTGCTTTTGTTGATGTTCATCTTACATCCTCCTTTCAAGACACTGTCCATTCCGTTCAACTGCTCTTCCAAGTCCTTTGCTGTCTCTGACAGAATTACAATACCATCGGCGAACCTCAAAGTTTTTATTTCTTCTCCATGCATTTTAATACCTACTCCGAATTTTTCTTTTGTTTCCTTTACTGCTTGCTCAATATACAGATTAAATAACACTGGGTAGTGGCTACAACCCTGTCTCACTCCCTTCCCAACCACTGCTTCCCTTTAATGCCCCTCGACTCTCGTAACTGCCATCTGGTTTCTGTACAAATTGTAAACAGCTTTTCGATCCCTGTATTTTACCCCTGCCACCTTTAGAATTTGAAAGAGAGTGTTCCAGTCAACATTGTCAAAAGATTTCTCTAAGTCTACAAATGCTAGAAACGTAGGTTTCCCATTCCTTAATCTTTCTTCTAAGATAAATCGTAGAGTAATATTGCGTCACGTGTTCCAATATTTCTACGGAATCCAAACTGATCTTCCCCGAGGTCGTCTTCTACCAATTTTTCCATTCGTCTGTAAAGAATTCATGTTAGTATTTTGCAACTGTGACTTATATAGACTGATAGTTCGGTAATTTTCATATCTGTCAACACCTGCTTTCTTTGGGATTGGAATTATTACATTCTTCCTCAAGTCTGAGGGTATTTCGCCTGTCTCATACATCTTGCTCACCAGATGGTAGAGTTTTGTCAGGAATGGCTCTCCCAAGGCTGTCAGTAGTTCTAATGGAATGTTGTCTACTCCCCGGGCATTGTTTCGACTCAGGTCTTTCAGTGGTCTGTCAAACTCTTCACGCAGTATCGTATCTCCCATTTCATCTTCATCTACATCCTCTTCCATTTCCATAATATTGACCTCAAGTACATCGCCCTTGTATAGACCCTCTATATACTCCTTCCACCTTTCTGCTTTCCCTTCATTGCTTAGAGCTGGGTTTGCATCTGAGCTCTTGATATTCATACAAGTGGTTCTCTTTTCTCCAAAGGTCTCTCTAATTTTCCTGTAGGCCATATCTATCTTACCCCTGGTGAGATAAGACTCTATAACCTTACATTTGTCCTCTAGCCATCCCTGCTTAGCCATTTTGCACTTCCTGTCGATCTCATTTTTGAGACGTTTGTATTCCTTTTTGACTGTTTCATTTACTGCATTTTCGTATTTTCTCCTTTCATCAATTAAATTCAATATCTCTTCTGTTGCCCGAGGATATCTACTAGCTCTCGTCTTTTTACCTACTTGATCCTCTGCTGCCTTCACTACTTCAGCCCTCAGAGCCACCCATTCTTCTTCTACAGTATATCTTTCCCCCATTCCTGTCAATTGTTCCCTTATACTCTCCCTGAAACTCTGTACAACCTCTGGTTTAGTCAGTTTATCCAGGTCCCATCTCCTTAAATTCCCACCTTTTTGCAATTTCTTCAGTTTTAATATACTGTTCATAAGCAATAGATTGTGGTCAGAGTCCACATCTGCCCCTGGAAATGTCTTAAAATTTAAAAACTGGTTCCTAAACCTCTGTCTTACCATTAAATAATCTATATGATACTTCCTAATATCTCCAGGCTTCTTCCATGTATACAACCTTCTTTTATGATTCTTGAACCAATTGTTAGCTATTATTAAGTTATGCTCTGTGCAATATTCTACCAGCTGGCGTCCTCTTTCATTCCTTACTCCCATTCCATATTCACCTACTAGATTTCCTTCTCTCCCTTTCCCTACTATCGAATCCAGTCACCCATAACTATTAAATTTTCATCTCCCTTCACTACCTGAATAATTTCTTTTATCTCAGCATACATTTCATCAATTTCTTCATCATCTGCAGAGCTAGTTGGCATGTAAACTTGTACTACTGTAATAGGCATGGGCTTTGTGTCTATCTTGGCCACATTAATGCGTTCTCTATGCTGTTTGTAGTAGCTTACCCGCACTCCTATTTTTTTATTCATTATTAAACCTACTCCTCCTTTACCCCTATTTGATTTTGTATTTATAACCCTGTATTCGCCTGACCAAAAGTCTTGTTTCTCCTGCCACCGAACTTCACTAATTCCCACTATATCTAACTTTAACCTATCCATTTCCCTTTTTAAATTTTCTAACCTACCTGCCCGATTAAGAGATCTGACATTCCACGCTCCGACCCGTAGAATGCCAGTTTTCTTTCTCCTGGTAACGACGTCCTCTTGAGTAGTCCGCGCCCGGAGATCCGAATGGGGGACTATTTTACCTCCGGAATATTTTACCCGAGAGGACGCCATCATCATTTAACCATACAGTAAAGCTGCATGCCCTTGGGAAAAATTATGGCTGTAGTTTCCCCTTGCTTTCAGCCGTTCACAGTACCAGCACAGCAAGGCCATTTTGGTTAGCGTTACAAGGCCAGATCAGTCAATCATCCAGACTGTTGCCCCTGCAACTACTGAAAAGGCTGCTGCCCCTCTTCAGGAGCCACACATTTGTCTGGCCTTTCAACAGATACCCCTCCATTGTGGTTGCACCTACGGTACGGTCATCTGTATCGCTGAGGCACGCAAGTCTTCCCACCAACGGCAAGGTCCATGGTTCTGGGGGGGCTTTTTATCCGTATTTTCATAAATGATCGACTTTTGCACTTAATCATTGACTCCTCAATGCTTTGGTTTTTAGATGGATTATAACTACTGTTGTAGTTTGTGACAGAGAATTTAGCAATGGTCGTAGTTAATATAGTTTGTCATAACCTGCTGATGCCCTCTGTGGTTGTTTTTCGTTGTCATTTACATGTAAATTAGAAAGGAGCCACACAAATCTATTCGATGGCATTCTTTGGGCAATGTATTCATCCCGCAATGCTGGGAAAGATGGCCAGTAATCTCTAAAATTAGGTTGTACTTTTACACCCATAAGTAAACTAACACCTTAAAACACTTTCATCTCATCTATATTTGTAGGGTGGGGATCGATGCCACCACCCTTTTGCATAGCTTATAAATTTGTCTGATACACTGTTTCCTCAATTGTCTGATTCGTAAAAAGTTCAAGGAAAAAGTCAATTTGGGAAGAAAGATTACTGAAATTGGCTGAAGGCCCAGTTTCCTCCACAAAATTTACATGATCATAATCACCGAACTCCTGTGCCCATTTTGGTTCTGTAAGGTCTTGGATGGAAGGAAGAAGTTCACTGACATCAGCTGGAGCTTCAGAAACTGCTTTCTCAGTTGATAAAGAAGGTAGGAGTGCGGGGGCTTCCTGACCAGGGGTCTGAGTAATACCCTCCAGATAACCATCTTCATCCTCTTCAGATTCTGACAAATCGCTTGAAATATCCTCAAAAAGTATGTTGTAGATAGTAGCCTCATCTAATTCCGCCAAGGTGTGTCTCTTATACATCTAAATAGAGGTAAAAGTTAAATAACTTACTGTATATAAGAATAGAAGCTTTGTATGGTAAAGGTATCGTATTAGCATAGTGATTTCACAGCGAATCCACCAACATTTGTGCTTCTCATTGTTTGAAATAATGTGCTATATTCAAACTATAGACATATTTTCAATCTAGAACATATATGGTAATGTGTATAAAAATTTTACTTACATTGAATAAAGTACAGCTTCTGAATAACACAAAACAACGTGTGTGAATCACAATATGTCGCACTTGCTTGGAAGACATGAGCTGAATGCCAGTGGCCGCTCGCAGCGTTGCTCTCTCAAAGATTTGTTAGTTGGTTCATCGAAAATCCGCTAGAGTGTACCCCAAACAAGGGTGAGATAGAGAGCCTGTATAGGGAGAGAGTGGCCAACCGGACGATACGGCGGCCATTTTTCTGCCAAACTGCGGGCGGAACTTTTGAATGGCAGTAGTGGAGTACACATTCACCGAATCAAAAGCAGAAGACAATATGGCGAAATTATTCGTCAAATGCCTTTGTTTATAAGAATAATGTGTTATAATAATTTTCACACGGCCAATTTACAGGTCTGTTTTCAAATTTAATTATGTGTATTGCAAGTAGTTTTATATGTATTAAAAAGCAAAAACGACTTACTTCGCATAGATAAGAGTACTTGGTTGGTTTCCACAAGGCTCCTGTTTGATTTATGTCAGCCCTGTTGACTGCGACTGCCCACTGCTTTCGTCTTTCTTCATTGCGTGGAAATGCTAACATCCGAAATCCACCTTCGCCTCTATTGGAACAACCAAATGCAGCACAATCTGGCATCGTTTACGAACGTCTGCAGAACGAATTACAGATGTCAAAAACAATACTGTGCAATTACTAACGTGTTTACTTCAGACATGTAGGCCTACCGACTTCATCACAATATTTCAACTCGTATTTAAGATCGCAAACGCTAATTACGTACTAAAAACGATATACAACTAAATCGAAAATGCATGCACAGCACATAACGAGTCTTTCAATAACTCAAATACCTTTTAATCGTTTTCAAAAGTCCTCTGAACTTCAATCAATTCAAAAGCACGGCGAACATAGGAAGCGCGAGAGATGTTTGGCGCCATTTTTCTGCCAAAGCTAATCAACCAATCACGGGCAACTTCACCTATAGCCACTCTCTCCCTATGCAGGCTCTCTAGGGTGAGACGGTGGTTTCACAATGAGTCACCTACGTCGCAAATGGATACAATGCAGCAAAAAGTGGTTTCGCATTGAAACCACTATGACACAAAGGGTTAAATTGTTTTATACCATTCCGAGAACGCAGCATCCTTTAGGCCTCCTATACGAGACGAGTGAGCAGGACCCCACATTGACGGTTGTAGATGGCCCAGCATCGAAAGCTGCTGCAATCTGCGGAAGGGTAGCACTTCTGTCACGTTGAACGATTCTCTTCAGTCGTCGTTGGTCCGGTTCTCGCAGGATCTTTTTCCTGTGGCTTCGATGTCGGAGATTGATGTGTTACCTTATTCCTGTTATTCACGGTGTACTCGTGAAATGGTCGTACGGGAAAATCTCCACTTCATCGCTACCTCGGAGATGCTATGTCCCATCACTCGTGCGCCGACTATGATACCACGTTCAAACTCACTTGAATCTAGATAACCTGCTATCGCTTCAGTAGTAAACGACCAAACAACTGCGGCAAACACTTGGTGTCTTATAAAGGTGTTGCCGACCTGCATGTTTACACTTCACCAGTTTCTTTGGCGCTTCGGAGTGTATGTGTACTGGCTTGACACTCTTCCGACATGGCCATTGTTCTGCTGCCAATGTAGCAGCAGTAACCGATGTAACAACTGCGCCAGCAACTTGTCTTACATTGACGTTGCCAACCGCAGCGCCATATTCAGCCTGTTTACATATCTCTGTATTTGAATACGCATGCCTACACCTGCTCCCTTGGAACCTCAGTCTATGTTTTAAATATCATACTCGTCAGAAAGATGTGCGCTATAAAACGAACATATTGTTGAAAAATCGACTTTTTACATTTATGACGTCCTATCTCAAACGCACATTAGAGTTCTTGTTGCTGCTTTGGTGTCTCAAAGGTCCCCGAGCGATTAATGAAGCAGTTATGCTACTTGATCGAAGGCTTCCAATTTTTGCTGACTGAGGAGTGAAGTGAGACGCGATTGTGGAGGAAGCAAGGAAAACAATGTGCTGCTGCATGAATAGGAAAGAATTCAAGAAAAATCCTTCTGTGGCTGGGTAGTACTATTACCGGAGTCGTTAGTCGCCGTGCTTATGTACTCTGTTCATTTAAGGTGGACATTCGAATAAGAAAATGTATGCTCTGCCATTGATCATCAGCTGTACTGCTCAAGCACCTGATGTCTTAAGATCGCTCGAGGTAGGCCTTAATTACATATTAGGTATTTCGTTGTTGTTCTAGTGCGCATAACACTCTGATACAAATGTAGGTGCCATAAGCAACGAGATGTAGAAGATTTATACAATAATTTGAAACTTCCTGGCAAGTTAAAACTCCGTGCCAGACAGATACTCGAACTCAGTACCTTTGTATTTCACAAGCAAGTGCTCTAACAACTGAGCTACCCAAGGACGACTTACGACCAGTCCTCACAGCTTTCTTCCGCCAGTACCTCGTCTCCTACCTTTCATACTTTACAGAAGCTGTCTTGCGAAACTTGCAGAACTAGCGCACCTGCAAGAATGGCTTTGCCAAAGCCTGGGGGATGTTTCCAGAATGTTAGTTCTGGAAGTTTCGCAGGAGAGCTTCTGTGAAGTTTTGAAGGTTGGAGACGAGGTACTGGCGGAAAAAGGCTATGAGGACGGGTCGTGATTCGTGCTTGGGTCGCTCAGATGGTACAGCATTTGCCCGCGTTCGGGTCTCGGTCCGGCACACAGTTTTAATCTGCCAGTAAGTTTAACGTATGTGTTGTTTGCCAGGACGAAAAGAGCAGGCTGTTCAATTCAGCTGGTGTGTAGTGAGCTATGGGACAGAGAAGTGGACGCATCGTAGAGTCCATCCGGAGACAAGGACGCACGGATCTGGTGCTCTTCTTAGCAACCTATCGGGGCCCAGAGTTTGTGTTTGCTCAAGCACGACCCTCTTTCTGCACCACAGAGTCACAGGGACGACGGCTTCTTTCTGTACATCTCATGCTGAGTCTTTACGTAGAGCATTATTGGCAGCACGAGCATCGTAGCACAACACCTGGTCCGCAATTGTTCAGATCATTGTTGCTGTCTGACCCAGTCCAGCATTGCATGTCTTCCTCAGTCCAACAGTCAGGGCAACAGTCACCGTATTCATTGGAATAAGAGCTCGTGAGTAATTTTAGAACGTCAGTTGGCTCTAAAGGTCATATTCTCATTTATGCGGAGATAACGCTGAAAACCAGCAGGTTTACTTGCTATAATTCACATAAGGCACATTTTGTAATATCAGTTGAAGTTCTTTTACAATCAGACGCGGTTAATGAATGATTTTAGTTGATTAAATTAATGTATTAATGTAAAACTTGTCTCTGTTGACACGTTCCACTAACATGAAACTTAATACTGTGCACTTCTCCACTTTAGGGTCCACAGCTAGAGCCATAAATTATTATGCAAGTCACTCCGTTATCGATAATAATTTCATTTCAGACCTTAGAGATGTGTTCAGCTTTCCCAGGTCGGGGTAAATATTTTAAAGATGAGCAGGGTTCTGGACCAAGGTGACTGTCCACCAGGTTAGCTATTTAGTAACACAGATTGCATTAATGGTTTACGGAAGAAGTGTAGTGGAATTTCTCTTCGTTATTGTGACCAGATACCAAGACTGACAACTGGAAGAGTATCCTGGACGTGAACGTGCTGGGTCTGAGCATCTGCACCAGGGAGGCCGTTCAGGACATGCTGGGCAGGGGCGTCGACGACGGCTTCATCATCCACATCTGCAGGTGGGCTTCTGACACGTCCTATGTCGGCATTGTATTCATAGTTTTATTCATTTACATATTTTAATTATTTCTGAAGGCAACGGTCTAACATATATAGTTTTGGGACAGCTTTGCGATCGCGAGAAGAATGTCCGAGGAAGTTTCACGCACCTAGGGAGCAGATTTTGCAAAAGACATAAGATCGCAACAGCAATCATTCCCAGTGCTAAAAGGTTTTCTCACTGACACGCGTCAGGTAAAGCCTCTCCATACAAGCTCGTAAATATTGAGCAAACTCTTAATATGCAGAAACGTGTTAACTGATTCGCGCACGAAAAGCCCCCAGAAAGACAAGAGAACTGAGCTGGCCCAAATGCCCATAACTATTTTGTTTTTTATTTGACAGTCGTTAATTAGGTATAAATATAAAACAGTTGAACATGTATACAATTAGGGAAATCAGGGTAACCAACACTAGCCGACATCATATGTACATATTCACATTTAGCTACTCAGTCTTTTATAGGTCAAAGTAAGGATGATATATAGTACAGTAGTGAACTGTTGTACTCAAAACGAATGGGTTCACAGTCATCACAATAAAACAAAGAGTGCAATGGTAGATTTTTAGTGGTTATGTTGGAGCAGTTTTTTTATTATGTCTTTCAAGGAACTTGAAAGATAATGTGTACCAGCTAGGGAGACGGATGGCGCCTCGATTATAAGTTCCGATGTAGGAGGCGTGTAAAGACGTCATGGTCGCTTCTGTGTGGATCGTTACTTGGCACGACAACAGCCAGTTAGCTCCAGTGAAAGTCATGAGGTAAATACAGGAAGCCCGAATTCCACTCTAATTTGATGAAGCAAGAAGAGCACTAACAACTAACACAAGGATACTATCACAAGAAACTTTGTTCCCCTAACAGCACTGTCCCGGAATTATTCCTTTGGAACCAACAGACCCAGTAGTAAGTGATACTGATACTGGTCCGATACATGAACAAAGTACTTTGGCAACTGGAGTGCAAAAACATCCACCGGAAAGTTTGAGGCAAATATTGAGTGTCACGTTCACGTAATTTGTTCCTGTCAGTCGCATAGATTAATGCGATCGTGGAGCTATTAACATTGCTCAGATTGAGCTAAAGGCAATTCAGCAGTTCATCAACACAGATCTATGTACTGGCTCCAGATTATGGAAAGTAAAGAACTACAGTCTGGTAGGAAAAAGACGGAACGGGAAGAAATATTGGGAAGATGAGTAATTAAGTACCACTTTACGAAATAGGCAGGAAAATGGAAGAATTGGGTTTCACTCGTATATTAATAGTTATGATTAATGTTCCAAGATTGGGCCTCGTGTACTGATATGTTATTCGCCATGCGATGCTGCAACCTGTTTCAAATGTTGCAACTTGCTATCTAATTTTCAGTACTGCCGGACACACACCACCGACTATAGATGGTATGGCGATGTACTTCGCCAGCAAGCACGCCGTCAAAGTACTGCTCGAAGGGCTGAGGAAAGACCTGGTCGCCAAGGGCAGCAAGATACGAGTTGGGGTAAGTCATCCATTGTATGTGGCACATGTCTAACGAACGAATAGGCGCTTTCAATTCAATTCAGTTCAAGGATGCTTGCATATCACAGTTGTTACAGTAATGTACCTCACTAATAAAGAAAATTTCGCAAATAGAATAACTGAAAAGTTACGAGTCGAATAGAATGCACATAGTCCAAGTATAAGACACATCACAGTGACTAATAAAATAATAAAACGCTGTTCCGGACAACGAATCAAAGCTTGAGCGTAGATTATCTTTGCCACACACAAATTAAGGCGGGCAAACAGCGATACATGGTGTTACTTATGGTATAAGTATGTTCCGTGGGATGTGAATGCAAACCGTCTTAAAAAGCTGATGTCTGTGGGATTTAGGGTCTGGACAGGAACTCTGCGAACAATAACACAGCTTTAGTGATCAACGGACTGCAGCTGTAAGATCTAAAAGATCTAGTATAAATCGCGAAGAGAAAGAGAAGGTAAAATAGCGAAATGTGGTATATTGATAGTAATGTGATGTAGATAATATTACAAATGATAATGATAATGCAATTTATACTAGATTCGGGACTCGTGGCAATTTCTTTGCACATTATTGGTGCATGTCTGCGAGGCAGAGCAGAGTTTTTAACTGCGTTGCGTCGGTTCACGATTGCGTTCAGGAGGAATAATGTCTGATTACGTAAAGGTGGCTTGAGCCTGGCAGTTAACCCGGATTGCCTTCACGCAATCTGATTCTTCGATACAGAGACCTAAGGGACCTAACTGAACATAAAAGAAGGGAAATAGATACACGAAAGTGGGTTTTGGTAATAGTTATCAAATCTGAGTTTGAATACATTAGTAGCCTCCCGAAAAGAACAGAGATACCGCTATAAAGAGGTGGCCTGTAACACAGTCAGCATACATCAAAAGAACACTGATGTTACTTAAAGAAAAGAACAGAAAGAAAAATACACTCCTGGAAATTGAAATAAGAACACCGTGAATTCATTGTCCTAGGAAGGGAAAACTTTATTGACACATTCCTGGGGTCAGATACATCACATGATCACACTGACAGAACCACAGGCACATAGACACAGGCAACAGAGCATGCACAATGTCGGCACTAGTACAGTGTATATCCACCTTTCGCAGCAATGCAGGCTGCTATTCTCCCATGGAGATGCTGGATGTAGTCCTGTGGAACGGCTTGCCATGCCATTTCCACCTGGCGCCTCAGTTGGACCAGCGTTCGTGCTGGACGTGCAGACCGCGTGAGACGACGCTTCATCCAGTCCCAAACATGCTCAATGGGGGACAGATCCGGAGATCTTGCTGGCCAGGGTAGTTGACTTACACCTTCTAGAGCACGTTGGATGGCACGGGGTACATGCGGACGTGCACTGTCCTGTTGGAACAGCAAGTTCCCTTGCCGGTCTAGGAATGGTAGAACGATGGGTTCGATGACGGTTTGGATGTACCGTGCACTATTCAGTGTCCCCTCGACGATCACCAGTGGTGTACGGCCAGTGTAGGAGATCGCACCCACACCATGATGCCGGGTGTTGGCCCTGTGTGCCTCAGTCGTATGCAGTCCTGATTGTGGCGCTCACCTGCACGGCGCCAAACACGCATACGACCATCATTGGCACCAAGGCAGAAGCGACTCTCATCGCTGAAGACGACACGTCTCCATTCGTCCCTCCATTCACGCCTGTCGCGACACCACTGGAGGCGGGCTGCACGATGTTGGGGCGTGAGCGGAAGACGGCCTAACGGTGTGCGGGACCGTAGCCCAGCTTCATGGAGACGGTTGCGAATGGTCCTCGCCGATACCCCAGGAGCAACAGTGTCCCTAATTTGCTGGGAAGTGGCGGTGCGGTCCCCTACGGCACTGCGTAGGATCCTACGGTCTTGGCGTGCATCCGTGCGTCACTGCGGTCCGGTCCCAGGTCGACGGGCACGTGCACCTTCCGCCGACCACTGGCGACAACATCGATGTACTGTGGAGACCTCACGCCCCACGTGTTGAGCAATTCGGCGGTACGTCCACCCGGCCTCCCGCATGCCCACTATACGCCCTCGCTCAAAGTCCGTCAACTGCACATACGGTTCACGTCCACGCTGTCGCGGCATGCTACCAGTGTTAAAGACTGCGATGGAGCTCCGTATGCCACGGCAAACTGGCTGACACTGAGGGCGGCGGTGCACAAATGCTGCGCAGCTAGCGCCATTCGACGGCCAACACCGCGGTTCCTGGTGTGTCCGCTGTGCCGTGCGTGTGATCATTGCTTGTACAGCCCTCTCGCAGTGTCCAGAGCAAGTATGGTGTGTCTGACACACCGGTGTCAATGTGTTCTTTTTTCCATTTCCAGGAGTGTATTTCGTTATGACTCATCAGTATATTCTAAAACAATCCATACCACTGAACATGAGTAAATATCTAAGGAACACAGAACTTTCATCTGTTGTTTTCCTTCACACATTGCGTGGTACAACAAAAATGGTTCAAATGGCTCTGAGCACTATGGGACTTAACATCTATGGTCATCAGTCCCCTAGAATTTTGAACTACTTAAACCGAACTAACCTAAGGACATCGCACAACGCCCACTCATCACGAGGCAGAGAAAATCCCCGACCCCGCCGGGAACCGAAGCCAGGAACCCTGGCGCGGGAAGCGAGAACGCTACCGCACGACCACGTGGTACAACAATGTCCTGTTTTGTCTGTCCAATATTTCTTGGAATTAGTTGTCCTTACTTGCGCGTGAGTATTTAATTGCGTCGCACTGTTTTTTGAAGCGTTTGTGCGAAGATTTACATTTTTTAGTATACAGAATATAGTATAACTTGTAGCGATGCTACACTGCACTTCTTGACATGTCGGCAACAAAACAGTAAAAGGTAATCAAGTCTCTAGAACTATACGTACGAAAAGACAGCTTTTTTTCATTCATATGTTTCGCATCTTATTACGATCGGGCACTGCGGCAAGCGGGTCATAGTGTTTATTTGAAGCAGTTAATTCTGGACACGCGTCTTTGTGTAGACGCACATTACAAAAATATAACATTTTTCCAGCTACAACTCGATGGCTGTTCTTCTCTTTTATGACAAAGAGTTTATATACTGAGCATCCGAAACCCAATAATATTACAAAGAGTCGAAGAAGATGAAAGGGAAGCAGTACTTGACAAGGGGATGAAACATATTCAGGCCTATCCTCAATGTTATTCAGTCTGTAGAGTGCGTGCGATATGCCGTGGCCGCTAGATGCGCAGTCGGCTGGGGAAGCATGGCAAGGGTGTCAGTGGTGGGGAGTCGCTCAGAACGCTGTAGGGGAAGTGCCATTCTAAACAGAAGCCTACGCTCACATTACTCCACGCACACACATGGTGATCACACAAAAAGATCTACCATCACCTCTGCTTTCGTTAGTATCTAAAAAGAATTCCGCCGAAAATGCCGCGATTTATTTTCACCTGACTTGTTCACCATTTGTAACTTTCAGAGAAGCGTCATGAGTGGCGAATTTCGAGTACAACCTACACACTTCTCTGGTTGCCATCTTTGCTTCTTTTGCCAAAACACAGCGGAGTTTAAACTATCTTATCTCACTAACACACTGTGGAGACACAATTACGAGAGGATCCTGAAACATTTATTAAGTTTATTATCGGATGAAATGACGAAAAGTAAAGTAAATATTTTAGGAAAAAGCGCATCCTCGTTACAAAAACTTGCTGTATCTTAAAACTAGTTCCAAAACCCATAGCACTTCTTATTTCGCACAGCTATCGATGCCCGTAAAAAATTACATTCTTTCACCGAAAAAGTCTGTAGTTATTGGAATAACACGGTAGATATGGTAAAATACTTTCCTCTTTGCAAGCTAACATTTGCCAAAATCTCATTTCGATCTCTGAAACCGGTTATGAAATATGAGGAATATTGTGGGTGAAACTTCCTGGCAGATTAAAACTGTGCGCCGGACCGAGACTCGAACTCAGGACCTTTGCCTTTCGCGGGCAAGTGCTCTACCATCTGAGCTACCCAAGCACGACTCACGACCTGTCCTCACAGCTTTAATTCCGCCAGCACCTCGTCTCCTACCTTCCAAAGTTCACAGAAGCTCTTCTGCATACCTCCTGGACGAAAGGATATTGCGGAGACATGGCTTAGCCACAGCCTGGGGGATGTTTCCAGAATGAGATTTTCACTCTGCAGCGGAGTGTGCGCTGATATGAAACTTCTTAGCAGATTAAAACTGTGTGCCGGACCGAGACTCGAATTCGGAACGTTTGCCTTTCGCGGGCAAGTGCTCTACCATCTGAGCTACCCAAGGACGACTCACGCCCCATCTTCACAGCAAAGGCCCCGAGTTCGAGTCTCGGTCCGGCACACAGTGTTACTCCGCCAGGAAGTTTCACATCAGCACACACTCCGCTACAGAGTGAAAATCTCATTCTGGAAATATTGTGGATATTTCACTCTGCCTTTATCGCTGGCGCGGCGCGATAGCAAATGAGTGTGCAACATCAGATCAATTTTTCTCGAGATTGGTGACAGATAGATACCTTTACCCAACCTGAAGAAAACTGCAATATGTTAGGTAAATTTCATACGCAACAGCATATTATCTAATATACATTAAACACAAAATCATAGCCACCTCTATTTCTCACTGCACACTTTCCCGAATTTCGCACCTCGCCTTAGCTTCTCGTAAATATCACAATAACTATTGCTTTTAACGAAATGCTGGGAACATCATCATGAACCTGACATATAAGGCTATGAGTAAAGCAAAAATAAAATTTTTTATCTAATAGTTTCCGTAAAATCGTTTGAGAAAAATTGTAGGGCGCGCGCCTGTACTCTGTCGTCGTGGACCGGCCGAAAGGTGGAAAATACTCATCGCCCTCCCATTTCGAAAAAACGAATGAACTCTCCCAGCGGTTTGGACGAAATCTGGTCACTGCTTTTTGGCCACAGTATCCTGCGCGAGTTATACACTGAGCAAGCAGCAGAGGAAACTTAGGAGAGATTTGGAATGGGAATTAAAGTTCAGTAAAAGTAAATAAAAATTTTGAGACTTGCTAATGGTATTGTAATCGCTCAGACACTACAAAGGACTTGAACGAACAGTTGAATGGAATGTCCTGAACCTATAAAAATCGTCAACAGTGTTAACACTGGGTGGTTATAATTAAACTTTCTCTATTTAACACGTTATATCACGGAAACTAATTACCGTATGAGTATCAAACTTGGTAGCATTAATGTCCAGGGTATGGGGTGCATGATTTCCATGCGTCACAGCGCCTCCATCCAGTTCCAACTATGGCTACCAGGTGCCGTGATCAGCCGTCGTGGTTCATAGTCTCACAAACCTGACCAGTCCCAGAGTACTTGTTAATGCGTCAACATAAGCTTGGACAAAAGGAGCGGGGAATTACTGGCGAAGCTCAGTTATACAAAAAAAAAAAAACCGTAATGCTGCAGCTGCACCTAGAGAATATCGCCGGCTGAAAAGATTACGGAAGGGTCCTCTTTCTTCACCTGCTGTGCAGAGCATAATGAAAAAATTCGAGTCAACTAGAGAATTGGCGTCGCTCCGGGAACAGAACGACGACCGGTGGTAGATGAAATCGCTGTTGCTACGGCAGACAACGCTGCGTGGAATTCCCGATCGTCAGGCAGTGCGAGTACAGTGTCGCGACAGTTGAACATCCGGTAGTTCACTGTGTGGAACGTACTTGGAACCATTCTCAAATGGTATCCGTACAAGATCCGTATCGTACAGCAGCTTGCACCACAGGACGCACAACGACGTGTTGACTTTGTTCTCTATTATTTCGCAAGGACTGAAGTTGAGAGGGCTGGCCATGGACCATCCTATGGACAGACGAAGTTCATTTTTCTCTGGCTGGTGAGGTGAACACACAGAACTGCCGAGTCACCTCCAGTCACTGTGCATGAAGTTCCTCTGTACAGGGCTATTACAAATGATTGAAGCGATTTCTTAAATTCACTGTAGCTCCATTCATTGACATATGGTCACGACACACTACAGATACGTAGAAAAACTCATAAAGTTTTGTTCTGCTGAAGCCGCACTTCAGGTTTCTGCCGCCAGAGCGCTCGAGAGCGCAGTGAGACAAAATGGCGAAAGGAGCCGAGAAAGCGTATGTCGTGCTTGAAATGCACTCACATCAGTCAGTCATAACAGTGCAACGACACTTCAGGACGAAGTTCAACAAATATCCACCAACTGCCAACTCCATTCGGCGATGGTATGCGCAGTTTAAAGCTTCTGGATGCCTCTGTAAGGGGAAATCAACGGGTCGGCCTGCAGTGAGCGAAGAAACGGTTGAACGCGTGCGGGCAAGTTTCACGCGTAGCCCGCGGAAGTCGACGAATAAAGCAAGCAGGGAGCTAAACGTACCACAGCCGACGGTTTGGAAAATCTTACGGAAAAGGCTAAAGCAGAAGCCTTACCGTTTACATTTGCTACAAGCGCTGACACCCGATGACAAAGTCAAACGCTTTGAATTTTCGGCGCGATTGCAACAGCTCATGGAAGAGGATGCGTTCAGTGCGAAACTTGTTTTCAGTGATGAAGTAACATTTTTTCTTAATGGTGAAGTGAACAGACACAATGTGCGAATCTGGGCGGTAGAGAATCCTCACGCATTCGTGCAGCAAATTCGCAATTCACCAAAAGTTAACGTGTTTTGTGCAATCTCACGGTTTAAAGTTTACGGCCCCTTTTTTCTTCTGCGAAAAAAACGTTACAGGACACGTGTATCTGGACATGCTGGAAAATTGGCTCATGCCACAACTGGAGACCGACAGCGCCGACATCATCCTTCAACAGGATGGTGCTCCACCGCACTTCCATCATGATGTTCGGCATTTCTTAAACAGGAGATTGGAAAACCGATGGATCGGTCGTGGTGGAGATCATGATCAGCATTTCATGTCATGGCCTCCATTCTCTTCCGACTTAACCCCATGCGATTTCTTTCTGTGGGGTTTTGTGAAAGATTCAGTGTTTAAACCTCCTCTACCAAGAAACGTGCCAGAACTGCGAGCTCGCATCAACGATGCTTTCGAACTCATTGATGGGGACATGCTGCGCCGAGTGTGGGAGGAACTTGATTATCGGCTTGATGTCTGCCGAATCACTAAAGGGGCACATATCGAACGTTTGTGAATGCCTAAAAAAAGCTTTTTGAGTTTATGTATGTGTGTGCAAAGCATTGTGAAAATATCTCAAATAATAAAGTTATTGTAGAGCTGTGAAATCGCTTCAATCATTTGTAATAACCCTGTATATTGAACGAGTCTCTGTATGCTATTGCTTCACAACTATGTTCATCATTCGCCCATTCCTGTTTTGAACAGGTTGGCGCTCGAGGACCAAAGGCATGCTGCGTGACTCGCCAGCGTTACTGCGATATGCTTCACCAGCATTTCATACCCGCCCTATAGGAGAGAGACGCAGTGAACTCAACAGTTTTCATGCAAGACTTGAAGTTCATCTGCTTCTCCGAAGCACATTTGGAAACAATTGAATTATCAACCATCGTTTCCAAATGCTTGGCCGGCATGATCACCTGATCTCACGCCATGGGATTTCTGGTTGTGGGGCTACCAGAAGGGTAGGGTTTACCAGGGGGACATTCGCACATGTACGGATCTGAAGCGCAGCGTACCAAGCGAGGTAGCCAGCATACCTACGGACATGCTTCGTTCTGCTGTGCAGAATGCAATCCTGCGCTTTCAGACTCTTCTGAACACTGATGGACGCCTTATTGAGCCCCTTTTGTAATAATAGTGGTACCAGTATGTAATGGTATGATGTACCGTAGCAGCACATTAAAAGTGTTTCAGACGAATCGATTCTGCATTATTTCTCTCTTCCATGCCCTTGACATTAATCCTACCAACTTTGGTACTCGAACGATAATTAGTTCCCGTGTTATAACGTGTTAAATAGGGAAATTTCAATTATAACTACCCGGTAGAATGTAGCGGAATTAAATCTGGTAGTGATAAGGGAATTAGATTCGAAAGATAAATTTTGATATTTGGCAGCAAAATAGCTGACGATGAAAGAAGTAGAGCTGATACAAAAAGCATGGAAATGGCGAGAAAAGTATATCTAAAAGGAGAAATTTGGTTAAATCTAATATAAAGTTCAGTATAACGAAATGTTATATTGGAGTATTCGTACGGTCTATACTTTGTTCTGAAGTGAAATGTAGACAATAATCAGTTCAGACAAGGAGAGAATAGAACCCTTTGAAATTTGTTGTTACAGAAGCATGCTGAAGATTAGACGGATGGATCGAATAACTATCGAGGATGTAGTGAAGCAAACTGCAGTACAGAAAAATTTATGGTACAACGTGACTAAAAGAAGGGATCAGCTTATAGGACAAATCCCGAGGCATCAAGGAATCGTTAATTTGGTAACGGAAAGAAACAAAAAGCAGGTTCAAATGGACTTGGGTTTCAGGATTTGTCTAGAGATGGTTCAAATGGCTCTAAGCACTATGGGACTTAACATCTGAGTTCATCAGTCCCCTAGAACTTAGAACTACTTAAACCTAACTAACCTAAGGACATCACACACATCAATACCCGAGACAGGATTCGAACCTGCGATTGTAGCGGTCACGCGGTTCCAGACTGAAGCGTCTAGAATCCCTCGGCCACACCGGCCAGCTATGTAGAGATGATGAGGCTTCCACAGAATAGACTAGTGTAGAAAATTGTATCACACCAGTCTTTGCACTGAACACCACCAGAACAACAAGAACATACTTCCACAAGACGAGCTCTGGATGATATATCCTGTATAAACTTTGCCCTGCAGAATGAAATCATCACTAGTCGAGTAAACATGCGTACATCAAATAAGCTTCAAGGATGCTTTGTCTACAGACTTACACTTGCACATATGGGAAACTAGTAGGTCTGTGCATGAAATCTATAATTTCTCAACTTGCAGAGAAGACATGATTCGTCTCAAGGCATTAATAACAGCAATTTTCGACAAGTGATGGCAGATTACACTTCAATTAAAGTGCGTCCCAGGCTGCTTTGTAATCAAAACTCAAGAAGGGGAGACATTAGGGTACAATGTACTGTGTACGATATGATCGTTAGCGATATTACAAGTTCAGATTGGGAATGAATGACGAAAGATATTCTCATCAAAGGTTCAATTCATGCATTTGCTTACGCGATTATAGAGAAACCCGAGAAACCCAAATCTGCGTGGCCACTCAGAAATTCGCACTGCCACGCACCGAATGCCACCTCGCTTGCCGACTCACCCGTGACGAGAATGGGCCTCTCTTGACCTGCGGTCCTCACAGGTTTCCCCCGAATCTTTTTCTGACGCTTTCAACATTACCTCGCATACCTCTCATCTCTGTGCTCAGTACTCGTTGATAATTTCATTCCAACTCCTCCAATGGGTGAACAGTCTCGCTTCGTTTCTGCGGTTATAAATTGTTGCCACCACCCATGAAGTACACATATCTGATCACTTTTCCGACTCTAGAAATGACTTGTCTCCTGTCTGTCAATGGCTCAACATTGCAGATTACTCAGCAAAGTATGCATGTGCAAACGCCATCCGACCAGCTGGTTATTACATGAGTCTTTTCTCACAGTCTGGACACAGAGCGCCTTACTTCATTCATACACACGATTGCCGTTTTTGTGGTCTTCATTCCGAAGAGCGGTTTGATGCAGCTCTCCGCGTTGCTCTACCCCGTACAGTCCTTTACACCCGTGCATCTGTAAACTAGATCAATTTGAAACTACTGTATTAATCCTTTGGTCTCCCTCTATCTTCTGTATCCCACATCCCCCCCCCCCCCGTCCCAACCCCGCCCGCACACTTCTCTCCAGTACCAACCTGATGATTATATCATGCCTCAACACGTATCCAGTAAACTGATGCCTTCCTTGAGGAAAGTCGTGCCATAAATTTATTTTTTACACAGTTTGGTTAAGTTTCTTCTAATTAGTTATTCTGATCTAAACATCAAATCAACTGCGTTCCTCTGTAGCACCACATGTCAAATACTTCTATTCACTTCCTGTCACAACTGTTCATCATCCACGTTTCATTTACGTTCAAGGCTTCATTATAGACAAATATCCTCACAAAAGGCTTCCTAAAACTTAAGTTCACATCAGATCTTGGCAAACATCTCTCTTTCAGAAATTCTTTTCGTGATACCTTGTCTACATTTTATATCCTTTACACTTCCGCCATTATCAGCTATTGCTGCCCAATTAATAGAACTCATGTAGTCTTTCAACGTCTCATTTTCTAATCTAATTCTTTCAGCATCGTCTGGCTGAATTCGGTTGCATTCCATTATCCTAGTTTTACTGTTGTTGATATTCATCAGATAACCTCTTTTCAAGGCTGTTCATTCCAATTAACTGCTCTTCCAAGTTCTTTAGTGAACTACAATGTCATTAGCAAACCCCAAGGTTTTATTTCGTCTCCCAGAACTTTAATTCCCTTTCCAATTGTGTTCTTGATTACCTTCACAGAACGCTCAGTCTACAGACTGAACTCCGTCTCACTTTCTTCTCAATCACTGTTTCCCTTTCATATATTTCAACTCCTAAAACTGCAATGTAGTTTCTGCACAAGTTGTAAAAAACCCTTCACTACCTTCATTTTATCGTTGTTATCTTCAAAATTTTAAGAAACTTATTCCAGTTAACATTGTCAAAATCTTCTTGTAAATCTAGAAATATTATAAACGTAAGTTTGTCTTGTCTATCATCTAAAATGAATCATATGGCTGTACTGTCTCGCGCGTTTCCTCATTTCTGCGAAACCCAAAGCGATCTTCACAGAGGTCGGTATCTACTAGTTTTCTCACTTTTCTATAAATAATTCATGACAATGTTTTGCAATCGTAAAGTGTTATATTGATAGTTTGTCAATATTCACACTTTCAGAGCCTGCCTTCCTTGAAACTGGAATTACTACGGTCTTCCTGAAGTCGGAGGGTATTTCAACTGTCTCCTATATCTCGCACGCCTGGTGGAAAAGTTCTGCCATGGATGGATCTACCAAGAATCTCATTTGTTTTGAGGGGATGTGGTCTACTCCAGCGGTCTTATTTCGACTTAGGTGTTTGAATGCTCTGTTCAGTTCTTTTGACAATATCATGATCCCCACCTCATCTTATTCTATTTCTATTATACGTGGCTATTCAAAAAGTTGGAGCAGATTTAAAAAATTTATCCCTTCCGAACTACAAAAGACAGAAACATAATTCCAACGTTCCTGGAAAGAGAAAAGTTCAAATGTTTATGCATTCAATGTGAGCACCATGTGCTACACGACAAATACTAAAACGGCCGCTCATTTTCTCCCACACACGAAGTAGCTCGTCTCTCGTTATCGAATTCACAATGCGATGTCGCAGACTTTCAAGAGTGTCAAGCGTAGGGGGGATATAAACACCGTCTTTTGCGTAACACCACACATAAAAGTCTCAAGGTGTGAGGTCTGGAGACATGAGAGGCCATTCTTCCAATCCAACGTCCTGGAATGGTGTCATTCAGGTAACGTCGGACGTGCTTAGAGAAACGAGACGGGGACCATCTTGCATGAAGGTTAAGTCATCTGAATCATCTTCGAGTTGAGGAGGAATCCAGTTTTGAAGCATGTCTAGATAGGTTAGTCCTGTCACAGTTTTCTCCACCAAGAAGCAAGCAACAGCGCCACTGCGGCGGTTAGTCTTACGTCTACCAGAACTGTTCAAATATTAAACTGTTGTCTGTTCAGGAGCACAGGAATCACGTTGCTACCTTTTGTAATTTGGGAGATAAAAAATTTCTGAACTGAGTTCCTTGTTTTTGAATAGCCCTCTATTACCCTCAAGTTCACTTCGGTTCTATGGCCACTCTATACATTCCCTTCGCTTTTCAGATTTCCTTTCTTTGCTTAGTATGTCTTGCCATATGCCCTCTTGATATTCATACAGCTGCTTCTCGCTTTTGTAATGCTCCTGTAGGTGACACCTACCTTTTCGCTAGTAACACAAGCTTCTATATCATTACATTTCTCGTGTGGCTATTTCTGCATTGTCGTTGCTTCAATTTGTAGATGCCTGTATTCCCTTTTGCCTGTCTCATATGCTGATTTTTTTTCAGTTTGTCCTTTGCATTCATTACCTCGTGCCTTGTCCAATAATTTGCACTGCGCTTCGTGTTTTTGCCGATTTAATCTTCTGCTGCCTGCAGTATTTTATCTCTGTCTACTGTTATGTTTCTTACCTCTCTCAAACTCTCAACAGCCTCAGGTTCTTCAATTTATGCAAGTCCACTCTCCTTAATTTCCTACCTGTCTGCATTTTTTTACTTCTGCTAATAACTTAAGGTCAGAATCCACATCTGCCCCTGGAAGTGTTTCGCACTTCAAAAGATTTCGGTATCTGTGCCTTGCCATTATGCAATATAAGTATTTAAAACCTCTCTGTGTCTCCAAGTCCCTCCTAGGTACACAATCTCCTCTCACGACTTTTAAATCGAGTATTAGCGATGATTAAATTATGCTCTGTGCATAATCCTATAAGGCAGCTGCCTCTTTGATTTCTATTCTCCGCGTTCTCCTACTAGTTTTCCTTTTCCATTTCCTACTACAGATTTCCAGTGCATCGTCATAATTAAATTTTTGTCTGCTTTAACTATCTGAATAATTTCTTTCATCTCATCATACATTCTATCAATCTCTTCATCATCTGCGGAGCTAGTTGGCATATAAACTTGTATAACTCTGGCGGGTGTGGCTTAGTGTCTAAGCTAGGATAATGCGTTGACTATCTGTTCTTAATAGCTTACCCGCATTCCTATTTTCTCATTCATTATTAGACCTACTCCTGCATTACCCTCATTTGATTTTGTCATTGTAACCCCTTACTCATCTGACCAGAAGTCGTATCCTTCCTACCACAGCAGTTCACTAATTCCCACTATATCTAACCTCAACCTATCCAATTCTCCTTTTTAAATTCTCCAACCTACTTACTCGATTAATGAATCCAACATTCCAAGCTGCAACCTGTGGGATCCTACTTTTATTTTTCCTGGTGACGACACCCTTGCACCAGAGATCGCAGTGGGGGACTATTTTTACCTCCTGAATGCTATCACTATTTAACCACACGAGTTTTATACTCTCTTTCAATATAACGGCTGTAGTTTCACTTTGCTTTCAGCAGTACGCAGTACCAGTATTGCAAGGCCATGTTGGCTGATGTTCCAACGCCTTATCAATAGTTGCCCCTCCAACTAAACTACTGGAACGTTTGCCGCCATTTTTTAGGAAAGATAGACTTGTCTGGTCCCTCGATAGAAACCCCTCCCCTGTGGTTGCACCTATCTGTATCGTCGCAGTACGTAACCCACTCGACCTCGGCAAAATCCACGGTTCATGCAGAGATGACATAGTCTCTACTAATGACACAAAGATTGTAGAGTCACCGGTTTGCATATGATGACTTGTGTAGGACTGACATAGTACTAGCATAATTCACATCATTGTTAACTGCTTTAATTTTAGCCAATTAATATTTTTTTATTTCTTTACCTAACTGAAAATCGACGAGTATATACGAGGAGCGTTTAATAAGTAATACAACACTTAATTTTTGGCCAATTTCGGTTGAAGAAATTCAGGATTTCTTCTGGGGCATCGCTAAATATTCCCGCTTCAGCCTCTCCAGTTTCATGAACTCCCGATTGGTGGGGGCGCCTCACGAAGCCTTCAAAATGACGTCTGCAAAGGAAGTGTCTTCAGCCAGAGAGGTGTCATTGAGTTTCTTTTTGCGGAAAAGCAAAGTATCGCAGACATTCATAGGCGCTTGCAGAATGTCTGAGGCAACCTGGCAGTGAACAAAAGCGCGGTGAGTCGTTGGGCGAGGCGTCTGTCATCATTGCAACAAGGTCGTGCAGGTCTGTTCGATCTCCCGCGTGTCGGCCGTTCACATACGGCTGTGACTCCGGCAGTGTCAGAACGTGTGGACACTCTCATTCGAGGTGATGGAGGAATCACAATTAAACAGCTCGCTTCTCAACCGGAGTGTCACTGTTGTTAGTGCTGAGACACTCGTCCACCAGTTGGGGGTACTCAAAGGTGTGTCCCGCTGGGTTCCTAGGATAATTTAAGAATCAACTTCAGCGTGTTCGGCTTCACAAAAAATGCAAACAACCTTGTCCTTCTCCATGACAACACATGGCCGCAGACAAGTCTCAGTACCTGAAAGGAGTTCACAAAAATTTATTGCACTGTTCTTCCTCATCCACCCTTTACCCCGTTCTCGCACGATCCTACTTACATCTGTTTGGCCCGAAGAGGGACGCACTCCGTGGAACACAGTACGTGGATGATGGGGAATTATGGATGCAACAGTAAAAAATGGTTAAAATGGCTCTGAGCACTATGGGACTTAACATCTGAGGTCATCAGTACCCTAGAACTTAGAACTACTGCGTGGGGGCTTAATTATATAAATATGAAATGCAAATACTTTTAATTTTTAGTAGTTGTCTGTCCGATTACGAAGTCTCGTAAACGGTTGGCCCTGACTAGTTTTAGTACGCAATCTGACTGCATAGAATAGCAACAAAGAATGAAAGAAAATTTCCGTTAACACAATTAATTAACTAAGTCCCCAGCAACTATAAAACGTACGAAACCAAAGCACAAGTGTAACTGTTCTGTGTGTGGAAGTGTGATTCAACGTACACATCTGGCACGGTTCTTCTTCAATAAGACAAGAAATTTTAAATACCATTTATACTGAAGTAATTAATAAAAATAGAATACTATAATTGCGCAAGAAAACAAGAATTACACTCTAATAGAAGAACACAAGCCAGATGCTTTGTTGACTGAACCTGTAATGACGCATTATTTAAGACATTGAAATAATAAAAAGAAAAGGGAATTTTTTTACCTTCATATATATTGACGAAAAGCACTCTGATCATTACAATATCTCCATTCGAACAACATCTTCTGTCTAGCCCATCAAACAACTGCATAAAATATGGAACAAGCGCTCCCTACTACAACATCCCAACACCGACTCACTACCACCACATCTCGATAAGCACTCTCTACTGCCACATCTCGATAAGCACTGCCAGTGGAGGCGGCGGAATAAAACTCTTTGGCGCAATCTCTGGCGCTGTGGCTCAGTGTAGCCACCTTTCACTACGTAAACTCAACTAACCTAAGGACATCACACACATCGATTCCCGAGGCAGCATTCGAACCTGCGACCGTAGCAGTCGCGTGGTTCCAGACTGAAGCACCTAGAACCGCTCGGCCACGCCGGCCGGCAGATGCAAAAATACTGTACTTTGGCTCCTAGGTCGACAAGTAGAGCGGCATCATTCGGGTAATGTGTCGTAAAGCCTTCACCATTGAACGGAGATTATATTGAAAAACGCGATTTTGTAGCGAAAAGAGTGGAGGGTAATATATACTGGAATCCTGAATCAAACCAAGCTGCTTTCGAGAAAAAATGTGTTGCCTTACTTAAGGGGAGGTTTACTATCTTTGGCCCGGAAAAAGCATGTTCTTTGAGAATTTTTGTCTCGGAATATGTTACAGATATCATTCTCAAATTTGGTCAAAATGTTTACTGATATTGCCTCTACAACTTGGAATTTTTTCGACCGGTTATGTCCAAGAGCGAAGGTAAAAGTGCCGTCGGAACGAAACAAAATTTCGATGTAGACCTCCACGCGCGGTAAGTCACAGGTCAGACTGCTCGTCTGAAATCAAAATTGAGTTGACTTTAGCGAAGTATATAAGATTCTTTAGGAGTTGTACCTCGCTTAAGTTATTTGGACCATGAGAAACAAATTGGCGGCCATTTGAAAAAAGTTAGGATTTTTTCATCCATTTTTCGACCAAGTAAAAATATTTATAGTTGATGGAGTGAAATAAAAATGGTACAACTCCTAGACAATTTAGTTAGATTCCTCAGAAACAAAGAATCATGTCAATCGGTTCAGTAGATTTCAAGTTACCGCACCGCGCGATAAAAAGAAAGTCATTTCGAGATAAACGCGTTAGAAGTTTTGACTACATATAAATGCAATATTATGCAACTTACGTTCAATCTGCTATTCCGGGTCCATAAACAAGTCCTTCCTCTTCGTCACAGAGGGCGTTTTGCTCGATCTGGGCCATCCTGCGCTGCTCCAGAGCCGCTCGTATGGCCGGTGACAAGAGGTTTTCTGCCGCTTGAATCCGGTGGTCGTCCGAATGCTTGACGAACTGCGTAGAATAGAGTCCCAGGGTGACGTCCATCGTTGTCATGGTCTTCAGAATTACTGAATACCCTTCGTTGAAGCTGCTTCGACCGCAGCAGTGACCGATGCAGTCCACTGCAGCCGTGGCTCTCGTAACACTGGACACAGTCCGAAAAAAGAAGAAGACAGATGAGTCTGTAGTTCTTGTGGTGTCGTAGTGAATTTAATTTTACATATGGCATAAATACACAAATTCTTGGCCTACACCACCTTTTAGATGAACACTTGTAATGATCTCAGAGCCGGCCGCGGTGGCCGAGCTGTTCTAGACGCGGCAGTCTGGAACCGAGAGACTGCTATGGTCGCAGGTTCGAATCCTGCCTCGGTCATGGATGTGTGTAATGTCCTTAGGTTAGTTAGGTTTAAGTAGTTTACGTTTTAGGGGACTGATGACCTCAGATGTTAAGTCCCATAGTGCTCAGAGCCATTCGAACCATTTTGAATGATCCCAGAATGAGATTTTGACTCTGTAGCGGAGTGTTCGCTGATATGAAACTTCCTGGCAGATTAAAACTGTGTGCCGGTCTGAGACTCGAACTCGGGACCTTTGTCTTTTGCGGGCAAGTGCTCTATGAGAACGGATCGTGAGTCGTGTTTGGGTAGCTCAGTTGGTAGAGCACTTGCCCAAAAAAGGCAAAGGTCCCGAATTCGGGTCTCGGTCTGGCACACAGTTTTAATCTGCCAGGAAGTTTCATATCAGTGCACACTCCGCTGAGGGGGAAAATCTCAGTCTGGAAACATCCCCAAGCTGTGGGTAAGCCATGTCTCCGCAGTATCCTTTCTTCCAGGAGTGCTACTTCTGCAAGGTTCGCAGAAGAACTTCTGTGAGGTTTGGAAGGTAGGAGACGAGGTACTGACGGAGTTAAAGCTGTGAGGACGGGTCGTGAGCCGTGCTTGGGTAGCTCAGTTGGGCATTTGACCGCGAAATGCAGAGGTCGGAAGTTCGAGTCTCGGTCCGACACACAGTTTTAATCTACAAGGAAGTTTCACTAGTAATGATAATCTATAATTCGAATGGTCAATGTGTTTGTATATTACGTCGTGTGTGTATGTTGTGTGTCCTTGTGTGTGTGTGAGAGAGAGAGAGAGGGAAAGACAGAGACTTCAAAATTTGATTTCTGTGACTGTACTTTTGGTTTAGTGCAATGCGTCTTCTTGCAGGAAATTTCTCCAGGGCCAGTACGATCTCAGGGACTTCCAAACATGGCAGCTGCTCCTCCAGAGTTACGTGAATTTTTCGCCAAACTGAACAATACACCTTTCCTGGAAACGGAAGACATAGCAGAAGCCGTTGTCTACATGCTGTCGCAGGACCCTCGCGTTCAGGTGAGTTACATGCAGTACCGAATCGGTAGAGCGCAAATGTGTATTCATACGTTGTGGATTGGTAGCATTACTCTAAAAATAGTCCATTGCACGTATCGTTTCCTACTGATCTTGGAAATAAGACGATTATATGGTGACTACCTGGTATTAAGTAAGCTAATAGTTTAAAAGCAGGGACTTCTATGGTTTTGCATAGAAACTGTCATGTGTTTATGGTGCGGGGTAACGAAGCGCTATGCGTGAGTTGTTTGTAGCGGCTTCAGGCAGTCCGCATCACGTACTTACCAGTAGACCTATCACTTAGCTTCGGCTTCCCTTAAGCAACGGACTGAGTCGGCAGCAGATTCCAGAAACCAAACATATTAACACTCGGAAACTCTAAAGAGTAGCCACGAGGCACTGTGTGGACGTAATATTAACTGAAGGCAGCTGAGAGGCAGGGTTCATCAAATAAGTGGACGCCACATACATCTACATCTACATAAATATTATCTGGGTTGCTACAGATTCATGATAAAATTAACAACAAAAGTGTGGTGTTTGAATAAACACATATTCACTCTGAAAATATGTAGGTCAGACTAACGAAGTCATTGTCCGCATCTCGTGGTCGTGCGGTAGCGTTCTCGCTTCCCACGCCCGGGTTCCCGGGTTCGATTCCCGGCGGGGTCAGGGATTTTCTCTGCCTCGTGATGACTGGGTGTTGTGTGATTTCCTTAGGATAGTTAGGTTTAAGTAGTTCTAAGTTCTAGGGGACTGATGACCATAGATGTTAAGTCCCATAGTGCTCAGAGCCATTTTTTAACGAAGTCATTGTCAGCCAGTAAGTTGAAGAACAGTTGCCACAACAAGAACAAAATTCTGTCACCTACATCTATATCTACATAAATATTATCTGCGTTCCTACACATTCATGATAAAATTAACAACAAAAGTATGATTTTTGAATAAATACATATTCACACTGAAAATATGTAGGTCAGACTAACCAAGTCATTGTCAGCCAGTTACTTGAAGAGCAGCTCCCACAACAAGAACATAATACTGTTCGACAAGTCTTGTGTTTTGTTCGCCGTCGCCGTATTGGTCTCATACCTTGGGTGCTTGTTGAGACGGGAAATTGGGATGGTAGTTGAGGCCTCTGATTTAACTGTTGTGACTTGTTTCTGTTGATCATCTTGTTTCTCTGTGTGACATGTTTACTCTACGCAACACAGTGTCTGGAGCTAGCTGCGAAAGGCGGCACAGAGATGATACAGCTGATTCCGTGAAGCGAATTTCAAACTGCCCATTACAGGATGGCGAGTAAATGCACCTAGTACGGAATCACACAGCTGTTGCTGTCACAATGATAAAGACTGTTTGCTCATCACCCAGTTACATTATTGAGCAGCGTTTGGTTTTCTTGACGTTTCAAATATACGCCGCCTGATAAAAAGTATCAGAACTCCTATTAATAGACATTAATACGTAGTGTGCCCGTCGTTCTGCTTTATGAGGCCTGGAACTCTGCTAGGGACACATTCAGTGAGTTGTCTGAATGTGTGTGAAGTAAGGACAGCCCTGTCTTCCTCAAGAGCCGAAATTGGAGAAGCTACTGACGTAGGCCTCAGGGGTCTGAAGCGAAGTCGATGTCCTGAGCCATCGCAAAGTTTTTCCACTGGGTTCAGACAGGGACTCTGGAACGGCCACTCCATTGGGGGAATATATTTGCCCACAAATCACTGCCTCTTACAAATCCTATTTCATGACAGTGTGTTGTCGGGCTGATGCAGACAATCATAATCTCCGAACTGTTCATTTACTGTTGTCGGTACACAATGCTGTAAACTGCGTTGATATCCTTCCACATTTAGCTTTTTCTTGAACGCAATTAGGGGACAACACAGTAACCAGGAAAAACACCCCTACACTGTAACACTGCCTCGTCCATACGTCCACTACACGTGATAGCAGGCACATGATACGCCCGCTAAACCCGCTGAGCGGAACAGGTAATAGGATTGTGGAAAGGGCCAAGGGTTGAGATCAGTTTCTGCTTCTAATTGTCATTTATTGTAATTTAATAACCTTTACAACCAGAACGGCACATAGCCAAATCTTTACCGAATGCAGCTCTTTCACGGCTGAAGGCCTCCAACAAGAAATCTTAACAAGATAAAAATCCAATTAAGATAGCAATAAAATAATTCAAAAAACAGCATACGCAAATTTTAGAATATATTTCCATAGACCTGTAAAGGCAGAAGACCAACAAGAAATCTTGAAAAAATCAAGATTCAATTAAGATAGCAATAAAATAATTTAAAACCCAAAAAGTAACATATGCAAAGAGCAACACAAATGGCTGAGGGTAACAATTAAATATCAAAACTTCAAAATATATTACCACAGACTCTTAAAGGCAGAAGGCCAGCGTGTTTAATAACAAGAAATCTTAAAATCCAATTAAGATGGCAATAACATAATTGAAAGAAGCAACATATGCAAGGTGCAATACTAATGGCTGAAAGCCACAATTAAACTTCAAAATTTTTAAAATATATGACCATAATCTTTAAAGGCAGAAGGCTGCAGTTTTTAAGCTTGAAAGATAAATTTAAAAATTAATTTTGTAAAATATTTAGAAAACAAAACAAATAACCATAACCCTAAAAAATAAAATAGCTAACAACAGATAATTAAACACCGGTAGCACTCAGAAAGCCTCCTGGGAGGTCGGTCTGCCCTCGTTCACTTAGGTGAGACAGGTGGTGAGCCCAGCTATACTTGATCCGTCGGAACCCAACCAGGGGACAGCCGTGGACAGACCGACACAACGACTTGCTTCCCGTCAATCAGTACTTGAGAACTCAAACCGGCAGTGTTACAAACGTGATAATCCACAATGGAGTACGTATTAGCTGTCAAAATTACACACCATGTTGGGCAGCGATAACAGGTGAGGAAAGGACACTGCCTGAAATTACGTTAGTGGCCAGGGCTGGTAACCGGAACACTAACGGCCACTAGGCAGAAAATTCCGCTGGTACACTTGAATTTGAAACACGATAGTAGTTAACTTCGCTCAAAAGAACACTGCCTGAATTTACGTCAGTGCCCAGGGCAAGTAACCAGAACACTAACGGCCACAAGACAGAAAATTCCACTGGTGCACTCAAATCGTAGTCGACCAAAATAGCCAATTGCACCGCACAGCGGCTAAATCTCAGCAGTAGAACCACTCGCTCACCGGAAAACCTCCCCAACAGCAAACCACCGAAGCGAACCATCACCCCATGAATGGACGTGACTTGGGCAGTTGAAACCACTACTCAATTTTGACGTGCTGGGTCGGCGAACCACGAAGCTCGTAGCGATCGGACAGCTCCACACACGCTCCGACACTGCGCAGGGGCTGACAGCGGCCGCAGCCGACAGCACCGCGCGGAGATAACTTCCCTCGTCCGCAACAGCCGACCGATTACTCCACATCCCCTTGCCGGAAACTATTTGCACCAAACCAAAGATGGTACACGGCGTAAATATCGATACACATCACTGCTGCCACATGTAGAAGGAAGAAGAACCAAACCAAGGAAGAAACCAAACACAGATAGACAGTGAAGTTCACGAAAAAGCATAGTCGGGAGAGAGCACGGCTCAGTAAAGTCCACCATACATTCGCCAAACCAAAACCCTTCCATTGGATTGCCATACTGTATATCGTGATTCATCACAACAAATTACTCGTTTGCAGTTATGCACTGTCCAATGTGGCCGCTGTTATACCTTCTCACGCGTCGGCTAGTGTTGACTATTGTATTGAACTGACTGCTTTATGAGAAGCTGCTCGACCATTTTATCCTTCTTCTACCTCACTAAGCACAGGCATTGTAGTAGCTGAACTTCCTGTAGCACTTAGGCACTCACGAGTCATTCCTTCCGCTGACTTAGTTCAATTTTATACAACCACCCTCCGCAATGCTCCACGATCGCTGACCGTCAGTAGATCAGGTCCGCCTCGTCTTGATTTACTTGTGGTTTACACCACCATTGGACCAGGGCAGCATTAGAAGGATTGAAGTGTTTCTGATGAATTTCTTACTCAGATGATATCCAGTGATTAGCCAAGGTTCGAAGTCTCGGAGCTCTCGTGAACGACCCATTGTCCTGTTACTGCTTCTCCACTGACAACACAGTACTCCCACCCTCCCTTTATACATTCCATATTGGTGTCCGGATACTTTGATCAGATAGTGTAAGCTTTGCAGAATAGACATTAGATAGTATTTAGTGGTTAAGCAACTACTGGACTAGCTGTTCTGACGGCCACCGTGGCAGTCAGCACCGACACAAACAAGGAATGAGAGATATCCATCTTTTTGATTTGCAGCTCCTTGTATTGGCCGTGTTGGCAGATAAAATTTTTTTGGATTTGAGGTCCGCCAGTTATACAAAACACCAAATGGTGTTGATGAGAATTTTTTTTTCTTTTTTTTTTTTGCTGAAAGTTAACCTATCTTCTAGAGTGTAATTTAGTTTTTCGCGATGTTTTCGCGCCTATTTTCGTGTTTACTTACGTTTTCGTGTGGCAAGCACTTCCATTCTCCGCATCATGCTGAGATGTTGTGATGCATACGTAGCTATTTCCACAAATAACGTAGTAAAACGCTTTTCACTACACCAGAACACAGTGTGATTGTGGTTTGTTATGTGTCCCAGCCGCGTCAGTGTTCATTTGTTCACCAGAGAGTTCGGCGCCAAATTTGAATTTTATATCCATTTTATCTTTTGTGTGTGTGTGTGTGTGTGTGTGTGTGTGTGTGCGCGCAGACACACACGAAAAATAAATACACTAAAATCTGCAAAGACGCAACATTTACACACAAATAGGAACACCATATAATACACTCCTGGAAATGGAAAAAAGAACACATTGACACCGGTGTGTCAGACCCGCCATACTTGCTCCGGACACTGCGAGAGGGCTGTACAAGCAATGATCACACGCACGGCACAGCGGACACACCAGGAACCGCGGTGTTGGCCGTCGAATGGCGCTAGCTGCGCAGCATTTGTGCACCGCCGCCCTCAGTGTCAGCCAGTTTGCCGTGGCATACGGAGCTCCATCGCAGTCTTTAACACTGGTAGCATGCCGCGACAGCGTGGACGTGAACCGTATGTGCAGTTGACGGACTTTGAGCGAGGGCATATAATGGGCATGCGGGAGGCCGGGTGGACGTACCGCCGAATTGCTCAACACGTGGGGCGTGAGGCCTCCACAGTACATCGATGTTGTCGCCAGTGGTCGGCGGAAGGTGCACGTGCCCGTCGACCTGGGACCGGACCGCAGCGACGCACGGATGCACGCCAAGACCGTAGGATCCTACGCAGTGCCGTAGGGGACCGCACCGCCACTTCCCAGCAAATTAGGGACACTGTTGCTCCTGGGGTATCGGCGAGGACCATTCGCAACCGTCTCCACGAAGCTGGGCTACGGTCCCGCACACCGTAAGGCCGTCTTCCGCTCACGCCCCAACATCGTGCAGCCCGCCTCCAGTGGTGTCGCGACAGGCGTGAATGGAGGGACGAATGGAGACGTGTCGTCTTCAGCGATGAGAGTCGCTTCTGCCTTGGTGCCAATGATGGTCGTATGCGTGTTTGGCGCCGTGCAGGTGAGCGCCACAATCAGGACTGCATACGACCGAGGCACACAGGGCCAACACCCGGCATCATGGTGTGGGGAGCGATCTCCTACACTGGCCGTACACCACTGGTGATCGTCGAGGGGACACTGAATAGTGCACGGTACATCCAAACCGTCATCGAACCCATCGTTCTACCATTCCTAGACCGGCAAGGGAACTTGCTGTTCCAACAGGACAATGCACGTCTGCATGTATCCCGTGCCACCCAACGTGCTCTAGAAGGTGTAAGTCAACTACCCTGGCCAGCAAGATCTCCGGATCTGTCCCCCATTGAGCATGTTTGGGACTGGATGAAGCGTTGTCTCACGCGGTCTGCACGTCCAGCACGAACGCTGGTCCAACTGAGGCGCCAGGTGGAAATGGCATGGCAAGCCGTTCCACAGGACTACATCCAGCATCTCTACGATCGTCTCCATGGGAGAATAGCAGCCTGCATTGCTGCGAAAGGTGGATATACACTGTACTAGTGCCGACATTGTGCATGCTCTGTTGCCTGTGTCTATGTGCCTTTGGTTCTGTCAGTGTGATCATGTGATGTATCTGACCCCAGGAATGTGTCAATAAAGTTTCCCCTTCCTGGGACAATGAATTCACGGTGTTCTTATTTCAATTTCCAGGAGTGTAGACAACACACACAGCTAAGAAGCATACAGAAAACACACACACAGATGCGCACATACACACACACCCACACACACACACAAAGATAAAATGCAAACAAAATTTAAATTTGGCGCCGAACTCTCTGGTGAACAAATGAACACTGACGGGGCTGGGACACATAACAAACCACAATCACACTGTGTTCTGGTGTAATGAAAAGCGTTTTACTACGTTATTTGTGGAAATAGCTACGTATGCATCACAACATCTCAGCATGATGCGGGGAATGGAAGTGCGTGCCACACGAAAACGTAAGTAAACACGAAAATAGGCGCGAAAACATCGCTAAAAACTAAATTACACTCTAGAAGATAGGTTAACTCTCAACAAAAAAAACTTTCTCATCAACATAATTTGGTTGCAGATGACAAGCTACCTGTAATAATTAACACAAAAGTGGTCCAGAAAATTCATGCTCACCAAATGTAAAGGTATTTACAATAACAAACGACCTGTTGTTTGAACTAAAAATGCACATAATTTTATAATCATGTAACAAAAATGTTCACATTATACAATAAATAAAGACGAAAACTCACTGATGATGGCACAGTGATGCCGAAACATGTTTGGGTACTGAGAAAAAGGGTGTTTTGCATAACTAGCGGACCTCAAATCCAAAAAAAGGAATGAGAGAACTTGCGATGGCAGGTGCCAGGAATCCAAAAATAACGTGTACATTAAACTTTCAAATTATTACAGTACTTTATTGCTAAAAAAATTATAAATATAACCTAACTTGAGGTGCTGCTTGTGCCTCCTACAAGCAATTACTGTTCACTATAACTCCTCCCAAAACCCAGGCTATGTATCGTCTTTCTTATACTCAGTAGTGATGTTCTCGAAGTCTGGGATCTAACTGGGGGCCCACCAGTGATGGGCGAATGGGTAAACCAGCGTTGAGAGTGGGCGCTGAACTCTGTCTTACTGGAGGTGTGGCGCTGTCCGCTCTTTCCATTGGCTGGCGTGTCGGCGCGTCCTTGATGACGTTTCGTAGCGCTGGGTTGGTCGATGTGCAGTCGATGTTTTAAAGCCGCACACTAGTTGGAGCTTCCTACAGTTCTCACTTACTACACGCTACATATCTGAAAGGATGGTTCAGTCAGACAACCTACGAATGTTAACAGACAGGTCATGTGACGAGAGTTGCAGGTCGAAACTTTACTATCAGATTCTGTTCTTAGTTTCGACCTGCATATGCACGCATCTGAAGGTCCAGTTCCTAACAGCTCAAACTGCACAAACACGTCTCTCAAATAGAATCATAAAAATTTTTCTCGGTAGTCGATTGGATTAAAACTCACTGGGGTGAAATACAAGTCCACCCCTTTATAGAGTACACGAGTCGCTTTGGAGCGCTATAGATGATGTAGAATTGTGACGAGGTGGTGGTGTGACCTTCCACGTTGGAGTAAGTTATGGCAGTGAAGTGGTGTGTATGTACCAGTCAGCTGTATAGAATGAGCGCAGTAAGATGGGTCGACGTGAAGAAGTCAGAATGGCAGAAATGAGCCACCGTATATGGACGAGCCGAGGACCACACCCAGGACGAACTTACCCGAGTCGTTGGTGTATCAGTGAGGACTGTCTAACGTATACACGAGGAATGGTACCACCAGCAACCTTATAACAAGGAGTTTGAGCAGCAGTCGTAAAAAATTCTAAACAGCAGGGATCAAGTACCAGTGTCACGTCTTATCAATAACAATCAGTTTCAAACTCGACAGGAATTTCTACCGAGTGAGTACAGCTCCACTTACATTTTCGAGCCAACATTGGGAATCGACTTGCGTGTAATATACACTCATGTTCACAAAAAATAGAACACCTTGAACGACTAGAGATATGTCGTACGTATTCACAGGACATATACATTGGTATGTTCTCCAGTAATGATTGACATTTTAGCCACCTCATTTCAGCATGCCTAGTAGGCACAAGGTCCACCAGGGACACTGATAAGTTGTTCCATGCGTGATGGCATCGACGCGAATAAGGCGCGAATGGCGCCATGTGGTATAGCCATCCATGCTGCACTCACTTGGTTCCAAAGTTCGTCTGTGATGGTTGGCATTGGATAACAGAGCTTCACACGTCATTTCGCCCTATCCCACACACATTCGACTGGTGACAAGTGTGGCGATTGGGCGGGGCCAGAGCAAAAGGCTGACATCCTGTGACACCAAGAAGGCACGTGTTCGCGCAGCAACATGTGATCGTGGATTGTCTTACTGAAAAATTGTATCTTAGTTGTTGTGCAGAAAGCGTACGGCTGCGGGTCGACGTATGTCATTCACTTAGGTCACACGGGTGACAGTGCCCTGAACTCGCACCAGTTGTGGTTTGTGATTTTACCCGATAGCACCCCACACCATAAGGCCTTGGGTTGGCGCTGTAAGACTTGTGCGAACGCGGTCACTGTGATGCCGCTCCCCCTGTCTGCTGCGAACCAAAATGCGGCCAACATTTTCAAACAAACACAACCTGGGTTCGTCTGAAAACACTGTGATGCAATTCCGGTACCAGTGACGTCTTTCCACACACCACTGCCGTCTAGTACGTTTCTGCACATTAGTCAGAGATAGACCGAGGACGACGCGCACTTAACCCTTGCCGTAACAAACGGTAACGCTTTGTCATCGCGTTCCATTGTTGCGCCAAGAGTCGAAGACGACGCAGATCTGATTTGCAATGCCATTCGGACGGGGTGTCGATCTTCTCGTGGTGTGGTGCGACTTCACCCATCTCGTCGTGTTCTACGGCCCTCCGTGAATCATTAGCGGTTCTCGGCGCTTCAGCCCGGAACCGCGCTGCTGCTACTGTCGCAGGTTCGAATCCTGCCTCGGAAATCGATGTGTGTGATGTCCTTAGGTTAGTTAGGTTTAAGTAGTTCTAACAAGGGGAGGCCGCCAATTGTGAAATTCAGATTCGATTCATACTGCGCATAATAAAAGCTCATGGCCAGAGGTGTAATGTGGCAAAGCACCAAGATGCACTTCTCAGCCGTTGTCAAGAAAATCGGCAGTTAAAAGAAACCGTTGCGGTGAAATGCTCTCTACGATGAGTAATTTGCTACAGTGTCGTGGCGCAGAGGTAAGCGCTTGGCGCTCGGGTTCGTAATCCGAAGGTCGCCGGATGGAATCCCGCACCATGCAACGTTTTTTCATTATTAGTTTTTTGTAATTCAAATATATATATATATATATATATATATATATATATATATATAAACTATTAATGAATTGCTTATGCATGTTGGAAAAGGCGGATCGCTCTCCAATTGTACCGCCTCCATTTTTCCGTTTGTTTAACAGGGTGTACCAAAACTCTCACGTCCGCACTGATTTTCAGCGATGTTATAAGTTGCGCTAGGGACCGCATCTACCTTCTTTCGAAGTTAGCGTGCAACTACGCTGTTATGCGGCGGCTCGTTTCGGCCCATTCAACATCTGTCCTTCAAGTGTAACGAGCGAGTAACGGAGTTTATATTTCATACCTGCCACAGCAAATTTGTGTTCGTGGGGTCTCTATTCTAATTCGAACGTTTTACTTACGCTATACGTATTCGTTTCGGAATATCGTTTCTACGTCTTCCGTTAACTATACGTGGTAAACATTATGAAGACCATTAATAACATTTGTGAAATACAACTTTGTTTGCGGAAAACATAATGATGTTCGAAGCCGCCAGTTTTTCCACGACAAACGACTTTCAACAACTTATTATACGCATAATTGTTGCAACTGATTGCCGGGAATTATATATATATATATATATATACATTTGAATTACAAAAAACAAATACTAAAAAAAAGGTTGCATGGCGCGAGATTCGATCCGGCGACCTTCGGATTACAAACCCGAGCACTTACCGCTGCGCCACGACGCTGTGGAAAACTATTAATCGTAGAGAGTATTTCACCGGAACGGTTTCTTTTAACTCGGTTTTCTCGACAACGGCTGAGAAGTGCATCTTGGTGCTTTGCCACATTACACCTCTGGCCATGAGCTTTTATTATGCGCAGTATGAATCGAATCTGAGTTTCACAATTGGCGGCCTCCCCTTGTAAGTCTAGGAGACTGATGACCTCAGATGTTAAGTCCCATAGTGCTCATAGCCATTTGAGCCGTAAATTATTCACCTGCACACATCCACTGCACTGCCAAAACAATTCATCTCACAAGAGCAGCAGTTTCCCGGATGGACGCATCATATGCTCTCATGGCAATAATGCATCTTCTTTCAAACTCACTGATTTGACGGTACGGTTCGGGCATACGTCAGCGAGGTATCCTGGACGTCTGCTCAAGTCACACTCATCCACCACCTTCGCTTTATAGCAACAGCGAGAGCCGCCGGCACATTTTACCGGTAGGTGGTGTTGAGCCGCGATATCGATGTTGACCTTGAACACGCTGGCCGACATGGTTCAAATTCTAATCATTTTTGCAGAAGATACATATCTTGTGAATATGAACGTCCTATCTCTAGTCGTTCAAGATGTTCTGTCTGTTCATAACATTAGTGTACGCTTGCAGTCGGTTACCTCAGAAAAGGACATTCTCACAGTGTCACATACATTTGCACGTCTTTAACGGACGAAACATGAGAGCAATTGGATCGTAACTCACTGGATGTCTATAGTCTAATCTAGTGAGTCATTACATTGCCTCTTTTCGAATGATGCAACGCCTTGAGTGCACTGACAGCCAATGAGTCATTTAATGCAAGTTTATGGAGGGTGGGCTCTACTGTGCGTATCATTACCTAGCGGAAAACCAGAAATTGATTTCACTGTGCTCTGAATGACGGAACTGCTGATCGTTACAGCGGAATTCGTAAGTAGTCCCAGTTTGAGCAGGGAAGATAAACGTCCATCAAATGGAAAATTTTGGAGTGCCAAAAAGAGATAGCCAACACCCACAGGGTATGCTAAAAGTTGTCTATTCAATAGAAAGTCCTGGCAGCTGGTTTCTCATCACTCCAGTGGTCGGAGGTACCACTCAAGTATTTGTCTTTTCTGTATGTCTTAAGCAGGCTTCCAAAATTCTTGGGCAATCAACCTGTATCCTACAGCATTACTGCTTAAGTCTTGTTTAAACAATGACTTATTTGGAACTTAAATAGTTTTCTATGGACGAAGGGCTAATACGGTCGTCAGATACGGAGTACGCCTTACTACCAGGAAATACCTGCAGCAAGAAATTGTTTTTGACACGGATTCCAATAATAAACGAATGAATTGAATGTAAAGGAAGTTATTTTAAAAAGTTGAAGTTATATTGCAAAATGTTTCTACTCGTGTCTTAATTATATTCATATCTAATGTTATTGGGAGTGAGGCGTTCCCTCTACCCAAAAAAACAGGGTCTATCTTAAAATACAGTTATGTAGCTCAATTATTTGCAAGCTCTTACCCATAATGTCTCAATTCTTGTTGCAGGTGCACGATATAATTGTGATGCCAACTGGCCAACCGTTCTAAGGTAAAGTGAGATCCTGTATCCCTCTGCCAACGATTGTCTCACGTTCAGTATTTCTATTACAGACTTATTGATGAGGGATCGGTAATGCTGTGGTACAGCTGTGTAATAGGAAATGTTTTCTGGAATAAACAGTTTCTTATTCAATTGTGTATCTGTGTTTTATTTTTTATACCTACGATATTCTGTAATGAAACATTCAGAATGACAGAACGACCCGCGAGGTTAGCTGTGAGCGCTGCTTCCTGGACTCGGGTAGGGCGCTGGCCCCGGTTCGAACCAGCCTGGCGGATTAACGACGAGGACTGGTGTGCCAGTTAGCCTGGATGTGATTTTCAGGTGGTTTTCCACATCCCACTAGGTGAGTACTGGGCTGGTCCCCACATTCCGCCTCAGTTACCCATCTCGCGGACATTTGAAACACGTTCGCCCTATTTCATATTTTACACTAGGTGCAGGCAGCTGGGCTACACTCATGCCATCTTGGGAGGTATGGGGTGGTGGCAGGTAGGGCATCCAGCCACCCCTTAACATTCACCATTCCAAATCCGACTTAACCATGCCGACCCTGCTCAAAGATGCGGGACAAGGTGCTTTCAAAAGAAAGAAAGAAAGAAACACTCAGAATGACAGTACGTTTCAATACGTTCGTTAATGGTGTGCGATTCTGAACCTCGTAGTTGGTAGCGTATTTCATTGAACTTCATTTCTAGGAAAGACGACGAAATTAATCGATGAATTTCAAGCATCATTTATGATATATTAAACTTCCATTCTCTCTGTGGCAAAGCTTGACAGATGGCTAACAGCTGATTCACCAGCAGTCCCACAAAGGTTATTATCCAGTGACTTATAAGACGACAGATCACTAAACCAGCTGGTTTCATATCCTGGTGTCATGCTTGGATCACAACTATGACCGTAGAGCAACGCCTTGACAGTGATATTTCCGCCAATCACAGCGCTCATTGTCAAGCACGAACCGTTCCCCACGGCCAGACTGCCACAACCGTTTTTCAGTTCACTTCCAGATCCTTTTTCGGCATTCTTCCTTGATGTGTTTGGGTCCTGAATCGTGGATCTGTCCATTTTATTTTGTATTTGAACGCACATGATAACCACACCAAACACACACACACACACACACACACACACACACACACAGAGAGAGAGAGAGAGAGAGAGAGAGAGAGAGAGAGAGAGAGACAACAATGCTAACGAAATACAAATGTTACATAACAACACTAGCCAAACACTATTGGATACTTCCACTCAAGATGGAGTTCAGCATCACAGATGCAGTTATTTACAGGAATTAGTTGACTTGTGTGAGCGGATGTGGTGTCAGCTCCCTCCAGCGACCTATCAACTCCTCATTGCTTCCATGCAACGACGCGCCGTGACTGTTATCCGTGCCAAAGCTGGACATACCGACTATCAGATAAGTTCTGGCTGGTCGGTGTATTAGGGCGTGCTGACCCCTCAATGGACACATCGGAGCCTGGAAATCGGAAAAATATGAATGATACGATTACAGAAAATACCGAAGAATAACACGTGAACAAAATTAAGAGCGATGAAACTGCTGGTAAAAGAAAATAGACGAGGATTACGTCGGCGTTACTGATAGTACACGTGTAAGGAACACCATTAGGGACCTATGGAAGTGGAAGAGCATGTGAAGATACCAACAAGCGTTAACGAAAGCAAATAACAACTGAAAAACAGTGTAAATATCTATTCTGAATAAGCAGGAAACAAATGTGATTACCAATCTATGACCAATGAAACCACACAGACCACAACAGTACTTTGTTCACAACAGACACGAAAAGCAAGGAAGAAACTGAGAATTGAAATCTCAACTCCAGTTTCGATAGTGAAGAAACACAAAAGAGAAAAGAAAGACAATGAAATCACGCTAGTCTCTGCCTTGCATCACAAAGAATTCCATTAGCTGCATAAAAAGGTTGCGGAGCAAAACGTTGTATTCTGGGCAGATGACCCATCACATCCACCAAATGAAGCCGAACTTCAAGAGAAGAGTAGTAAGTAATGATGATCTGTCACAGAATGACATATACATTGTGAAAACATATGTAACGGAAAGAAGCGCTAAACTTACTGCAGCAACGCACAAAAATTCCATTACCACTGAGGGAAAGAAAGATGGAAAATACTGACAAATACGAAACTAAGTGCAAAATATGATCCATGTATATACGCAGACGTGTATAACCAAGAACAAAGATGGCAGTCCTAAAATTCTGCAGAAATCTTGTTTCAACTAATTTCTAAAATTCTTTAACACTTACATGAAAATCACCTGAGCACAAAAGACATTTTAGTTTAACTGCCTAAAAACACTAAAAGTGATAAACGCAATTTATTCTTACGCTAGAAGATTCAGTTAACTTTTACAGTTTCTATTCTTAAAATGTTTAAATCAACTGCACTAAATATATAACAAAAAGATGAGAGAACCCAGCTCTACAAAAGAACGTTAATGGTACACTTTCTTTCCCTTTAAATTTTTTTCAACTTTAGGGATTATTTGTCTTAGTAGGACGGGAAAAACGTTATAACTTTTTGGCACTGAAGAATAAAGCTGTAAGTCTAACAAGAAGGAGAACTATAATTTTATCAAGATATGTTGCATTTCTTTGTTATTCCCGTTTCTAAAAGGCAGCAGCCAATTAAAAGTAAAAAGTACTGACAATACATGACGGGTTTCTTTTCAGGAACATATAGTGGAGAAGTTCACCGATGAAAGCATAACCGGAGAGAAGAAAGATAGGGAGAGAGAGAGAGTGAGACAGAACTATTAGCTCTGTTGCACTCTGATAGTGTACTTGGAGCTCTGAAGAAAAACATTCATTGCCGTCGATTTGCTTTGGTGGTGCAAATCTGGGTACCACCATTGTTCCGTAGGCTACTGGAAATACTTTTACATGAAGGCACTGAACGTCTTGTCTCACAATTTTAACACTTGTGGTGATTGCTTTTAAAATAATAAACTGTTTAGTTACTTTTTTCTATCTTCCTCGTTACATTTAATTGCCCCTTATGAACACACCAACCAACCCCCCCCTCCTCTCCCCCCCCCCTCCCCCCCTTCCCCGTTTCCCATACAGTGTGCTCTGTTCTGTTCGTCAGATTTCAGGCCTGTCTCATTTACTATCTTACAGAACCCTAATGAAAATGAGAGATCGAATTTAAGTTTTGCAAGGCGGTACTTATCAGATGAATCGGACATTCAATACCTAATGTTGTGCGTTCAACTCTGTACCATAGTAAATTCCAACCCAATGTCGTGTGCCGAAGTAATGCGAAGAGAGTAGATCGATTAGTCTGTAATACCATTGTTTATTTGGTGTGCATTCAATTAGATGTATACGTCAGTGATTAATACAATGGATTCTCTCATAACGTACACAGAGACTATTGAAAGAAAAGAAAACGAAGTAATAAAATATGGAAACACAAAACATCAAGATGAAAATTATTATGAATGTAGAAAATAAAGTTTATGAGGAAGTATTACAATTCGCAAGAAATAACAGGCAAGAAAGTGGGTAGTTACAGATCATGGATTTCTAGCAGTAACTATCAGTTCATTTGTCAGGAATGATAGGACACTACCACAGAAAACCCATGTAAGGATCGTTCGATCAGGCAGACAAGCCAGTATTCTCTTTACATGGCCATCTTTCATACTTTCCAAAGCATTTCAGTTATTGAGAGTGCTAGTAATTCCTTGGGAATTTCCAAAATCATTGGGGGATGTAGCAATCGTACCAACAAACGTAGCGGAAAAACGTCATCAAGACTCTCATGATAATTGCAAGGATAGACAAATAGGAGAACTGTTACAGTCAGCTTAACAGCTTCTGCACGCAAGTTACTGACAAAAATAATGTGCAGACGGATTGAAACAACACGGGGAAAACTTTAGATGACGATCAGTTTGGCTGTCGGAAAGATAAAGACACTAGGGGGGGGGGGGGGGGGGCATTCTGACGTTGTGCTTGATAATGGAAGCACGACCCCAAAAGGGTTCGAAAATTTAAAATGACGTCAGGTGTTCAAAATTCTAAGGAAAAGAAGTGTAAGCTACAGGGAAAGACGGGTCATACACATACGTACAAGAACTAAGAGAGAAAAATAATAGTGGAAGGCCAAGAATAAAGTGTTTGGATTACAAAGAATATGAGACAGATATGTACTCTTTGGCCCGTTTAGAGATGGTTCGAGATTGGGAGTCAACTGCGGAGTGATGGGATATAACGATAAGATTCGTTGATGGCATTGTTGCAATCTCTGAATGTCAGGAAGAATTGCAGGACCTGTCAAATGCAATGAACAGCATAATTTGTGTGTCGGCTTTCCGCCGCTACAAACTGTTCGTATGTAGTCCGTGTTGCTAGTCATTGTGCCGGCTCGCGTTGCCGCGAATTATTGCTTGGGTTGGGTGGTCTCATCTCTACATTGTCACCACGCTCTGAATTGAAATTTCTGCGATCCTGCCAATTTTGATTTGTCCCCTCATCATAACTGTTTTGGTTCTCATAATTGTTATGACCATAATTATCACGTGGGCTCGATGCTCTGTATTCTGCATGAGCACCGCGTTCCGAATTGTAATTTGAGTGTCCGCGCCAATTTCGGTTGTCTCTACCACTACCATTCCTTCTAAAATAATTCTCATTTCCATAACGCCTTTGCTCTCGCAGTCTGCGATCTCTATTACTGAACTGAGAGTTCCTATGGTCATAAAAATCATTTTTCTGGCGTCTATGATCTGTGTTATACGTTTGATGCCGCATATCGCGCCTATCTTCTTCCTGTTTAGCTACTGTCGTTAATTGAGTTTCTATCTTTGAAACTTCATTGGTGGTCTGTAATTGCAATGACTCGACATTTTTCGCTAATTCCTCTACTTGCAGTTCTTGTTGTGACGTCTGTCGTTTCACTTCAACAATATCAACGTTTTGTACGTGATCAAGTCGGGATACAAGACTATTAAGATCTGATTTGAATTCTTCACGTACCTGACTTTTCAACTGACTGGTCGTTTCTTCAAATTTACAGTTTAACTTGTCATTCACCTCACCCCGAAACAATGTGAGATTCTCGTTAATTTCGTTCTGAAGCGATTTGAAATTCTTTGCATTATTGTTAAGTTCAGTGAGTTTACTCAGTAATAATTGTAAAACATCATTACTGGGGCAGGGAGTACAACGTTACTCTTCTCTGTTAAAGCAGAAGCAGTACCTGCATTTCCACTAACAGAAGGAAAGGCAAAATTACTCCGCTCTATCGGAGCGCCAACGAGGCCTGAATTTCCACCGAAAGTGGGGAAAGCAAAATTACTTTGCACTTTTGAGGCGAAAGCAACGCTAGAATTTCTCATAATGAGTTTGGTTTGGTCACTGTATTGTCATGTCCTAAGTTGCGTGTAGCAGACAGTTGTTCATCACGCATTGTTGGCAAATGGTCGCCTACATTCCAATTCCCCACAGTATCGTACGAAAATTCCCCCGATCTCAATACTCTCAAAAGAATTTTCTACTCTCTGTTCCGAATTTTCGGAAACTGCGTTTGAAACCGCTTCTACATTCATGTTCGGAACCGTATCTACGTTCACGTTTGCAGTAGCATCTGCATTCTTTTCCATTTTCTTTTGTGCTCGCATCATCATTGTCGCAATACGAATGAAAACATGTCACTAAAATACACCGCTATCCTAAAAATACCACTGTTCAATTAACTATTACACAATGCACCAACAAATTCAAAGACAAAACTGCTGAAGTAAAATTTTGTGTTAATACAAAGCAGTGCACAAGCGATCAAAATGCTGTGCCACCACTAATGATTACTGTTGCATAAGCTTGCAGTTGGCAGTAGAAAGACGAAGCATATCTAACTACAACTCATCCACAAAAAAAAAAAAAAAGGATCCTGACAGGGTCGCCAGGTAAAAGTCGCGAACTCTATCTTCTTGTCTCATGTTTTCCACTGAAAATTTCGTGCTTGTACCCTTGTTAACTTTACTATTACAGAGATCGCCTAGACTCTATTTTTTATTGGTCCTGTGCGCAACAAATAACTTACTTGGTCTTTCTGCTGCCACTGCTTGATCTGCTGCATTCCATTATTTAACAAAAAAATAAAAAACCTATTATTCATGCTGAGTGCAATGCTTGTTCTGTATGGCGGCTCCTGCTGTTGCTGCTGCTGCTTACTACAACTACATATAATTCAAGAGAAAGGGTTTGGTCAAATCTAAACTCGATAAATGATAACCCAAACAAGTAATTCCTTTTTTAAAAAAATATTCTGAAAGCGATTCTTTCTCATTCAATTAACAAAACACTAGAAGTTCCTTGAGCAATCGCTTTGTATGTAAATCTGCCTTCAGTGGCATTACAAATTAATCAAACTCTTGAGACAGACTGAAATACTTCTCAATTAAATACATAGTGAAACAATTCCCTGACAATCACAAAAGAAATCAATGACAAAAATCAATACTTAATCTATTCGCCTAACAATGGTTTCCCTTAAGAATTCAACTCCTATCATTATCAAAATCACCGTCTGCTGCTACGCACATACGCAAACCCTTTTCTTTAAACTGATAAGCGCGATGCAAATTATAAAAAATATCGACTCACTACCAAACCCTGCGTCGCTGCTGGCGGACACGGCGGTACGGCAGCTCGGCGTCGACCCCTCGCCCAACACACGTGCGCACCACAGCAGGCGGGCTCCTACACTGGCCTCCAAATTGATACTACTTAATCCGTGCGCTGCGAAGAGCGACAACAATATCTTAGATTCCAGAGCTTGTGTATGCGCGCTGTAGTCAACCTTTAAATCCTAAGAGAGTATTGCCAATTCTCACGTTAATCATGTATATAGACAGTTTACCCATTCCGGGAAACGACGTGTGCCGTGAAAACTTGTTTCTTGCGAAATTTCATGAATTTATGTCAGTCTGAAGTACCCTTTAGGTTTTGATGTGTGAGTTTTCGAGTGTCAAAATACGTGAAATGAATGATCGTATCTATGATTGAATTGTCTTAGAAGCTCAAAATTTTTCCACAGCCGACGTACCATAGTTCTCAGTACGTAACATAAATTTGAACTTAACACGGCAATCTATTCCAGAGAAAAAGGATCGTAACCGTCGGACAGACAAACAGGGAGGCGGTTAAAAAATGACAAAAAATATTTTTTCGTGTTATATAATTAGGAATTAAGATAGTTCGGAATTTTTCCTTTACTTGTATGTGAAAGCTTACTTCTTGCCGATTTTCATGATTCTGGGTCAACGGAAAGCACCCTATAAGTTTTGATGAGAGAGTTTTCGATTACAAAAATATGTAACACAAATGGCCGCATCTTTTGATTGAATTTGTTGTGTCTAGGAGTCCTACATACTCGGTTCGCTAGACAAACAATCAAACAAGTCGTATTAATGAGGTTTATTACAATAAGAAAATTAAAAATACTTAACTTTGATAAATGTGTCGTAAGCAAAGTGCGACATACAAAATAATCGGTCTTCTTCAGATTAGACAAACCCAAGTCTGTGGTACATAGAGGTTCCTAACGAAGTCGCTAATGTTGACACTGGTATCCAGGTGCCTAACGTCGAAGCTGCTAACGAAATGCCCCGCCACCAAGTGAGGCGCGGAGCTTATGTCCTCTTTACCTAGGGGCCTCTGGCGTCGCGTTGTCGTCCTGGAAGGTAGGTCGGTCAGCGTGCGATTGGCTGACTTCTTCTCACAGCCTTCTCTTCTCTGTCGGTCCCGACCGGCATGCTGACGCTGACTTTGAGCCGTAACAGAATTGACTTACAAGCTTACAAATTTTCACCAACAAGCAACCATATACCTTTGAACTTCATACGTCCACTCGTTTCTGAGAAAAAGGGTTCTTAACAGTCTGGCAGAAAGGCAGACAGTCAGATGGACAACAAAACGGTCCAGTAACGGCTCCGTTTTCAGAGACTGAGGCATGGAATCCTGAAAACGACACTAATGAGGAACGACTCCGTTACTAAATTTCATTTTCCACTGCACACAGCATCAACGACGTAGCACTTGTGGCATGGTAACTGCCCGTTCTACGTGTGTTACTGAAAATCTTCTGTCTGCCACACTTAAACGTGAACGCCCTGGGATGCGTTTTCATGAAACGTCGTTAGTTTCGTGCGTCATTTCTACCATGGCACTTGATTGGTAGGCGTGGTAGAAAATCGTAGCAATGTGGGGCACAGAGGGAAACTTATATCATGTGAGTATGTCTACTTCCTTTTACCTCTCTTGATGGCTACGTGTGCACATGACTTCTCGTGCGCAACTATGGCAGATTACCTTTCAAGATTATATGAAGTTTCAATGGCCCCCTTGAATAATTAAGATTAAACGTCAGTACTTCAATTTTAGTGTTCACATAGTAATGTTATGATGTTTCATTGACTTTGGGAAAGCCAGAGAAGACTATAATGGAAGCGTTTGAGATTGAGGTTAGAGAAAGATGTCGAAAATTAGGTGGACAGGTAAGGTAACCGGTTCTCCGCAGAATAGGTCAGGAAAGGAATTTATCGAGAACACTGAAAAAGAAGAAACAGAATTTTGATGATTAGTTGTAGAACTTTCCCCACCGATAAAGCAAGCAGGTTTTAGGCCTAAAAGAAATTGCTGCGATCGAGTCCTTGCTCTGACAATTCTTATCGAAAATGGCTAAGAGCATAAGAAGAAAACAGGCATCGTCCTGGTGGATAGAACATCAGCATACGTGGAGGAATGGCCTACTTTATAAACTGACAGAAAAAACTCAATGCAACCAGGTTTATAAACTCGTGAAGAACATTTGAAGTGGAACAAAGATAACAGCAACGCTTAATGGTCAGACTAGCACATGCATGGCGCCCAATAATGGACTCCCGCAGGGCTCAGTACTGGCACCCTTATTATTTAACTTGTACACTGCGCATGTTACAAATACAACGTCCCGTAAGTTAATATTCGCGGTAGATATGTCAATAACTTATCAAAGTAAATCATTTGAAAAAACAGAGCAGAAACCGAACGGATATCTACACCAGCTTCGCCTATATTACACTAAATTGCATCTTCAAATCAAACCAGACAAGACAGACAGTGTAAACATACACCTTAATAAAAGAGAAGCCAAAAGAACTTTGAACATCTGAGTGAATAACCAGATCATTAAACATGAAGGTAACGCTCTCTGCCTTGGAGTAAGGCTTGACCGGCCTGCAACATTCAAAGCCCATAGGAGATGGATACAGAACAAAAACTGAAATATAGAAATACCATCATTTCCAAACTCACTGGAACAAACTGGGGGTGTGATGTAAATGCAATGCGAACTTCTGCCTTGGTATTGTATATTAGGTGACCGAGTACTGTGCACCTGTTTGGGCTAGAAGTACATAAGTGTCAAAAATCCATACTTACCTAAGACAAGCACTGAGAATAATACTGGAACGTTTATACCTACACTTGTTGATTGTCTACCTGTACAGAAACCAGAAGAAATTAGACAATATTCAGACAATATAGTACAATACTGTCAAGCTCAAAGCTTCCTCTACACCAGGATGTGACAGCAAAACACCGCTTAAAATCAATGTCACACTATGGTAAACAAGCGAAGAGATGTTGCCCAACCAACCAGGAAAGGACTGGAAAAGATTGTGGGGCAGAAGCAAAGTCAAGAATAGAACGTCGAAATATAGATGATCCATATATATAACCTTCGAGAAGAGTATGGGTCACCCTAAAACGTGTGAGGCAAGGCATCGGATGATGTTGGGAGATGATGATAACATGGGTCGTCTCGAACGATCTTCAGTGCGAGTGTGGACTCAGCCAATCGATGAACCAGTCTTGTGTGGCAGGTGAAGAAAGCAAAATGAAAGTCGAAATTCACGTTCAATAAATCGTTCACACCGGAGAATCCTACAAACATACCGTCATTTGACCACTGGACAGACTTCTGTATGGACGACATAGTAATAAGCATCCCTGGTGTAGAGAAACAACTGAAAGATTCCAAAAGCAAATAAATCACTAGGTCCGGATGGAATCCCAGTTCGATTTTGCATCGAGTACTCTACGGTATTGGCTCCTTACCTAGTTTGCATTTCTCGCGAATCTCTCGTCCAGCACGAAGTCCCACGCGACTGGAAGAAGTCGCATGTGACTCCAATATACAAGAAGCGTAAAAGAACAGACCCGCAAAATTACGGACCAATATTCCTAAATTCTGCTTGAAACCTTGAACATATTTTCAGTTAGAATATCATAAACTTTCATGAGACTGAATATCTTATGTCAACGAACCAGCAAGGTTTTAGAAAGTATCGCTAGTGCGAAATTCAGCTTGCCCTTTTCTCACATGATATATCACAGACTGTGGATGAAGGGCATCAGGCAGATTCCATATTTATAGAATTCAGGAAGGCATTTGACACGGTGCCCCATTGCAGGCTGTTAACGAAGTACGGGAATATGGAATAAGCTCACAGATATGTGAGTGGCTCGAAGACATCTTAAGTAATAGAACGCAGTATGTTGTCCTCGACGGTGTGTGTTGATTGGAGGCAAGGGTATGGTCAGGAGCTCCCCAAGGAAGTGTGATAGGGCCACTGTTGTTCTCTACATACATAAATGTTTCGGCAGACAGGGTGGGTAGCAATCTGCGATTGTTTGTTGATAATGCCTTGGTGTAGGTAAAATGTCGAAGTTGACTGACTGTTGGAACATACAAGACGACTCAGACAAAATTTCCAGTTGGAGTGATGAATGGCAGCTAGTTCTAAATGCGATAAAATGTTAGTTAGTGCAGGTGAGTAGGAAGAACAAACCTGTAATGTTTGGATATAGTTTTACTAGTGACCTGCTTGACACAGTCAAGTCCTTTAAATATCTGTGATTAACGCAGCAAGGTGTTATGAGATGGAATGAGCATGTGAGAACTGTGGTAGGGAAGGTTGATGGTCGAATTCGGTTTATTTGGAGAATTTTTGAAAACAGTGGTTCACCTGTAAAGAAGACCGCATCTAAGACGATGGTGCGACCTATTCTTGAGTACAGCTCGAGTGTTTGGCGATCTGTACCAGGTCGGATTGAAGGAAGACATCGAAGCAATTCAGAGGCGGGCTGCCACATTTGTTACCGATAGGCTTGAACAACATGTAAGTGTTATGGATATGCTTTGGGAACTCAAATGGGAATCCATGGAGGGGAGACGACATACTTTTCGAGAAACACTGTTGAGAAGCTTTAGAGAACCGGTATCTGAAGCTAACTACAGAACTATTCTGATACCGCCAATATACACTACTGGCCATTAAAATTGCTACACCACGAAGATGACGTGCTACAGACGCGAAATTTAACCGACAGGAAGAAGATGCAGTGATATGCAAATGATTAGCTTTTCAGAGCATTCATACAAGGTTGGCGCCGGTGGCGACACCTACAATGTACAGATATAAGGAAAGTTTCCAACCGATTTCTGACACACAAACAGCAGTTGACCGGCGTTGCCTGGTGAAACGTTGTTGTGATGCCTCGTGTAAGGAGGAGAAATGCGTTCCATCACGTTTCCGACTTTGATAAAGGTCGGATTGTATCCTATCGCGATAGCGGTTAATCGTATCGCGACATTGCTGCTCACGTTGATCAAGATCTAATGACTGTTAGCAGAATATGGAATCGGTGGGTTCAGGAGGGTAATACGGAACGCCGTGCTGGATCCCAACGGCCTCATATCACTAGCAGTCCAGATGACAGGCATCTTATCCGCATGGCTGTAACGGATCGTACAGCAACGTCTCGATCCCTGAGTCAACAGATGGGGACGTTTGCAAGACAACAACTATCTGCACGAACAGTTCGACGACGCTTGCAGCAGCATGGACTATCAGCTCGGAGACCATGGCTGCGGTTACCCTTGACGCTGCATCACAGAAAGGAGCGCCTGTGATGGTGAACTCAACGACGAACCTGGGTGCACGAATGGCAAAACGTCATTTTTTCGGATGGATCGAGGTGCTATTTAAAGCATTATGATGGTCGCATCCGTGTTTGGCTACATCGTGGTGAACGCACGTTGGAAGCGTGTATTCGTCATCGCCACACTGGCGTATCACCCGGCGTGATGGTATGGGGTGCCATTGGTTACACTTCTCGGTCACCTCTTGTTCGCACTGACGGCACATTGAACAGTGGACGTTACATTTCAGATGTGTTGCGGCCCGTGGCTCTACCCTTCATTCGATCCATGCGAAACCCTACATTTCAGCAGGATAATGCACGACCGCATGTTGCAGGTCCTGTGCGGGCTTCCTGGATACAGAAAATGTTCGACTGCTGCCCTGGCCAGCACATTCTCCAGATCTCTCACCAATTGAAAACGTCTGGTCAATGGTGGCCGAGCAACTGGCTCGTCACAATACGCCAGTCACTACTCTCGATGAACTGTGGTATCTTGTTGAAGCTGCATGGGCAGCTGTACCTGTACACGCCATCCTAGCTCTGTTCTGACTCAATTCCCAGGTGTATGAAGGCCGTCATTACGGCCAGAGGTGGTTGTTCTGGGTACTGATTTCTCAGGATGTATGCACCCAAATTGCGTGAAAATGTCATCACAAGCCAGTTCTAGTATAGTAATGCCCAATGAAAACGCGTTTATGATCTGCATTTCTTCTTGGTGCAGCAATTTTAATGGCCAGTAGTGTACGTTGCGCGCAAGGACCAAGAAGATAACATACGAAAAATTATGACTTATACGAACGCATACAGATAATCGTTGTTGCCTCGCTCTATTTGCGAATGGTACAGGAAAGGAAATGACGAGTAGTGGTGCAGGGTACCATCTGCCACGCACCGTACGGTTGCTTGCAGAGTATCTATGTAGATGTAGATGTCCCACCGTATCGAGTGCGCCGTGAATGGTTTTAGCAGTGAACTTGAGGACATAACACATGAACAATGCCGCTAACTGCCTTAAAAAATAAGTCTTGTAGTGTAAAATTTAGCATTATGTAGCTCTGAATCCGTCTTATTTTAAGTTGTAGTCTTCTTTTTTTAATATTCGCTTTGTTAATTCCGAACGACAAATAAAAAAGGACGATATAACATCAGAAATAAATTCTGTGATACCTGAGGCAGCCGTAGAGGGAATAAACTGAAGTAAACACAAGGGATTGTAATACATCTAAGAAATAACTGAAGATCCTCTGTGTAAGTGCTACTCTGAGATGAAGAGCTTAAGAGTTGGTACGAGAGAGAAGTAGGTAAGAAAGGCAAGCGTAAATGACTTAAATGAACAAAATTTTCGTTTCGTGCGCCAACACTTCTCTATTAATGGGACAACTGCTGAACTGTGTCTCCTGGGGTGGTCATGAATTTTAAGTTTGTAAATGCCAAGTAGTGATAATTATTGTATGAATAGCTGGCGATAATGCCAAAGATTAAACAAATGCATTGTGTTGCAATATATTCCATGGACATTCGAGATTCTGTGTCTGAACTTTCTACTTTTTTTTAATCTTCTTCTGTTGTTGGACTCGAAGAGGAAAGAAAGATTTCTGAGGTTCATCTTGCTGTAATAGTCTATGTAAGTCGTAAACGGAACTAAAACATAGTCGTTCATGACCTAAAATTTGTGTAAGGTACGTAATTATTTGTAAACCTAAACCTTGCTTGTCCTGAGTAGACGTGGCCTTAATCAAATATTGAGCACTGTTAGGCGCTATACTAGAAAATAATTAGTAGTTTTCTTTCAGCTCATCTTCGAGGCACGCCACCGGTTAGGACACTAAACTTTCTTTCAGATTCCACGAGAGCTATGCGGCCGCTACGAATGACTTAATATATTTCACTTCCAGATTTTCTCAAGTTTGCGAGATAACATCCCAGGCAGAAAGGCCTGGTCACAGGATTCTAGTTCTAGTATAAGATTTTATCTGCAAAAGATTATGGTTGTTATCTTACATTGGTATTCAAGACGAATTACTTATTTATTATTCCGTAACCACACTGAGTACTGAGTTAGTTTGCTGACTGCTGATGTGCGTCGGGCTTAATTAACATTGCACTGTTCATAGTATAATTAGAGTTATTTCTCTTTTGTTTTGACGTCACTTTATTAAAAGCTATCAAAGCATATATAAATTTCATGACACTGCTCAAAAATGTCAGATACTGTGTTACCAGGAGTATTATTGTACACTACTGACCATTAAAATTGCTACACCACGAAGATGACGTGCTACAGACGCGAAATTTAACCGACAGAAAGAAGATGCTACGATAAGCAAATGATTAGCTTTTCAGAGCATTCATACAAGGTTGGCGCCGGTGGCGACACCTACAACGTGCTCACATGAGGAAAGTTTCCAACCGATTTCTCATACACAAACAGCAGTTGACCGGCGTTGCCTGGTGAAACGTTGTTGTGATGCCTCGTGTGAGGAGGAGAAATGCGTACCATCACGTTTCCGACTTTGATAAATGTCGGATTGTAGCCTATCGCGATAGCGGTTTATCGTATCGCGACATTGCTGCTCGCGTTGGTCGAGATCCAATGACTGTTAGCAGAATATGGAATCGGCGGGTTCAGGAGGGTAATACGGAACGTCGTGCTGGATCCCACCCGCCTTGTATCACTAGCAGTCGAGACGACAGGCAGCTTATCCGTTGGCTGTAAGGGATCGTGCAGCCACGTTTCGGTCCCTGAGTCAAAAGATGGGGACGTTTGCAAGACAACTAGCATCTGCACGAACAGGTCGACGACGTTTGCAGCAGCATGGACTATCAGCTCGGAGACCATGGCTGCGGTTACACTTGACGCTGCATCACAGACAGGAGCGCCTGCGATGGTGTACTCAACGATGAACCTGGGTGCACGAATGGCATAACGCCATTTTTTTCGGATGAATCCAGTTTCTGTTTACAGCATCATGATGGTAGCATCCGTGATTGGCGACATCGCGGTGAACGCACACTGGATGCGTGTATTCGTAATCGCCATACTGGCGTATCACCCGGCGTGATGGAATGGGGTGCCATTGGTTACACGCCTCGGTCACCTCTTGTTTGCATTGACGGCACTTTGAACAGTGGACGTTACATTTCAGGTGTGTTACGACCCGTGGCTCTATCCTTCATTCGATCCCTGCGAAACCCTACATTTCAGCAGGATATTGCACGACTGCATGTTGCAGGTCCTGTAGGGGCCTTTCTGAATATAGAAAATGTTCGACTGCTGCCCTGGCCAGCACATTCTCCAGATCTCCCACCAATTGTAAACGTCTGGTCAATGATGCCCGAGCAACTGTCTCTTTACAATACGCCAGTCACTACTCGTGATGAACTGTGGTATCGTGTTGAAGCCGCTTGGGCAGCTGTACTTGTACACGCCATCCAAGCTCTGTTTGACTCAATAATGCCGAGGAGTATCAAGGCTCTTATTACGGCCAGAGGTGGTTGTTCTGGGTACTGATTTCTCAGGATCTGTGCACCCAAACTGCGTGCACATGTAATCACATGTCAGTTCTAGTATAATATATTTGTCCAATGAATACCGGTTTATCACCTGCATTTCTTCTTGGTGTAGCAATTTTATTGGCCAGTAGTGTATTATTTCAGTTCATACCGAATGCTGCGCAAATAGCAGCGTCATTGCATCGGTTGTGTAGCAAGAATGTCCCCTTTATTTGGACAGATGAGTGCCAAGTAGCTTTTCAAAAACTTAAACATTCATTGCTCAGTGATCGACGCTTAGTTCACTTTGATCCTGACAAACCAGTTGTACGCTTACGGAATCGGTGCAGTGCTTTCGCACAGAATTGGTGATAAAGACTGGCCTATTACTTTCGCGTCGAAAGCGTTGTCCAAAGCTCAGTGTAACTATTCACAAATCGAGAAGGAGGCTTTGTCTATTGTGTACGGTGTCACCAAATTCCACCACTATTTGTATGGCAGAAAATTCTACTTAGTAACGGATGACAAGCCTTTGCAGTCCTTGTTTCATCCGACGGAATTGCAAAGACGGGCTTTGTTGTTGTCTCAGTACACCAGTACGAGCTTGTGTATCGTCCGACGGCCTAACATGGTAATGCGGATGCGCTTACACGTTTCCTGATTAACCCTGGTGCAGACTTTGACGCTTCTGCTATATATTGTTGTCACATCGATGCTCATGATTCTGAATTGCTTCAGTCTTTTCGGCTGAACTATAAGAAAATTTGCACAGGCCACGGAAGCTGATCCAGATTTGAACATATATTCGCACATCTTGGCCTTGCTTCTTGCCTAGCATAAAGAACTGTGTAGTGCGCTGATACTTTGCCCGTCGGCATAGTCTCGCTGTACAGAAAGGTGTAGTTCTTGTTCAAAATGACAGTGTACAGTCACGTGTGTTGATCCCTAAGACTTTGCAAAGAGAAATGTAGTAGTTACTTCTTCAAGGACACTGGGGGACTGTTCTTACGAAACAGATAGCGCGTCGACACCGTACTTGGGTGTGGACGCCCAAATAGAACAGATGACGTCACAATGTCACGCATGTGCGAAAAATCAGTCCGCTCCGCCATAAAAATTCTCTGCTTGGCCTAAGCTGCAGTTACCATGGCAACGTGTGTAAACAGACTTTGTGGGACCTTTTTGGAACACTCACTGGTTGATTGTGATTGTCTCGTATATCAAGTTCCGTTTTGCTGTGCCAATGAACTTCACGTAGCACAATTCAGGTGTCGTCTATTTTATGCCTAGAAGGTTTACCTGAAGCAATAGTGTCAGACAAAGGATCTCATTTCACGTTAAATGAATCTGAAACATTCTGTGAACACCATGGCATACAACATGTAACCGGTGCACTGTTCCATCCACAGTGAAACGGCGAAGCGGAACGTTTTGTCAGAACCTTCAAGCAGTAGACGGACAAAGTTCGCGCCGCATACACCAGGGATCAAGCACTAGAACTGTTTCTCGCTTCATATCGTTCGCACCCACGAGTGGGCCATCGCCGCTTCACTGCCGCTGCTATTGGACACTCCTCCACCTGTTCCACTCTCCTCAGCGTCCGGCGCCGAAAGAAGGCCGTAAGTATCGCTTCACGCCGCTTGATATTGTCTTTTACAGGGTTTATAGCGGCAGAAAACGGTGGGGGTGACGCGAGCTAAATCGTCAACTTGGCGCTTGCATGTATCTCATTTCAGGTCCAGATGGCTTGCAGCGTCGACATGAAAATCAGCTTCACCTCTGTCACGCGCACGATGGTCTTGCAGTGTCTCTTCCGCCATATTCACGGGTCCTGAGGACATCGCGGCCAAAGCAGCCGCCGGAGGGTGTCCTCACGACACCGTGGGACAACTCCATGGAGAGGGAGCCTTCGCCCCATCCGCCTCCTCTCGTCCTACCGATGGAGCTGCACCCTCGCACACCGCAGCAATCACCGCCTTCTTCATATGATTCCTGGTATCAGGATTCGGATGCGTACCCTTCTGTTTGTTTTCTGGGAGACGTTTCCGCCAGAGCGCAGGCCGGATGGCGGGGCACGACCGGAAGCTTGACGTCCCCTGCAGCCACAGCTTCCGGTCCGGCGAGGTGCCCACACTCCTGTCTTCCCCGCCGTGGTCGCGCTCCCTACACGACGACGGTTCGTCGCTTTGGGGCGGGGGGCGGAGGGGAAGGAATGTTCCGGCATATCGACAAGCCCCGGCACTAATATGAAGAACGTAAGAGCAATGAAGGCTGTGAGACGATGTCAGCCAATGGCTCTCTGACTGGGACCATGCCACGACAGGAGCAGCCTCTACAAGAAGAGAATATAAGCGCCGCTCCTGCCAGCCTCGGACACAGTACTAGACGGGCGCTAGGAGAGCACTACGACAGCAGTTATTAGTGACCCACATCCATTGTTTGTATGGACATAGTATATAGAGAAGGACACTGACTGTTTGCTGTCGCCCATCGCTTGCGACACGTTCTTGTAATACAAAGTTAAGTGTTGTCTACTGTGGCCGAGCGGTTCTGGGCGCTTCAGACCAGAACCGCGCTGCTGCTACGGGAGCAGGTTCGAATCCTGCCTAGGGCATGGATGTGTGTGATGTCCTTAGGTTAGTTTGGTTTAAGTAGTCCTAAGTCTAGGGGACAGATGAGCTCAGACGTTAAGTCCCATAGTGCTTAGAGCCATCTGAACCATCTATCTACCTTCTTCATTGTAATAAAAACAAAGCATGAGTAGTGAAAACAAAAGACGGCTAGAACTAACCATGAATGCCTGTGTGCATAACACCTGCAACATTCGCCGACTCCTCGTCGCGCAAGCACCCCAATATCTTGCTTCAGAGATTAAAAACCTGTCATGCCATCATAATCGAAACACGAGGTCACTCTTATTTGGCATCCTAACTGTGCCTACTCACAAAACAAAAACTTTTGCAAACACCTTCTCAGTTGCCGCTGTCCGCCTCTGGAACAAACTGCCCCTTACCTTGCGCCAAATTCAATCCACTGCTGCTTTTAAGAAGTTGAAGCATTTCCTGCTATCATCCTCATAACGTTCTCCACAAAATTAATGTACAAGGCCAATATTCTCATCTGTCAAATGGCAAATCTAGCATCCCTTATCTTGCTCCTGAGATGCCTTCCTCTTCATCTATCTCTATTAGCCACGCAGTCTTCTTTTCCTTTATATTTCCTTAATTACGTTTCATCATGTCTCTATTCTTCTCCTCCCTTGACCATCAGTCTCCCTCATACTCCCTGCTGCTAGCACTCCTATTTAAAATCTGTCTCTTCAATAATGTCTAATTATAACACTACTTATGATGTGTCCGCAGCTCGTGGTCGTGCGGTAGCGTTCTCTCTTCCCGCGTCCGCGTTCCCGGGTTCGATTCCCGGCGGGGTCAGGGATTTTCTCTGCCCCGTGATGACTGGGTGTTGTGTGATGTCCTTAGGTTAGTTAGGTTTAAGTAGTTCTAAGTTCTAGGGGACTGATGACCATAGCTGTTAAGTACCATTGTGCTCAGAGCCATTTGAACCATTTTGAACTTATGATCTACGAATATAAACTCTATATGTATGTATTTTTCCAGGTGTGCCTTTGTAATCGTTTATTTCATTTTTTTGTACTAGATGTAATTTAACATGCCTACTAAAACATAGGATTGTAAAATAAGTAGAATGCCTGGTTAGATGTAGGAGAGGGCCTGATGGCCCTAATCTTGCCAGGTTAAATAAATAAATAAAGTGATTTCCTTGAACTATTGTATAGCATTCCGAGAACGCAGCATCCTTTAGGAAACCTATATCAGACGAGTGGGCAGGACCCCACACTTTTATTGAGGATTCCAATACCCCATATTACTCCTTAGTCTCATGGCTACAGAAGGCTATTTCTCAACAGTATCGCCGTTCAATGCGACGGCCTTACGCCACCTTACTGGCAGGACTGCACATCCGCGTGTTACCCACTCTGGTTGTCGACGTCGGAGTCAAGCCTTGCTGCATGGGTAACCTCCCCATCATCCACATGCTGCTCCCCATGGAGTTCATCTTTCATCGGGCAGAGAGATAGAATTTGAGAGGTACGAGATCCGAGCTGTAGGGTGGGCGAGGAATAACAGTCCAATCAAGTTTTGTGAGTTCCTCTCGGGTGCGCAGACTTGTGTGAGGCCTTTCGTTGTCATGGAGATGAAATTAAATTGCATTTTTGTTGCGATGGAAACGCTGATACCGTTTCTTCAGTTTCGTGAGGGTAGCACAATACGTTTCGGAGTTGCAGGTTGCACCATGGGAGAGGGCATCAAACAGAATATCCCAGTCAGAGTCTCATAAGACCGTCGCTACGACTTTACCGTTTGAGGTTCCGGCTTTGAACATTTTCTTCGGAGGAGAGGTGGTATCCTTTTGTTCGGAGTGATTAACTCATGTTTCATCGCCCTGGACAATGTTCGACAAAAATTGTCTCAATGAGCCTCTTGAAACACAAGCAATCAAGCACCGATGGGCCTCCGTTGCTCCTTATCGTCTTCTGTGAGGAGGCGGGGAACCCAGAGGGGAACACACATTTTTGAATACCCCAACTAGTGACAGTATGTCAGGGCTACCTTCAGAGGCAAACAGCGAGATGCTTGATTGTGATCCGTCGATCACCTCGAATGAGAGTGTCCGCTCATTCCAACATTGCAAGTGTCACAGTCCTGTGTGCGGCCAGCCGGCACGCGGAAGATCAGAGAGGTCTGCTCGACCTCGTTGCGATGACGACAGACGCAACGCCCAACGACTCACCGTGCTTTTGTCGCTACCGGGTCTCCGTATTCCTTCTGAAAGCCCCTATGAATATATGCGATGCTCTGTTTTTCCAGCTAAATAGACTCAATTACAACTCTCTGCTTGAAACTCGCCTCCGTGACAGACGCCATTTTGAAGGCTATGTAAAGCGCCGCCACCTATAGGAACTTACAGAATCTGGTCTGAAACGGCAATATTCCACGATGTCCCACAGCAAATGCCGCATTTTTTTCAGCTGAAATTTGCCGGGAAAAAAAGTGTTGCATTACTTATTGCTTGCCCCTGGTACATTTCGTTATTTATTTATTTATTTATTTATTGTTTCGTGGGACCAAATTAAGGAGAAGTCTCCATGGTCATGGAACGAGTCTATACATGAAATTATAACACGATATTAGAAACAGATAAAATGAAATATAAAGAAACATATTCAGGTGACAAGTCGTAAGTTTAAATAAAGAAAATCAACAATGTAACACTGGAATTTGCTTAATTTTGTAGCTCTTCCAGGAGCTCCTCGACAGAATAGAAGGAGTGAGCCATGAGGAAACTCTTCAGTTTAGACTTAAAAGAGTTTGGGCTACTGCTAAGATTTTTGAGTTCTTGTGGTAGCTTATTGAAAATGGATGCAGCAGAATACTGCATTCCTTTCTGCACAAGAGTCAAGGAAGTGCATTCCACATGCAGATTGGATTTCTGCCTAGTATTAACTGAGTGAAAACTGCTAACTCTTGGGAATAGTCTAATATTGCTAACAACAAATGACATTAAAAAAATATATACTGTGGGAGCAATGTCAGAATTCCCAGACTATTGAATAGGGGTCGACAAGATGTTCTCGAACTTACACCACATATAGCTCGAACAGCCCGTTTCTGAGCCAAAAATACCCTTTTTGAATCAGAAGAATTACCCAAAAAAATAATACCATACGACATAAGCGTATGAAAATATGCAATGTAGACTACTTTTCGTGTTGAAGTGTCACTTACTTCAGATACTGTTCTAATGGTAAATAAAGCAGTATTTAGTTTCTTAACAAGATCCTGGACATGGGCTTTCCACAACAGCTTACTATCTATCCGAACGCCTAGGAACTTGAACTGTTCCGTCTCGCTTATAATACGCCCATTCTGTCTGATCAAAATATCGGTTCTTGTTGAATTGTGAGTTAGAAACTGTTAAAACTGAGTCTTACTGTGATTTTGCATCACATTATTTTCCACAAGCCATGAACTTATTTCATGAACTACATTATTTGATACTGTTTCAATATTACATACAAGATCTTTCACTACCAAGCTGGTGTCATCAGCAAACAGAAATATTTTTGAATCACCTGTAATACTAGAAGGCATATCATTTATACGTATAAATAAGAAACAGCAGTGGCCCCAGCACCGACCCTTGGGGAACGCCCCACTTAACAGTGCCCCATTGGGACGGAACATCACTACCACTCTCAATATTGCAGAGAATTACCTTCCGCTTTCTGTTCTTAAAGTAAGAGGCGAACCAATTGTAAGTTACTCCTCTTACTCCATAATGGTCCAACTTCTGCAGTAATATTTTGTGGTCAGCACAGACAAGAGACTTCGTTACATCAAAGAAAACACCTAGCGTTCGCAACCTTTTATTTAATCCGTCCAAAACCTCACAGAGAAAAGAGAATATAGCATTTTCAGTTGTTAAACCATTTCTAAAACCAAACTGAACATTTGACAGCAAATTATGTGAATTTAAATGCTCCAGTAACCTTGTATATTACAACCTTCTCGAAAACTTTAGCAAACACCGATGGCATAGAAATAGGTCTAAAATTGTCAACATTATCAATGTCTCCCTTTTTATAAAGTGGCTTCACTACCGAGTACTTTAATCGGTCTGGAAACCGACCACTCCTAAAGGAAAAGTTACAGATATGGCTAAGTACTGGGCTAACATACATAGAACAACACTTCAGTATTCTGCTAGATACCCCGTCATATCCATGAGAGTTCTTGGTCTTTAGTTATTTAATTATTAACTCAATCTCCCTGTTGTCAGTATCATGGAGGAACATTTCAGGTAACAGTCTCGGAACACTTTTTTCTAAGAGCGCTATATGATTCCCTGTTGGGACTAGGTTTCTATTTAGTTCACCTGCTATATTCAGAAAGTGATTATTAAATACTGTACATGTACGCGACTTATCAGTAACACGGACATTCCCACTACGCACTGATTCTTTATCCTCGACCTGTCTCTGCAGACCAGCCACTTCCTGTACGACTGACCATATGGTTTTAATTTTATCCTGAGACTTAGCTATTCTGTCTGCATACCACATACTTTTTGCCTTCCTAATAACATTTTTAAGCACCTTACAATACTGTGTGTAATGGGCTGCTGCATTTAGATGTTTCTAACGTTTTGATATAATTGCCACTTTGTTCTACCAGATATTCTTATCCCTCTAGTCAGCCACTCAGGCTGCCTGTTGTGCTAGTACCCTGTTTTGAACGTTCTAACGGAAAGCAACTTTCAAAGAGCACGAGAAAAATCTTGAGAACAGCATTATATTTAACGTCTACTGTATCAGCGCTATAAACATCTTGCCACTCTTGTTCCTTGATAAGGTTTACAAAGGTCTCTGCAGCAACTGGACCAGATTTCCTAAACAGCTGATGACTATATTTAACACGTGTTGCAGCACAAAAATCTTTTAGAGTTAAAATTTGTGCATCATGATCTGAAAGGCCATTCACCTTTTTGCTAACAGAATGCCCTTCTAGTAATGATGAATGAAAAAAAATGTTGTCTATGGTTGTTCTACTGTTCCCTTGCACTCTTGTTGGAAAGAATACGGTTTGCATAAGATTATATGAATTAAGGAGGTCTACCAGCATCCTCTTCCTTGCACAATCACTTATACAATTAATATTGAAGTCACCACATATAACTAACTTTTTGTATTTCCAATAAAGTGAACCAAGAACCTCCTCTAGCTTTAACAAAAATGTTGTGAACTCGGAGTCTGGGGATCTATAAATAACAACAGTTAGAAGTTTAGCTCCATTAAATTTAACCACACCTGCACAACATTCAAACACCTTTCCAGTGCAGTACTTTGAAACATCAATTGACTCAAATGGGTTGCCGTTTTTCACATACATGGCTACTCCCCCACTTATGTAAAATCTTTCTACATCTCCTTATAACCGAAGTATCTCGATGATATGTCAAATAAGACAATTAGTATGTCGTGACTGAAGTATTGTGCAACGACGTAGGATAAGAACTTCGCCTGACGCAAATCTGTTTAAGAGTGTACAGAGTACAAGGTTGTCTTGCCGGGCTACACAGAATTCCAGAGATAAACGTACCATTGACCTTTGCGCGTGCCGTAATACCCTTATCGTTAAATCGCCAAATCGCTGGTACTCGCCGGGAGGTTCGCAGACTCCGTCGACTCGTCTAGCTAGTCTCACAGCCGAGCCAGTAAGTTGGCTCACACAGCGATGGGCATCGAGAAATACAAGGGACGCGTAGCACTGGTTACTGGCGCCAGTGTAGGCATTGGTGCTGCCATAGTGCAGGCGCTGCTAAAGCATGGACTCACCGTCGTGGGAATGGCCAGGAGGGTCGAGAAGATTAAGGTAAGGACTCTTCACCACGGCACTGTATTTGGGATAATACATCCGTTGTCAAGGTAGCGTTTAAATGCTCAGGCACTATCCTGAGTGGCCGAGCGGCTCTAGGCCCTTCAGTCCGGAACCGCGCTGCTGCTACGGTCGCGGGTTCGAATCCTGCCTCGAGCATGGATGTGTATGATGTCCTTAGGTTAATTAGGTTTAAGTAGTTCTAAGTCTAGGGGACTGGTGACCTCCCATGTTAAGTCCAACAGTGTTCAGAGCCATTACAACCATTTTTGAACCACTATCCTGAGGCCATCGCTAATTGGTAATATTTAATAAAAAGATACCTAAGGTTGTTAACAGTAGTATCAGATGCGTGACTGGGACAAACAGCGATGTGGTTGCCAGTTGAAGTGTAATAAAAGCTTTTAGCGAGTGGGTGAACTGCAGACGTTCGTCCAGTAAAGGTACCGCTTTCACTTTCTTTTGTGCAAAGAGATTCTCATGTGGCCAACATCAAACCACGATTGATTTGCTTAATTTCCATACGTTTTTTGTTGGCACTGTCAATGGTGACAGAAATGCAGATCAAACTAAATCGAATGACGAAAAGCGGCTTTTCAAAGGTAAGTACAACAAAGATGTATCACGGCTACAATACTCGTAAGGTGCGCGTTTTCCAGTAGTGCTACGCTGCAGGTAAGATTTGTACATGACTGAGTCATTTCCTGTGGAGTATACAGATCTCCAAGCCATTATGCTTATTTTAAATCAGTCACAATCAGGAAACAGTACTATTAGGACCTATGACACGGGCAACGATTATGGTGCCATTCATATTTAAGGGGTGACCAAATGTTAAAAAGATTATCGCAGAAAATAAAAACGGATTTCCTTCCTTAAACATATAAGTGAATCGTTAATTTTCCGCAAGACTTAGCACCAAATCTAAGTTTTTCGGGACACTACCAGTGGGCGTACGACGAAGCCGTTTCACGACACCGCTGCAGCATAATTGATTAAAACAATCAGTAACATAATAATGTGCATTACAAAACCTAAAACGTATTGGTATTCTGCCCTTATTTTCCTAAAACGAAACAAAAAGTTACCGAGATCTCAGCTATGATACCATTACGAAGCGAAACGCCCTAGCGTCTATATCTACAAAGCTTTACACCACGACCATTCCAGATATCGAATGCAAAAAAAATGGTTCAAATGGCTCTGAGCACTATGGGACTCAACTGCTGAGGTCATAAGTCCCCTAGAACTTAGAACTACTTAAACCTAACTAACCTAAGGACAACACGAACATCCATGCCCGAGGCAGGATTCGAACCTGCGACTGTAGCGCCAGAACCGCTCGGCCACCAGCGGCCGGCTATCGAATGCAGTTTGTTTAGATGTCCGTGAATCGCATACACAAAATCCAGGATTATTTTCAACGCGATCTGTCTCTACTGCCAATGTAATGACATTGATAATTTGCAGAGCGCTTATCGATATATCTTTAATCCGTTCCGTAGTAGTGTAGAGCCTTTGGGAATAATGCACGTTGACGGCAAAAGTTCCGTTTTGTATATCTCAGTACTCACTCCAAATCCATTTACAATCTGTGGTGAGCAAATATGATTTTCTTAAAGTGCGGTACCAAACGCTCGGAGCCAGGCACTGGTGATCACAAGAAGCGAAGTGTGTAGAGACCTGCTGACACCGTTTTTAATTTTTGTTTATTGGCTATCGGAACATGCCCCTGCAACCATGTCAACACTTGACATTAGTACAGTTTGTTTTGACAGCTCAGAGTGCGCCATACATTACTTTTTTTAAGTCTCACCTTTTACGAAAAACAGCACTATGGCGCTTAACATCGGAGGTCATAAGTCCCCTAGAACTTAAAACTACTTAAACCTAACTAACCTAAGGACGTCACACACATCCATGCCCGAGGCAGGATTCGAACGTGCGACCGTAGCAGTCGTGCGATTCCGAACTAAAGCGCCTAGAGCCGCTCGGCCACCGCGGCCGGCCCGCCTATTACGAAGTTACATGGGCTTAACAAGGGACAGATTCCGATATAAAACAAATTTAACATCCACAGTATAATGAAACGAGTAAACAAGGCGAAAATGTAACACAGGGTTCACGAGGTAGTATGCTATAAAAATTCTACTGGTAACTCAATAAGAAATCAAACGAAACTGTATGATTCCAGAGACCTTTTCAAGTCTCAAACGTCTGTGATGTATGTGTACAAACTGAAGTGACGAATGAAATCTTTTAGCAAGGCTGAGATTCGAGCTCATGTCTCCAGCACACTAGGCAGACGCACTTGATGCTACCCCATCCTGGCACAGTGGCTTTCCACGACAGTATGGACTATCCTAGGATGCCTCCTTCCTCAGTCCAAATTCCCTTTCACACCTCATCCCACTTGTTATCCCCCTAAACTCAAAAGCATTGCAGATACTCTCCAATTGTGTTGGAATAGCATCTGAGCATCGAAAATAACAGGGGATCCTGGACTGATGCGTGGCTGGGAATTTGCATTGAGAAGGGAGGCGTGGTAGGTGGTCTGTGTAGTTGTGCAAAGCCAATGTGCCAGGGTGGCGTAGTGGTTAGCGCATCTGCCTCGTGAACGGGAGACCTGGGTTTGAATGCCGCCCTTGGTACAAATTTTCAATCGTCGTCTCACTCTGAATATATAGATCACAATTACAAATGATAAATCGTCATTGGTAAACATTCAATCCATATTAATGACTATTAATCTAAATTAGCAAATCATCTTTTATATGTCCTGCATGAATTATTTCAAAAACTGCGTAAAGAGAATTGAATATTTGTGTAGGTCTATAAGTACCATCTAGACAGAAAATGAGAACAGGACACAAGAGCGACATTTGCGCATTACAGCCACACGTATAGATACACCAGTATTCAGACACATGAATACAGGAGTGACATTCATTTATAGACTGAGCGTTCCATATACCCCTGAGTAGCACGTGTGATTATGGTCAGTTAAGGAGTGACATTCATTTATAGACTGAGCGTTCCATATACCCCTGAGCAGCACGTGGGAATATGGTCAGTTAATTGTGCTTCGTCTTCCCGTAGAATTTCAAATACCAAGAGCATTAGATTAGCAGCGTGTGGAGCTATGTCGTGATATTGGTGCTCTTGACGAACTAGTACTGTATTTTACACGTTGCTGTATCACTAGATTCTAACAAGGTTTGGAGGCTGTTCAGGAACTGATGACCACGAGCCCGAAGATTACTTGCAAGTACGTTTATGTGATACTTGCTCCGAGGACAGTGTACAAATGTATGGTTTGGATCCTCTTCCTTTTTGCAAACAGATAGAAGGGTGTTATAGCTATCATGAAGCTTCAATAAGTTTCAGTTAGATGAGAAATATAGGAATAGAGAAACTGACACCATTGTTTAGATAGGCAAGGCAAATGGCTACAAGAGAAGACGACTGAAAAAGTTTTTCGCAAAATAGAAAACAAAAAATCCTTTTATTCGTGTTAATACGAAATATATATCTCTACCATTTATGGCTCGTTGTCTCAAAAATTTGCACATGCTTTCAGTAAAGATTACATACAGGGAGGTTTTTGGACAAATACAAAGTTAGGCAAACTTCTGCGCCATAGTTTAGAGCCCCCCCCCCCCCCTCAAATACATTTAGTAATGCGGGAAAGGCCGGCCGGAGCGGCCGTGCGGTTCTTGGCGCTACAGTCTGGAACCGCGGGACCGCTACGGTCGCAGGTTCGAATCCTGCCTCGGGCATGGATGTGTGTGATGTCCTTAGGTTAGTTAGGTTTGTTGTTGTTGTTGTGGTCTTCAGTCCTGAGACTGGTTTGATGCAGCTCTCCATGCTACTCTATCCTGTACAAGCTTCTTCATCTCCCAGTACCTACTGCAACCTACATCCTTCTGAATCTGCTTAGTGTATTCATCTCTTGGTCTCCCTCTACGATTTTTACCCTCCACGCTGCCCTCCAATGCTAAATTTGTGATCCCTTGATGCCTCAAAACATGTCCTACCAACCGATCCCTTCTTCTAGTCAAGTTGTGCCACAAACTTCTCTTCTCCCCAATCCTATTCAATACCTCCTAATTAGTTACGTGATCTACCCACCTTATCTTCAGCATTCTTCTGTAGCACCACATTTCGAAAGCTTCTATTCTCTTCTTGTCCGAACTAGTTATCGTCCATGTTTCACTTCCATACATAGCTACACTCCATACAAATACTTTCAGAAACGACTTCCTGACACTTAAATCTATACTCGATGTTAACAAATTTCTTTTCTTCAGAAACGCTTTCCTTGCCATTGCCAGTTTACATTTTATATCCTCTCTACTTCGACCATCATCAGTTATTTTACTCCCTAAATAGCAAAGCTCCTTTACTACTTTAAGTGTCTCATTTCCTAATCTAATTCCCGCAGCATCATCCGACTTAATTTGACTACATTCCATTATCCTCGTTTTGCTTTTGTTGATGTTCATCTTATATCCTCCTTTCAAGACACTGTCCATTCCGTTCAACTGCTCTACCAAGTCCTTTGCTGTCTCTGACAGAATTACAATGTCATCGGCGAATCTCAAAGTTTTTACTTCTTCTCCATGAATTTTAATACCTAATCCGAATTTTTCTTTTGTTTCCTTTACTGCTTGCTCAATATACAGATTGAATAACATCGGGGAGAGGCTACAACCCTGTCTCACTCCTTTCCCAACCACTGCTTCCCTTTCATGCCCCTCGACTCTTATAACTGCCATCTGGTTTCTGTACAAATTGTAAATAGCCTTTCGCTCCCTGTATTTTACCTCTGCCACCTTCAGAATTTGAAAGTGAGTATTCCAGATAACATTGTCAAAAGCTTTCTATAAGTCTACAAATGCTAGAAACGTAGGTTTGCTTTTTCTTAATCTTTTTTCTAAGATAAGTCGTAATGTTAGTATTGCCTCACGTGTTCCAACATTTCTACGGAATCCAAACTGATCTTCCCCGAGGTCCGCTTCTACCAGTTTTTCCATTCGTCTGTAAAGAATTCGCGTTAGTATTTTGCAGCTGTGACTTATTAAACTGATAGTTCGGTAATTTTCACATTTGTCAACACCTGCTTTCTTTGGGATTGGAATTATTATATTCTTCTTGAAGTCTGAGGGTATTTCGCCTGTCTCATACATCTTGCTCACCAGATGGTAGAGTTTTGTCATGACTGGCTCTCCCAAGGCCATCAGTAGTTCTAATGGAATGTTGTCTACTCCCGGGGCCTTGTTTCGACTCAGGTCTTTCACTGCTCCGTCAAACTCTTCACGCAGTATCTTATCTCCCATTTCGTCTTCATCTACATCCTCTTCCATTTCCATAATATTGTCCTCAAGTACATCGCCCTTGTATAAACCCTCTATATACTCCTTCCACCTTTCTGCCTTCCCTTCTTTGCTTAGAACTGTGTTGCCATCTGAGCTCTTGATATTCATACAAGTGGTTCTCTTCTCTCCAAAGGTTTAAGTAGTTCTAAGTTCTAGGGGACTGATGACCTAAGATGTTAAGTCCCATAGTGCTCAGAGCCATAACCATTTGAACCCAAATCTCTGTGTGGTAGAATAACTATGGTGTACGCGTACCTGGAAACGGTGTGGAAACGGTGTTTGCGCAGTAATCACCGACACAGGGTAACTGAGGCGGATTAACGGATACCAGCCCGCATTGGTTGAGTTAGATGGAAAACGGCCTTTAATTGTTTACTCTGTACCAGGCCTGGATAAGTTAATGCCATTCATGCAGAAATTCTAGTAGTGGATGACGTTTGGGAGAAAACGTGGGAGCGTCGTCGTGGTGTTAACTATGATTTCGTCGGTTGTTCCGCCCTCGGTGGCGGCGACGCTCCATGACGACTACGTGTTCTGAGAACTCTCACTGCGGTTCGCGTGGCCGTCTGTTGACCGGTTTTGCTTGACGTGTACGACATGCAGCGGGCTGGGCGCTTATACGTAAGTTATTTCTGAGATTCATAAATTGACATTTCACGACGTGTACTCCTCCGTTTTACGGTCGTACGCATATGGCTCATGTCGGGCCGTTCGCAGTTGCTTCGTATGTTACATTACGCTGTCAGTCAGTGTCTGTTTATTGATTTATTCTTGTTTTATTCGGTCACTCCCTGTTTACCAGGTGTGGTTCTGGTTAACACAAAGAATCTTTACACTGAAAAGAAAACCCTCTGCTGCTTACAACGGGGACAGATGAAAATGTGTGCCCCGACTGGGACTCGAACCCGGGATCTCCTGCTTACATGGCAGACGCTCTATCCATCTGAACCACCGAGGACTCAAAGGATAGTGCGACTGCAGGGATTTATCTCTGGCACACCTCCCGCAAAACCCACATTCTCGACGTACTGTCCCGCACTAGATTCGTAGTGTCCCCGCCCATTATACTCGTTACTCGCGGCGCGTTGCCGTTCCCCTAAGAGTTCGGTCACTGTTTGTGCATCCGCACAGAATCAGAAGATGGTCACTATGTCAACATCTGTTTTCATATCATTATAATTTCATTCTAATAAGCTGCATGGTCACCGGTGGTATCTGTTCTTTTGGACATGTCCGAAAGAACAGATACCATAGGTGGTGTCACCGCCAGACACCGCACTTGCTAGCTGGTAGCCTTTAAATCGGCCGCGGTCCGTTAGTATACGTCGGACCCGCGTGTCGCCACTATCAGTGACTGCAGACCGAGCGCCGCCACACGGCAGGTCTAGAGAGACTTCCTGGCACTCGCCCCAGTTGTACAGCCGACTTTGCTAGCGATGGTTCACTGACAAAATACGCTCTCATTTGCCGAGACGATAGTTAGCATAGCCTTCAGCTATCCTTGATTTAATTCTACTACTTTTCATTAGCTTTCTTTTACTTTTGTTGATGTGCCTCCTACAACTCTCTTCTCAAGACACTGTTCATTCTGCTACATTCCTGCTTCTTTCAAAACTAAAATGTACTGATTTATTTTTTTCTAGTTGCAATTCACGTCCTGAATTTCTCCTTGGTTTCCTTTACTGCATGCTGAATGTGCAGACCGAAAAACACTAGCAATGGGCTACAAACTTTCCTCACTCGCTTTGCAAGTGCTGCTTTCCTTTCTGTTTTTCGACACTTATAATAAACATTTTGCTTTCTGGAAGAATCTAGTTACAAATGCACCACAAAATACGGGAACCCTGATTTTATGACTTGATCTCATATATCATGTTTGGAATGCTCACTATAGCCGTGCTGTAGCTTGCATCATTTTAACTCAGACCCAGAGTGTGGTGTCACCGCCAGACACCACACTTGCTAGGTGTTAGCCTTTAAATCGGCCGCAGTCCGTTAGTATACGTCGGACCCGCGTGTCGCCACTATCAGTGATTGCAGACCGAGTGCCGCCACACGGCAGATCTAGTCTAGAGAGACTCCCTAGCACTCGCACCAGTTGTACAGCCGACTTTGCTAGCGATGGTTCACTATCTACAGACGCTCTCAATTGCTGAGACGACAGTTTAGCATAGCTTCAACTACGTCATTTGCTACGACCTAGCAAGGCGCCAGTACCAGCTACTATTGATACTGTAATCATGTACCGTCAAGAGCGACGCTCATCATTAATGGATTAAAGATAAGTATTTCTCCATCTACGTCCGTTCTTCTAAAGTCTGATTTCCTTGTCCTGTTCCAGACCTCACGCCAGCCTGCGTGAGCTAAAACGCGTGCCTTTCGGCTTCCTCTAGTACCCGGTGTTGGCTCTCCTGCCAACCCACAACACCATATGTATAAGACTCACTGGCCACTTGACCTCGGTGGTCCAGATCGATAGAGCGTCTGCCATGTAAGCAGGAGATCCCAGGTTCGAGTCCCAGTCGGGGCACACATTTTCATCTGTCCCCGTTGACGTACGTCAACGCCTGTAAGCAGCTAAGGGTTTTCATTTGGTTGTAATTTCATTCTAATGAGCTGCATGGGGAGCGATGGTATCTGTTCTTTCGGACATGTCCGAAAGAACAGATACCATCTTAGTAAAATACAGAGAATATTTTCATGCCTCATCCACAGGGGATCCCGCATGCTACTTGATAACTTTGCGGCTTTATAACATGGCTGGCATGATTTTCTCGTAAGCAATTGAGGTATGACCAGATAGATGGACTTTTAGTGTTAGTTAATATTATACAGTATGTCTCTTGTTTCCCTCGTTTTTTGTAGCCCCTGAAGATGGGATTTAGGTCCTGAAACCTGGGCTGTGTGTACTATCTTAACCAAATAAACGATTTCTCAAGTACAACTGGAGAATATTTATTCAAATTACGTAAATCGTTCTTTTCAAAAATTCGACGTAGTCATGAGAACGTTCGAAATGTCACGCACAGCAAAACACGAAAGACTAGGCTGTACTAAGAGTGAGAGATCTGCTTTGATCATTTTCTTCTTTTCTCGTGTATAGTATGGAATTTGTGCCTCACAACAGGAGCTGGCGCTCAAAGACGCGCCAGGGAAGCTGCACGCGATCGCCGGGGATGTGAGCGACGAAGCCAGCATCCTGGCTGCCTTCAAGTGGGTCAAGGACAACCTGGGCGGCGTCGACGTCCTCATCAACAACGCTGGTGTATTCCCCTTTACTAGCCTTACAGGTAAGAGAAACATTTTGGATTAGCTTACCTGACTGTTTTGAAGAACATTTGATATTCCCAAGCCATTTAAAATCAATACAATCTCTCTTACTCAACATCTATATCCACATATGTACAAATTGAAACCTGGTAGTTAAGGAAGGCAGGATTCGGTTACAATTGTGGACGGGGTTGTAATCACTTACTATTGTTACTATTGTAGCCGAGCGGTTCTAGGCGCTTCAGTCCGGAACCGCGGGACTGTTACGGTCGCAGGTTCGAATCCTGCCTCAGGCATGGATGTGTGTGATGTCCTTAGGTTAGTTAGGTTTAAATAGTTCTAAGTTCTTGGGGACTGATGACCTCAGATGTTAAGTTCCATAGTCCTCAGAGCCATTTGTATTTGAACTACTGTTTGCCTTTTGCAATTACACATATTTATTTAAAAGGGTAATTCCAGACTAAGCAATAAATAAAGATATCAGACGTTATTAATGAAAGAATAAACAACTCTATAATTAATAGTGGCTTTCCGTGCGTTACAATTTACCAAATGAGCATAAAATACAAACACAGTAAATAATGTTTTAAAAACAAGCAAATGTGAGCCCAGTTAGAATTTTAAGGCAAGTGACCACGGCTGAAGGCTTTAAACGCTAAGAACGGCAATTATAAAAAACAGCGATGCAATAGCAAGGTTAATTTAAAAAGTCAGGCAACTGATCACGAAACGGGTGAGACAAAATGCTGGTAAACTTGGTAGCACAACCTTTACACCTACTGTAACGCCAAGAATTTCAATTACATAAAAAATTTAAATAAAACATAGAGGTTAGCAGCAAATACAGCAGCAAAGGTTAATTTAAAAACACATGTCACCAAACAGGTGAGACAAAATTATGGTAAACTTGGTAGCACGATCATTTATACGTGCTGTAACGCCAAGAATAGCAATTATATAAAAAATTTAGAAACATACAATAAAACAACAAATAGAATAATAAAATACAAGGACCAATCACAGACGGCGCACCAGGAATCGACCTCTGAGAGGTTCGGGCCAAAAACAGTTTCGCGAGCGATGAGAAAGGCAGTTAAGAATTGCATTCACTTAAGATGGTAACTCAGACTAGTGGGAGTCTAACGAATGACTAATGATAATCTGCTGAAACTACCTAACGTCTGATAACCAATGCAACGATGGTACACCACGCCAAAGCCGGAACCGGTGGTCAGCACTACGACCTCAGAAAGTTGTGCTTAGAGCGTCCGAAAGGAGAAAGGAACCACTACTACCAGAGTAGAAGAAACACCAACTGACCTACAAATCGAGGAAACTGTCAAAACTACACGCCTTACCGGAAAGCAGCGCCAAGGCGAGGAAACGTACACTGCCGTTACATACAGTAACCTCTAGGGCCGCTCACCGGAGCGTTAGCGGTCAGCAGGCAGGAAAAGTACCGCTAGTTGAACTTAATAAATAGTAAAACATAGAATGCAGCGATTAGTAACAAGAAGTCGAGGAAAGCTAATTAGATCCGCCTTCCCCAAGCATTCGACTCTCTGCTCTTTGTCTCGGTGACACTGCGAGCAGCAACACAAACCCAAGTCACTGGAGAATCGCGAGATATCACAATGGTGGAGGTTTCACTGCTAGGATTAAAATCCACACAACTTTTGATGGATCCGGATGACGACTAGATCGTGTACCCTCGCGACCGCAGCCCTTCCATCAGGCATTGCATGCGTGCCGCCAGCAGACCCGGCGTGTTCGCGAACTGCCCTCTTGGCTCCTCCGGAGTCCTCTACCGAACTACTCAGTCACACGACCCGGAAGAACAACAACGTTACCCCAAAAATAGGGCCACACTTACTATATATCGATAACACCACTGCTGCCACTAGCGGACAAGCAACACTTGCGAAACCAAGTCAACACAAGAAGAATACAAGCAACCGCAACTATGTCAACTAAACGAAACAGTCTGGCCTCCAACAGAGGACGAAAACCTACAACAGTACGAATGCGAGCCGCAGCATAGCTCACACATACTCTGCAAACCACAGTACGGTTCGTAGCGAAGGATATTGGTACGAAATACTGTTCCACTTAGTGTGAATGTATGTGAAACGTAAAGTTTTCGATTACGCCCATCTAGCTGGGCTAAAATAACTCCCATACATGAGACTTGAATACTTGAAGTCTCCTGTACCTTGTACATAAGCCTACGACATAACTCTGTGGGCGTTTTGTAATGTATCAGGTTCCGTCGGCTGCTACACTTGTCACAAAAGAGGAGTATCTCCTGCAATGAAAGAGGCTCTGAGCTTTTGCGAGTTGTCATTTATGTGATGACTACTCACGACTCTGGAGAGTACCGCACCACAATCGATAGGCCGATCTCGAAACACTTGCAGTGCAGCAGGTACACGAGTTGGCAGTACGAACTATAAAAAGGTCAGCCGGGCGCCGCAGCTGCCAACCCATGGACATCATTTTATTATTAATTGTCGCCAATCTTTCTGATTGAAGATAACCTACGCCGTCCTCCTGCATTCCCACAATTTACATTGCACTCACTCATCTGTATGAGTAGGGACAGTTTCTTGGTTCCACTGTCTCCGTGGAGAGGTGTTCCGTATCGCCTCAAGTCACTGCTTCTCCAGGCTCAAATCCTGTGTGCTAGGGATCAGGGACGCAGGTAGTACGCGAGTCTTATGCTGCAGACTCTATGCCTCACAAATCAAGGCGCCATTGTTAACATCAATACCAACGGAGTTGCTTCGTTCTCGCTGTGGTTACGCGAGTATGACAACTGTGGCGCTGCAGTCGCATCACACTCGTCCACTCGTTCTCTCTTACTCAAGTGTGCAGGAGTGTAAGTCTAGCGGTGACTCGATATGGAAGATATGCGCACTGTACTGCTGCTGTTGACTCAATATGGAAGATAAGCGCACTGTACTGCTGCTGTTAAGTATCACTGACAAGGTGGAGTGACTCACCGTCGGGATCGGATGGCCTTTAACGAAGCTTTGTTTTGCGACACTGGAGGATGTAAGACGAAAATTAATACACTACTGGACATTAAAATTGCTGCACCAAGAAGAAATGCAGATGATAAAGGGGTATTCATTGGACAAATATACTAGAACTGACATGTGATTACATATTCACGCAATTTGGGTGCACAGATCCTGAGAAATCACCACCCAAAACAACCACCTCTGGCCGTAATAACGGCCTTGATACGTCTGGGCATTGAGTCAAACAGAGCTTGGATGGCGTGTACAGGTACAGCTGCCCATGCAGTTTCAACACGATACCACAGTTCATCAAGAGTAGTGACTGGCATATTGTGACGAGCCAGTTGCTCGGCCACCATTGACCAGACGTTTTCAATTGGTGAGAGATCTGGACTGGAGAATGTGCTGGCCAGGGCAGTAGTCGAACATTTTCTGTATCCAGAAAGGCCCGTACAGGACCTGCAACATGCGGTCGTGCGTTATCCTGCTGTAGTGTAGGGTTTCGCAGGGATCGAATGAAGCGTAGAGCCACGGGTCGTAACACATCTGAAATGTAACGTCCACTGTTCAAAGTGCCGTCAATGCGGACAAGAGGTGACGGAGACATGTAAGCAATTGGCACCCTATACCATCAAGCCGGGTGATACGCCAGAATGGCGATGACGAATACACTCTTCCAATGTGCTGTGCGTTCACCGCGATGTCGCCAAACACGGGTGCGACAATCGTGATGCAGTAAACAGAACCTGGATTCACCCGAAAAAATGACGTTTTGCCATTCCTGCGCCCAGGTTCGTCGTTGAGTACACCATCGCAGGCGCTCCTGTCTGTGATGCAGCGTTAAGGGTAACCACAGCCGTGGTCTCCGAGCTGATAGTACATGCTGCTGCAAACGTCGTCGAACTGTTCGTGCAGTTGGTTGTTGTCTTGCACACGTCCCCATCTGTTCACTCAGGGATCGAGATGTGGCTGCACGATCCGTTAGAGCCATGCGGATAAGATGGCTGTCATCTCGACTGCTAGTGATACGAGGCCGTTAGGATCCAGCACGGCGTTTCGTATTACCTTCCTGAACCCACCGATTCCATATTCTGCTAACGGTCACTGGATCTCGACCAACGCGAGCAGTAATGTCGCGATACTATAAACTGCAATCGCGATAGGCTACAAACCGACCTTTATCAAAGTCGGAAACGTGATGGTACGCATTTCTCCTCCTTACACGAGGCATCACAACAACGTTTCACGAGGCAACGCCGGTCAAGCGCTGTTTCTGTATGAGAAATCGGTTGGAAACTTTCCTCATGTCAGCACGTTGTAGGTGTCGCCACCGGCGCCAACCTTGTGTGAATTCTATGAAAAGCTAATCATTCGCATATCACAGCATCTTCTTCCTGTCGGTTAAATTTCGCGTCTGTGGCACGTCATCTTCGTGGTGTAGCAGTTTTAATGGCCAGTAGTGTAGAAGCAGTGCACATAACAGCAAATGTTTTGCGTTTGGGGAAAAAGGGATTGGAACAATTTTTTTGCTATAGTCCACACATAGGACGGAAAAAGTAAAAATTATGGCAAAGAAAACTGGTTGTATTCTTGTTTATCCCACTCCACCATGAGAAACAAATGTGCTACATCAAACGAAGACTGGGCGCAAAGCAACGTCATTGTTATTTCGCTGCGACCAGAAAATGCACTTTGGTCATTGTAACTTGCGTTTTTGGGCTAACAGCAACGATATAACTTATCACTCATTTCTATAGTTTTTTAGAGACTGCTATTAATTTATTTTAGTAATAAACCGCGATTTGAAGATTGCTCTTCATTCTCATTCATGTTTTCTCGTACTATCGTTACAGATTCGATAACGACTCGAAAGTGTACGTATGTCAGCGTAATTGCTAGACATTCCAGGAATAGACATTAAATATGTGTTACAGTCGATAGGTGTTGAGCTGGCACTTACTATCGACACCACACAGGTGTTCCTTCTATCGCACCAGTGAGGCGGAGGTATCAAGAAACACCCAGAAGATTTCTCCGCGCCGCCGTCGGCGGTCTGTCTTCAAATAGACCGACACAGGGACAGGGCAACGAGAAGCGGTTTTCTTTGAAGGTGCTTGAGTTGTATTACCAATGACAGTCTATTTCATAATAAGTGTTAGAGTTATTCTATAAGTGCGTATAAATGTATCTACACACTGACCCACAGTCACATGAAAGAAGAAGTTCTATAACAAAAGGTAAGTGTTCATTTTGACTGTAATACAAGTGTCTGACACAGCTGTTAGATCGGTTACTGCTGCTGCAATGGCAGGTTATCAAGATTGAAGTGGATTTGTACGTGGTCACAGCTTCTCCGGGGCAGTGATGGAGTGACGAGTTTCCCGTACGGCCATTTCACGAGTGTACCGTGAATATTAGGTATCCGGTAAAACATCAAATCTCCGACATCGCTGTGGCTGGACAAAGATGCTGCAAGAAAGGGACCACCGACGACAAAAGAGAATCGTTCAACGTGACAGAAGTGCAACACTTCCGCAGATTGCTGCAGATTTCAGTGCTGGGCCATCAACAAGTGTCGGCGGGTGAACCATTCAACAAAACATCATCGATATGGGCTTTCGGAGCCGAAGGCCAACTCGTGTACCCTCGATGACTGTACGACACAAAACTTTACGCCTCGCTGGAAACATGTTGCCTGGTCGGACGAGTCTCGTTTCAAGTTGTATATCGAGCGGATGGATGTGTAAGGGGATGGAGACAACCTCATGAATGCATGGACCCTGCATGTCAGCAGGCGACAGTTCAAGCTTGTTGAGGCTCCGTAATGGTGTGTAGTTGGAGCGATATGGGACCCTTGATACATCTAGATACGACCCAGACAGGTGGCACGTACGTAAGCATCTTATCTGATCACCTGCATTCACTCATGTCCATTGTGCATTCCGACGGACTGGGGCAATTTCAGCAGGACAATGCGACACCGCACACGTCCAGAACTGCTACAGAGTAGCTCCAGGAACGCTCTTCTGAGTTTAAACACTTCTGCTAGTCACAAAACTCTCCAGACATGAACTTTATAGAGCTTATCTGGGATGCCTTGCAGCGTGCTGTTCAGAAGAGATCTGCACCCCCTCGTACCCTTACGGATTTATGGACAGCCCTGCAGGATTCACTGTGTTAATTCCCTTCAGTACTACTTGAGACATTAGTGGAGTCCATGCCACGTCGTGTTGCGGCACTTCTGCGTGCTCGCGGGGCCCTACACGATATATATATATATATATATATATATATATATATATATATATATATATATATATATATATATATATATACTGCTACACCTGCCTAATATTGTGTGGATCTTCAGAGCCAAAGATGCTGGTACACCTGCCTAAAATCGTGTAGGGCTCCCGCGAGCACACAGGAGTGCCGCAACACGATGTGGCATGGACTCGACTAATGTCTCAAGTAGTGCTGTCACATAGACATATAGTGACCAGGGAAATATTAAACGAATTCCAGCCAGTTTTCGTAATTTGTTTAATAACTCAGAGAGAAGCATACACTTTTCCAACGGAATTATGGTATTTTCTGTGTCAGACTAGCAGAATTACATGAGGCAAATTTTTTTGGTATTACTCATATACGGATCCGTTAAGAAATGGCATAAAAAGAAACGTTGATACGGGTATTTTATGCTGCTGTGGTCGTTCGAATACTGTGCCCCAGAAAGTTTACGCTACAGTTCATGGAGACATGCGCGAAGTCATGCTTGAACATCTGCCCTTACCAACCTGCACGCATTTATTGTGCCAACAGAATATTAAATCGCTGACCCACGTCGAGTGGTCCCACTGTACTTCAGTCAACTCCTCCAAATTGGAAAAAATAACTGTGTAAGTAAGTGCCAATTGCCTCTACGAGGCAGGTGTTCGTCGAGAGTGGCACACGCATCACGTATTGTTGACCTCAACGACATTAGGTTCCATGGAAAGTGGGTCACAGATATGGACCACCATCCGATCGGTCGCAACAATATCACATAAAAAAATATTCAATGTGATTTTACTCTGCATTTTCTTGCTGTACCTGTATTAGAGTTACATCCCTTAACTGCACTCACCACCGCTTGAACAAATAAATGTTAATACTGAAAGTTATCTCTCGGCGAAAGATCTGGTTGGGGGTCGGTGCTCGGAATGACGGTGTCCTTGAAAATGAGGTATCTGTTAAGATGGAAGGTGGCAAGACGGTATCTGGATGCACCCGAAATAAAAACGCTTGATGTTTAGATGAACTGAGTTGCCGGATCTGCCCATTTATGATAGTTGAATAAATATTAAAAAAATAACTTGGGTATATCTATCTCTTGCACAATAGATAGCAGTAGGACATAAAATCAAAGTTTGCGAGGGCAGCCGGCCACGGTGGACGAGCGGTTCTAGGCGCATCTGTCCGGGACCGCGCAACTGCTACGGTCGTCGCAGGTTCGAATCCTGCCTCGGGCGTGGATGTGTGTGATGTCCTTAGTTAGGTTTAAGTAGTTCGAAGTTCTAGGGGACTGATGACCTCAGATGTTAAGTCCCATAGAGCTCAGAGCCGTTTTTTTTTCTTTTACGAGGGCATACGTAAACATGTGCTATGGTAAAAATATCACATTTAGTGAAGAACAGGTGAACAAACTAATAAGCTAAACAACTAATAAATGCTGGCCGATGTGGCCGAGCGGTTTAGGCGCTTACGTCAGGAACCACGCTGCTGCTGTGGTCGCAGGGTGGAATCCTGCCTCGGGCATGGATGTGTGTGATGTCCTTAGGTTAGTTTGGTTTAAGTAGTTCTGAGTCTAGGGGACTGATGACCTCAGATGTGTTTGGAGCCATTTGAACAACTAATAAATGGATGGTGTTATTCATAACACACTTGGCTGAGTTCCAAAAGCACATTTACAACTGCGTCTTAGAGACACCCGCACGATTTATCATTAAATTTTAATTATGGAAGGGTCAGAGGAACGTTTTAATGGCGACATTCACGCACGTATACGCATATAACAGATATTCTGGACAATATAAGAATAAAGAAGAAATTTCACCATTATGCACGTGATTGGCGAACGGTCGTTCGCTTGTCTTGAGTTCACGAAGCAAGTGAACAAGAATTCGTCGTTAAGAATGAACTTAACAGTTGCACCAAAGAAGAAATTCTGAAACTAATTCGGAAGTCTTACCTCGAGAATCAGTAACTATGACGTGTAATGATTCTGCAAATACGCGAACACGTGGTCGTCACAAACAAAAATTCTGCATAAAATGAATGGTGAAATTCAAAATAGCTGACCAAATTAGACAGGATACATTACTGTGAGTCACGATCTGCAAACTTAAGGGTCTTAGATCCGTACTTAACACGTTCTGAGACAACAAAGACATGTGGAAACTAGATTCCGAAGAGAAATCGAGTGCACATGTCCGAGCAGAGGTAGAGCAGAACAATGGATTGCAAGCGTGGCCAAATGCAACTGTTTATAACGTTCCGAAATTAACCGCAAAAATTGTGTATACCGCTCAACGAACAATGAGCGATGACAGCAGGACGTTAAATCTACAAAAATAAGGTAATGAATTAACTATGAATAGGCACACTCACACTTAGTCGGTGTCACCCGTCTCGCGTCTCCAGGTACACCGCTGAGTGAACTCTTTGGAACCCACACGTCCTGTTCCTCGGGAAGTGCTCAGAGATCTCCCTACTGTCTGGTGCCAACCCAAGAGCCTCGTCCAAGGTGAACAGAAACGTCTTTGGTACATGGTACGTGCTTTAAAGGGTTCGCTGTTCTGCCACAGTAGCAGGCAAACTTTTACTCCTACAGATCTAGATACTGAAATTTACCTCGTACACTCTCGTTCATGCTTTTCATATATCAGGTGAGAGGAGGGGAGGATGTATGTACTGATATACTGGGCATAGATGTATTGAATATGGTGTGGGGCTCCGAGAATTATCAAAAATCTTAGTAAAATGTGAGGTGAAATAAAGGTAATATATATAAAGGAATATAATCCCGAGCTCGTATCGTGTGGTCTCTATAGACACACTAAGCTGCTCAGTCTCTTTTTTTATGTGGTGTACAGTTTGCGCCCGGAAAGGAAGCGCCAGAGGTGGGTACATTAAGTTAAGTGTTAAACAAAATGATGAAGAGGCTCATGTAGAGACCCTTCAATAGCGTTATCGTAGAGGTTAACGAGATCTCATAAATGTGTAGATCGTCGTTGAAAGAGCCAATAGTCACTAAACGAATGATTTGGAATTTTTTTTTTCATTATAGCATTATTGATTTCGAGGCTTCGAACCTGATACATACACACAACTAGGCTTTAAAATTGCTACAGCACGAAGACGACGTGCTACAGACGCGAAATTTAACCGACGGGAAGAAGATGTTGTGATATGCAAATGATTAGCTTTTCAGAGCATTCACACAAGGGTGGCGTAACCTACAACGTGCTGACATGTTTCCAACCGATTTCTCATACACAAAAAGCAGTTGACCGTCGTTTTCTGGTGAAACGTTGTTGTGATGCCTCGTGTAAGGAGGGGAAATGCATACCATCACGTTTCTGACTTTGATAAAGGTCGGATTGTAGCCTACCGCGATTGCGGTTTATCGTATAGCGACATTGCTGCTCGCGTTGGTCGAGATCCAATGACTGTTAGCAGAATATGGAATCGGTGGGTTTGGAAGGGTAACACGGAACACCATGCTGGATCCTAACGGCGTCGTATCAGTAGCAGTCGAGATGACAGATTTCTAACCGCATGGCTCTAACGGATCGTGCAGCCACATTTCGATCCCTGAGTCAACAGGTGGGGACGTTTGCAAGACAACAACCGTCTGCACGAACAATTTGACGACGTTTGCAGCAGCATGGACTATCAGCTCGGAGACCGTGGCTGCGGTTACCCTTGACGCTACATCACAGACAGGAGCGCAAGTGATGGTGTACTCAACGGCGAACCTGGGTGCACGAATGGCAAAACGTCATTTTTTCGGATGAATCCAGGTTTTGTTTACAGCATCATGATGGTCACATCCGTGTTTGGCGACATCGCGGTGAATGCACATTGGAAGCGCGTATTCGTCATCGCCATACTGGCGTATCACCCGGCGTGATGGTATGGGGTGCCATTGGTTACACGTCTAGGTCACCTCTTGTTCGCATTGGCGGCACTTTGAACAGTGGACGTTACGTTTCAGATATGTTACGACCCGTGGTTCTACCCTTCATTCGATCCCTGCGTAACTCTACATTTCAGCAGGATAATACACGACCGCATGTTGCAGGTCCTGTACGGGCCTTTCTGGATACAGAAAATTTTCGACTGCAGCCCTGGCCAGCATTCTCCAGATCTCTCACCAATTGAAAACGTCTGGTCAATGGTGGCCGAGCAACTGACTCGTCACAATACTCCAGTCACCACTCTTGATGAACTGTGGTACCGTGTTGAAGCTGCATGGGCAGCTGTACCTGTAAACGCCATCCAAGCTCTGTTCTGACTCAATGCGCAGGCGTATCAAGGTCGTTATTACAGCCAGAGGTGGTTGTTGTGGGTACTGATTTGTCAGGATCTTTGCACCCAAATTGAGTGAAAATGTAATCACATGTCGGTTCTAGTATAATAAATTTGTGCAATGAATACCCGTTTATCATCTGCATTTCTTCTTGGTGTACCAATTTTAATGGCTAGTAGTGTACATGATATCAATTTGCGGTACGTTGATCATAGGACCCGCATCTTACTGATCTAACTGTTTAACAGTGACGTGCACTGTCAAACCCACAGCTCCAGTCAGGAAGCGGCGACCGCAGCTGCCGATCGCCTGGATCCTAAGCAACTGCTATTCGTGTGAAGTCAAGTTTAGGAATTCCACACCGACGACAGGTGTAAAAGGAGGTGGGTTTAGTATTGTGTCATTAGCAGAGGGGCAGTAGCGGCAGAATGGGTCGGACAGGAGTGTTCAGTGACGTCGGATGTGGGCTGATCACTGGATGTCTCCTGTCTCCGTGAAAGTTGCCTCGCCGGGCTAGCTCCAAGGGTTCGCAGCTACTGTGCGTCAATGAGCCGCCTGCAGCCCTGTGACCAAGCAGAGGCTAGGGCAAAGAGCTTTATCAGTGGGAGCCCGGCGCTTTGTCATCTCCTGAAGTGTGCCTTCAGCGGATAACTATCTTACACGTCCCCACCGAGCGAGGTGGCGCATTGGCTAGCACTCTGGACTCGCATTCGGGAGGACGACGGTCCAATCCCGCGTCCGGCCATCCTGATTTAGGTTTTCCGTGATTTCCCTAAATGACTAGGCAAATGCCGGGATGGTTCCTTTGAAAGGGCACGGCCGACTCCCTTCCCCGTCATTTCCTAATCCGATGAGACCGATGGCCTCGCTGTCTGGCATCCTTCCCCAAAACAACCCCAACACTTTCCCAAAGAAACACGGCTTGCAGAAAAATAAAAGCCTAGCAGTGGTTGCAGCTTTTTTACTTTTAGAGGACCTATGATGTGAGGGCAGTTACGAGCATGAAAACATGTCATTGGTAAAAACGTTTGTGACGTCACGAATACGGAGTAGAAGTTGTACCTATTTTGAGAATGAAGGACGAATCGGAAAGTCATCAGGATTTTAGCGCAATGCACTTTCTTGGCGGGAGTTTTGTGTAAGAGGGAATCATGCCACTGGCCGGGGAGTCTTATTATACAGTGATTTGCACCTAGCTGCTGTATACCACGACGAAAAGAGCAGGCTGTACAGTTTAGCTATAATATAGAGAGCTATGGGACAGAGACGTGGACGGATTGAACAGTCCATTGAGAGACGAGCAGACCCGGATCTGGGGCACTCCTTCGTAACCTATAGGGGCCGAGACTTTATATTAGCTGAAGCACGACCCACGTCCTGTACTATGACAGCAGCTTTCCGTACGTCTCATGCTGAATATTTATGTTGAGCATTATTAGCTGCACCGGCATCGTAGGACAACGCTTGGTCCGCATTTACTCATATCACTGTGGTTGTCTGTCCCAGTCCAGCATTGCTTTAGTAGATACACGTGTTCCTCAGTCTAACTATATTCGTTGGAATAAAAGTTCCTGAGTTGCGTCAAAAGGGCACTTTCTCATTTATTCTGAGGTAACGCTTAAAATCAGCAGATACCTAGGGCACATTTTGTAATATCAACTAAAGTTCTTCCATAGGGAGATGCGGTTAATGTGTATTTTTAGTTTATTAAATTAATGGATTTAAAACATTTTTCTGTTAACACCCGATTCAATCCCGTCTCCGGCCATCCTGATTTAGGTTTTCCGTGATTTCACTAAATCGTTTCAGGCAAATCCGGGATGGTTCCTTTGAAAGGGCACGGCCGATTTCCTTCCCAATCTTTCCCTAACCCGAGCTTGCGCTCCGTCTCTAATGACCTCGTTGTCGACGGGACGTTAAACACTAACCACCACCACCACTGTTAACACCTTCTACTGATAGCTGTTGTGGTAAAAAAAAGGAAAATTTGGAAAATATTTCGAGTAGATTAGCCGACCATGTTATAGTTCTAGGTGGAGATTTTAATTGGCCAGATATAGACTGGGAGACTCAAACGTTTATAACTGGGGCAGGGACAAAGAACCCAGTGAAATTTTTTTAAGTGCATTATCTAAAAACTACCTTGAGCACTTAAACAGAGAACCGACTCGCGGCGATAACATATTAGACCCTCTGGTGACAAACAGACCCGAACTATTTGAAACAGTTAACGCAGAACAGGGAATCAGCGATCATAAAGCGATTACTGCATCGATGATTTCAGCCGTAAATAGAAATATTAAAAAAGGTAGCAAGATTTTTCTGTTTAGCAAAAGTGACAAAAAGCAGATTTCAGAGTCGTTGACGGCTCAACACAAAAGTTTTGTCTCAAGTACAGATAGTGTTGAGGATGAGTGGACAAAGTTCAAAACTATCGTACAATATGCATTAGATGAGTATGTGCCAAGCAAGATTGTAAGAGATGGAAAAGAGCCACCGTGGTACAATAACCGAGTTAGAAAACTGCTGTGGAAGCAAAGGGAACTTCACAGCAAACAGAAACATAGCCAAAGCCTTGCAGACAAACAAAAATTACGCGAAGCGAAATGTGGTGTGAGGAGAGCTATGTGAGAGCCGTTCAATGAATTCGAAAGTAAAGTTCTATGTACTGACTTGGCAGAAAATCGTAAGAAATTTTGGTCTTATGTCAAAGCTGTAGGTGGATCAAAACAAAATGTCGAGATACTGTGACCAAAATGGTACTGAAACAGAGGATGAAAGACTAAAGGCCGAAATACTAAATGTCTTTTTCCATAGCTGTTTCACAGAGGAAGAAAGCAATGTAGTTCCTTCTCTAGATTGTCGCACAAATGACAAAACGGTAGATATCGAAATAGATGACACAGGGATAGAAAAACAATTAAAATCGCTCAAAAGAGGAAAGGCCGCCGGACCTGATGGGATACCAGTTCTATTTTACACAGAGTACGCAAAGGAACTTGCCCCCCTTCTTGCAGCGGTGTACCGTAGGTCTCTAGAAGAGCGTAGCGTTCCAAAGGATTGGAAAAGAGCACAGGTCATCCCCGTTTTCAGGAAGGGACGTCGATGTGCAGAACTATAGACCTGTATCTCTAACGTCGATCAGTTGTAGCATTTTGGAACACGTATTGTGTTCGAGTATAATGACTAGAGACTAGATATCTACTCTGTAGGAATTAGCATGGGTTTCGAAAAAGAGATAGTGTGAAACCCAGCTCGCGCTATTCGTCCACGAGACTCAGAGGGCTATAGACACGGGTTCCCAGATACATGCCGTGTTTCTTCCGCAAGGCGTTCGATACAGTTCCCCACAGTCGTTTAATGAACAAAGTAAGAGCATATGGACTATCAGACCAATTGTGTGGTTGGATTGAAGAGTTCCTAGATAACAGAACGGAGCATGTCATTCTCAATGGAGAGAAGTCTTCCGAAGTAAGAGTGATTTCAGGTGTGCCGCAGGGGAGTGTCGTAGGACCGTTGCTATTCACAATATACATAAATGACCTTGTGGATAACATCGGGGGTTCACTGAGGCTTTTTGCCGGTGATGCTGTGGTATATCGAGAGGTTGTAACAATCGAAAATTGTGCTGAAATACAGGAGGATCTGCAACGAACTGACGCATGGTGCAGGGAATGGCAATTGAATCTCAATGTAGACAAGTGTAATGTGCTGCGAATACATAGAAAGAAAGATCCTTTATCATTTAGCTACAATATAGCAGGTCAGCAAATGGAAGCAGTTAATTCCACAAATTATCTGGGAGTAGGCATTAGGAGTGATTTAAAATGGAATGATCATATAAAGTTGATCGTCGGTAAAGCAGATGCCAGACAGATTCATTGGAAGAATCCTAACGAAATGCAGTCCGAAAACAAAGGAAGTAGATTACAGTACACTTGTTCGCCCACTGCTTGAATATTGTTCACCAGTGTGGGATCCTTACCAGATAGGGTTGATAGAAGAGATAGAGAAGATGAAACGGAGAGCAGCGCGCTTCGTTACAGGATCATTTAGTAACAGCGAGTGTTACGGAGGTGATAGATAAACTCCAGTGGAAGACTCAAGAGAGACGCTCAGTAGCTCGGTACGGGCTTTTGTTGACGTTTCGAGAACATACCTTCACCGAGGAGTCAAGCAGTATATTGCTCCCTCCTACGTATATCTCGCGAAGAGACCATGAGGATAAAATCAGAGAGATTAGAGCCCACACAGAGGCATATCGACAATCTTTCTTTCCACGAACAATACGGAACTGGAATAGAAGGGAGAACCGATAGAGGTATTCAAAATACCCTCCGCCACACACCGTCACTTGGCTTGCGGGGTATGGATGTAGATGTAGATTTAATACTTCGCACTTCTCCACTTTCGAATCCACAGCTACCGCCATATTTTTCATATTAGTCATTCCGTTGTGCTTAACAATTTCAACTTGGATCTTAATGGTGTGTCTGGCTCTTGATTAACTTCCGGGGTCACGGTGAATATTTTAAACAAGCACAGGGTTATGCAAACCTTCAGCTGGAACCAAGTGACTGTTCACCAGGTTAACCATTTAGTAACACAGATTGCATAAATGTTTACGCACGTGCAGTAGTATTTATCTTTGTTCTTGTGACCAGAGGGCAAGACGGAAGACTGGAAGCGCATCCTGGACGTGAACGTGCTGGGTCTGAGCATCTGCACCAGGGAGGCCGTGCAGGACATGCTGGGCAGGGGCGTCGACGACGGCTTCATCATCCACATCAACAGGTGCGCTTGTGTCACTTCCTGTCTCGGCATTGTGTTCTTAGTTTTATTCAGTAACGTATGTCTGTACCTTGCAGTCTAGTGTAGACAATTTAGTCATTTAGACACAGCTTTGCGATCCTAATAGTAATGTATGAGCCTGTGTGTTACGCCTGGTGAACAGCTGTTGCAACAGGTGGAAGACAGCACCAGCAATCATTGTCGATGGTGAAAGGTATTCACTTGGACACGTGTCAGGTTAAGTTCCCGCACACAAGCTCGTAAAGATTCAGCAAACCTTTAATAAGCAAAAACGTTTTAATTGATTCGTACATGAAAAGTCCCCCAGAAAGGTAACAGAACTGCGTTAGCTCAAATGGACATGACTATTTTTTTCTTTTTTTTTCATTTGACAATCATTTACGAGGTTTAAAATATAAAACAGCCGAACATCTACACGCTTAGTGAGACCAGCTGTAGCTAACAAACTCTAGCCGAGATCGGGTGTATAAATATTGTCCATGTATTGTATCACAGTCTAGTTTTCATATGGTTTATTATATATTTCAAGGACCTTCACTAATATCAAATTTAATACTACGCACTTCTCCACTTTAGAATCCACATCTAGGGCCGGATGGCGCTTCAGTTCCGACGTAGCAGGTGTGTAGAAATTTCATGGTCACTTTTGTTTGGATCGTTACTTGGCACGACAACAACCAATTATTTCCAGTGAAGGTCACGGAAGTAATGATAGAAAGCCCGGTTTCTACCGTAATTTGATGCAGCAAGAAAACCACTAACGACTTACACAAAAATTCCAACACAAGAAACTTTGTTCCCATAATACCACTGTCTCTGAATTGTTCCTTTCCAATCAATAGAACCAGTAGTAAGTCATACTGATACTCCAAATACATCCCTCGGAAAGTGTCACGTTCACGTAATTTGTCCCTGACAGTAGTAAAAATTAATACGACCGTGGAGCTATTTACATTTCCAAGAATGGACTAAGCGTAATTCATCACCACCATTGATTTATGTGCTGGGTCCAGATTATTGAATGTAAAAGTACAGTCAGGTAGAAGTAAGAAGGAATAAGAAGAAGTATTGGGAAGAAGAGTAATTAAGTAGCACTTTACGAAATAGACAGCAAAATATAATCAGTGTGTTTCACTGGTAAATTATGAGTTGATGTTAATCTTCCAAGACGGGCCTCACGTACTGATATGTTACTCACATGCGATGCTGGATCCTGTTTCAAAAGTTGTAACCTGGTATCAAATTTTCAGTGTCGCCGGACACACACCACCGACTATAGATGGTATGGCGATGTATTTCGCCAGCAAGCACGCCGTCAAAGTACTGCTCGAAGGGCTGAGGAAAGACCTGGTCGCCAAGGGCAGCAAGATACGAGTTGGGGTAAGTCATCCATCATAAGTGGCACATGTCTAATGAAGGAAAAGTCACATTCTGTCTGCTTTCAAATTAAGGATGCTTGCATATCATTATTGTTATGAGACTATCTTTTATTTGTTTTTCGCAAGTTATCTTAGTACTTGTATTCCAGCTATTCTTAGTAACGTAGCATATGCTGATTCTCATTAATCAAGAAAATATTGCAGATACAAGTTACAAAGTTACAGGTCGAACAGAACGCACTTAGTCCAAGTATAAGACCCATCACACGTGATTAATAAAAGAAGAAAACGCAGTTCCGGACGAAGAATCAATATTTGAACATAGACTATCTTTGCCACATACAAATTAAGTCAGTGTATTAGCGTTCAAATAAAACAAGACGGATTATGCTAGCAAATGAACCGTGCGAACAAGGGATATATGGTCTTACTTTTGATTTATGTGTAATTGGCGTGATGTGGATGCAAATCGTCTTAAGAATCTGATGTCTGTGAAGCCTAGTGTTTGGACAGGAACTAGGCGAACAATAGCACAGCTACAGTGATTATTGCAACCACATAATATGAAATACGGTCACGGGAGTGAGATTCCAGTATAATGTGCGAATTGGTTGGCACATTCTTCCAGAAACCGGACTGCACCTGTAAGAATCGAAGGACATGAAAGGGAAGCAGTATTTGAAAAGGGAATGAAACATGTCCCAGGCCTACCCCGGTGTTATTCAGTCTGTACGTTGAGCGGGCAGTAAAGGAAACTAAGGAAAATTTGGAACGGGCATTACAGTTCAGGGAAAGTAAATAAAAAATCTGAAACTTGCTGATGGTATTTTAAATCGCTCAGAGTCTGCAAAGGATTTGGACGAACAGTTGAACGGAATGTCTTGAAACGATAAAATCGTCAACAATAGTAGTGGGATGTAGTCGAATTAAATTTGGTAGTGTTAAGGGAATTAGATTAACAACGGAGATACTGAAAATAGCACGTAAGTTTTGATATTTGGTAGTAAAGTAACTGACGATGCAAGAAGCAAATTTGATGCAAACAGCGTGGCAATGGGGAGAAAAGTATTTGTCAAAAGGAGAATTTAGCTTACGTCTGATATAATTTTCAGCTTAGGAAACTTTTTCTTAAAGTATTTGTATAGTGAAATGTAGACGGTAAGCAGTTCAGTCTAGATCGGAACAGAAGTCTTTGAAATTTATTGTTTCAGAAGCATGCTGAAGATTAGATGGTAACTAATAAGGAGGTATTGAATAGAATTGGGGAGAAGAGAAATTTGCGTCACAACTTGACTACAAGAAGGGATCGGTTGGTAGGACACGTTGTGAGGCATCAAAGGGGGGGGGGGGGGGAAGGAAGGATTCGAGGATTCGGTTGATGGGACAAATCCCGAGTAATCAAGGAAGCGCCACTTACGTAATGGGCCGGAACAGAAAGCAGGTTCAAATGGATATTGGTTTCACTATTTATGTAGAGATGAAGAGGCTTCCACAGAATAGGCTAGCGTAGAAAACTGTACCACACTAGTCTTTGCAACAACAACAACAACATACTTACACGAGGTGAGCTCTGGATGATCTATCCTATATAACGAAAAGATAATGGGACCAAGACCCTAACCTGTCGACAGACGTTAATGTACATCAACGGGGACAGTTCAAAATGTGTGTCCGGACGAGCACTCGAACCCGGGTTCTCCTGCTTACATGGCAGACGCTCTAGGCATCTGAGCCACCGAGTGCAGATAGGATAGAGCGACTGCAGGGATTTATCCCCTGCACGCTCCCCGTGAGACCCACATTCTCAACTTAATGTCCACACACTACGTTGGTAGTGCCCCTGCCCATTACACTCGTTACTCGCGGCAGACAATCTTACCGGGTCCCGTAAGACTTCGGGCAATGCGTGTGCATCCAGCACAGAACAAGAAGGTCAATGGCCGGTTAGCCTTAACTATATGAAGATCTAATCTGTTCTTTCGGACATGTGTAACATCAAAGAAGCTGCAAGGATGCTTTGCCTGCAGACTTACACGTATGGAAAACTAGTAGGTCTGTGCATGAAATAGATAATTTGTCAACCTGCAGAGAAGCCATGTTTCGTCGGAAGGCGTTAATTTCGGCAATTTCTGACAAATGATAACAGATTACTGTTGTGTCTAGACAAGACAGCCTAGACACAATGAGAGGAAGCCGAAAGGCACGCGCTAAGCTAAAGCAGGATGGCGTGAGGTCTGAAACAGGATACGTAATGAATGCTATAAAGAAATGTACGTAGCTTCTGGAATACTTAACTTTAATCCATCCTTTTGGTACATCTGGAGATTGTGGCGATACAAGTGAGACTCTTTAGATACATGCAACGTTACTAATGGCGCCTTGCTAGGTCGTAGCCATTGACTTAGCTGAAGGCTATTCTAACTATTGGCTCGGCTAATGAGCGAGGCTTCGTCAGTGTAGTCGCTAGCAAAGTCGTCCGTACAACTGGAGCGAGTGCTAGTCCGTATCTCGAGACCTACCTTGTGGTGGCGCTCGGTCTGCGATCACACAGTGGCGACACGCGGGTCCGACATGTACTAATGGACCGCGGCCGATTTAAAGCTACCACATAGCAAGTGTGGTGTCTAGCGGTGACACCACAATTACACTTCAACTAAAATACGTCTCAGGCTACTTTGCAACCGAATATGGGATTCACCATTGAAGAGGCAGGGACGTTAGGGTGGAGCGTACTATGTACGATGTAATCATTAGTGACAGTACAAGTTCAGATTGGGTATGAATAAGAATGAGATTCTCATCAAAGGAGCAATTCGTGCATTTGCTCACGCGATTATAGGGAAACCAGAGAAAGCCAAATCTGCGTGTCCGCTTAGGGATTTGCACTGCCACGCACCGAATGCCACCTCGCTTGCTGGATCATCCGTGTCGACAATGGCCTGGTACTGACCTGCAGTCCACACAGCATATACTAGGGCTTCCCCTGCATCTTTCTCTGCCGCTCTGAAATCACCTGGTATACCTTACATCCCTGTCCACGGTACTGGTTGATAACTTCATTCCAACTGCTCCATAAGTGAACAGTCTCGCTTCGTTTCTGCGGTCATAAATTTTTGCCACCACCCATTAAGTTAAAACATCTATTCACTTTTCCGACTCTACGAATAATTTGTGTCCTTTCTGTCAATGGTTCATTACTGTAGATCATTCGGCAAATTACGCGAATGCATATGACTTCTGAACAGGTGTTTATTACCTGAGTCTTTTCCAACCTTCAGAACACCGAGTACCATACTTCATTCAGACATACGATTGTCGCTGTTGTGATCTTCAGTTCGAAGACTGGTTTGATGCACCTCTCCACATACTGTATTTGGTGCAAGCCTTTACATCTATGCATACCTACATCTATTTGAAACTACTGTATTCAAACTTTGGTCTTCCTCTACTTTTTCTTACCACTCCTCCCCTTCCCCCCCCCCCCCCCTCGCCCACACCATGTATACCTCTAGTACCAACCTGACGATTACTTCATGCCTCAGTATGTGTCCCATCAACTGATCCCTTCTTTTAGTCAAGTTATGCAATAAATTTATTTTTTTCTTTTCAGTTCGATTAAGTATCTCACAATTAGTTTTTCCGATATACCCATTTCATCTTTAGCGTTTCTCCGTAGCACCGCATTTCAAACATTTCTATTCACTTCCTGTCTCAGCTGCTTATCGTCCACGTTACACTTGATTTCAGCGCTACATTCCACATAAATACCTTCACAAAAGACTTCCTAAAACTTAAATTCGCATTAGATCTTAACAGAAATCTTTCGTGTTTTAGCTTATCTACATTTCATATTCTCTCTATTTCGGCCATCGTCAAATATTCCTGCATGACTAATAGAATCCATCTACTATTTTAGTGTCTCATTTTCTAATCTAATTCTTTCAGCATCATCTGGTTGAATTCCGTTGCATTTCATTATCGTATTTTTGCTTTTGTTGATATTCATCTTATAACCTCTTTTCAAGACGCTGCCCATTCTAATCAACTGCTCCTCCAAGTTCACTTCTGAATTACTATATCATTAGCAAACCTCAAGGTTTTATTTCGTCTCGCAGAAGTTTAATTCCCTTTCCAAATGTCTCCTTGATTGCCCTCACAGCATGTCCAGTGTATAGATTTAGCAATATCGGAATAGGTTACAAGTCAGTCTCATTCCCTTCTTATCTACTGCTTTCCTTTCATGTCTTTCAACTCCCATAACTGCAGTCTAGTTTCTGCACAAGTTTTAAATAACCATTCAGTACATTTATTTTATCGTTTCTATCTTCATAATTTCAAAGATCGTATTCCAGTTGACATTGTAAAAAGTTTCCTGTAAATCCAGACATTATAAGCATAGATTTGCCTTACCTATCATCTAAGATGAATCGTAGCGTACTATTGTCTCGCGCGTGTGTCCATTTCTGCAGAACCCAAAGCGATCTTCCCAGGTCGGCATCTACTAGTTTCAATTCATGTCAGTGTGTTGAACCATGGCTTATTGTATTGATAGTTCGTCAATATTCACACTTTCAGCGCCTTCCTTCCTTTGAAATTGGATTCTGAAGTCTGATGGTATTTCGACTGCCTCCTATAACTTTCACACCAGGTGGAACAGTTCTGTCATGGCTGTATCTACCACGGATCTCAATAGTTTTGAAGGAATGTCGTCTACTCCAACAGTCTTGTCTCGACTTATGTCTTTCAGTGCTCTGCCAAATTCTTCTACCAATGTCATGATCCCCAGCTCATCTTAATCTACTTTATGCGCCCTTTCTATTGTATTACCCTCAAGGACATTTCCGTTCTATTGTCATCTATAGATTTCTTTCGCTTTTCAGCTTTCCCTTGTTTGGTTAGAACTGTCTTTCTATCTGATCTCGCTTTTCAGCTTTCCCTTCTTTGGTTATAACTGTCTTTCCATCTGATCTCTTGATACTCATACACCTTCTCATTTGTGCAATTATCTCCTTATAATTCCTATAGGTGACGTTTATCATTTCGCTAGTAACGAATGCTTCAATATCATTGCATTTCTCATCTGGCTACTTCTGTTTTGTCGTTCTCACTTCCTGTCAGACTCAATTTTTAAATGTCTGTATTCTCTTTTGCCTGTTTCATCTGCTGAATTTTTGTATTTTCTCCTTTACATTCATTCTCTCATTCTTTGTCCAATAATTTGTACTGTGCTCCGTGTTTTTCCCTATTTAACCTTGGCTGCCTTCACTGTTTTATCCCTGAAGAGTACCCATTCATCTATTGTTGTGTTTCTTACCCCTCTGAAACTCTCAACAGCCTCACGTTCGTCAATTTATTCAAGTCTCGTCTTTTTTTTACTTTATATCTAAAATTCATAGCTAATAACTTATGGTCAGAATCCACATCTGCCCCTGGAAGTTTTTGCCTTATAATTTGATTACGGAGACTATTCCTTACCATTATGCAGTATATTGGAAACCTTCCTGTGTTTCCAAGTCTTACACTTACACAATCTTCTCTCATGATATTTAAACCAAGTATTAGCGATGCTTAAATTATGTTCTGTGCAGAACCCTATCAGGCAGCTTCCTCTTTCATTGCTATACTACATGTTCTCCTACTATTTTTCTTTTCCCATTTCCTGCTACGGATTTCCAGTACGCCATCATAATAGCAGTTGAAAGAGTAGTTCTTACGGCGTCGCTGTGCATTTAATATTAAATAAAGCATGAATACCCGCATTCGTGGCCTACACTACGTTTTACACGTAACTAGTAACGATAATCTACACTCCTGGAAATTGAAATAAGAACACCGTGAATTCATTGTCCCAGGAAGGGGAAACTTTATTGACACATTCCTGGGGTCAGATACATCACATGATCACACTGACAGAACCACAGGCACATAGACACAGGCAACAGAGCATGCACAATGTCGGCAATAGTACAGTGTATATCCACCTTTCGCAGCAATGCAGGCTGCTATTCTCCCATGGAGACGATCGTAGAGATGCTGGACGTAGTCCTGTGGAACGGCTTGCCATGCCATTTCCACCTGGCGCATCAGTTGGACCAGCGTTCGTGATGGACGTGCAGACCGCGTGAGACGACGCTTCATCCAGTCCCAAACATGCTCAATGGGGGACAGATCCGGAGATCTTGCTGGCCAGGGTAGTTGACTTACACCTTCTAGAGCACGTTGGGTGGCACGGGCTACATGCGGACGTGCATTGTCCTGGTGGAACAGCAAGTTCCCTTGCCGGTCTAGGAATGGTAGAACGATGGGTTCGATGACGGTTTGGATGTACCGTGCACTATTCAGTGTCCCCTCGACGATCACCAGTGGTGTACGGCCAGTGTAGGAGATCGCTCCCCACACCATGATGCCGGGTGTTGGCCCCGTGTGCCTCGGTCGTATGCAGTCCTGATTGTGGCGCTCACCTGCACGGCGCCAAACACGCATACGACCATCTTGGCACCAAGGCAGAAGCGACTCTCATCGCTGAAGACGACACGTCTCCATTCGTCCCTCCATTCACGCCTGTCGCGACACCACTGGAGGCGGGCTGCACGATGTTGGGGCGTGAGCGGAAGACGGCCTAATGGTGTGCGGGACCGTAGCCCAGCTTCATGGAGACGGTTGCGAATGGTCCTCGCCGATACCCCAGGAGCAACAGCGTCCCTAATTTGCTGGGAAGTGGCGGTGCGGTCCCCTACGGCACTGCGTGGGATCCTACGGTCTTGGCGTGCATCCGTGCGTCGCTGCGGTCCGGTCCCAGGTCGACGGGCACGTGCACCTTCCGCCGACCACTGGCGACAACATCGATGTACTGTGGAGACCTCACGCCCCACGTGTTGAGCAATTCGGCGGTACGTCCACCCGGCCTCCCGCATGCCCACTATACGCCCTCGCTCAAAGTCCGTCAACTGCACATACGGTTCACGTCCACGCTGTCGCGGCATGCTACCAGTGTTAAAGACTGCGATGGAGCTCCGAATGCCACGGCAAACTGGCTGACACTGACGGCGGCGGTGCACAAATGCTGCTCAGCTAGCGCCATTCGACGGCCAACACCGCGGTTCCTGGTGTGTCCGCTGTGCCGTGCGTGTGATCATTGCTTGTACAGCCCTCTCGCAGTGTCCGGAGCATGTATGGTGGGTCTGACACACCGGTGTCAATGTGTTCTTTTTTCCATTTCCAGGAGTGTATAATTTGAATCGTCGTTGCGCGTGGCCGGCATTTGGATGGGTGACCATCCAGCCGCCATCCGCTGTTGCCATTTTTCGGGGTGCACTCAGCCTCGTGATGCCAACTGAGTAGCGGCTTCGGTCAAGAATACCATCATAACGGCCAGGATATCGATGTGCAGACTCCACGCCCCTCCTATCCGCATCCTCCTCTGAGGATGACACGGCGGTCGGATGGTCCCGGTAGGCCACTCGTGCCTGAAGACGAAGTGGTAATGTGTTGATGGGATTCTCTTGGTGTTAATGGTTTTGTATGTAAGGTCGTGTGGGTATGTTCTGTGAGTGTGTGTGTGTGTGTGTGTGTGTGTGTGTGTGTGTGTGTGTGTGTGTGTGTGTCAGAGAGAGAGAGAGAGAGAGAGAGAGAAAGGAAGAGGAAGAGGGAAGAACAAAGTGATAGGATTTTGATTTTCAAAATTTGATTTCTGCGACTGTACTTACATCTTAGTGCAATGTGTCTTCTTGCAGGAAGTTTCTCCAGGCGCAGTACGAACTGAAGGAACATCAAACATGGCAGCTGCTCCCCCAAAGGTACTTGAATTTTTCTCCGAACTGAAGGATATGCCTTTCCTGGAATCAGAAGACATTGCAGAAGCCGTTGTCTACATGCTGTCCCAACACCCTCGCGTTCAGGTGAGTTACATAAAATATAGACTCGGTACAACTACATCTACATCTACATGGATACTCTGCAAATCACATTCAAGTGCCTGGCAGAGGGTCATCGAGCCACCTTCACATTTCTCTATTATTCCAATCTAGTGCTCTCCGGAGTGGCCAAGCGGCTCTACGCGCTCCAGCCTGGAACCGCGCGACCGTTACGGTCGCAGGTTCTAATCCTGCCTCGGGCATGGATGTGTGTGACGTCCTTAGGTTAGTTAGGTTTAAGTAGTTCTAAGTTCTAGGGGACTGATGACCTCAGCTGTTAAGTCCCATAGTGCTCAGAGCCATTTGAACCATTTTTCCCATCGAGTATAGCGCGCGGAAAGAATGAACACCTATATCTTTCCGTACGAGCTCTGATTTCCCTTATTTTATCGTGGTGATCGTTCCTCCCTATGTAGGTCGGTGTCAACAAAATATTTTCGCATTCGGAGGAGAAAGTTGGTGATTGGAATTTCGTGAGAATATTCCGTAGCAACGAAAAACGTCTTTCTTTTAATGATTTCCAGCCCAAATCCTGTATCAATAGTGTGACAGTCTCTCCCATATTTCGCGATGATACAAAACGTGCTGCCTTTCTTTGAACTTTTTCTGTGTACTCCGTCAGTCCTATCTGGTAAGGATCCCACACCGGGCAGCAGTATTCTAAAAAGAGGACGGACAAGCGTACTGTAGGCAGTCTCCTACTAGAGAGCAAATGCGCATTCATACCATGTAGAATGGTTACGTTAAAACAGTTCATTCTGTGTATCCTTTCCTACTTATCTCGGAAATAAAATGATTACATGGTGACTAGCTAGTATTAAGTAATCCAATAATTTAAAACCAGGTTCTTCTTTGATTTTGCATAACGATTATCATGTGTTTATGGTGCGCGGCTGCGAAGCATTATGCGTGAGTTGTTTGTAGAGGGTACAGGTACTCCACATCACGTACTTACTCGTAGACTTGCCACTTTGCTTTGGCCTCTGTTACTAAGCAACGGATTGAATCGGTAGCAAATACCAGAAAACCAAACATGTTAACACCCGGGAACTCTGAAGAGTAGCCCTCAAATTCTGTCTGGACGTAATACTAACTGAAGGCAGCTGGGATATAGGGCTCGTCAATAGGCGGACGGCACGTACATCTACATAGATATTCCGCAAGCCACCGAACAGTGCGTGGCGGAGGGTAAGCAGTACCACTACGTCATTTCCTTTCCTGTTCCACTCACATATAGAGCGAGAGAGAAACGACTGTCTATATGCCTCCTAATGAGCCCTAAAATCTCACATCTTATATTTGTGGCCCTTAAGCACAGTGTATGTTGACAGCAGTAGAATCGTTCATCAATGTGCTCCAAATGCCGGCTCTCTAAATATTCTCAATATCGTTTCTGGTAAAGAATGTCGGCTTTCTCTCCAGGGACTCCCAATTGAGTTCCCGAAGCATCTTTGTAACAATTGCGTGTTGTTCAAACCTACCGGTAACAAATGTAGCAGCCCACCTCCGAATTACTTCGATGTCTTTCTTCAATCTGACCTGTTACGGATCCCAAATACTCCACCAGTACTCAAGAATAGGTCGCACCAGCATATTATATGCGGTCTCCTTTACAGATCAAACTCTTTTTCCTAAAATTTCCCCCAAAAACCGAAGTCGACCATTCGCCATTCGCCTCCCCTTCCACAGTTCTCACACGCTCATTTCATATCACTTTGCAACGTAACACCCAGATATTCAAACGACTTGACTGTGTCAAGCAGGGCACTAGTAATACTCTATGCGAACATTACAAGTGTTTCCATCCTACACATCCACATTAACTTACATTTTTCCACATTGAATGATGATGATGCTTGGTTTGTGGGGCGCTCAACTGCGCGGTTACCAGCGCCCGTAAAAATTCCGAATCCTTGCTCAGTCCAATCTCACCATTTTCATGAATGATGACGAAATGATGAGGACAGCACAAACACCCAGTCATCTCGAGGCAGCTGAAAAATCCCTGACCCCACCGGGAATCGAACCCGGGACCCCGTGCTCGGGAGGCGAGAACGCAACCTCGAGACCACGAGCTGCGGACTCCACATTTAGAGCTAGCGTGCACGCCGGAAAACAGGCGTGGCATTGTTTTTTAACTACAACATGCGCTGCAAAGTCTGTGACACAACCAAGGCCATCAGAAAAGAGTTGAGCGAAATCATCGCATAGTGCGGCAACACTGTCTCCATGGTCATTAGCATTGATGCAAAGTACAGGGCTATTACAAATGATTGAAGCGATTTCATAAATTCACTGTAGCTCCATTCATTGACATATGGTCACGACACACTACAAATACTTAGAAAAACTCATAAAGTTTTGTTCGGCTGAAGCCGCACTTCAGGTTTCTGCCGTCAGAGCGCTCGAGAGCGCAGTGAGACAAAATGGCGACAGGAGCCGAGAAAGCGTATGTCGTGCTTGAAATGCACTCACATCAGTCAGTCATAACAGTGCAACGACACTTTAGGATGAAGTTCAACAAAGATCCACCAACTGATAACTCCATACGGCGATAATATGCGGAGTTTAAAGCTTCTGGATGCCTCTGTAAGGGGAAATCAACGGGTCAGCCTGCAGTGAGCGAAGAAACGGTTGAACGCGTGCAGGCAAGTTTCACGCGTAGCCCGCGGAAAATTGTCTTCATGTCACAACTGGAGACCGACAGCGCCGACTTCATCTTTCAACAGGATGGTGCTCCACCGCACTTCCATCATGATGTTCGGCATTTCTTAAACTGGAGATTGGAAAACCGATGGATCGGTCGTGGTGGAGATCATGATCAGCAATTCATGATGGCCTCCACGCTCTCCCGACTTAACCCCATGCGATTTCTTTCTGTGGGGTTATGTGAAAGATTCAGTGTTTAAACCTCCTCTACCAAGAAACGTGCCAGAACTGCGAGCTCGCATCAACGATGCTTTCGAACTCATTGATGGGGACATGCTGCGCCGAGTGTGGGAGGAACTTGATTATCAGCTTGATGTCTGCCGAATCACTAAACGGGCACATATCGAACATTTGTGAATGCCTGAAAAAACTTTTTGAGTTTTTGTATGTGTGTGCAAAGCATTTTGAAAATATCTCAAATAACAAAATTATTGTAGAGCTGTGAAATCGCTTCAATCATTTGTAATAACCCTGTACATTGTCCTGATTGCGAGGCCAAAAAGCTCAAATGCGTCCATGACAAAATGCTCGGAGCATTACTAGAGTGGAGCACATGAAAAGACAGTATTTTCGTCGTTGCACTATACGTGGCTTGCTAACTACACACGCCAAGCACTGAGATTTTCTGTCCAGTAAATGCAGTCAGCGTGGAATGTGAACGACGAAGCGGGGGCGAACCAAGCAAGTCATACGTTGATCTGTTCAGTAAATGGTTTGCACAAAAAGTCTTATAGCGAAGGGTGGAAGCACTCATACATGCAGTCACACGGAGCTATCACAAAAAATAAAGTAGTACCGAGCAAAAAACGACCTAAGAGGAGAAAAAGAACGATCCTCGTCGCCACTTTTTTTGTATCCCGCCTGGATAGGCGACGCGTGGATCTGCTCCTGTGAACTGCTTCTGCAAAATAGGCTGAGAGTGAAGGACGCGAGTAGGAGCAGGAAAAGGTGAAGCACTTCGGTACTGCAAGTAAAGTTAAAGCACCTTTACTGGTGTATAAACATATACACACACATTATTTAACTTTTGGTACAGATGAGCACGTAGGTGCGAAGCTGTTCATGTGTCGAAGCTAACAGCTACTAGAAGTTACAAAAGGCAAAGTCTATAATGGCTAGCCCCCCTACAAGTAGAAGCTAACAAGGGAACCTCCCCATCGCACCCCCCTCAGATTTAGTTGTAAGTTGGCCCTGAAAAACTGAACACAGATCAATCGAGAAAATAGGAAGAAGTTGTGTGGAACTATGAAAAAAATAAGCAAAATATACAAACTGAGTAGTCCATGCGTAAAATAGGCAACATCAAGGATAATGTGAGCTCAAGAGTGCCGTGGTCCCGTGGTTAGCGTGAGCATCTGCGAAACGAGAGGTCCTTGGTTCAAGTCTTCCCTCGAATAAAATGTTCAATTTTCTATTTTCCGACAATTATCGAAGATCAGGCAATCACACACAATTAAATTCGCTCTCCAAAATTCCAGGACATGTTCAGATTTGCTTGGACATATACAGGATTTGACGGTCTACACACAGAAAAATATGAAAGCGTTAAAAACATATGTTTTGACAGAGCACAGGGAAAACTGTGCGACTGTGAAACTGTTGCATTCATTTGTTGCAGTTTATGTGACAAACTCTTATGTTTTCATCACTTTTTTGGGAGTGATTATCACATCCACAAGAAAACCTAAATCGGGCAACGTAGAAGAATCTTTTTACTCATTCGCCAAGTGTACAAGTTAGGTGGGTCGACAACATATTCCTGTCATGTGACGCAAATGCCGTCACCAGTGTCGTATAGAATATACCAGACGGATTTTCCTGTGGAGGAATCGGTTGACCTATGACCTTGCGATCAAATGTTTTCGGTTCCCATTGGAGAGGCACGTCCTTTCGTCTACTAATCGCACGGTTTTGCGGTGCGGTCGCAAGAAACAGACACTAAACTTATTACAGTGAACAGTGACGTCAATGAACGAACGGACAGATCATAACTTTGCGAAAAGAAAAAAATTAAAATTTTCAGTTGATAGAATACTTGAACCAAGGCCCTCTCGTTCCGCAGCTGCTCGCGCTAACCACGGGACCATGGCACCCCTCAGCTCGTGTTCTTCTTGATGTTGCCTATCTTCCACATAGACTTCTCAGTTTGTATATTTTGCTTATTTTTTTCATAGTTCCACACAACTTCTGTTGTGACTTAGCACGACAGCCAAGTCACAACGAGAGGAAGCCGAAAGGCACGCGTTAAGCCCACGCAGATTGGCGTGAGGTCTGGAACAGTTAAAAGGAAATGAGAACTTAGAAAATGGACGCAGTTGCTGTAATACTTAACTTTAATCCACATTTGTAGAACATCGCTCTTAATGATACATGCTTCACAATATTAATTATCAAAGCTATGGCGCCTTGCTAGGTCGTAGTCAATGTAGCTGAAGGCTATGCTAACTATCGTCTCGGCAAATGAGAGCGTATTTGTCAGTGAACCTTTCCTTGCAAAGTCGGCTGTACAACTGGGGCGAGTGCCAGTACGTCTCTCTAGACCTGCCGTGTGGTGGCGCTCGGTCTGCGATCACTGACAGTGGCGACACGCGGGTCCGACGTATACTAATGGACCGCGGCCGATTTAAAGGCTACCACCTAGCAAGTGTGGTGTCTGGCGGTGACACCACAACTTCTTCCTGTTTTCTCGATTTATCTGTGTTCAGTTTTTCACGGCCTATCCACTGTGCTAACTTATAAATAAATCTGAGGGGGGGTGCGATGGGGAGGTTCCCTTGTAAGTTGCTAAGTCGTCTGCTCTTGATCAGATGCGGGAAGTGGAGCGGCGCTCGTAGAGCTGCACAGCGCCGGCTAGTTGTCGCTGTGGTCGGCGAAGATCTTCCGCTCTCGTAGTGCCAACCTAAGAACGGGCACCTACCCTGTGGCATCGATACCACATTAAGCAGGTGCTCATTATATTTTGGCTCATCAGCGTAATTTCACTGCACTTTCAATGACGGAACCACTGATCGTTATAGCGGTGTTCCGTAAGTAGTCGCAAAGTAGTGAAGATGAACGTCTATCGAATGGAAAATTTCGGAGTGCCAAACGAGATAGCTGACAATCACAGGGTATTCTCAGAACCATCTATTCAATAGGCAGCTGGTTTCTCATCACTGCAGTGGTCGGAGGTACCAATCAAATATTTGTCTTTTCTATTTGGCTGCAGTAGAATTCCAAAATTCTTGGGCACCCACACTGTATCTTACGGCATTACATTGTTTGTTACTAAGTCCTGTTTACACAAGGTCTTGTCTGAAAAGTAAATAGTTTTCTATGGACGAGGGGATAATACTGTCGTGAGATTGGGAATACGCCTTATTGCCACAAAATATCTGCAGCAAAAATTGTTTGAGGAGCGGACTCCACTGATAAAGGGATGAATAGTGTAAATGAAATTATTTTAAAAAGTTGGAATTTGGTAGTGACATCTTAATTATATTCACATCTAATGTTACTGGGAGTGAGGCGTTCCCTCTTCTCAAAATAACAATTTATTCCATATTAAAATAAAGTTATGTAGCTCAATTATTTGCAAGCTCTTACCTGTAACGTGTCAATTCTTGTTGCAGGTGCACGATGTAATTGTTATGCCAACCGGCCAACCGTTCTAAGGAAAGATGAGAACGCGAATCCCTCTGCTAACGATTGTGTGGCGTTCAGTTTTTCTGTAATAGTTATACTGATGAGCGAACAGTAATACTATGGTACGGTTGGAAACATTTTACAGAATAAACAGTCTCTTGTTAAATGGTGTATCTGTGTGATATTTTTTATACCTAGAATATTTTGCAATAGAACACTCTAAATGATACTACATTTCAGAATGTTCGTTAACGGTATGCGATTTTTAACGTTGCAGTTGATAACTTATGCCATCCAACTTGGTTCCTAGGAAAGAGGACGTAGGTAATCGATCCTGCCCCTGGGATGGATGTGTGTGATGTCCTTAGGTTAGTTAGGTTTAAGTAGCATCGCTCGCAATATATTAAACTTTCATTCTCTCTGTGGCGAAGCTTATAAGGTTGCTGACAGATAGTTCACCAGAAGCCACATAAAGTTATTATACTTTGCCTTCTGTACAAGTTGTAGATAACCTTTCTCTCCCTGTCCCAGAAATGAATCATACCCTACTGCTTAAGTTGAGACCGAGTTTTCCAGGTTGCTCTTTGTTTTATAGCAAATGCACTAACTGGAAATCCTCTCCCAAGTAATCCCATGGTACTTCAGCGAAAAGGCTCTACAATTGGGTGAATTGAGAACAGTCCACAGCACATTTTAGAGTAGAGAATGAAACATAAAAAAGGATCATGTACTTTCCAAGGTTTACTAAATATATACAGCAAGAAGTCAGGATTCCTTTCTTACACACAGATACTAACAAGGGAACCTCCCCATCGCACCCCCCTCAGATTTAGTCATAAGTTGGCACAGTGGATAGTCCATGAAAAACTGAACACAGATCAATCGAGAAAACAGGAAGAAGTTGTGTGGAACTATGAAAAAAATAAGCAAAATATACAATCTGAGTAGTCCATGGGCAAGATAGGCAACATCATGAAGAGTGTTAGCTCAGCAGCGCCGTGGTTCCGTGGTTAGCGTGAGCACCTGCGGAGTTAGAGGTCGTTGGTTCCAGTCTTCCCTCGAGTGAAAATTTTATTTTTTTTATTTTCGCAAGGTTAAGATCTGTCCGTTCGTTCAGTGACGTCTCTGTTCACTGTAATAAGTTTAGTGTCTGTGTTTTGCGACCGCACCGCAAAACCATGCGATTAGTAGACGAAAGGACGTGCCTGTCCAATGGAAACCGAAAACATTTGATCGCAAGGTCATAGCTCAAAACCGATTCCTCCACGGGTAAACACCTCTGATATATTCTATACGACACTGGTGACGGCATGTGCGTCACAAGAGAGGAATATGTTGTCGACCCACCTAACTTGTACACTTGGCGAATGGGTAAAAAGATTCTTCTACTTTGCCCGATTTAGCTTTCTTGTGGATGTGATGATCACTCCCAAAAAAGTGATGAAGAGTTTGTCAGATAACAATTGTCTGAAAATAAAACATTAAACTTTTCACGCGAGGGAAGACTTGAACCAAGGACCTCTCGTTCCGCATCTACTCACGCTAACCACGGACCACGGCGCTCCTGCGCTCACATTACTCATGATGTTGCCTATCTTGCCATGGACTACTCAGTTTGTATACTTCGCTCTTTTTTTTTATAGTTCGACACAACTTCTTCCTGTTTTCTCGATTGATCTGTGTTCAGTTTTTCAAGGCCTATCCACTGTGCCAACTTATAACTAAATCTGAGGGGGGTGCGATAGGGAGGTTCCCTTGTAAGCAGTAATGTTTTCCCAACAAAAAGATTTAAAGTGGCTGGAAATGCTTTCTACAATGGATCGTATCTCTAATATCTCGCTCTATTCTTCGGTACAGAGAACGAAAGCCAGCCGGGGTGACCGAGCGGTTCTAGGCGCTTCAGTCCGGAAACGCACCACTGCTACGGTCGCAGTTTGGAATTGTGCCTCGGGCATCGATGTGTGTAACGTCCTTAGGTTAGTTAGGTTTAAGTAGTTCTTAATTCTAGGGGACTTATGACCTCAGTTCCATAGTGCTCAGAGCCATTTGAACCAATTTTTTTGAGAACGAAAAGTTCATAAAAAATGTCATAGCACTATCCTCAGGTTGCCTTAGTAATTTCAAGAAAGCATATGATTCCATTGACACAAAATCCATCATCAATACTGTGAAAGAATTCGGCTTGGACCCAGAAACTAGAAGCATTATCCAAGACACATTGACAAATACTTAATGTACAATCAGATTCTGTGAAGAATCCTCCAAAGGCTTTGAGACAAAAACCGGTCTTACTAGCAGCTGAAGTGGAAGTTTGTTCCATAAACAGATAGTTGTACCTTGAAATGGTGGTACCTACTATCACACAGTATGATGTATGATGCAGCGTAAGTTGCTGTGACAGTGCGAGACAGAGAAAGACAAAGATATTGTTTATTACTCTGTGGCGGTCAGCGCTCGCATAATTATTCTTAGGATATAGAGCTTTTGTTCTCGTTAAGAGTAATTTTACAAGAAGAGAGCCATTCTTGTGACGTAAAAATCGACACCATTGCGAGATTTTGACTCACATTGTAAAATATATGTGTATATCGAAGGAAATCAGTTAATAGAACAATAAAATATTGTTCATTTCAAGAAGGTACGCGTTATTCTAGAACCAGCATATACTTCTATCGTGATTTAATAATAAATACCAGCTTGAGAACAGTTCCGAAGGGAGCGTTCATTTCTAGTGAAATAGTTCGATGCTTTCTTAGGAAAAGAAGTCACTTCACGGATCATTCAAATCCACATTTGTACCTGGACATTTCTCAGAACTGAAAGCAATCTGATTGCTATGCAACAGAGCCCCGAAGAAAGTTTCTCACTACTTTGGTTACCACTTTCAGCTCAACACGATATCTGCAGCAGCTGCAGCAGATTTCTACAACAGCGGAAGTGTGTAATCGCTATCAGTTTCACACATCGCCCTGTGTACGCCGTTTGTATTTACCCACAACAGTGAACATACAGTTATGCACACACATAGAAAGAGAATACAAGGTGGTGTGGGAAACATTTCAGTATAAAGGCCCTGTACAGCTAAACAGTAATTAGCCTAGTAGTAGTAGTAAACAATTTTTTTTTTTCAAAGGAGCCTTTAAAACAGGCACAGAAGTGGCCTGACACTTTTGATTTTCGGCTGCGGCCTGAAGAAGGTGATAAGAGACTGGTGAAAATCCGGCACGAAAGGCATAAACCTGGGAAAAAAAGAAAATATCACCTATGTGGACAGCCTGTCATTCGCAAATGACGCTGCCAAAATCCAGATCGAAAAACTAAATGAGCAGCCAGGAAAAATCGGTTACCAAAATTCTTGCCGAAAGACAGAAATAACAGCAATCGCTAAAAATTGACCACAGGAGTTACTGATAAACAAAAACAAATGGATATGGAAACTAATTAAATTTACCAATTAGCTACCCTCCCCCAACCACACTCATCCCTAACTCCCCACCCCAGATGACGTCATGTGCTACCCTGAGCCAGCACATGAATTCTCCACTCCGTCCCCATCACTCTCCGTCCCCCTCCCTCACCTGTCCCATTGGTGCGAATTTCGAATTTTGGCAGCAGTTTCGAATTTTCCCTGTACAGTTCAACTGTCAGTTCAGAGGATTTAATATTAACAGACACTGTTGATGGTTATTTTCATAAAATGGGAATAGTTGGCAGAAACCTGAAAAAATTTAAGAGAATGGGGAATGAATGGAATTCACTCTGAGAAGGAGATAATTTGCATTACGTAGGACAGGGATATTCTTGGTTAACTTCTGTTCGCTTCGTATACTGCGATCGCAAAGTCATTAAGACGCTCTATAGTGCATTGCTGGGCGCGAGTGCGCCAGGGTTCATGTCTTCCGTGCCTCGCCACATCATATGACCTTGGCGGGCTCGGTCCATCCTCCACCAGACCGCATTCATGATGGTTACTGCAGCTGCCTCGCCTCGAGGGACACTGCTGGATCCGTCTACTGCCGCCTGCCCTGCTCCGGGGGTTAGAGATGAAAGGGCGACGCGCGAAACGTACTCTTAACGTTCAGGTGGTCTTAGATGTCACAGTCAGTGCAACGTGTGCCGCTTGGCTCAGTGTCCAGCTCTCTGCACAGTGACCACGTGCACTTGCAGTACCCTCAACTTCCCACCACAGGGTGTGGGGTAGGGGGGGGGGGGGGAGGGAGAGGGGGAGCAGGCAGCAGCAGATGACAGCGGCAGATGATTGTAATGAACAATTTATTTTCGAAGGGTAGCGCCTTCCTCTCACGACAAACAACAACATATATTTCGAGGGCTGCAGCTGGCACTGGGTGTGTCAGACTATCTATCTGTCTCAGAATTAATAAAGGATGTTTTCCTAAAGATAGCAGATGCATCCAACTTTCCATCCAGCTGCTGGCAAACAAAGGACGTTTTCAGAAACTGCCTCTACTTGTTACACAGAATTTATTGTCCCCCACAGTAGCCAGCTGCATGAAGCCTGCTTCAAGAAGGAAAAGATTGTGAGGTTAGCGTCCTCCGCCCACAGCTGAACATAACTGTCAACAACATGTATTTCAAGGCATACTGCTGGTGCCAGAAGTATCAATCTACCTATGTGCCTCAGAACGGACAAAGAGTGTTTTTCTAAAGCTATCAGCTGCATTCAATTTTCCAGCCACTTGCCAAAAACAAAGGATATTTGTGTAAGAATTTTTTTTTTCATTCCCAACAGCTGCGATATGTTCCTCAAACTTCTGCACCAAGCCTGCTTGAAGAAAAAAGAACGCCAGTTATAATTCACTGGTATGTCAGTCTGAGTTCCTATTCGTCTCTGTAAAATAGTGGGTGGAGTCTGAAGGTATATAAATCCCAACCCCCACCACCATCATCATCATTCTTTGACACTGCCTAGTAGTGTCCGTGTGTTCCCTACAATATGAAACAGTCAGCTAGCAGTGATGCTAGAGGTAGTGGCGGTGGAAAACACTTCCACCTGGTAGTCATCTACAACAAAATATTTGTACAGTTAGGGGAAGTTTATGAGGGACTTCTGCAGCCAATGTAAAGTTAAGCGGACGCTAACGTCCCACTTCTGGTCACCAATTGTAAAAGAGTACGTGCAGGGAAGGGGGGGGGGGTGAATATAATTGTTACATCCCACTTCTGAAAGGGAAGGGGGAAGGCGGCAGTGTGCAGGAGGTCGTGCGGTCAGGATTTGATAGTGGGCATCCAGGACTGCCGTTAAATGACAAAATAGGAAATTAAATACAATAAAGAGGGTATTTTTCAATATACATAGTACAAAGGGCGCGCCTAGGATCGGAAGTTAGCAGGTTTAGGCCAGTCTAGGAGGTCGAACAATTAATTAAAATGGGCAACGGAAGGGGAAGCGGTTCATGTCAACTTACGTTGGTGGCCGGTCGTGAAAAGCAGAGCCAGAGGTTGTGCCTTCCAAAAGGACGCCTGTTCTACTCGAGCTCTGGATTACAAGAGAGAGAAGCAACTGTGTTCTGCACCGCAGGACGCTCCGAAGTCCACACATGTGGTCGGTATCCCGTGCACGCTATTGGCTAAAGTCAATGGCGTGAATTCGCTAGCAATTTCAGCTGAGGGCTCAGGGCGTCTCCTGTCAGCAGCTTTAACTGCCTCCATTATGAAAGACAAGCGACTCGTGTCACGAAGACAGGACGTGAATTACTCTGGGAGAAAACTTGTAAAGATTCCACTGGGCCTTTGAAATAAATGTTTTTAAACCAATTCCCTAAAATATTCCTTGACTGGCTGCCATCCGTACAATTGATTGTAAGAAATAACAACAAAAAATCTGTACTGAATTTGACTGCAGCGAGATACTGATTATACATAGCGACGAAAAAATTAAATGTTCATACCAGGTGGAAGTGATGACTCCTGGTCATCATCCTCGATGCATGCCCTGCTAGAATTTCCTCCACCTCGTGCTCTGTAACAGCATCTACAAGAATGAATAATATATGCCTCACACAGCTGTATACGATGAAACTAAGTCTAACGGCAATATATTACAAATGTACCTATTTTCTTGCTGCGTTTTGGCCTGCAGCATCCGCTCAATGTCCGTCAGCTGGCGCTCTCATGCTGCAACAGCAGACCAAAAGTTTTAAAACACTTGTTATGATCTGAATAAATCAAGAGCTGTTTTCTGTGCAAATAAACTATCACACAGAATTTGGAGTTGTACTCACATGATAGTAGCACAAGCTCTTCGGCTTGATGGCGACTTTCAGCTTCCAGGTGCTGCTGCTTTAATGCTAGAACAACAGTGGAAATGTAATAAGCGCTTGTCACAATTTGATTTGATTACTGTAGGAGAAGTTTCCTGAACATGTAAACTATCACACACTGAATTTTGAAATTTACGTATGTGATGGTAGCACAATCCCTTTGATTTGAATACTTTAAAAGATGTTTTCTGAATATGTAAACTATCACACACTGAATTTTGACATTTACTTATGTGATGGTAGCTTACAGCTGGCGTTATAACTTAGCCACATTTCGGGAATGAATACCACGAGAGCAAGGAAAAAAAAAAAAGAACTCTTATAGCCACTTGGTATGAATATGTATCACAATCATGCAAACTTTGAATACTTTGCTACAAAATTTTGTATCTGTCGCAATTTGAACTCATAATTTTCTTATAGACACTTAAATGGCAATATAGAAAACCACTCTCTGTTCGTTCTGAGGCAACCAGGTAGACTGATACTTCTGACATCAGCTGCATCCCTCGAAATAGATGTTGTTGTTAGTCAGAATACAGCTGTGGGAGGAGGACGCTAACCTCGTCTTCTTTTTCTTCGTGAAGCAGGCTTCATGCAGGTGGCTTCTGTGGGGGACAAAAAAATTCTGTGAAAAAGATAGACATTTTCTGGAAATTGTTTGCCGACAAGTGGATGAAAAATTGGACTCATCTGATATCTTTAGAAAAACATCCTTTGTTCATTCTGAGACAGATAGTCTGTCACACCCAATTCCAGCTGCAGCCCTCGAAATATTTGTTTTCATCAGGACACAGTTGTAGGAAGACACTAAACTTCGAAAACAAAGCTATTGTTAGTGGCAGATAGCCACCAAAGCTCGCCTTGAGCATGGAATTGAACGTTGCAATCATCTGCCAATTTCCAACTGCTGGCTGCCACCCACCCCATGGTGTGTGGGTGGTCACTGTGCAGATTGCCGGACACTGAGCCAAGCGGAACACATGCCACTGGTTGTGCCATCTAAGGCCCGCTGAAAGTTATGAGTACGCGTCACACGGTACCCTTTCCTCTCAAGCCCCTAGAGGAGGGGAGGAGTGCCCACGAGGTGAGGCAGTAGCAGTAGCAGGCATGAATGCGGTCAGGTGGGCGATAGACCAAGCCCCCCAAGGACATATGAGGCGACGTGATGCAGGATGTGGGGAAGGGATGAACACTGGCGCACTCGCGACCAGCTGAGCATCACAGAGTGTCGTAATGACTCTGCCATCACAGTACACAATGTGATCGCAAGTTAAACAAGAATATCCCTGTCCTACTAAATGCAAGTTATCTCGTTCTCCGAGGATAATTCTCCGATCCCCCATCCCGTTAAATGTTTCCCGATTTCTAACACCTGTTTCCGTTTTTTAAACAATTTCCATCAACAATGACGGTTAATATTTTGTCCACTGAACTGACAATTGAATTGTACAGCGAAAATTCGGAATTGCCGCCAGAATTCGAAATTCCTGCCAATAGGGTATTTGAGCGAGTGGGGCGGGGAGAGGATGGGAAACCCACATGCTGGCTGAAGAAAACACATTTATGTCAATCAGCGAGGTGAGTTTGGGGATGGGTGTGTTCGGGGAGGGGGCTAGTTAATTGATCAATTTAATTAATTTGCGTATCAATGTGGTATCAAATTTGTGCTCGTATCCCCATCTCCGTACTACTGAGATGAACATTTCATTCCAAACTCCGGAAACTTAAACAAGAAGAAGACATTATCATGTGGCACGAAAATTAAACAAACGCTCTATATGGCATTGAAACCCTAAAACTAGTGTGGAAAAGTGGTATAATCAAAATTATGAAAATGGAAAGAATGCTGATTAGAAGGATACTTGCCCCAAAGGGCAACAGAAACAGAAAGCAACAGACCATGACTTACAAGGAGATTTCTGAACATGTAGAGAACATAACACACGGAACACTCTAATACAATGAAGTTGAAATGACAACACGCATGGTTTACATAGACACTAAATGACCTCATATAAGTAAACACCAATGTAGCTGACTCATATAACAGGAATTTATTTCAGAAGAATTTCAGAAACTTCTCTTCGTGGATGAACAGGAAAGAAAAAGGAATCAGCCTTCTAACATGAAAGAACTCCTGAGGCATGGATCAGAAGATTTGAAATGAATAGGGCCAAACAGAATGAAGAATATTACAGCAGAAATTTAAATATTGCTTTAACATGCTCTGTAAAAGAAATATTCGAATAAATAGATAAATAAATAAAGTAATGCAAAACCAAAAATTCATAGCCAGCTCAGTCTATAACAAGTGTTGTGTACTACTTATTAATCCAAGTACAGTGACACTTTTTGTGAAAGGTCGCGCACTTCATTTTTCAGTTGCTTGCTAATATGGTTCTAGGGTGATAGTCATAGCAGTGGACAATCTCCATAACCCCCATCACTTGGTTGCCACTACAACATTCTACAGTTTGGAGATCCCTGCGACTGCTACAACACATGAACGCCACTGGACAAAAAGGGAAGGCTCCGGACCAGGGCTCGTTTACTTTATTTTTTGTATAACAGAAACATGATCCGTTCGTTTCACATTGATATGATCTCTGAAGACTGACTGGCCTGATTGCTACACATTCATGTTTTCAAAATTATTTGGTGGCACCTGAAGACGAAGCTTTAAACTTCGAAACTGTACTCATTAGCAACTGAAGCGGATTTTTGTTCTACAAACAAATGGTAGTAACTTGAAATGATGGGACCTACCATTAAACAAAAATGTAGTGTACTTCCTTAATTCTTTAGGGAGGACTATCTGCCAATAGCCAACTGGGAGGTCGATGAAACTTAAATAGCTCCCATTATGAAACCTCATTAGCATTTCTCCTGTAGGAACAGGCCTATCGCGCTCAATTTCAGTAGTTAGATTAAGTGTTCTAGCATCAAGGAGGAGTTTAAAAATCACCGTTTTGTTTCTTAGCTGTTACAGTTAGATCATTCAGTAATATCCCAACCAGTCATTCTATGGATTTCATGTGTCACAGCCTACATTCATACCTTTTCAGTACCCCAGGTTTGTCACTAAATGTTGGTCTATTCTTCACTAACACTGATGCTAGTTCTTTCACCATCTCATTTAAACAATTCGTTTCTGAACATTTGTCTTTAACCATACTTTCGGCTTCCAGTGACAATTCTTCCTCCTTCACATCAAATCCTTCATTCAACTGGGTACTCCAGCCTTTAAAATTTTCTATTTATCCTTGAGTTAAACTTCTTTTAATCCACAAATGCTGATTAATAACTCTGATCTCCATTCGTTCATTAGGCAAGTCTAACAATAGTTTGTGTGTCACTAACAAGTTCATATCCAATAAAATAGGGAATTCTAAACACTGCTAACATTGATTGTTGCGAAGTTATTCCAGAAATGCCAAATGTCAGTAGCATTTCTTCTTCTAAATTTTTCTTTTTGATTCCTGTCAGTCCCACTATAAGCACGTTAGCTACAGGAAAAGCAGAAGACTTCTATGCTGTGTATCAATTCTTGTGGATCTCGCAAGCTGCTTTAGGAATAGAGTCACTTGACTGTGTCAATCAAAAATTCTAATTCAATTTCATTCAGTACTCCTCTTACAGTAACGGTTGACACACCGTTTACTGGTTCTTCCTTTTCTAACAATACTCTTTCACTAAGACTTTGCTGTCCTCTATACTTCAAAAATGAATTTTTATATTCGCTTACTTTATTATGAGAACAATCGGGCATAGGAATAAGTTGACTGTTCTCCGTTATTTCCAGTATAAGGACAGATATGCAAAATTTTTCTAATCTATATCAAATCAGTGAAGAAACAGTCTAGATCGAGTTGGGTATTTTATTAAACTGACCGGTTTTGGCCTAGGCTTAGGCCATCTTCAGACAGCATTGTGAAAGATGGAAAACTTTCTAGTTACGCAAAGGCGCCAGTGACTTAAAATAAAGTCTTTTACATTTTAAAATCGAAGATCTGCTACTCATAAACTGAAGCAGATGTTGTGTATAACAGTTGATCTCAGCCGCTGAAACTGCTCCTATTGGCCGGGCAGCATTGCGATATATAGGTCTGGTGAGGGCATGTTTGTGCTATATGACGTCTACATCAGACAATGAGGAACGATTTACATAAACTACGTATTATTTGAAGATACAGTTTATCTAAAAGTGAATAATTATAAAAAGTAGAACCTACAGGACAGAACAGAACGTTAAAAATAGTGAGTAATGTAATAATTATTTGTCTCATTTCTTGTAGTACCACCTGGCGGAAATAATTTATTTAACTAGCACAAAATATCCATAGCATCGGCTATTCAGTGCATAGAGTGTGTATAGAATAACAAACGGATTAATGTAAAATAACTATGGTCTGTGATACTTATGCAGTAATAAAACTTTGTGTTAAATAATACGAAACTTATGGAACAATGGTGCACTCTTCTGGCCTGAAGTGGCTTTCAACGGACACTTTTGCTTTAAATGAAAGTCGGCCCTCGTCTTTAATAATCAATCTAGTATCAGTTTTGCTACGTGCTGTTCGTTCGACGGTTCTTCTTTACTGAGTTTTACCTTAAATAACGGTGAAGTTCAAGATCGACTCAAATCCCTGTGGGTAAATTCAGTATTAACAAGCCAAGTGGTACCGATCGTAATCTGCTAGCGCCACCACATACAGCAGTACACACGCGAATCAGTGCCTCTCTCTCGAGGCATCAAAAAGTCACTCAATTCTCCGAAAAATAACAGCAACAATCCTGTTACCTCTGAGACTGCTTTCAGTCAACTAGCAGGAAGACACGGTCAAAATTCGGATAACTTTCGACACAGTGAATTACGCCAACAACTACCACCAAACGAAGACTTGGCTACTTGAGTTTCTTCCACGTGAACCAATAATTTTTACCCACGAATTACCATTAGTCAATGAAGACCTCCCTTGCCAGTGCTAAGCCAGCGAAACCTACTCGAACAACGTCGGTTATAAATCGGTCGCGGGAGAAAAAAATCTCACTGCCACGCCAGTCAAAGGTAGTTGCTTATCAGAACCTCTTGTCCAACAGACTACAAATCAGACCTCAACCAAGAAGGACTATGATATGTACCGATTTTGACAAACTGACGCTTACGAAGCTCATACGTGGACTGTATATCCCTCTCAAAGAAAAATCGTTTCGGACCGTCATTGCAAAACAAACACGTGACACCACCTCGACTTTTGACAACTATTTCATTATTATCGTCGGCCTTCGGCAACCTCGAGCGGTTGCTAGCTACTCCACAGTGTTGTTACATCTTTGGTTTCCGCAATGAACGAACGGCGTATCTAGAACATCATTACAACAAACATACGCAATGTATAACACACATATTGCCCGCCTCCATAGCTGAGTGGTCAGCGCAGCAGACTGCCATTTGAGGGGTACGGTTAGATTCCCCGCTGGGTCGCCTATTTTCTGCGTTAGAGGACTGGGTATTTTATTGTTTTCGTCATCATTTCATCCTCATCGACACTCTACGTCACCGAAGTGGCGTCGACTCAAAAGACATACACCAGGCGACCAGCATACCCGACGGGAGGCCCTAGCCACACGGCATTTCACTTCAATACACACATTTTTACATACACCAACCTTATTCCCAGACCCATGTGCACTCGGTTGCCCAAAAAGGATAAAGGTGAACTTACACCATGCCCATGACACAGCACAATACATATGTGCGGGGGAATAGACGTACAACTGTTCAACTGACCAGCTAGATGTATCAAGTGGCTACCTACAGCGTCTCCTCAACGACCTTCACTGAACGTTACTAGGTATGGGCCTTCACAACAGTTGCCTGGTTCGTGAACCCTCCAGGCTGGAGTGCATACTCTGGGTGATATCCTCTTCTAGAAAGCACAATGGATTAATGTAAGTATGCATCTATCCTTGGGGACCATTTCCACCTGTACATGTAAATTGTTCTTCCTTGGCACAATGGCATTACCAGCAGGGCAATGCTGCAGTGTCATATAACTCACAGTGTACGTGCATGGTTTCAATGGCATCAGGATTAGTCAAGGTCTGGAGAACAAGGATACTTGTCTGGTCACCAGACACCCCAGATTTAAATCCAACCAATAATCTGTGGGACTAGCTCAATCAGGCCATTCATGTCATTGATCCTCAGCCGAGAATCCTAATGCAGGTGGCCAAGTCGCTGGAGTCAAAAAAATGGCTCTGAGCACTATGGGACTTAACATCTAAGGTCATCAGTCCCCTAGAACTTAGAACTACTTAAACCTAACTAACCTAAGGACATCACACACATCCATGCCCGAGGCAGGATTCGAACCTGCGACCGTAGCGGTCGCGCGGTTCCAGACTGAAGCGCCTTTAACCGCTTGGCCACACCGGCCGGCTCGCTGAAGTCGGCAGTGCTCCATGTCGCTGTCGGTACCTCCCAGAACCTCCACAGATTCTCCTCCTACACATTCGCGCAGCGGTCTGCACTGCAAAAGTTTGTTATTCAGGCTTTAGGAAGGTAGCCACATTAATGTGACTGGACAGTGCATGTAGCTGACTATATGGGGCTTTAATTTCAGTACCTCATTGCCTGATAATTGCTCACTCCAAATGAAACTATGATTGAGAGAAGGAGTGCAGCATGCTGAAAGCGTCCTTCGTTCAAAAACGTCTTGGGGATAGACAGATATCGAGAGGAGTTTTTTCAGCATTCCTACGGTGTCGTTCTTTGTCTCCCCTGGTAGCCAACCTGTCCAACCGTTTTATGCAAGATTTTGAACAAGCACATTCATGATACATTTATAATTTGGTCCCATGGTCTGCACAGTCTCCGCAAATTTCTTCAACATCTCAGTTGGATACAGAGAAAAAAAATGTGCTTTGTAGATCGAAAAATAATATTCCTTTTTAGACACCTAGTATGGCCTAAGAACGAAGACACACTCCGACAGATGTTGTACCGAAAGCCTATTCATACAGACCTGTAATTGCAGGCTACCAATTGTCACCATCCAGAACAGATACGGCCGTTCTGAAGACCTTGACTCAATTGTGATATTAAAATTGTTATTCCTTAGGTAACTGTGCGCAACCGTGGTCTGATGTAAGAGAGGGCCTGATGCCCCTAATTCGACTACGTTAAACAAATAAATGAATAAGGAAATAAAATAAAATACATGTGGTGCAATGCACAATTAAGTCTCAAATTAAATATTGCCACATCTAAATGGTTCTAGGCTGCTTGTCAAAAGATACAATGACATCTCAATGTATAATATATTTGAAGGGTGCTGACATCAGAGTCTGAGGTTATGTAATTTGTGGTTCATCGAATGAACAGTCATCAGCTGAAATCTTTACAAGTTTTTCATTAATGTTTGACCTTAGAAAGCATCATTTAAGACAATTCAGCATGTTCTGCAGTAGGAAAATGTAACTGATGGTGCCAGTTAGCCGATAATGCTTTTTACTTCTAATGATTTGTACCTACAAAAGGTTATGTACAATCAATTTTTGAGAGGCTTTGTCTGAGCAGAACTATAGCGCTAAGGTTCTGAAAATATTTACTGATTGTATTTCCTGTGCTCAGTTGTACTTCAAATGCTCAGCTACTACACAACAGCAAAATTTTAATCATGATGCGCTAAAATACAATTTCAAAAAAGCTCACAGCATAGCCACAGAAAAACGAACTGATGAAGCATCATTATAGGACAAGAAAAGGTGTTCTGACAAGATCATTATTGTGATGTAACACTTAAACTCCATATCTTCGTAATACGCAAGGAGGACTACATAACAGGATGTTTTACATGTTAAACTATATTACCAAAAAAATTGGTGGAAAATGACCGAGAGGAAACATGCCAAAATATAATGACAGAACAAGACAGAGATGAAAGGTCTATATGTGGAAAATACAATCTTTACCACCAAAATACAAATTCTTTATCAAACCAAGTAACGATTCCGAGTGCAAAATACACACACAAACACAGTTTGCTTATCATAATACATAAGCACAATTACCAATCTCTGATTGTGGACAAAAATAACTCTGCACCAAAATAAAACTGTATTATTCTTAAAAATATGTAAGATTTCGAGTATAAACAGCTATGGCACTGCCACTGTAACTTATTTGATCTATAACATTTAAAAATACACAAATAGCTTGCGTATTAGGACTATTGATTTAACCTACAGTGTAAGCCGCACTCGTGAATCTTCGTAGTACCATCTTTGTACCATACTTTAGCAAGCACAAGGGACCTTGAAATTAAATATTTCCGCAGGTAAATTGTCTGTACACACATGGACTGCTTATTTTCACTAATGAAATAAATTTTAGGTTAGTCGAAGAGCCCAATTAGTTCTTCATACTACGCTTTAAATTCATCTACATACATGAAAACTGGCTCTATAGCATTGCAAAACACAAATGGGACCTGCTGCTGTTTAACCTTCAGCTTAAATTGCACTTGTCAACGAGAATAAAGAAAATAAGGAATGTTATGGCATTACATTCTTTAAAATACCTAAAAATTGTTCTATAACATAGCAACACACACATAACCACTGCTGTTGATCCAACCAACAACATAAAGTGCACTTGTCGACCAGAACTATCAGGGTAAAGAAGTTTATTTTATTATGTTATTCACAACATATAATGCTTTCAAACAACAGTTTGAGCTAGTTCATGATTTATCCATACACATTTCCATACTTGGAATGAATTTAGCATATCAATATGATCAAAATGCCTACCACCATCAATGATTTTTGTTGATAACTGAAATGGTGATTGTCTGTACCAGTAACAAAAACCTCTGGGAAGGTGAATCTGTTGAAATATGTTTTCCCAAATACCAAATTGAACAGTGGTAATATTCATTCGTATAGCTGACACCTCTGTTGTGGGGTGACGATGGTCGAATCCGGGACTGCAGTTGGCAGAGCTAAAGTCAGGGTCCACCATGCTGATTCTCGTCGGGAGGCTGAGCAAGTTCAATAGCGTCAAGGGGCAGTGCAGAGTGGCACAGCAGTATTCAGAAGTATTCCTTTATTTAGCTAGTGTACAGAAGTGTAATGTCGGCGCACCGCACGCTGTTCCGCGAGTCCAGCCAGCTCAGCAACTCCTGGTATGACGATGCTGCTGCTGTTGTCATCAAGGCCGCTCACCTGGGAGTCGGCCACGCTCTGCCCGGTCGCCGCCCGCAGAGGCGTCACGTCTTGCGCCGTGTAGCTGCCTGTGATTGCGGAGACTGCTGCAGTGTGTGGTCCTCGCCGCCCTCAGCCACGTTTGGCCTGCTCTGTCCAACCATGGGACGAAGGTGGATGTACTAGTCACCCGTGGCCCTCGGGTCGACGCTGCTTCCAGGACAGGGCTGGACCCGCGCCCTCCTGGATGCGGTGCTGCAGGTTGCCGTTAGCGGTGCTTTCCAGATGGCAACACCCGCCGCCGTCTCTGCTGTTGCCGCAACACTGCCGTGCCTCACACAGTGTGCGCCTCGTCCGGAACTGGTATGGCAGGTGGGAAGTGGACGTGGCTCGTATTGGACCCACTGCAGACCGCTGTCACTGCCCTCCTTCAGGCAGACCGTGCAATCTCCATGTACCCGGCTGCTGTTCCATCCCGCCCCGGTGTTGTGTCCCGGGAGGTGGAATACAGCTAGAACAAGTACACAGAAACAAAATACAGAGTTACACAGAATATTTACAACATCGCCGACAGACTGGCCCCTGTAAGCGTAGACCAGCACTGGTCCGACCCGACTCTTGACTGACCTGGCACACACCTCAAGCTTAAAATGCCTGACTATTTATATTGTTTTTCCCCTTGCTTCTGACATAGTGTCAGAGAGAGACAGAAACTATGTTGTTGTTGTTGTTGTTGTTGTGGTCTTCAGTCCTGAGACTGGTTTGATGCAGCTCTCCATGCTACTCTATCCTGTGCAAGCTTCTTCATCTCCCAGTACCTACTACAACCTACATCCTTCTGAATCTGCTTAGTGTATACATCTCTTGGTCTCCCTCTACGATTTTTACCCTCCACGCTGCCCTCCAATGCTAAATTTGTGATCCCTTGATGCCTCAAAACATGTCCTACCAACCGATCCCTTCTTCTAGTCAAGTTGTGCCACAAACTTCTCTTCTCCCCAATCCTATTCAATACATCCTCATTACTTACGTGATCTACCCACCTTATATTCAGCATTCTTCTGTAGCACCACATTACGAAAGCTTCTATTCTCTTCTTGTCCAAACTAGTTATCGTCAATGTTTCACTTCCATACATGGCTACACTCCATACAAATACTTTCACAAACGACTTCCTGACACTTAAATCTATACTCGACGTTAACAAATTTCTCTTCTTCAGAAACGCTTTCCTTGCCATTGCCAGTCTACATTTTATATCCTCTCTACTTCGACCATCATCAGTTATTTTACTCCCTAAATAGCAAAACTCCTTTACTAATTTAAGTGTCTCATTTCCTAATTTAATTCCCTCAGCATCACCCGATTTAATTTGACTACATTCCATTATCCTCGTTTTGCTTTTGTTGATGTTCATCTTATATCCTCCTTTCAAGACACTGTCCATTCCGTTCAACTGCTCTTCCAAGTCTTTTGCTGTCTCTGACAGAATTACAATGTCATCGGCGAACCTCAAAGTTTTTACTTCTTCTCCATGAATTTTAATACCTACTCCGAATTTTTCTTTTGTTTCCTTTACTGCTTGCTCAATATACAGATTGAATAACATCGGGGAGAAGCTACAACTCTGTCTCACTCCTTTCCCAACCACTGCTTCCCTTTCATGCCCCTCGACTCTTATAACTGCCACCTGGTTTCTGTACAAATTGTAAATAGTCTTTCGTTCCCTGTATTTTACCCCTGCCACCTTCAGAATTTGAAAGAGAGTATTCCAGTTAACATTGTCAAAAGCTTTCTCTAAGTCTACAAATGCTAGAAACGTAGTTTTGCCTTTTCTTAATCTTTCTTCTAAGATAAGTCATAAGGTTAGTATTGCCTCACGTGTTCCAACATTTCTACGGAATCCAAACTGATCTTCCCCGAGGTCCGCTTCTACCAGTTTTTCCATTCGTCTGTAAAGAATTCGCGTTAGTATTTTCCAGCTGTGACTTATTAAACTGATAGTTCGGTAATTTTCACATCTGTCAACACCTGCTTTTTTTGGGATTGGAATTATTATATTCTTCTTGAAGTCTGATGGTATTTCGCCTGCCTCATACATCTTGCTCACCACATGGTAGAGTTATAGAGTTTTGTCATGACTGGCTCTCCCAAGGCCATCAGTAGTTCTAATGGAATGTTGTCTAGTAAGGCAGGGGTAAATTCCCATATGTCAGTCACTTATACATTGCCACTCCCGTGCCTCACCTCATACATCGCAATAGCTTAAAGCAACGCTGCAGTTCCTGCCTCACGTTGCCCCACTACAAACAAATCGTACGTGCAAATCGCCGCTGCAGCTCTGCGCCATGTTTACCCTGCCTGGCCTACTGGCTGCCGACCATAACCACACACCGTTAGCGGCCCCAGATTTCTTTCGCCCAGCCACGCCTTTACTGAATTTTAACAAAATTCCCCTTTCCTACGACTAAGACTAGTACCAGCGCAGCAAAGGGTTGGTATGCTTTCAAAATCAGTCAACAGAATAGTCGCCCCCAGCTAAGGATATTGCTTTCACCTTCCACAACAAAACATTTGTCACTTTCTACTGATAGTGGCAAGCAGGCAAGGCAGTGATGACTGGCACAAACAAACGGGCTTTTAGAACTGAAGCAGTATCTCAAAACCGGAAGTTGACAGTGTGTATGCCAATACTTATTAGTGACTGTCAACTTCTAGATATTAAAACTGTATTGTAACATTATTAGCAGTAACTATGTGTGTGCAGGTTGTCAGCTACCGATGGGGGGAAGGGGAATCTTAGCTATGGGGGAGGGGGTGGGGAGGGGGGGGTGCGGTGTCAGTTGCATAGGTTGCCCACAATGTAAAAGCGAAGCTGTAACAAGTTGGCACATTTTACGACGAAACTGTTTTGTTTTATGTTATAACAAAATTTTAACTAGTTGCTCCATGTTAGAGTGACAATGTAGCAAGATGCCTAGTGAGTGTTAGGTACTGGGTCATAAATAGTATTGTCACCAGAAGCTGATAGTGTGTATCTACAGCAGGTGTCAGTTACTGAGGGTGTCAGCTACTGGGGAGGGCGGTGTCAGTTATTTGCGATGTCAGGTACTGGGAGAATTGGCTGCTGGGGGTGTCAATACTGGAAGTTTCAGCTACTTGAGCTGTCAACTGCTTGGCGATGTCAGCTGCTGGGTATGTCGCTACTCGGTGTGTCAACTACTGGGAGTGTCAATACTGGGACTGTGAGGTGCTGGGTTTGTCAGCTATTCGGTGTGTCAGGTATTGAATGTGTCAGCTACTGTAAGTGACAATACTGGGAGTGCAGCTACTGGACCTTGAAGAGTGGTGTAGTGTATTTATCTCAACTCAAAGAAATACGACATGCTTGGAGATTGCATCAGTGCACATGCACAGATGTCAGCAGATCTAATCACGATGTTCACTGAGCAAGTTAAGACCTGTTTGAACAAGTTGCAACTTGTTACAACACTTGCCCATGTTATACTGAAACCGTAAAAAGCCTCAGATTGAAAGGAATTTTTTTAACTTTCTCACCATTCGTCATTTTCGAATTTCTCACCAGCACCATCCTGCATTTTTAGATTTCTCGCAAGCGCCGTCTCAAGGAAAGCATGTGTTTGAGATCATTGCCTGGGCTCCTGGCATATAGGCATCCCTCACTAACAATTGCACTCTCCAAGGTCATTGAAGTGAAAAGCGCACCAGAATCGTTATAGATATATTACTTACAATTACGTGTACTGGTCTTTCGATGGAACACAGAGAAACGAAAATTGTGGCCCACATTTTGAAGATTTTGAACTCCATGAAGAGGAATTTAGTGTAAATACTACTCTTTGAGTAGCTTTCCAATCGGGACAGTAAATATTCTGTTGGATACTGCTTGGAATCCTGGAACTTCATGTTGGGCATAACCACCTTCGTTCTGCGATTTCATCGAAGGAAGATAACTGATCTGAAATAAGAGGACCTACTACTACAGTAACGCTTATAGTAACGCACACACTTAAAGCAGAAGCAGATTTGTTCAAATTACACACTTCGCAGTGACATTCGAGTATACCAAGAATTTGCCAGCAGATACTTAAACAGGAAAGCTCCATGTGCTCCCACCAGCATGTATCTACAAATGGCAAGAAGCATCTGTGCCGGAATATTATGTCAGAATTTACTGACATCCGCCAGATTACCCGAAATTTCGTGAAACGAGGAATCTTCAGCTTGAATGAAAAGTACATCCATGGAAAGTGGAGGTATCTATAGGCTTAAAATGTGCGTAGTTTCACGTGAAAATGCCGTACCAGCCTGCCATATGTTATTGAGTCCTTGGTGTTGCAGTGTCCTCGATAATCGACTGCATCAGATCAACAGTCGACAACAGCAGAGATGCTGCACACCCAAGCAGCCTCAAGGCGAGTCTATGAGGAACAAGCTGTAGGCTGAGCCTCCCATAGTTACGAGACGCCGCCATGGCCACATCACGCTCTTCGGACACCGCCGCATAGAAGAAGACCTGTTCTGTTCTGTTCTTTCTACGAGTTGTCTCTACAGTTCCGTCTCGAGTGCAGTCAAGAGTCTAAGTTCTATTTACACTTCCAGAGGAAAATGTCGTCATATCGAAGCTCAGTCTAGCCTACTTCAGACTTAAATGTGGAATGTGTTGAGTGCTATCAACGGACACGTATTTGCCGTAGCTGCAGTAAACATTCAGAGATCATTATCTGCAGAAGCGTAGTTTGATGCAATTCCGTGTCTACGGCTGCCTCTTCTGTATTTGAGCAGCAATGTCAATTAACTGCTGACAGTTCCTTTGCTAATTTATTTTCGTTTGTAATGATTTCGTACTGGCTTGGTTGGTTGGTTGAAACTTCGCTGTTCTATAGCTCTTTAAAGCCGCGAGAGAAACCAAATACACTACTGGCCATTAAAATTGCTACACCATGAAGAAATGCAGATCATAAATGGGTATTCACTGGAGAAATATATTATACTAGAACTGACATGTTATTACATTTTCACGCAATTTGGGTGCATAGATCCTGAGAAATCAGTACCCAGAACAACCACCTCTGGCCGTAATAACGACTTTGATACGCCTGGGCATTGAGTCAAACAGAGCTTGGATGGCGTGTACAGGTACAGCTGCCCATGCAGCTTCAACACGATACCACAGTTCATCAGGAGTAGTGACTGCCGTATTGTGACGAGCCAGTTGCTCGGCCACCATTGCCCAGACGTTTTTAGTTGGTGAGAGATCTGGAGAATGTGCTGGCCAGAGCAGCAGTCGAACATTTTCTGTATTCAGAAAGGCCCGTACAGGAACTGCAACATGCGGTCGTGCATTATCCTGCTGAAATGTACAGTTTCGCAGTGATCGAATGAAGGTTAGAGCCACTGGTCGTAACACACCTGAAATGTAACGTCCAATGTTCAAAGTGACGTCAATGCCAACAAGAGGTACAGTTTCGCAGTGATCGAATGAAGGTTAGAGCCACTGGTCGTAACACACCTGAAATGTAACGTCCAATGTTCAAAGTGACGTCAATGCCAACAAGAGGTGACCGAGATGCGTAACCAATGGCACTACATACCATCACGCCGCGTGATACGCCAGTAGGGCGATGACAAAAACACGCTTCCAATTTGTGTTCACCGCGATGTCGTCAAACACGGATGTGACCATCATGATGCTGTAAACAGAACCTGGATTCATCCGAAAAATGACGTTTTGCCGTTCGTGGAGCCAGGTTCGTCGTTGAGTACACCATCGCAGTCTGTGATGCAGCGTCAAGGGTAACCGCAGCCATGGTCTCCGAGCTGATAGTTCGTGGTGCTGCAAACGTCGTTGAACTGTTCTTGGAGATGGTTGTTGTCTTGCAAACGTCCCCATCTGTTGACTCAGGGATCGAGACGTGGCTGCACGATCCGTTACAGCCATGCGGATAAGATGACTTTCATCTCGACTGCTAGTGATACGAGGCCGTTGGGATCCAGCACGGCGTTCCGTATTACCCTCCTGAACGCACCGATTCCATATTCTGCTTGCAGTCATTGGATCTCGACCAACGGGAGCAGCAATGTCGCCATGAGATAAACCGCAATCGCGATAGGCTACAATCCGACCTTTACCAAAGTCGGAAACGTGATGGTACGCATTTCTCTTGCTTACACGAGATATCACAACAACGTTTCACCAGGCAACGCCGGTCAACTGCTGTTTGTGTATGAGAAATCGATTGGATACTTTCATCGTGTGGATGCTCTGAAAAACTAATCATTTGCATATCACAGCATCTTCTTCCTGTCGGTTAAATTTCGCGTCTGTAGCACGCCATCTTCGTGGTGTAGCAATTTTAATGGCCAGTAGTGTATATATGCTTGCGATAATACAACATGAATTTGGCTCTGTTTTATAATCTTTCTAAAAAATGTGCAAACTGATTAAATCCTGAATTTTACTTTAATTTTATTAATGAAACAAAGTGGTTCCAGTGTGTTAATGATCTGGCTAATAGTGCTGTACATGAAACGGTTCCTGTGCATTGATGATTTTCGTAATAAACTGATTCTGAAATGAAAATACCTTACGTCGTAATGTAATTGCTTGTAAACGTGGTGCTTGCTGCTCTCTATGCGACGAGACTGCAGTTGCTGAGACCTTAGTGCAACGCTCCAGACAACGATTGCGGTTTATCTCATGGCGACATTGCTGCTCCCGTTGGTCGAGATCCAATGACTGCAAGCAGAATATGGAATCGGTGCGTTCAGGAGGGTAATACGGAACGCCGTGCTGGATCCCAACGGCCTCCTTTAAAAAAAATGATTTGGATCGAGGATGTGGACAATGCTCTTAGGACTCTCTTTAATTATCTGATACATTATTACGTGTATGCGGTTAATGTTACAACACTTGCATGGGGGCTTAATTAAATAAAATGCAAATATTTTTGGTAGCTGTAAGTCCGATTACGCTGTTTCGTAAACGGTTGGCCCTGACTAGTCTTAGTACGCAATCTGACTGCATAGAACAACAACAAAGAATGAAATGAAAATTTTCGTTAACACAATTAATTAATTAAGTCCCCAGCAACTATAAAACCTACGAAACCAAAGCACAAGTATAACTGTTCTGTATGTGGAAGTGTGATTCAACGTACACATCTGGCACGGTTCTTCTTCAACAAGACAAGAAATTTTAAATACCATTTATACTGAAATAATTAAAAAAATAGAAATACTATAATTGCGTAAGGAAAGCAGAATTACACTCTAATACAAGAACACACGCCAGATGCTTTGTTGACTGAACCTGTAATGACGCATTATTCAGGACACTGAAATAATGAGAGAGAAAAGAAAAATTTTTTTTACCTTCATTTATATTGATGCAAAGCACTCTAAACATTACAATATCTCCACACCGACTTGCTACTACCACATCTCAACAAGAACTCTACTGCCACATCTCGACCAGAACTCTTCACTACGACATCTCAGCAAGCACTCTCTGCTACGAGTTCTCAACAAGCACTTTTCACTAGCACATCTCAACAAGCACTCTAATCATTACAATATTTCCACACCGACTCGTTACTACCACATCTCAACAAGAACTTTTCAGTATCACATCTCAGCAAGCACTGCCTACTACGAGTTCTCGACCAGCACTTTTCACTAGCACATCTCAACAAGCACTGACTACTACGAGTTCTCCCCAAGCACTGCCTACTACGAGTTCTCCCCAAGCACTGCCAATGGAGGCGGCTGAATAATACTCTTTGGCGCAATCTCTGGCGCTGTGGCTCAGTGTAGCCACCTTTCACACTCATTAAATTGATAAAGGGCAACATTGATACCAAATTCTTACCCTCACAAATATTAGACAAATAATTATTAAACGTGAAAAATACCTTACGGTCAAAATTACTCAATCTTTAATGAAATATCTAAACTTCCCTGATACGGATGTCTCATTCAACAATGATTCTAACTACTCGCGACGGCGGTGCCAATAGGTGAAAATACTACCTTCATTGTAAATCACTAGGCAACTCCTTCTCATCCGTTTGACGATATTCAAATACAAATCATTTTAATTAAACACGGATGAACTTAACTCTACGACTGCATTGCCACGAATCCTCTACTCAGCGCCTTTTCCCGACTCCTCTGACGATAGAGCTCCCGCACTCATCGCTGCCAAGCAGCGATGACAAAAACAAGCACATCTCACAGCGACACAGCTACTCTGACCAATGACTGCGAATGAGTAATAAGCGGTTTAAATTGTCGCTTAGCGTTTGAGAGACCCAAAATATGTACAAATTCCAGAAATGCAAATAACAAACTCCCAATAGGCCTGTTTCACTGGGTAATTATTTCCACGCGTTTTGATACAGCCGCATCAATGGAGAGCTAAAGATAAGTGTATTTTCTTGCACCAGTCAAGTGCATTATTGTAAGACTATTCATTTAAATGACTGATTTGTTTATTCACTTGTATGAGTTTTCCAAGCGGGTATTGTTGCAAGGTTACCGTTATTTTGGTTATTTAATTATTTAACAAACCTCAGTCGCTTCAGACCCTCTTAATATAGAAGTACAATGGTTGAGCCCCAGTTGTACTGTCGCACAATTCGTCATGAATAAGCTATCAAATTAAGGGGATGGGGTGAAGTGGGGGGGGGGGGGGGGCGGGGGGAAGACGGAGGGGTTGGTATATAATGCAGCCATCTAAGGAAGCCGCCAAGTATTAGGTCCTGCCCTGGATGCTGTTTTGGATATACTCGTAGCAGGCAGATCATCGAGTTTACCTGACATCTACCTTTTCCTGATCTTATCCCATGTTTGCATGGGGTCGACGAGATAATCTACGTTTGGCAACGTCAGTGGTAGAAGCTGGCCAGACGCACTTCCTGTCGCCACCCAATCTCCTCTGACAAAGAGAAGTGACATGTGTTCCCCACCTGTCTGTGTTTAGTGTTATCCCAAGTGAAAGTGTGGGACATTGTATGTAGTTTTTGTGAATCATGTAATTGATGAAGGATGTGGGTAGCTGCCTGGAATTCACCCAGTCATATGTGGGAAATCGCTTAAAAACTAAGTCCATGCTGGTGAGCACACCGGCTTTCGTCGTTAACACACCGGAAGGATTTGATTCGGTGTCAGCGCGCCTTCCCAAGTACCGGAACCGACATCCTAACGCAGCCAGGTAAAGCATTTACCTCACGCAATTCTACTAAGCATAAGTTCAGTGGAAACAGTGGTACTAGATAGTAGTTAAGGGGACATTGCACGTGAAATTCGTTGAAATTTGACATTTCCTGTTTTCTACCCTGTAATATACTTTGGACTTTCCTGAACATTTTGGTATATAATACAGTAAAATCAGGCAATTGTGAGATAATATTTTAAATGTTGACGTGTGACTGTCAAATTTCGCGGCTACGCATATACTGCCACAGTTTAGCAGTCATCTCTTGAGAACTATACATTCTAGAAGGCTGTGAATTACTTTGTTTTGTGCCTACTGCTACGTCTCAGAAGTTGGCATTACGAATAAACAAATCAGCCCTTTGTTTCTGATACTAGTTTTCATTGAAAGCAGTGTGATTACCGGCTATTTTTGTAGTAAGCTAACTTATATTGCTTTTTATACGTAAATAAAATGACTAACCGTAAAAGTAACTTCAAGAAATGCAAATTTGCTGGTAACAGATATGTGAGACCTGAATTTTCTTCTGAAGTAGTTGAAAACACATGTGCTAGCAGTGAAGGAAACCATTATAATGTTTCTGAAGTGACCAACCCCTCTAGTGCATTGAAAAGAAAAGTAACTTCAGAGCAGGTGGCAGTGGTAAAAGTAATGATATTATGGACAACGTCATTATTGACCTGCAAATCCTTGCACAAATTCTTTCCCAAAACTGTCTCTTGGTGTCTTTGTGGTGGTGAAGTTAAACTTTATGAGGATATTGGAGCCAGAATAGGTGTTGTGTCTAAATTAATTATTAAATGTCAGAAGCGCAAAAACGAAAAAGCATGGTGTTTGTAAATCTCTATTGCTTCTCTATACATGGGAGCATGATAATGGGATGGAGACGAAACGTTAGGTGGAAATTTTATACGACCACGGCCTCGCAGCCCGGAAGTTTCAACTGAAGACAGCACCGGCCGTGAAAGCCTACATTGTATGAATATGAGACTGTTCTATGGCCTCATATGCATTTGTAAATGTGCAACGGCTGGTAATGTTCTCTGCACTGTGTTGAATTTACCAAAATAACGTTCTAGGTATTCGAAATACGTAACACCAAATGGGTACTCTGTAAATACTGTGGTTGAAGATTCAATGGTTGCTGCTACATCAGAAGCTCTTGAACAAAAGGAAGGTGTCATTTGCTGTGGATGGATCCTGGAAAAAGCGTGAGTTTAGTTCTAAAACTAGTTTTATACATGCAATAAATATTGACACTAGAAAAGTTTTGGATTTTGAAGTGCTCATTAAGTACTGCCAAGATTGTACAGTGAACTAGAAGAACAGATTACTTCATAAGCAGCAGTGTACATAAAATTATGATGGCACAAGTGGAGGAATGGAGGTAAAAGGAGCAGGCAAATCCTGCGCTGCTAAAGAAGTGTTTACATGGGAATACCCAGAATGTGAATGAGTTCTTCAGAACTGTTGTGTAGTGCCGTGTGCCTAAAAATGTATTTGTTGGCCTTATGACTCTAAAGTTAGCGGTGTCTGATGCTGTAATAGCTTTTAATGGTGAGAACTATGAAAGACTTAAGGTTCTGGAGAAGTAAGGGGTAAGATTTTGACAGAACACAGCTAAAGGATTGCGGGAACTGGATGAGCTTCGTGCACGTGATGCAGAGTTAACTGCTCGGCAAATGACAAAAGAAGCAAGAAAGAAAAAGTGGAGGCAAGCACTGAGCTGTTGTGACACTGACGAAGACACAGACTGTGGGCTAGGGCAATTCTAATCCATAAAAGACACAGAAATGTAAGTATGTAAAGAATTTGTAATAAAAAAGGTTTTATACCTCAATACCTCTGAACTACAATTTTTGCAATAAATGGCCCATTTTATAAAAAGGAAATTTTAACAGTATACCAAGTATGAGATTCAACACATATGGAACTAGAATAATTACAATATCCTGAGTTGAGTTGTTTTTAATTTCATTTATTCATAACATCCTGTAAAAAAAATTGATTGTTTGAAAAAAAAGATAAAACGCCCCTCAATACAATTTTAGTAATAATTCTAGTTCTGTGTGTTTATAAAGGTGCATTCAATAATTATGGAAAATTGTAAGTTGGGGTCATCAAAAGTATCCAAGATAATGGGTCACAAATTTTGATAATTTAACATTGGCGGCATTGGACATACAATGTCCCCTTAATGGAATAGTCAATTCTCTCCACCAGTGGCGATGTATTACTTCCAGGATGGGGTGATAAGCAGTGGGTAGCAAGTGAGTAGTTAGCAGTTAGTAACAAGTTCCATGCATCATTTTGCACGACAGGTCGCAACGATGTGGAACAAGTCATTACACATTCACAACGCAAAATAAATTGTGCTTATGGCTACGTTCTGAACAATTCGAATTTTTTTACGAAAAGAAAAAAAAGATGTACTGATGCGGGGTAGTAATTCTTACACACCATTAAAAAAATAGAAATAGTTCTATTGAATAGAAGGAGTTGCCAAGAAAAAGCCTCATCAATATGGACCACTAACAATTTTGAAGTTGCCATCCTATTTACTACTTTCTTTTACACTTATCATTGGTGTAGTACCTCTAGTTGCACAGAACTGAATATGTTGGGTCTTTTAAATCTGAGGCTCTAACCATTCGCAGAAAACCAGTCAATGATACTTTTAAGAACTTTGTTTACCATTTCTTCTGTTTCTGTGTGCTTGGAAAACTATCCAGTATCCAATATCCCACACTATTCTTTGCATACAGAAACTATCTAGAAAGGTGGATTCCATAATTATGGAAAATTGTAAGGTGGTGTCTTAAAATGTTTCCAAGATAATGGGTCACAGAGTTCGATAATTTAACATTGGCGGCAATGGACATACGATGTCCTCTTAATCTCTTGGAGGGGGCCTATAGAATGCAATCGGAAATCAATTTCTGCGTCGCATCGTCAGTGTGAGTGTACGGGGACTGCAGTGAGGTAGCAGCGGTGCATCAGTTACAACCTACGAAAGACCTGAGGGTGGTAATAGCCTCTTGGAGATACATCGGCATGGAGCTTGCAGCCTGCAATCGCGAAGAAATTTCCTTGTCTCATCGTCAGGGTGAGGGTGCGGCGGCTACAGTAAAGTGGCAGTGGTGTTCCAGTTAACAGCTACTAGGGTCCTCAGGGTGGTACTTGTCTCTTGGAGATATGTCAGCAGGTAGCCTGTACTATGCTACCGCGAGGAAATTTCTGTGTTGCATCAAAAGTGTGAGAGTTTGGGGATAACTGTAATGTGGCAGCCATAAATCAGTTATAACCCACTAGTGACCAGAATTTGGTATTATTCTCATGGACATACTTTGGAAGGAGACTGTAGAATGAAATCGCGAGACAATTTCTGTGTCGCTTTGTCAGTTTGAGAGCGTGGGATCTACAGTAAAATGACAGAAGCGCATCAGTACAAGCTACTAGAAACCTGAGGGCGGTATTAGTATCTTCAAGATCCATTGGAAGGGAGCCTGTAGAGTGCAATGTTGAAGCAATTACTGTGCCACATCGTCTGTGAGAACGTGCGGGGATTAGAGTAAAGCTGCAGCGGTTACTAGAGTCCTGAGTGTAGTATTAGTCTCTTGGAGATAAGTCGGCAGGGAACCCGTAGTATGCAATCGTGAAGCAGTTTCTGTGTCACATACCAAGTGTACGAGGACTGCAGTAAAGCAGCAGCTATGCATCAGGTAAAACTTCCTACAGTCCTGATGGTGGTAATAGTCCCTTGGAGATACGTCGGCATTATGCAATCGTGGATCAATTTCTGTGTTGGATCTTCAGTGTGAATATGCGGGAACTATAGTAATGTTTCAGCGGTGCATCAGTTACAAGATCCTGGAGACCTGAGGGCGGCATTAGTCTCTAGGTGAAACAACAGCAGGGAGCCTCTAATATGGTATCACGAAGCAATTTCTGTGTCGCACAGTAAGTGTTATGGTATGGGAACTATGGTAAAGAGCGGCAGTGCATCAGTTACAAGATACTACAGACCTGAGGGTGGTAACAGTCTCTTGGAGACAAGTCGGCAAGGAGCTTGTAGTATGCAATCCTGGAGCAATTTCTGTGTCGAATCGTGAGTGTGAGGATGCGGTGATTATAGTAAAGTGGCTGCGGTGCATTGGTTACAAGTTGCTAGACGCCTGAGGATTAGTCTCTTGGAGATACGTCGGCAAGGATCCTGACATATACAATTGGGAAACAATTTTTGTGTCTCATCGTCATTGTGAGGGTGGAGGGACTACAGTAAAGTGGCAGTGGTGCATCAGTTACATGCTACTACAGACCAGAGTGTGGTATTATTCTTTTGGAGATACGTCGTCACGGAGCAAGCAGTATGCAGTTGCCCAACAATTTCTGTGTCGCGTGGAAAATGTGAGGGCGCGGGGACTACAGTAAACCGACAGCAGTGTATCAGGTACAAGCTACTGAAGACCGGAGGTGTTATTAGTCTGTTGCAGATACGTCGGAAGGGAGCCTGTAGTATGCAATCGCGAAGCAATTTCATCTACATCTACATCTACATGATTACTCCGCAATTCACATTTAAGTGCTTGGCAGAGGGTTCATCGAACCACAATCATACTATCTCCCTATCATTCCACTCCCGAACAGCGCGCGGGAGAAACGAACACCTAAAACTTTCTGTTCGAGCTCTGATTTCTCTTATTTTATTTTGATGATCATTCCTACCTATGTAGGTTGGCTCAACAAAATATTTTCGCATTCGGAAGAAAAAGTTGGTGACTGAAATTTCGTAAATAGATCTGGCCGCGACGAAAAACGTCTTTGCTTTAATGACTTCCATCCCAACTCACGTATCATATCTGCCACACTCTCACCCCTATTACGTGATAATACAAAACGAGCTGCCCTTTTTTGCACCCTTTCGATGTCCTCCGTCAATCCCACCTGGTATGGATCCCACACCGCGCAGCAATATTCTAACAAAGGACGAACGAATGTAGTGTAAGCTGTCTCTTTAGTGGACTTGTTGCATCTTCTGAGTGTCCTGCCAATGAAACGCAACCTTTGGCTCGCCTTCATCACAATATTATCTATGTGGTCTTTCCAGCTGAAATTGTTCGTAATTTTTACACCCAGGTACTTAGTTGAATTGACAGCCTTGAGAATTGTGCTATTTATCGAGTAATCGAATTCCAACGGATTTCTTTTGGAACTCATGTGGATCACCTCACACTTTTCGTTATTTAGCGTCAACTGCCACACCATACAGCAATCTTTTCTAAATCGCTTAGCAACTGATACTGGTTTTCGGATGACCTTACTAGACGGTAAATTACAGCATCATCTGCGAACAATCTAAGAGAACTGCTCAGATTGTCACCCAGGTCATTTATATAGATCAGGAACAGCAGAGGTCCCAGGACGCTTCCCTGGGGAACACCTGATATCACTCCAGTTTTACTCGATGATTTGCCGTCTATTACTACGAACTGCGACCTCCCTGACAGGAAATCACGAATCCAGTCGCACAACTGAGACGATACCCCATAGGCCCGCAGATTGATTAGAAGTCGCTTGTGAGGAACGGTGTCAAAAGCTTTCCGGAAATATAGAAACACGGAATCAACCTGAGATCCCCTGTCGATAGCGGCCATTACTTCGTGCGAATAAAGAGCTAGCTGCGTTGCACAAGAACGATGTTTTCTGAAACCATGCTGATTACGTATCAATAGATCGTTCCCTTCGAGGTGATTCATAATGTTTGAATACAGTACATGCTGCAAAACCCTACTGCAAACCGACGTCAATGATATAGGTCTGTAGTTCGATGGGTTACTCCTACTACCCTTCTTAAACACTGGTGCGACCTGCGCAATTTTCCAATCTGTAGGTACAGAACTATCGGTGAGCGAGCGGTTGTATATGATTGCTAAGTAGGGAGCTATTGTATCAGCGTAATCTGAAAGGAACCTAATCGGTATACAATCTGGACCTGAAGACTTGCCCGTATCAAGCGATTTGAGTTACTTCGCAGCCTCTAAGGTACCTACTTCTAAGAAACTCATGCCAGCAGCTGTTCGTGTTTCAAATTCTGGAATATTCCATTCGCCTTCCCTGGTGAAGGAATTTTTGTGTTTCATTGTCATTGTGTGGACTGCAATGAAGTGGCAGCAATGCATCAGTTACAAGCTATTAGAGACCGGGGGGCAGTATTTTTTCTCTAGGAGATACGTCGGAAGCGAGCATGTATTAGGCCATCGAGTAGCAATTTCTGTCCCACTTGTCAGTGTGAGGGTGCAGGGACTACATTTAAGTGACACCTGTGCATCAGTACAAGCTACTAGAACTTTGAAAGGCGTCTTAGTCTCTTGGAGATACTTTTAAAGGTAGTGCGTAGTATTTAATCTCGATGTAATATCTGTGTTGCATCGTCGGTGTGAGTGTGCGTGGTCTACAGTAAAGTGGCAGCAGTGCACCAGTTACTAGAGACTGGCAGGTGGTATGAGTCTCTTGCACATACGTTGAAAGGTGGCTACACTGGGCCACAGCGCCAGAGATTGCGCCAAAGAGTATTATTCAGCCGCCTCCACTGGCAGTGTTTGTTGAGATTGCGCTAGTGGAGAGTGCTTATTGAGAAGTAGCAGTAGGCAGTGCTTATTGAGATGTAGCAGTGGTGAGTCGTTGTTGAGAAGTTCCCATGGAGAGGGCTTGTTCAGAACTTGTAGTATTATTTTGATGGGCTAGACACCAGATGTTGTTGGATTGGGGATGCTGTAATGATCAGAGTGTGCTTTTCGTCAATATATATGAAGGTAAAAAATTCCTTTTTTTTTTCATTATTTCAATGTCTTAAACAATAATGCCTCTTGGTCACAACAGGTTCAGTCAACAAAGCATCTGGCTCGTGTTCTTGTATTAGACTGTATTTCTGGTTTCTATGTGCAATTATAGTATTTCTGTTTGTTTTTTTTAATTACTTCAGTATAAATGGTATTTAAAATATCTTGTCGTATTGAGGAAGAACCGTGCCAGATGTGTACGTTGAATCACACTTCCACACACAGAACAGCGACACTTGTGCCTTGTTGTTTCGTAGCTTTCATAGTTGCTGGGGACTTAATTAATTAATTGTGTTAACGGAAATTTCGTTTCATTCTTTGTTGTTGTTCTATGCATTCAGATTGCGTACAAATACTAATCAGGGCCAACCGTTTACGAGACTTCGTAACCGGACATACAGCGACTAAAATTAAAAATTATTTGCAATAAAAATTAATTAAGCCCTCATGCAACGTCAGCAGGTAGGGTGTAATATGTAATTGCGAAGCAATTTCTGGGTAGCATCGTCACCATGATTGTGGGCTGACTACAGTAAAGTGGCAGCAGTGGATCAGTTTCAATATGCCAGAGACCTCGAGGGCGGTATTATTCCCATGGAGATACACAACAGAGATCCTGCTGTATGCTATTGGGAAGCAAATTCTGTGTCTTATCCTGTTAGCGTATGGGGACCACTGTAAAGTGGCAGCGGTGAATCACTTACAAGCTAGTAGAGAGACCTGAGTACGTTATTAGTCTCTTGGAGATACGTCAGCAATAACCCTGCAGCATGCTATCGCGAAGAAGTACCTCTATCGCAACTGGCAACGTTGCGTCAGTTACAAGTTACTGGATACCAGTGTACGGTATTAGTCTCTTGGAGATACGTCAGTATGGGGCCTGTAGTATGCTATCACGAAGATATTATTGTGTTGCATCGTAAATGTGACCGTATGGAGATTACAGTAAAGTAGCCACTTTACATTTGTTACAAGCTATCAGAGACCTGACGGTGGTATTAGCGTCTTGGAGATACGTCGCCAGGGAGTCTATAGTATGCAATTGCGAAGTAATTTCTTTGTCACATTGTCAGTGTGAGGGTGCGGTTACTGCAGTGAAGTGGCTACAGTGCATCAGTTACAAGCTGCTATGCTCTTTGAAGGTGGTATTAGTCTCATGCAGCTAAGTCAGCGGTCAGACTATGTTACGGAGAAGTGAAACAATTTTAGTGTCTTAACATCATTGTGAGGGTTCGGAGGCTACAGTAAGGTGGCAGTGGTGTATGAGTTAAGGCTACTAGCGATCTGAGGGTGGTATTAGCCTCTTGGAGATACGTTGGCAGGGAGGATATAGCATGCAATCGTGAAATGATTTCTTTGTCGCATCTCCATTGTGAGAATGCGGGGAGTACATTAAAAGTTTCAGAGACACATCAGTTACAAGCTACTAGAGACCAGAGGGCGGTATTAGTCTCTTTGAGATAACGTTGTCAGGGAGCCTGTAGTATGCAATCTCGAAGGAATTTGTGTGTTGTTTCGTCAGTGTAAGGGTGCGTGGAGTAGAGTTAAGTGACACGTGTGCACCAGTTACAAGGTACTAGAGACCTAGGGGCTGTATTAGCCTCTTGGAAATACGTCGGTAGCGAGCCTGTAGTATGCCAAACAATTACATTGTGAGGGTACGTGGATTACTGTAAAGAGGCAGCGGTAGATCAGTTACAATCTACTAGGGACCTGAGGGTGGTATTTGTCTAATACAGGTACGTCGGCAGTGAGACTGTAGTATACATTCGAGAAGCAATTTTTGTGTGTCATTATCATGGTAAGTGTACGGTTACTACAGTAAAGATGGTGCAGTGCATCAGTTACAAGCTACTAGAGAACTTATTTGTCTCTTGGAGATACGTCGGCAGGGAGCCCTTAGTATGCAATCGAGTAGCAATTTCTGTGTCGCTTCGTTATTGTGTGGTTGCGGAAACTAAAGGAATGTGGCAGCCGTGCATCTGTTACAGCATACTAAAGTCCTTGATGACAGTATTATTCCCTTGGAGATTCATGATGTGGTATGGTTACGTAAAGCATATCCTGTGTCTCATCATAAGTGTTAGGGTACAGAGACATCAGTAAAGTGGCAGTGGTGCATCAATACAAGCTACTAGATTCCAGAGGACGTTATTTGTCTCTTGGAGATACGTCGGCAGGGGGCCTATAGTATGCAATCAAGTAGCAATTTCGGTGCCGCTTCGACAGTGTGTGGGTGCGGGGACTACAGTATTGTGGAAGCTGTGGATCAGTTACAAGGTACTAGAGACCTTGAGGGCGGTATTTTCCGTTGGAGATACGTCGGCAGTGAGCCTATAGTATGCAATCGTGAAGCAATGTTTGTGTCTCATAATCATTGTAAGAGTGCGGGGACTACAGTAAAGTGGCGGCGATGCATGAGTAATAAGTGTAAGTAGGCTGTTTATGTTTTCTTATTGGCAACGTTACGTAGCGCTCTGTATGAAAATCACTGGCTGTGCTGTGTGCAGTCTGTGGCTAGTTTGCATTGTTGTCTGCCATTGTAGTGTTGAGCAGCGGCAGCTGGATGTTAACAGCGCGTACCGTTGCGCAGTTGGAGGTGAGCCGCCAGTATTTGCTAACTATGCCTATCAGTAGTTAGTGCCTTCCGTAGTTTGAATCTTTTATTTAGCTGGCAGTAGTGGCACTCGCTGTATTGCAGTAGTTCGAGTAATGAAGATTTTTGGTGAGGTAAGTGATTTGTGAAAGGTTTAGGTTAATGTTAGTCAGGGCCATTCTTTTGTAGGAGTTTTTGAAAGTCAGATTGCGCTGCACTAAAAATATTGGGTGTCAATTTAAGCACAGTCCTGTATAATTTTTCTAAGGGGACGTTTCACATGGCGACCCTGCCAGGATACTTCACTGGAATCTTCTGATTTTTTCTTGTAGTTTGTGTAATTAGTGTAGCTATTGTTTATTGCTAGTGCGTAATCATAGAGAGAATTTCCTTTGTAGTTGTAGTTTTTCATTGTTGTACAGTAAGACAGTTGTGGCATGCATGTAGATTTGCACCAAGTATTTCGCAGTTGCAATTAACTAGATATTATTTTCAGTGCTATTTTAATGTGTTCTCTTATTTTTGCTCTTCAAATTGTGCTTTTCTGTGTTATCGTGTGACATATTGTTACAATAATGGCATGTGAAAAACGTAACACTAGGCTACAAAGTAAACTGAGAAATAATAGTGACGACAAGCGTAGCTTATCAGCACCACTGTGTAATGAATTAACAGACATTCAAAGTGGTAATTTGGTAATTGTGCATAGGGAAATGGAGCGGTCGGCAAATAATGGCATAGACAGTGGAACAATTAGTGAACAGGGATGCATTATCGATCGATCGGTCGGCAACAGCTCGCCTCAGGAATCCGAAATGACAGAACACAATATTGCAAATACTGTAGACTCAGGTTTTGGGTCCCCACCGTTTTCTCAAATAAGTCAAGACACATTTTCTGCTCGTCAAAATGTAAATGTTGCCGGTGCAAATGCACTGCCGAAAAGCATAGAGGAACAGATTCCAGACACTAATACATTATTACTGCAATTAATGCAGCAAATGAAACAAAATCAGAGACAAACACAGCAACAGTTAGACACAATGGAACAAAATCTTCAAAAGTTAGACACAATGGAACAACACCAGAGACAAACACAGCAACAGCTTCAAAAGTTATACTCATTGGAACAAACTCTTGAACAAACACGTGAAGATTTAACTACTGAGTTACATAACATTGTATCGAAATGTCAAAAAGCCTGTAATGACGTAAAAACACAAATTTGTGAGCATTTTCAACCTATTTTTTCGCGGCATGAAAATGCATTACAGAATCACGAAGCAGCCATAAAAGAACTGCAAATTATTGTTCATGAAAATCATGAGACCTTGCAAGCTAAAATTGACTCAGTAGCATCTACCGATACGGTTACGCAACTTGCAAATACTCAGGAAAACTTAAAGGACACAGTAGACACGATTTCAACACAAATAGACACTCTGAAACTTGGTTCAGAAAAACATACAGAAGAAATAATTTCACTATCGGATAAAGTAGCCGAACTTTCAGATCAGTTCACTAACTTATCTACAAAGGTAGATGATGATCTGAATGACACAACACCTGTAGCCTTCACTGACACTGAAGAGTATGAAGAAATTAGAAAATTCAAACAAAATCAAAATCAAATCAATACACAGTACAAAAGAGAAATCCGGGAAGTGCAAGATCAGTTGGCACAAGTACTCGTAATACAAGAATTACGTATTTCAGAGGACCCTCGCGCCCCAATATGGGAAGAGGGACATAGAAATACGGAACAGCCACAAAATAATAACACAGTGCATTTCGGAAATTATGAAAGAAATTGGCAAGGTGCACCGAATTTTGAAATGGAACCGCCGAAACGACGCAACAATGACCGATATGCGACTCGCCGACATGATGACTTTGACTATAAGCTGTTCATTACTACACGTAAATTCAAAACATTTAAGAATTCTGGCAACGACATTCATCCACCAGCATGGCTCCATCAATTCTCTCATTGTTTTCCTCCCAACTGGTCGTTAGAACACAGATTAGAATTTATGTGTGGCTATTTAGAGAATGAACCAGCTGTAAGAACACGATCGGTCATTCACGATTGTCACAGTGAAGGAGAATTTTACCATGCCTTCCTCTCAGAATATTGGTCAAGCTACACAAGACCGAGTAAAACATAGCATCATGATGATGAAACACTTTGAACAATCTGAATTTTCCAGTCTTGTCAAATTTTTGAAGACATGTTGCATAAGAATCAGTATCTTTCAAACCCATACAGCCCCTCAGTACTCATCCGCATTTGCTTAATCAAATTGCCTGAACATTTACGACATATTATTTTAGCAGGACGTTGGAAAGACGACTTTGAAGCTTTTCAGGGACTGTTACAAGAACTGGAAATTGACACTGACAATCGCGGAACATGAAAACAGGAGCACAACAATTACAGGTCACATCTGTCACAATTCTGCAATGAAAGAAATAATAACTGGACGCGACAAGGCTATTCTCACAACACATATCGTGACCAAAACAGACACCACCCGTATGACAACCGTTGGCAGAGTAGTAATAATTACAGGGAAAGATCACCTCTCCGCAGTAGTGACTATCACAGAGACAATCAGAGAAACAGACAATTTGGGAACCAAAATAATTATTATCAAGGGAGACAGAATAACTTTAGATGCAACGGTCCAGCGCGCAGTTACGATTCAGGGAGAAATTCTCCACCATGTGACCGACAAGAAAGAAACTACAGAAACAACCGACATGACGACAGACGATATAATCGTAACGACAGACTTGAATTGCATCAGAACTGGCGGCATTCAAACTGGGCATGGCCCTCTCGACAAGGTGAATTTGTAGAAGTTAGGTCTCCTAATCCCAATAACGACGCGCGCCAACAAAGAGACAGACAATGACTCGCGCCGCAGGCAGCCACGTGCGCCGGATGGCTCAGCGAAAAATAACATAGACGCTAACCTTGAGAAAAATTTTAGCATTCCTTACCGACGTATCGAACGTGATAATTACTTTGAAGTTGAAACTCTGCGCACTAGGAAGAGTAAAGGTTTACACCACATTTCACATGTAAAACCGTTTATTGAAAGATAATCTGCTTTTTAACTTTGTCTTTGCCATAAAACTTTTCACTTCACATTTCTAGTATGCTTTGTCAGACTTAAGAAACTGTTAACATCCAACAATGTTTGAAGTTAAATATCCAGTCTAGAACCTAGGGAACATTTTTAAACAGAAATTACGAATGCATTGTTATTGTGAACAGACGACACAGTGTTATTGTGTGTGTACATTCTTGCTTGTTAGTTGCTCGATTACGTAACGACTATAAGGTTTACATACTTAGAACATATACACCTAATGAAATTTTAATGCAACATTTTGGTTTACTTGAAAAGACATTCCTTATTTGAAGTAGTTTGTGTGAGATTAAAGATGACTTAGTATTTGGTTTCTGTGACAGCTACACGATTTTATCACGACACTACTAATGAGTGACAATTTACAATGTTGCTTTTGCGGTGTATCTGTTTTATATCTGCACAGTTTTTTCTGAATTATTCTGGAAAGTAAAACATGTTTTAGTAGTAACTTATGTGGTATAGCTACAATGAGACAGCCTTTTCTGTAGCACAACAATACGTTACAGCACAGTACTTTCTTCATCACGGCAATAAGCGTAATAACTAAGATATCTATACGCAAAGCATTTCACTTTTGTTTATCGTGAGGTAAGTACACTGACTTCTGCAGAACTTAGCTTTCGGAGGACGATAACTACGACACTTCCACAGGCATTATGTTGCAACAAGACGCACATTTAGCGCTACAGGACACGTATTTGAGTGATTAATTTTGCACTTAAATAATTTATTTTTAAAGATATTTGTAGTACAATGCTACAAAAGTTTTCCATGATACATTTCATTCCACTGCTGTAATCTGTAACACCTGAGGGTATAATTACATTAATCCTCAGGGGGTACACGCTTACTTTGTGTACCATGTGTGTGGCAAGCACAAGGAGCCCTAGCTAATATGGTATTTGCTTATACAACTTTACACATCGGTACCAATTTTCTATAAGACACAAATTACACAGCTATCTGATATTTTTAAACTGAGAGATAAACATTTTTTTTACTACGTCAGTGACAGATGTTTACATAATTACACAGTTGGATAACATCACACTTATGAAACTGTATTTTGTCTGTACTGTGTGAACTGTTCATATTTTTTTGGAACCATTGTGATACTATGAGAGCTTTGAATGATGTATTTGGTACGAGATCATGATTTTTAAAGTACGCTTGAGGTAGATGACACTATTGAAATGAGCAGAGAATTTTTTTTAGGTTTTGAAATTATTGGAGGAAGCTACGACGATTTTGAGAGTTGACTGAGGTGTTATGATGTTATTATTACGATGACTATGTGTATTATGCTGTCGCGGTATGTTTATGATCAGTAAGCTGATGCTATATGATTTATTTGAGTATGCTACGTATCTGTTATGATGAAATATTGAAGAAGTGTCGACGAATAAGGTAAGGAATAATGAGTAGTGGTTAGGGACTCTGGTTTGTGAAACAGGTTGTTGGAAACCAAGAGTTATGAAATGTATGTAAATGCGTGAATGTATTACAATGCCGACGAAAATTTTTTGGACTCTGTTATATCAATAGGATTTTGTTTCTAGACACTTGTAACGCAAATTCTTGACCTGTGAAATATTTTTATATGAGACTGTCACTGTAGCGGAAACTGCTGTCGTAAATATTTCCGTAAGAAAGTTAAGTGACCAGCTGCACGTAATGCGTCGTGGGCACCCAGATGGGTGACAGTCGCCTGGAAAGAAGTCATTAGTGAGTGCCTTTCAGAGGCACAGGTGAAAAAAAAAGAGGCCATTATCCTCGCTATTGACATTCCTTTGTAGAAAGCATCGCAAAAAACGACACGGTCGAACTTGAAAACATGTGATTATACTGTGGAGCTCTTAATTTATGATATTTACTAAAATGCCTAATGAAACGATGAGAAACATTTCACGGCTATTGTCTTGCTAATTGAGAGAAATGCCATATGGCTTGCTTTATGTATTTATTTACTCATTTTGTTTAATATCTAGTTTCCAGCTGCACTGCAGCATTGGTTAAAATAAAATTTTATAGATGTACTAATATAAATATTTTCTGTCTACAGATCGAGTAAATAATAATTTTTTCAAAAGAATGAGGGAGCACAAAAAGACATTTACCTTCACAGGAACTGCATTCATAATTTTCTTTTCAAGTACTTGGTAATTTATTTTGTAGAATAAGTTGTGGTGCACCACTTTAATTACATAGACATTAGGATGTGAATATACATTTCCTTATCTGCATTGTTGTCTTTACTGTAATATTTTTCTGCTGGAGCTCTGTCATGTTTAGATATAATTTATTGCATTTGCTTCTGCTGTTTGCCAGCCATAGTACTACTAAATTTCACTTTACATTACTCTGTTAAGCCAGTTTTACTACTGATTTATTTTTCTTGTTTGCTGCTCATTGCGTAATATTAGTTGTAATATTGCTGCTTGCTTGGCCAATTTGAATATTTTGTCATTGCTGTTTGTGTTAATTGTTTTGTACTGCTGCATTGCCTCATCCCTTAGTTTAGCATCTGAGCTCAGTAGATTTAAGTTAGCTTAAGAGGGGGTAGACTATATAAGAGAATGAGTTGCAATGAATTGGAAGAAATGCATTGAGAAGTTATACGAAAAAAGTACAGAAAGCAGGTATAGATAGGACCTTTTGGGAATAATGAAGAACGAAGGGAGATCTCCGAGAAGTAAAGAAAGATTTGTTTGCAAAATACTGCAGTAAAAGAAACCCTGTCCTTTCCTTGTGTTATCCCACTATGTGTTTGTGTTCCCTTGTGTATTTGTTTTTTTCCTGTCTTTATGTGTTTAGCTGATATGAGTTATGTTGTGGAATTTTTCTAATAATATGTTATTTTCTTTGTAAAGATGTTTAGACATTATTTATTCTGTTCTGTTTTAATGCTCATGTGTGAAGTTAATGTTTCGAAAACTATTCTCATAATTTTATATATGTACTTATGTTATAATTCTTGTAACACTGATGTACATGTTACATGTTTTGTAAAGCCTGTATTACTACAAATGTTATCTGTATTGTCATGTTCTTTAATGATGTATTTTATACCTTTGTAATTGTATTCTTACGTAAAAAGTATTTTTAAAGAGGTTTTAGAGACAAGTTTAGGTAGGATTTTCTTGGAAATAAATAATGAGGTATGAAATATGTGAACATATAAATACAGAAAGCATGCTTGGATAGGATTTTTTTTGGTGGAAACAAATGTTGATATAAGACGAGAGATCTATGGAATGTAGTTTTGGGTTGGACTGCAGTACCAAATGTTACACTGAAAACAAACCCTGTCCTTTCCTCCTGTGTTATTCTGGTATGTGTTTGTGCACTCTTGTGTATTTGTGATTTTCCTGTCTTTATGTGTTTATCTGATAAGAGATATGTTGTAGATTTTTTCTAATAATATGTTATTATCTTTGTAATGATATTGAGACATTATTTATTCTGTTCTGTTTTAATGCTCATGTGTGAAATTAATGTTTCGAAAACTATTCTCATTATTTTATATATTCACTTATGTCACAATTCCTGTAACACTGATGTATATGTTTATTTCCATCCTTTTGTAAAGCCCCTATTACTACAAATGTTATCTGTATTGTTATGTTCTTTAATGATGTATTTTGTACCTTTGTAATTGTATTCTTATGTTATAAAATTGTAATTGACACCAGGTCATCAAATTAAGTAACTTGTAAGTTCCATTTCACTGCACACGTTTCTGTTGGTCGTAGTATATGGACAATATGTGAGAAGAAGGGACTGTTAGTGTTTGCACGTGTGTTAATAATTCAGCAAGGGACTGGATAACGGCATTGCTGGTTCTAAGGACAATTAAAAAACTTTTTGAGTGCACAAGTGGTGGTTTATGGACTTGCTATATTGTCCGCAAGACTCTTCGATGGTGATTGTGCACCTGCACATTTGCAACAGATGGCTGCTGGCCGTCTCTACAAGGACTACAGTGGTCTGCACCTTTGATGACCCACCAATACCATTATTTCTACAAGGACTACAGTGGGTCTGCGTCTTTGCTGACTCACCAGTACCATTATTTCTACAAGGACTGCAGTGGGTCTGCGCCTCTGGTGGCCCACCAATACCGTAATCTCTACCAGGACTACAGTGGGTCTGGTCTGTGATGACCTACCTACCAATACTCTTCAAAATTTCGACTGACTCTGCTGTGGGTTTGCTCTGTTGTGGACCAATACCTGTCTGCAAGTCAAGAGTCAGCACTGTCTTTCCGTTGGAAGGACAACACTACTTCTTCAAGATTGCATGGAAATCCACTACTTCCATGTGCATTTTCTTTTACTGCTCAGACTTTGAGAAAAACATTGCAATGTTACTGTGATGAATGACCAGGACTGTCTTTATGGACTGTGAGAAAATTTTAGCTTTTGACCAACATTGTATCAAGAAGTGTGTGCATTTGATATCTTTCTTACTGTAATTATGAAAAATTTTTTCAAATCTGTATTGGCCAGTGCCCAAGATAATTTGTAAAATTTTTTCGTGGGGAGCATGGGGGCTATGTAAGTAGACTGCTTATGTTTTCTTATTGGCAACGTTACGTAGCGCTCTGTATGAAAATCACTGGCTGTGCTGTGTGCAGTCTGTGGCTAGTTTGCATTGTTGTCTGCCATTGTAGTGTTGGGCAGCGGCAGCTGGATGCGAACAGCGCGTAGCGTTGCGCAGTTGGAGGTGAGCCGCCAGCAGTGGTGGATGTGGGGAGAGAGATGGCGGAGTTTTGAAATTTGTAAGACTGGATGTCAATTGTGACTATTAAGGTAAATACATTGTTCGTTCTCTATTAAAATCTTTCATTTGCTAACTATGTCTATCAGTAGTTAGTGCCTTCCGTAGTTTGAATCTTTTATTTAGCTGGCAGTAGTGGCGCTCGCTGTATTGCAGTAGTTCGAGTAACGAAGATTTTTGGTGAGGTAAGTGATTTGTGAAAGGTATAGGTTAATGTTAGTCAGGGCCATTCTTTTGTAGAGGTTTTTGAAAGTCAGATTGCGTTGCGCTAAAAATATTGTGTGTCAGTTTAAGCACAGTCCTGTATAATTTTTCTAAGGGGACGTTTCATAAGCTACTAGAGACCTGAGGGCGGTATTTGTCTCATGGAGTTATGTCGGCAGTGAGACTTTCGTATAAAATCGAGAAGCAATTTTTGTGTCTCATCGTCATTTTAAGGGTGAGGGGACTACTCTAAAGTGGTAGCGAGGTATCAATTAAACGTACTAGAGACCTGAGTACGTTATTAGTCTCATGGAGATACGTCAGCAGGATTCCTGTAGTATCCAATCACGGAGCTATTTTTGTGTGTCATTGTCATTATAAGGGTGCGGGGAATACTGTATAGTGGCAGCGATGACCTGAGAGTAGTATTTATCTCTGAGAGTTACGTCGGCAGGGAGCCTGTAGTATGCAATCGCAAAGCAATTTTTGTGTCTCATCGTCATTCTAAGGGTGCGGGGACTACAGTAAAGTGGAAATAATGCTTCAGTTACAAGCTTCTTGACACCTAAGGCGGCATTTGTCTCATGGAATTACATCAGCAGTGAGCACGTAGTATGTAATCACGAAGCAATGTTTGTATCTCATCCTCATTACAGGAGTGCGGGGACTACAGTAATGTATCAGTAATGCATCAGTCTCTTGGAGATGCGTCGTCAGGGAACTTGTAGTATGCAATCGCGAAGCAATTTTTGTAGCTCATCGTCATTGTTAGAGTGCGGGGATTGCTGTAAAGTGGAAATGTTGCATCTATACAAGCTACTAGAGGCCTGAGGGCGGTATTTGTCTCTGGGAGATACGTCGGCATAGGCCTGTAATATCCAATCTAGCAGCAATTTCTGTGTCGTTCGTTAGTGTGTGGGTGCGGAGTAAAAGTGAGGTGGAAGACATGCATCAGTTGCAAGATACTAGAGACCTTGAGGGCGGTATTTGCCCCTTGGAGATACGAGAAGAGGGATGCTGTTGTTTGGTACCGATATGCAATTTCTAGATGTCATCGTAAGTGTTAGGGTACAGGGATTTTGGTAAAATGGCAGTGGTGCATCAGTTACAAGCTACTAGTTTCTTGAGGGTGGCTTCTGTGTCGAGGAGTTATGTTGGTAGTGAGCCTGTAGTATGCAATCGCGAAGCAAATTTTTTTTTCTCTTTGTCATTGTAAGGGTGTGGGGACTACAGTAATGTGGCAGCAAAGAATCAGTTACTATCTACTAGAGTCCTGAGGGTAGTATTTGTCTAACCCAGCTATGGCCGCAGTGAGACAGTAGTATGCAATCGCGAAGCAATTTTTGTGTGTCATTGTCATTGTAAAGGTTTGGGGACTACAGTAAAGTATCAGCGATACATCAGTTATAAGCTACTAGAGAGCTGAGGGTGGTGTTTGTCTCTTGGTGATACGACGGCAGGGAGCCCGTGGTATGCAATCACGATGCAATTTTTGTGTCTCATCGTCATTGTAATAGTGCAGTGACTACAGTTAAGTGACAGCGATGCATCAGTTACAAGCTACTAGAGACCTGAACGCGGTAGTTGTCTCTTAGAGATACGTTCCATGTTCTACATCTTTAAAATATTCTGTACATCAAAAAAGCTTTTTCATTATGAGATCTATATAGCGAGTGCAAATATGGTTTTTTCCAATTACTGAATTCTTTCATTTTAAAAATAACTGTGAAGGACATATCTGGAAAATTTGTAAATGCTCAACTCTGTTTCTCCATACGATATTACATTACTATATCAGCAGTTTCCATCAACCAGTTGCAAGTTTAAAGGAGATAACTCAGACACAGATCTACTCTGAAGTATTAAATGTCACTTATGTGGGTGATTGTAGGTGTATAATAACCAAAAATGAAAACTAGGAAATAGAACAAACACGTCAAAAGAACAGAAGTCAATGGGAGCAGCCAGTCATCACTGTGAGTAATAAAAAGGCTTGATAACATAAAACTATGCAGTTCAGAGGTTCCACACAAGTTAGCATACTTCTGCAGAATGAAAATTTTACTATGTGACTTTTTTTTCTGTAAAAATGTAGAAAACAAAACATAACTCCAGGAACTAATTATTTTTTAAATATCACTAACTCTTGTCAACATTTAAAAAAAATCTTTGATTTAATTCCCGATTAATTATTTTTCATAAATAAAATGCACAAGATGGCTTCAGTACTTTCACTTCCACTTCTAACCAATTTTTAAATAATAATGCTTAAATTTTGTGTTAATAATGTTCATGTATGGCTTGGTTACTTGTTGTAAACAGATAATTTTTAAAATTACGCAATCGCAAAGCAATTTTTGTGTTTCATAGTCATTGAAAGGGATGTGGGGACTACAGTTATTTATTTATTATTCAGCGTATGGCATTTAACTACATTTCAGTACTGGATCACGTTAGTCTACATTTCATAAAATTACATATATTCACAGACAAACATCTAATCCTTGTATATATTCGATGGATCTTTGGGATGCCACGAGGAATTCTTCAAATTCCCCACTGAACACTCTAGCACTGCATTCTTCTCTGATGTGTTGGATGGTTTGCTTTGGCGCGCCGCAGTCACATGCTGGCAAAGACAGCAGTCCCCATTTCAAGAGTGAGTCAGCACATCTTCCATGCCCAGTTCTTAATCGATTCAGAGTTGACCAGATCTTAGGGGGCTGATCAAACCCAGGTACTGCCTCGGTAATACAAGGCATTAGGTGGCAAGTTGTTGGGGCATTCTGGATCCATTCTCTTCTCCAAGAGTTGATGTCAGATCCAATGAGGCTGTCGCGAGCAAGAGGAGAATGTCTTGAACGAAGCCTCTTGGTATTCAGATCAGGTATATCGATGTGTACCGGTAGTTCAGGGTTTGCTTCGATCTTGTTTTATTCCCTGACCAAGGCTGCTTCTCTGTCGTAGTTTGGGGGTAGTATATGACTCAGGACATGTAGCCGTATGTTAGGTGTAGACCTAATGGTTCCTGAAATAATGCGCATGTTGTCGACATCGATTTTGTTCACATGACTACTCTTTAGCCATACTGGGGCACAGTACTCCACCGCAGAGTATACCAGGCTCAGTGCAGACGTCCTCAGAGTTGTTGCCGTTGATCACCAGGTGGTTCTGGAGAGTTTATGAATGAGGTCGTTTCTTGTCCTCACGTCGGCTGCTGCTTTTGTAAGGTGTGATTTAAATGACAAGGTTCTGTCTAACGTGACCCCTAGGTACCTTGACTACTTCTTGAGGCGTGTGTCGTCAAGGTATACTTCCAGAGCTCTGTCGGCTTCTCTGTTATTGAGGTGAAAGCAAGTTACTTCTGTCTTCGTGGAGTCTTCAGGGCAGACAGGTCGGATGACAGGGTTTCTTCCAATGCATCAAAATCGGTGTGCCTTGTTGCAGTAGCCCAGTCATTAGCGTAGCCAAATTTCATACAAGCTGTTTCTGGCATGTCAGCAATGTATAGTCTGAAAAGCAGTGGGGCTAATACCGAGCCTTGAGGTACGCCATTTGGAAGGAGTTTCTGGCTACTGACTTTATTTCCCATGACGACCTGGAATCCTCTGTTACCAATCATGTTACCGGTAAGCTTTGTCACTTTTTGACAGGGAATTATTTTCATCAGTTTATAGAGTATGCCTTGCCTCCAGACGGTATCGTAGGAGCTGATAAGTCAATGAAGGCCACAGGTGTTTTTAATTTCTTTTGGAATCCCGCTTCAGTATGTGTTGTAGGGGCCAGGACTTGGTCTGCACAGCTTTGGTTGGGACGAAAGCCAGCTTGTTCTACTGTGATGGCCGTGAGTATTGTCTGACCGATCCTGTTAAGTAGTCCTCGTTTTAGAAGTTTGTACACCATGCTAAGCAGTGCTATCGGCCGATAGTTTTGCGGAAGATTTCCCGGTGTACCTGGCTGTAGGAGGGAAATTATCTTGGCGCGTTTAAGTTCTTGGGGATGTGTTTCCTGTCTGCAGTAATGATGTGAAGAACTTTGCTAACCATATTTTGGTATATTTGGAGACTTGATAAGAAACTCAGGGAGCCATGGGCTTTACCTGGTTTTGTGTCCTTTAATCATCAGCTGTGACAAAGCACAGGTCTGGGTCAAGCTCTCGTTTCCAAACTGCTGATATGAAGGAACCTCTATCTTTAGCATCGAAAATGAGGTGGATGCTGTTTTCTTCTGCCCAGTTGGCTAAGGCTTCACCATTTGTATCAGTTGTTCTGTATCGCCATTGCGTGTGATGGCTCTTAAAGTCCCCTACAAAGACCGCGGGATGGCAGTGTGATTGGAGAACATCTGCTGGCCATGCGGATCCTGGTGGTTTGTAAATGTTACTTATGAGCAGTTCACCTATTTTGGTTATCACAGAGTGGATGTTGTCATTTGTGGAAGTGGATAGCAGGTGAGCGTGCTCTACTTTATTTCTGATGGGGTGTCACCGCCAGACACCACACTTGCTAGGTGGTAGCCTTTAAATCGGCCGCGGTCCGTTAGTATACGTCGGACCCGCGTGTCGCCACTGTCAGTGATTGCAGACCGAGCGCCGCCACACGGCAGGTCTAGAGAGACTTACTAGCACTCGCCCAGTTGTACAGCCGACGTTGCTAGGAATGATTCACTGACAAATACGCTCCCATTTGCCGAGACGATAGTTAGCATAGCCTTCAGCTACGTCATTTGCTACGACCTAGCAAGGCGCCATTACCAGTTTATATTGAGATTGTAAAACATGTACCGTCAAGAGCGATGTACACCAATTATGCATTAGAGTATTCTACCAGTTACCTCCTGTTTTGCTAGTCTTATTTCTCTGACCTGTTCCAGACCTCACGCCAGCCTGCGTGAGCTTAAACGCGTGCCTTTCGGCTACCGGTCATAGTGGATTGGCTGTCTGGCCAGTCCACTACATCTGACGTATGTGGTTACTCCATAGGCATGGTGGTATGGTGCACCAATGATATCGTATCCTGGTATTTTTCCTCTGGAGCGTAGTTGATCTTCGTTATTTGTGTGTGTTTCCTGTAGGGCAACCACATCAATGTTGTACTTAGTCAATAACTTTTGAAGAATTTGGCATTTGGTTTTACTAATGCCCTCAATGTTCAAATGGCATATTTTAATACTTGTTCCAAGTTTCCTAGATGCTTGGCCCTGCGAAGGGGTTTTGATGTGTTTACGAGTCATTTCCTCTCGGTTATGTACTTCTCGTATAGCCAGGAGATCTAGAAAGATTGTCTGGCTGCCAGTTTTGTTGCCTTCTTAGCACCACCCAGGGGTCACGTGTGGGGCAAATTTCAGGTTTACACCCACGGACGTGAAGCAACATCGATCCCAGGGACTACACCAAAGAGGGCAGGGATGCACCAGTTGCAAGCTACTAGAGACCTGAGGCCCGTATTTGTCTCTTGGGGACACATATCGGAGGGTAGCCTGTGGTATCCAATCGCAAAGCAATTTTTGCGTCTCATCGTCATCGTAAGTATGCGGGGACTATAAGAAATTGGCGGCAATGCATCAATTAGAAGCTACTAATGACCGGGTGGTGGTATTTGTCTCTTAGAGATACGTCTGCAGTTAGAATAAAGCATGCAATCGCGAAGCAAATTTTTGTCTCATTGTCATTGTAACGGTGTGAGGACTATAGTAAAGTGGCAGCGGTGCAACTGTTAAGCTACTAGAGACCTCAGGGCGGTATTTGTCTCTTGGAGATACATCGGCTGGGAGTCGGTGGTAAGCAGTCGCGAAGCAACTTTTGAGTCTCATCGTCATTGTAAGGGTGTGAGGACTACAGTAAAGTAGCGGCGATTCATCACTTACAAGCGACTAGAGACCTGAAGACACTATCTGCATCTCGGAGATACGTCGGTAGGGAGCCTGTAGCATGCAATTGCGAAGCAACCTTTGTGTCTCATCGTCATTGTAAGGGTGCGGGGACTACAGTAAAGTGGCAGTGATTCATCACTTACAAACGACTAATTCACTCCCAAGAGAAGATCCATACGTTGACCGTAGCCGCGATACTTACTTGGTGAGAAGTCGGAATAGATCCTTCAGAATTTAATAGCGAAGCAATTTCTGTGTTAAATCGGAAATGTGAGTTTGCGAGGAATACAGTAAATTGGCAGTGGTGCATCAGAAAAAAAGATACATAACTCCCAGAAGAAGATCCAGACGTTGACCGCAGGTGCGTCACTGACCTTATGTTAAGTTGGCATGGATTGTTTAGTTTTTAATAACGACACAAATTCTGTCTTAAATCGCCCGTTTGAAGGTGCGAAAGAAAGAGTAAACTAACATTGGTCCATCGGAAAAAGGATGCATGACTCCTAAGAGAAGATCCATACATTGTCCATAGCCGCGTTACTCTTTTGGGGAGAATTCTACATGGATCTTTAAGCACTTAATAGCGACGCAACTTCTCTGTAAATTTATCATTATGAGGGTTCGAGGGATACAGTAAACTGGCAGTCATGCATCGGAAAAAAGACACTTTACTCCCAGAAGAACATCCATACACTCACAGTAGCCGCGTTGCTCGCCTCGGGAGAAGACGCCGTGGATCCTTAAATATTTAATAGCGAAGAAATTTCTGTGTGAATCCGTCAATGTGAGGATGCGAGGCGTACAGTAAACTGGCAGTGGTGCATCGGAAAACAGATCCATGTCTCCCAGGAGAAGAATCATACGTTGACCGAAGCTGCGTTACTCGCTTTTGGAGATATCGGAATGGATCCTTTAGAATTTAATAGCGACGTAATTTTTGCGTCAAATCTTCAATGTGAGGGTGGTGGTGGTGGTTAGTGTTTAACGTCCCGTCGACAACGAGGTCATTAGAGACGGAGCTCATGCTCGGGTTAGGGAAGGATTGGGAAGGAAATCGGCCGTGTCCTTTCAAAGGAACCATCCCGGCTTTGCCTGAAGCGATTTAGGGAAATCACGGAAAACCTAAATCAGGATGGCTGGAGACGGGATTGAACCGTCGTCCTCCCGAATGCGAGTCCAGTGTGTGTGAGGGTGCGAGGGATACAATAAACTGGCAGTGATGCATTGGAAAGAAAGACTTAACTCCCAGGAGAAGATCCATACGTTCACCGTGACCTTATTACTCGCTTTGGGAAAAGTCGACATCGAACCTTTAGTATTAAATTTCGGCGCAACTTCTGCGTTAATTTGTTAATGTGAGGCTGCGAAGGTAAACTGGCAGTGTTGCATCAGAAATAAGACACTTGACTCCCAAGAGGTTATCCATACATTGACAGTTGATGCACTACTCGCTTAGGAAAAAGTCAGCATGGATCCTTTAGTATTCAATAGCGACGGAATTTCTGTATTAATTCGACTGATTGAAGGAGCGACGGATACAGCAAGCAGGCACAGGTGAATCGGAAGAAAGATACTTTACTCCCAGTACGAGATTAATGCATTGACACTGACAGCGTCACACACTTGGGCAGAAGTCTGCATGGATCTTTTCGCATTTAATAGCCAAGCAATTTCTGTGTTAATTCGTCAATGAAAGGGTGTGAGGAATACAGTAAACTGGCAGTGGCGCATCAGAAATAAGACACGTGACTCCAAAAAGGACATCCGTACATTGACAGTTGATGCGTTACTCACTTTGGAAAAAGTCAGAATGGATAATTTTGTATTTAATAGCGACGCAATTTCTCTGTTAATTCGACTATGTGAAGGTAAGAGAGATCCAGCAAGCAGGAAGAGGTGAATCGGAAGAAAATACTTGACTGCCAGCATGAGATCAATACATTGACATTGGCAGTGTCACACACTGTGGCAGAAGTCTGAATGGATCCTTTTGTATTTAATAGCGACGCAATTTCTGTGTTAATTCGTCAATGTAAGTGTGCGAGGCATACAGTAAACTGGCAGTGGTGCATCGGACATAAGACACATGAATACCAAGAGGCCATCCATATATTCACAGTTGATGCGTACTCCCTTAGGAAAAAGAAAGCATGGATAATTTTGTATTTAATAGCGACGCAGTTTCTGTGTTAATTCGTCAATGTAAGATTACGAGGGATACAGTAAACTGGCAGTGGTGGATAGGAAATAAGAAACTTACTCCGAAGAGGACATTCATACATTGACAGTTGATGCGTTACTCTATTAGCAAAAAGTTAACATGGAAAATTTTGTATTTACTAGCGACGCAATATCTGTATTAATTCGATTATTGGAAAGTAAAAGAGATCCTGCAAGCAGGAAGAGGTGAATCGGAAGAAAATACTTGACTCCCAGCAGGAGATCAATACATTGACATTGACAGTGTCACACACTTCGGCAGAAGTCTGAATGGATCCTTTTGTATTTAATAGCGACGCAATTTCTTTGTTAATTCGTCAATGGAAGGGTGTGAGGGATACAGTGAACTGGCAGTGGTGCATCGGAAGTAAGACACTTACTGCCAGGAGCACATCCATACATTGACAGTTGATGCGTTACTCGCTTAAGAAAAAGCTAGCATGCATCCTTTACTATTTAATAGCGACGCAATTTCTGTGTTAAAACGACTATGTGAAGTTGCGAGGGATCCAGGAAGCAGGCAGAGGTGAATCTGAAGAAAGATACTTGACTTCCAGCAGGAGATCAATATATTGACATTGGCAGCGTCACACACTTCGGCAGAAGTCTGCATGGATCTTTTCGTATTTAATAGCGACTCATTGTAAGAGTACGTAAACTGGCAGAGGTATATCAGCTACAAGCTACTAGAGACATGACAGTGGTATTTGCCTCTTGGACATACGTCGGCAGGGAGCCTTCAATCACGGAGCAATTTTTTGTCTCATCGGCATTATCAGATTTTGGTGACCACAGGAAAATGGCACCGATGCATCTGTTAAAGCTATTAGAGACCTGAGAGCCGTAGTTGTCTCTTGGAGATACGTGGGCAGGAAGCCTGTAGCTTGTAATCACGAAGCTATTTGGTATCTCATCGTCATTGCAAGGGTGCGGAGACAACAGTAAAGTGGCAGAGGTGCATCTGTTACAATCTACTTGAGATCTGAGGGCGGTACTTGCCACTTGAAGATACGTCGGGAGCGAAGCTGTAGTATGCTATCGCGAATCAATTTTTGTATTTGATTCTGTGTCTCATCATCATTGTAAGGGAGTGCAGTAACTTGGCAGAGATGAATCGGTTACAATCTACTAGACACCTGAGGACGGTGTTTGACTCTTGGAGATACATCAGAGGGGAGCCTTGAGTATGCATTCGCGAAGCTATTTTTGTGTCTCATCGTCATTGTAATACTGCGGCGACCACATTAAAGTCGCAGCCATGCATCAGATACAAGCTACTATAGACCTGAGGGCGGTATTTGTCTCTTGGACATACGTCGGCAGGGAGTCTTCAGTCTGCAATCGCGTAGCAATTTTTGTCTCTCATTGTCATTGTAATAGGTGCGAGGACTACAGTACAGTGGCATCGATGCTTCAGTTACAAGATACTAGAGACCTGAAGGCGGTAACTGTCTATTGGAGATACGTGGGAAGGGAACCTGTAGTATGTAATGACGAAGCTACTTTTGTGCCTCATCGTCATTGCAAGGGTGTGTGTACTACTGTAATAATCCACCGATGCATCAGTTACTAGCTACTAGAGACGTGAGGGCTGTATTTGTCTCTTAGAGGTACGTCCGCAGGAAGCATGCACTATGCAATCGTGTAGCAATATTTTTGTCTAATTTTCATCGTAAGGGTGCGGGGACCACAGTAAAGTGTCAGCAATGTATCAGTAACAAGCTACTAGAGACATGAATGCGGTATTTGTCTCTTGGATATACGTCGACAGGGAGTATGTGTTATGCAATAGCGAAGAAATTTTTCTGTCTCATCGCCATCGTAAGGGTGTGGGGACCACAGCAAATTGGAAGCAATGCGTCACATACAACCTACTAGAGACATCAGGGCGGTATTATGCTCCTGGGGGTACGTCCGCAGGGAGCCTTCCGTATGCAGTCGGGAAGCAATTTTTGTTTCTCGTCGTCATTTTAAGGGTACGGGGACTACACTAAAGTGGTAGCAATGCATCAGCTACAAGATATTAGAGAGCTTGGAACGCTATACATTTCTTAGAGATATGCTGGCAGGGAGCCTGTATTATGCAATCGCGAAGTAATATTTTTGTCTCAATGCAATTGTGTGGGTGTGGGAACTACAGTTATGTGGCAGTGATGCATCAGTTACAAACTACTAAAGACCTGGACGTGGTATTTGTCTCTTGGAGGTACATCGGCAGGGAGCCTGGTGTATGCATTCAAGAAGCAATAATTTTGTCTCGTCTTCATTGTAAGGCTGCAGGGACTACAATAAAGTTGCACAGCACAGAGCCTGTAGTATGCAAGCGTGAAGTAGTTTTTTTGCGTCGTCGTCAATGTAAGGGTGCGGTGACAACAGTAAAGTGGCAGTGATGCATTAGTTACAAGCTACTTGAGACCTCAAAGAGGTATTTCGCTCTTGGAGATACGTCATGAGGCGCCTGTGGTTTGCAATCGTGTGGCAATTTTTTTGTATCATCATTATTGTAAGATTCGGGAACTAAAGCAAAGTAAGAATGGTGAATCAGTTACAAGCTACTGGACACCTGATAACGCTATCATTCTCTTGGAGATGCTTCGGCAGGGAGCCTGTAGTATGGATCGCTAAGCAATTTTTGCGTCTCATTGCCATTGTAACGGTGCGACGACTACAGTAACGTGGCTGCAATGCATCAGTTACAAGCTACTAGAGGCTGGAGGGTGGTATTAATCTCTGGGTGATATGTCGGCAAGGAGACCGCGGTATGCAATCGCGAAGGTATTTTTGTGTCTCACAGTCATTGTAAGGGTGCAGGGACTACACTGAAGTGACCGCAATGCATCAGTTACAATGTAATAGTGACTGGAAGGCGGTAGTTGTCTCCTGGAGATACTTCGGCAGGGAGCCTGAGATGTGCAATCGTAAACAAATTTTTTGTTCTCTTCGTCATAGTAAGGGTGTGGGGACTACAGTAATGTGCCAGCGATGCACTAGTTACAAGCAACTAGAGACCAAAGGATGGTATTTATTTCTTGGAGATACGCCGGCTGGCAGACTGTGGTATGCAGTTGAAAAGCAATATTTGTGTCTCATCATCATTGTAAGGGTGCAGGGACTAAACTAAAGTGGCACCGATGCATCTGTTTTAAACTGCTAGAGATCTGAGTTCAGTATTTGTCTCTTCGAGATGCGTCGGCAGGGAGAATGTGGTATGCAACCACTAAGCAATTTTTCTGTCTCATCGTCATTGTAAGAGTGGGAGGACTACAGTAAAGTGGCTGCGATGCATCAGTTACAAGCTACTAGAGGCTGGAGGGTGGTATTAATCTCTGGGTGATATGTCGGCAATGAGTCGTTAGTATGCAACCGCGTAGCAATTTCTGTGTCGCTTCGTCTCTGTAAGGGTTCGGGGACTACACTTAAGTGAGATGCGTCCCTCAGTCACAAGCTACTAGAGACCTAAGGGTGGTAGTAGTCTTGCAAACACGTCGGCATGGAGTCTATAGTACGCAATCGCGAAGCAATTTCTCTGACGCATCGTTAGTGTGGGGGTGCAAGAACTACAGTAATCTGACATTGGTGTATAAGTTTCGAGCTACTGGAGACCTGAGGGTGTATCTCTTCCAGATATGTTGTCAGGGAGCCTGTACTATGCAGTCGTGAAGCAATTTCTGTGTCAACTTAATAGTGTAAATGTGTGGTTACTATGTAATGTAGCAGCAGTGCATCAGTTACAAACTACTGGAGTCCTCAAGCTGGAATTAATCTCATTGAGATGCGTTGGCAGTTAGCCTTTAGTATGGAATTTCAAAGCAATTTCTTTGTCGCTTCGTCAGTGTGTGAGCGGTGGGACTACAGTTAAGTGAAACCGGTGCTTCACTTACAAGCTGCTAGAGAGCTAACGGTGGTAGTAGCCACTGGAGATTTGTCATTGAGGAGCCTGTAGTATAAAATCGCCAAGTAATTTCTATGTCGCATTGTTAGTGTCAGGGTGCGAGGACTACAGTAAAGTAGCAGCGGTGTATCAGATACGAGCTGCTAGACACCTGATGGTGGTATTAGTCTCTTGAAGTTATGTCAGCAAGTAGCCTGTAAGTTGTAATCGCGAAGCACTTTTTGTGTCACGTCATCAGGGTGAAGGTGCTGGGGCCACAGTGTAGTGGCAGCAGTGTATGAGTTAATGCTACTAGTGACCTGAGGATACTATTAGTCTCTTGGAGATGAGTCGGCAGTGAGCCTGTAGTATGCAATCCATTTGCTATTTCTGTGTTGCATTGTCAGTTGAAAGCTGTGGGGACTACAGTAAAGGGGCAGCCGTTGCATCAGTTGTAAGACGTGTATATTTCTATTGTCTGTTGTCAAACCACAATTTATGAAAGATGTTTATATTTTATTAATACGATTAAGTAGGAATAATTAATATTTGTCATGTTGGAAATAATTGTGGTTGCAGGGAATGTCTGCACCAAAGTATTGTTGACAAGAGAGACCGCAAATTGATGTCATTTTAAAAAGGGCGGGAGAGACCGCGTATGGATACATTTTAAGAAAAGAGTGGGAAAGACCGCGCATTGATACATTTTGTAATGCTAGCAGGGATTGTCTGCACCAGAAAGCATTGTTGGCAGGAGAGACCGCACTTTAGCGTTCGTAGGAAGTCAGTAGTAAACGAGAAGTGAAGCGAGTCGGTAGCAGGTCTGAAGCGAGAGGTTGAGAGGAGCGGTGTGCCTGCCAGCCACTAGCTATGATTTACAAGAGATTATAAACGGATGTACAGAGACATCAGCTAACTATTATAATAAGAGGAACTAATATTATTGAATTAGTTTTTTTGAGAAACTCAAGACTACTGAAGGTATGTTTGCGCATTGCTAGTTGTAAGACTATCGTAAAAAGTAAGTCCCATTTGAACGTTTGTAAAATCATTTCATTCAGAATATAATTAACTTTTGCCAGCAATATTGCATTTCTAATTATAACCCATCCCAAAAACCATCAACGTAAAACTTTGCAAAATTTTATTGTTGGCAAGAAAAAGTTTAACTATGAAATACGTAACTTCAGTCAAATTAATTAAAGAGTAACGTCAGCTTTGCTATTAAAGAATAACGTCAGCTTTGGTAATAAATACAGCCACTTATTATGACAGCCCACCAGCAGCTAACAGAGTCTAGTAAAACAGAGTAAGTATATTCATGTCGCAGTTCGATGTAGCGGTCAGATGGCGATCCAGTAATAGTATAAAAGGTAGGGAACAGTTTTGGGTTATTGCAGATAACGACTGAGGGCCACACGACGACGACACATTCTATGTTTCGTCGAAATAATCCGAAAATCACTTTTAAAAAGCAGCAATTAAGTTTGTATGCGAAGATTGAGAAAGAGAATAAATTTCAAAGGGAAGATTTCATTTGTTATTATTAAGCAAGAGATAGAAATCCTAAGGAAAGGTTTCATAGGTTATGGTAAAAGGGAAGGTTATCATTAACAAAATAGGTATAGAGGAGACGGTTATTGCGTAATAACAAAAGAGGTATAGAGGAGACGGGAAGGTTTCACAGTTCCAAGCTACTAGAAAACTGAGGGCTGTATTCGTCTCTTGGAGATATGTCAGATTGGACGCTGTAGTTTGGAAGCTCGGAGCAATATTTGTGTCGCATCGTTAGTGAGAGGGTATGGGGACTATAGTAGAGTTGCTGTGGTGCACCTGTTACAAGCTACCTCAGACCTGAGGGTGTTATTAGTCTCTTGGAGATACTTCAGCAGGGAGCGTGTAGTATGCAATCGCGAAGTTATTTTCGTGTTGCTTCGTGAGTGTCAGGCTGCGGGTACTACAATGCTAAAATGAAGTAACACCAGCGCACCAGTACCATTTACAAGAAACATGCGGGCACTATTAGTCCGCTGCGTCTTTAGTGAAATCCCTGTACCCTAACACTTACGATGAGACACAGAAATTGCTTCGTAATACATTACTACAGCATCCCTGATGTCGTATCTCCAAGAGAATAATACCACCCTTAGGTCTCCTGTACCTTGTAACTGATGCTCATGTGTCACTTAATGTAGTCCTTGCACCCTCACACTGACGAAGCGACACGGAAATTAGTTTCCGAGATGATTGTGGCTGCACGTCGGTAATTAAAAAACTTTGAACGTGGATTGGTAGTTGGAGCTACACGCATAGGACATTCTGTGGTGTCACCGCCAGACACCACACTTGCTAGGTGGTAGCCTTTAAATCGGCCGCGGTCCGTTAGTATACGTCGGACCCGCGTGTCGCCACTGTCAGTGATTGCAGACCGAGCGCCGCTACACGGCAGGTCTAGAGAGACTTCCTAGCACTCGCCCCAGTTGTACAGCCGACTTTGCTAGCGATGGTTCACTGACAAATTACGCTCTCATTTGCCGAGACGATAGTTAGCATAGCCTTCAGCTACGTCATTTGCTACGACCTAGCAAGGCGCCATTATCATTTGCTATTTATCTTGTGATGCATGTACCGTCAGACCGATGTTCACCAATTATGGATTAAAGTTAAGTATTCCAGAAGCTACGTACTATTTTTGCTAGTTCATTTCCGTGTCCTGTTCCAGACCTCACGCCAGCCTGCGTGAGCTTAAACGCGTGCCCTTCGGCCTCCCGTCCTAGTGGATTGGCTGTCGTGCCAGTCCACAAAACATTCCATTTCGGAAATCGTTATGGAATTCAGTATTCGGAGATCTACAGTGTCTGAAGAAACTGCAAAAAGCTGGGAATTTAAGGAGATGGGACCTGGATAAACTGAAAGAACCAGACGTTGTACAGAGTTTCAGGGAGACCATAGGGGATCAATTGACAGGAATGGGGGAAAGAAATACAGTAGAAGAAGAATGGGTAGCATTGAGGGATGAAATAGTGAAGGCAGCAGAGGATTAAATAGGTAAAAAGACGAGGGCTTGTAGAAACTCTTGGGTAACAGAAGAAATATTGAATTTAATTGATGAAAGGAGAAAATATAAAAATGCAGTATATGAAGCAGGCAAAAAGGAATACAAACGTCTCAAAAATGAGATCAACAGGAAGTGCAAAATAGCTAAGCAGGGATGGCTAGAGGACAAATGTAAGGATGTAGAGGCTTATCTCACTAGGGGTAAGATAGATACTGCTTACAGGAAAATTAGAGAGACCTTTGGAGAAAGGAGAACCACTTGCATGATGGAAACCCAGTTCTAAGCAAAGAAGGGAAAGCAGAAAGGGGGAAGGAGTATATAGAGGGTCTATACAAGGGCGACGTACTTGAGGACAATATTATGGAAATGGAAGAGGATGTAGATGAAGATGAAATGGGAGATATGATACAGCGTACAGAGTTTGACAGAGCACTGAAAGACCTGAGTGGAAACAAGGCCCCCGGAGTAGACAACATTCCATTAAAACTACTGACAGCCTTGGGAGAGCCAGTCCTGACAAAACTCTACCATCTGGTGAGCAAGATGTATGAGACAGGCGAAATACCCTCAGACTTCAAGAAGAATATAATGATTCCAATCCCAAAGAAAGCAGGTGTTGACAGATGTGAAAATTACCGAACTATCAGTTTAATAAGTCACAGCTGCAAAATACTAACGCGAATTATTTATAGACGAATGGAAAAACTGATAGAAGCCGACCTCGGGGAAGATCAGTTTGGATTCCGTAGAAATGTTGACACACGTGAGGCAATAGTGACCCTATGACTTATCTTAGAAAATAGATTAAGGAAAGGCAAACCTACGTTTCTAGCATTTGTAGACTTAGAGAAAGCTTTTGACAATGTTGATTGGAATACTCTCTTTCAAATTCTAAAGGTGGCAGGGGTAACATACAGGGAGCGAAAGGCTATTTACAATTTGTACAGAAAGCAGATGGCAGTTATAAGAGTCGAGGGGCATAAAAGGGAAGCAGTAGTTGGGAAGGGAGTGAGACAGGGTTGTAGCCTATCCCCGATGTTATTCAATCTGTATATTGAGCAAGCAATAAAGGAAACAAATGAAAAGTTCGGAGTAGGTATTAAAATCCATGGAGAAGAAATAAAAACTTTGAGGTTCGCCGATTACATTGTAATTCTGTCAGAGACAGCAAAGGACTTGGAAGAGCAGTTGAACGGAATGGACAGTGTCCTGAAAGGAGGGTATAAGATGAACATCATCAAAAATAAAACGAGGATAATGGAATGTAGTCGGGTGACGCTGAGGGAATTAAATCAGGAAATGAGACACTTAAAGTAGTAAAGGAGTTTTGCTATTTGGGGAGCAAGATAACTGACGATGGTCGAAGTAGAGAGGATATAAAATGTAGACTGGCAATGGCAAGGAAAGCGTTTCTGAAGAAGAGAAATTTGTTAACATCGAGTATAGATTTAAATGTCAGGAAGTCGTTTCTGAAAGTATTTCTATGGAGTGTAGCCATGTATGGAAGCGAAACGTGGACGATAAATAGTTTAGACAAGAAGAGAATAGAAGCTTTCGAAATGTGGTGCTACAGAAGAATGCTGAAGATTAGATGAGTAGATCACATAATGAGGAGGTATTTAATAGAATTGGGGAGAAGAGGAGCTTGTGGCACAACTTGAAGAAGGGATCGGTTGGTAGGACATGTTCTGAGACATCGAGGGATCACCAATTTAGTATTGGAGGGCAGCGTGGAGGGTAGAAATCATAGAGGGAGACCAAGAGATGAATACACTAAGCAGATTCAGAAGGATGTAGGCTGCAGTAGGTACTGGGAGATGAAGAAGCTTGCACGGGATAGAGTGGCATGGAGAGCTGCATCAAACCAGTCTCAGGACTGAAGACCACAACAACAACAACAGTGTCAAGAGTGTGTCGAGAATACCACATTTCATCCATTACCTCTGGTCACGAACAACGCAGAGGCCGATGGCCTTCGCTTAACGACCGAGAACAGTGGTGTCTGCATAGAGTTACCAATGCTAACAGACAAGCAACACTGCGTGAAATAATCGCTGACATGTGCTGCTAATGGTCTACGGCAGCAGATGACCGACGCGACTGCCTTTGCTAACAGCACGACATCGCCTGCCGCGCCTCTGTTGAACTTGTGGTCATGTCGGATAGACACTAGATGGCTGAAAAACTGTGGCCTTGTCAGGTGATTCCCAATTTCAGTTGGTAAGAGTTAATGGTAGGGTTCGAGTGTGACACAGACCCCTCGAAGCCACGGATCCAAATTGCCAACAAGGCACTGTGCAAGCTGGTGGTGGCTCCATAATGGTGTGGGCTGTGTTTACATGGAATGGACTGGCTTCTCTGGTCCAACTGAAACGATCATTGACTGGAAATAGCTACGGTCGGCTAACTGGAGACAGTTTATAGCCATTCATGGACTTCATGTTTCCAAACAACGATGGAATGTGCCATGTCACTGAGCCACAACTGTTCGCGAGTGCTTTGAAGAACATTCTGGACCATTCGAGAGAATAATTTTGCCACCCAGATCACCCAACATGAATCCCATCGAACCTTTATGGGACATAATCGAGAGGTCAGTTCAGTTAGTGCTCAAAATCCTGCATCAGCTACGCTTTCGCAGTTATGGAAGTCTCTAGAGGCAGCATGGTTCAGTATTTCTGCAGAAGAGTTCCAACCACTCGTTGCGTGTTCCGGCGTAACGACAAGCGCCGGAATGAAGATCAAGAACGATACAGCAGAGAGGGCGGTGAGACGACGTCAGCCAATAGCACGCTGACTATGACGTCACCACGACAGGAGCGGCCTCTACACGAAGAGAATAAAAGCGATGCGCTGCCTAGCCTCGGCCGCACTATAGTTCAATTCTTTTATATTGGCGGTTCGCGCATGCCCGCCCACACGCGGGAGATTGCTGCATTGCCAGTTGCACGCGCCAAGAGAAGCAGCGCCATAGTATAGTATAGTTCGCAAACTTGTGTTTAGGGGGGAGCGCGCAGTTCATGAAGTAAAGCCACCACGGCCGCATTAACCCTTACGCTGCTCCAGAGACGTGCTCCCCGCATTCCGCGCTGTGCGCGATTTTGTCACTGCACTGCTCGCCTGTGCAGACACATTGTGTTCCGACTACTTTGACACACTTATCATTCGATTTCACAAAAACTATTTGGCCCAAAAATTTGACTTTTACACATCTTCTTGACTGATAGCTTCCCCCCACAAAAGACTTAATTTTGTTTCGATGTTCAACGCAGTTATTGTGCAGCATTAGATGTAGTAAACCATTGCACGAAATTTTGAAGAGTTTGCAGAGGTAAAAGTCCATAGCGTGTACTTTCCGTATGGTCGATTTTAGTTGCCACTAGAAATTTGAGAAAATTACATTCAAACGAATAAAATTCATGAAGTAAGACACTTAGATCTTCTCTTTAAATAAATAAAATTTTAAGTACCGAACAATGTTTGAACTCATAATCTTTCGGTTAGCAGCAAAACAGTTTAATCATTAGACTAACGCGGCTAATCATTCAACAGATTACCTGGAAGACTTTAAAATACACTCCTGGAAATGGAAAAAAGAACACATTGACACCGGTGTGTCAGACCCACCATACTTGCTCCGGACACTGCGAGAGGGCTGTACAAGCAATGATCACACGCACCGCACAGCGGACACACCAGGAACCGCGGTGTTGGCCGTCGAATGGCGCTAGCTGCGCAGCATTTGTGTACCGCCGCCGTCAGTGTCAGCCAGTTTGCCGTGGCATACGGAGCTCCATCGCAGTCTTTAACACCGGTGGCATGCCGCGACAGCGTGGACGTGAACCGTATGTGCAGTTGACGGACTTTGAGCGAGGGCGTATAGTGGGCATGCGGGAGGCCGGGTGGACGTACCGCCGAATTGCTCAACACGTGGGGCGTGAGGTCTCCACAGTACATCGATGTTGTCGCCAGTGGTCAGCGGAAGGTGCACGTGCCCGTCGACCTGGGACCGGACCGCAGCGACGCACGGATGCACGCCAAGACCGTAGGATCCTACGCAGTGCCGTAGGGGACCGCACCGCCACTTCCCAGCAAATTAGGGACACTGTTGCTTCTGTGGTATCGGCGAGGACCATTCGCAACCGTCTCCATGAAGCTGGGCTACGGTACCGCACACCGTTAGGCCGTCTTCCGCTCACGCCCCAACATCGTGCAGCCCGCCTCCAGTGGTGTCGCGACAGGCGTGAATGGAGGGACGAATGGAGACGTGTCGTCTTCAGCGATGAGAGTCGCTTCTGCCTTGGTGCCAATGATGGTCGTATGCGTGTTTGGCGCCGTGCAGGTGAGCGCCACAATCAGGACTGCATACGACCGAGGCACACAGGGCCAACACCCGGCATCATGGTGTGAGGAGCGATCTCCTACACTGGCCGTACACCACTGGTGATCGTCGAGGGGACACTAATAGTGCACGGTACATCCAAACCGTCATCGAACCCATCGTTCTACCATTCCTAGACCGGCAAGGGAACTTGCTGTTCCAACAGGACAATGCACGTCCGCATGTATCCCGTGCCACCCAACGTGCTCTAGAAGGTGTAAGTCAACTACCCTGGCCAGCAAGATCTTCGGATCTGTCCCCCATTGAGCATGTTTGGGACTGGATGAAGCGTCGTCTCACGCGGTCTGCACGTCCAGCACGAACGCTGGTCCAACTGAGGCGCCAGGTGGAAATGGAATGGCAAGCCGTTCCACAGGACTACATCCAGCATCTCTACGATCGTCTCCATGGGAGAATAGCAGCCTGCATTGCTGCGAAAGGTGGATATACACTGTACTAGTGCCGACATTGTGCATGCTCTGTTGCCTGTGTCTATGTGCCTGTGGTTCTGTCAGTGTGATCATGTGATGTATCTGACCCCAGGAATGTGTCAATAAAGTTTCCCCTTCCTGGGACAATGAATTCACGGTGTTCTTATTTCAATTTCCAGGAGTGTATAACGCAAATTACCGACAAACACTGTGTGTATGACTATGAATTACTCACGTTTCGTCGAAGTACAATAGGAAATAAACGATGAAACCTCCTGGCAGATTAGGAAGTTTTGGGGAGTGAGTACCAGGTCACCAGCATTGTGAAGCCTAATGCAGGATAGGCTCAGGTGACTTTTAACATAGGGGGGTTATGTAGGGATTTTACTAAAGAGGACCAGGTAGTGATTGTGGGTGGGGCTGGTAATAGTATTGATAGGGATGGGGAGTATGACATAGATGGTGACCTGGAAAAGATAGCCACTCAGACTGGCAACACGAATGTGCATTTCGTGGAACTGTTTCAGCGTCACGATCGGCCTCATCTTAATACAGCCGTCAGGCGTAATAACATGAGACTTGGGGGCGTGCTGATGACAGAAGGCATGAGTCACATTTCAGTGGTGTCGATGGAGTCTATCAGTAGGACGGGTTTCACTAGACATGGCCTGCACCTCAACGGGTATGGGAAGTGGAGGTTGGCAAAACTTATAGGTGACAGCATAGGTGGGGGTGGTGGGACCATTCATGGGAAAATTCCGGTAGTTGTGGGTGTTAGAGCTGTACCTTTTTTAGACTGAAGTCAGCTGATAGGTTTTCCTGCTTAAGGGAAGTCTCTCTAACAAAGAAACCACTTTCTACAAAGCTTGGGTATACGATTAATGAGGGAATTAGTATATTTCATCAAAATATACAAGGTATTAGAGATAAAGTTTGTGAACTGCTTATAGATGTTGAGTCTGAAATTATTGGTATATCTGAACACTTCTTAAATAAGGAGATAATTCAGAGGCTTCCTTTACCAGGATACAGGTTGGCTGGCAGCTTTTCTAGGAGCTCTTTGCGGTGTGGGGGAGTAGCCATGTATGTGAAAAACGGTATCCCATTTGAGTCAATTGATGTTTCAAAGTACTGCACTGAAAAGGTGTTTGAACGTTGTGCAGGTGTGGTTGAATTTAGTGGAGCTAAACTTCTTACTGTTGTTATTTATAGATCCCCAGACTCCGATTTCACAACATTTTTGCTAAAGCTAGAGGAGGTTCTTGGTTCACTTCATAGGAAATACAAAAAGTAAGTTATATGTGGTGACTTCAATATTAATTGTATAAGTGATTGTGCAAGGAAAAGGATGCTGGTAGACCTCCTTAATTCATATAATCTTATGCAAACCGTATTCTTTCCAACGAGAGTGCAAGGGAACAGTAGAACAACCATAGACAATATTTTTGTTCATTCGTCATTATTAGAAGGACATTCTGTTAGCAAAAAGGTGAATGGCCTTTCAGATCATGATGCACAAATTTTAAGTCTAAAAGATTTTTGTGCTGCAACACATGTTAAATATAGTTACCAACTTTTTAGGAAAGCTGATCCAGTTGCTGTACAGACTTCTGTAAACATTATCAAGGAACAAGAGTGGCAAGATGTTTATAGTGCTGATACAGTAGACAATAAATATAATGCTTTCCTCAAGACTTTTCTCGTGCTCTTTGAAAGTTCCTTTCCGTTAGAACGTTCAAAACAGGGTACTAGCACAAACAGGCAGCCTGGGTGGCTGACTAAAGGGATAAGAATATCTTGTAGAACAAAGTGGCAATTATATCAAAACGTTAGAAACAGTCAAAATCTAAATGCAGCAGCCCATTGCAAACAGTATTGCAAGGTGTTTAAAAAAGTTATTAGGAAGGCAAAAAGTATGTGGTATGCAGATAGAATAGCTAAGTCTCAGGATAAAATTAAAACCATATGGTCAGTCGTAAAGGAAGTGGCTGGTCTGCAGAGACAGGTCGAGATTATAGAATCAGTGCGTAGTGGGGATGTCCGTGTTACTGATAAGTCGCATATATGTACAGTACTTAATAATCACTTTCTGAATATAGCAGGTGAACTAATTAGAAACCTAGTCCCAACAGGGAATCATATAGCGCTCTTAGAAAAAAGTGTTCCGAGACTGTTACCTGAAATGCTCCTCCATGATACTGACAAGAGGGAGATTGAGTTAATAATTAAATCTCTAAAGACCAAGAACTCTCATGGATATGACGGGGTATCTAGCAGAATACTGAAGTATTGTTCCACGTATGTTAGCTCAGTACTTAGCCATATCTGTAACTTTTCCTTTAGGAGTGGTCGGTTTCCTGACCGATTAAAGTACTCGGTGGTGAAGCCACTTTATAAAAAGGGAGACAGGGATAATGTTGACAATTATAGACCTATTTCTATGCCATCGGTGTTTGCTAAAGTTATCGAGAAGGTTGTATATACAAGGTTACTGTAGCATTTAAATTCACATAATTTGCTGTCAAATGTACAGTTTGGTTTTAGAAATGGCTTAACAACTGAAAATGCTATAGTCTCTTTTCTCTGTGAGGTTCTGGACGGATTAAATAAAAGGTTGCGAACGTTAGGTGTTTTCTTTGATTTAACGAAGGCTTTTGACTGTGTAGACCACAAAATATTACTGCTTACAATTGGTTCGCCTCCTACTTTAAGAACAGAAAGCAGAAGGTAATCCTCAGCAATATTGAGAGTGGTAATGATGTTCAGTCCCAATGGGGCACTGTTAAATGGGGCGTTCCCCAAGGGTCGGTGCTGGGGCCACTGCTGTTTCTTATTTATATAAATGATATGCCTTCTAGTATTACTGGTGATTCAAAAATATTTCTGTTTGCTGGTGACGCCACCTTGGTAGTGAAGGATCTTGTGTGTAATATTGAAACATTATCAAATAATGTAGTTCATGATATAAGTTCGTGGCTTGTGGAAAATAATTTGATGCTAAATCACAGTAAGACTCAGTTTTTACAGTTTCTAACCCACAATTCAACAAGAACTGACATTTTAATCAGACAGAATGGGCATGTTATAAGCGAGACGGAACAGTTCAAGTTCCTAGGCGTACGGATAGATAGTAAGCTGTTGTGGAAAGCCCATGTTCAGGATCTTGTTCAGAAACTAAATGCCGCTTTATTTACCATTAGAACAGTATCTGAAATAAGTGACATTTCAACACGAAAAGTAGTATACTTCGCATATTTTCATACGCTTATGTCATATGGTATTATTTTTTGGGGTACTTCTTCTGATTCAAAAAGGGTATTTTTGGCTCAAAAACGGGCTGTTCGAGCTATGTATGGTGTAAGTTCGAAAACCTCTTGTCGACCCCTATTCAATAGTCTGGGAATTTTGACATTGCCCTCTCAGTATGTATTTTCTTTAATGTCGTTTGTTGTTAGCAATATTAGCTTATTCCCAAGAGTTAGCAGCTTTCACTCAGTTAATATTAGGCAGAAATCAAATCTGCATGTGGAATGCACTTTCTTGACTCTTGTGCAGAAAGGAGTGCAGTATTCTGCTGCATCCATTTCCAATAAGCTACCACAAGAACTCAAAAATCTTAGCAGTAGCCCAAACACTTTTAAGTCTAAACTGAAGAGTTTCCTCATGGCTCACTCCTTCTATTCTGTCGAGGAGCTCCTGGAAGAGCTAAAAAATTAAGCAAATTCCAGTGTTACATTCTTGATTTTCTTTATTTAAACTAACGACTTGTCGCCTGAATATGTTCTTATATTTCATTTTATCTGTTTCTACAATCGTGTTATAATTTCATGTATTGACTCGTTCCATGACCATGAAGACTTCTCCTAAATGTGGTCCCACGGAACAATAAATAAATAAATAAATAAAAAATAAATAAATTAAAACTGTGTGCCCAACCAAGACTCGAACTCGGGACCTTTGCCTATCGCGAGCAAGTGCTCTACCAACTGAGCTACCGAAGCACGACTCACGCCTGGTACTCACAGTTTTACTTCTGCTAGTACCCCGTCTCCTACCTTCCAAACTTTACAGAAGCTCTCCTGCGAACCTTGCAGAACTAGCACTCCTGAAAGAAAGGATATTGCGGAGACATGGCTTAGCCACAGCCTGGGGGATGTTTCCAGAATGAGATTTTCACTCTGCAGCGGAGTGTGCGCTGATATGAAACTTCCTGGCAGATTAAAACTGTGTGCCCGACTGAGACTCGAACTCGGGACCTTTGCCTATCGCGGGCAAGTACTCTACCATCTGAGCTACCAAAGCACGACTCACGCCCGGTACTCACAGCTTTACTTCTGCCAGTACCTCGTCTCCTACCTTCCAAACTTTACAGAAGCTCTCCTGCAAACCTTGCAGAACTAGCACTCCTGAAAGAAAGGATATTGCGGAGACATGGCTTAGCCACAGCCTGGGGGATGTTTCCAGAATGAGATTTTCACTCTGCAGCGGAGTGGTAGAGCACTTGCCCACGAAAGGCAAAGATCCCGAGTTCGAGTCTCGGTCGGGCACAAAGTTTTAATCTGCCAGGAAGTTTCATATCAGTGCACACTCCGCTGCAGAGTGAAAATCTCATTCTGAAAACATCCCCCAGGCTGTGGCTAAGCCATGTCTCCGCAATATCCTTGTTTTCAAGAGTGCTAGTTCTGCAAGGTTCTCAGGAGAGCTTCTGTAAAGTTTGGAAGGTAGGAGACGAGGTACTGGCAGAAGTAAAGCTGTGAGTACCGGGCGTGAGTCGTGCTTCAGTAGCTCAGATGGTAGAGCACTTGCCCGCGATAGGCAAAGGTCCCGAGTTCGAGTCTCGGTCGGGCACACAGTTTTAATCTGCCAGGAAGTTTCATATCAGCGCACACTCCGCTGCAGAGTGAAAATCTCATTCAGGAAATAAACAATTACCACCAAAAAGCGGTTACTGAGAATGATACAAACACATTTCCTTGCTATCGCCTGAATTAGAAGGCTTATAAATTAACAAAATGTGAAGCAATTGGTATAAAGAATGCTTTTTCCAAACTTTCTTTAAAAGAAAGTCTGCTATCAAGACATTGCTTTTGTTCAATTACTTTATTTACGACTGTACGTTTCTAAAACTGAAGACACTCGTCCGTGCTCTGCACTGCAGTCGAGCTCTGGCAACGTCGTTCTCTGTTCATTGGTTGACTGTGTTTTGTGACGTCAGATGCGCAGAACGAACCTAAACTCGGCCGCCGTCGTAAATGACGCGCACTTTAGCACTAGAAGAGCCGCAGTGATATTAATGATAGCAGTGACTTGTGAACTTGTGCGATTAGCTTGCATGGAAATTGTATATATCAAAGGACATTGATTATTTGCATGTCGCCAACTGCTTGCGACCCATCATGTAGAAACGAAAGTTAAGTAGTGTAAGTTCAATTACTGTAATAAATTCCATTAATATGATTTGCTTGTTTGTTGTCCAGTTATTCGAGAAAACAGCTTCCTAAGCATCCTATAAGAGGCAAGTGGGCAAGATCTCCCATTCATGCCACGTCGAGATTCTGCACTAGGCTGGCCACCATATTAGGAGGTATCCCAGACTTTTGTAACCTCAGTCTATGTGTGTGTAAACAATTTGTGCATTGTGCCTAATTGTGCAGGAGATGTTTCAGCTCAACTAGTAGCCTCATTTTTGCAGCTTCATCAAATATCATCTGCAAAATATTACACCACAGTCATCGTTGTTGATCTAGGATATCACAGGAAATGGATCCAATGATTTTACAAATCGATCGTATTACTTATTTCTCGATGCGCCGCCTCCATCAGTGCGAATGGTATGGGATAAAGGCTTGTGAAATTATTTATAGCCCGTAATTTTTCATTTGCATTCATATATACATCGGAAAACACCTTATAATGTATCAATATTTGGTGTAATTCCACCTTTTGCATATTAGTCAAGCTGTCATCAGCTTACATATTTTCCAAAATATTGTTTTAAACCTCCCCGCAATCTGTTTCTGGACATTTTCTTTTTTATTCTTTTCAGATAAATCTACTGTTGAACCAGCCGTCCAGTATCTTAAATATAAACTTTACCGCAGAGATAGTGAAAGTCCAGTGCATCGAATCGATGCATTGTCTGGAGGAAAGGCTTAGTGGCATGTATCAACTACAGCACTCAAAATTCTCTACTATAAATGAACATTATATTATGTAATATCAGTTAGATTGGTTTATAGATAGTTTGGCTGGGTAGTAAAAAATAATACACACAGACGCACTATTTAACAAGAAACTTTTTATTTCTTAAATATTTCCACTTACACAACAGAAGTCTACCATTGTTGTTCTCATAACTGTTGGCCAGTAGGTATAATAATTATATCGTGCACCTGCAACAGGAATTGAGATATTTAGAGCCTGGAAGTAATTCAGCTTCATATATTTACTTTTACACAGAAAAGATCTTATGGAAGGCACCTCCTCACCTCCAGGATCACTAAGTGTGAATGTAACGATGAAGTCTTTAGTACACGTTTTTGAATAGAGCCCCAATTTTTAAACAACATCTGTTACAGTCAGTTCACCTCCTGATTAGTGGAATGTGCTCAACATTTTTGCTCCCTAGATGCCTTCAAGTAATTGTACGTAACCACAATCCCGCAGCCATAGCAGACCTTCGTCCGTAGAAAATTACTTCCAAACAAGTCATTGGATAAACAAGTAATTGGATAATAAGACATAGTAACAAGCAATAATAGCGTAGGACAGAGGTTGGATGCCCAAGATTTTTGGAAGTCTACTGCAGCTAAATAGAAAAGAGAAATTGATGATTCAGGACAGAAAGAAGGTCAGCATCGGTTGTAGTATCGTCTGTCTTTTTTACTATATTACACATCTAGCTATCACCTGACAAGTGCAGCTACCATCAGTGCTATAAATACAAGTAATACAAGAATCATACATAGAAAGAGCACATTGATCACACGACGTGTCACAGTATACACAATTACAATTCCGTAATTACATACTGTTGTAAATAGTAATATAGATTGGATGTAGTTATAATGACACGTATTCTAACCTAACTCAGGCATGTACAAGCATTAGTCCAACTGAGGCCCCTGTTTACAAATTCACACAGGTAACCTCAGTTTACGACATACTGGACAGCCAAAGCCCTCTATTTACTGGCCGTATGTAAAAGAATGGGTTAAGTTGAAAAAGAATCATACATAAAAATACAAGTGGTTCACACAGTATTTATAATAAAGTTCACTTTTGTCTGGAGGCAAACAGTTCAAAAAGCATAATTACAAGTGTTGCCTTACTCTTAATCACGTATCTTGAAGTGCGTCAGAACATAAGACATTGTTTGCATAAACCATTAGACCAGGATTAACAAGTTGGTGTAAACTTATAATTTACCAGTCTTAACTTAATCGCATAGCCTATATGTAAATCACAATGGCCACTGTACATGTAAGAAGACACTAGGTGATGAAATTTTGAAAACGGTGTCTTAGATGCACAGCGCATGTGGCGTACAGTTAAATGTTAATAAGATGTTTATAAATCAGTTTCAAGTAACATAGATGGCATACACTGATGTTAAAAACTATATTGCAATAAATGCTGGAAACGCAGCCAGCATTTTTGGTCATACCCCTTGTACTCTTTTGGTATACTGACAGAATGTCACTATTTGGGAATGAATCCGCCAGGTAGATTGCGTCCCTCCAGTGTCTTTACCACGCCTTCTACCCTGTTTCAAAATTTCATCACATAATGTCTCCATATATGTACAGTGGAGTTTATGATTTACATTTAGACTATGCAGTTAAATTAATAATGGTCAACTATAATTTTACGGCGACTTTTTAATTAAATTGTTAGTCCAGTGTTCTATGGAAACAAAGCTTAATATTCCTATGTACTTCCAGATAACTGATTAAGTACAAGGTAACACTTGTCGCAATGATTGTTGAATTGATATGTCTCCAAACAAAATTGTATTTTATTATAATTGTTGTCTGAATTCACAGTATTTTTGTGTATATAAAAAAATCCTTTTACATATGAGCTATATGATTGCTCATATGATGCTTACGTTGAATGGGTGGTTTATAGCACACCCTTTGATTGTTGCCAGTCTGTTTGTAGCATACTGAAATTTTCCGTCTGATGCACCTCCATAATTACCTTTTATTCGGACTTCCACTAACGAACAAAACCGCTTTAACGAGGATCGGATCGGTCGCCTAAGGTGAAGCAATGTCAAACGCAGCAGGTTCCACAAAAGACCGGGATTTAAATTAGCTTTTTTAGAATGTTAAGAGCTACAGATGCAGGCAGGCCTATGAATTTCGCTATATTGTAACACAATACGCTTTTTCTTCTGCTCTAGTTTCCATATGGCAGCAATGTTATCTTGTAGGGCCATCTTTTTTAGGACCGATGGAAAGGATCAGTAGGAACGGGGAGTACTGTCCAAGATGAAAGAACCCTCTAAAACTCCATGAAGCGTCAGAATGTGGTACATGGAAGTGTGCAGTCTTCACTGTCTAAGACCACGTCGAAAAATAAAATCACACTGGAAAAAAAAAATTTGCTACCCCCAGGAGACATCTCTCTAGTACCGTACGATACCACCTGTAGTCTGGATAATGGCCTCGCTTCGGCAAAAAAGGGAGTCTAGGTATGCCAAACATAGCTGATACCACTCTTTGCTGATGATACACTGCTGCTTGTGAAGATGTTGATTGTTACTTTCTACCCGCTTTTCCAAATACTCCAAGACATGCTGACCGCTGTTCGTCTGTGACTAAGATTGGAATTTGCAACTCAGTACCACAACTGGACTCCACCATGTGGCGACAGGTGGCCTTTTCAGATGAATCGCGTTTTATGCTCCATCGGACAGACGGCTGTTGGCCTGTACGAGCCTGCAAAAATCGTCAGGAGGGAGCGTCATGGCCTAAGAAATGTTTTCCTGTTCACACTTGTACAAGTGAAAGTTGTTCTGGTCATAGTTCAGCCTAGTTAGTTAGCTGTCGTTCAGACTCTCTAAATTAGTGGACGATGATTTGCAGGGAGGCCGCGCGCTTGTACAAGTGTGAGAGAGCGTTCAAAGCGTCTTAAGGCCGCTCGCTTCGTGAAGGACAGGACGAGGAAAGAAAATACACTGCCGGAAAAAAATTGGTACATGTGGAAGATCCGACGACGGCATATGCCACGTGGGGGACAGAGGATATACTGATAACGGTTTCAACATAGTCTGCCAACAAATAGCGTAGCGGTATAGCTACCACAGCCCCGGCTGTGGCTATCCTTTAAGGATACAAGATACTTACAAGTATAAATGTTGGAAAAATCGATATTTTTATGACTTTATTAAATTGTACAGTCTTTCCTGATTACACTGATATACACCGTATAGGCCTTCATGTATGCCACCACGCTCCCCTTTATTTCTGTTACAGAAACCAGTACTATTTCGAAAAGAACTGTGAACTTTCTGTTTCCAGCAATTATACGTACGATACGTTGCATATGTTGGTAACATTGCACATTTTAGTGTCTTTATACGATTATCTTTGCTAGTATTTACTTTTGTTTCAGTGAACCAGTGTGTTCACGTGTTACTGAAGGTTTGTTGCCCAAGTGCTACATACATTTGTGGAAGTACATATCCTTTAGTGTGCAATAAATACGAACTACGCCACGCATCAAGAAATACAACAAAAAGAAATTCCGTGGTAATCAGTTCACAAACAAAGCAAGCAACACTGTTGAAAGTAACCTACGTATCAGTTCTTCATGGAAGAAACTCCCACACGGCACGCCTCCTGGTGATTCCAATTTTTGTGTTAACAATCACGCTGTTTGTAGTGGATTTGTTGTTGTTGATGTGAGCATCTTACCTTCTTTGTCAAAGGAAGGGACAAATTTTAACAATGTGATGGTGAAGGCTGTCTGGAAATAACTGAACAACAAAGTAGCAGGAAGGGTTTAACATCAAAATTAGTTGTTCTGTGTAGATCCTGCAATAAATCTACGTCGAAAATGACTTCGAACATTGTGCATAGTTCATATGATGTGAACCTGAAGTTAGTGTATGCAATGCGTGCAACTGGAAAAGGAAAAAAGGCTGCTCAAACGTTTTGTGGTTTGATGGACCTTCCTCCTCCACCCATTAGGTTCAGCAAGAATATAAAATAATTTTAGGTGCCTTGACTGTTGGTCCAAATCGTCTATGAAAGCAGCAGTAGTAGAAACAGTAAACATTAGTGCTGTTGCACTTGATGGGGCATGGCAACGTCGAGGACATCGTTCCTTGAATGGTGTTGTGAGTGCTAATTCTCTGGAGAATGGAAAAGCTGTTGGAGTGCTTATCTAAGTACTGCCACACCTGCCATGGTCACACTTAAGGACAGTTCTAAGAATTATGATGGCTACAGTGGAGGTATGGAGTGTGATAGAGTTCTGAAAATATTTCAGAGATCGATGCCCGTTTATAGATTATATGAAGTACCTAGGCGATGGGGACTTTACAGCTTTCAATAAAATTAATGAGTTCAATGTTTATGATAATACCTTGGTAACAAAACTGGACATGTGTAAAAGAGGATGGATGCTACATTGAGGAAGCTACGAAGAAAAATTAAAGGAAAGTTACTATCTGATGTGAAAATCTCTGTCTGGCCGAGACAGATTGACAGAAACTGAAATAGACCTCCTTCAGAGTTATTATGGATTGGCCATTAGACGAACTGCACCTCTGAATGATGGTACAGCAATGAGAAAGCTGTATGGGCCACCTACTTTCATAAGTTTTCCACAGATGACCACCATATTCACGGACTGTGCCCTAAAGAAGCAGATTCTTGGCGTGTTTACCAAAAAGCAAAAGAAAGTGGTCAAATGTACCATTCTCTTCCTGAGTCTGTTATGAATGGAATAAAACCAATTTTTAGAGACCTGAGTGACTCTGTCTTGCTTAGTAAATGTCTTGATGGGGCCACTCAGAATACAAATGAAAGTTTCATCCATTGCATACGGGAAAGATTACCGTTTCAATAATGAAGTGATAGGAAGGTTGGAAGTCCTGAGAAATTTAGGCATAAAATGTAGCTCTAATATGGAAGATCAATTACTTGCATGTGGCAGACAAAGAGTGCATAAAGCTGAAAAATTCGCCGTTCAAGTTTTCCAAAAAAGCAAGAACTGCTAAAAGGAATGCCAAGAGGAAGCTTGAAGACGAAGAAATGCTTCAGGAATGTTCAGAGGCACAGTTTAATTGGACTCAAATCTTCATTTGCAGTTTCCTGCAAGTTGTATTTTTCGGAATTCAGGTACAAATATTTCCTAAAGTTTATAATGCATTGCTCTAATTTTTTCTGTAACTTTAAATAGTTCATACTTATGTAGTAGAATTAAGCCTTATTGCAGAAGCAACTAAATTATAAAAAAAGTAACATTTTATTAGGAAAAAAATTATAAAAATTAAAATGTAAGATGCGATATTCTTTTATCCTTGTAATATACGTAATAGTTGAAATTAAATGGGTCTAGTATCTCAGCCATCATGTTATGCATATCTGGTAAAAATTTGGTCACCTTCAAATGTATGACATTGGATTAAATGGTACCTCAATTTGAGGAAGCATTTTGGAAAACAATTTGCATTAATTTCTTGCTAACTTTTTAAGTAACCCTAAATAGGTTCAAAAATATTCAAAATACTTCTAATTTGTTTAGAAAGTGTGCTGCATTACCTGATATCAACAAAAAATCTGTACATTATAAACAGTGCCTGATAGAAATAGGTGTTGATTTTTACATAATATTGAGCCGGAAAAGAACGCTGTATCCCTAGTAGGGAATGGTCACACACAGCGAGAAGGCTCAGTGTGGTGCAGACGTATGTATCAAGCAGTAAAACTCCTGTATTAATTTGAACGAATAGTTTCGAAACACACTCAATAAACATCTTATTACCTAGAGCACTGCGAAAATATGGATGAAATCTTGAATTACGTTGTGGTGAAAGTACCAGTCCACATGGCATGTACACAAATTTGCGATCTACCGATTCTATACTGCATGACACGCACCTGTACACGAGGATGCTGAGACAACATGTAAACAACGGCTTCTGCTAAGTCTTCTGGTTGCAGGGCAGGCTGCTGCTTCAAGTTGCCAAAAAACTCATTTCCTTCTGGAGGAGCAGCCGCTATGTTTGCAGCTCCCTCGGTCCACACTAGTCCTGGAGAAACCTCCTGCAAGAAAATATATTGCACTCAAAAGTAAGTATCGTAACAGAAATTACATTTTGAAAATCTAAATTCTCTTTCTCTCTGTCTGTCTGTCTGTCTCTCTCTCTCTCTCCCTCCCCCATCTTGTCCTCACATGCATGCATACATGCTCATGGCTTATATACAGACACATTAACACCACAGATTAACTCATCAGTACACTGACAATTTAAAAATATTAAGGTAAATGTCCATCAACTATCAGCGAGTGTAATTACTAGTGTGCACATGAAAGATAATGTAGATGAAAAATTTTCTGTATTTATGCTTTATCCTTACATACGAGGGCAGTTCAATAAGTAATGCAACACATTTTTTTTCTGGAACAGGGGTTGTTTTATTCAGCATTGAAATACACCAGGTTATTCCCCAATCTTTTAGCTACACAACACTATTTTTCAACATAATCTCTATTCAATGCTACGGCCTTACGCCACCTTGAAATGAGGGCCTGTATGCCTGCACGGTACCATTCCACTGGTCGATGTCGGAGCCAACGTCGTACTGCATCAATAACTTCTTCATCAGCCGCGTAGTGCCTCCCACGGATTGCGTCCTTCATTGGGCCAAATATATGGAAATGCGACGGTGCGAGATCGGGGCTGTAGGGTGCATGAGGAAGAACAGTCCACTGAAGTTTTGTGAGCTCCTCTCGGGTGCGAAGACTTGTGTGAGGTCTTGCGTTGTCATGAAGAAGGAGAAGTTCGTTCAGATTTTTGTGCCTACAAAGACGCTGAAGTCGTTTCTTCAATTTCTGAAGAGTAGCACAATACACTTCAGAGTTGATCGTTTGACCATGGGGAAGGACATCGAACAGAATAACCCCGTCAGCATCCCAGAAGACTGTAACCATGACTTTACCGACTGAGGGTATGGCTTTAAACTTTTTCTTGGTAGGGGAGTGGGTGTGCCGCCACTCCATTGATTGCCGTTTTGTTTCAGGTTCGAAGTGATGAACCGATGTTTCATCGCCTGCAACAATCTTTGACAAGAAATTGTCACCCTCAGCCACATGACGAGCAAGCAATTCCGCACAGATGGTTCTCCTTTGCTCTTTATGGTGTTCGGTTAGACAACGAGGGACCCAGCGGGAACAAACCTTTGAATATCCCAACTGGTGAACAATTGCAACAGCACTACCAACAGAGATGTCAAGTTGAGCACTGAGTTGTTTGATGGTGATCCGTCGATCATCTCGAACGAGTGTGTTCGCACGCTCCGCCATTGCAGGAGTCACAGCTGTGCACGGCCGGCCCGCACGCGGGAGATCAGACAGTCTTGCTTGACCTTGCGGCGAAGATGACACACGCTTTTCCCAACGACTCACCGTGCTTTTGTCCACTGCCAGATCACCGTAGACATTCTGCAAGCGCCTATGAATATCTGAGATGCTCTGGTTTTCCGCCAAAAGAAACTCGATCACTGCCCGTTGTTTGCAACGCACATCCGTTACAGACCCCATTTTAACAGCTCCGTACAGCGCTGCCACCTGTCGGAAGTCAATGAAACTATACGAGACGAAGCGGGAATGTTTGAAAATATTCCACAAGAAATTTCCGGTTTTTTCAACCAAAATTGGCCGAGAAAAAAAATGTGTTGCATTACTTATTGAACTGCCCTCGTATTACTAATGTCTCCCAACGCTTTTTTTCTGTCCGTAAATGAATGCTTATCTCAGAACCTACTGTAGGTATTGCAATACGAGTTTCACTAGCAGAGTGAATTTCGGGGAAGATTTGTGTATATAATTTTTTACTGTTGTCTTACTGTACATATTTAGTGCTACCTGTACGAATCACGACTAAATCGCAAGTTTAGTTACGCCTGAACCCGCACACTAATATCTGCTAACGATAACTTTCCCTTTACAGGGAGTGTAATGCAACCGACATTGAGATCATTGTCTGATTACGTAGCTGTTCGTACTGCTGCACTCTTCTGAACTCTGCATGGTGAACTAGTATCTTCCTATCTTGCAGGCTGTAGGTTCAACACAAATTTCTAAAACACTCCCAGAGCGTCCTTGCGCAACTATAGCAGGAAGATAGATCAGAACCAGTCTCACACATGTTAGACCATGTATTCGTGAAATCAGCTATAAAATTATGAGACAGTTTATGTACGCTGGGTGCATCTGCTTAGCCATTTTGTAAACATCTTCACCGCAATGCCTCTCCATAGCTCCATACACAGCTATTGTTTTCGCTTACTGCAGTCTGCACTTCGCACTTGAAAGCTGTCGACAACACTGCCAGGTGCCAGGAATTTCCTTATGCTGACTTGACTGTTGGAGTATCTTAGTGCTAAAGAATAAATGTACTAAAACTCCATGCATGATGGCGCATTTTTTTCACACAGCTCATCATATTAACAGTCATATCTCTTGAGCTGTGTGTCGTACAATGATATATTTATATAAGTACATTCAGTGGCGTATGTAAATACCGTGTGCAAAATGTGTTTCGAATGTACACACATCAAAAAAAGTTTTGCATCGCCTCGATTCCGAGAGTTCCGGAACCTGCACAGAAAACTGGAATAGAGATCAACATAAAGATCATTTCCACCCTTTTTATTGCTCATGAAAACCACACATTGCATGTTGTATCATCACACAGCGAGACTTTCGGGGGGTGGTCCAAATTGTACACTCCGGTACCTTTAATACCAAATAGCACGTCCTCTTGCATTGATGCATGCCTGTATTCGTCGTGTCATACTATCCACAAGTTCATCAAGGCACTGTTGGTGAAGATTGTCCCACTCCTCAACGGCGATTCGGCGTAGATCCCCCAGAGTGGTTGGTGGGTCACGTCGTCCATAAACAGCCCATTTCAATCTATCCCAGGCATGTTCTATAGGGTTCATGTCTGGCGAACATGCTGACCACTCTAGTCGAGCGATGTGGTTATCCTAAAGGAAGTCATTCACAAGATGTGCACGATGGGGGCGCGAATGGTCATCCGTGAAGACGAATGTCTCGCCAATATTCTGCCGATATGGTCGCACTATGGGTCGGGAGTGGCATTCACGTATCGTACAGCCGTTACGGCGCCTTCCATGACCACCAGCAGCGTACGTCGGCCCCACATAATGCCACCCCAATACAGGAGGGAATTTCCACCTTGCTGCACTCGCTGATCAATGTGTCTAAGGCGTACAGCCTGACCGGGTTGCCTCCAAACACGTCTCCTACACTTGTCTGGTTGAAGGCATATGCGACACTCATCGGTGAAGAGAACTTGTTGCCAATCCTGAGCGGTCCATTCGGCATGTTGTTGTGCCCATCTGTACCGCGCTGCATGGAGTCGTGGTTGCAAACAAGGACCTCGCCATGGACGTAGGTAGTGAAGTTCTGCATCATGCAGCCTAATGCGCTCGGTTTGAGTCGCAACACGACGTCCTGTGGCTTCACGAAAAGCGTTATTCAACATGTTGGCGTTGCTGTCAGGTTTCCTCCGAGCCATAATCCGTAGGTAGCGGTCATCTACTGCAGTAGTAGCCCTTGGGAGGCCTGAGCGAGGCATGTCACCGACAGTTCCTGTCTCTCTGTATCTCCTCCATGTCCGAACAACATCGCTTTGGTTCACTCCAAGACGCCTGGACACTTTCCTTGTTGAGAGCCCTTCCTGGCACAAACTAACAATTCGGACGCGATCAAACCGCGGCATTGCCCGTCTGGGCATGGTTGAAATACAGACAACACCCGCTGTCTGGTGGAGAAACTGGAACTGATCGGCTGTCGGAACCCCTCCGTCTAATGGACGTTGCTCATGCATGGATGTTTACATCTTTAGGAGGGTTTAGTGACATCTCTGAACAGTCAAAGGGGCTGTGTCTGCGATACAATCCACAGTCGTCTGTCTTCATGGGTTCTGGCAACTGGGGCGATGTAAAACTTTTTTATGCGTATAGTTAGTAGCAAAGAGGTAACTAACATAAATATCATGCACAATGGGCATTCCTTCATGTATTTTACTGTTTATGACGTCATAATTCTTGAACTATGTGTCGTGCAATTTATGTAGGCACATTTACCAGCCTATGTGGATACTGTCTGCGTAATGTGTTGCAAACTTTAAACGTCAAGCATGACGCAGCAGTTTCTCAGGCACCTCATTGCATATGGCGTCATACGTCCTGAACTATGATAGATGGGTGGTTCTTACCCCCACAGCGGCTCTTTACGGACAGAATGGCAGGTGTAACAAACTTGGTTGAAATCGGCCATTTGGTTTAGGAGGAGATGTGGGATATACACACATACATTATACATTTTTATAACGTGTGGGTGTTAATGTACAGGGTGTTTCAGAAGTGATGATCAATAACTGACATAGGGAAAGTACTGGCCAAAAGTAGCTAAAACGCTCCAATTAACATGGGTCCTCAAATCGACCGTTGTCGAGATACAACAGATTTTCTGGTGCAGTTCATTGGTGTCTAGAAACATACGGCATCTCTAAACGTAAAAGTGGGTGTTCGAAATGTTGTTCATGCACCTGAATGCAACACTCAACTTGTCTCTCAACTGAGTTGCGAATCCTCTCAGGCAGTCCTGGCGAATTCTGTAAACGCTGGAAGGCTGCTTCATTCCACATGTTTAAGCGCTGGTTCAGTGGGACGGCGTCATGCACGTCTGCAAGTACATTCCGCAGAAAACACATGTACTGCTGTCCAGTTAGTCTCTGTGGTAGAAAGTGTGGTCCAGTTACGCGTTCTCCGTGCAGTCCTGTCCAGATAAATAGCGCTGCTGATGTCGTGTGTGCTGCACTAGGATTGACATCGGCACAAATGTGACAACTATGATAGTTAAAAATAGCACTTGTAGACATAGAGAAAGCTTTTGACAATGTTGACTGGAATACTCTCTTTCAAATTCTAAAGGTGGCAGGTGTAAAATACAGGGAGCGGAAGGCTATTTACAATTTGTACAGAAACCAGATGGTAGTTACAAGAGTCGAGGGACATGGAAGGGAAGCAGTGGTTGGGAAAGGAGTGAGACAGGATTGTAGCCTCTCCCCGATGTTATTCAATCTGTATATTGAGCAAGAAGTGAAGGAAACAAAAGAAAAATTCGGGGTAGGTATTAAAATCCATGGAGAAGAAATAAAAACATTGAGGTTCGCAGAAGACATTGCAATTCTGTCAGAGACAGCAAAGGACTTGGAAGAGCAGTTGAACGGAATGGACAGTGTCTTGAAAGGAGGGTATAAGATGAACATCAAGAAAAGCAAAGCGAGGATAATGGAATGTAGTCGAATTAAGTCGGGTGATGCTGAGGAAATTAAATTAAGAAATGAGACACCTAAAGCAGTAAAGGAGTTTATGCTATTTGCGGAGCAAAATAACTGATGATGGTCGAAGTAGAGAGGATATAAAAAGTAGACTGGCAATGGCAAGGAAAACGTTTCTCAAGAAGAGAAATTTATTAACATCGAGTATAGATTTAAGTGTCAGGAAGTCGTTTGTGAAAGTATTTCTATGGAGTGCAGCCATGCATGGAAGTGAAACATTGACGATAACTAGTTTGGACACGAAGAGAATAGAAGCTTTCGAAATTTGGTGCTACAGAAGAATGCTGAAGATTAGATGGGTAGATCATATAACTAATGAGGAGGTATTGAATAGGATTGGGGAGAAGAGAAGTTTGTGGCACAACTTGACTAGAAGAAGGGATCGGTTGGTAGGACATGTTCTGAGGCATCAAGAGATCACCAATTTAGTATTGGAGGGCAGCGTGGAGGGTAAAAATAATAGAGGGAGACCAAGAGATGAATACACTAAACAGATTCAGAAGGATGTAGGTTGGAGTAGGTACTCGGAGATGAAGAAACTTGCACAGGATAGAGTAGCATGGAGAGCTGCATCAAACCAGTCTCAGGACTGAAGACCACAACAACAACAACACAAAAATACCGTCATGGGGAAATCCAGCCGTATCCGTTAACAGAATACTCCTTACAAATAGGGTATTGCGAGTACGCTGTTGTTGCAGCCGTTGGCAGAAATTCTCTCTAGGAGGGAAAACAGTATTGTTGAGGGCTCGCATTCGCTTGAGATGATATAGGTAGAGTAGCTGCTGATGTAAAATTCGCCACACACTTCTATGAATCAGGACACGCCCTTGGGTAGCAATCCGCTTTGTTGACGTATCCGGGTGTTCATGTACAATGCGTAACACCCTGTCCGCAAGATCGGGTGTTACCGATCTGGGTCGACCTTCTCGTACATCGTGTGTGAAACTCCTGGTTTCTCTAAGGCACTAACCGGCTAAATGCACGCCTGTCGGGGTGCCTACGGAGAGGAAAAGCTCCTTCATATAATCGTGCAGCCTCAAGGTCGCTGCTATTCGCTTTGCCATACATGAAGTACGTGTCAGCGTACTCTTCATTCGTGTATCCTCTGTGTATGGTGCCTTCACGTTCGTAACTGATTATGAGGCCGTAACGGCACAGTGCATGGAGGGGGGAAGGGAAGTGGTTGCGCATCTGTAAACAGATAGTCGATCCCAAACATTGAGAGACCAACCTAAATATCCAGGGCCGTGCAGTTGGTTCCCAACTCGAACTAAAGCAATACCTCTGCAGTGCTTGATCTGCTGACCCATGTTTATTCGGGCTTATTAGTTACTTTTGGCCCGTTTTTTTCCATGCCTGAATTATTGACCATCACTTCTGAAACACCCTGTATATCCATTTTTCAGATAGGCTTTTCTCGCTATTTCCAGTATGCATTGCACCGTATATTCTCTCTACTTTGGACATCGTCTATTATTTTGCCGCCCAAAGAGCAAAACCTAGGTACAACTATTAATGTTTCATTTCGTAATCAAATTCTATTAGCATAACCAGATTTAATTGAATTACATCCCATTAACTTTGTTTTTCTTTTATTGGTGCTCACCATTTGGCTTCTTTTCAAGAAATGATCCATTCCACTCATTGGATCTTCCAAGCCCGTCGCCATCTCTGACACAATTACGATGCCATTGGCAATGTTTTTATTTCTCCTCCATGAAATTTTAACTTAGATTCCACATTTCTCCTCGCTTACCTTTGGTGATTCCTCACCGTAGCGATTGGTAACTCTGGTGATAACACACAAACCTGTCACTCTCTTCGCAACCACTGCTTCCTTGCCATGTCTCGTTTCTGGAATAGTATAGCAACTAATTTATCTCATTCTACGGAACCTCAACCCCATAAATCATGTTTGGGATACCCACTATAGCTGTACTGAGTTCCTCATAGCCCCCACGTCAGTGAAAGTTAACCTTTGTAGGACAAATGGCATTCATTTTGCATGGAGCACATAGAGATCATAAGTAACACCATGGGTGGAAAATTTTCTGGGTGTTATCAAAATCTCCATTGGCGTCATTTGACCTGTACTATAGTAATTTGTATGTGGCAAAGACGCACTATGCTAAAACATTGATTCATCATCTGGAACTATCTTTCATGACGTTATTGATCACATTGATGTGTCTTACACTTCGGTTACGTGCTTTCTGTTCGACCTGTAAGTCTTTTAATTGAACGTTGAGTGGACAGAAAGGAAAGGAACTAATGATGGCCGCGGCATAGGAACTTTATGCAGAATCAGCGGCGACAAATGAAAATGTGTGCCCGACAGGGATTCGAACCCGGGATCTCCTGCTTACTTGACAATTGCGTTAACCACTGCGCCATCCGGACACAGGGTTCAGCGTCATTACGCAGACTATCTCGGCACGCCTCTCGACCAACCCACCTATCCGCAGTCAACGTCCATGCCCTCTGTTTGATTCCCACAGGAGGCTGAACAGAATTGAGCATCCGCACACTGCACATCGAGGTGAATCAATTATATGAATGCGTAGCGTCTGTTCCGCATAAAATCCTCATGCAGCTGATGTCAATAGTTACTTCCCTTTCCTTTCCTATCTCCCTGCTCCGCCTTCAATTTAAGTAAGATGTATCATGGTTGAGGGTTCCGCATGGTGTCTGTTCTTACCGACATATCCGAATGAACAGACACCTTGCATTCATGTCTTTTAATTGTACTGGTGATTTTTTGCCTTGATTTTTGGAACCAGAATATTTTAGGAGATCAGTGTATGCTAGTAGAAACTTTACAATGGATAACTGGAATGCAAGTACTCAGAAAATTTACGAAAAATAGGCTGAAAGAAAGAACAGAGTCGTAACAGTGATGATATGCAAGTATCACTAACGAGAAGGAGTTAGCACACCCCTGCTGGTCCGTTAGACATGTGCCACACACAGTGGATGACTTACCCCAACTCGTATCTTGCTGCCCTTGGCGACCAGGTCTTTCCTCAGCCCTTCGAGGAGTATTTTGACGGCATGCTTGCTGGAGCTGTACATCGCAAAACCGTCTATAAACGGTGGTATGTGTCCCGCAACACTGAAAATTACAGAACAGTTTACAATATTAGAAAAATGCTGCAACATCACAGATGAGTAGCACATCAGTAAATGAGGCCCAATTTTGGATGATCAAACTCAAGTAATAGTTTACCAGTGAAACATACGTCTGCTATTTGTTGCCTATTTCGTAATGTGCTACTTCACCACTCATCTACGCAATCTTTCTTCTATTCCTCCTTTTCCTATCTAATTATCTTACTTTACATGTGGAAAGGGCCTTATCGACCATACGCCTGCTCTCTGAGCCTCTTCCACTTCTGCTTGTCCAATGCACTGTTTGTCCAGTTGCTGTTGCTGTTCATCCTAGTTGTGTCCTCCCGAATGTCATCCCGCCATCTGATTCTGGGTCTCCCTCTTCCTCTCGTTCCATCTATTGTTCTGCTGAATGCCATTCTAGGTAGTCTATTCTCTGTCATTCTTGCTATATGACCTGTCCAATTCAACCTTCTCCTCTTGAGCACTTCGACGATGTTACGGTGTTTGTATCGTCCTCTTAATTCTTCATTTCTTCTTATTCTCCATTGCATGTTATTTTCGTCGTATACAGGTCCAAAAATTTCCCTTAGTACTTTCCTTTGGAATATTATCAGTTTTTCTTCATCTTCCTTTCTAAATATTAATGTTTCACATCCCTATAACATCACAGGTATAATGGTCGATTAATATAAGCGGATTTTGAAGTTACTGCTGAGTGATCTTTTTCATAGAATTTTGATGAAACTAAAAATTGTCTTGTTTGCTGTTGATAACCGGGCGTCTGTTTCTATATCTGTTCTGTTGTTATTAATAAAAAGACTTCCTAAGTACTTGAAGTGGTCAACAGTCTTGAAATTGCATCCATCTACAGTCAGAGGTGCATCTTTTCTGGTTTTCTTACTTATGGGCAGTTGTTCTGCCTTTTCTTCATTAACATATAATCCTGTTTTCTCAGCAATTTTGTAGTAATTTTGCATCTTTCTGATTAATTCTCTTTTGAAACTACTTATTAGTGCTACATCATCTGCATAGGCAAGTCTTGTAATGTTCACATCCTGTAGCTGGATCCCTTGTGGACTGGTTTTAGAAAATTCTCTATCGATCTTCTCTAGGACAAAAATAAAAAAATAGGTGAAATGGCATCCCCTTGTCTCAGTCCAGTGTATACCTTAAAATCTTCAGTTTCTCCTACCGGTGTCTTTATGCGACATAAAGTTTCACCTATACACATTTTAACTAATCTGATTAATTTTGATGGTATTTTAAATTCCTTCATTAATAATCCACAAATAATATGTGAACATCTAAACTGAATTCCCACGCCTTCTCAGTTACTTGTCTTAGGGTGAATATCTAATGTGGATCTGTTTCTGCGGAAACCGCATTGGTAGTCCCCAATCAGTTTTTCTGTTATTGGTATCCCGGGTTCCCGGGTTCGATTCCCGGCGGGGTCAGAGATTTTCTCTGCTTCGTGATGAATGGGTGTTGTGTGATGTCCTTAGGTTAGTTAGGTTTAAGTAGTTCTACGTTCTAGGGGACTGATGACCATAGATGTTAAGTCCCATAGTGCTCAGAGCCATTTGTTATTGGTATCAGCCTGTTTAGTAGGCAGCTCGATAATATTTTGTGAGTGACTGTAATTTTCTACTTTCCTTAAATTGGAACCAGCACATTAATCAGTACTGATGATTTGCCGTATTACAATTGACTAATTCTAGGCAATGTTATTAAGCTTCGTGGCCTTAGTATTTCATACCACTGACATTAATAAATTCCATGTTCTTCACGTTGAATTTTTGTCATATTTTCCAGTGGATACTTTTGTATTCCACCAGATAGCAATCATTAAATGTTCATGCACCGAACCAGGATCATCCTCACTGACTTCTGAAAGTAATAACCTCGACACAGTGTCATAATGAGACCGAAATTCCCTGTGACAACAACGTTGCGCAAAATGCTACCGGTCTCTTTGGTGCATCAAATCATATTAAAAACTCGGGTTTTCTGTCATTACCTCCAGCATATTCACCGTAAGTAACTGCCTGTTGACGAGCCAAGAAAGCTGTAAACACTTCATACGCGTCATAGTTATACACGGTGCAGTAACATTAATGCGATCACCTGTCAAAACCCTGAATAATCACCTGTTGCAGAGCGGACCACTTCGGGACGTGCAGGAATAGAGTGAAACTCTAGAAGGTACTGACTGGGGTATGGAGCCATGTCGACTTGAGTGCCGTGTCCAGCTGCGCTAGGATTCTCGGAGTGGGATCCATGGAGCGAACAGCCCGATCGAGGTGGTCCCGTAGATTCCAGATTATGTTTAAATCCGGAGGGGTTCGATGACCGAGGGAGTACGATAAATTCATCCTGATGTTTCTCGAACGACGCCCGTACACTGCGGGCTGTGCGACACGTTGCATTGTCGTACTGGTAGATGCCATTGTGCCGACGAAAAGCAAACCACATATAGCGATTCTAGGATGGCTGCCGATACTTGTGTTAATTCATTGTGCCTTCCAGAATGATGATATCGCCCAAGGAATGCCACGAGAAACATTCCCCAAACCATAGCGCCTGCAGGGTGTATGCTTTCAGACGTTTCATGTCGTACACGTCAAGGGCGATCTGATTGATAGAACACAAAATGTGATTGGTCCGAAAAGGCCACCAGTCGCCACTTAGTGGGCTCCCAGTTCGGCACAGGCGTGCCAATGCCAGCCTTCGTTGGTGATGGACAGCAGCCTGAGTGGGTGCATGAACCGGGCGCCTGTTATAGACTCCCACATGCAACAATGTCTGCTAAATGTTCGTTGAGAAGACACTGTTGGTAACCCCTTGGCTCATCTAGCAAATCACTTGATCAACAGTCGCACATCTAGTCGCTTATACATAAATCTCTGTCATCTGTGGCCCATAGCGCAACACAGTTGCCTCGATGCAGGTTTTGGATAGCGCCGTTTTGCCATGCACGGTTTACTCTAACCACGGAGGAAGACAAACAATTTACAAATTTAGCCGTTTCGGAAATGCTTCCACCCTTGGCCCGAAAGTCCATGATTGTGCCAATTTGGACGTCAGGCAAAACTCGCCGTTTCCGCATTACGACACGCTTTATATACCCTCCAGTGCCAGAACTGCCAGCTGCCGTCTGTGAGTTGTTATTGCGTTGCGCGCTGACGTCGAACATGAACTATGGTTGACTGGACCGTGTAATTACTGTTATAGTTACTTCTGCTTTGGTCAAACTTCCAAGTTCTCTATTTACTGTGACCCGTTATACTTTCCGATATCACCGCTACCAAGATTCCACACAATGAGGGTTTTACGTACCTTCTATTCTAATAACAAAGAAAGCAGGTGTTGACAGATGTGAAAATTACCGAACTAACGCGAATTCTTTACACACGAATGGAAAAACTGGTAGAAGCCGACCTCGGGGAAGATCAATTTAGATTCCGTAGAAATGTTGGAACACGTGAGGCAATACTGACCCTACGACTTATCTTAGAAAATAGATTAAGGAAAGGCAAACCTACGTTTCTAATATTTGTAGACTTAGAGAAAACTTTTGACAATGTTGACTGGAATACTCTCTTTCAAATTCTGAAGGTGGCAGGGGTAAAATACAAGGAGCGAAAGACTATTTACAATTTGTACAGGAACCAGATGGCAGTTATAAGAGTCGAGGGGCATGAAAGGGAAGCAGTGATTGGGAAGGGAGTGAGACAAGTTTGCAGCCTATCCCCGATGTTATTCAATCTGTATATTGAGCAAGCAGTAAAGGAAACAAAAGAAAAATTCGGAGTAGGTATTAAAATCCATGGAGAAGAAATAATAACTTTGAAGTTCTCCGATGACATTGTAATTACGTCAGAGACAGCAAAGGACTTGGAAGAGCAGTTGAACGGATTGGACAGTGTCTTGAAAGAAGGATATAAGATGAACATCAACAAAAGCAAAACGAGGATAATGGAATGTAGTCGAATTAAGTCGGGTGATGCTGAGGGAATTAGATTAGGAAATGAGACGCCTAAAGTAATAAAGGAAGTAGAGAGGATATAAAATGTAGACTGGCAATGGCAAGGAAAGCGTTTCTGAAGAAGAGAAATTTGTTAACATCAAGTACAGACTTAAGTGTCAGGAAGTCGTTTCTGAAAGTATTTGTATGGAGTGTAGCCATGTATGGAAGTGAAACATGGACGATAAATAGTTTGGACAAGAAGAGAATAGAAGCTTTCGAAATGTGGTGCTACAGAAGAATGCTCAAGATTATATTGGTAGATCACATAACTAATGAGGAGGTATTGAATAGAACTGGGGAGGAGTTTGTGGCGCAGCTTGACAAGAAGAAGGGACCGGAGGGCATTGGAGGGCAGCGTGGAGGGTAAAAATCGTAGAGGGAGACCAAGAGATGAATACACTAAGCATATTCAGAAGGATGTAGGTAGCAGTAAGTACCAGGAGATGAAGAAGATTTCACAGGATAGAGTAGCATGGAGAGCTGCATCAAACCAGTCTCAGGACTGTAGACCACAACAACAACACATGTTAGCACTAATAACTGAGGCGCCATCCTCCTCTCTAGCGGTTAAACATTGCCTTTGAACTGGCTTAAAAGACGTAATAGGACGGGTAAAAACTGTTTGCATCGATATAACCATCAAAATTCTGCATTACGTGCTCTGCTTTAGTGTGCTAAATGGCGATCAGTTTAGCGTTAGGAAAAGAAAAGGCACGAGAGAGGTAATTCTGACGTTGCGGTTAATAATGGAAGCAAGACTAAAGAAAAATCAAGACACGTTCATAGGATTCGTCGACCTGGAAGAAGGGTTCGACAATGTGAAATAGTGCAAGATGTTCGAAATTCTGAAGAAAGTAAGGGTAAGCTATAGGGAGAGACGGGTTCATATACAATATGTACAACAACCAAGAGGGAATAATAAGAGTGGACGTCCAAGAACGAAGTGCTCGTATTGAAAAGGGTGTAAGACAAGGATGTAGCTTTTCACCACTACTGTTCAATCTGTACATCGACCAAGCAATGATGGAAATAAAAGAAAGGTTCGGGAATGGAATTAAAATTCAAGGTGAAAGGATATCAAAGATACGATTAGCTGATGACATTCCTATCTAGAGTGAAAGTGAAGAAGAATTACATGATCTGCTGAACGGAAAGAACAGTCTAATGAGTACATAGTATGAACTGAGAGTAAATTGAAGAAAGACGAAGGTAATGAGGGTCATGAAGTAGATGAAGTTAAAGAATTCTCCTACCTAGGCAGTAAAAAAGACAGTAACGGACCGAGCAAGGAGGACATCAAAAGCAAACTAGCAATGCCAAAAGGGCATTCGTGGCCAAGAGAAGTCTACTAATACCAAATATCGGCTTCAATTTAAAGAAAAAATTTCTGAGAATGTACGTCTGGAGTACAGCATTGCATGGTAGTGAAACACGGACTGTGGGAAAACCGGAACAGAAGAGAATCGAAGCATTTGAGATGTGGTGCTATAGACGAATGTTGGAAATTAGGTCGATTGATAAGGTAAGGAATGAGGAGGTTCTGCGCAGAATCGGATAAGAAAGGAACATGTGGAAAACACTGATAAGGAGAAGGGCAGGATAATAGGACATCTGTTAAGGCATAAGGGAATGACTTCTATGGTTCTAGAGGGAGCTGTAGAGGGAAAAAGCTGTAGAGGAAGACAGAGATTGGAATACATCCAGCAAATAATTGAGGACGTAGACTGCAACTGCTACTCTGAGATGAAGAGTTTAGCACAGGAGAAGAATTCTTGGCGGGCCGCATCAAACCAGTCAGAAGACTGACGACGAAAAAAAAAAGTGACACCATAGAGCACAATCACTCAGAACAGTGCACTGCTCTTTACACATTTACCTTAGATTTACCGATAAAAAACAGAGTGACAGTACGTAATAAGATTTATGCAAGAAACCTCGGCTATTGCGTATATTTGTTGAGCTCTGCCATATTTTAAGCCTCCTTGACGATTGTCAATTGAGAAAACTATATAGTTATTTACAAGTGAGCCTGTCCAGTTTTGACTGTTCCTTCTTTTTGGAGGTTTTTCTTGTATGGATTACTAAACACGATTTTGCGCGTTTAGAGAGTGGTACGTGTTTTCTCTGACACTTCTCCATGAAATGATTTCTGCTGCTATCTCGCACTTATGGCAACAGGTACTCACTAGGTGTGAGAAGCACAGTAAGATGTTCTTCACACCTTCGCAAAAGCAGTACCAAAACTATGGCTCCTGGACTGCAAGCTATTAAAGAGTGTGTTTCGGCTGCCCCGAGCGATGTCGTCTTATGCACCCCGCAATGTTATACCCGGCCTTCGAAAACCAAGCGTGCGATTTTCATATTCTCTCGCCCGCTGCACTCAAACTATTAACCCTACAGAAAAAATGAACACTATCTTTTTGTAGGAAATTTAAAGTACTAATATTTTGTACTGGGCCACGTTTTCGCTGGAGGTCACAGTTCTTAAAGAGAAACGTTCAAAAGTGACCTTCAAACGCAACTAACCCCCAAACCCATCCCTCACCACTCAGGATTTCTAGCATGTTTTTCGTGACACTCCGCTACCACTACCGCCACCATTGTACAAAAGTTTCTGAACTTTTCCCGAAATTCGACCTTTTTTGGAGTCTTTTGATTGGGCTACTGAGCCACCAGCACATTCTCCTACTTTGTTAACGTTATTAATTTAAACGTTCCGCAAGGGTAATGAAAGAAAATGAGTTTTGTAAACGCTACACTAAAACTCATTACGTTGACAATTCGATCCAGACTTAACCTTTACAAGCATAGCAGTTTCTCAGTCAAAAGGCCTGATTAATAAAACAATGTAATTGTTTATGTTAAGCTGTTAAAAGTCACAAGACTTTTAGCTAAAATTACACAAACGTCAGTTTTACCATTTGTAAGTGCTTCACTACACCGGTGGCGTAATAAGGCCAATCAATGAAGACTATAAAAAAGGTCAAATGTGGGAAATAATTCAGGCACTCGTAAATTTCTATACGTGGTAGGAGGGGGTGCCATTAACAATGTACTAGAAACGATGACGGGTAGTGTTTGAGTGTGGGAATGAAGATCCGCTTCAAGGTCATTTTCGTACGTTTTTCTTAAATAACTCGAAAACCACGGCCTCCTGGGAAAAGTATTCCAGTACAGAATTGAATGACATTAAATTTCTTACACAAAGGTGCTACTAATTTTTTCTGTACGACTACTAGCTTGCACTAAGCAAGCGAGAGAATATGAAAATCTTGCACATGGTTGTTGACAGCCAGATTTAACATCAAGGGCTGTGTAAAACAACATCAGTAGGGACAGCTTAATCGCACTGTGTAACTACAGAAACAACATTGTCAGTTGAAATACAGAAATGGATGAAACTATCAGCACGATGCTGGCACAGGACCGGCCACAGACCCACCTGTTGATGTGGATGATGAAGCCGTCGTCGACGCCCCTGCTCAGCATGTCCTGCACGGCCTCCCTGGTGCAGATGCTCAGACCCAGCACGTTCACGTCCAGGATGCTCTTCCAGTCTTTCGTCTTGCCGTCTGTTCACGAAAACAGACAGACGACACAAGAATCGTTACCGTTTTTCTTAAAATTCAGGAAACTTACATCAAGAAACAGTCAGGCAACATATTACTACATCCCACATAGACTATTTCACTTTGCACGCGGACCCACCGACGTTTGTTCTCCTTCTGCGCGATTTTGAATGGTACTTCAAATGGCGGTAAACCATAATGGAACGTAAGGTACCCACCACTACACACCATAACGTGGCTTGCGGAGTGTAGATGTGACTGTAAGTATAGTGCAAATCACAGATTAGAATTGAGGACTCCATCGAATAATGTCACTGAGCGTCCATGGAATGAGATTAATCTGTGCATAAATGGACTATGGCCTTCTTCAGTACGATGTGAGTCGCCGTGGTAGTTAACACAGGATAACAGAATGGAGGTCGAAATGTGAGGAAGTCCCTTCCGTTTTATCATTTTTTACCAAACTGGTCGTGTTTCTTAAATACCGTTGACATCGTTTCTTCTTGAGCATACTATTTTGTTTTTTGCTAACTTAGGAACATTTTTTTACGTCTTTACAGAAACAGTGTCAAATGAGGTTCAAATAATGAAATTTTCACTCTACAACTGAGTGTGGGCTGATATGAAAGTTCCTGTTAGATTAAAACTGTGTGCCGGACTTTTGCCTTGCGTGGGCAAATGCTCTACCACAGAGCTACCCAGGCACAAGAGCTTCTGTGAAGTCTGGCCGGTAGTAGGTAAGATACTGGTGGGAATAAAGCTGTAATGACGGACTGCGAGTCGTCCTGGGGCTGGTCAGTGGTAGAGCACTTGCCAACGGAAGGCAAAGCTCCCAAGTTCGACTCTAGGTCCGGTTAACATGCCACAAAGTTTCGTATCAGTGCACCCTCCGCTGCAAAGTGAAACTTTCGTTCTGGAAACATCCTCCAGGCTGTGGCTAAGCCTTGTCTCCTCCTCAGCATACTTTCTTGCATGAGTGCTAGTCTTAGAAGGTTCGCAGGAGAGCTTCTGTGAAGTTTGGAAGTTTGGGGGATGAGATACTGGACTTACCAACCTGGCTGCCACCCACTGGGGTTGTCGATTCGTGACTGATGTTGCGGGTCTCCTGGTCTGACAGTGCAGATGTCGGCAACGCAGGCTCTGCGATTAACTTGTTGCATCTTCGTTCGGTGTACATACCAGTTGATCAAAAAGTCAGTATAAATTTGAAAACTGAATAAATCACGGAATAATGTAGATAGAGAGGTACACATTGACAACCAAGCTTGGAATGACGTGGGGTTTTATTAGAAGCAAAAAAATACAAACGTTCAAAAAATGTCCGACAGATGGCTCTTCATCTGATCAGAATAGCAATAATTACCATAAAAAACTAAGACAAAGCAAAGATGATTTCTTTAAAGGAAATGCTCAATATGTCCACCATCATTCCTGAACAATAGCTGTAGTCGAGGAATAATGTTGTGAACAGCACTGTAAAGCATGCCCGGAGTTATGGTGAGGCATTGGCGTCGGATATTGTCTTTCAGCATCTCTAGAGATGTCGGTCGATCACGATACACTTGCGACTTCAGGTAACCCCAAAGCCAATAATCGCACTGACTAAGGTCTGCTGACCTGGGAGGCCAAGCATGATGAAAGTGGCGGCTGAGCGCACGATCATCACCAAACGACACGCGCAAGAGATCTTTCACGCGTCTAGCAATACTTTTTTTTGGTATCTAATAAAACCCCATGTCATTCCAAGCAGGTGTATATTTTTACTTCTCTATCTACATTATTCCGTGGTTTATTAAGTTTTCAAATTTATACTGATTTTTTGATCACCCGGTATATGGGGTACGTCTGACAATGGTGCAAGCAGTCTTGAAATCAATCGTGCTTCACCAAAATTCTTTCCCTGATTATTCGTAACCTCGTTTCATACAGACCAGTGGTTTTCAAACTTTTCCGGTCCACAACAAGCTTCACCTAAACATAAGCACTCAGGGCTTCTTTTGTACATGACATTTGACTTGAACTGTGGGATAAATCAATTGAAGTTTAGAAAAAATGAGTAAGAGTATTTTTTTCTTTATTAACTCTTAACGTATCACATTTTATGTTATTACATCTTATTCTTGGAACGATGTCAACGGGAAAAATCAGCTTACTTCTTCGTAAGGTTTCAAATCTCGGCACAAGGTTGCAAATTGCGTCTCGTTTCTCTTTCCCCACGTTCATACGCGATCTGTATTTCGTGTCGATGACTGCCAATGCTAAAAATATACCTCACATAAGTAGGATGTTGCATAAGAAATCAGAACATATACAACCTTGTTATCTTTCTGCTTCACCAAGCTCCAAAACTCAAGCAGTGATGAGGAAACTAACTTCCATTTCATTGTAGAGTCTAAAGAAATATCGATAAGTTAGTTGCTCTTGATTTTCAGTGATAAGTGTCGATGGAAGTTCAGCACTAAAAGTATCTTTCATCTAGTTGTGTTAATGAACTTCTTCTGGAAAGTACGTCCGAAAGCCTGACAAGGTTCAGTTAAATTAACCACAAACATAGACACTCAACTAAAACTCAGTGTCTTCTAAAACGTGTGAAGAGAACGGAAAATGTAATATATATCTTTATCATCCAGCTTTTTACTTCCACAGCGGTAGTTTCTTTCTGAAAGCTGAAATTTTGTCTAAGAGTTGCCAATTGTCGGTATCAGTACGTTAGATGAACTGAGTTTTTCAAAGATGTCACAGAGATACGCTAGCTTCAAAAGAGTCACTGTCTACGAACTTTTCGAATCTCATGCGTTTCTCGTGAAGACAGTAAGAGTCTAGTTCGTTCCTGAGATCACACATACTTTTCGAAACATTACCACGTGAAAATGGACAACTTACATCCTTCAGCAAGGACAGAGAAGTATCACTGAAATTATAGCTGAAGCATTTGAAGCTTCATTCCCGGTAATCTGAATCCTTGGTAGATAGCTCCTTTTACTGTGCCTGGATGCAATACTTTATTTATCAGCAACGCACTCCCGTCAATAAAGAAAGTGTGAACAAGAAATAATAGGGTATGAACTCAGTGAAACTGACGCCTATATTCTATGTAAATCCGTAAAACACTCACGATCTCCATATATTTTCCTAAATAAAAGATTAATCAAATAAAAGCAAACACGTTGATTAAGTAATATTAGTGGACAGTGTTCTGCCTTGAGGATAGTGTACCTAGGAGCAAGCACAGTTTCCTGGTCGGTGTTTCAATCTAGCGTCCCATTTTTGGCTCACACAAAGGAATATCCACTACGGATTGTCATAAGGAATTTCTGGCGTTTCGTACAGTTTTTGTTGTTGTGAAACATGGGGTAGTATTTTGTGCAGCATTTGCAAATATTTTGAGTTATACATATTTGTGTTCGGTATAATATGTTAAATTTGGTAGGAAGATATTTCTAACTCTTCAATTACAGAATTTTATGGTGAGTAAAATTATATTTATTTTTAACACTAGGTGTATAACGTGTTGACGGTTAATCCATATTTTGTCAGTCGTGCACCATCTTGTACCTTGAGTCGGAAGAGGGACTTCTACTATGGAACATGTTTTATTAAGAAATCAACCAAGTTTCTTTAATGCCTCAACAGTTTTACCTCTTTTGGAAATGGAAATTTGTTTAAGTTTCCATAACATCTATTTCAAAATGTATTTAACATATAACAGGCCTTGACAACGATTCTATGAAATGTTTTCGTTACTGATTGTTGACCTATAGTAGAGTAATAATGTAACAGATAGACAATTAAATGCAGTATTGTCAGAAACCTTTTAAAGTGCAATTGAGTAATTGTTCCAAGGTAGATGATCATGTGGTATCTTGGTACATGGTTTTGACATTTCTAAAAACCTAACTTTTCCTGGAAAAGGCTGCAGCACGCATGAAGTGACTGAAATGCGTTAAAATCGTATTACATTGTTGTTCGTATTACAGGGTTGGCTGCAACCAGGATTCTGAAGAGAGATCCACGGTACAACGTTCTCCCCTAGTGATAATTTATAAATACACTGCTCAAAATAATGACTTCGGGCGTCTGCTGTACTGCGTTGAGCAATAATTGAGAAATGGTATGTTATCAAATTATATCTTAATCTTCAACAACAAAACGTCATTCCATCCTGGATCTTTGACATAAAAAGAACTGAAATGTCCGGCAGGTGTCAAAAATAAAATGGAAAAAATCATTCAAGCCGTCATACCGGATGTTTTTCATTGGACTTGGAGAGCTTCAGTAACGTGTATGCCCTCCGCGTGCGTTTATCACTGCCTAAAACTTACGTGGCATGCTCCGTATAAGGCTACAGAGATCGCCTTGTGGCATCCGTTCCCATTCTTCAATGAGAACCCTTGAGAGTTCTTGGGAAGTCTGTGGTGGAACAGGACGACAACGAAGACGTCTGTCAAGGACGCGACGCACGTATGGACGATGGGGCTTTGGCTGGGACTCGCCGCCGGCCATTCCATTACTTCACTGTCCAGGCTTCGTTAGACACCCTTCCTGACGCCACCATACGGACGCTGCCATTAGAGGAATTCAGAGCCATCACCATGTGCAGTAGCCATCACACGGTCCAACGGGATCTGCTCGGTAAGGCGACCATGGACAGCGACAAGATCCGTATGGCTATCAAAGAACCTTGTAAATCTGGAACTACTCACCACGGGGCTTCGCACACTAACACGGCCATCACCTTGCGTCAGACGATACCTGGATTCATCTGTGAATAACACATGTCGCACGTGACGAAGTGGCCAGTTGACACTGAACTGAAGGCGAGCTGCAAGATGATGTCGTGTCAGAGCGGGCTACTCGAACACGACGTCTGGCTCGTAAGGTCCTTTGTCTTAACCCTCACTACAGTCTGGTCGGACACAGCGGCGTCAGTGGTCCTTCCGAAAACGTCTTGCAGTGCATGGGTCTTCATGTGGGGTTGTAATGCTTCGGCGACCGTATCCAATTCGTCTTGTGTACAAACCTGTCTCCCTATAGGGCGTGCATAACCTATGGATGGAGAGGCTTTGGTATCAGCAACAACACGACTGAGTCCACCCTTTTTGGATCAAACAGACTGCCCTTGCAACTTGCACTGCATTAAGGTGTCGTATTGCCTGTGCTTGATTGAATACTTTGTCCAAAAATGACAACTGCCATCTCTGTAGTGCGCTAGAAAACACTGGGACAGTGGTGCTCACTTTCTTCTCAGGACACTGTAATGCATAACTCAGCCAACATATGACCACAGGTGCCTCCTGTATCAAAACAGATTTAACACACCGGCGAAAGATACAGGTTCCTCTAATTCTTTGGAACAGGGTAGATTGGCACTTTCATATGCTCTTAAATAAATGACATAATATAATGCGAAACTCTTACCTATAAGGCTGGTAGTCGGGAATACACCAGCGTTGTTGATGAGGACGTCGACGCCACCCAGGTTGTCCTTGATCCACTTGAAGGCAGCCAGGATGCTGGCTTCGTCGCTCACATCCCCGGCAATCGCGTGCAGTTTCCCTGGCGCGTCCTTGAGCGCCAGCTCCTGTTGTGTAGCAGAAACATCTTGCTATACAGAGCGTATCGAAAGGTATGTTACAAGGCGTGGCGGTTGGTAGGTGGGTACAATGTGACCATATTTCGCTAGTAAACTTACGTTCGAAACCGCTTCGTTTGCGTGCTAGCGTCCCTGAAATGTCGAGGAGGACGAAGACAGTTTGGACAATAAAAGCTAGGCAACGACTAAAGGAGACAAAGTACACTATTGTCAGCAAACACCAGCTTAAATGACTTACAAAACGTTCTCAACATGACCACCACCATTTTCGATACATTTTTAGCATAGCCTGATGATATCTTGCCCAACCCTTCTACAGATGTATTGCATATCGCGGATGACTCCAACTTGTACTGGAATATCATATTCAAAAACTATTTACAAACACTTGGACTGGCTGTATCGAGCCGGCCGAAGTGGCCGAGCGGTTCTAGGTGCTACAGTCTGGAACCACGCGACCACTACGGTCGTAGGTCCGAATCCTGCCTCGGGCATGGATGTGTGTGATGTCCTTAGGTTAGTTAGGTTTCAGTAGTTCTAAGTTCTAGGGGACTGATGACCGCAGAAGTTAAGTCCCATAGTGCTCAGAGCCATTTGAACGATTTTTGGCTGTATCGAAGAACGTTGTGTTTTGCGGGATGTCCAGCTAAGAGAAAAACCATTGTCACTATTACCTGATTTAATTGCTTAATTGCTTGTTTCTGAACACGGTTTCAAAAACCGGAAGTATTGACAACTAGCAAAGTCTGGTCAAATTTCAACACGGATCCTTCGTTCAGGCAATGTTCCGCTACCGCCGATTTTTCCGGCAGTTGTAGCCTGGTATGATCACTATGTTCCAAGCACCTGCCCTGAACTGTGAGAATCGAACAGGATTATAGTACCCAGAATGAAATTTTCACTCTGCAGCGGAGTGTGCCCTGATATGAAATTTCCTGGCAGATTAAAACTGTGTGCCGCAATATCCTTTCTTTCAGGAGTGCTAGTCCTGCAAGGTTCGCAGGAGAGCTTCTGTAAAGTTTGGAAGGTAGGAGACGAGGTACTGGCAGAAGTAAAGCTGTGAGGATGGGGCGTGAGTCGTGTTTGAGTATCTCAGTTGGTAGAGCACTTGCCCGCGAAAGGCAAAGGTCCCGAGTTCGAGTCTCGGTCCGGCACATAGTTTTAATCTGCCAGGAAGTTTCAGGATTATAGTACAATGTAAAGTAGATGGCACATGACAGCTAGTGCCCTGGACTGGTCCTGCCGGCGGTACAGTTAAGCGAGCTGTAGTGATACTAGCGGAAATACAGAATTTTGTTTTGTTATCAGCGCGCTGTAAAAGTATCACGAAAATCGTGCTTATCAAAAATTTTGCGTAATGCTGGGATCGTTCGCAATCACATGCAGAGCAAAACACTAGAGACTAGACTGCACTAAGGGCGAGAGATTTGCTTTCACTATTTCCGTCTTTTCATGTATGCAAGAGGTATCGAAAAGGTATGTTACAAGGCGTGATTGTTGGTAGTTACGTACCATATGAGCGTATTTTGCTGATAAACATATGTTGGAAGACGCCTCGTTTGCGTGCTAGCATCTCTGAAGTGAGGAAGAGGACGTAGATAGTTTAGACCGCACAAGCTAGGAAGTAGCAAAGGAGAGTGACTTCGTAGGCTTTCCCGGCGTAATAATTCTTGATAGTCTCCTCGGGTTTGCTGCTGGATGCTGAAATCAACGTGATTCGATATTTCGGTGACCCATCTGTTCGCCGTCTTCAGTAAAACGCTGCTGCTGAGTCACACTGAAAACTGCTGTCAAGGCTGCCAATCGTCGTCTTCACTTGGCTAATATCGTGTACGGCCCCCGCGAGCATGCAGAAGTGCCGCAACACGTGACATGGACTCGACTAATGTCTGAAGTAGTATTGGAGAGAACTGAATCCTGCAGGGCTGTCCACAAAACCGTAAGAGCACGAGGGTGTGGAGATCTCTTCTGAACAACACGTTGCAAGGCATCCCAGATATGCCCAATAATGTTCATGTCTGGGGGATTTGGTAGCCAGCGGAACTGTTTAAATTCAGAAGAGTGTTCCTGGAGCCACACAGTAGCAATTCTGGACGTGTGGGGCGTCACAGTGTCCTGCTGGAATTTCCCAAGTCCGCCGAGAGACACAATGAACATGAATGGATATAGGTGATCAGACAGGATACTCACGTGCGTGTCACCTGTCAGAGTCGCACCTAGACATAATCGGGGGTCCCACATCACTCCAACTGCACACACCCCACACCATTACAAATCCTCCACAAGCTTGAACAGTCCCCTGCTGACATGCACCGTCCATGGATTCATGAGGTTGTCTCCATACCCGTAAACGTACATCTGCTCGATACAATTTGGAACGAGACTCGTATGACCAGTCAACATGTTTCCTGTCATCAACAGTCGAATGTCGGTGTTGAAGGGCCCAGGGTAGGCGTAAAGGTTTGGTGTCGTGCAGGCATCAAGGGTACACAAGGGGGCCTTCAGCTCAGAAAGCCCATATTGATGATGTTTCGTTGAATGGTTCGCACGCTGACACTTGTTCATGTCCCAGCACTGAAGTCTACAGAAATTTTCGGAAGGGTTGCACTTCTGACACGTTTAACGATTGTCTTCAGTCGTCATTGGTCTCGTGCTTGCAGGATCTTTTTCCGGCCGCAGCGATGTCCCAGATTCAATGTTTTACCGGATTCCTGATATTCAGGGTACACTCGTGGAACGGTCGTACGAGAAAATTCCCACTTCATCGCTACCTCGGAGATGCTGTATCCCATCGCTCGTGCGCCGACTATAACACCACGTTCAGGTTTCACTTAAATATTCATAACCTGCCATTGTAGCAGCAGTAACCGATCTAACGACTGAGACCGACACTTATTGTCTTATATAGGCGTTGCCGACCGCAGCGCTGTATTCTGCCTGTTTACGTATTTCTGTATTTGAATACGCATGCCTAATTTCTTTGGTGATTCAGTGTATATAGGCCTCTGTACCGTACTCGGAGCATACGCCGCCAACCAGGGGTGGCATCTTTGATTAGAAGTCACGACGGTCTGTGTCCCAGGTTCGAACTAATGCACTACTTAAATTCTGAACAAAAAAATCTTCACAGAGGCGGCAGGAGACTTCTGGTATAAGAAGTCACCCTCATTCGGGGCAACGACTTTCTTCAAAGACGACGGAGGAGCGGACAGAGTTTCAGGGCAACCTCTTGCCCTCAGAGTGGGAAACTACCCCTAAGAGGCAGAAGAATCAGCAATGATCAATGGCATGCGGATCCAGAAGACAATGCAAAATACTGCATTAAAGACGCTTAATGTGTATCCATACAACATGTGCCCTGTAAGGGGATATGCTGTTAGCACAAATTTCATACCCATTGTACAGAAATCTTAAATTTTCGACAGTTCTTCAGGGACTGCAACGAAATTTTGAGACCACGTTGTTTTTATATACCAGTCTTTTAAACACATATAATACATAAATAAATATGTAATGTATGTAGGGGAAACGTTTCACCAAAAAAGTCGAAAAGTTCTTCACCGATTTACTTCAAATTATTACACAATACTCTAATGAATATTCGAATGGACATGGGCTACATATTTTAATATAGACAATATATAAATCTATATAGATAAAGTACATAACAGTCAAACTTCATTAGCAAATTGGGAAAATCGTATTTATGGCTTATGGAATTATGGTTTGAATACTACTACAGAATCTGAATTTGGAACAACAGTACAGTAGGCTTCAGATCAACGAGAAGGGAGAAGAAGGGATGAACAGAGCCTTGGAAGAAAATGGACATAGGAAGCGGAAAGAAGGAAATGGACAAAGAGAGAGGGTAGAAGGAGATGGAGACAAAGGGAGAGGAGAAGAAGGTGGACGTAGAAGGGGGCGAGGGATGATGGACAGAGAGATGGGGGAAGAGACAGATGGAAGGAAGCGACGGTGAGAGAGGGGGAGGAAATGATGGACAGAAGAAGGGGGGGGGGGGGGGGTGGATGATGGACAGAGAGAGGGCGAAGGAGAAAGAAGTGGACAGAGACATGGGAGAGAATGAGATTAGGATGCATATCCAGTTCCCATACGTATACTTTCTCTTTTCTTTCTTTCCTATTTAACCAGACATAGCAACAGCAACGCACACCCAGGAACAGCTAGTTCACTAATAAATGTTGCCAATATTTTACTCAGAATTTATATAACATTTTGTTGTTGTTGTTGTTGTTGTTGTGGTCTTCAGTTCTGAGACTGGTTTGATGCAGCTCTCCACGCTACTCCATCCTGCGCAAGCTTCTTCATCTCCCAGAACCTACTGCAGCCTACATCCCTCTGAATCTGCTTAGTGTATTCATCCCTTGGTCTCCCTCTACGATTTTTACCCTCCACGCTGCCCTCCAATACTAAATTGGTGATCCCTTGATGCCTCAGAACATGTCCTACCAACCGATCCCTTCTTCTAGTCAAGTTGTGCCACAAACTCCTCTTGTCTCCAATCCTTTTCAGTATTTCCTCGTTAGTTATGTGATCTACCCATCTAATCTTCAGCATTCTTCTGTAGCACCACATTTCGAAAGCTTCTATTCTCTTCTTGTCCAAACTAGTTATCGTCCATGTTTCACTTCCATGCATGGCTACACTCCATACATATACTTTCAGAAACGACTTCCTGACATTTAAATCTATACTCGATGTTAACAAATTTCTCTTCTTCAGAAACGTTTTCCTAGCCATTGCCAGTCTACATTTTATATCCTCTCTACTTCGACCATCATCAGTTATTTTGCTCCGCAAATAGCAAAACTCCTTTACTACTTTAAGTGTCTCATTTTCTAATCTAATTCCCTCAGCATCACCCGACTTAATTCGACTACATTCCATTACCCTCCTTTTGCTTTTGTTGATGTTCATCTTATATCCTCCCTTCAAGACACTGTCCATTCCGTTCAACTGCTCTTCCAAGTCCTTTGCTGTCTCTGACAGAATTACAATGTCATCGGCGAACCTCAAAGTTTTTATTTCTTCTCCTTGGGTTTTAATGCCTACTCCGAATTTTTCTTTTCTTTCCTCTACTGCTTGCTCAATATACAGATTGAACAACATCGGGGAGAGGCTACAACCCTGTCACACTCCCTTCCCAACCACTGCTTCCCTTTCATGTCCCTTGACTCTTATAACTGCCATCTGGTTTCTGTACAAATTGTAAATAGCCTTTCGCTCCCTGTATTTTGCCCCTGCCACCTTCAGAATTTGAAAGAGAGTATTTCAGTCAACATTGTCAAAAGCTTTCTCTAAGTCTACAAATGCTAGAAACGTAGGATTGCCCTTTCTTAATCTAGCTTCTAAAATAAGTCGTAGGGTCAGTATTTCCTCACTTGTTCCCATATTTCTATATTTCCCATATTATAATATTTTATGAGTGCTCAATATAGAAAGTGTAGTCGGAGTAGGATTTGCTACGAATAGAAAGGCAGGGCACAGAGTGAGTTGCTGTCAATAGTTCAGTTGTTCCGGCGTAACGAGACGCGCTGGCACGACGGTGAAGAACGGAGGAGCAGAGAAGGCTGTGAGACGACGTCAGCCAATAGTGCGCCGACTGGGACGCCATCAACACAGGGGCGGCCTCTATGCGAAGAGAATAAAAGCGCCGCGCCGCCTAGCCACTGCTCCCCCCCCCCCCCTTCCATCCTCTTTCTTCCTCACCTCCCCTCTCTTTGCCCCCTTCTCTCCCCCGCATCCTTTTCCATTTCCCTCCTCTGCCTCCTCTCATTCCCTCTCGCATCTGCCCTTCTCTCCCTTTATTAGTCCTCTCCCTCCTTGGTTCCCCCCCTTTTCGTTTTTTCCTCTCCTCCCTCCTTGTTTTCCCCCCTCCTGCAGGTCCCCCCCCCCCCCATCTGCCTTTGGCTCGGGAGTATCGTCTTTGTGCTGCCACTTTTGTGCAGGGTTCTACAGTGAGTGTTCTACAGTGCGTGTTTTACAGTGAGTGTTCTGTGTTGTGTTTTTTGGGTCTTGTTGCGAATGGCCATCATACTGTCGCTGGGTGTGCCTCTTATCTCTTGCAAACAGAAACCAGACTGTCGCCATGTTTTTTAATTGTGTGTCTACTATGTTACTTGTCTGATTCCTGTGTCTTTTATCTACATTGCCAACCCCTTTTGCTTTCTGTTTTAACTTTCCGCAATTTTACGCCATTTTACACTTTAAATCACCATTTTATCGCCTGTTTTTCCTTGTTTCTTTCTTCTTCCTTTATTTAAAAAAAGTCTGTAGGCTGTAGAGCAGCGTAGTAAGCTGCTGCCAGCCCGCCCCCTTCGGGGGGAATTGAAACTCAATAAAGAAAAAAAAAACATAGCCACTGCCTGAGTGGAAGACGAGCCGTCATACTAACGCTACGGCACTGTCTTATGAACTGCATTTTTTTATTGCAATGAAATTGTATATACCGAAGGACATTGATTATTTGCATGTCGCCATTTGCTTGTGACACACCTCTGTGAATACGCAAAGTTAAGTATTGTCAATTTAACTTACTGTAATAAACTTCATTAAACGATTTGCTAGAATTGTTGTCTAGCGATGCGAGAAAACCCTATATTAGGCGTGTGGGCAGAACACAATATCACTGATAGATTTGTCTTGTCATAACTGATAACAAACCAGGGTTTGTCTTATCAGAATTGATAACAAACCAACGGTACGTGTTCATCCTGATGTTACAATCTGAAGACCCAGAAAGTATACAATGATATCGAAGAGGTAATTCAATATGTATCTAATAATACTGGGAACTGGAAAGAGGTAGTAGGGGAACGAACAGAAGACAGAGTTATGATAGATATTGGGTTTGATAGTAGGAATGACAGAGGAGAGAGTCTATTTGAGTTAAACAGTCAGTTTCATTTAGCAATAGCGAATACACTGTTCTAAAATCACAAGAGGTATACTTGGAAAAGACGAAGACACTACTGGGAGATTCGAGCTGGATTACATCGTGGTCGGACATAGATTCCGAAATCGGAAATTAGATTTGAAAAGTGTAACCAGGAGTAGATGTAGATGCAGATCAAAATTCAGGGTCGACTGAATTTTAAGACAATAATCAGGAAGCACATACGTGGAAAGCAGTCAGATACTTTAATACTGAGGCATGATGATGTGCATTTGAAGTTCTTTACAAATGTGCAAATTTGTGTGAATTAATAACGGACGAAACTGCTGAGGTCATCGATCCCTAGACATACACACTACTTAAACTAACTTATCCTAAGGGCAACACACACACACCTATGCCCGAGGGAAGACTCGAACCTCCGGAGTTAATGGCCGCGCAATCCGTGACATGACGCCTCTAACCGCGCGGCCACTCCGCGCGCCGAAGTTTTTCAAGACAGTAGATAATGCGCTAGTGAACATTAAAGTAGAGAGTTTATTTGAACGGAAATAGACGTGTCTAAAAAAGGACAAACACGGAAGATGGACTGAGGATTAAAGGTAAAAGGAAGTTAACGAAGAAGAAATATTTCATTTGATCGAAGACAGAAGGAAATACAAAAATGCTCAGGAAAAGACAGGATTACAGTAATGTGATTCGCTTAGGAATTAAATAAACAAAAAATGCCAGGCGGTTAAGGCAAACCGGATGCACCGAAAAATGTAAAGAAACAGAAAGACAAATTATCGTCGGAAGGACACATTCAGCTGACAGGAAAGTCAAAACATTCTTGGTAAAATTAGAAGTAAAGCAGCGAACAGTAAGAGTGCAAGAGAAATTTCTCTGTTAATCACAAGGGTGAGACTGAGTAGGTGGAAATGGTTCACTGAAGGCGTCTACGAGGGGAGGAACTGTCTGACGAAGTGACAGAAAAAAAAAAAATTGGGAGTCGACGTGGAATACATAGGTCATCCAGTATTAGAGATAGGCTTATCATAGCTCTGGATGACTTGCGGTTAAATAAGGTGTACAGCTTTGAGAATATTCCTTCGGAATTTCTGTTGCAACCAAACAATTATTCCACGTGATCTGCAGAATATGTGAGACTGGGAGCATGCAGTGACACTTTCTCTAACACTGCAAGTGCGGGTAAGTGCGAAATCTATCGCACAATCAAAGTAACAACTAACACGTTAAAGTTGCTGAGAAGATTAATACGCTGAAGAACGGAAAAAATATCACTATCTGTTAGATCCACATCTGCATCTACGTGATTACTCTGCTATTCACAATAAAGTGCCTGGCAGACGGTTCAATGAACCACCAGTTCGCCTTTTGGAAAGGTAAAGTTGCGAGAGAGGCAGTTCTGAAGTTATGTCAGGCAACAGAAGTAAGATTGAAGGAAAATCAAGACACCTTGATTGGATTTGTCTGCCTAGAAAAAGCGTTTGACAATGTAAAATGGTGCAAGATGTTCGAAATTCTATGAAAAATAGGGAAAGTCTGATAGCACGCAGTACGCATAAGAACCAAGACGGAAGAATAAAAATAGAAGACCAAAAACCATGTGTTCACATCAAAAAGCGTGTAAGAAAAATGTGCAGTATTTCATCCTCACTGCTCAATCTCTACATCAAAGAAGCAATGATGGAATAAAAGATTGGTTCGGTAGTGGGATTAAAATGCGAGGCGAAGTAATATTATAGATACGGCAGATACAGGAAGGGAATCACCTCCTCGATCTTCAGTTTACAGACCTATGAAGCAGGAAATTGCAAGACCACAATCTGGGGACCTACTTTTCCTTGAGCTTCTACCCTCCGTCCACACCACCCTGTTGAGCCCCCACAGCGCAATTTATACCTTAATACGGCTCTATTGCACTTAGATGTGGTAAACACTTTTAATATTTGTTCTAAAGCTTCTACATTTAACAATAAACATTAATTTTATCGTAAATACTACCTTTAACCCTTTAGTGCTTAAAATTTATTTAGGATATATTTGAGAAATAAAAGTTCAAAACCTGTCTTCCTTTGCGATAAATCATACAGTTTTACTACCAAAAATATTTTAAGTTGACCGATTTTCAAAATGAAGTGGGAGACACTTGTCCCATGAACCAAACTATATCCAAGTTTAGGTGTGAGCCTAGTTTCTTCAGAGTTAAATATTTCATTTTTGAATGATTTTATCAGAATGGCAATGATGGAAAGAAGTGCAAAAAATCAGTACCAAAACACAATTATTTTCCTGATGATGAAAAACATGATATATTGCAAGCAAGGTTTCAACATAACATTTGAAGATGTCTTTGACATACCACACACTAACGTTTTCTACATTCTGTGAAGTTTTCTAGGGCATATATGACCCACCACATACAAATTACGTACAAACCAGCAGAATTGCTGAGGTGTGTAGTAACATTTCCAAAGAATGTCTGTAATGCATAAGGACACACAATTAGTTACTTAGACATTCTTGGAATCGAGAAAATGGTGATCTGAACTTATTTTCGTCCAATAGATACACTATAAACACCCGGCGCCTCATCTGATCGTTCACAGCCTTCTATATATCAAAACGCTGTTCCACAGAATTTTTTTCTAATCTCCCTACATGGTAGCACTAGATACATACGAGATATAGACGTTCCAAAACTCGAAACTTTATGTTTCTATACCATCAACCACGAAAGAGTTAATAATCTTCGACTGTTTTATAAATTATAGAGCACAGAAATCAGTCGTCCTTTTTTTGTAGGTTTTACTAGGCAAATCCAGATTTCGGCTAGTGCCTAGCCATTATCAATGCACTATTTACTTATCTTGTTGCATGTTAGTTCCCTGTTGTTCGGGCATCAGTCACAATTCTTTAAATACTACTCTAGGGAACTATCATGCATCAAAATTAGAAAATAGTGCATTGATAATGGATAGGCACTAGCCGAAATCTGGATTTTCGTAATAAAACCTACAAAAGAAAAAAGGACGACTGATTGGTGCGCTCTATAGTTCATAAATCACTTAACAGACACTGAGTGCACACACTTTCCTAATGGAAGGTAACCTGAATCTTCGACTGTTCCCTTCCCTGCAACGCGGAAACTATTAATCCTAGAGAAAATATGAACAAGACTTTTTTACAGGAAATTGACGGCAGGTTAAATTTATACTCAGAAATATTTACGCTAGATGCCGTAGTTTTCGAGTAATAATATCAACAGCCTCACTCTACACCAATGGTCATGAAAAACGATATCCTTACACGAATGTTGTTATAGCCGAGTGCTTTGATTTCACCACTGTCTGTATGTCTTCACTGCATTGTTTGTCACAATTCTGTTTCGATATTTACATGTCCCACATCTAATATTACGCTAGAGAGCCACTGTATCTTCTTACATCAGAATGACCAGTAGCTTCACCACAGTGCATAGAGTTACGATTTAAACGTTTTGTTGATAAAAGAAGTGTTACCCGGAATATACTACAGTGCTGGAGAATCCTTACCTTAACTTTCTGGGCCCTCCTGGCCATTCCCACGACGGTGAGCCCATGCTTCAGCAGCGCCTGCACTATGGCAGCACCGATGCCTGCGCTGGCGCCAGTAACCAGTGCGACGCGTCCCTTGTATTTCTCGATGCCCATCGCTGTGTGAAATGTCTTACCGGCTCAGCTGTGCGGCTAGCTACACGAGTCTGCGGAAACTGCAAACAGTCCCGCAGTTACCGCCGTTTTATCTGCGCAACGCTAAGCGCATTGCGTCATCTGTTAAGGCCACTGGCTCTGTGTGGCCAGCAGAACACTCACGCACTGCCTCGGCGCATTAGCAGATTTTGCGACGTCATAATTCCTGCGTCATGCAAACTTGTCTTTCTATGGCGTCTAACAATAGGTTTCGTCTAATTGACAAATTGCCGGGTCACCTGAGTCGTAAAGAGACGTATAAACTTTTTGATAAGTAACAAAGTATATTAGTAGTGGGTAGAGCTTTTGATCAACTTCATTTTCAAGTAGTTGTTAATAACATTATAGTTTTGCTGATTCTGAGTTCCTCCGTTTGTAGCAAAGCAAGCTGGGACACATTTCTATTTTGTTTTGTTACTCGCCTCCTTAAATGACATTTTTTTTCCTTCTTACTTGTCATTAGTTGTTACTGAGAGATGTGCCATAAGATAAAGCTGTCATTCTGTAGATCCGAGTACAAGGCCAGTCCCAACTTTGCTAAAATACCTTAGTCAGAAAATTTTCCTAATTAATTTGAACCATTTCAAGTATCTAGTTTCGTTAAAGCTCTATTCCATTAACTGATAGTAATTATTTTATATTCCAGTCAGATTGATGACATGTAAATAGATTAACTACTACATTACTAGTGAAGTTAGGCAAATAACCAACAGAAATCCTTAAAGTACTCATGTAGCTAATTTCCAAAACATGGTAGGAACATCAAGACATAATTAGTTTCCATGTAATTAACAGCACTATATATGGTACTGTTTCGTCATCAAGAAGGATTATTTCAGTCGAACCTCTCGTTGTAAAATAAAGTTCAGACCAAAACCAATTTTCCTGCACTCTTTAGTTAATTTGAGATGTAAAATTCTCACTGAAAATTTCTGAAAGTATTTGTATGGAGTGTAGCCATGTACGGAAGTGAAACATGGACGATATATAGTTTGGACAAGAAGAGAATAGAATCTTTCGAAATGTGGTGCTACAGAAGAATGCTGAAGAGTAGATGGGTAGATCACATAAATAATGTGGAAGTATTGAATAGAATTGGGGAGAAGAGGAGTTTGTGGCACAACTTGACTAGAAGAAGGGTTCGGTTGGTAGGACACGTTCTGAGGCATCAAGGGATCACCAAGACTTAATTAGTTTCCATATAATTAACAGTAATTTACAGAAGTATGATGAAGATTAAATGGGTCAACTGGGTAACTAATGAAGATATACACTACTGGCCATTAAAATTGCTACACCACGAAGATGACGTGCTGCAGACGCGAAATTTAACCGACAGGAAGAAGATGCTGTGATATGCAAATGATTAGCTTTTAGAGGATTCACACAAGGTTGGCGCCGGTGGTGACACCTACAACATGCTGACATGAGGAAAGTTTCCAACCGATTTCTCATACACAAACAGCAGTTAACCGGCGTCGCCTGGTGAAACGTTGGTGTGATGCCTCGTGTAAGGAGGAGAAATGCGTACCATCACTTTTCCGACTTTGATAAAGGTCGGATTGTAGCCAATCGCGATTGCGGTTTATCGTATCGCGACATTGCTGCTAGCGTTGGTCGAGATCCAACGACTGTTAGCAGAATATGGAATCGGTGGGTTCAGGAGGGTAATACGGAACGCCGTGCTGGATCCCTACGGCCTCGTATCACTAGCAGTCGAGATGACAGGCATCTTATCCGCATGGCTGTAACGGATCGTGCAGCCACGTCTCGATCCCTGAGGCAACAGATGGGGACGTTTGCAAGACAACAACCATCTGCACGAACAGTTCGACGACGCTTGCAGCAACATGGACTATCAGCTCGGAGACTATGGCTGCGATTACCCTTGACGCTGCATCACAGACAGGAGCCCCTGCGATGGTGTACTCAACGGCGAACCTGGGTGCACGAATCGCAAAACGTCATTTTTTCGGATTAATCCAGGTTCTGTGTTCAGCATCATGATGGTCGCATCCGTGTTTGGCGAAATCGCGGTGAACGCACATTAGAAGCGCGTATTCGTCATCCCCATACTGGCGTATCACCCGGCGTGATGGTATGGGGTACCATTGGTTACACGTCTTGGTCACCTCTTGTTGGCATTGACGGCAGTTTGAACAGTGGGCGTTACATTTCAGATGTGTTACGACCCGTGGCTCTACCCTTCATTCGATCCCTGCGAAACCCTACATTTCAGCGGGATAATGCACGACCACATGTTGCAGGTCGTGTACTGGCCTTTCTGGATACAGAAAATGTTCGACTTCAGATCTCTCGCCAATAGAAAACGTCTGGTCAATGTTGGCCGGCAAGTGGCTCGTCACAATATGCCAGTCACTACTCTTGATGAACTGTGGTATCGTGTTGAGGCTGCATGGGCAGCTGTATCTGTACACGCCATCCAAGCTCTGTTTGACTCAATGCCCAGGCGTATCAAGGCCGTTATTAGGGCCAGAGGTGGTTGTTCTGGGTAGTGATTTCTCAGGATCTATGCACCCAAATTGTGTGAAAATGTAATCATATGTCAGTTCTAGTATAATATATTTTTCCAATGAATACCCGTTTATCATCTGCATTTCTTCTTGGTGTAGCAATTTTAATGTCCAGTAGTGTACTATAGTGATTTGAGAAAGACATCGGATTTAGACGATTCGGAAGTGAAAATTAGTGTGTTTGTGGGGAGAAGGGTGGAGGGTGTTTAAACTGTAGAGAGAGACCAAACTTGACATCAGTAAGCACATACCAGTGGATGTAGGTAGCAGTAGTTTCGCAGATGTGAAGAAACTTACATGATATAGACTAACAGGGAGAGCTACATGAAACCAGTCTTTGGATTGAAGATCAAACACTCCACGTACTTAACAATGTGAAACTTTAGAAGTCATTTTTGCAAAGCTGTATAAGTACTGGGCCTGAAGCTCTCAGAAAGTTAGTCTGTTCCGAGATTTCGAGCGTCAAATTTTGTCTGTCAAAACAACCATAATGTAATGGTTCAATTATGTTGTGAATAAGAAGACGGACAGTGAAGTAGGACAATCAACAATGATAGCTGGTTAACTTTAATGTTGTATAAAAGTGCTACACGTATTGTTCATCTGAGTGAGACTGTTGTTGGTTGGTTAAGTTATACTGCACAAGAAGTATTGATTAAATTACGTAAATAATAATCGGTCTGGCCACAACTAATTCAGTGAGGAGGTACGGCGTTTATGGAAGAATATTTCAGCGCACTGAAAGGAACAGAACACACATTCCGTATCTGCAGACCACCTTATTGAAAACAAGCGCCGTCCTAGTGGCATAAAAAGAGACCTCCAGATCCTATAACACAGTGATCATCTGTACCAATTTTTATAGCAATATAAGAAAATTACGACATCCAAAAAACTATCACAAATTGCATAGAAGTTATCAATCACCAAACGGTGCCGGTGCTATGTAACTGAACAGTAATCAACACTCAAAATTAACTGTCGGACAGCACAAAATAAAACCCACACACACGCACGCACGCATGCAGGACGAAAACAAACTGAACAGATTCAAAGTTCGACGACGTTAAACCAAAACAAAACTGTAAACAAACAACAGTGAGAAGTGCATCAGAAACGTAAATTCGTACAGTGAACCGTGTGTCCAAGCCACACCGACATACCAAGAGACTGTACTCACAAACGAGCGGAAAAAAAAGTGAGTAAACAATGTCAAAATACGAAACATAATCCATGAATAACAAAATAAGCCAAACAGTTCTCCAAACCGTAAGCTTCACAAAATTTTTAGCGATGTCCACGAATCAGTCTAAAAACACAAACCACAACACCACGTTTAGCACACAAAAAGAAACCTATCATAGCTCAGGACTAGCCAAATACTACAATGGTAAGGCCAAAAACGGGCATATGACACGATTTACGAACCTAAACATACATTTTAATAATTGGGTTATAAACAAATTTTCAATGTAGACGATATGCTAATATACAGTACATCACGTTTGCAGATGACATGGTGTACTAATTTAGACCTGTGGCTGATTTCAGTTGGCAGCTATGGGACACACATACAATGTAAAATAAAAGGTAAAGTGTATATGTAATTGAAATAACAACAAATTCAGATGCAACATATTTCGTAACCTAAAAACAACCTGCATACATGTACTTCAGAAAAGTAAAAGACAAAAACCCACCAAGGACACCACAACTCCAGTAAAACATGTTTGAGTGTTAAAGCATAACATTATAAGTACTTGCAAAAAGGCAGACAAATCATAGATTCATTACTAAGTCTATTTAAAGTGGTACGTTATGCGCAAATCTGAGTGATAGACTCGAATGAGATATTGTTTCAAGACCTTTGGCATTGGTCTTGCGTAGATATAAAGGGCTATAAAATTAATGTCACAGCAGTAGTTCTGTGTGTCGCTATCTGGTACAAAGTTATTGTTTATTAAGGCAACAAATGTCACGTAATTCCTCCATTTCCGTAGCCCGAAGAGACTGTATGCCGATAAACTGTGCACGCAAGGGATAAGACCATGACGCCGCACTGCACTTCGGCACACGCTACAATCATATCTCCAGCCGATTAGCGGCTAAAAAAGCGCAGTCATCTTGGCTTGCAAGAAAAGGTAGTCGTCTCAGTAACTGGCCTCGCACATGGCGCCACTCATCGCAACACATTTGGTTTTGACGTTCCTTACGTGGTAGGCAGTACTAATTACACGTAAAAATAGGCATACCCGCCAACTCATCCGATTTAGGCGAGACACTGCCGATTGCATTATTTCTCCCGATTTTTAGCCACTTATCGTCAAACCCAAGACATTTTTCCAGAAAACCCGACATTTCAGTTAATTTTGGAAATGGCGGAACGTCGTTGGCTCATTCGCTTGTTTTTAATCGATATGCGTATCGAAGTTTATGCACATCATTAAGTCGCCCGCGATCTACATATCGATTATTCTTTATCCTGTTCTCGTGCATCTTGCAGGTATTTCACAATTCATATTACACCTTCTAGATGATGTAGTGGGGACTCAGCAGATCAAGTTTTGCATAGGAAGCCATATCGGCAAACGCCATCCAACTAAGCTACAGAGCGTCAAAGTTATAGGCGCCGGCACCTGTAAATGTATGCGTATACAGGGTAATTCCGTGATGATGTTACAAATTTTCAAGAATGATAGAGAAGGATAAATGTATCAATTTCAGGTAAGGGTACCTGGTTCGGAAACTGGCCAGTCAAAAGTTACAAGCGAAAAACATTCTGATTTACTTGATAAGGGAATACATATACCGGTACTGTTGTTGCTAAGAAAGTAGTGTATGCAACTTTCAGAGGTGGTGGTATCGACCAAGACAAGAAATAATGTGCAGTAAAAATGATCTGTAAAAAGCATACCTAAGGAGCTGTGAGCAGTTTTTCTTCTTCAATAGCGTAAAACACATCTCCTCTATTGAACAAGAGCTCATACTGCACCTCTTCAGGTATGCATTTTAGAGCCCATGTTTGCTAGACGCTTTTTCTTGTCTTGGCCCATATTACAATCTATGAAGTTGCGTGCTCTACATTCGTAGCAATAAGAGCACCGCTGCATATGTTCCACTGCCAGAGGTATCAGTTTTCCCTTATAATATTCGACGCGTTCGTTTCCTGAAGTTGATACCTCAAGTTGATTCGTTTACCCTTTTCCATCGTCCTAGAAAGTTTGTAACGTCGTCACGGAATCACCCCGCATATACATACATTTACAGGCACCAGCGCCTGTAACTTTGACGCTTTGTTGCGCCGTTGCATGACGTTCCCGGACGTGGGTTCCTATGTAAAACTTGATCTACTAAGTCCCTTCTACGTCCTCTAGAAGTGTGTAACATGGGTTGCGAAACGTCGCGTATGCTCCAAATATGGGCAACAGATCCGGCCAGCAATTGGTTTCAATCCAGCCTGCGGTAAAAAAATTCGTGGGACAGATAGCGCGGACGTGTGAGAAACACTGAAACTCTTCTAATTTAAGGTAATTTATAATCAGTTAGCTGCGACCAGTTGTTTCTCTACGCTTTTATTTTTCCATGGTGACATTCCAGGATGTCTGACATCTCATATTCAGATGTTTACATTTTTTTAAGTGTCGTGGACATTGTTTCTTCACTAACGGCCTTGCAGAATTTTGCAACGGACGTTTTTAAGACAGCTGTTGTAAAACGTCGCAAGTAAAGAAACACTGCTCACGACGCGTAATTAAGTGAAAACATCTCAAGAAGGTGTACACAAAACTTTGAATCCTTTGTGTTTTGAGGCATATTTTACTGGCGTGTCATGTCAGGAAAGGGGTGTCATTCATATTGGTGCGTTGCACCAAAAACATAAACGTAATGAGCGCTATAGTTTTTACTTTATACGCAAGGAGCGCTAGAGTCGTGTAACGTGGCGAGGCGGCCTGCGAGCTTAATTATGCGAATCAAGCCCACGATTTAAGCAACGGAAGTCCTTGCCTGATGTATTAGTACCGCCCAGCGGTGTGTTTTGTTTGGACTTGTGTCTTATGTAATTTACGTAGTGTGCAATTTGTTTAACTGGTAGCAGATGAAGGAATTGCAACGCAAAGAAAATCAGAAATTCCTTCATTTACTAATCCGTTTTTATGCGTTTCGGCGTTAGCCATCACTAGGATCCTGTTTCAGATAAAAAGCAGAGCATTACATAGTTACATGGTTGACTTGTAACGAACATGAGCAACTTCGTTACAAATCAACAACCTAGTTACGTAATCCTCTGGTTTTTATCTAAACCACGATCATTAGATGGCTAACGCTGAAACGCGTATAAAGGGATTAATAAATGGAGCGATACAGGTTTCTGGTTTTCTCTGCATTGCAATTTCTTCATCTGCGACCAGTTCAGCAGATTGCAGACTCCGCAAATTACTCATCATTGTCTCCTCCCTGTTGAGTGCCTTTATGGCACAACATTGTTGATTTATCTTATCATTGTGCTTAGGTGAAGTCGCATACTAATCAACATTTTTACGGTCCGCTTCGGCAGCTTTGCAGTCAGCACAGCGGGCTGCTAACCGAAGCTAACGGCCGCGTCGGTTTTCTCCTCTCGGGGACTGGATGTTCTTTTGTCCTCATGTTCATATCGTCATAATTGACGTTCCACTATTGAAAAGGCTATATGGACGCGTCCCGACAGCCAATAAATTTAAAAAAATTATAAGCGGGAAAAATGCTTATAGCGGATGGTTATGTGTATTATTTCGTTACCTATATCACCGAAAGGCTTTATTTTAGTACAAGCAGTTATTTCACCTTTATAAGCGGTTCTTTTATGTTTATCTTATCCATCATATTCGTAGTATTTTGATTTTTTTTTCTCATCATGACAAAAAATATAACTCTGTTGTACCATATAGTGGACACTGTTTTATGGGGATCACAATTTTTTATTTAAAAGTGAAAAGCACCCCAACCTAGAGCCTATTGCCTGCACTACGCTACAGATAAGGGGTAGGCAATCAACATTATTGGGTAGTTCTAGTGATTTCACATGCGGTTATCTGTCGTTATATAGCTTTGTGACGTCATAGCGGAAGATATCGGTTGTCAAGAGATTATACAGAAAATGATCTGCGTTTTCGACTATTCGCTCCTTCTGAATTTTAAAACTGAATCTCCTGTTTTCTTTTGCCTTGTTTTCGTTTTTGAAGGTTGGCAGGTACGGATAAACCTTGATGCCGCTCCGCACTTCTGCTTAGTCACGCACCACAAGCCAGTCTGTGGCTGAGAAGCGGTTGTCACCTTCGACCATAGATACTAATAGACTGGGCAAGCAGTGCAGCGGCTATACGTCTGTCGTGGCTGCAACATAGAATCACGTGACTGTTGGCAGAACGTCGGCGGGAGTTCAAGGCAGCATTCTGATTCCTGATTTCACTTCCAGTATTTCTCAGTGGATTTCCTCCTAACTTCACCACATTAAATGTAGCTTATGTAAACACAGCTAGAAGTGATAAATTATTGCGTAACCACTGTGCAAATTCAGTTTTACAGCCATTACTTCACAATGAACTTTGTGAACTGCTGAAACACTTTCGATGTTCGGCAATATATTCGCCGCGAATATTTCAGTGTTACCAATTATGAGACGCATTCTCTACTCACAATACGCGTTATGCACTGCATAAAATGTAAATATTGCGTGTGTCTTTTTTAGTGCCTTGGTTGTAGAAAGTGTTATAGACTTCATAAATCGGCATAAACAACAAAACCTGTAACGTAAACACAAGTGTTCACATCGAATGTAACGAACTGAGTAGGAGCTGTCATTCACAGATTCTTTTAGTTTGATTTTAAATGCTGGTTGGCTATCTGTCAGGCTTTTAATGCTTTTTGGTAAATGTCCAAAGATTTTTGTAGCAGCATATTATTTATCCCATACATTACAGCTTATTCTCTGGAAACTAACATAGGCCATACAACTAACTTTTTGCAATTGGTATTCAGTATTTGTTTTTGATATTTGTATGTTTTGTAACTGGGAAGTATAAAATAAAACTAAACCCTGATGAGAAATCAAACCCCTAACTTGTTTTTGCAAATTGTTCATTAAAATAATACCAGCATAATTCACCCCTTTTTGTACCAAAGTCAGATTTAATCCAGGATAGTAAAAATCATCCTTTCTTCTTATGCAGTAGCAATGCACATTGCCATTGCTTTTGGAGTGGGAAGGGTTATTGGTAATAAATCTCTCTCTCTCTCTCTCTCTCTCTCTCTCTCTCTCTCACACACACACACACACACACACACACACACACACACACAATATATATATATATATATATATATATATTCAAAGTGCTTCGAACAGATGCGTGTGTGCGCAGTAGGCTTGAAATCTTTTCGTTTCACTGCCTGTATCCACATCTGCCTGCGCCCTTCATCCTTTGGAAACCTATACGAAAGAGAAAAAGCAGCTTTGTAGCTTACCATTTCAAGAAATATATACGATTGCAATGTGCGCCTGGAAACACACACAGCACTTCAAACCGCCAATTTACGTAACTGTGGCGTTCTGGATAAGGATAAGACACACACAATAGTTTATCAGTATTCAAAAAATACCGCTAAATTATACTAATAACACTTACACGTGAAATTTAATGTTACTTCCCTTCACAAAACGCTCGGTACAACCATAAGCACAACAGGATACCACCATTGTTTTGCCAATAGTCACGTGGTATAGCAGTAGAGATGTTGGTGCCACGAAATATACGTCATGACCAGTCTACCAATATCTATGGTCGAAGGTTGTCACGCAACCTTGCAACTTTCGTAGCTGCTGGTCTCGCATACGGCACAACGACCTCCACTCTTCAAACGTTCATCTACTAAAGCGTAATCCACTTTGCGCTCCTTCTTAGAATCTTTCACCCGATACAGGATATTTAACTTCTTCCACTACCGTGCTGCTTCTTATTGAAGGTGTACGTCAATTATAGATCCACTGCTTCATCTCACCACTCACTTTTAAGGAATTAGATATTGTACTCTGGAGCACAGAAATAAGTTTAATTAGCAACAACGGCAGTATGGCGCAGGGTAGGTCGGGGCTTTCTGCATCATGGGGCTATGTGGATAGAAATAAGAACATCTAACTGCTCAGCCCGTGTGCGCAACTCGGATGCCGTTATGTTTCAGGCCCGTTGTTGGCAAAGTCGTGCACAAGCGCAAGAACCTTTTTCCAAATACATTTAATCAAGACAGCAATCATCCAGAAGGAGATTGAGGAAGTAAGACAGTACTGCTCATAATAATCCGCCATGCAATATTAAGTCTGTTTAAAGTAGGGTCTGGCCGAGCGGTTCTAGGCGATTCAGTCCGGAACCGCGCGACTGCTACGGTCGCAGGTTCGAATCCTGCCTCGGGCATGGTTGTGTGTGATGTCCTTAGGTTAGTTAGGTTTAAGTAGTTCTAAGCTCTAGGGGACTGATGACCTCAGATGTTAAGTCCCATATTGCTCAGAGCCATTTGAGCCAAATTAGGGTGTATCGTTGAAATACGGGAACGTCAGTTACAAATCTTTCCACTACCAGCTGTATAGCATCATAGCATCCACCAGGTCCGTCAACGAAACAACTAGCGACATCTGTTATAAATCTGAGCTACTGCTTACATTTAAAAAATTATAAGGGAATGGGTTTATGTGAATCAGCCTTCGACAGGCTTTCTGATTTTGCATATGATATGTATAACTTCTTCTTCATTAAAGTATTTATGAAGCCTATTTATAAACAATAATCAGTCAACTTCCATTACAAAATTTGGTTTTGGTAAAATTTTGCGACGTCGGCTGGAAACGGAGAAGATTATGCAGGAAATACCGTGCAGACATTTAGGTGCACCGGAATTTTCCGCTTCAGTCCCAACAAAACATCATCACACAAAACTTCCTGGCAGATTAAAACTGTGTGGCCGACCAAGACTCGTACTCGGGACCTTTGCCTTTCGCGGGCAAGTGCTCTACCATCTGAGCTACCGAAGCACGACTCACGCCCGGTCCTCACAGCTTTACTTCTGCCAGTATCTCGTCTCCTACCTTCCAAACTTTACAGAGGCTCTCCTGCGAACCTTGCAGAACTAGCACTCCTGAAAGATAGGATACTGCGGAGACATGGCTTAGCCACAGCCTGGGCTGAGTGAAAATCTCATTCTGGGATAATCACACAAATTTCTTCCTTCTTCCCCATTCCAGAATGATGAATCCCGCTCTGTTAGCACAGAAGCAGAAGTAAATGCACATCGTGCAACTTATAATCTTCCAAGAAATTCTGAAAGGCAGAGCTCAGCATCATCATCATCTTCTTCTTCTGGTTTGCCAACTCCATCAAAAATCACCGGTAGAGAGAGAAAACTTCAGCTTGCCATTTGACTTCACCAGTTCGTCTCAGTCTTAGGAGAAGGAAGAGAAAATTGCATTTTGAAAATTACCAAAGAAAAATGTCAAGGGTTGCAGAAATCCGCTGCATGTGCAAGACAAATCTTCATCTTCATTATCACCTGAAGCTGAGTTGGAGGAATAAAACATACCTCGTGGTTCAGATATTACGGCCCTAGATCTGCCAAGAAAGGGTAATAGACCACGTGTGATAACTACAAGTTATGGTTTCACGATATTCATGTGGAGGTTGACGGTCGTAAATAATTCCACTGTGGGAAATGGATGTAACAACTACCAGAACAGTTAAAAATGTAATCTTCCGTTTTTGTTCAACTGTATGACAGTTTACAAAGCTTCACTTAACCCCCTATTCAAATAGCACCACAAATTTTTTATTTTTCTGTGGTTTCAACATTTTAAATTTTGCTGTCTGCAATGAAGGAGAACAAATCTCGAATCAATCTGCCTTTATCGTATAAACTATAATCTCTTCACCATTACAGTTTAACGCATGTAATAATATATTTACTACCCCTTTTGGAAAGGTTAATACTTTAGTAAGTAAGTGACATGTAAGGAACAGAAAAAAATACAGTGTACTCTATTCAAAATAAGCATGAAACTAATAAAAAAATATTCAAAATTACAGTTTTCCATCGTTAACAACCTACATTTGAAGTCTCTTACAACATAAAACATTGTTTCAGTTTCAATCACATGAAACGTTGACTGTTCATAGATGAAGATTAACTTTCAATGACGTTTGGGTTAGCTACAAGGTTGTGTTTAATCTTGTACAGTTGGTGGCGAGTTATCTCTGAAACAAGTTTGGAGATGCAGTGCTTCCATCTTGGCAAACAGACAAGTCTGCTATTGTTTTTCTGCAGACGTGGAGTAATCAGAGAAGAGCTTTAGCCATTGCATTTGGTTGCAGATTTCCTGTAGATTTTAACATATATTCAGAACACAAACGTAAATAAGCTGGAAACGCATAATACATCATAATGCAGTTAAGTTACCCTTCGCAAATATGAAAAAACAGAAAATCTGAAAACACCTGGACGATACTAAACTACCAACGACGGAATTTTATTAGCAGTCTTTTTCGAAGTTTTATTTCAATTTTATCCAAATTTTGCAGCTCCAAACGTGACTGTACTCAATACACTCGAGGTATGAAACAAAAAACGCCTTCAGTTCCAATTTTTCGTGTTTTATTCAGTACACGATGCATTTCGGACCCTGTGTATCCAACTTCAGGTGTAATTCGTCTTAATACATTCTTTATTTGTTCTCTTGAATGAGAAGAAATGCATATTCCTGTCACGAAAAGGTTCGATGTTAGGTTACGAATTTCGTGAGTCAGACGCGGAAATATGTGCGAAATAGTGGAAAAGATGAACAGTGTAAACTTACCAAATAAAACAAGAAAAGCATTTTTCTTGGATTATTTTGTAAGTTAACACTATTAATATTTTCGACTATTTCGCACATATTCTCTGCATCTGACTTACGAAATTCGTAACCTAACATCAAACCCTTTCGTGACAGGATATGCATTTCTTCTCATTCAAGAGAACAAATAAAGCATCTACTAAGACGAATTACACCTTAATATGGACCCACAGGGTCCTAAATGCATAATGTACTGAATAAAAGACGGAAATTTGTGACTGAAGGTCTTTCTCGAAGTGTTAATAGCGTCTCGAAAAACACAGGACTCTGTAGAAATGAGACTAGAGAAGGTATGCACTTTCAGCAGTTCATACCCTAACTATTCGATTATTCTTAGTTTATAATCGACGTGCTTTACTTTTCCAACGTGGTACGTAATTGAGTACGACTGATGTAGGACGGAAGGATACATACCGAGAGATCGATAGCTAATACTGAAATTTTAAATTCTGTAAAGTCTAAACACAATGAAAAATAAAAACTACATTTTTCTGCTGTTACGATGCAGTTTGTGCCGAAACCCACAGACAACTTATTTTATAATGTATTATGCACACCCAGTAGTCACGATAGTCAATTCCTCAACGCTACATGAAAACTGCAGACAATATTCACTGCTGCCAATGACTGCACTACAAATTACTTCTTTGCTATTTTCCTAGAGCCTCAATATCCTAGAGTCTCATTATCCAATGAAAACATTTAACCTCTTCACGCTACACGTCCAAATTCCTGTTACTAATTAGCTCTCAACCTACCCTGCCCTACTTCCAGTAAGCATTGACTATGCTCATTTCTAATGTCGAATAGAGTGCCCGATGGCTCGTCCTCGACGTCGCTATTCTTCATTGTTTCTACCAACAGATCCGCTGGACCTCCTCAACCTTCGACACAACTTCCCCTTCTTTGTTTTTATTATCAGTCCGCTGTTGACACTCCCGAATCCACCTCCTCTGGAATTATCGTTTTACGGTGGTAATTGTAATAACAAAGTGCTCGGACTAAAAAGGGTGTAAGACAGTTATGTAGCCTTTCGTCCCTACTGTTAATGTATACATCGAAGAAGCAATTATGGAAATAAAAGAAAGATTAGGGAGTGGAATTAAAATTCAAGGTGAAACGATCTCAATGACACGATTCGCTGATGACATTGCTATCCTCAATGATCTGCTGAATGGAATGAACATTCTAACTAGTGGAGAATATGGATTGACAGTAAATCTAAGAAAGACGAAAGTAACGAGAAGTAGAACAAATGAGAACAGCGAGAAACTTAACATTATGATTGGTGGTGAAGAAGTGGATGAAGTTAAGGAATTCTGCTACCTGGTCAGCAAAATAACCAATGACGGACGGAGCAAAGAGGATATCAAATGTTGTGACTTGGCAAGATAGCCAAGCCACTATGAGGCAGCCGATAGGGCACGCTTTTAAGCTGACGCAGGCTGGCGTGAGGTCTGGAACACTTAAAGGAGTTGAGTCTAGTAAAAAAAGTACGTAGCTTTAATCCATAATTGGTGAACATCGGTCTGACGGTACATGCATCAGAAGATAAATAGCAAATGATAATGGCGCCTTGCTAGGTCGTAGCAAATGACGAAGCTGAAGGCTATGCTAACTATCGTCTCGACAAATGAGAACGTAATTTGTCAGTGAACCTTTCCTAGCAAAGTCGGCTGTACAACTGGGGCGAGTGCTAGGAAGTCTCTCTAGACCTGCCGTGTGGCGGCGCTCGGTCTGCAATCACTGATAGTGGCGACACGCGGGTCCGACGTATACTACCGGACCGCCGCCGATTTAAAGGCTACCACCTAGCAAGTGTGGTGTCTGGCGGTGACACCACATCAAAAGCAGACTAGCCCTGATAAAAAGGGCAGTCCTAGCCAAGAGAAGTATACTTGTATCAAACATAGGCCTTAATTTGAGGAAGAAACTTCTGAGTTGTGCGTTTTAAGCACAGCATTGTATGGTAGTGAAACATGGTCTGTGGGAAAAACGGAACAGGAAAACATCGAAGCATTTGAGATGTGGTGCTACGGACGAATGTTAAATTAGGAGGACTGATAAGGAAACGAATAAGGAGGTTCTGCGCAGAATCGGAGGGGAAAGGAATATGTGTAAAACACTGACAAGAAGGAACAGGATTGTACGACATGTGTTAAGACATCAGGGGGTAGCTTTCATAGTACTAGAGGAAGCTGTAGAGAGTAAAAACTGTGGAGGAAGACAGAGATGGAATATATCCAACAAATAATTGATGATATAGGTCGCAAGTGCAACTCTGAGATGAAGAGATGGCACAGGAGAGGAGCTCGAGGCGGGCCGCGTCAAACCTGTCAAAAGACTGATGATTCAAAATAAATAAATAAAATAAAAAAAAAATTGTAAAGTCGCATATATCCAACCTTTTACACGGATAAACACATCAAAAGTTCTTCCATCCTCCGTTAACGCGTTGCATCCTAAGTATTTTCAATTAACTTCTTCATCTTAGGGTTCACTAAACCAAATGTATCCCAATTCATCATCATCCTAACAAGATTATTCGTACTCTGCCGCATTCCCTTCTGTGCCAAATGCATTGTTGTAACGCAGCAGCAGCAAAGACTAACTTTCAGAAATTACAACTAATGGAACCAGGTAGCGGCACTGACACCGCTTGACATCTGGTTGGCTGCGACTGCAAACAGAACCCATCCGTGAATCAATATGCCGGGCCTATCAAAGAACATGAGCACCGACAACTGGGCCCATCAGCTGAACGTTCTTCGAACCACAATTAAAGAACATTAAGTTAGAACGCCAGACTGATTTCCTTAACACATGTGGCGTTAGGAAAATAAATTACCAAGCATCTGTCTTGTCCATAGCAACAGTAGTTGTTACGGACATCAACAGTGTAGCATGTTTGTACTTCTGGCGAGATAACATATTTAAGACTTCTTTTAACAAGGACACTTTAAGCCGGATTGAACAAGGATTAGTGATGAAGAACGTCATGACACAAAAAACAACTCTTTTTCTCAAAGATACTCCTAAAACGCTACGTAACAGCTACAATACCATAACAGATTGCTTATTTATGCAATTAGAATCACCTAATCACCTAATTGCCAACCAACGTGGGCGCTATAAATCCGAAAGTGGTTTATGTGCGACGATATTTCTTGGAACTCAACTACTTGCGAGAAGTGTCTAACTGACCTACCATAAAGCTCTTGTACATTAAATTAACGAACCACCTTTAACGAAACCCAATTGATCAAAATCACACTACCACGAACTGTCAGATGATATTGCAGAATATCAACAATTCTACATAACAGTCCCATATCATAGCCACTTGGTATGCTAATCATTCATGACACCAATCCCACTAGGGAAAAACTGCATAAAATCAGTTTAACTCCGTTTCGTTGTGTCCACGACGCCATCAAAAATGGTTCAAATGGTTCTAAGCACTATGGGACTTAACATGTGAGGTCATCAGTCCCCTACACTTAGAACTACATAAACCTAACTAACGTAAGGACATCACACACATCCATGCCCGAGGCAGGATTTGAATCTACGACCGCAGCAGCAGAAGCAGTCTAAAGCGCCTAGAACCGCTCGGCCACAGCGGCTGGCACACGACGCCATCTCGTTGATTCGCTCTCACACAGGTTTATCTGCAGAGATCAGACCGAGATTTGGAAATGGGTAAGTAGCAATGTGGCAACTCTCATCAAAACCATCGAATCGCGTAAAGTAAACCATATTTTTATATACGTGGCGTCTGCCTCTGTTGGACAAGTCAGACATAACAAACACACACTCGGCTGCAATTGGGCATTGAATTAAATTCAATGGCGACAAGCGAAACCTTGTGCCACACTGGGACACGATCCTATATTTCCAGTTTTATGTGAGCGGTCGGCTTGACCACTTCAGCTATCCAGACACGCTTCCCTTCCAACCAAAATTCTCAGCTTGTCGCACACTACACATGTAGCGTCCATAGTCTGTTATCCACGTTGCTCGCAACTTCTGATTCTCGCAAGAGTTCAGAAACAGTGTGCATCCACACTGAGATTATCATTACTATCGAGCTGCATATATGTTATTTACACTCCTGGAAATTGAAATAAGAACACCGTGAATTCATTGTCCCAGGAAGGGGAAACTTTATTGACACATTCCTGGGGTCAGATACATCACATGATCACACTGACAGAACCACAGGCACATAGACACAGGCAACAGAGCATGCACAACGTCGGCACTAGTACAGTGTATATCCACCTTTCGCAGCAATGCAGGCTGCTATTCTTCCATGGAGACGATCGTAGAGATGCTGGATGTAGTCCTGTGGAACGGCTTCCCATGCCATTTCCACCTGGCGCCTCAGTTGGACCAGCGTTCGTGCTGGACGTGCAGACCGCGTGAGACGACGCTTCATCCAGTCCCAAACATGCTCAATGGGGGACAGATCCGGAGATCTTGCTGGCCAGGGTAGTTGACTTACACCTTCTAGACCACGTTGGGTGGCACGGGATACATGCGGACGTGCATTGTCCTGTTGGAACAGCAAGTTCCCTTGCCGGTCTAGGAATGGTAGATCGATGGGTTCGATGACGGTTTGGATGTACCGTGCACTATTCAGTGTCCCCTCGACGATCACCAGTGGTGTACGACCAGTGTAGGAGATCGCTCCCCACACCATGATGCCGGGTGTTGGCCCTGTGTGCCTCGGTCGTATGTAGTCCTGATTGTGGCGCTCACCTGCACGGCGCCAAACACGCATACGACCATCATTGGCACCAAGGCAGAAGCGACTCTCATCGCTGAAGACGACACGTCTCCATTCGTCCCTCCATTCACGCCTGTCGCGACACCACTGGAGGCGGGCTGCACGATGTTGGGGCGTGAGCGGAAGACGGCCTAACGGTGTGCGGGACCGTAGCCCAGCTTCATGGAGACGGTTGCGAATGGTCCTCGCCGATATCCCAGGAGCAACAGTGTCCCTAATTTGCTGGGAAGTGGCGGTGCGGTCCCCTACGGCACTGCGAAGGATCCTACGGTCTTGGCGTGCATCCGTGCGTCGCTGCGGTCCGGTCCCAGGTCGACGGGCACGTGCACCTTCCGCCGACCACTGGCGACAACATCGATGTACTGTGGAGACCTCACGCCCCACGTGTTGAGCAATTCGGCGGTACGTCCACCCGGCCTCCCGCATGCCCACTATACGCCCTCGCTCAAAGTCCGTCAACTGCACATACGGTTCACGTCCACGCTGTCGCGGCATGCTACCAGTGTTAAAGACTGCGATCGAGCTTCGTATGCCACGGCAAACTGGCTGACACTGACGGCGGCGGTGCACAAATGCTGCGCAGCTAGCGCCATTCGACGGCCAACACCGCGGTTCCTGGTGTGTCCGCTGTGCCGTGCGTGTGATCATTGCTTGTACAGCCCTCTCGCAGTGTCCGGAGCAAGTATGGTGGGTCTGACACACCGGTGTCAATGTGTTCTTTTTTCCATTTCCAGGAGTGTATATGTGGTGTCTGTTCTGTCGGACATTTCGGACAAAACAAACCCCATTCACGAGACAACATTCCCAAGTGTCAATGAACGATCTTGATGAAACTTCGCGGGAGTGTGGAGTGGGGCAAAATAGTGTAACACGTATTTTTTTCTGCCATATTTCACTTTCAGGGGGTAAAACACACGCCGAAAGGTACTTTGGCATTTTAGGTTTAGAGGGAATACCTTCGAAACGATGATATATAAAAAATGTGTTGCACGTAAAACTTCATACGTAGTTAAAGTTATTGAAAACTGTATAATCAACCTATGTAATAACCTGAAATTTTGGAAAAAGTTCTTCCAGCGTCGAAACCTGTATACATTCGAAAGTTGTACGTGTGCGATAGAGCCATTTGGGATCACGAAATGCCTCTTTTCTTCGGGTACGACGCTCAAAACACTTTTTTCCACAGTGACCACCCGCCTTTCCCCGCTTTGAACTTTGGGCCGAGAATTCGAGAATCTCTTTTTGAAGCCGCAAATGTCTTGTCACAGCATCGAAAGCTAGTGAACAAATGTCTGACCAGACCAAAAAATATTTGAGAGAAGTTTCCTTTTCCAGTGACGGAGAAATGCCTGTATTATTGTTACATTCTTGCGGTGGTGAGTGTGAAAGAACCGTTTAGAGCAGGGGTCTCCAAACGTTTTAGTCCGTGGGCCACATTAACTCCTCCACGAAGTCGTAAGGGCCAAGATCTACCTATTGGGATTAAAGCACCCATGATCACCGTAATGTAAGGCTAATGGAAAGATGAAATCGCAAAAACCTAAGGTTGTGGGAATAGCTAGCACTGAAACGAACTACGATTTTTATTTAATTACATAATTTTGATTGGTGGACGTACCTGACAGAAATTCTGGCGTATTTTATTCTGGCGAATTTCACCGACAAAAAAGTATGTCACTGCACATTCTTCACGAAAGCGTCGTGCAAAGTTAACGAAATCTCAAAATCATTGTTAGCAACACTATTACTGCGTGACGTAATAGAGGTAATGTCAACGCATTGTTATTTCAAGCGGCACAACAATAAGTTTAGTTATGAGTGCAGTTATGTAGTCTTGTAGCGAGTAGCACAACCAGAGCATAATTATATTTGATACTTCTGTTGCGTGATTGTGTCTATGTTGCGAGCGTCTCGCGAGTTTTTTAGTATTTTATGCGCTGTACTAGTACGTGAGACGACGAAGTGAAGTGTGGGACAATTCAATGTTTGAACTCGAAGAGACAAGGAAAATCTGAAAATCGAAATACATATAGCACGACTTGAGTATTTTTTCACAGTATTTTTAGTGGAACTACAGTGTAATTGTATTTAATTTAGTAATTAACGTATCTTAAAAATAAATTCATTGCATTTTGTTTAGGCAGACTACTCCCTAGTTTTATTAGTATTAAATAGCACAGTTTTATTTTCAGGTTACAATCTTTTGTGAAGTTCTGTACAAATATGGAAAAGAAACGAAAGGTTGACAGTGAATGTAGAATTTTTAAAGAGCAGCGGGGATGTCAATATTTCGTGGTGGAGTCAAGCAACAAACCAATGTGTATTATTTGCAATGAAGCAATATCAGTCTTCAAAGAATACAATATAAAACGTCGTTATGAGACCAAGCACTCTCAGAATTACTCCAAGTTTACAGGATGCGAACGATTAGAAATGTATGAGTCTATGAAACGCCAACTAAAAACCCAGCAGTCGCTGTTTAAGAAAGTAAATGCTGAACGACATGCAGCAACTCGTGCTAGTTTTCGTGTGGCTCATTTAGTAGCGTAACAGTGTAAGCCATTTACCGACAGTGAATTAATTAAGAACTGCATTATTGCAACAGCAGAAGAAATGTGTCCAGAAAAATTAATTTATTTAAAAACATAAGTTTATCGGCAAACACTGTGGCTCGAAGAATAGATGACATTGCACAAAATATATCAGCACAACTGCGTGACAAAAATCAAGACTTAGACTGGTTCTCTTTGGCCGTGGATGAGTCAACAGATGTATCAGATACTGCTCAAGTACTACTTTTTATTCGAGGGATTGACAAAAATTATGAAGTGTATGAAGAGCTCCTTGATGTTCACAGTATTCACGGGACGACCACTGTCCAAGATATTTTTAAAGGAGTTGAAAGGGCAGTTCAGAAAAACAATCTTCAGTGGAAGAAATTAAAATGTATTACAACTGATGGTGGCAAAAACATGTGCAGGAAAAATAAAGGTGTTGTTGCTGTCCTTTCTAAGGCCGTAGAAAATGACGATGGGTCAAAACCGTTAGTAGTGCATTGTATTATTCACCAACAGTCTTTGTGTGGAAAAAATTTAGATATGTCAGAAGTTTCAAAGCCTATTATTTCAGTTGTTAATTATATCAGATCCCATGCACTCAGTCATCGCCAGTTCCGCGAGCTTCTTGAAGATATTGAGGAAAGCGACTTGCCAAATTATGCTGCAGTGCGCTGGCTTAGCTACAGTAAAGTTCTGACCCTTTTTTTGAACTCCGAACAGTAATTGAAATTTTCTTGAACGAAAGGAATGGCCCTGTGGCTGAGTTATGGAACGGTGAGTGGTTATGGAAGCTAGCATTTTATACAAACTAAACATATGAATGATCTTAATTTAAAATTGCAAGGTGAAAACCAGCTTCTGCCTGATTTATACACGCATGTTAAGTCCTTTCGACAAAATATTGCTTTGTTTCAATCTCAGTTGAACAAAGTATGCTTCATGCATTTTAATACATGCCAAACATTCAGTAAGCAAACTGAGATTCCGTCTCCTGTAACTTTCGCAATTGAAGCTTTGGGCGCTTTAAAAATTAATTTTGAATAACGTTTTTCAGATATCGATGCAAATTCAAACGATATCAAGATATTTCAAAATCCCTTTGACGTTGATATAGAAGCGTTACCTGCAGAACTTCAGTTTTAAATTATTGATTTGAAATGTAGCGACTTTTTTTAAAGAAATACATTCAAAGTCAACATTACTGGAATTTTATAAGTGTCTTACATCCACCCAGTTTCCAAATTTACATTAATTTTCCCGTGGCTTTTTTTTCCTCTTTTGGCACTACTTATTTGTGTGAAAAAAGTTTCTCCAAAATTAAACATGCAAAAAGTATTTACAGATCAAAATTAAGTGATGAGCATTTGAAGTCGCTGATGATTATCTCTACCAGTAAACTTGTTCCACAACTGGAGGTAATCATGAAAGGAAAGTTACAGCTACATAAAAGTGACTAATTATCAATAAGAATACGAGAATACTCTAACACTGTGAGTTTTCAAGATATAAACTAATTACAGTTATTTTTACATATCAGTTACATCTAAAATATCCGATATCATTATGTACACCAAGTATTGTATTTTCTTTAAATTTCCTTTAAATAAAAATATTTTATACGAAGTACTTGCTATGTGTATTTTACAACGTTATCAAAAGAAGGTGAAACCTCACTAAAGAAGCATCTTCCAGAATGACTTATTACTAAGGCTAGTCGCCGAAGACTCGTGAGTAGAATAAAATGCAGAGAATTTTTTTACTTAAAATGTTTTCGCCAAACTAGTCTGTTAACCGTTCTTTTTTTCACTATCGCACGGAGAATGGATTGTTTATTGTGGATTGCCACAAGTTTAACCATGACCTTCCGCTTTGTAAAGATAGAGCTGCGACAATGTCGCGGTGTATTGGTCGCGATAGGCCTCGAAACTCAATTGTTGGCAGTATAGGTAGCACCTCAAATATTTGGCGGGCCGGATACCGGGGATGTCCGGCCAGCTAACGCGGGCCGGTTTTCCGGGCCTCGCGGGCCGTAGTTTGGAGACCCTGGTTTAGAACATTGTACCTGAGGACAAAGAACATGTTCATCTGGTGCTCTCAGAGGTCTTGATGGCACAGGTGCAGCCGTGGGAAGTATACAGCTTTCGACGTTGGATGAAATTTGTGAGAAGACTTTCAGATCTAGTTCTGTTGAATGGTTATGGTAGCAGTCTCCACTTGAGAAACAAAGCACTCAAGCTAAAGTAACTAGTACATAATCAATTCTCTTCGCCAAGGCTTAGCAATATACTGGAATATGTGTGGTACAAATCAGGATAATTAGAGGATCACCAGAGCAATTTTAAATCCTGCTGAATTTGTTTTATATTGGCTCTGGGCCGAGTATGTTTGGTTCATATTATGTGTATGGTGTTAAATAACCTTATTTTTCAAGTGTTTCCTCATAGATTATCGTTATTGAATTTTTTCTATCGCAATAATGAATTATTTGCTATTTTCAATTAACGAAATACATATATGTGAAACGGTAAAGTAAAAAAAACTATTAAAGGTAAAGTATAAAATAACAATATAAAACACAAATCAAATACAAGTAAACTATAAAAAACCAGTAAAATAGGAATTAAAATTGTACTGAATATTTAGATATTTCAATTAGGTGTGCAGAAAATACTCCAACAGCCCATTACGTACAACTTATTTTCCAAAAAAGGTTTTTCATAAATCAGCTTTGTTACACAGGGATGTGTGTGGCTTGAAAGCTTTTTTAATTGATGTTGTAACTAAAGAATTCATTTTTAAAAATTAATTAATGGTGGTAGGATATTTTGGACAATTTCAAATTATTACAAAAGATTATTGTAGAGTTCTCAAGACCGTTAATTACATATCAACTTTTGTATATCACCATATCAAAGATATGCCCTCCAAACCTAAAATGCCAAATTACATTTTGGGGTGTGTTTTACTCTGTGCAAGAGAAAATGGGCACACAGAAAGAAAGAAATATTGCATTTTTTTGATGCCTCTACTCATCCACAAAGTTTTATCAATATCGTTTACTGACGCTTGGGAATGATTCCTTGTATATACACTCCTGGAAATTGAAATAAGAACACCGTGAATTCATTGTCCCAGGAAGGGGAAACTTTATTGACACATTCCTGGGGTCAGATACATCACATGATCACACTGACAGAACCACAGGCACATAGACACAGGCAACAGAGCATGCACAACGTCGGCACTAGTACAGTGTATATCCACCTTTCGCAGCAATGCACTATTCAGTGTCCCCTCGACGATCACCAGTGGTGTACGGCCAGTGTAGGAGATCGCTCCCCACACCATGATGCCGGGTGTTGGCCCTGTGTGCCTCGGTCGTATGCAGTCCTGATTGTGGCGCTCACCTGCACGGTGCCAAACACGCATACGACCATCATTGGCACCAAGGCAGAAGCGACTCTCATCGCTGAAGACGACACGTCTCCATTCGTCCCTCCATTCACGCCTGTCGCGACACCACTGGAGGCGGGCTGCACGATGTTGGGGCGTGAGCGGAAGACGGCCTAACGGTGTGCGGGACCGTAGCCCAGCTTCATGGAGACGGTTGCGAATGGTCCTCGCCGATACCCCAGGAGCAACAGTGTCCCTAATTTGCTGGGAAGTGGCGGTGCGGTCCCCTACGGCACTGCGTAGGATCCTACGGTCTTGGCGTGCATCCGTGCGTCGCTGCGGTCCGGTCCCAGGTCGACGGGCACGTGCACCTTCCGCCGACCACTGGCGACAACATCGATGTACTGTGGAGACCTCACGCCCCACGTGTTGAGCAATTCGGCGGTACGTCCACCCGGCCTCCCGCATGCCCACTATACGCCCTCGCTCAAAGTCCGTCAACTGCACATACGGTTCACGTCCACGCTGTCGCGGCATGCTACCAGTGTTAAAGACTGCGATGGAGCTCCGTATGCCACGGCAAACTGGCTGACACTGACGGCGGCGGTGCACAAATGCTGCGCAGCTAGCGCCATTCGACGGCCAACACCGCGGTTTCTGGTGTGTCCGCTGTGCCGTGCGTGTGATCATTGCTTGTACAGCCCTCTCACAGTGTCCGGAGCAAGTATGGTGGGTCTGACACACCGGTGTCAATGTGTTCTTTTTTCCATTTCCAGGAGTGTATATTGATGTAGATATAAGAGTGCAAGTGCTACTTGGTTTTTTTCAATCGGATGCACTAATATCATCCTACGTCCTATGCACTCCATCTTCAGGCCACAAGTGGCCCATCGGGACCACCCGACCGCCGTGTCATCCTCGGCTGAGGATGCAGATAGGAGGGGCGTGTGGTGAGCACACCGTTCTTCCGGTCGTTATGATGGTTTTCTCTGACCGGAGCCGCTATTATTCGGTCGAGTAGCTGCTCAATTGTCATCACGAGACTGAGTGCACCCCGTAAAATGGCAACAGCTCATGGCGGCCCGGATGGTCACCGATCCAAGTGCCGGCCACGCCCGACAGCGCTTAACTTCGGTGATCTGACGGGAACCGGTATTTCCACTGCGGCGAAGCCATTGCCCCTACGTTCTATGGGAATTAGTAATTTGCATCACTATATATACATAGGGCATTACAAAACAAAGCTGACAAACTTCAAGGGGCTGTAGAGGATGTTGTGAGGAACAAATTGAGGATATAAACCAGTATCCAGAAACGTCATTCAATAATGCTACAGGCGCCTGCCGCTAGTCCACCCCTTCGGCAACAAACTTTGTACGTTGACGGATAGTAGACGGAATGTCTTGCACCGTTATTTTATTGTTCAGTGATTGTGACTGACTGCCATGATCACAAGTGGAGAGGACGGAGCTAGCTGCTGCATGGAAAGGCCTTCTCTCATATTAATATTTCGTTTCGACAGTGGCTGACGGTTTCAGACACATGTTTCCATCTGGACTTAATTTTTCTCCTGGAACACAGTCTCAATTTTTTCGGTATACAAGAGCAAAATAAACTTCTTGTGGAAACCCGTGTCCGAAACTGTCATCCAACAAGGGTAAGATGGCATCATATTCATAGGAGACAAGGCCTGTCTACAGAGCAACGAGTCCCATCTCGTCCACTTGCGATCACGGCAGTCAGTCGCAATCACTGACCAAAATACAACAGTGCAAAACGTTCCACATAGTGTACGTCAGCGTACAAAGTCACGTTTGTTGCCGAAGGGATGGTATAGCGGCAGGCGCTGGCGCCTATAATTTCGACGCTCTGTAGTGTTGTTGGATGGCATTCCTGCACAAGGGTTCCTACCATCAATTTGTTCCTCAAGACACCCTCTGCAGGTTTCTATGTTTTTCGGTACAATTTTGTAACACCCTGTGCATCTGGGGAGTTTGTTTCAACAAGAGACAACTAAATATTTCCAAAACAACACATAGTACGAGGAAAATGTCCTAGGTTAAAAGTTAATATTAGAAAAGGGAACGTCTGTCTGTGCTACAACCGGCCACCTTCTAAACACCCCCTCCTGAGTGAGAGTGGTCAACTTTGTATTTTCATTTGGGAACCTACTATTTTTATTGTGTATTCCGTTTCCATGCCAAAAAATACGTTGTTTTCCATTCGAAGGAGATGGCGCAGTGACAGGTATCAAGTGTGCCTGTTTTTGCAGTTAAGAACCGACTCATCCATTTCTATATTTCGTTCACGATGTAAGTGTAAACCTTTGTGTTCTAACGGTTGATATTTATATTCTAAATTTACTTTAGTGTTGCAAATATGATTGTACTGTACAATATGGTTAGCAGTTTCAGTGTCTTGTTGGAAACTACTTTTAGCGTGATCCAAGAACAACGACGTGCGTATTGTTTTGTGCTCCCATCGGGATGCTTGATTTCCGTGAGCGCCCTCACCTCTCACCATTGGGTGGTCGATTTCGGTGTGTATCCAGGGCAGGTGCGCATGTCCCTCCCACTTCATGGACATTTTACCTTATCACGAGGGTTGTGGTTTGTATTCGAACGGTTGCGACATAGCGGCCAGCGAAAGAGTTAGGCGGTTGGATGGAAACACACCCCGAAGTCAGTGTCCCTGATGCCGATGTTCCAGCGCGGACACCGAAATCATGCATTCCAATCGGTTGGAGTCTCACCGAAATACAACCTGAAGGAAACAAACAGTTGTGTTACCATGCAAGAAGCTTATTTGCCAGAAACAATGTCTTGTTATATAATTTGTGCTGAACGATCACATCTGCTACACCCAAATTACTTTTAGGCGTAGATATCAGCCGTGAAAAAACAAAAGCTAAAAATGTAGAATTATATGCGTTGGTTCCTAAATACAAAGACAGCCACACCTGATATTTGTCGACTACACCGCAATTCGTAGTACAGTGGGAAACAGTAGTTTGACTAAACCGTAAGTATTTTTTGGCGTAAAATTCGAATAAGCAAAAAAAAAAAAAAAATGTGCGGTTTCCAGTTGAAAATATAAAGTTGACCCCGCCCACGCAGGAGGAGTCCTTTACTAATATTAACTTTTCACTGATTCCCAATAATGTTTGCCTATCGAAGCCGGGGGCTCCAAACGATAGCTATCGAACGTGCGATTCTAAATCGATCACGTGACTGTGGTGGCGGGCGTTACGATAAATTATTTGTAAATTTCTAGGGAAAGCTAAACGATTTATGTCGGTAGTGAGTAGGAATGTCTGGTGTCGTAGACGTTTTCCCGGTCGATTGACTTGCGTGGAAGAATCTAATTCCCTGTTTATGTAATGTAGAAAATTGTTAGAAGTTTTGTCGAAAATGTGGACTAATACCGGATGACGAAAGGAGGGAATGTGTAGACTGCGGTGTGTCGACGTCTATAAAAGTTCGTAAGAAGAGTCTGATAGTGAAATAACTTCACAATTTCATCGTGTTGTGGTTTGGCCAGAGCGCCAACCTACAATGAGAGGAGGCCGAAAGGCACGCGTTTAAGCTCACGCAGGATGGCGTGAGGTCTGGAACAGGACAAGTAATGAAGACTAGCAAATAAAGTACGTAGCTTCTGGAATACTTAACTTTAATCCATAATTGGTGAACATCTGTCTGACGGTACATGCATCACAAGATAAATAGCAAATGATAATGGCGCCTTGCTAGGTCGTAGCAAATGACGTAGCTGAAGGCTAAGCTAACTACCATCTCGGCAAATGAGAGCGTAATTTGTCAGTGAACCATCGCTAGCAAAGTCGGCTGTACAACTGGGGCGAGTACTAGGAAGTGTCTCTAGACCTGCCGTGTGGTGGCGCTCGGTCTGCAATCACTGACAGTGGCGACACGCGGGTCCGACGTATACTAACGGACCTAGCAAGTGTGGTGTCTGGCGGTGACACCACACATCGTACAAATAGTGGCAAACAAACGATTATCAGGAGAAATATATGGTTTGACTACTCAAAATTATCGATCCAGACCAGCATCAATCTTCTATCTTGCTGGATTAGAGGCTACACCCTGCAAGCAACAGCATCGGAAACTGACTTATCCACCAATACCGTGTGCGACTATTTCAGATTTTGCACAGAAGTGTGTTACGTAAATAGTGACGAAAGACGGTGTACCGATCGGTGGACCAAATAAATGCACGAGTCACACATGGCAAGAACGAGAAACCAGAAAGGACGGCCTTTAAAGAATGAAATCGAACATATTTGGGTATTCGGTGGTATAGAACGATAGTCCCGGAAATCCTTTGTGTTAAGAGTGTTCTCCAGAGACGAGGTAACCTTAGTCGATTTGATAAAGCACTTCATACTTCACCCAATGGGTTGAGGTCTCACCGAAATACGCCCTGAAGGAAACTCATACTAGCTACGTGATTGCAGACGGCTTTCAGTGATACAAGACACTAAAAGCAGAAGAATTCAACCACGAGTTCGTGAACCATTGTGTAGAGTCCGTGTCTTCTGATGGCCCCAGTGCGCACACGCAGAACATCGAGCGGCTGCGAAAATCTGTGAAATCTTCCATCAAAACAGAAGGGTGTTCAGGCAAAAGAGACCAACTCTACTTGTCTCAGTATCTGTAGTTCCATAACTTGCGGCTGCAAGGAAAAGTTGACGCATGTGACACTATAGCCGTACTTTTGCGTGACATAGGCAGAGTCTACCGAGGTTATGGCAAAAAGGGAATGCTTCCCGTCGCATACGCATCATATGGACTTTCTCATGACTGCAACGTCGTCGACGAGTGAAGTAAGCCGTTTCCTTTGTAATTAGAAGTATTTTAGTCAACGCTGTTCTGTTGTCGTTTCTATAATGACCATTAAACATGCTCATAACTCCTGCCACCATAGTCGTGAGATTTGTTTAGAGTCGCACGTTCGATATCTATAGTTTGGAGACCGCGGCCCCCATACGCAAACATTCATGGAAATTAATAACTTTTCACCGAGAACATTTTTTTTCGTACGATGTGTCGTTTTCGAGATATTTAGTTGTCTCAAGTTAAAACAAACACCCCGTATATGTAGGGTGATTAAAAACACTCTGAAAAACTCATAAGAATGTTGCAGGCTAGGCCGTCCTGAGAAATAATTGTTCAGAAAAAAACGGTGTGTTACGCCGTTTCCAAGTTAATTGGCATTGAAGTTATTAAATAATTTCGTTACGTGCGCGAATTAAGGCGGCCCTCCAGGGATAGTGTTGACAACGAAGACCGTTTAGTACCCTAAAACAAAAATTGAACATTGTACCTTAATGATCACGTGGTAAATTGAACTGACGTCTTTCCTACTACAAGTGGAATGTCTTCATAGTACGTCACCTTGCTCGTTAAGTGCGGAAGTGTCCTTCATCAGGTAGTTCTTGTGGAATGGCTTCTTTTGATAGCAGTGATGAAGGTTTAATAAATACTTTTATTGCATTGTCAGCGCTACTCAGTATTATTATTATTATTCTAGCTACACTGAGATAAACGGCGATAATCTTTTCACATCCAAACGATTACGTTATTCTCTTCTTTATACTATAAGATTAATTATACGCATCTCAAGAGACACGAAGTATAGATATTTAGTTCTGTCACTGAAATTTCACGCATTAGAGATGGAGCAAAAGGTAGGTCAAGAAAACGGATGTGAGATTTTTTAAGTAAGGAACACAGTAATGTTTTACGCCGTGATGTAATTTTCGTTACACATTATCTTGTATAAACAGTGCAACAAACGTACTTCGTTGTGCAACACGGGGAAACAGCAGTCGTTCAATCTTCTTGAAGGAAGGAAGGTAGAGTTTAAAGACCCGTGGAGAGTGAGGTCATTATAAGACGGAGCTCAAGCCCGGCTTCGGGAACGAAAGTGGCCGTGCTCTTTCAAAGGAACAACCCCTGCCATTTGCCTTAAGCGATTTACGGAAACCAAGGAAAACGCAAATCTCGATTTATCGGAAACTACGGGAAATCCAAATCTGGATGACTGGAGGGCGTTTTTGCCCTTCGTCCTCCCAGATGAGAAGTACGTATGCTGATCACAACATCACCGCGCTCGGTCACTGTTCTTAGAATCCGTATCTGCATTACGCAACGGAAATGAGCAATGCGGTACTACAGGTAGAAAAGACATGGAGAAGGTGTCTATAGATAAAGACAGAGCTTAATTTAACATCTGTAACGAAATGGCAACAAGGGAAAAAATACACAACCCTGTCCTATAAAGCCATCTCGGTTTACTGCTCAGTTTTTCTATAGACTGTTAACAATATCCGTTGTCTAATTTAATTATAATGACAACATTTTCCCTTCGATAAAGAGTTTTCTTTTGCCTGTATAGTAGCGCACGCTTCTCACGTTCATACTACACTTCTGCTGGAGATTGGGACAGTCTAAAACTGTGCGAAATATTCGATTTTCTAGCAAGAACAGAGCGAGAAAATGGAGCTAGCTCCTGAATAAACGGGCCTTGTCTGCTATGAATGAGGTGCTCTGTTGCCTTGGTGGATCATTGTTTTCAACATGGGATCCCATCTACAGTTTATTTTTCTCCTGTATACTGAAAATCACTGTATATTTTGGAGGGCCCCAGGGGAAAAATAAACTACAGATGAAAGCCCATGACAACAGAGTGTCATATTCATAGAAAAGAAGGCCTTTCTACACACGGGTTACCTTCATTTTCTCCACTGACCGTGGTGGCAATCAGTCGTGATCAGTGAATAACAAACAGCACTGCGAGAAATTTCGCTTACCGTCCGTCAGCGTACAGAGTCACGTTTGCTGACGAAGGGGTGGCCTAACGGCAGGCGCCTGTGGCTATAGCTTGACGCTTTGAGGCGTCGCTGGATGACCTTTCAGGATAAGGGTTCCTATCCTCGATTTTCAACACACCCTCTACAACCCCTCGAAGTGTGTCGCAACATTTCTGGGACATTCTGTAAACAAGTACATAAATCACTTTATCAAATCTGACTGAAATCGGTGTCAGGCTAAAGGAAACTCTTCTTCATTGATGGGAAAATTGTTGTCGTTATGATTAAATGACTCAACACATATGGTTAACAGTCCAAAGAAAAACTAAACAGTACAGCGAGATGGTTTTATAGGACAGGGTTGTGTGGATCTTTTCCTTGTTTTAAGCTCTGTCTTTATCTACAGATGCCTTCTCGATAGCAGTCTTTTCTACCTGTAGTGCAGCATTACTCATTTCCGTTGCGTAATGCAGATACGGCATCCAAGAACAGTGACCGAGCGCGATACGCAATGGTTAGCGCACTGACCTCTCATCTGAGAGGACGAAGGTTAAAATCTCCCTCCAGTCATCCAGATTTGAGTTTACCGTAGTTTCCGATAAATCGAGATTTGGGTTTTCCGTGGTTTGCGTAAATCGCAAAAGGCAAATGGCAGGGTTTGTTCCCTGAGCCGAGCTTGTACTCCGTCTTATAATGACCTCATTGTCAACGAATCTTTAAACTCTAATCTACCTTCCCTCCTTCGAAAACAGTGAAGTACTGCTGTTTCCTCAGGTTGCACAACGAAGTACGTTTGTTTCACTGTTTATTCAAGATCATGTGTAACGAAAATTACATCACGGTGTAACACAGTACTGCGTTCCTTACTTCAAAAATCGCACATCTATTTCCTTGTCATAACTTTTTACTCCATTTCTAACGAATTCAAACTCAATGGCAGAATTTAATATCTAAACTTCGTCTCTTTTCAGATGCGTATAATTAATCTTATAGTATAAAGAAGAGAATAAGGTAATCGTTTGGATGTTAAACGATTACGGCAGCTTATGTCAGTATAGTTAGAATAACAAGAACAGTGAGTAGCGCTGACAAAGGAATAACGAGCAAGGTGACGTGGTAACAACACAATCGACTGGTAGTAGGTACGACATCAGTTCAACTTACCGCATGATCATTATGCTGTATGTTTTCCGTGATGTCCCTGAATCGTTTAAGGTAAGTATTGGGATATTTCTTACTTTGAAGAGGACACGGCCGATTTTTCCTTTCGTACTCTTCCCCCAATATTAGGTTCTGAGTCGTCTCTAACGACATTACCTTCAGCGGAACTATAAATGCAAATCTTCCTTCGTTCCTTTTTCCGGACTTTGCCGTGCATTATACACTACTGGCCATTACAGTTGCTACACCACGAACATGACGTGCTACAGACGCGAAATTTAACCGACACGAAGAAGATGCTGTGACATGCAAATGATTAGCTTTTCAGAGCATTCACACAAGGTTGGCGCCTGTGGCGACACCTACAACGTGCTGACACGAGGAAAGTTTCCAACTGATTGCCTGGTGAAAAGTTGTTGTGATGCTTCGTGTAAGGAGGAGAAATACGTACCATCACGTTTCCGACTTTGATAAAGGTCGGATTGTAGCCTATCGCGATTGCGGTTTATCGTGTCGCAACATTGCTGCTCGCGTTGGTCGAGATCCAATGACTGTTAGCAGAATATGGAATCGGTGGGTTCAGGAGGATAATACGGAACGCCGTGCTGGATTCCAACGGCCTCGTACCACTAGCAGTCTAGATGACAGGCATCTTATCCGCATGGCTGTAACGGATCGTGCAGCCACCTCTCGATCCCTCAGTCATCAGGGACAAGACAACAACCGTCTGCACGAACAGTGCGACGACGTTTGGAGCAGCATGGACTATCAGCTCGGAGACCATGGCTGCGGTTACCCTTGACGCTGCATCACAGACAGGAGCGCCTGCGATGGTGTGCTCAACGACGAACCTGGGTGAACGAATGGCAAAACGTCATTTTTTCGGATGAATCCATGTTCTGTTTACAGCATCATGATGGTCGCATCCGTGTTTGGCGACATCGCGGTGAATGCACATTGGAAGCGTGTATTTGTCATCGCCATACTGGCGTATCACCCGGTGTGATGGTATGGAGTACCATTGGTTACACGTCTCGGTCACCTCTTGTTCGCATTGACGGCACTTGGAACAGTGGACGTTACATTTCAGATGTGTTACGACCCGTGGCTCTACCCTTCATTCGATCCCTGCGAAACCCTAAATTTTAGCAGGATAGTGCACGACCGCATGTTGCAGGTCATGTACGGGCCTTCCTGGATGCAGAAAATGTTCGACTTCTGCCCTGGCCAGCACATTCGCCAGATCTCTCACCAATTGAAAACGTCTGGTCAATAGCGGCCGAGCAACTGGCTCGTCACAATACGCCAGTCACTACTCTTGATAAACTGTGGTATCGTGTTGAAACTGCGTGGGTAGGTGTTCCTGCATACGCCATTCAAGCTCTGTTTGACTCAATGCCCAGGCGTACCAAGGCCGTTATTACGGCCAGAGGTGGCTGTTCTCGGTACTGATTTCTCAGGATCTATGCACCCAAATTGCTTGAAAATGTAATCACATGTCAGTTCTAGTTTAATATATTTGTCCAATGAATAGCCGTTTATCATCTACAGTTCTTCTTGGCGTAGCAATTTTAATGGGCAGTGGTGTAGTTGTCAGTTATACGCACCCAAACTACTCCTGCGTTATTTATATCGTCTGTCCAAATTTTGTTAGATCGTTACCTCACTCTAGTCTTTTCTCTTAGTATCCAACAAAGAACTTGCTCGGTCCATCTACCAACCATTCGCCAACATCCTTTTTGTTTTCATTTTTGTCATAATTACGTCTTCAGTAGCAGTTTGTTCTATGATCCATTTCTTTATGTCGAGTTTCTTCTGCCAACTCTCTACGAGTCTCTCTCCAGTACCCACTGAGCCGTACACGGTTTCTGAATAAATTACGCCATAAATAAGACGTGGAAATGCACACAGGTTTTGTGTTCTGCATTAGAGACGTACCGAAGTTCAACGCCCAGTATCATTACAAATGTTCTTTATATTCGTTTTCTTGGGCTTCCAGTCACGTATTCAAATGCCTAAAATACAGGAACTTATTAACTGGTTATGTGGTTTCACTGTTAACATCTACTCTTTTCTTCGCAGTGTGTTGACTTTCAGGGATACCTTAGACTATTTACAGATACGTACTGGTTCAGCCGACGACAAAGGCCGCATAGCTGGAGCTAGGATGCAGCACATGAAAGTTCGTAAAAATATCGGGCGTTCGCGGTTCTGAATAATTTGCGTGAAAATTTTTAAAATTCACCTTATTAAGCTTTATAGCGTCAAAATGTTGCTGTAAATGGCTGTCAAGTTCTTATTTACAGACAAGCTTTCCTTGGTGCAAGTTGGTTACTGTTTTAGCTAGAAAGTTACACATGAATGCAGCTACAAATTTACCAGTTCGACCTGAATGTTTTCAACGTTCTATACAGTCACCGACTAACACCTATTCGCGAGTTGTTACGCCGAGACGTGCAGTGGTCTTCTTAAAAAGAAGTGGACTGCTAAATGTTCCGAGATGTTCACGACATATGCAACGCAGAGTTTAAGTACGACAAGAAAGTTCACAGGCCAACCACTTCCAAACCATGTCACTTAAAATTTCCGAACTTTATCCACTGCGTTCAAAACTGTAGTCGCTTCATAAATACGGTATAAGAACACGCCGAGTACAAGGCGTCCTTGATCTTAACAAAAATATGAGTGGCGCGGTTCCTCATAGACCTTCACGGCAACATGATTCTCGAGAGACTCCAAGAGACGCAGCACTGTATCACAAAGCGGTACACAGAGCTCGGGGATGTGTAATTCCTATTGTCTGCTGATTTAAGCAGCCAATCATAAAAGCTCCAGCTCTCCGATACTCAATCGCTAGAGTCATCCAACAGCATTACAGAGAGCAATTTATAAAAGAAATTCTCCATTTACGAAACCAAATTTAGTTTTAATAAAACAAATCTCGGATTGTACCCAGAAATCAAATACTAATTGATGTAACATCTAACTTTTCCTCTAGCTGTGTTTTTAGAAAAGCATGCACTCTTGTACATTCGTCGTATGATTCATGCTTACACAAGAATTTTCCCACGCATACGTTTCCGTAGTTCTTAATAAAATGAAACATCCACACTTTACGTATTCCTCCATTCACTCTCTCTCTCTCTCTCCGCAACACTCACGCACCAAAACCTAGTTAAATAATAATTTTTAAGTGATCACTAATACGTCCTCACCTATGGTATTGAAAGCAAAGGAAAGGCTAGAAAGACAACTTTTGTGAATTGAACCTTTTTCGTTATGGTGTCAACTGATACTTTAGATGAATATATTACATTCCGTTGCTCAATTTCGTACCACTAGAAAATTTTATATAGACTTTCAGGTTACAGTTCAAATCTCGAAAAGTATTGAAGATATTGAACTGAGATTTCTAAAGTACAGTTGTAGTTTTTGAAAGATTTCATGATTCCTTCAGCCGCCATTCTATTTCACTTACGATTGTAGAATTTCGGCCTTAGTCCATTTTAAAGCATTAAAACGGAATCATTATACATTGGAGCCATTAGTGACACTTGCGATTTTGATGTAGGTTCAAATGGTTCAAATGGCTCTGAGCACTATGGGACTTAACTTCTGAAGTCATCAGTCCCCTAGAACTTAGAACTACTTAAACCTAACTAACCTAAGGACATCACACACATCCATGCCCGAGGCAGGAGTCGAACCTGCGACCGTAGCGGTCACGCGGTTCCAGACTGAAGCGCCTAGAACCGCACGGCCACACCGGGCGGCTTTGATGTAGGAACAAGTCATATACGTACTAGGCGCATTATCACTTACTTTATACACGATTTTTATTAGTAAATTATGCCACTTTGTCTTTGCTGTTTTGACTCCATGATATGCTCATAAATGAATCCGAGATGTTTGCGCTATTTTATGAGTACATCACTTTCGAGCAATTGTTGAAAAGCTCTTATATATAAGGCCCATGTTTTAACGTACTTAAAACTTGGAAGATTATAATTATTTTACAGAAATTTGTTAATTAACCTGCATATCCTTTTGTTCTCGATTACATACAATTACGTTTCATCATTGGTGAAAATGGCTGTATGTAATTTCTTTAAAATAACTTGTAAATATTTGATCTTTTATCGTGGAAGCGCGTCATTTTTGAATAGTTGGTGCAATGATCTTATACAGGGTGTTACAAAAATGTACGGCCAAACTTTCAGGAAACATTCCTCACACACAAAGAAAGAAAATATGTTATGTGGACATGCGTCCGGAAACGCTTACTTTCCATGTTAGAGCTAATTTTATTACTTCTCTTCAAATCACATTAATCATGGAATGGAAACACACAGCAACAGAACGTACCAGCGTGACTTCAAACACTTTGTTACAGGAAATGTTCAAAATGTCCTCCGTTACCGAGGATACATGCATCCACCCTCCGTGGCATGGAATCCCTGATGCGTTGATGCAGCCCTGGACAATGGCGTATTGTATCACAGCCGTCCACAATACGAGCACGAAGAGTCTCTACATTTGGTACCGGGGTTGCGTAGACAAGAGCTTTCAAAAGCCCCCATAAATGAAAGTCAAGAGGGTTGAGGTCAGGAGAGCGTGGAGGCCATGGAATTGGTCCCGCCTCTACCAATCCATCGGTCACCGAATCTATTGTTGAGAAGCGTACGAACACTTCGACTGAAATGTGCAGGAGCTCCATCGTACATGAACCACATGTTGTGTCGTACTTGTAAAGGCACATGTTCTAGCAGCACAGGTAGAGTACCCCGTATGAAATCATGATAACGTGTTCCATTGAGCGTAGGTGGAAGAACATGGGGCCCAATCAAGACATCACCAACAATGCCTGCCCAAACGATCACAGAAAATCTGTGTTGACGTGGTTGCACAATTGCGTGCGGATTCTCGTCAGTCCACACATGTTGATTGTGAAAATTTACAATTTGATCACGCTGGAATGAAGCCTCATCCGTAAAGAGAACATTTGCACTGAAATGAGGATTGGCACATTGTTGGATGAACCATTCGCAGAACCGTACCCTTGGAGGCCAATCAGCTGCTGATAGTTCCTGCACACTCTGTACATGTTACGGAAACAACTGGTTCTCCCGTAGCACTCTCCATACAGTGACGTGGTCAACGTTACCTTGTACAGCATCAACTTCTCTGACGCTGACGTTAGGGTTATCGTCAATTGCACGAAGAATTGCCTCGTCCATTGCAGGTGTCCTCGTCGTTCTAGGTCTTCCCCAGTCGCGATTCATAGGCTGGAATGTTCCGTGCTACCTAAGACGCCGATCAATTGCTTCTAGCGTCTTCCTGTCGGGACACCTACGTTCTAAAAAATCTGTCTCGGTACAAATGTACCGCGCCACGGCTATTGTCCCGTGCTAATCCATACATCAAATGGGCATCTGCGAACTCCGCATTTGTAAACATTGCACTGATTGTAAAACCACGTTCGTGATGAACACTAACCTGTTGATGCTACGTACTGATGTGCTTGATGCTAGTACTGTAGAGCAATGAGTCGCATGTCAACAGAAGCACCGAAGTCAACATTACCTTCCTTCAATTGGGCCAACTGGCGGTGAATCGAGGAAGTACAGTACATACTGACGAAACTAAAATGAGCTCTAACATGGAAATTAAGCGTTTCCGGACACGTGTCCACATGACATCTTTTCTATATTTGTGTGTGAGGAATGTTTCCTGAAAGTTTGGCCGTACCTTTTTGTAAGACCCTGTATATGAAATCTATCGTAGCGCTCTAAAGCACATGCAGTTTAATTAACAAATTTCTGTAAAATAATTATAATCTTCCTAGGGTTAAGTACGTTAAAACATGGGCCTTATATATAAGAGATTTGTAACCACTGCTCGAAAGTAACGTGCTGCTAAAATAAAAATATCGAATTTATTCTATGAGCATAACATGGAGTCATAGGAGCAACGGCCTACATGGCATAATTTACTACTAAAAGTCATCATGTATAAAGTAAGTAAGAAACGCCTAGTATATCTACAGATATACTTCCGTTTTAGATACTTGAAAATGGCCTAAGGCCGCAGTTCTACAATCGTACACGAAATAAAGAGAATGGCAGCTGAACACATCACGAAATCCTTTGAAAAATTCATCGCAGCTGCAGGCCCTATCGCTATGAAAATTGTAGTTGTATTTTTAACGCAAGTCTGTATGTGGATATTAAAAGGATCGAATGGAATTTAATATTATTTCTTTAAATTCTTAGGGAGTGTCCATTACGTTACAGCTGTGCAATGTGGAAACTTCGTGGCAGAATAGCACTGTGTGTACGGAACCGAGACTCGAACTCGAACCCAGAATCTCCCTTTGTCGTGTGGTATTGCTCTGCTGACAGAGATGTTTTATTGTTTTCATTTTTTGTTTGTCCTGACTTCCTCACTCCTCGTCTGGCTGTTCAGTACATTCATACCATGTCTGGCCGAACCGCAGTTAACCAGCTCCTTCGGCTACCCAAAGGGAATAGACGTCCTGAGTTCGTGATCACTGAAATAAAGTCACGTAACAGCCATCTTCTCAAACTGCCGATATTATAGAATGCCGAATTTTCCACAGGAAGTGTTGCCTTTAATATTTTTTATTTGTTTAATTTTTTGGCCTGTAAACCACCCCCCCCCCCCCCCCTTGCAACTCGCCTTACGTTTTCCAGTATTGCCGTCTTTGGCGAACTTCTTCGTTATCATTTTGATACACTGAAAAAAACTATCGTCCGATCTTCTGACATCCTTCTCCGTTCTTCCGTTGAAAACTTTCCCCTGTGGGAAGTTAGTAAGGTAAAGAAAACGAAAGTAATGAATTGAAATTACAGTTCCTGGTGTGTAATGTTCCCTGAACTTTTAACCGTAAGAACTGCATAAGAAGAGAAGCAACAACACTATTGAAAGGAAAAGTGCTTTCTCTGTGAAGTTAGTTTTCATTTGCGTATCAACACACAGCGTGTAATTATACGTTTAAAATTTTTAAATGTCTTTAATACCTTCTTGTTTGTTTCGAAGGCATTTATCATATCGAAAAGCGAAAGTGTCTTCATCACCCTAAGTGCTGAAATAAGGTTAGTTGTTAATTAACTAAACAAACAAAAGTTGACTCAGTCCATCATCTTAGGGCAAAATATGAAACGCTAATGTGATAACTGCACAGTGCCAAAAGGTTTCAAGGAACTTTTTCTTGCGACACTGACCTCATAGTTTTCTCCACGTGATGGAACAAAAGAGTCTCTTCTTTTTTTCTGTCAACATTCATACTACAGACAGTAGCACTCTCAAATGTAATTAATACGGACATGACAAAAAAAATTCATTCTTTCCTCTGGGACGATATTTGCTGCATCTACACTAACTTAACAAGATGTTTTTGCATCCACTCTTCATGTTTAAATGCTGTTGACGATTGAAAGTCGGTTGTCGTTAAAAACTGGCGTAAATCAAACAGTAAAACGGCTTCATTTGATATCGTGTGGAGAACATATTGTCCCAGGCGCCATGTCATTCTGTCATAAACTCGGCTTAGGGAACGAAAGTGGCCGTGCTCTTTCAAAGGAAACACCCTGCCATTTGCCTTAAGCGGTTTACGCAAACCACGGAAAACTCAAATATCGATTATCGGAAACTACGGAAAACTCAAATCTGGTTGGTTGGAGGGAGATTTTAACCTTCGTCCTCCCAGATGAGAGGTCAGTGTGCTAACCATTGCGTACCGCGCTCGGTCACTGTTCTTAGAATCCGTATCTGCGTTACGCAACGGAAATGAGTAATGCGGCGCTACAGGTAGAAAAGATAGCTATCGAGAAGGCATCTCTAGATAAAGACAGAGCTTAATTTAACATCTGCAACGCAACGGAAAACATGGAAAAGAAATATACCACCCCGTTCTATAAAATCATCTCGGTGTACTGTTTACATTTTCTTTGGACTGATAACAATATGTGTCGAGTCATTTAATCATAACGAAAACATTTTCCCACCAATAAAGAGTTTCGTTTAGCCTGTATTGCAACGCGCGCTTCTCACGTTCATATTTCACTTCTGCTGAAGGTTGGGACAGTCTAAAATGGTGCGAAATATTCGAATTCTCACAAGAACAGGTGTAAGCAGTAGGGAAAGGCTGGTAAACACAAGTAAAGCAACGAAGAGGGAAACATGGGGACTAAAATCCTGAGTTGAACTACGTAAGTGAGAATACTCGCTCATTTCACTGTTCTCCTTATTGAAAGTGGCGAGGAATTTTAGGTGCTGTTGAATGGAATAACAGAAGCAAACTACTAACTGAGAGTAAACCGAAGAAAAACGAAAGTAACGAGGAGAGGGAGAAATGAGATTAAAGATCAAGTCATCACTACAATTGGAGACTACGAAATACACAATGTTAAGAAAGTCTTCCTCCTTGGAAGCGAAATAATCAAGACGGAAGAAGCATGTCGGGTACAAGAACTAGACTAGCACAGGCAAACAGGGATTCCTCGCTTACAGAATTGTATTGGTATAAAACATAGGCCCTAATTAGAGAAAGAAATTTCTCAGCAAGTACGTTTGTAGTACGACATCGTACGGAAGTGAGTCAGGCACTGCAAGAATACTGGAAAACGTGATAACAGAAACGTTTTAGATTCGTGCTACACAAGAATGTTGAAAATCAGGTGAACCAGTAACGTTGTAAATTAGGAGAATTTTTGCAGAATTGTCAGGGGAAGGAATTTGCGGAAAATGCTGAAAAGAAGCGACAGGATGATAGGACGTGTGTTACGACAGCAGGAAATAAGTTCCACTGTACCGATGGCTATAATTAAAGTGTAGCTACTCAGGAAGGTCCAGTGTGGGCTGAAATTACAGTACGACAGCGGAACTTGGTACATGTGCCAATGCGCTAATGCAGAACCGATTTCCGCTGAAAAAATAAAATAAAATTAGTTCCGTTTTTGACCACCAGATGCATATTGGCGCTGTACAGCATCTCGTCGACGTCTCCAGTGCTCATATTGAACAAACTGTGTACGTGGAGGTTAATAATAAAATCAGCATTACGCCTTTCTCGCTTGTTTAACCTTTTCTGCCCACGTCCCGTTCCTAAGCCATTAAATATCTAAACACTACGTGTTACCCGCTGTTGCGCTTGCATATCAGTAGTTTTGTTATGATGAGTGAAGGTGAATACGCAAGCTAGTAATTTTGCTAGATGCCTGTGTAGACAGTGGCCTAGAGTGGTATGTATAAACAATAAGTACACTGCCGGATTGTAATTACTTAGTGAATGTGGTTCTATTAGTTTGCTGTACGTCAGTTCCGGAAGCATGCATTGTTTTTGTTGTTGTGCTCTTCAGTCCAGACATTGGTTTGATGCAGCTCTCCATGTTACTCTATCCTGTGCAAGCTTCTTCATCTCCAAGCAAGTACTGCAACCTACATCCTTCTGAATCCGTTTAGTGATTCATTCCTTGGTCTCCCTCTACGATTTTTACTCTATGTGCTTCTCACCAATACTAAACTGATGGTCCCTTGATGCCTCAGAATACGCACTACCAAACTGATCCCTACTTCTAATCAAGTTTCGTCACAAATTCCTCTTCTCTCCAATTCTATTCAGTACCTCCTCATTAGTTATGTGATTTACCCATCTAATCTTCAGCATTCTTCTGTAGCACCATATTTCGAAAGCTTCTATTCTCTTCTTGTCTAAACTATTTATCGTCCATGTTTCACTTCCATATATGGCTCCACTCCATACAATTTCTTTCAGAAAAGACTTCCTGACACTTAAATCTATACTCGATCTTAATAAATTTATCTTCTCCAGAAACGCTTTCCTTACCATTGCCAGTCTACATTTTATATCCTCTTCACTTCGACCGTCATCAGTTATTTTGCTCCCCAAATAGCAAAACTCATCTACTACTTCAAGTGTCGCACTGCCATATCTTATTCCCTCAGCATCACCTGATTTAATTCGACTACATTTCATAATTCGTGCATGCTTGCATTATATTTTCTAATTATATTTCAAAAATCCTTCGATTCTTTATATTCCTCCACAAGCAGAGTTTTTAGAGCTCTCTCTGACTCATCTTTTACTCAATGTGAAATTGTGCCACCAGAGCAACACATACCAACCGTTTGTCCCTTCCATTTTAATGCGTTGTGGTGCCAACATTTTTAGTCCTTCCTCCTACGATAACTAATGTATAATTAACATAGTCAATTAGTACATCATTATCAATTGCAGCTTCATCAAAAGCCTCCCACCTTCCATATGCAACGATACGACACTTTGTTTGTCGTACAGCCTTTAAATACCACCGTCACTGTGAATCTTCAAGTGTCTTAGAAGCTGTAAGCGACTTGTGACACTCAGCGTCTAAATAGCGGCGGGCTTGTGGCTGTTCTAATGTCTCTCGACCGCTTAAGGCTGCCGGACGTTCTGAATCCATTTTCCCGGAGAACTTTTTGCTCTGAGAATTTTTGGATTTGAGTAACTTTCGCAGCTTGAGCTCTCTTAGAACTTTACGATAAATCAGACATACGTTTGCGCGGCTTTTAGTCATAGCGAAAGTAAAACGAAATGAAATGTGCGTATGGCTTTATTGAGTGGGATGTTTGGGAGCTTGGTGCGTTTTTGTTGCACTTCGGTGACTTGCACGTCGATAATGATGGAATGATGATGAGGGCAACGGACGTATCCAGAGGCTAACACAAAAAACGACCCGGATGGGAACTGAAAGCGGAACTGATGATCGAGAAACAGCGTTGCAAACCACATAACCAGAAGCTATTCGGGCAGATATGGGCACAACATAGAAATTTTAAATGGCGCATAACGCTCAGCTGCTCAAATGTGATGGGTTTGTAACTGATATGGACGAATCGATAAAGCACATAGAGGTTTGTATAAGTATAAAACTGAATAGTGTTATGTAGAACATATCAAACAACAAAAGCATTTTCCCCAAGTATGATAAAGTTCCAAATCAAAGAGTAAATAGGTTTTTCAAAGAGTACTTATTATTCCATATTTCACGTTATATTCTTCAAATCAATAAATATGTTGCACTACATGCGTCTGACTGCCATGCAGTGGTTCCGGGTTCGATTTCCGGCCGGATCGGAGATTTTCTCTGCTCAGGGACTAAATGTTATGTAATCCTCAACATCATTTCATCAACATGTAAGTCACCCAACGTGGCGTCAACTGAAAAGATTTGCAATTCAGCAGCCGAACACCCCCAAATGGGGACTCCTGACCGTCAACCCCACGCGATCATTTCATTTTTGATTGCATTGACATAGAGGCTTAAATTATTTACACCACCAAGGGACCGTACACCTAAGTATTTGACATAAATTTTAATTTGATACCATCACCCATTCCTGTGAAAAGTGAGTTGACCGACGGACGGACAGATGGACAGACAGGCAGTCAGACAGACAAAAAAGTGATACCACATGTGTCCTATTTTTATCAGTTGTGGTACAGTTCCATAAAAGTATATAAAATACTCTTAAATGAACAGAACTGCCATGTCATAAAGCTTATTGATGAATGGGACTACTGCCCAATGTCGAATCCAAAGTCAGTAGATCAGGTAATATGTTACTAAGAATATTACTCTATCTAAAGGCAGGAGCAGCAGGATATAATTAACTCTCAAGTCACTGGAATGCATTACGAATCGTCTTTCTCTTTCAAACATTTTAATTATTGGATTTATGGATGATTTCTAGGAATATAAATGTAGACAAAGACACACATTCTGGGGGAATAAAAAGATTTCTGGAAAACGTGTAGTTCTGCCTTGCAGTTCTTTTCGTAAGTAAAATTTAAGTTCTGTTCTACAGTGATTGCGTTCTAGTACTTAAAAACTATTAGCTATTATCCACGACTGCAATCTCATATTAGTACTGTTGTTGCGATGAAAGGCGGTGATGAAGTAAACTACTGTACGTGCAACAACATCAGCTGCCAGCACGTGTCTGTTTGGGTAAGAGTAGCTCGTGATTTGCCCTCCGCTCTCCCCCCTCCTAAGGTGTCCCAACACGCGATATGTCGTGCAATGATACAGATTTGCAAATTCATTCAATTGCATATGTGAACACTGTCTGCGAAATGTGTTGCAAATACACTTAGTAGAATAAACAAGAAATAAATTAACCCTTTCGTTCTTAAACTTATTTAGCATACATTTAAAAAATAGAAGCTCAAAATCCGTCTTCCTTTGTGATAAATAATGCATTTTCTCTCCAAAAGAGGTTTTAAGCTGACCGATTTTTAAAATCGGTGAAGTGGTACACATGCTGTAACCTCGCCACTATATTTGTTTCTATCTGAAATTTAGCCTAGTTTTACCTCCCACTCTGTAAAAGCTGCGTATTATCAACACAGTGTCCCCACAAACCGTTTACCAACTTAAACTCGTATGCTAACTTTTGACTAAAGAGAATCTAATCTGTACTGAACCGAAACTCATCTGAATGCAGTTTGTCTTAATATTAAATTTCCACTTGCTTCGCGTATTGACGACATTGTTGCAGATTTCTCGAAACCACAACAGCAAACAGTAAGCAGGCAGCAGCTAAGCAAGATTTCTATTTCTAAATAAAATTTCCAAATTACACTCCTGGAAATTGAAATAAGAACACCGTGAATTCATTGTCCCAGGAAGGGGAAACTTTATTGACACATTCCTGGGGTCAGATACATCACATGATCACACTGACAGAACCACAGGCACATAGACACAGGCAACAGAGCATGCACAATGTCGGCACTAGTACAGTGTATATCCACCTTTCGCAGCAATGCAGGCAGCTATTCTCCCATGGAGACAATCGTAGAGATGCTGGATGTAGTCCTGCGGAACGGCTTGCCATGCCATTTCCACCTGGCGCCTCAGTTGGACCAGCGTTCGTGCTGGACGTGCAGACCGCGTGAGACGACGCTTCATCCAGTCCCAAACATGCTCAATGGGGGACAGATCCGGAGATCTTGCTGGCCAGGGTAGTTGACTTACACCTTCTAGAGCACGTTGGGTGGCACGGGATACATGCGGACGTGCATTGTCCTGTTGGAACAGCAAGTTCCCTTGTCGGTCTCGGAATGGTGGAACGATGGGTTCGATGACGGTTTGGATGTACCGTGCACTATTCAGTGTCCCCTCGACGATCACCAGTGGTGTACGGCCAGTGTAGGAGATCGCTCCCCACACCATGATGCCGGGTGTTGGCCCTGTGTGCCTCGGTCGTATGCAGTCCTGATTGTGGCGCTCACCTGCACGGCGCCAAACACGCATACGACCATCATTGGCACCAAGGCAGAAGCGACTCTCATCGCTGAAGACGACACGTCTCCATTCGTCCCTCCATTCACGCCTGTCGCGACATCACTGGAGGCGGGCTGCACGATGTTGGGGCGTGAGCGGAAGACGGCCTAACGGTGTGCGGGACCGTAGCCCAGCTTCATGGAGACGGTTGCGAATGGTCCTCGCCGATACCCCAGGAGCAACAGTGTCCCTAATTTGCTGGGAAGTGGCGGTGCGGTCCCCTACGGCACTGCGTAGGATCCTACGGTCTTGGCGTGCATCCGTGCGTCGCTGCGGTCCGGTCCCAGGTCGACGGGCACGTGCACCTTCCGCCGACCGCTGGCGACAACATCGATGTACTGTGGAGACCTCACGCCCCACGTGTTGAGCAATTCGGCGGTACGTCCACCCGACCTCCCGCATGCCCACTATACGCCCTCGCTCAAAGTCCGTCAACTGCACATACGGTTCACGTCCACGCTGTCGCGGCATGCTACCAGTGTTAAAGACTGCGATGGAGCTCCGTATGCCACGGCAAACTGGCTGACACTGACGGCGGCGGTGCACAAATGCTGCGCAGCTAGCGCCATTCGACGGCCAACACCGCGGTTCCTGGTGTGTCCGCTGTGCCGTGCGTGTGATCATTGCTTGTACAGCCCTCTCGCAGTGTCCGGAGCAAGTATGGTGGGTCTGACACACCGGTGTCAATGTGTTCTTTTTTCCACTTCCAGGAGTGTATATTCAAACTGTGAAATGTGATAATGCGTAATGATAAACCTTTTAACAGTTGCTATGAAATGATATTCCAAGACAACGATTTTTGAATGAAGTATATATTCAAAAAGACAGTGTAAAACTTAGTGTAATCTTCACACACAACATTGCTGTGAACAAAACTATGCTTAACAAAGTGAACAATGATTCTCTGAGCAACTTAATTAGCTGACAATAATCATTTCTAGCTGTGGGGTGCTACAGTTTTACCTCAAACTACTGCTCTTCAAAAATAATAACATTATTAAAATATATATTCTCTTCGCTTTCTAATGCATTCAACTTACTCATCCTTGCTCTCCTTTACAATCAGTCTTCTTCATCTAACAGATACAACCATAAGCCAACATAGCATTACTAAATACGTCCACCACGCACCACACTTCAGCTAAGAATGTATCAGACTGCGAAAAGGCAAAGAATGTGAGATGACAATAACAAAGATCGTTTAACACTAACGTAACTCTTTCTCTCTCTGACGTGCACATCGATGACATACAAAAATCAAAATGACATGACCACCTTACAGTTGGTCCCATCAACCTAATCTTCCCCCTGAAGAATTTTGTAGGAATCGGGCGAGGACAAAATTCTAAACATTATGGGTAGGAACATACAAAACGTGTTACAAATACGAAGAGAAAAATAGTTTTACGAGGATATGAGTTAAAGAATTATAAGGAATTTATACCAAATTCAAGAACATGTGAATCGTTAATCAGTAGAATTCACTATTGAATCAATTTTTCGTGATTTCTATGAGAATTATCCACACAGGCCTACTTTCAACGTTACATTTTGTACTGAAGTTGTATTGGTGATCTATACTGTTTTGTAGCACACAGGAATTAGGTCAGAGCGTATATATCACACAAGACCTACATTTATGAAGCACAGTCACATATGGCAGTAGTAATTTGGACGATATAAGTGGGTAGAAGAGTGTCCCTGTCACAAACGATCAAACTTTCTTTAGCTCGTTGCAATAATGTCACTGTTGTGGGAAATTATGTGGAAGCAGACTCAGCGAGGCTAAACACAGTTTTCAGCTGAAAACCCCACACATGCACAAACAGTCAAATGTCATAGTTTCTGCTTGAAGAAGACTGAAAATCCATTGATTGGTCCAAAGCCATCTTATAGTTCCTTATCAAAGTCAGTTCCAACTTGTATCAATAAACTATGCCAAAATTTGAAAGAATGTTTTTGTGTATAACTTTTGCCCTGGCAAGTCTCAATCATTTGTGGTGAATGGTCAATTAGTTACAATTTTTTACATTTACAACACATAATTAACTATATTAGGATAGGAGTAATAAGATTTTTCATCGTTTTGTATATTGAATACACAAGTAGTGTAATGGTAACAACAGATTTCTATGTCTATAAAAAAACTAAGAAAAAAATATCATGGTTTTACAATAACACATTACGGAAAAAACAGGCAAGTAAATCATTTGAAACAGTGTACAGTAATAGGCATGATGATAAACAGTTATAATATATGTGGAGAACGACCCTACAGAAGATTCTCAATCTGTTCAAATAAATGTGTTTGTGTGGACACCAGTGACATACACGAAAGTATAGAGTAAGGTAGAAAGAGATACAAAAGTTAGTGATCACACAGAAGATATAAACACATACGGGTAGTGGTCACACACACAGATAAGGAGAACAAAAAATGTATAATTAGGAATCACGTGGATTAGGAAGACCTTAGGCAGTCAGTCTATGATCATACCTAATACAGTCAGTAATCAGCATGCTATCTAGTTATATTTCATCCTTTAGTTCGTGCATCTCTTAATCCTTTTGCCTATAATTTCATCGAACTTTGAACAAATACCACTGTTTGATGTAGTGTTTGCTTCTCTCTGGCATATGTTTCACACATTCTCGTAAATTCATATTGCTTATCTCCAGTGCCCCACCTAATCATTTATCATCTTTGTCCTACCTAATCATTCCATCTCACATTCATCTTTGTAACCATTTCTTTGCTCCTCCTTGCCTTTTTCTCTTTGTTTCCTCATGACACATCTCTCATGATTTCTTTCACTTCTTGGATGGCTTATGAGAGCTCCCTACAGTACTATATTTAACGTAATTATTATACTAATGGCGGCACATTCTATAGTAACAATATATACAGAGAATATGTATTATAAAGAAACTCAATAAATGACGTAAGTGAAAAGGGCAAATACAACCTGAAAATTCGTTAAGTTAAAGAAATACATGTTATTAGAAAAATAAATATAAAAGAATCTTATCTCATGCCATGGCAAAAGCTAATACAACTGAAAAGTAATAGAAAAAAAAAACATAATCATTAGTATCCCACACACTTCCTGCCTGTTGTCTGTGCATGTCACGTCTCGCCAGCGATAAATTTCATCTTCACCCCCAAAATTTAAAAGTTCCCGAACACCAAGGCTGTTATGACATCGTTATCTCTTAAACAAAGAAAAGGCAGATTAGTTCTACAGTATTCAGCAGAAGTTAAGTTTTGAGTGCATATAAATATCTACGAATCAGGAAAGACAATGTTATTCATCATTATAACCAAGACAATAGGCATTACCACAAAGACAAATCACAAAAAGTTCAGTGACGTACTGTATACTTCGTCACAATACAGGGTAACAATAAATTCTGAGACACATCTTTGTAAAATATTTTCTGTGCACAAATGGAGACAGAAATCTACAATTCTCGAAATATTGTGGAGTGCAACTATTACATGTTGTGCTGCTCTGGTGAAAAAAACATGGCAGTATATGTTTAGTAAAAATATTCCATAATTTACATCAGATAATTACAAACTCCAAATCAAGGAAAAAACTGTGTTGTCTAAGGTCACGTTACTTTCATTCATTATCATCATCCAGCCACATCTTTTCAAAAACATGGCTTTTACGCTTATAACACGAAATGCATCCACATGGTGTAAAAATTCACTATAACAAGAAACAGGGCCCCTATGTCCTAACCACTACTCACACACTCTTTCTCTTCATTAATCATCATAATCATTGCCTCACTCAATTACAGTATGCATCATAAATCTCATAACTGTCATCTCATGTACCTCACCAACACAACTCTCATTATTGTATTACAAAATTAATCATATTCGCTGTCTTTGTCTCAGTATACACTTCAAATAAGATTTCCCTGCTCTGTTTTCGTCCACTTACTTCCACGTAAACAACAATTCACAGCTTTAATCGTAAATATTACAGTTCAGTAAACACATCACTATCTCACCATAGATCCTGAAGAACTACTTACATCAAAACACTTATCACTCCTCTTTAAGACAACACAGTTACCTTTGTAACATCTATGTGTCTCATCAAAAGTGGTAGAAAGTGTTAAATGTCGCTGTACTTTGTACAGCCAAATGTATTTCTCCTATGAACAACACATTGCTAATACGCTGTGTATCCTCTCAAAAGTGGTTTAAAAAATCATCATAATCACTTTATTAGAAATTATTTATTCTTATTCGGTTTCTAGATGAAATTTCTAAGTTCGTAGCAGTTTGTTTAGTGTACGCTTTGTGGCAGCAAATGGCTCGAGTTGTTGCATGATAAATGGAGTTTGTTCCTCGACCATAGTCGCCCGATTCTTGTGAAAAGTTGCCTGCTGCGCGACAGGAGTCGCTGTGGCATGCGGTGCAATAGTATTGTTTATCGCTAATTGTTGCCGGGCGCTGTAACGCAAGAAATATTTTTGAATAGGTGACATGCAGTTCTATCATCTGGGAACAACTTCAGTATGTAGTATTATTTTGTACATGGTTTGATATGCGAAACATGATGAAGTCCCTTGCCCTCGTAAGTCCAGATAGTTTCAATTTCATTAACATAGTCGTGTACAGTTCTACGAATCCTATGAGGTCCCTTATACAGGGTGAAGCGAAATTTGCGCACTCAGGCTTCACAGTGCGACTCCTCACATGCCAGCGATAAGAAAATGTCCCTCACTGTGGGGTCCAGCCCACTCGAATAGAGTGCCTAAAAGATGCTACGTTCTCGGAATGCTATACAACAATTCAAGCAAACTCACATAAATAGTTTTTATTTCAATAAACCAGGTTGATAATACTTAACTTCCAATTTACAAAAATGGCTCTGAGCACTATGGGACTTAACTTCTGAGGTCATCAGTCCCCTAGAACTTAGAACTACTTAAACCTAACGAACCTAAGGACATCACACACATCCATGCACGAGGCAGGATTCGAGCCTGCGACCGTAGCGGTCGCGCGGTTCCAGATTGTAGCGCCCAGAACCGCTCGGTCGCTCCGGCCGCATTCAATTTACAACAGTGTCGCAAGCGATGGGCGACATGCAACATAAATCAGAGTCCTTTGCTGTATACAATGTTCACGCAAGTCTGACACACCGTTTGTGGATCACTAATAACTGCTATCGTAGCGTTCTCTGCTAGGCCTGTCCGCACACTGTCGTAATACTCTGCGAATACTGAGCGGCCGAGGTTGGCAGGAGCGGCGCTTATATTCTCCTCTTGTAGAGGCCGCTCCTATCGTGGTGCGGTCTTAATCAGCGCACCATTCGCCGACGTGGCTTCACCGTCTTCTCTTCTATTGCGTTCTTCATCTTCGTTCCGGTGCTTGTGGTTATGCCAGAACACACACAAAATTTCGTCCAGCGAGTACATCCGGCAGAAAAAGGCCGTTAAAGAGTGGCAGTCTGGCAACACTGTAACCACATGTATGGTAACTACCTATGTCGGTACATATTAGTCATTTTGTACACTTGGTGCAGTAGATAGTTTTGGGTTATCATGCAGGAGGTCCTGGGTTGGACATTTTTTTTTCTAATTTCATTCTGATATTTCATACTGTAATATACACTATTTCTTAGGTCACATGTATCCTAAATTCACAACATTTTGTAACTCTTGACATAACAAATATGTGGTTAGAAAAATAAGAAATAGACAGTTTAAACAAATGACCTGACATAGAACAGAATAACTACAAAAAAATATCAATTTCGATGATAGCACAGTACAATAACGCAACATCTACTTGTCATTTATACTTCATGTAGTATGAGTGCTCAGATGTCGCATATTAGCAACCAGTGACAGTAACAATGTGCATACTAATGATCGCATGACCTTCACAAAAGAATACAATGTTCTCAGAACAACAGATGATCAAAGCGACCTTTTGGCACATCCAGACATTGCGCAACCTACCTGGTCATACAGCTCTGGACCATTTCAACAAGCTCCGTCCACAGTAACAAGAGCAGCATCAACACGCACTACCAATTCTTTCACATTCGTTGGAAGAGTAGAGTATACATGCTGCTTCAGGTCTCCCCACAGCAAGAAATCCGGGAGATTTAGGTCACGTGAACGCTGTGGCCATACGACTAGACTTCCACATCTGAGCCATTTCTCTGGAAATGTTCTGTCCAAATACTGTCGCACATGAATTCCAGAGTGTGGAGGTGCACCATCGTATTGGAACCATATCCTCTGCCGAATGTATAAACGAACATCTTTCAGAGCATCAGGTAGATAGTTTGAGAGGAATGCCCGATACCTTCGTGAAATCAACCGGTCTGACAAAATGTAGGGGAGCAAAAACACCTGTCGCCCAATATTCCAGCCCAGACGTTGATACCAAAGCGAACTTGATATCCACTGCCGCAGGTGATGTGTGAGTTAACCTCAGACCAATGGTGGGCATTCTAAATATTCAAGACACCCTCACGAGTGAATGCTGCTTCATCCGACCATATTACGGGATTCACGAAGGCATAGATGTCTTCCTCTTGTTGGAACCATTCAAACCTGATGGCGATCTGCAGGATCCAGGACGCAGATGTTGCGTGAAAGCATTATAGTAGAGGTGCAGCCCATGCTGGTGCAGCAAGTTAGCGACCGTGCGCTGTGAGACGCGCAGCTGCCTTGCTACGCTATGCTTACTTCACTGAGGTTCTTGGTGTATGACCTCCAGAATAGCTTCTTCACTCTCTGGAGTACAGCGAGTCCGTGGACAACCACCGTCACGCGATGTTGGAAGGAGAGAACCTGACTCCCGAAGGCGCAGCTCCGAACGACAAAACACATTTTTATCTGGATGGTGTCGACGAGGGTATCTAGCAGCATATTCAGGAATGGCAACACAAGCCCGGTTATCAGATGCACTAAGGACCAGAAGCATATCCACGTATTCATCGTCTGTGTATGCCATACATCTGGCGCTCTGGTTTAGAGGTTTACAATGAGAAAATTCGTTCAAAGTACGCATGTACACTGGACTCTGTCACAGGCACGTTACTCCACTCGCAAATAGTCCCTGTCTGGTGGACAGCGCATACAGCATAAACATGCCGTCCGTCCTGTGTGCTGTTCCACCAAACGCTCGTTACCCCTCTGACAGATATCGTTCTGCATGATTCATCCCAACACCGCTAATTGTGAATGAACCGTGAATTTACTTTCAAAACATTTTCTTAAGAATTTACTTTATTTACTAGCGATTCATCACACTATGTGAGCGTGGAAGTAGCTGCCCGTGGGTAACTGATGGAAGCAAATCAAATTTCTTTCAACAAATGGAAATTTTATTCCTAAAAGCCTTTTTTTTAAAAAAAAACAGATTTAAAATTATAATCAGGAAACACCCTCTAAACATCAAGTTACAATTTATTCAGAGACAAAAAGAACAAATTTTTGACAGTATCAGCTTTCGGGCTGCGAACCTTGCTGCTCCCTTTTGACACGGCCGTAGTCACGAGCGCTCACAACAACCTCTGAAAGACTACACTGGTGCAAATCTGCAACACACCAGATTACTTTAAACTAAAAATTTTAAAAACTCACACAAGCACATAAACTATGTACCCCGTAGAAGGGATGGAAATGGTACAAAACAACATTAAAAGATTAACTTGCCACCGAAGGTGCAACTTGATTTAAAAAAAAAAAAAAAATTCTTACTGTGGAAGGGTGGCAGCTTTGTATACTAAAATAACCATTTAAATAAAAACCCATGAAATGCAGTCTTACATACAATATACAAGGTTAGCCAAACATGATCTACATTACACATATCCCGCTTCTCAAGATGATAGGCAAGATAAAAACATACTTCATGAATTCGGCCGTTACACTTCACGCAATAAATTCGTTAACACCGAATCCGACAAACACGACAGAGGCCGCCATTAACGTATGGCAGACCGACAGACAGACAGACAGACACTAACTGCCTAACAAATGCGGACAAGAGACAGACGAGCAAGCTGCGGACGAGAGACTGACCAAGAAAACAAGTAGAATTTAACAAGTAAATGAAACAACATATCTCCAATCACCTAACTTCTAATAAACTGCGATTTCTAGCGAAGACCTGGTGCAGCACCCCCAACGCTCTCCCGAACCGTCCGCTGCCAGCCGCTTCAACGGACGCAGGAAGGCGCGCTGATCTCCCGTCTCACGGCGTCGCAGCTCGCACCGGCCAGACCGACGTCGTGGGTTGACTCCTGTTGCTCTCGTCTCGACCGCGAAGCCACTACCCCTCGCTATACGGCGCGGCCCACTGGACTCACGTGGCGACCTCACATGCGCCAACACTCAAGGCGGACAAGTCATCCGTGTCTCAGTGCGCGACCGACCAACCGGTCGATCTAACCGTCAATGACCATTGCCTGAGCAAACTCGAGCAGACTGGAGGCCTAACGCACAGATGCAGGAACTCAGCCCCGACCGGGCGACCACTAGCGGAGTTCTGTTACTGGAGGAGTGGCAAGACTCTCATTTCTGCCGGTGTTAAAGTTTGACCCAAACGACAGGCATACTAGCACTCCGGACGACAGACAGACACTGACTGCCCCACACTGACCCGGCTGACCAACTGACCAGACTCGCCGCCTAGTGAGCTCATAGCGTCCTTAAATGCACGTGAACATCCTACCTTTCCCCTTTCCCACCAGAGGGAGACACCAAAGCTGCGATTGCCACAGCGGAGGGCGACTGCTTTACACTATGCGCTGTGGCGCGCTCTTCAAAACAGCAAATTTAACCACGGCCTAGTTCGGTTTCGATTTACACTGTTTTCCTAACGTTAACAGAGGCAATGTTTCCATAATCCCACCGATAGAATAGTAATACTAGCCTAATAATAATAATAATGCATTGAGATGTCTACTAAACAGCATGTGGTTACCAGACTCAGTGTTGAAAGGCATAATTAGGGAGATCTCGGTGATAACACATACAAATAGTAGCCGAGTCTGAACATTATTCGCAAAACACGTTGCTAGTCCTACTGGTAACACAAGACCCTAACGAAATGTAATGGACCTGAACGAGGTAAGAGTAGTAGTTGGTACTAATCTATGGGACCACTCGAGTAGGGTACAAAGAAAACAGGTTTCGCATCTAGTAGATGAAGTGGTCCGAATAAATTAACGACCGCGATGTGGAAAGTGCTTCTTCCAAAGCTGACCAATCTTCCATTTCTACGATTCTAGTATGTAAGTGCAAATGTTTTCTAGAGGACCTGCTCCAATCGCTGTTGACGATTAAGATGGCGGATACCGTACCATCTGGACTACATTTACCAAATACGAAACATATGGCTCAACCCAGGATCGAGCCATCGGCCTCGTATATGCTAATCCTAAACTCTATCCACTGCACCAACTGTACAGCACGACTAAAGTGTGCTGACAGAGGTAGTTACCATACATGTGGTTACAGTGTTGCCAGATTGCCACTTTTCAACGTCCTTTTTTTGCCGGACGTACTCGCCGGACGAAATTTTATGAGAGAAATTTTTTTATCACTTGCATATGTGGAGTCACGCTGCGAAGCCCGAGTTCGCGAATTTCGCTTCATCCTATATACAAGAGAGAATGTGTGATTAAGATGCTTGCTTTTATAAGATAAAAGGTGAGATTTAATCAGAATTTTCTGCTCAACCTGTATCTTTGTGATGTTTACTTGTCCCTACTGAGATTCCTTTCTTCTTTCTGCGGCCTTTTCTGATTTTGTTTAGCACTATATCTACTACTTTTTTCGAAGCTGGAAATGGTATTAACTCCCTGATACGATCTGGTGGTTGTTGATTTTTGAGTATGAGTAACGGAGACAACGATGCAGAATCATTTGGTAACTCATTGAGTATCTCTTTGAATGTATGAATGTGTTTGTCCCAAGTCTGGTGTTGACGATTGCAATATATTCTGCACAGCTTGTTAATTTCTTGCATAACGTGTTCTAAAGGATTGGACTGTACAGGCTGAAAAGTATTTAAACCGACAAACTCTGGGAGGTTGTAGTGGACATCAAAACAAATATTTTTCCCTAATGTCATTTTTTCCTATGAGGATTATTTAAACCGGTGGAGGCCGTATTACGCTCTTCAGTTGAAGGCAACTGCTGCGTGTAGTAGTGCATTGTCTCTGTTTACTAATGGAGCGATACATCTGGAGTGAGTACACTGATATGGTTGGGCGTACTACGTAGCGCATCGTAACGGACGAGCTGCACAGCGGGTTTATCAACAACAATATCCTAATCGCCGTATCCCGCGAATCATACGACCTTTGCTGCTGTGTACCAACGTCTGCGTGATACCGGGTCATTTAGCAGATTACCTGGACAGGGACGCCGACGCACGGTAAGAACGGTGCAATTTGAGGAAGCGGGATCCTTCAATCAGCATTCGTGCAATTGCACGTAACATGGGGACGAATCAGACGAATGTAAGAACAGTCCTTGGAGAGCAATTGTTACGCCAATTTCACTTACAGCGTGTCCACAATCTGGAACCAGTTGATTATCCATCCGGACCACAGTTTTCGCAATGGTACCTGAAACAGTGTGAAATGCATCCTACATTTCCATCCTCTGTGTTCTTTACCGATGAAGCAACGTTCGGGCGTGGTGGAATCTTCAACATGCACAATTCGCATGTTTGGAGTGAGGATAACCCACATGCCACAGTTACTAGCACTCATCAAATGCTGTTCTTCGTTAATGTGTGGGTCGGTGTTGTTGGGGACTATTTAATTTAGCAGTATCTGCTACCTAGGCGATTAAATGGCAGGCACTATTACGATTTTCTCGCCAGAGAATTGCCAGAATTCCGGTACTTCTGGGGTTTTTGCCCGCGTCGGACAGAAGATGATCCGACTGTGTAACCTTTGTTTACGTGTCAATGAAGGCATTTTTGAAAATCTACTGTAATTGAAATTGGGTTGTGTTAATGTGTTGTCTCTTGGTCATAAACAAATGGAAAAGTGTTTGTTGGTTTAATTAATTTGCCGCCAGAGAAATTTTCCTCCACCGGTTTTAATACACATCACAGGAAAAAATGACACTTGGAAAAATATTTGTTTTGATGTCCCCTATAACCTCCCAGATTTGTCGATTTAAATACTTTTCACCCTCTAGAGTGAAATAAAAACAGGGTAATTTTTTGACGTCGTAACGCACGTAACCAAATATTTTAGCGAAATTGTTGGTCGTTGTCGGAAATGACTTTATCAATGTTACCAACTTCTTGTACAAAATTATTGACAAATGCTTTGGATACTGTTTTGGCAGTAGCTTTTCGTAAAGGAGTTCATGAAATGAATTTTGAAGTCAATTCAACAGCAACAAAACTGTATGAAAATCTATTGAGTGACCTGACAAGGAGTCCTAAAAGGTCTACTACAGCCAACTTCTTTGGTTTCGAAGGAATTATAAGAAATAATGGCGCTCGATGTGTGATGGATGATGGTCTGGCTTTCTGACACAAACTGCATTATGCTAAAACTTCTTATATTCTGTCCTGCATTTCATTAAAGTAACAACTGGCATGTTGTTTGTGAAAGCATTTTCTCGGACCAAAGTCAGCATAACTAAGATGTGTTTATCAAATAAGCTTATTTACAAAATAACGGGGTGCACACACACAACCAAAAGAGAGCCATTGACTGTACATCTTTGAAAAGAATGTTGTTACATACCAAATAAAATTGTCTTAGTGCAATGTTTGTTTTGTCATGCCTTTTACATTATACATGTTTCCAGACAGGATTCTTATCCTGTTCATACGCTATGTCTCGTAAAGAAGAAATGATAAAGTTTTCAAAAGATATCTTTCAAATATACAGGAAACTGAAGTTTTTCTCCAAATCATTTTCAGAAGTGTTCTTGACAAATCCAACAGGTGCACGTGATGAAGTATCCGTTACAACATTTTGAGTAGCAGGAATGTGACTGAGGTTACCATTTCTGTGTGAGCCAGATTGTTCTCTATTGCATCACATCAGCGATTCACTGTCGTATCTGGATGTGTGGTACCGTTCTCATGGGAAATCGCCTAAATGTCATAATTGTGTATGCTCAACAAACTTTTCTGAATATGAATGTACATGGTCAAATTCGTCCTTTTCATCGTCGCGGCTACATTTTCTTTCAATACGATCGACTTTCTCATTAATAGTGTTGCTATAATGTTTATTTTCTCAATTAATTTTCTCTTGGTTGTCTTTAAAATTTTATGTAGGACTGGTTTCTGCGGTGTCTGGAAACTGTAATGGCATTGTGTCATTTGAATCTCTGTCTACAATTGTTGACAAATATGCCAGTGGCGATGTCAGGTCATCAACGTTTTCTTTCATTGTGCTTAACTGTTCTTTTTGTTCTTCAGAATTTAGTGTCAAAGTTCTCACTTGTTCGCTAATTTCTTTTTCAGTTTTGTTAAGAAGTTCGTTCTGTTCTTTTATCTGTGTAACTGCCGCACTTAGAACTGCAGTATTAATTTTAGCTAACAATTCGTCCTTGTCATTACGCTGACTTGTCTTCAAATTTTTGTGGTCCGTTGCAAGGAGTGCCGAGTATTGGTTGAAGATCATTTCCCTTCCTGTGATTTCCTATCCTCGTCTTGTGCTTTTCTGTTGAATACATGTGTTTCGTCGATTTTCTTACTCGTTTCACCATGTGTTTCTTTAAGCATCTGGCAAATTAATTCTAGAAAATTTGTCGGATCTGCGCTTTGTAATTCTATATAACTGTTCACTGAAAGCAAAGTGTGTTGTGCACGTTCAAAAGCCACTGGCGCAAAACCTGATTCTAATGTGTCTGTTACCAGTTGTTGCAGCCCCGGATCTGCGATATTTCCGAATCGAGGCAAAAGCTTGATAGTGGTATCTTCTCCCCCCCCCCCCCTCGAGCGTTTGAGAGTGGACGTCCAAGAGTTTTAAAAAAATCTATTTTTCAAAAATATGTTCATTTTGTAGCGCACATCTGTCTGGAGAGTTTGATATGTAAAACATACATGTTCGAAGAAATGTAAGGCATGTTATTTGGTCTTAAGTACACAAAAGCGCAGTGCCACGCCTCTTCACACAGCGCTCAAATGTGTATATTTTGTAATGGATGTCATCAAGCCTATATTCAGGACAGTGAAAACTTGTGCATTTTATTGTCTATTAGTTAATAGCTTTCTCTTTCTTATGACATAAAATAAAATCTAAGAAACATCAAACAGTAAAGACAAGAGAAAAGCAAGACAGTACATGTTTCTTCAATCCTTAGCTCCCGGCATTTTTTTCTCTCTAATCTTCCAACAACTTTACACGGCGTGCTGTCCTTTCCGCGATAGAATCTATTACCTCATCGGCGTTCGTCAAACGTTTTGCTACATGAAAAATCAAAATGTCGTTGTCTAATACTGAAAAAGTTGTTAACACGAGTAGTACTGAAGACTGGTGTGGTTTCTCGATTTGATTACGTCTATTTTGTCACTGTCTGCTAGATAAAACGAAACAGCTCTTCCTAATATTGCAGCAGTTGTAACAAAAGCCAAAGAAACGAGACTGTTTTGGCACAAATGGTCATTTGTGTGTACTTCATTTACATAAGTAACACTAAAGGATATAATTCACAAAGTGCCAATATCAAACGACTATTAGGCCTACCACAGGGAAAGAGTTATATATTACAAAATAGTTTCACGTTCCATTAATACGCTCCAGTTTCTCAAGCGTGAGATCGAAAAGTAGTAGTACGAAATTTCTATATAAATTTGGAATCGTCAAGTCTTCCATATAATTTGTGTGATGTCTCTATTTCTTCTCTTTCATCGTTCTAACAAACAATCATGTCATCACTAATTCTGTAACTATTCCTGCTGTTGTCAAACCTTATTCTCTGGTTATCTTCCCTAAACCTGCCATAATCACCGGTCCAGTTATCCTGCGTTTATTCTCCGGTTAGGCGTTATTACGTGTTCGTACAATGCGTTTTCCGCGCTATTCCGACAATGGAACTTAAGCCCCTCCTAACTGAGGCTGTACATCTGGCCCTTAGTAGTACAGGGTTCTGGCGAAATTTTCTATCAAAATTTCATTTTCTTTCATACGTCGAGAAGCTACATGAAATCTACCTTTCCTGTTATTCCTGTTAGCCGTTTATTTCTACTCTGGTAGTCTGAATCTTTGAAATTCGCTAATAAACTACGCTGATCATTCGCACAACCCATCAACAACATAAACAAACAGCGATTGGCATTCACCCGTTCGGGTTTGTTCGCCTCAGCTTGTATAGCACCAACCCCTTTTGTCTCCAGGAAAATTTTTTATTCGTAGATGCGATGGGGATTCTCCTGCTAGAGACAAAAAAATGGTTCAAATGGCTCTGAGTACTATGGGACTTAATTTCTAAGGTCATCAGTCCCATAGAACATAGAGCTATTTTAACCTAACTAACCTACGGACGTCACACACATCCATGCCCAAGGCAGGATTCGAAGCTGCGACCGTAGCGGTCTCGCGGTTCCAGACTGTAGCGCCTAGAACCGCTCGGCCACCCCGGCCAGCTGGCAGAGACATCATGTACACTATGCACGCATTCAAAAATCAACTTACGATTCGTTTATAAATCGGCTTAGAATGTCTTCAAAATACTCAAAAACCACCTGAGAAGCGTTTCAAAATCGTATTAATAATCGATAGACCAACATAACGCTAGTCGCTTTTTGAAACAAAGCAGATACGACGGTATGGCCCCCGCCCCAGTAAATGCTGGCCTGTGTTGTGAAGTTTCGCATGACTGTGGCGACTTTTGTACGCTTTCGCTTGACTGTGGCTACTTATCGCCGACCGAATCAACTTCACAATTTACCCATCATTTGGTCTGTTTCATTATTGTTCGCTATGTAGCGGCGCCACCGTTTAGGATAGGGAAAGTTAGTTTTGTGCGATATTCTGAGCTCAAGTTACAGCCAGGTGCGCGCGAGATTGTAGTAAGTTATACTGACCAACGGTTGTGAAGTTGAATGGAGGCCACAGGGGACATCGAACTGCTGAAAAGCGTAAACGCAGTGGTTTGCATGTCGAAAGTTACAAGAAGAAGGGGCCCACTGACGCAACTGGGGTGTGAGGCGTACGTGATTCGGAGCGATTCATTAGGGAAACAGGGGCGCACAGCCCAGTATAAATAGGTGTCATTTTCTAATGAGATTCATTCAAGTGTGGCAGCTCTCCTGGACGGCGGCGCATGTCACATTGCCGGGCTACACGCAGCAACAGATGGGGCGACAGCGTCCCAGTCCATGGCGGGTCATTGGTTCTACCCTCTGAGGCCGACGCGGGGTCCGCTGCCAGCCAGGGCGGGCCACTCTTCGGGTCGCTACCGCGGGCAGTTGTCTCGTCTCCCCACACACGCCGGAGACTTACAAGGCGAGGGCTGCAGTTTCTGGACGCCGGAACAGGGGCGATCGTTGCCGCTGCGTTCCCAGCTACGCCAGCCGAGAAAGAAGCAGCAGTTGGGCCTGCCTACGGCTCCCAGCGGAGCGACGCAGAGTCAATGGGGACAGTGGCAGCTGAGTCGGCTGCTGGCGCAGCCATCCTGACGCAATCGAAACTCTATAGCTGGCGAACAAGGCAGGCACGACACTGCGTTGCGTCGCACAGGCCGCTGGGGGTACTTCCTCAGCAATGCGAGGCCTGTGATGCGGACTGAGGTGAACGGAGGACTGTAGAGGAAACGAATAAGTCATTTGAAAAGTTCTCACCTAGTTTCAGTATGACACCTCCTGGCACTCACCCACTACATTTGATGTTAATACGCCGCATTTGGCGTCAGATACCACCACATTTGGTGTCAGGAGTGGGATGCACTTACTATGACAACAAAAAATACTACGCCCATGCAAACATCTAAAATGTGGCTTCTGGTAAGCCATACGCAAAACACCAACAAGAAAGAAAACGTCCAAAAAGAACAATTTTGACAGCACTCATTGATGTGTTGGTAAATGTGCCAACACCTTGTAGATATAGGAGGCCGAAATGCACGCTATCTAACGCAGACGGGCGTGAATTCTGGAACAGGATAAGCAGTGAATTCTAATAAGAAAAGTATGCAGCTCCTCGAATACTTATATTTATTCCATCCTTGTGGTACATCGCTCTTGATAATACAAATAAGACTATCTTCAGATACGGTTAATGGCGCCTTGCTAGGTCGTAGCCATGGACTTAGCTGAAGGCTATTCTAACTGTCTCTCGGCAAATGAGAGAAAGGCTCGTCAGTGTAGTCGCTAGCAAAGTCGTCGTACAACTGGGGTCGAGTGCTAGTCCGTATCTCGAGACCTGTCTTGTGGTGGCGCTCGGTCTGCGATCACACAGTGGCGACACGCGGGTCCGAAATTTACTAAATGGACCGCGGCCGATTTAAGCTACCACCTAGCAAGTGTGGTGTCTGGCGGTGACACCACACTCACCACATCTTGTGACTGTACTGTAGGCGGTGGGCTCGAACATCGTACTGGACTGATGACGTCCGCTATTGTGACACCAAATGTAGTTTGGTGCCAGAATATGGTGTACTAACACCAAATGTAGTGGGAGGGTGCCAGGAGGTGCTGTATTAAAACCCGGCAAGAGCTTTTCAAACCATTTATGTGTTTCCTCTACAGTCCTCGTTCGCCTCGGTCTGCATCACAGGCCCCTCATTGCTGAGAAAGTACCCCCAGCGATGCAACGCTGTGTCGTGCCAGCCTTGTTCGCCAGCTGTAGAGTTCTGATTACGTCAGGGTGGCTGCGCCAGCAGCCGACTCAGCAGCCACTGTCCCTGTTAACTCTGTGTTGCTCCACTGGGAGCTGTAGGCCGGCCCCGCTGCGCTTCTTCCTCTGCTGGCATACCTGGGAACACAGCAGCAACGACCGTCCCTGTTCCGGCGTCCGAAACCGCGGCCCTCGCCTTGTAAGTCTCCGGCGTATGTCGGGAGACGAGACGACTGCCCGCAGTAGCGACCCGAAGAGTGGGCCACCCTGGCTGGCTGCAGACCCCGCGTCGGCCTCAGAGGGTAGAACCAATGACCAACCGTGGACTGGGACACTGTCGCCCATCTGTTGCTGGGTGTAGCCCGGCAGTGTGACACGCGACGCCATCCAGGAGAGCTGCCACACTTGAATGAATCTTGTTAGAAAGTGACACCTATTTATACTTGGCTGTGCGCCCCTGTTTCGCTAACGCATCGTTCTGAGTCACGTATGGCCTACACCTTGGTTGCGCCAGTGGCCCCATTCTTCCTCTGACTTCCGACATACAAACCGCTGCGTTTACGCCTTTCAGCGGTTCGATGTCCCCTGTGGCCTCCATTCAACTTCGCAACCGCTGGTAAGCGTAACTTACTACATTCCTGCCCGCACCTGGCTGTAACTTGTGCTCAGAATATTGTACAAAACTAACTTTCCCTGTCCTAGACGGTGGTGTCGCTACAGCTAATGTGGTTAATAACTGTGGGTCCGTGAGATGTCCTGCAGTCTCATGTGAACTGTGGTATTTGTTAATCGCTCAAGGTGGTTTATCTCATCCTGTACCAAAACGTTATTTTGCAACACCCTCTGTTGTCTTGTGCTACGACGAACTTTCATATTGTTTCACGTTGTACCAAAAATGATTAAATACTATTTCTTGGAGAAACAAAATTGCTGCAATGAGCAAACATACAAAATTGTACTATCAAGCACACAAATCCACAACAATGATAGAAAGCCATACAGAACCTGCATTATTATGCCAGCTGCTTACGCAAGATAATCCATAATCGCCACATGATACAAAATTGAACACCAAGTTTTAAATGAATTGCCTCAAAAAGGAGTACAACATTAGTAAAATTAGCGCCACGGTATTTTTTTCCTTCCTTGAAATTCGACACTGACTGCGCATCACCAAAAGATCCAAAGAACTATTGTGGCAAAAAGGTCGACATATGTAACCTCCCCACTCTGTATTTCTGTATGACAATTAGCCCAACCTAACCCCCCACTCTGTAAAAGCTATGTATTACCAAAACTGTATCCCCACGAACTATTATCCAAATTACATTCGTTTACTAACCTTTGACTAAACAGAATATAATTTGAATTTAACTGTAACTGAATGCAGCTTGTATTTATATTCTGATGTAAAACAACTATGTGGCCCTAATCACAATATCCACTTACTTCGCCTCTTGATATCATTGTTGCAGATTTGTCGAAAGCACGGCAGCAAACAGCAAACAGGCAGCGGCTAAGCTGGATTTCTATTTCTAAATAAAATTTCCAAACTATATTCAAACAACGAAATGTGATAATGCGTAATGATAGCCCTTTAAGCAATGGGATGGGGAGAGTAACTATTACTATGAAATGATATTCGAAGACAACGATTTTAGAGTGAAGTATACAGGGTTATTACAAATGATTGAAGCGATTTCACAGCTCTACAATAACTTTATTATTTGAGATATTTTCACAATGCTTTGCACACACATACAAAAACTCAAAAAGTTCTTTTAGGCATTCACAAATGTTCGATATGTGCCCCTTTAGTGATTCGGCAGACATCAAGCCGATAATCAAGTTCCTCCCACACTCGGCGCAGCATGTACCCATCAATGAGTTCGAAAGCATCGTTGTTGCGAGCTCGCAGTTCTGGCACGTTTCTTGGTAGAGGAGGTTTAAACACTGAATCTTTCACATAACCCCACAGAAAGAAATCGCATGGGGTTAAGTCGGGAGAGCGTGGAGCCATGACATGAATTGCTGATCATGATCTCCACCACGGTCGATCCATCGGTTTTCCAATCTCCTGTTTAAGAAATGCCGAACATCATGATGGAAGTGCAGTGGAGCACCATCCTGTCGAAAGATGAAGTCGGCGCTGTCGGTCTCCAGTTGTGGCATGAGCCAATTTTCCAGCGTGTCCAGATACACGTGTTCTGTAACGTTTTTTTCGCAGAAGAAAAAGGGGCCGTAAACTTTAAACCGTGAGATTGCACAAAACACGTTAACTTTTGGTGAATTGCGAATTTGCTGCACGAATGCGTGAGGATTCTCTACCGCCCAGATTCGCACATTGTGTCTGTTCACTTCACCATTAAGAAAAAATGTTGCTTCATCAGTGAAAACAAGTTTCGCACTGACCGCATCCTCTACCATGAGCTGTTGCAACCGCGCCGAAAATTCAAAGCGTTTGACTTTGTCATCGGGTGTCAGGGCTTGTAGCAATTGTAAACGGTAAGGCTTCTGCTTTAACCTTTTCCGTAAGACTTTCCAAACCGTCGGCTGTGGTACGTTTAGCTCCCTGCTTGCTTTATTCGTCGACTTCCGCGGGCTACGCGTGAAACTTGCCCGCACGCGTTCAACCGTTTCTTCGCTCACTGCAGGCCGACCGGTTGATTTCTCCTTACAGAGGCATCCAGAAGCTTTAAACTGCGCATACCAACGCCGAATGGAGTTAGCAGTTGGTGGATCTTTGTTGAACTTCGTCCTGAAGTATCGTTGCACTGTTATGACTGACTGATGTGAGTGCATTTCAAGCACGACATACGCTTTCTCGGCTCCTGTCGCCATTTTGTCTCACTGCGCCCTCGAGCGCTTTGGCGGCAGAAACCTGAAGTGCGGCTTCAGCCGAACAAAACTTTATGAGTTTTTTTACGTATCTGTAGTGTGTCGTGACCATATGTCAATGAATGGAGCTACAGTGAATTTATGAAATCGCTTCAATCATTTGTAATAGCCCTGTATATTCAAAAAGACAATGTAAAGCTTAGTGTAATATTCATACATGACATTGGTCTGAACAATACTATGCTAAAAAAGCGAACAATGATTTAAAAACTGTACAATATTAACAGAGAATTACTATAAAAAGCAGACAGCTTAATCAGTTAATATGTTAGTGCATGACTCGGGAAAGTGGAGTGGTCTTTCTCTCAGTTCTGAGCAAGTTAACTAGTTGATAATAATCATTCCTAGCTGCGCAGTGCTGCAGTCTTACCTCAAAATATTTCTCATCAAAAATAATAACATTATTAAAAATATATATTCTCTTCGCTTTCTAGTATATTCATCTTACTCATCCTTGTTGTCCTTTACAATCAGTCTCTCTTCATCTAACAGATACCATTACAAGTCAACACGCCACTACAGAATACATCCATCACCTACCACACTTCAACTAAGAATGTATCAGACTGCGCAGAGGCAAAGACTGTGCAATGACAAGACCAAAGATTGCTTAACAGTAACGTAACTCTTTCTCTCTCTGATGAGCACATAGATAACACACAAAAATCAAATTAATATGACCACCTTACAATGTGTCCCATGAACCTAACTAGGGCCATGTTTTCATGTGAACCTAGGATTTTCAGCGTTAAATATTTGATTTTAGAATGATTCTACCAGGACGGTAATTATGGAAGAAAGCATAACAAATTAATATCAAAACGCATTTACTCTGCTGACGATGAAGAACATGAAATACAGCACACAAGTTTTCAACATAACATTTGAAGATGGCTTTCACATAGCACACACACCAATGTTTTTTTTTTACATTCTATTAAGTTTTCTGGGGCATATGTGTTCCAAAAAATACAAAATATGAACAAACCAGCAGAATTACTGAGATGTGTTGTAACGCTTAAAAACAAAGTATGTGATGTACAAGAAAACACAACTTCAAAAGTCTAAACCTTATCAAAGAGTAAATACTTGTCCCTAATTCGCGTAACATTCTTGAAATCAATAAGTATCTTGCAATACTCAGTTTCTAGTCTATGTTCTTCCTCAGGGTCGAAGCTATCTCCTTATCAGATTTCATCTAAATCGGTTAAGCGAGTTATTAATGATAAATTTGAACGTCATGCGTTCAGTTTTCCAAGCATCTCAGTGTTTACAACGTCATGTATCCTGCACTATGTGTCGTAGAATGATAAATTTTGTAGGTACATTTGGTGGAATACGTGAACAACGTCTGCAAAATGTGACGCGTTTATACGAGGCGTTTTTTTTAAGTAAGTACCTTTTTGAGATTAAAAAAAAAAACGTGCTAAGATATCTCAATAACTTTACTTTTACATGAAAGCCTGTACCTTAATCTACTTTTCTACATAATTTCCGTCAATATTGAGGAACTTGTCATAACGTTGTACCAGTTTTTGAATACCCTCCTCAAAGAAGTCTGCCGACTGACTTGTCAGCCACTGCATCACCACTGTTTTGACTTCGTCATCGTCTTGAAGACGCTGACCGCCCAGGTGTTTCTTCAAGTGCAGGAACAGATGGTAGTCACGGGGCGCAAGATCGGAGCTTACAGAGGATGATCTACAGTTTCCCAGCGAGAAGATATGATGAGATCTTTGGTCTGATTCGCCACATTCGGATGGGCATTGTCTTGCAGCAAACCGATGCCCTTGCTCAACTTCCATGGACCGTTGCTTTGATTCTGGTGTGACGTAGGCCACCAATGTTCCATCGCCCGTAACAATTTGGCTTAAGAAATCGTCACCGTCCTTGTGGTACCGCTCAAGGAAAGTCTATGCACTGTCCAACTGTTTTGTTTTTTGCACATCCATCAACATTTTCGGTACCCAACATGCGCACTATTTTCGGTAATTCAAGTGCTCGGTCACAATACCATACCAAACACTACGAGAAACATTAGGAAAGTCATCCCGCAAGAAGGAAATTGTAAAGCGTCTGTTTTCTCTCACCTTATTGTCCACGGCCTACACCACTCTGCTGTTCATCATGCATATTTGTGCGGCCATCTTTAAATGCTCTCACCCACTTCCTTACCATTCCATCACTCATAATGTTTTCTCCATAAACTGCACAGATCTCGCAATAAATATCGATCGCTCTTAGACCTTTAGCACTAAGAAATCTTATAACAGCCCTTAATTCACAGTCGGCGGGAATCACGATTATCGGAGGCATCTTAAATACTCAGTACACAATGTAAACAACGCAGAATCAGACTATAATGGCGTCAGTGCGTATATTAAGGTACAGGCTTTCATGTAAAAGTAAAGTTATTAAGATATCTTAGCACGTCTTTTTTTAATTTCAAAACGGTACTTACTTAAAAAACACGCCTCGTAATCAGAAGTAAAGCACACTCCGCCTTCAGGCCACGGGTGGCCTACCGGGACCATCCAACCGCCTTGTCATCCTCAAAGGAGGATGCGGATAGGAGGGGCGTGGGGTCAGCACACCGCTCTCCCGGTCGTTATGATGGTATTCTTGACCGAATCCGCTACTATTCGGTCGATTAGCTCCTCAATTGGCATCACGAAGCTGAGTGCACCCCGAAAAATGGCAACAGCGCATGGCGGCCCGGGTGGTCACCCATCCAAGTGCCGACCATGCCCGACAGCGCTTAACTTCGGTGATCTCACGGCAAGTGGTGTAGCCACTGTGGCAAGGCCGTGGCCTAATTAGAAGTAAAGAAGTACTAAATTAAAACTTCATGGCTGATACGGAAACGTACAGCGAAAATGTAAGACAAGGTGTACTTTTATCCTTTCATGATTATGCGGATGGTGTCAGCCATAAAAATGAAGTTTCTTGCATGTGTTCTCATTCTCGAATACTAGGTGAATAAAATCTGGGTATTCTCGCGTGGTAGCTTAGACTGGTTTTTTTTGTTCACCCCCAATCTTAACCCTGTGATAGGTAGGTGGTTCTTAACCTCACAGCGATTATTTCTAGACAGTAAGTGAAATGCATGCCAAGTTTGATTGAAATCGGTTCAGTGGTTTCGGAGGAGATGTGGAACATACATACATACATACATACAAACATTCATATCTACATACATCTTTATAATGTGTGTGACTATCTTTTTTTTTTCGTGATCCGATTTTAATTAAATATAGCCTATCCGGTGCCCCTAGCCACGCTGAAGTTCAGTGAAAACTCCGTAAAAATCCGTCAAGTAGTCTTAGAGATTAGCTGGTTTAGACTGACAGACAACATAGAAACTTTTAGTAAAAATTTAAGTCAAGCTATCTTTTTCTCGTGATCCGACTATATGAAGTAGAGCCAATAAGACGCCAAAACTGCTCTCAAGTTACCTGCAATAAACCCATGAAAATTCGTCCAGTACTTTTGGATGTTAGCGTGTTCAAAGACAGATAGATACGACGGGTTTACTGATTTATTATTAGTAGCGACAGAACCATCAGAACGGAAAATGTTATTAATAGCCAACTGAAAATAAAGTGAAGTGTACAGAGATCAATAGCTATAACCGCGGTAAACAGATTCTGTTACTTATCAAACAGTTTTATACTATTTTTTGCAATCCAAAAAACTGATAATATGTGAAATAATAAGTTCAAGATCCTGACTGAAAGTATTGTGGAACTCCGCCTGACGCAGGAATATCTACGGTGCAAAACCTGTTCATGCGTATACACGAGTGCCTGAAGTTGAGCCGGTTGTGCGTAGTTCCCGAGATAAACTGACCAGTGGCCTTGACGCGTGACGTAATACTCTCGCAAGGTCAGGTCTATAAGAATAAACCGCGGGCACTGGCACGACTTTTCGCAGTCTCTGCGGACTCCAGCTAGCCTCGCAGAAGTGCCAGTACGCCAGTTGACACTGCGATGAGCATCGAGAAATACAAGGGACGCGTCGCACTGGTTACTGGCGCCAGCGCAGGCATCGGTGCTGCCATAGTGCAGGCACTGCTGAAGCATGGACTCACCGTCGTGGGAATGGCCAGGAGGGTCGAAAAAATTAAGGTAAGGACGCTTCACCACTGCAATATATACGGGGTAAAATAACACTTCTATTATCAAGAACGCGTTGAACACTACATTCAATCAATTTTTGCCAGTCAAGGTGTCTTCATATCAGTTACTACTTTTGTTTCAAATCACTGCTGCTCCACCTACGTGCATTATTTTGTGCTAATAGTTTTATTACCTTGTGGTTTCTATTCGGTATTTCAGTTGTCTTTCCACCTTCTCACAAGCACTTAAGCTTGGGATTATGTCTTAATTGCGTTGGCTTTGAAGAGAGCTTCTGGAGACTGATTTATATCGAAAAATGCCTGGTGTACGCAAAGATCTTGATATTTCAAAGTATACCCCACTACTGAATTAACTGTGTTCGTTTTTACTTCTTGTTAAGATCTACTTTCCTTCTGGCACGATCTAAATTTACCTGAAGCATTAGATATAGAAGAAATACGTTTTTTAAGACGGGTCTAAAGTTACCATAAATGATGGTTTGACTTTTTACCAGTATTAAAACAGAAATTTTACTCTAATAGGACATTGTTAGTATACGTTTTCACTTTCCCAAACACTCAGTAACTATAGCTTTAAATGATAGAATATCTGTTGTGATGTGTAACTTATAGTGTGTCCAAAATTTTCAAAAAATAGAAAAAGTGGTAGAGTTATCCCGACTGACTGTGTGCAAAAGCGCTAATTTTTATTACATTACTATCGCGTGTAATATTTCTTACCCGAACTAAAAACACATATTTTCACGAAACTACTTAGGTAATAGGATTGTACGTGTATAAACACAACTTTAGAGTATTTTAAAGCTGTAGTTAATAATCTTTAAGGTGTAAACACTCTCTTCTCATTATGACCAAGAATAAATCTCACAAGACAGTGTATTCTAGAGAGTGTCTTTTATATAATCAGAATCTTTGCTGATATATTTTTCACAAAATGAAAATTAATGTACCTTACATTTTAACCTACAGCAGGTCTTGCAAGACGTTTCGGTTTTCTGGTCCTTTTTCCAGGGTGACATCTTATATCCCCCAGAAGACAATTTAGCTTTCTTCTGTCTTGCCTCTCCGACTTCAGTAAGACACCTCACAGCAGATTTTATAAGTGACGGTGGTGCAGATTATTCCCTTATATCTTGCTTGAGATGTTGCAGCCTCTTACTCAGTATGTGTATTAAGACAATTCTCTGAAATGTGGTCACCGTAGCTTTCAGACTCATTATTTATCTCATATTGTTTGCACAATGTTCTACAGAGAATGCCATGTCTTTATCCTGTTCGAATCTGCAGTTTATTCCTAAAGTTCAGTGGGCACGTTATCACATGCGCGTGGTATTTTCTACCCAGGCAATACAAAACACACCTTTACTCAACAAGGTAATGCGAGAAACTTGGGAACTTACACATTCTTACAAGGAGGGACACTTGGTTGAAAATTATGTTGAAGGTCATAGTTGTGCAATTTATCTAACAACAAAACTACGGCAGGGTATATTTTACCCTATACGTGTGCTTAGGGGTTAAATCATACCATAACTCAAGGCACTATGTTGAGGTCACTGTTAATTCATAGTAATATTAGCTATCATTACTCTTGCAGGATTTATTTTTCTTCTATTGGTGACCTGTCACACTAATCAACAAATTAACACTTTTTTTCTGCATCCGGTTTGTAAATGTAATTGTGTAATGTCTGGGGTGCTGAACTCACCGATAAAATCAACTTTTCTCAGTGACGTCACACTTCCTAGGTACACAGCAGAATCAAAAACAGTAACATTGACAGAATTAAAACAAACAATAAATACATATATTGACTTTTAGAGTCCATTAATACTGAATATGATGCCAATAGGAGGTATAAATTAGTTCACAACACTCTTACAAGTTTTACCTTCTCTGTTATTCGGAAAATGTGACAGCGGTATTCTTGATCATTCTCCTTAACAATACCCCCAGCAGTAGTCGCCCATCATCGAAGTGTCAAAGTGAGCTCGGTAACTGCGTTCTATCGTACAGTCGTCTAGGTGAAAGTGTTCACACTATTCATCGGTTACGGTTCCCAAATTTACCGGAAAGAAATTGAGGTAGGAATGTAACATCTGAATTTTAAGCGGGATAATGCACCTCATGTTCTTGCAGCTCTCGGACAGGTCATTTGTGACAGAAACATAGTTATCATCTATCCCGTTGCCCAAACAGCTGTTCACATTTGTTCTGAAAGAGGACCAGCAGCTAAGGCGATATTTGTGAGTTTGGAATGAAAGGTTCCACCTTCCATCAATTTTCTTGTTTATGGTGCAGTGCTAGAATATTTTGAAAGGTTGATTCGGATTCTACATACTTATACGTACCAAAATACAAATTAATTCCTACATCAGACTCCATGTACAAAACGGCTGTTGACTCATGTTATTACTCATACCTATACCACAAAGGAAGAAACTTTGTACTTACAGCTTTAACCATTAGGTGCATTAGCAAAATAAAACTAAATGTGTCGCCGAACAACCAGAATCATTGTTCCGTGATACCTTGATCTAACCACAATATATGTAAAACTCAAGGAGGAACGCTAGAACAGCAAACCTACGTCTTCCATATGACGCTTGTCTGGTGACAGAAACACGAGCAGTTAAGTATTGGAGCACTTTCCAGTTGAGAGTAAAGAAGTCCAACGGCGCCATTTCTTACACTGATCGAAAAGTCCAGGTTATGCACCATGCGATTTCCATCTTTTATTTAGCTGAAAGGACACCTCGAGGGACTTTCTAACGATGCGGACGGTCTAACAGCGGTTCTGGAATGATTCCGTGGCCGGCACCGGTTCCGATCGTTGTTTACATAGTTATGGAGACTATGTTTAAAAGTAGTGCCACGTGTCCGTGTCTCTCTGTAGTGCACCATTAATTAAAAGTTAGTCGGCTTGCCATAATAAAGTGTTAGTTTTTGAAGTCACCAGATAACGTTCAAATTTCAGACTTTGTGCAAAATATAAACAGTGTTGTACGAAAGTCACGCAGCAATCCCACTTTAACATTGGCGATGCACAGTACATTAAACATACCATAGACGCTGCTAATTTGCGTTCCTCACACATGTCATTGCCGTAAGATATAGAACTGGTGAGCTACACTTACGACAACCTCTATAATTACGATAGTTACACTCTGCAAAAAAGATTATGAAAAGTGGTATCCTTACTGCCCTTTAGCGTCTATATCATCCATTCACTATATGAATTTATTGCACAATCACAGCACTGTTATCCTATAATATGAGTCCAGTATTTTCAGTGCGGATGTACAATTACGTATGACCTCCGTTCTTCGCGGATTTGTACTTAAACAAAGATAAATCTTGACTACGAGGGTGGTTCGATAAGTCTAGTAAAAAAGGAAGAAAAATTGTTTGTTTCGAAATCAACTCACCTTACTCCCCGACGTATGACATACACTCGGTTCAGCGATGCTCCAACTTTTTCATCCCAGTAGAAAAACAGTTTCTTTCAAATATTGCAAAATACTCGCTGACTGCCACTATTGATTTCACGTTTGATGAAAATTTCTTCCCAGCAAGCCAGAGTTTTAAGTTAGGTCTTAAAAAATGGTTCAAATGGCTCTGAGCACTATGCGACTTGACTTCTGAGGTCATCAGCCGCCTAGAACTTAGAACTAATTAAACCTAACCAACCTAAGGGCATCACACATGTCCATGCCCGAGGCAGGATTCGAACCTGCGACCGTAGCGGTGGCTCGGCTCCAGACTGCAGCGCCCAGAACCGCACGGCCACTCCGGCCGGCCTCAAGTTAGGGCAGAATCGCTTGGGGCTAAGTCTGGTGATCAGGGTGGATGAGGAAGCATTTCAAAGCCTAAATTATGCACTTTTGCCATTTTTATCGCTGATGTGTGGGATGGTGCATTGTCCTAGTCAAAGAGCATTTTTCTGCATGCCGACCTTAGTCTTTTTTCAGCCAACGCAAGTTTCAGACGATCTAACAATGAAGCATAATAGGATCCACCTACTGTTCTGTCTTTTTCCAAATAATCCATGAGAACGATTTCTTCAGAATCAAAAAGTAAAGAGAAACAGGGGCCGTCAGTCACCAGTTAAAAAAATGTTCCTTGGCTCCTTGTCTTTGTCCATTGTTTTGGCTGCTGTTTTGACTTTGGTGTGTAATCATGGATTGAGGTTTCATCAACAGTCACAGAGCAGCGCAAAAAGTCCTGTAAATTACTATCAGAGATCGTCAGACACTGTGTTGAAATGTTGTACAGGGTACACTTTTGATCGACTGTGAGCAATCACGGGATCCATCCACGCACACAATTTTTTCATAGCCAATTCTCCGCGCAGGATATTACGCACACGGTCAGTTGAGATGCCTACAGTCTCAGAAATTTCACGAATTTTTATTCGGTGGTCTTGCATTACTGCATCATGGATTTTGTGAATTGTTTCTTTTGCGGTGGCCTCAACTGCAATGTGGGAGTGCGCTTCGTTTCGCTACTTTTCCGAACACGTCTAAATTCATTAATCCAAAAGTAAATGGTCTTCAGTCACGGTGCGCAGGCCGCATGAACGTCATCCAATTCTGTATTATTGTATGAGATCCTTTATTGTATGATTATATGATAGCGGAACAAACACTGGTTACTTCTGTAAAATATCTGGGAGTATGCGTGCGGAATGATTTGAAGTGGAATGATCATATAAAATTAATTGTTGGTAAGGCGGGTACCAGGTAGAGATTCATTGGGAGAGTCCTTAGAAAATGTAGTCCATCAACAAAGGAGGTGGCCTACAAAACACTCGTTCGACCTATACTTGAGTATTGCTTATCAGTGTGGGATCCGTACCAGCTCGGGTTGACGGAGGAGATAGAGAAGATCCAAAGAAGAGCGGTGCGTTTCGTCACAGGGTTATTTGGTAAGCGTGATAGCGTTACGGAGATGTTTAGCAAACTCAAGTGGCAGACTCTGCAAGAGAGGCGCTCTGCATCGCGTTGTAGCTTGCTGTCCAGGTTCCGAGAGGGTGCGTTTCTGGATGAGGTATCGAATATATTCCTTCCCCCTACTTATACCTCGCGAGGAGATCACGAATGTAAAATTAGAGAGATTCGAGCGCGCACGAAGGCTTTCCGGCAGTCGTTCTTCCGCCGAACCATACGCGACTGGAACAGGAAAGGGAGGTAATGACAGTGGCACGTAAAGTGCTCTCCGCAACACACCGTTGGGTAGCTTGCGGAGTATAAACGTAGATGTAGAAAATGTTTAATAACAGCCCGAAACTCGGTTTTCTCATTTTCAACTGCAATTAACACGCTGACCATTTCAAACGGCTGTCAACAATGAACTGTTCGTTGTTAATTGCAAAATTCTTTATACGATCCTTGAAATAATCAAGCTTACCAAACGTAAAGGCGCAAGAAAATATTCACTTCTTTCGTAGAAATTTACTAGATTTATCAAAGCACCTCGTAATTTACTTATACAATATACATAGAACTGTACATTTCTATCCACAGTACACTGTACATACTGTACTGTATGCTGTATTTGTATCCTTTCTGGATAGCAGGTACTGATTAAAAGCGAACATTTTTTATTTCGAGATAGATGTCTGGTATTCAGAAGTTTTACTGTACAATACTGTTGCGCAATATAAGAGTGTAGCGTGAAACAAAAGTCTCGCTCCTGATCGTCATAGCGCATTTCCTTGCGTATTAACAGAACAAAACTCTCTCTAGTCTAATTTCTTCCCGTGCATATTTTCGGAAGAAAATGGGACTAAGAGAGAGGCCACTTGGCAACACTGTGGTGACATATAGGACAAGCATCTTTATTCAGTATTGTACAGATACGAGACCCAGATAGGGAAGTAGGTAGATGTTTGCATTAGTATACCCGAGTTCACGAATCAGAGTCCAGTTTCATGTGCATCTTCGTTTCTTGATTTTAGGCTGCATGATATACTGAGGTGACAAAAGTAATGACGTAGCGATATGCACATATACAGATGTCGGTAGTTTCGCGTACAGAAGGTATGAAACGGCAGTGCAACGGCGGAGCCGTCATCTGTACTCACGTCATTCATGTGAAAACGTTTCCGACGTGATTATGGCCGCACGACGGAAATTACCAGACTGAATGCAGAATGGTAGTTAGAACTAGACGCATGGAACATTACGAAAATTGTTAGGGAATGCAGTATTCCGAGATCCACAGTGTGGCGAGTATGCCGAGAGTACCAAATTTCAGGCATTACGTCTCACCACGGACAAGCAGTCGCTGACATCGATCGAGAGTGGCGGCGTTTGCGTGGAGTTGTCAGAGCCAACAGACAAGCAACATTGCCTGAAATGAACACAAAAATTAATGTGAGACGTACGAAGAACGTATTCGTGAAATGCGGCGAAATTTGGTGTTAATGGACTATGGCAGCAGACGACCGACAAGAGTGCCTTTGAAACTTCCTGGCACATTAAAACTGTGTGCGGGACCGAGACTCGAACTCGGGACCTTTGCCTTTCGCGGGCAAGTGCTCTACCAACTGAGCTACTCAAGCACGACTCACGCCCGTCCTCACAGCTGCCAGTACCTCGTCCCCTACCTTCCAAACTTTACAGAAGCTCTCCTGCGCACCTTGCAGAACTAGCGCTCCTGAAAGAAAGGATATTAGAGAGACATGGCTTAGCCACAGCCTGGGGGATGTTTCCAGAATGAGATTTTCACTCTGCAGCGGAGTGTGTGCTGATATGAAACTTCCTGGCAGATTAAAACTATGTGCCGGACCAAGACTCGAAGTCCTGCACAGGAGAGCTTCTGTAAAATGGTTCAAATGGCTCTGAGCACTATGGGACTCAACTGCTGAGGTCATTAGTTCCCTAGAACTTAGAACTAGTTAAACCTAACTAACCTAAGGACATCACAAACATCCATGCCCGAGGCAGGATTCGAACCAGCGACCGTAGCGGTCTTGCGGTTCCAGACTGCAGCGCCTTTAACCGCACGGCCACTTCGGCCGGCGAGCTTCTGTAAAGTTCGGAAGGTAGGAAACGAGGTACTGGCAGAAGTAAAGCTGTGAGGACGGCGCGTGAGTCGTGCTTGGGTAGCTCAGTTGGTAGAGCACTTGCCCGCGAATGGCAAAGGTCCCGAGTTCGAGTCTCGGTCCGGCACACAGTTTTAATCTGCCAGGAAGTTCCATATCAGCGCACACTCCGCTGCAGAGTGAAAATTTCATTCTGGAAGAGTGCCTTCGCTAACACCACGACATCGCCTGTAGAGCCTCTTCTGGGCTCGTGACCATATCGGTTTCACCATAGACGACTGGAGAACCGTGATCTGGCCAGATGAGTCCCGATTTCAGTTGGTAAGAGCTGATGGTAGCGTTCCAGTGTATCGTAGACCCCACGAAGCCAAGCATCCAAGTTGTCAACAAGGTACAAGCTGGTTGTGGCTCCACAATGTTGTGGGCTGTGTTTACATGGAATGGAGTCGGTCCTCTGGTTCATCTCAACCGATCATTGACTGGAAACAGTTATATTCGGCTACTTGGAGACCATTTGTAGCCATTTATGGACTTCATGTTCCGAATCAACGATGGAATTTTTATGGATGGTGGTGCTCTATGTCACCATGCCACAATCGTTCGTGACTGATTTGAAGAACATTCTGGACATTTCGAGCGAATGATATGGCCACCTAGATCGCCCGACATGGGACGCTATCGAGAGGTCAGTTCGTGCACAAAATCTTGCATAGACAACACTTTCACAATTATAGACGGCTATAGAGGCAGCATGACACAATATTTCTGCACGAAACTTGTGAGTCCTCGTCACGTCGAGTTGCTGCGCTACGCCATTCAGCAGGAGGTCCGACACGATATTATTACGTATCTCATGATTTTTGACACCTCAGCGACCTAATACTACAGCATTAGAAGATGTTGGAAAGGGAGAAGAATTTCTGGGGTACCGCATCTAACTTTTGACCAATAAGCAAAAAATGAGAGGCTACATAAATGTGATCCTTCAGCAGCCAGTCTCAGATTTTAAATAAAAATTTGGCCAAGTGCTACTACGACTCGAGCACTGAGGATTCCCTACAAACGTAAATATGCATCCAGTGCACCTAGATAGTTCGCCCATTCTGGCACTCGAGAATCCTGAGTGTTTTTTTCATGGTATCAGTCCAGACATACAAAGAGAAGCGCGCAGGAGACTTCAATTTACGTATGTAGAGGGGGAAGATTTAAATATTCTTCTATTATGTATTTGGCGGATGATGAATGCAATGTAACTTGTAACGGCTACACGAGATATTTTTTAAAAGATTTCTTTATGCCTTCAGCCGCCATTCTCTTTATTTCATGTACGATTGTACAATTTCGGCCTCAGGCCATTTTCAAGCATCTAAAACGGTAGGATACATTAGTGACACTTCTGATTTTGATGTAGGAACAAGCCATACCTGTAGATATACTAGGCGCATTATAACTTACTTTATGGATGATTTTTTAGTAGTAAATAATGCCATGTGCGTCGTTGCTCATATTACACCATGTTATCGTCGTAAAATAGATTCGAGATGTTCACGTTACTTTAGGGGCACGTTACGTTCGAGCAGTTGTTGCAAAGCTCTTATATATCAGGCCCACGTATTTTACAGAAATTTGTTAACCTGCATATGCTTCTATGTTCAGTTATATTTAATTATCGTTAATCATTGGTGTGAATAAGACTGTATGTAATTTCTTTAAAGTAACTTCTAAATATTTGTTTTTCACTGTGGGAGCACGTTATGTTTGAATAGTTGGTAGAAAGATTTTATATATGAAATCTGTCATAATACTCTAATGAAACAGGATTGAGAACTACGAGAGTCGAGTAAAAACTGCTTTATGGTTGCGTAATGTTCGCATTACAGTCATATTTTTATTAACGAGTGTAGCGAAAATTTTACATTCTATGGTTCTATAATGTTTCGCCCTAGAACTGGTAGAAAGTTGTCTAGGAGTTTCCCATTTCGCGGTTTTTTTTCTCATTTAAAATTCTGTTTGACTGATCTTTTAGATGGATATAAATTTCAATTTCTTCCATTACATCCTTTCTGTAATTTACGTAATATCTGAAGTGGTCCATTTGTGTTAGGTATTTTGTGGTTGGTGTCTTTTAAGTATGCAGCAAATGTGAATTGGTTATTGTCGCTTATTGTCGTGTGTTCTAACTTTTCTTCTTGTTTGCCCAATATACAATTTTGGGCTTTCTTCACAGTTAATTTTGTAGATTCCTGATTGTGAAAACGGTTCTGATTGACGTGGTATGTGTCTCAATAATCGTTGTAGATTGTTAGTGATTCTGTAACTGGTGTATAATTTTGTATTCTTGAAACATCGAGAAATTTTGTCGGAAATAATATGGTCATACAAGAACTTTATTGTTCTGTGGTTCGTTTTTGTCTCTAGTTAAAGTTATTTCATCCTAGGGATTAGCATGTGTTTGATTGGTTTCCTTTTTGAATAACGTGTCAAGTTTTTAGGATAACCATTTCGAAGAAGATCTAGTTCTTTCTCAATTTTTTTTCTTTTTTCAGTGGTAAGTTGTTTAGTCTATGTAACATAGAATGAAAATATGCGAGCTTGTGTGCTCTCGGGTGGCATGTTTGGTTGTGGATAATTGTCTGTTGCCATTGGTTCACAAAAGATATCGAATATGTGTTCAGACTTTTCGTTTGAAATTTTTAAATCCAGAAAGTTTACGCTCTTACTTTTTTCTCTTTCCATAGTGAAATTAATTTTTGGATGCAAATTGCTGAACCGCGAATGCATGACGTTGCACTCATCTATTTTGCCATCGAACAGGATTAAGATGTCATCGACATATCTATAGTAATAGACGAATTGTTTTGGCTGATTGAGTGAGCTTGTTAAAAAATTTTCCTTTTAAAGTGTTAGCGACAATACCAGCTGATATACCTGCTAAACATGAGCCCACTGCTATCCCATCTTCCAGGAGATAAATTTTATTCTGAAATGAGAAATAACTGTAGGAATTGATTAATTGTAGAAGTTCTATTATTTCACAAATTTCACCTTGAGTGATTGTCTTATATTTGGGAAAGTTGTTTTTAATGGTTTCTAAATTTTCTGTTACTGGAATATCTGTGGGCATGTTAGATATATCGAGTGATAAAAGTATTCCATTTTCTCGTATTTTTATTATTATTATTATCGTTAATTCCCCATTAAGGAGAGCGTTAAAACACAATCACTATTCACAATGACAATATGGTACATAAATTGGTACATTTCAAATTCATGGCACTTGTTTCTGTCTCTTTCTTTTCTCTTCCCAAAAACCTCTCATAAATTCACTGTGTTTCTTCTTTCTCTCTTCTGTCCACTTCTTTCCTGATTTCTTCTCTTTTGTTGTTTCTTCGAATTTCTGTTTGTTGATTTTTTTCTCTGTATTTTCCTCTGTTTGATATTTATTCTGTGGAGATGTTTAGATTTTTGAGGTCTTCCATGGTTTCCTTTACCCAGTTAGTTTTCACCTTATTCGTCACCACTATGTTAAAAATCTTCTTGGTCAGCCTATTTTCATTCATCCTATGAATGTGCCTATAGAATTTTGCCCTTCTTTTTCTGATATTGTCTATAATTGTCTCTGCCTGTTTGTACAATTCCTCTGTTGGTCTCTTTATCCAGATCCCCTGTCTCTGAACTGGCCCATAGATCTTTCTCAGAATTTTCCTCTCTTGCTTTTCCATTTCCTTGATTTTAGTTCTTCTTCTGATTACTGTTGTTTCTGAGGCATACAAGGCCTCAGGTAAGACTACTGTTTTGTAATGTCTTAATTTGGCATTGGCGGAAATATTTCTTTTATTGTAATGGTTCCATGTAAGTCTGTATGCTTTTTGTAGTTTTGTAACCCTTTCTTCATTGGCTGTTGAATTCAGTCCTGTTTTCTGTATAATCTCTCCCAGGTATTTGAAACTTTCTACTTGTGTTATCTTTCGGTACTTTGTTATCAATGGGCTTCTGTCTGTAGATTTTGTGCCCACGTACTGGTTTTTTTCATATGGTATTTGTAGTCCTGTTCTGGCTGCGATTTCATGCAATATCTCTAGGGCTTCTCTAGCTTCTTTTCTGTCATTTGTAATGATGGCTATATCGTCGGCAAAGGCCAGACATTTTATGTTGATGGTTCTATTTCTCTCTCTCCCATCTTTACCCCATTGACTCCTTTGTCCCACGTCCTCATTATTTTCTCTAAAACAGCGTTAAATAAAATGGGTGACAGGCCATCTCCCTGTCTCACTCCTTTCTTGATTTCGAAAGATTCTGAGATCTCGCCCATGAACTTCACTTTTGATTTTGTATTTGTTAATGTTTCCTGAATTAGTTTTCTGGTCTTATTGTCTACCTTCATTTCTTCTAGTGTATTAAAAAGTGTTTCTCTGTCTATGGAATCGTAAGCCTTCTTGAAATCAACAAATGTTACTGTGGTGTTTCTGGACTTTCTCGCTGTTAATAATGTTCTCAGACACCAGATCTGCTCACTGCATGATCTTCCCTTCCTAAACCCTCCTTGGTATTCTTCTATCTGTGGATCTAACTGAGGTTCTAGGCGATTTAACAGAGCTTTTGATAGAATTTTGTATGCCACAGGCAGTAACGAAATTCCTCAATAGTTATTAGCGTCTGTTTTGTCTCCTTTCTTGTGGAGGGGGTGTATTAGGGCTGACTTCCATTCTTCTGGTATCTTTTATGTTTCCCAGATGTTTTTGATTGTACTATCAATTTTGGGTGTTATGTTTTCATGGCCTAATTTCCAGATTTCTGCAATCAGTCCATCTTCACCTGGTGCTCTGTTATTTTTCAATGATTTTATTATTTTTACGATTTCTTCATATGTTGGGGTTTCGGAGTCCCGGTTAGGTTCTGGTTTTGTAAACTGTAATCTCTGTTTTGGTTTATCACAGTTAAGTAACGTGTCAAAGTATCTGGCTATTATTTCACAGTTTTTCTTCGAATTTGTCTCCAGTGTTCCATCTTGTCTTTTGAAGCATAAGCTTGGTGGCTGATATCCTGTCATATTTTCTCGGAATACTCTGTAAAAATTTCGTGTGTTGTTTCTGGTGAAGTCTTCTTCTATCTCCTTCAACCTGCTGTTTTCGTAACCTCTTTTTTCTTTTCGGATTATTTTTGAAGTGTTTTTCTGTATCCTGTTGAAGTCCTCCCATTTTTCTTGTGTTTTATGGCCGTTAAATTTTTTCCAGGCTTGTATTCTGTCTTCTATGGCCCTGTCGCATGTCATGTTCCACCATCGGTGTTTCCTTTTTCTCGGTGGCTGCCCCAATATTATCAGTTCTTTTATTTTTTTTGACAGTTCTGTCCAGTTGTTGCTACTGATTTTCGTAATTTCTTCTATTATTTCTTTCTTGTTTATTTGTAGGTACTCTGGATCTGTTCTGAAAGGTCTGTTGGTTCTCTTGATTTGTCTATTGTGTATAAATTTTACTTTAATTTGGAGAAGGGGATGATCAGCTTCGAAAACTCCTTTCTTTGTTCTTACGTTCATTATTTCTCTGGTGTTTTTTGTGGATATTCCTACGTGAAATTCTCCTAGAGCATGGTTGGGGGATTTCCAAGTTACAAGTTTTCTGTGTGGTTTCTGGATATGCGTTGACATGATTTTCAGATCAAAATTTCTACGGAAGTTTATCAAGTTCTCTCCATTTTTGTTTGTTCTCATGTGGGCCGTGTGTTTCCCTGTCGTGTCTCGGAGTTTTCTTTCCTTGCCTAACTGGGCATTGAAGTCTCCTAGTAACACTTTTATGTGATTCTTGGGTATTTTGCTGGTAGTTTCTTCCAGATCTTCCCAGAATTCCTCTTTCACCTCTGGGTTCTTCTTGTTATAATTGTTTGTGGGGGCATGTCCATTGATTAATGTATAGGCTTTGTTTCCAGATCTTATCGTGAGTGACGACATTTTTTTCTGATTTTGAGGTGAAATCTATTACGGAGTCAAGTATCGATTTATGTACTGCAAAACCAGTCCCGAAGAGTTTGAGATTTCTTCCTGGGATGGTTATGGCTGGTTTCCCCCTTATATATTCTGTAATTTTCAGAATCAAAATGGTTCTCATCTGTAAATCGTGTTTCCTGTATTGCCATAACTTTGATGTTGTATTTATCCATGGCGTTTGTTAATTGTTTCAGTTTACCTGGCCTCAGTAGTGCGTTGGTGTTGAGTGTTCCCATGTAAAATACTTTCTTCATCTTGATGGTTCTTGAGAGGCTCCGATTCTTCTCTTCATGACATGCCTGATCCCCTGGAATCCGATGATCAGGTCTATTACCCAGCCTTACTGACTGGGGCCCAGGGTAGTGGATTCTTTCCCGTTGTTCTGTCATGATTATTGGTTTGTGTTGAGGTATTGGTGGTGAAATCACGGAGGATCTCACATAATTTCGAGTGGAGTTTTGAGTTCCAGAAGGTTAACTTACAGCCGAGCTCACAGAGCCAACAGACGCTGACCAGAGTACCGGTGGCTGTCACGCAGACGTGTCTGGATTTTGGGGCTTCGCATATAACCCTATGCAGGGGCCCTCACAGGGTGCTACCATCCGGAGCCAGATGGACCCAGGATTTTTTTTTTTTTTTACGAGGTGTTACTCCTCCCCCTCCTCCTTCCTCATCACTTGCGGGATGAGGCCCCGGGCTTGGGACCGGCAGTGGCGGTATTTTTATATTCTTAATTTTATTAACAATATCGTAACAATTTTTGTAGTGTATTCTTTCTTGTATATGTAATACTGCTGAAGGAGAATGTTTAGCTTTTTACTGACAGTATATGCTGGGCTATTAGCCATGTTAACAATTGGACGAATCGGCATTTGTTGTTTATGTATGTTGGGCTGGGTACGCAATGATGGTGTTGTTGGATTCATTATAATGGAATCTTTTTATCTTTTTCTGTGAATATGAAGTTACATCTTTTTAGTGCTTTCTTTACTTCTGCATTAAATCTGTTGGTTGGATCCCGGTCGATAATTCTGATATTATTTTTGTCTAAAAATTTTAGTACTTTTCTGTTGTAATCTTCTGACTTAATCATCAACGTATTTCCTTTACCTGATTTTACACTAACAGCATTATTTTTGGAAGCTTATTATTTATCTGACGTATAATAACACTGTCCTTCCCTTTTATATTTGTTTCGTATTATTTTTGTAAATTTACAAGTAATATGGTTTTGCTCATAAGGTGGCAACTGGGTCATATCAAGCGCTACTTTAGTGTTTGCAAAAATATTGTATACCATCCTGTTTCCGTGGTGTGGTTGCGTGTTAAATTTTAGACCTTCGTTTGGTACGTTCATTTCTGTGGGAGTGAATCTAATGTTGGTCAGATTTTCAACCTTCTGGATGAATTTGAAGTTAATCTGCATGTGCTGTTTATTTTCATTGAGTGTATTTAAATCTTTTTCTTGTGTGAGCCTATGTTTCTCCTTTTTATGTCTTAGTCGAATGTTTGAACCCATATACCTTACAAATTTATCAGTTCCTGATAAGAAGGGATTTGTTTGTAAGGGTAATAGGACACTATAACAAGATCTAAATCAGATGCATATAGTTTAACATTTAAATTGTTGTTACATTTAAATTTATCACGGATTTCACTGGTCACCCAGTTACGTTGGTACTGTTTTATTTATGTTGTGCCACACTAGATTTGTTTCTAATTTTGATCCTGGCATATTTCAGTGTGATATTGTCTCAAATACACTGTTTGTTAAACTTGATTGCCTCCATGGCGTTCAGAATCTTTACTTTGATCCGCTGACACTGTAGTACTTTACCCTGTGCCTGGCTGTACAGTGATTCTATGCGATAGGGTCCGCAGCTACGATAAATTTTTTTAAAGATTTCTTAATGCCTTCAGCTGCCATTCTCTTTCAGGTACGATTGTACAATTTCGGCCTTAGGCCACTTTCAAGTATCTAAAACGTTGGATACATTAGTAACACTTTTGATTTTGATGGAGGAACAAGTAGATATACCGGGTGATCAAAAAATCAGTATAAATTTGAAAGCTTAATAAACCACGGAATAATGTAGATAGAGAGGTAAAAATTGACACACATGCTTGGAATGGCATGGGGTTTTATTAGAACCAAGAAAAAATTGCTAGACGCGTGAAAGATCTCTTGCGCGCGTCGTTTGGTGATGATCGTGTGCTCGATCGCCACTTTCGTCATGCTTGGCCTTCCAGGTCCCCAGACCTCAGTCCGTGCGATTATTGGCTTTGGGTTACCTGAAGTCGCAAGTGTATCGTGATCGACCGACATCTCTAGGGATGCTGACAGACATTATTCCTCGACTACAGCTATTGTTGAGGAATGATGGTGGACATATTGAGCGTTTCCTGTCAAGAATATCATCTTTTGTCTTACTTTGTTATGCAAATTATTGCTATTCTGCTCAGATGAAGAGCCATCTGTCGGACATTTTGTGAACTTTTGCATTTTTGGGTTCTAATAAAACCCCATGTCATTCCAAGCATGAGTGTTGAAAGGTGGCTACACTGAGCCACAGCGCCAGAGATTGCGCCAAAGAGTATTATTCAGCCGCCTCCACTGGCAGTGCTTGTCGAGAACTCGTAGTAGTCTGTGCTTGCTGAGATGTCGTAGTGAAAAGTTCTTATCGAGAAGTCGTGGTGGAGAGTGCTTGTCGAGATGTGGTAGTAGTCAGTGCTTGTGGAGTGGTAGTAGTGAGTCGGTGTTGAGATGTTGTAGTAAGGAGTGCTTGTTCCATGTTTTATGCAGTTGTTTGATGGGCTAGACAGCAGATGTTGTTCGAATGGAAACATTGTAATGATCAGAGTGCTTTTCGTCAATACATATGAAGGTAAAAAAAAATTCCCTTTTCTTTTTATTATCTCAATGTCTTAAATAATGCGTCATTACAGGTTCAGTCAACAAAGCATCTGGCTTGTGTTCTTGTATTAGAGTGTAATTCTGGTTTCCTTACGCAATTATAGTATTTCTATTTTTTTTAATTACTTCAGTATAAATGGTATTTAAAATTTCTTGTCTTATTGAAGAAAAACCATGCCAGATGTGTACGTTGAATCACACTTCCACACACAGAACAATTACACTTGTGTTTTGGTTTCGTAGGTTTTATAGTTGCTGGGGACTTAATTAATTAATTAATTGTGTTAACGAAAATTTTCTTTCATTCCTTGTTGTTATTCTATGCAGTCAGATTGCGTACTAAAACTAGTCAGGGCCAACCGTTTACGAGACCTCGTAATCGGACATACAGCGACTAAAAAATTAAAAAATTATTTGCATTTCATATTTATATAATTAAGCCCCCATGCAGTGTCAATTTGTACCTCTCTATCTACATTATTCCGTGATTTATTCAGTTTTCAAATTTATACTGACTTTTTGATCACCCAGTACTAGGAGCAGTATAACTTAATTGTACAATCGTAGATGAAATGAAGAGTGGCAGCTGAAGGCATCAAGAAACTTTCAAAATCTTCATCGCAGCTGCGGACTCTGTCGCACTGAAAATTATAGGTATTTTAATGTTGTGTAGTGACAAAAGACAGTATTCGGAGTTTTCCCCCCTACTTGTACTGTGAAACCTTGCTTCTTCCCAAATGTCCTGATTCTAAATCACCAGGAAGTACCCTATAGGTTCTGATGAGTGAAGTTACATCGAAATATGTTGAATGTTATCTATATACATACAACCGTTTCTGGCCGTAAGCCAGAGCTTTGATAATAAATGAACTGTCGTAATGTGAAAGCCAACCTGCACTGAAAAAGTAAGAAGTAAATCATACTGTGAAAGTTGGCAATCTGACTGCAAGAATTTTGAACAATATAAACTGCCTGAATAATTAACTTGCGCATGAAACCTAGAGTAATTGCCTTTGCAAAATTTGATCACAAAACCTGTCTCTGAATAACATAAGTTGACCCTGACTGAATAAATAAAAAAATCATAATATTTTGTCCTTACCTCTATTCCGCGCAAATCTGGATAACGCTTTGTAGCACTGTTCTGTCTTGCACGCCGCTATTCCAAAGTTTCAAATTACTGTATCTGCACAAAGACACTCGAGAGGTACAATGAGTTCTCTGTTAATTGAAAATAGAACAGTTTATCGAACATACTTGGTTGGATGATCCATTAGAAGTATTGTAAGAGAAATGTTGGTAAGAAAATGAAATATCCGCAAAAATGTCAACACTTTGTTTTTTTGTATATTGAGAAAAAGTGCTCAAAGCAGATTTTAAATTTAATGATCTTCTCAACATGCAAACAATACACTTTCCTGTCTCTCAAATCCAACAACTTTCATACAATAACCAAGTTAGTTCGATGGTGCAGCAATAGTGAAAAAAGAGTAATATTCTTCTGTTTACCTGACATTCTATTAGATTTCTTCCTTCACAAATCAGTTTCATAATCATGATGATTGAACAAAATGATAAATTGAGACAGTAAATTTGAATATTAATATTGCCATAGCTTCCTCACTCTAACACTGCTTAACATTCTCAGCCCAACTCTAACACAGCAGAATTTCGACTGCCTCAGTCTACTAAAGCTTATCACTGACTGCTTCCACTGCGCCCTCGCACACGTCAACGATGTTAGCTTAACTTCTGCGATACAGCTTACAACATCGCTGCTTTCTCGCTATCGCTTCAGATACCAAAAATTGAGATTCCAAAATTATACATGACACTTACCAATGTGACATAAATGGCCGCATCTTTTAATTACATTCAACTAGAAGTTTTAATTTTTTACACCGCCAAACGATCATACACCTTAGTGTGTGACGTAAATTTTTATTTGATATGCCAACGGACAGACAACAAAGCGATCCTATAAGACAAGTATGGGCAAGCTATGGTGACCGCTGGGTCTTATTCAGCACTTACTTAAGCTCGTGGGCCATCTCATTACGTGACGCGACAGCAGCGCTCTTAGCAAATTAAATCAAAACTGTAGCGTCCGTGACGTTAATATTTGTGGGGTGAGGCGATATATGAATGGCATTCATTTCCCGATTCGGCGCCTCAACAAATAATGCCTCAAAACACAACACTCATTTTATGTTCACCCCATCTGCAGATGTTTGCATTACTTTAGGAGTCGTGAATACTGTTTCTTTAGTTATGTAATGCGACAGCTGTCATAGAAACTTCCGTTAGAAACTTCTGCTGCGCCTCGCTCTCTCTCCCAAGAGTTTCTTCCTCAGGTAGGACCCACACCAATTTGGGCCACCCGTTGCCCAACAGATTATGTTTCCGTTTTTACCGACTGTGGTACAAGACCTTGAAAACGAAATTTTTGTTGGAGTGGCACCGTTCTCAGGGTCTCTGCTTACGTTCAGTATGAAATACAGAAGCAACAACTTCAACAGCCAAGACAGCTAATTATAATTTTATTTATGATGACCGGTTTCTGTAAGCCATCGGATCTATAAAGCGTATAGATCGAAAATTCAAGCATAAACGGTCAGATGTAATAGGAAGTGGGACGTATTTACACCACAGGAATATATACAACATAAAGTACACATTTCCAACACGGAAGTTGTGAACAAATCAATGAGGATTTTTAGAAAATAAATGCGTGGTGTAATGGCTGGCAGTTATCTCTCAATATTAGTAAGTGTAGCCTACTGCGTATAACAAGGCGAAAATCCCATTAATGTTCGAATACAAAATAAATGCCCAGTCTTTGGAAGCGATAACATCCGTCAAGTATCTGGGTGTGTCTATTCGAAGTCATCTCAAATGGAATGATCAGATTACACAAGTAACGGGCAAGGAGAACTCTAGATTGCGGGTTATTAGTAGAATCCTGAAGCGATGCAGTCCTTCAACAAAGCAAATTGCTTACAGTACGTTAGTTCGTCCTGTTTTAGAATATTGTCCGTCTGTATGGGACCCTTACCAGTTGGGTGTGATTCAAGAGATTGAGAAGGTCCAAAGAAGAGCGGCAAGATTCATGACTGGTACATTTAGCCATCGCGAGAGCGTTACAAATCTCATAGAAAGTTTGAAGTGGGATACACTTGCAGGTAGACGACGAGCTAAACGGAAGGGGCTGCTCACTAAATTCCTTAATCCGATCTTCATCGTGGATGTAGAGCATATATTATTACCACCTAATTTCAAATCGCGCAATGATCACCATTCCTTAGAGCTCTTACTGAGGCGCTCAGACAGTCGTTTTTCCCTCGTGCGATCCGCGAGTGGGAGTAAATATAACTTTGGTGCGAATTGTGCCCTCCGCCACTCGCCGCTTGGTGGCTAGCGGAGTATATACATAGATGTAGAACAAATCTCCGTCATATACGCAATATATAGTGCCAAGTCGCAATACGTCATTCCAGATACATGAAGGAATTGAAGCATCGTCATGTCAATAATACAAGATTTGTATAAAATATCATGCATGTTGCACCGACTGCACAAGCTCGTATTCACACAACAGATGAAACACGACTGATAATCACAAGTCCAAAGCAAAAATGTTACGAACTGCCAACAGGTGACACTGCAGTGGCAAACTTACAGAAATGCAGTCATAACGTATAAAGCATAAGGAAGAAGTTACATCCAAGGAGTAAATAAAGCAATGCAGTATACAGTATTCTGTATGTAATTATATAACCACGTAATTCAAACCCGAGTATATTGGAGTAACAAAATTCTTTTCATAATTTCTTTTTATTTTTAAAAAAATTTTTGAATTGCAATTCTTATAGCAATGTAGAAGAAAATATTGTACATCAACTGTAGTGACCTACGTTTTTTTGGGTCAACAGTCTTCTGACTGGTTTTATGCGGCCCGCCACGTATTCCTCCTCTGTGCCAACCTCTTCATCTCAGAGTAGCATGTATAACCTACTTCCTCAATTATTTGCTGAATGTTTTCGAATCTCTGTCTTACTCTGCAGTTTTTGCCCTCTAGAGCTCCCCCTACTTCCATGGAAGTCACTGCCTGATGTCTTAACAGATACGCTATCATCCTGTCCCTCCACCTCGTCAGTGTTTTTCTGTACAATTCTGCGCAGAATCTCCTCATTCCGTACCTAATCAGTCAACATGACTTTCAACATTCGTCTGAAGCAACACATTTAAAAAGCTTCGATTTTCTTCCGTTCCGGTTTTGCCACAGTCCACATTTCACTGCCATAGGATGCTGTGCTCCAAATGTACATTCTCAGAAATTTCTTCCTCAAATGAAGGCATATGTCTAACACTAGTAGATCTCTTGTCCAGGAATGCCCTTTTTCCCAGTGCTAGTCTGGTTTTTCTGTCCTCGTTGCTCCATCTGTCATTGGTTATTTTACTGCCTAGGTAGCAGAATTTCTTAAATTCATCTACTTTGTGACCATCAATCCTGATGTTAAGTTTCTCGTTGTTCTCGTTACTACTACTTATTACTTTCGACTTTCTTCGATTTTCCTCTCAATCCATACTCTGTAATCATTAGACTAATCATTCCACTCAACAAAAGAGCGGCACATGAGTTTGCGACTATCCCGCTTCCGTTTTTCTTGTGGTCCTCCACCTTAGAGAGTCTGGTAGGAATCTTTTCTGTGCCATACTGCACCGCCTGTGACTGTGTACACAGCATCTGGGGATGTGACACCACCCAGCAAGCTCTACTACATTTGATAGGTGCCCTGACGTCATAGTTAGCCTGGTTTTCCGTTGAGCGAAATGTCGTCTTCCGTGAAGAACACAATCCTACGGACATCTGTTGACAGTCTGTACGATTATATCGTCAATTAGACTCAGGACGGGGAAATACCGGTTTGTCGCTTTAATTTTGAACACCAGTGCAGTATGAGACTAGAAAATAAGTGAAGAAGTGTATGTAGATAGTATGTATATAGTAATATATATATACAATGTCATAAAGAACAAACATAACACTGGACTCGCATTCGGGAGGACAACGGATCAATCCCGCGTCCGGCCATCCTGATTTAGGTTTTCCGTGATTTGCCTAAATCACTCCAGGCAAATGCCGGGATGGTTCCTCTGAAAGGGCACGGCCGACTTCCTTCCCCATCCTTCCCTAATCCGATGAGACCGATGACCTCCCTGTCTGGTCTCCTTCCCCAAAACAACTCAACCCAACCCAACAAACATAACTGCCCTAATATACTGAAGCGCCAAAGAAACTGGTACACCTGCCGAATATCGTGTAGGGCCCCCGCCAGCACAACGTGCCATGGACTCGACTGATGTCTGAAGTAGTGCTGAAGGGAACTGACACCATGAATCTTGCTGGGCTGTCCATAAATCCGTAAGAATACGAGGGGGTGGAGATCTCTTCTGAACAGCACAATGCAAGGCGTCCCAGATATGGTTAATAATATTCATGTCTGGAGAGTTCTGTGAGCAGCGGAAGTGTTTAAACTCAAAAGAATGTTCCTGGAGCCACTCTGTGGCAATTCTGGACGTTTAGGGTGTCCCATTGTCCTGCTGTAATTGCCCAAGTTCTACGGAATGCACAATGGACATGAATGGATCCAGGTGATCAGACAGGATGCTTACGTACGCGTCACCTCTTAGAGTCGTATCTAGACGTATCAGGGGTCCCGTATCACTAGAACCTCACACCCCCCACGCCTTTACAGAGCCTCCGCGCGGCTTGAACAGTCCCCTGCTGACATGCAGCGTCCATAAATTCATGAGGTTGTCTCCATACTCGTACACGTCCATTTTTCTTTTATGTCTACAAGTAGCTTTTTTATTTAAGGGGGTTGTCCGGTCTCGAGGTCTCAAGAAACCTTTTTTATTTATTTTTTTATATATTTTGACTTCTTGTGGTCTTGAGAATACGTGATCAAAAGGATTTTCTTGCTAATGTATTCTTTACAACTAAAAATCACGCTTCAATAGGACCACATGTACAACCACTGAAGCCTGTCTCGGCTCTTGGGAAGTTTACGACTCTGTTCGGGATCTCCGTCTGTGTAAAGCTATTGTAACATTCTGTGTCAAAGAAAATATCAATATAGGTCTTGTACTCGACCACGAAAATGAGATAAAAAAGCGGTTATGGCGACACAATGTCACATAAGTTCAACGAACGACAATCCCCAGTACGGTTATTGTTCTGGAAGATGGTGTAAATGGAAACGAGCTGAGATGAACTGGACACTGAATACTTTTGACCTTAAGCCACTACTGAGGAGTCAAGTTGTTGAAGCTATCGCTGATGTGTATGGACCTTTTTTTTTTTTAGTCATCAGTCTTCTGACTTGTTTGATGCCGCCCGCAATGATTTCCTCTCCTGTACCTGCCTATTCATCTCAGAGTAGCACTTGCAACCTACGTCCTCCATTAGTTGCTGGGAGTATTCCAATCTCTGTCTTCCTCTACAGTTTTTGCCCTCTACAGCTCAATCTAGTACCACGAAAGTCACTCCCTGATGTCTTAACAAATGTGCTATCGTCGTGTCCCTTCTCCTTGTCAGTGTTTTTCTCTCCGATTCTGCGAAGAAACTCCTCGTTCCTTACCTTATCAGTCAACCTCACTTTCAACATTCCTCTGTAGCACCACATCTCAAATTCATCGAATCTCTTCTGTTCGGTTTTCGCACAGTTCATGTTTCTCTACCATACAATGCTGTGCTCCAAACATTCATTCTCAGAAATTTCTTCCTCAAATTAAGGTCTATGTTTAATACCAGTAGACTTCTCTTGGCCAGGAATGCGCTTTTAGCCAGTGCCAGTCTGCTTTTGATGTCCTCCTTGCTCCGTCCGTCATTGGTAGTTTTGCTGCATAGATAGTAGAATTCCTTAACTTCATCAGCTTCGGTGATCATCAAACTTCATGTTAAGTTTCTCGCTGTTCTCATTTCTGCTACTGCTCATTACTTTCATCTATCTTCGATTTACTCTCATGAGATTTTTCATTCCATTCAGTAGATCATGTAATTCTTCTCCACTTTCACTCAGGATAGCAAGAATCATGTCACTGATATCGTTAGAGCTTGAATTTTAATCCCACTCCTGAGCCTTTCTTTTATTTCCATTATTGCTTCTTCCATGTACAGATTGAACAGTAGGGGCGAAAGGCTACATCCCTGTCTTACATCCTTTTTAATCCGATCACTTCGTTCTTGGTCGTCCATACTTATTATTACCTCTTGGTTCTTGTACCTACTGTACATTACCCATCTCTCCCTATAGCCTAAAATCCCTATTTTTCTCAGAGTTTCGAACATCTTGCACCATTTTACATTGTCGAACGCTTTTTCCAGGTCGATAAATCCGATGAACGTGTCTTGATTTTTCTTTAGTCTTGCTCCCACTATCAAATGCAACGTCAGAATTGCCTCTCTGGTGCCTTTATCATTCCTGAAACCAAACTGTTCATCATCTAACACATCCTCAGTTTTCTTTTCCATCCTAGTGTATATTATTCTTGTCAGAAGCTTGGATGCATCAGCTGTTAGGCTGATTGTGCGGCAATTATCGCGCTTGTCAGCTCTTGCAGTCTTCGGAATTGTGTGGATGATATGGTATGTCGCCAGACTAATACATTCTACACACCAACGTGAATAGCCATTTTGTTGCCAGTTCTCCCAGTGATTTTAGAAATTCTGATAGAATGTTATCTACCCCTTCTACCTTATTTGATCTTAAATCCTCCAAAGCTCTTTTAAATTCTGGTTCTAATGCTAGATCCCCTATCTCTTCTAAATCGTCTCCTGTTTCTTCTTCTATCACATCAGACAGATCTTGCCCTCATAGAAGCTTTCAATGTACTCTTTCCACCTATCCGCTCTTTCGTCTACATTTAACAATGGAATTCCCGTTGCACTCTCATTGTTACCTCCTTTGCCTCTGAATTCACCGAAGATTTTTATGCTGAGTCAGTCCTTCCGACAATCGTTACTAACGACAATATGAAGGCGGGATGCCTCTGAGCCTATACGCAGAACGATAATCAAGCACTGAATTCATTAATCTGGACTTATGGTTCGAAACACATATTTTCGAGTGTAAAAGTTGTCCAAATTGATAACAATCAGGCGTGCGTCATTTACAACGACGGATTTAAGGGTGTCCTGCATAATACGAAACTCGTGGGAGTGGTTATCTGCACCACGGCTTGCACTTTCGTCACGAAAAGGTGCGAGTAACACCTCAAGCGTTCGAACCGGCGCTGGTTCCAGACCAGCATCGAGGTTGGAATTGCGCCTGAGAGCTCCGCGGTTTGCAAAATGAGATCTTCGAAGAAGAGGAATGTTTACTGTGTGACTCAGTAATAGTAGATATATGGTAATCCGAAAAAAATTGGGAATTATATACCGTACATAAAAAAACGAAATCAAAATTTTAAATGCGGTTTCCTGAGACATCGTTTTTTAAACTGTTTCCCAGGTTTAAAAACCACTACTCAGTAAAAGAGGATGCTGTTTCGGATTTAAGAAGGTAGACATTTTCCATAAGGCTTGTTATTTATTTGCATTTAAAAGCAACAGAGTTTTTCAGTACCTATGTTTTCAAGTAGCCGCCATTTTGAAATACACTTCAGGAAATTTGATTTCATGCCATAGAGAATTTAATTCTGATAATGTAAATTCGTTTAATTTTGACTGCAGGCCTCTATTTCACCCCCAATCGTGCGAACCGTTTAGTTGCGCAGTTTGCGCAGAAGTAATTTGACCGCCCCTTTGTGCTGCATAGGCTCATTAATCTACTGGCCAAAAACTATTTAAGTGGTGTTTAAGATATGTACTTTTGTTTGTTGGTAAAGATTTATGTAGAAACATAATTTTCTGCTGAAAAAACGTTGAACATGCAAAAAATAAGGCTCCGAGATCGGAGAACTCAAATAAATTTAAACAATTATACAAGGGCTGTACACTAAAGAATGATCATAATTTTCTATGGTCGTAATTTCTAGCTATAGAATTAAATTTTGTGGCATTCTATTAGCTTAATGTGCAACAAAAACGCCGTACTTGTTTCGTTGAAGCATTCCTGTTTCCCGCCTCTGAATGGTGTGCAATTTGATTAAAAATAACAAACTATATCGAACTGATGTTCCCTGGTCATAATAAATAAATATCATTGGAATTTATACTGTTACTTTTGGCCAAATTATAGCACCATTTTACTGTTCTCCTACGGACAATGTTGTCTAAATTTATGAAACTGAGACATGTTAACTATGGCCTACCGCAACAGTAGAGGTAATGCGTGACGAACAATATACGGCGTTGAAATTCTGCTGCAGCTTAACAAATCTTCGGCTGAGATCTGCGCAAGGTTACGGTAGGACTATGGAGTTCCCTACAGCACAGCTCGAAGATGGTTTAAATTGCTGTTAAGAAGGGAGACAATCGATTTCAACCGGCGTCCAATTACTGGTCTCGCGGAGGAAAACATCGACACCGCTGCTGTCATTGTGAGAGAGGATTGATGAATCACCTTACAAACACCGTATGAAATATTCAATTAACACATCACAAAATTTCGGGTCAGCTTTCAATATCGTACTCTTTGACATTTTAAATACGTAGTGTAACGACTGAATCACCCTTTCGAATGAACTGCAGTGTCATAGCTAGCCTTTCTCGAACTGCTACTGCCTCTTTCAATTCCGCATCCAATATTTTTCCATTTTCCGATCCATCAATGACACAAGGAATCCGAAATATTCTGCAGTGATGCAGACGAATTTACTGGTGGTATCTTCAATGGTTTCTCATATGGGCATCGCCGACGGAGTAATTCCCTACTTCACCAGTGACGTCCTCATTTTGTTTCCATTTTCTTCATCAAGTACACTCAAGAGCCAAAGAAACTGATACAGCTGCCTCATATCGTGTAGGGCCCCCGCGAGCACGCAAAAGTGCCGTAACGCGACTTGGCATGGACTCGACTACTATCTGAAGTAGTGCTGGAGGGAACTGACACTATGAACCCTGCTGGGCTGTCCGTAAATCAGTCACAATACGAAGGGGTGGAAAACGCTTGTGAACAACACATTGCAAGGCATCCCATTAATATTCATGTTTGGGGAGTTTGGTTGTCAGCGGAAGTTTTTTAACTCAGAAGAGTGTTCCTGGGGCCACTCTGAAACAATTCTGGACTTGTTGGGTGTCGCATTGTCCTGCTGGAATTGCCCAAATCCGTCGGAATGCACAATGTACATGAATGGATGCAGGTGATCAGACAGGATGCTTACGTAGGTGCCACCCATCAGAGTCGTACGTAGACTCCCACTGTACACCTCCCACACCATTACAGAGCCTCCACCAGCTTGAATGATCTGCTACTGACATCTAGGGTGCATGGATTCATGAGGTTGTCTGCATACCCATACCCGTACATGTCCATCTGCTCGATACAGTTTGAAATGTGACTCGTCCGGCCCAGGCGAGGCATAAAGCTTTCTGTCATGCACTGATCGAGGATACACGAGTGGGCCTTCGGCTCCGAAAGCACATATCGATGATGTTTCGTTGAATGGTTTTGCACTCTGACACTTGTTAATGGTCCAGTATGGAAATCTGCAGCAATTTGCGGAAGGGCTACAGTTCTGTCACGCTGAACGATTCTCTTCACTCGTCGTTGGTCCCGTTCTTGCAGGATCTTTTTCCGGTCGCAGCGATGACGGGGATTTGATGTTTTACTGGATTCCTGATATTCACGATACTCTAATGACATGATCGTACGAGAAAATCCCCACTTCATTGCTACCTCGGAGATGCTGTGTCGCATCGCTTGAGCGCCGGTTATAGCACCACGTTCAAACTCACTTAAATCTTGATAACCTGTCATTGTAGCAACAGTAACCGATCTAACAACTGCTCTAGACAGCTGTTGTCTTATAGAAGCGTTGCCGACCGCAGCGCCGTATTCTGCCGGCTCACGTAACTCTGTATTTGAATACGCATGCCTTTAACAGTTTCTTTGGTGCTTCATTGTATGTGTACAGTATCATCGTGAATATGAACGCGGATGCAATATCCGGAGGTACGACAGTGTACGCCGAGTTGGCTATCAGGCCCTATCTGACGGCTCATCCTTTGCCTACTTCTTCCAGGACAGGTTTCGCTCCGTGTCAACGAAGGGACGAGACGGGCGTCTCACCCAATATCCTCCACTTCGCTATGCAAGTGCCGTAATCTCACTTCTGAACAAGGCATGGTCAGTTAGTGGTAGTACAAAACTTGTCGCGTTATCTCCGCGCTGTAAAAAGAGTCACGGAAATCGTACTAGTCAAATATCTTAAGTAAAGATAAGAAAGTTCACAATCTCATACAGAGCAAAACATTAAAGAATAGGCTTGACTAAGAGTGAGAGAACTGCTTTCATTATTTTCATCTTTCATGAAGACAGTACGGTGTTTGTGCCTCACAACAGGAGCTGGAACTCAAAGACGCGCCAGGGAAGCTGCACGCGATCGCCGGGGATGTGAGCGACGAAGCCAGCATCCTGGCTGCCTTCAAGTGGGTCAAGGACAACCTGGGTGGTGTCGATGTCCTTATCAACAACGCTGGTGTCTTCCCGCCGAATAGTGTTACAGGTATGATCAATGCTTTGCATTTTCTTCTGTCGTTCGTTTAAGCTGATCTCAAAATACCAAACGTTTAAAGCTAATGCTTTACTCAACATCTGTATATAACATTGTGCAAGCCACCTTAAGGTGCATGGCGGAGGATACCTTGAACCACTGCTACTAATTTGCTTTCCTGTTCCATTCACAAATGAACCCAGGGCTAGTCGTTTGCTTTCTTGCTCCATTCACAAATGGATTTCTCTTATCTTTTCTTCGAGGACCCTTCGCGAAATGTACACTGAGGTGGCAGAAGTCATGTGACAGCGATAGGCATACAAACAGATGACGGCAGAACCGCGTACACAGGGTATAAAAGGGCAGTGCACTGCCCGAGCTATCATCTGTACTCATGTCATTCATGTGAAAAGGTTTCCGACGTTATTATGGCAGCACGATGGGAATTAACAGGCTTTGAACGCGGAATGGTAGCTGCAGCTAGACTCACGGGGCATTCCGTTTCGGAGATCGTTAGGGAATTCAGTATTACGACATCCACAGTGTCTGGAGTGAACCGAGAATATCACACTTAAGGCATTACCTCTGGGCACGGACAACAGTGGCGACGACCTCCAGAAGCGTTTACGTAGAGTTGTCAGTGCTAACAGACAAGCAACACTGAGTAAAATAACAACAGAAAGCAATTTGGGGCGTACGACGAACTAATGGTTTTGGTCAGTGCGGCGTAATTTAGCATTATGGGCTATAGCAGAAGACGACCGACGCGAGTGCCTTTGCTAACAGCAACGCCTGTCCTGGACTCTTGACCATATCGGTTGGCCCCTTGTAGCCTCTCCACACAATTGAAAGAATAATAATGGAGAATGGAGCCAAGCGTAACCTCCCAAAAATATTGATAAATGAAAATTGACCATAAACCCACAACAATATTAATTAAATAATGAACCATGAACTGAATGTAACATCTGAACAGAAATAATTAAACCTGATAAATTTTATAAAGACAGCAGCGCTGACCTTCGGCCCTATAGTCTGAATAACAAAAGCAAAAATTCTTACCTCAATAAAAACTGCATCTATATCTGCTCTTATTTATCGACACAGCTTCGTGCAATGCTGGCGTATATTTAATTTTGATTCTTGGAGGAAATCCATAGGAAATATTCTTTAAATTGGAATGAATTTTTTTCTTTAAAAGAGTTACTTTATAAAAAAAATTATTATTGGGGCATTTTTTGAACAAATTAATTACAATTAACATACATTATTAGATTTGCGCAATGCTGCGTCTTTACCTTCTACAACAATACACATCGTCCCGAATCGTGACCAGAGTCGCGAGAAGAGCACACCGCCGACGCATGCCGACTTCTGCTCGGTACAACTGTCCACTCGCTACTACTGTCGACCGACTACTACTACAGACAGAGTACAACTGAACACTCGCGCGATCAAGCGCAGACTAGCAACGATAAATAACTCTCTGGTCAGAGATTCTGTCATGCCTCGCCATCGCTGGTAATGAATACATACGTGTTTCATAACCCTCCACTAGGGGGGGGGGGGGGGGACAAAAATTTGGCAGCGATGGTGAGTCATTTGGACTTGCCATGAGCAACAAATTTTTGTTAACTAACTAACTTTACAATCACAGAATATAAGGACATATAGGTGTAGAACATGAAGTAAATATAGTGCACATGCACCGAGTACTGAACATATCAGGTAATGACAAAATATATATACAATGAGTACAAAACAAATTAACAAATGACATAAGTGCACATGCACTGTAGTTCAGAACATATTAGCAAATCAAAAAATGTATAGATCATGAATACGAATCATGTTAGCAAAAATGATTTTCACTGTGTTGCAAGAATTAGGATAGGAAAGGGAAGGATTGCATCATGCTTGTAGCACTTTAGGTTGCACGCAGCTGCACTGAAAGTCCATATCTTTCTACAGAAGCACAACACCAAGTGAGACAATCTGAAGTTCTTTTTCCAGAAGTATTAATCAGCGTAGCCAATACACTGAAATGTCGTAGTAATATCCATGCTATCTTTTTGGTAGTACATTAGGTACACCAAACAGTGGGACCATAATAGCATCTCCATCATTCACGGTGGTGGACAGCATGTCGTGTCAACACCACGTTCTTGTAAGGTACACCAACGTAGAATTAGTGCAAAAACCAAATATAGTGCTCCATGATCATGAGGATATACAGGACAAACGGATATTGCAGTAATTCCAGGTAATTAGATCAGAAGGTGAAGGACATTAAGTCACATACTAGTCTTCATTGAGAATTACACTAATAGTTGGTGGCACTCATTGCCAGTTATTGAACACTTCTGTACCATGTATGTAGTATTACAGAATAATGTTTATGTGTTGTTTTACAGAGAACATTGGCACTCATTGCCTAATTACAAACCATCAGAAGTCATCATTAAAAACAAGAGCTAATAAATCACATAGCATTACAGAATAATGTTCATGAGTAGTTTTACAGAGAACATTGGCACTCATTGCCTAATTATAAACCATCAGAAGTCATCATTAAAAACAGGAGCTAATAAATCACATAGTATTACAGAATAATGTGTATAAATCGTTTTACAGAGAACATTGGCACTCATTGCCTAATTGTAAACCATCAGAAGTCATCATTAAAAACAGGAGCTAATAAATGACATAGTATTACAGAATAATGTTCTTGAGTCGTTTTACAGAGAACATTGGCACTCATTGCCTAATTATAAACCATCAGAAGTCATCATTGAAAACAGGAGGCAATGAATGACATAGTATTACAGAATAATGTTCATGAATTGTTTTACAGAGAACATTGGCACTCATTGCCTAATTACAAAGCATTATATATATATATATATATATATATATATATATATATATATATATATATATATATATATTAAGCAACGCATTGCGTTGGGTAATTACTGAAGAATGAAAATATTTACTTTTGAGTTGTTGCTGCAAAGGAAGATGTGTAGATGTGTAACGTCATTCGTCATGAGTCAGCTGTAGCAAGATTATGAAACAAGTAGAGTATATGTAATCACATTCATAAATGACATAGGTTTGATCACCAACTGCTTATAGCACATTAATTTCATGAATAATTTCTCCTGCAAAATACAAAAATGGATTATTAAACTGAAAGAAGAAACGCATTTTATGCTGAAAAGTAGTGAATTTCGAATTAACAGGTAGTGAAATGTGTATAAAAAAAATGTGTTCCCTAGCTGTTCTTTCCAAAACCTTCAGTCATCATACTATGCAATATAACACATACTGTCAAAACGAACTGCAACAAATACTTAAATAACTACATAGCATCTCTTAACTAACAGCAAATATATAAACTTCATCATTATTTTCATCTGCAAAGAAAAACTTCATTATCCATATCACCATAACTCCATTAGTATCATCACCTGTAAAGAAAAACTTCATTATCCATAGTAGCATACTCTTCATCATTATTCATCACCATTCATTATCATCTGCAAAAGAGTCACTTCATTACTCATTACACAACTATTCCTTATTTCTAGCATATTTCATCACTAAAACTAAGATGTGTAGTGCTGTCTGACAGCTTTCATCAATCGCCTTGTATTCTGAAAGAAAAAAAATTAGTTAAGACTGCTATTCGACGATGTGTATAGTATATTTTTGTTAATGCTTGGCCGGCCGGTGTGGCCGTGCGGTTAAAGGCGCTTCAGTCTGGAACCGCGTGACCGCTACGGTCGCAGGTTCGAATCCTGCCTCGGGCATGGATGTGTGTGATGTCCTTAGGTTAGTTAGGTTTAATTAGTTCTAAGTTCTAGGCGACTGATGACCTCAGCAGTTGAGTCGCATAGTGCTCAGAGCCATTTGAACCATTTTTTGTTAATGCTTGTTAATCCTGATCCATTTACTCTTCATCACGAAGTATTGTATCCTCTTTCGTTCATTCCGAAGGTGAAATTCCCATTTCTGTTTAATTTATTTCTTTTATACGTTATTTCTTTCTGAACATGATGAAGAAAGATTAATGCCTTGCATTTAATTCATATACCCATTAGATAAAAACTGGTTTATAGTAGCATAATTGAGCATACAGCATAGCACGACCGAAAACGTAATATGTCAAAAATATAGATAGTGTTCAAGGCAAAAATGCACCCAGTGTATCACAATGTAGCAGCAAAAAAAGAAGTAAAGTAGTCACGATGTTGAGATATCATAAGGCAAAAATGTCAAAGTCAACTGGTGTTTGCTATATCTTCTATTTCATAGTGCATACAAACAAAACAGGAAAAACAATCGTACACACATAAAAATGGAAAATATGCACGGTCTGATGTGTAACGTCAAAAAAAAGCGACCTGCTAACCTTCCCTTGCGGGCACTTGCCAAGAAAAATACGACAATCACCAGTAAGTAGTCAAATATAATTGCATAAATGGTCATAAAATGTGTAGGTTCATCTGGAAAAATATGCACGGTCTGATGTGTATCGACAAGAAGAGCGACCTGCTAACCTTACCTTGCCGAGCACTTGCCAAGAAAAATCGACAATCATCAGTAAGTAGTCACATAAATATAATTACATGAATGGTCATAAAAGTTAGCAAATGGCATTACAGCATGTTAAATCATAAAGTATCTTCATTCAATAAAAGGTTTGATATTCGATATGTGGTGGTTTCCTTTGGTTTTTCTGGTTCTCATAGTTTCGACGTGTACTACATTGGGGTGAGGAATGCTGCGAATCCGATATGGACCTGCGTATAGAAGCTCAAATTTACTGCATTTACTCTTTCCTTTGTTGGATAAATAGTGTGTACGTACTAATATCTTCTGTCTAATGTGAAATTCACGGCGTGTACAAACCTGTTTTTGCTGTCTTCTCCGGCGCTCTGCGGCACGTTTGATGTTGTTCAGCGCAATGTCAATTATTTCATGGTGTCGTAGTCGACGAGATGTAGGAAAGTTTACTAATTCTTTAATTTTGTTAGGTGGTTCAACATTTTTCAGTATAACAGACGGAGATAGCACGGTGGATTCATTTGGTATGGAATTAATTACATCTTGGAATGAGAGTATGTGTGTGTCCCAATCAATATGTTTTTTATGGCAGTATATTCTACACAGTTTACCAATTTCTTTCATTAATCGTTCACAAGGGTTCGAAGAAGCATGGTACCTGGATATATAGATCGGAGAAATGTTAATAGCTCGTAACATACGTGTCCATATAACAGATCGAAACTGTGGTCCATTGTCGGAAATTACTTTCAACACATGCCCTACATGAAATAGAAAATGTTTTACAAATGCTTTCGAAACAGTTTTAGCAGTAGCTTTGCGTAACGGAGTGAAGGTAACAAATTTTGAAGTGAGTTCAACAGCGACAATGATGTAGCAAAAACCTCTATTAGTTCTGGGAATCGGACCAAAAATGTCTACAGCGGACATATGTCTCAATTTATCAGGTACAATGGGATGTAATGGAGGAATATGTGAAGTCGTATCTGATTTAGCTTTTTGGAAGATTTTACATGACGCTAAAACTCGTCGAATACGTTTCTCCATGTTCGTAAAATAACGGTTCTGTCTCAGTATAAGAAAACATTTTCTGGCTCCGTAATGTGCGTAACTTAAATGAGTATACCAGATTAATTTGTTAACAAGTTCGTCAGGAATGCATAATAACCAATTGTTGCTGTCAGGATGAGAGCGGCGAAACAGAACGTCATTGCGTACAGTGTAATGGTTTCTAATGGTAACATTATTCCTATCTTGCCAGAGGTGTTTAATCTCTTTCCACACGTTGTCTTTACTTTGCTCTTGTGCTATGTCTTGTAATGACGACGAAATGAAATTTTCAAATGCAACTTGTTGAATGCACATGACGCTGAAATTTGCTTTGCGGAAGCTGGTTGCGATGTCTTGCTGATTGTTGCTAAGAGAACGAGATAGTGCGTCTGCTACAACATTTTGTGTGCCGGGAATGTGAACAATTGTAAAATTAAATTCCTGCAAATAAAGTTTCCATCTGCTTAATCTGTCGTGAGTAAATTTAGCCGAAAGTAAAAATTGTATCGCTCTGTGATCTGTGTAAACGGTGGTATGTCTTCCATAAATAAAATGCCGAAATCTGGTAAAAGCCCAAACAACACATAATGTTTCAAGTTCAGTAACAGAATAATTGCGTTCAGTGGGTGACAAAATGCGACTTGCAAATGCGATGTTTTTAATTACTGTAGAACCATCTTCTTCAATTTCCTGAAAAATATGTACGCCTAAAACGGTGTTAGAACTGTCGGTGGCAATGGAAAAATTTCTGGTAAGATCTGGGTGCGATAAAAGTGACGCATTCAACAAAGCATGTTTGAAATAACATTGTCGTGAACAAGATTCTGCGTGTCAAAAGTGTTGCTTGCGTTACTGGAATATGCAACCTGTACTGTATTTAATCAAATTCTATCTGACGTGTTATTATTTTCGGGAGGATCCCGTGGCACTTCCACTATTTGTACTGTTCTGTTATTTCTTCCTGACGTATTACGTTCTGGATGATACCTATTGTCTGGTTCATTCATGATTATTTGTTGTGGCGGATGTTCTTGCTGCTGATAAGACCGACTGTTATTAAATATACGCTGAAAATTGTGCTCATTATTTTTACTTCTGTCGTGATAGTCATTTCTATACGGCGCATTGCGATAGGAATTGAAATAGTGTGTTTTCTGTACGTAGTTATTTCCTTGTTGCTTTGCGTTACTATTCGTTGGAGCTGAGACTACACGTGCACGCGGCGCAACATTAGAGCTTGGTTGACCTTGTACATTACATTGTTGGTTAGGTATGCTAACCGGTTGGTTTTGTTGCTGTTGTGGTGAAAAACCTGTATTGTTACCAAAATGCGTTCGCTATTGCTGATGATTAAAATTTTTTTTGTTATTAAAGTTCTTGTGATTATCATTTCTGGAGCGTCTAATGAAAAATTGTCACTTTCGGTAAAACTTGTCTTATCAGGTTTTCTTTACACGTTTCTTAATCCTAGGTAGAGCAATAGTTAAAGAGTTGTTTTGATAGATATAAAGGATAGTAGAAGAGAAGGCAGCAGTGCAGAAAACTAAAGATGAAACAGCACTACTACGGCTCGGGGCCCTGTGCACGCTACGGCACATACTCATTAAAGCGTAATGAATCCCCTGAGGTCTATTACGCGCTGCACATAAACTTTAGCTTTTGTGTTGCAGGCAATGTAGTGGAAATTCGAAAGCAAATTGCTGTATCCATGCTAATTCAAGTTTCTGCATTACAGGCAATGCTATTGAAAATACAAAAATAAATTGTTGAATACAGTTCAAAGCATGTATCTGTGCTCTATCATTATCAAATACCTTAGATTTTATTACAGATACAAATTGCTTATAATCAACGTTCTTGTCACTGAATGTGTGAACAGGTTCACGATTACATAAGAATCTGTTTGTCTGTGTCTTTTCGGATTTTAAGTCGCGTAGCTTTTCGGATTTTAAGTCGCGTAGTCTCTGTAAATTGCTTAAGTTACACTGGCTGTACGAGTGTGAGAAATGTTCGGAATGGCGCGTATGCTGTGCCGTGTTATTAACTGAAATATTTTTTATCTCTGTTACCTCTTGCTGTAAACTTGACAATTTTCTACGTAATGTATTATTAGACGAATCCATCTCATTGATTGTTTGCTGTAGAATTTGGAATTCAGGTGCTTGGTTAAACGAAATCGGTGAAGTATCGTCCGATTTGCTGTCATTATTACTTTCGATAACATCAATACGACTGGCCAATTCATCACATTTTTCAGTCAGTATTTTTACCTGATCATCGTTTTTAGTGTCAGAAGCATTAATTTGTTTTTGTATTTTACGTGTGGTTTCGTTCAATTTTTTAACGTCAGCTTTAATGACATCAGAATCCTGTGTTAGTTCTAATTGTTCGAGTCTGTCGGTCACTGTTTGAAAATCTACTGTGTATGTATCTGTTTTTGATTTAAGATCGGAAATTTCATCACGCAATTCGGTGTTCAACTGTTCGATGGTATTAATTTTGTCCGATACTGTAGCAATATTGTTGTCTACGTATGTTTTTGCTTTCGCAAACAATTTACGTTTATCTTCCTGTCTTTGTGCGGTAATTGTTTCCATGACTTGTCGTTTTACTTTATTTTGTTCCTGTATGACTTTACGGAAACGCGTTGCACTGTTTTGTAGGTGCTGATTAAAACGTTCGTCAATTTGACTGTTCTGTTGGTGGAATTTCGCGTCTATTTTTGTATCCAGTGTGCGCGAAAGTTCTGCTGTCATCAATTTAAATTCGTCTCGTAACTGTGTTGCTTTTCCAGAGCATTTTTTACCGACTGCACTAATTCCGCCTCTAAGTGCTTCTGTTGTAGTTGTTTGCATATCCCTTAATTCTTGAGCAACAGATCTAATTTCTTCACTACTTTTCCTAGCACAAGCCTCAATTTCCTCACGTAATTGTACTTTAGTATCATGACATTGTGCGACAACGGCTGAAATCTGTTCACTAAGTTGTTTGAAGTTTTCACTATTTTGTTTGTGATTGTTGTCTTGTTCTTTCTTCTGTTGTTGTAAAAATGCCATAACTTGATTCCAGCCAAAATTATCGGCTCTATTCTCCGTGCTGTGTGATGGCGTACCTGCAATCGTCACGTTTTGTGTGACCATTTGGTCATTCTGCGATTCACCAAAAGGTTTGCCAATCGAATATGCACTGCCAGTCACTACACCGGAATCAAATAAATTTGTCGCACTCTGATTACATTGCTCACTTTAATTAGAAAAATCTGACCGTTCGTCACGTAAATTCTGCAAACCGGGTGTGTTAAGCTGGGCAGCGCTCATTGCAACAGAAGGCCCCTCGTCATCAATTGTCGTCAAATTAACAGAGGACACAATTGAATTCGTTTGTTCATCATCAAGATAACAATCATTATTAGTGGTCGGTACGCACTGATTGTCCGTAAATGGAGGATTGTCATCATTACACTGCGTGTCGCAAGTACTATCGGTCAAGTTGTTTAAGTCGGCTATTTCACTCATTATACTTCGCGATGTACTGTTAACAGTCTTTCGCGGCATTTTTACACAAATCACAATTATTCACAAATGGAACAAAGACAATGCAAAATCCAACAAACACTATTATAACTAAGAGCAACAATTGCCGATGATCTGTGGAAGAAAGATTGACAAATTAAAAAATGCGTTGCGCCAATGCTAATTACATTACGTAAATAAGAGCAGATATACGACTACTTCTCAGAAGGTTCACAAAGAAATACGATCCTGGTCCGGATGTCGCCAAGTGTAACCTCCCCACACAAAAAATGTTAAATTAAAAATGGAAATGGAGCCAAGCGTAACCTCCCAACAAAATTGATAAATGAAAATTGACCATAAACCCACAACAATATTAATTAAATAATGAACCATGAACTGAATGTAACATCTGAACAGAAATAATTAAACCTGATAAATTTTATAAAGACAGCAGCGCTGACCTTCGGCCCTATATTGTGAATAACAAATGCAAAAATTCTTACCTCAATAAAAACTGCATCTATATCTGCTCTTATTTATCGACACAGCTTCGTGCAATGCTGGCGTATATTTAATTTTGATTCTTGGAGGAAATCCATAGGAAATATTCTTTAAATTGGAATGAATGTTTTTCTTTAAAAGAGTTACTTTATTAAAAAAATTATTATTCGGGTATTTTTTGAACAAATTAATTACAATTAACATACATTATTAGATTTGCGAAATGCTGCGTCTTTACCTTCTACAACAATACACATCGTCCCGAATCGTGACCAGAGTCGCGAGAAGAGCACACCGCCGACGCATGCCGACTTCTGCTCGGTACAACTGTCCACTCGCTACTACTGTCGACTGACTACTACTACAGACAGAGTACAACTGAACACTCGCGCGGTCAAGCGCAGACTAGCAACGATAAATAACTCTCTGGTCAGAGATTCTGGCATGCCTCGCCATCGCTGGTAATGAATACATACGTGTATCACCCTAGAGAGCTGGAAAGGCGTGGCTTGGTCAGAGCTGATGGCAGGGTTCGGGTGTGGCACGGACACCACAAAGCCATGGACCCAAGTTGTCAACAAGCCACAGTGCAAGCTGGTGGTGCCTCCATAATGGTGACGGCTGTGTTTACATGGAATGGACTGGGTCCTCTAATCCAACTGAACCGATCATTGACTCGAAATGGTTATGTTCGGTACTTGATTCCATTTGGAGCTGTTCATGGACTTCATTCTCCAAAATATGTCACGAGACCACAACTGTTTGCGACTGGTTTGAAGAACATTCTGTACATACGAGCGAATGATTTGGCAACCCACACCACACGACGTGAATTCCATCAAAAATTTATGTAACATAATCGAGAGATCACTTCGTACACAAAATTCTGCACTGGCAACAATTGCGCAATTATGGAAGGCTATAGAGACGGCATGGCTCAATATTTCTGCAGGGGACTTCGAAGGATTTGTTGAGTCCATGCCCCATCGAGTTGCTGCACTGCGCCGGAAAAAAGGATGTATCCCATGATCTCTGGGTACGTTTTTGGCCGTAGTATCGTTGTGCAGTGTATGGTAAATGCTAGTTATGTCCACTTTCCCAGTAGTGCCGGGTCAGGTTTAGGCCCAAGCGATACAACCGACCACTTTGGGCGCCAAGCTGGCAGGGGTGCCATAGGTGCCCAAGTGCAAAATTTGTATACAAGGGTTTTCAAAATTAGCAGTGAAAGCTGACGCGGTTCAAAGCATACGATAATACACACATAAAAATGTTTTGCATCACCTCGGTTTCGAGGGTTCCAGAACCTGTTCAGAAAATTGGATTAGAGACAACATAAACATCATTTTCACCTTTTTATTGCTCATGAAAACCACACATCGCATGTTGCACCAGCATACCGCGAGACCTTCAGAGCTGGTGGTCCAGATTGCTGCACTCACCGGTACCTCTAATACGTCCCCTAGCATTGATGCTTGCCTGCATTCGTCGTGGCACACATCCACAACTTCATCAAGGCACTGTTGGTCCAGATTGTCCCGCTCCTCAACGGCCATTCCACATAGATTCCAAAGAGTGGTTGGTAGGTCACGTTGTCCATAAACAGCGCTTTACAATCTATCCCAGGCATGTTCGATAGGATTCATGTCTGCATGTCTGGAGAACATGCTGGCCACTCTAGTCAAGCGATGTCGTTATCCTGAAGGAAGTCATTCACAATATGTGCACGATGGGGGCGCGAATTGTCGTCCATGAAAACGAATGCCTCGCCAAAATGCTGCCGATATGGTCGCATTATCGATCGCAGGATAGCATTCACGTATCGTACAGCCGTTACGGCGCCTTCGTGACCACCAGCGGCGTACGTCGACCCCACATAATGCCACCCCAAAACAGCAGGGAACCTCCACCTTGCTGCACTCGCTGGACACTGTGTCTAAGGCGTTCAGCCAGACCGAGTTGCCTCCAGACATGTCTCCGACGACTGTCTGGTCGAAGGCATATGCGACACTCATCGGTGAAGAGAACGTGATGCCAATCCTGAGCGGTCCAAAAAATGTTCAAATGTGTGTGAAATCTTACGGAACTTAACTGCTAAGGTCATCAGTCCCTAAGCTTACACACTGCTTAACCTAAATTATCCTAAGGACAAACACACACACCCATACCCGAGGGAGGACTCGAACCTCTGCCTAGACCAGCCGCACAGTCCATGACTGCAGCACCTCAGACCGCTCGGCTAATCCCGCGCGGCTGAGCGGTCCATTCGGAATGTTGTTGGGCCCATCTGTACCGCGCTGCATGGTGTCGTCATCGCAAAGATGGACCTCGCCATGGACATCGGGAGTGAAGTTGCGCTTCATGCAGCTTATTGCACACAGTATGAGTCGTAACACGACGTCCTGTGACTGCACGAAAAGCATTATTCAACATGGTGGCGTTGCTGTCAGGTTTCCTCCGAGCCATAATCCGTAGGTAGCGGTCATCCACTGCAGTAGTAGCCCTTGGGCGGCCTGGGCGAGGCATGTCATCGACAGTTCCTGTCTCTCTGTGTCTCCTCCACGTCCGAACAACATTGCATTGGTTCACTCCAAGACGACTGGACACTTCCCTTGCTGAGAGCCCTTCCTGGCACAAAGTAACAATACGGACGCGATCAAACCGCGTTATTGACCGTCTTGGCATTGTTGAACTGCATACAACACAGGCTGGTACCTCCTTCCTGCTGGAATGACTGGAATTGATCCTCTGTCGGACCCTCTCCGTCTAATAGGTGCTGCTCATGCGTGGTTGTTTACATCTTTGGGCGAGTTTAGTGTCATCTCTGAACAGTCAAAGGGACTGTGTCTGTGATACGATATCCACAGTCAACGTCTATCTTCAGGAGTTCTGGTAACCGGGGTGATGCAAAACTTTTTTTGATGTGTGTAGGAGCAAAAACGTTCCCGTGAACACGTGTCTTCCAACGAGCTACCACGAATTCCGTATCAAATATTGGCCTATTTAGTACAAATGCATTTGAAATGTAAGCTTTTCCATTATCTTCCCTATCTAACAAAATTTCACCACACAGGAGACTTCAAGTGAAACTTTTTGACGTTCAAAGGCCTGTAACGTCCTGCACTTATCCCAAGAAGGAAAACCTGCTTTGGTGAAAAGGGCAACGAGCTCCTGCGAATTTCCATTAGTATTGCCATCACTCAGCAATATAAGTATTGAGTGTTTCTCGGTTCCTGTGTCTCAGTCGAGATGTGTGACGACACGAATCCTATGCGCACACGAACGCCCACGTCCCTGAGGAATTGGTTGAAGCAGTCTGCAATACGTTCGCTGTTAATTATTAATCTTGTTTGTTATCGCTGTTACCTATTCAGGAGTTTGAGAACCAACGCCTAAGTTTACAATCTGAATTTGTCAAAGCTGGTTTCACGTATCCAACTGTTCACTTCTTTCTGTACCATTGCTTTATCCTGGCATATGTTGTTATTTTGACAAGTGAAAAATGCAGACAATACGATTCTTGCATCGACTCTAGCACTGTGTATTAAAATAAGGAAAGAAGACGTTGGTCCAGGCCGATTGACTAGTTACGCTCGTAGCCTTACGATTGATGGTGTGTTAAAGTTCTGTGAATGGTCAGAAACATTTAACGACTTATTGGAATTTATTTGCTCTCGTTTTCCGTAAAACGGCGCAGTTATACGAAAAATCTATCCCTATCCTCCGATACGCCTTAGAATAGACCTATCTAGAAGGATCGGAAATTACTGATTTGTCGATTTTCGTTGTGTATACAGTATCAGGTTTTCGCCTACTTGATAGGGGCATTAGATGCTTATCAGTTTATTTAACATTTTGAAAATTGTATTTTATGTTGCATTTAAATCTGCTCACACATCATTAACTTATCGGCTCACTGTGGTTAATGGTCGAATAAAATTACAGGTGCCTTATGACAAACTCTTGTTGAAAGGGGCCCTTTTCACGTATCTGATGTGAACTTTCCCGGTGGTCAGAGAAGTAAAAGATTCACTGTGACAAATTAACAACGAAGAAATATTGGATTTTTTGTTTCTCTTTCAAACTTATCATCTACCTAAAGTTACGTCGGGATTTTAAGACCGGAAAAATAACTCGGGATATCAAAGCCAACGCGGAAAAATCCCGAACTATATAAATGCATACCACCCATGGTAAGCATTACTTTTGCGTTTGCGTCTTAGCAAAGTGCTTGATAAAGAAAATCACAGGCTCATTCAGGCTGAGACTGAAATTCGTGTTTGGTATTAAAATGTTACTTTGCGTCATACAGTTCCTGGGGACACAGGGATTGGCGTTTCGAGAATAAGCAGATATTCTCTTTAAATAAAATAACAGAAATTTCTTGGAAATAATAGAACACATCGCTACATTTGATGTTGTTTTGAAAGTGAATTTATGAAGTGTAGCTTTTCAAAAACAAAAAATATTCACTACCTCCGTAATGTAGAATAAAGTGCATTCATCACTTTCTTATCAGCATCTATTCACGAGTACGTTTTAAATGAACCTTAAAAAAAGCAACATACCATTGAACTATTTTAGACTGTTCACTTGACATGAGTGGCACAGAGGAAATGTCAATAAAATGTTTAGATAGAGCCTGCTGAAGAAATAGTTTTCAAGGAACATTTCCTCGGCTATATTCCAGTTACAGGCACTAATGATGAATGTCATGTTAAGCGAGTTGGTAAGACGGTAGATTCCTTTAGAAGTTGTCAAGGATATGATAACTGTACGAATATGAAGCGGAAAAACGAAGGAGTTCAAAAAAGAATTGTACACCTTAATCGTAGATCACTATTTGTTCTATTTGTGGTTAATTTCTTTCGCCCAGTAATGAATGAAGCAGTTCTATCATGCATGTCACTCTTAAATTTTTGAGTGCAGTTCAAGAAGTTTTCAATTTGCTTTCTGCATCAATTGGGAAATTTGAAGGAGCGTGTATCTAGTAGCAAGGGGATAAGACAGTTTCTGGCGTAATGGGGGTATTGTTGTTCTTAAGTAAACAAACCGCTCGGTTGCACTAGCCGGATTTAATGATTCTTATGTAAACATACTGCTCACTTGGGCACATGTTTAGTTCATTTACGCAATAATTAAAGGGCAATAACTGTAGTGTTGATTACCATAATTTATGGGCAAGATGGTGGCCTTGGCTTCAGTTTTACTCAGGTATTCAGGAGTTCAATGCTTTTAGCGTAAAGAGATAACTGTCATTTTTAATTATGGCAATTTATGATCTATACAAACGCCTAAAACATTATTTAATGAGTGGGACCATAATGAGATAAGCGACCCTTATGTTCAGAAGACCAAAGAGAAGTTAGATATAGATCTCCAACTGTTCTAACCAAGACAGGAATTCGAGCAAACAACTAGCATTGCCCACATGAAAAACAACTGCGGAGTACCTCACACAAATAAAATCTGAAAAAACACGTAGTTATACAAACGAAAATTTGGGGAAATATTTTGTGTATTAGTAGATCGAGATTGGTGAGGGGAGGGGGGGGGGGGGAGTCATGAAAAACATACTAAAAATTCCCACTAGTTGGGTGCAAGCATCGTTGTGGGAGCGTTTCAAGATTGTTTTTTTAGCTTTTCTTGAACAACTCGAACACTGCGGCTTCCAGCTCATTAAATATCCTACAGAAAAGGTCATATTTTTGTTTGCTCTAGGACTAATAGTTTCCACAGCAGGGAATGGAAATATCACAGATTATTATAAATGCTCCAATTTTGTCAAATAAAGAAATGGTTGGAGATAGTGGCTCTTACACGAAATAAAATGTTGATGATGCACAGCAATTAGCCACAAATTGTTTCTAGTTATTCAAAGGGTACCGTTATCGGTTTGGAATTTATACAATTCATCAACAGACGGCTGTCATGCTTTCGTCAAAACATATGATACATTGGCGTACTGGTGAGCTGCCCTAGGATAAACAATAATTCGCAGTTACAAACGTATGAGAAAGATCGTAGCACCACAGATCTGAGTTACAATGCAACTTACATGAAATGTCCATCTGAAACACTCGTTTTTGTAATTTTTTTCCAATGAATTCCATTCGCAAAGATGCTTGTACTTTCACCACGACATAAGTCGGTTAGTATTATAAAACACTTTCGTTTGGTCACAGAACGAATTTGCAATGTGCATCACGTCATATGAAAAGGAGGACAGACTTTACGAAGAACATGAGCGTCAAAGATGCTGCGATACATTGGTATGCAAACTGAAGAGGGGGCGGGCGATTCTCCTCCCCCTCTACCCCACTACACTATGGGAATCAACTACATGGTGTTTCAGAACGTTAGACCGATCCTATGAATCACTAGCGACGCAGTGTGTGCACATGTCTGGGGTTGTTTAATTTCAACAAAGTGCATTAACACTACGTGGAATACACATATCTGTTAAAATACTAACGAAGAAAGCCGGCCGGTGTGGCCGAGCGGTTCTAGGCGCCTCAGTCTGGAACCGCGCTACCGCTACGGTCGCAGGTTCGAATCCTGCCTCGGGCATGGATGTGTGTGATGTCCTCAGATTGGTTAGGTTTAAGTAGTTGTAAGTTCTAGGGGGCTGATGACCTCAGATGTTAAGTCCCATAGTGCTCAGAGCCATTTGTACCATTTGAACGAACGAAGAAACTCGTATGGACAGAATCTACGTAAATCTCTGCACACTGTCCTACACTGCTAGAGGGGAAAGTGATGCTTAGTCGACCTGCACGCCAGCCACAGTTGTTCTGGAAAAGACAACTTCCCGTGATCGCTCTTGATTCTTTCACCCCAGCATTTCCTGTTCAGTTCTCTTATGTAAGTAGATAAAAGAACTTCATTCAACCCGTGTTTATATAGTGGAGCAATTTTCAGTTTATTTAGTGAGTTACGTATTTGCTGTTGTGAAAGTGAGCTGTTATGTAAAAAAGCTCCACGGCTGGATCTGTCACCTGTCTGCCACATTGAATTGCCTGTCCCAGACGTAACATGCTGTCAATATGTTTTCGACGATATCGGTTTCACTGTCTCTGCTATCACTGGCAGGAATACTTTTCAGAGCATGAGGTGTGTAAAATGTATCATCCAAGCTTCGGCTTACCCAACATCTGAGAGCGCACGAAGATTTTAGTTGTCTCCCATCGCAACAGAAGTAGGTCAGCCGGCCGCGGTGGCCGAGCGGTTCTAGGCGCTTCAGTCCGGAACCGCGCGACTGCTACGGTCGCAGGCTCGAATCCTGCCTCGGGCATGGATGTGTGTGATGTCCTTAGGTTAGTTAGGTTTATGTAGTTCTAAGTTCTACGGGACTGATGACCTCAGATGTCCCATAGTGCTCAGAGCCATTTGAACCAAGAAGTATGTCATCTAGTTGTTTGGGAACTTCATAGGCTTGAACATGTTCAGTCCCATTCGACCAGATATATTCATACATACTTCGTAAGATGTACTGTGGATGGCTCCATTCAGTGCAGCCCAATCTACGGTTGCCTGCAGTTCCCGAATGGAAGAGACTTACGTAGTCTACCAATTACACAATTAATGGTGGGAGAAGTGAAGTCATTTTCGATTCACTGATTAATTCACAACCAAGTGACTGCTATACTATTAGACGACTTTACAATGTGCTGTCAACGATAGGCAGCAGTAAGGTGCAACATTTAACAATCCAGTCCCTGTCCCACCAACGCTGGAAAGATCACTGACATTGCAAGTGCAACTTATACGCTTGTCATCCACTGTTTATAGCAATGTACTGTGTTTCACATAAAAACTCAGTTATTTATTTATTTATTTAGCGTATGGCAAGTACAAATCACGTTTATAGAGAAATAAGCTGCTACAATAACTTTATAACTTTGGCACTAGAAACAAGACATAAAGAATTAAATACAGTTATGTCATGAACAACATATATATAATTACAAATTAACATTTAGGTTTTCAATATATTGAACTGCACTTCGAGTCGCATCCAGGAAGTCCGTTGTGTGACCTGAGTAGGCTCTCAGAGGGCACTCTGCAATGATGTGCCGGATCGTCTGCTTCTCAGCGCCGCAGTCGCACTTTGGGGATGGTGCTCTTCCCCATTTGTGTAGAGAGTCCGCACATCGACCGTGGCCCGTCCTGATCCTGTTGAGGATGGTCCAGGTCTTACGTGGTAAGCCAAAGCCTGGAGGTCTGTTCGACGGTTTCAGTAAGGTATTTACCTGTGGTGGTGCTGATTCTTCCCATTCCACTTTCCAGCTTTCTTCAAGACAGAAACCATTTTCCTCCAGATCTTTGGCCCTTATAAGAGGTGGATGTCTAGAGCGCAATCTATTTCTGTCAATGCCATTGCTCAAAGCGTGAATCGGAAGTTGCGGGTTGTCTTGTTAACAACAGCAAACACCTACATATTTAATAAACTGAAAATAGGTGACTTAGTGAAATCAGGAACATAGCCACCGTCCAGGATGACAAAACATCAGTTTCCATCTTGCAATGTAGTTCAGTGTGCATCACAGATATACTCCCCTCCCCCTCTCGCTCCTCCTGTTGGCACACTCTTTCGCTAGGGAGTTCATAAGGTAGTTACTTCTTGTGATGTAGTGGGGTAGACAGAGTGGAGAATCACTTGCTCGCTCTTCAATTTGCATCCATAGGAAGGAGGGAATTGCATGACCACAATCCGGTGACTGACCTGCCTACCCTCACGCTCGTACATCCTTCCTCCAACCTGTTACATCCCCAGAACACAATTTATCCCTTAATGAGGCTCTACTGCACTTATAAGTGGTACACACTTGTTCTTAATCCACTTTATTTAACAGTAAATAGTATTTTTATATCACTGAAACACTATTTTTAATAATTTGCGATTTATCAACCTACTGCAAAGCGGAAACTGTTAGTCTTACAGGAAAAATAAATAAGGCCCTTTTTGTAGGAAATTCAACGTAATTTCATCTACATCAACAGAGACATTCCACAAGCCACCGTATGGTGCCTGGCGGAGGGTAACCTCTATCACTACTAGTCATTTCCTTTCCTGTTCTACTCGCAAATAGAGCGAGGGGAAACTGACTATCTTTATGATTCCGTATGAGTCCTCAAGAAGAATATAATAATTCCAATCCCAAAGAAAACAGGTGTTGACAGATGTGAAAACCACCGGACTATCAGTTTAATAAGCCACGGCTGCAAAATACTAACACCACAAATGGAAAAACTGGTAGAAGCCGACCTCGGGGAAGATCAGTTTAGATTCCGTAGAAATGTTGGAACACGTGAGGCAATACTGACCCTATGACTTATCTTAGAAAATAGATTAAGGAAAGGCAAACCTACGTTTCTAATATTTGTAGACTTAGAGAAAGCTTTTGGCAATGTTGACTGGAATACTCTCTCTCAAATTCTGAAGGTGGCAGGGGTAAAATACAAGGAGCGAAAGACTATTTACAATTTGTACAGAAACCAGTTGGCAGTTATAAGAGTCGAGGGGCATGAAAGGGAAGCAGTGATTGGGAAGCGAGTGAGACAAGTTTGCAGCCTATCCCCGATGTTATTCAATGTGTATATTGAGGGAGAAGTGAAGGAAACAAAAGAAAAATGCGGAGTAGGTATTAACATCCATGCAGAAGAAATAAAATCTCTGAGGTTCGCCGATGACATCGTAATTCTGTCAGAGACAGCAAAGGACCTGGAAGAGCAGTTGAACGGAATGGACAGTGTCTTGAAAGGAGGATATAAGATGAACATCAACAAAAGCAAAACGAGCATAATGGAATGTAGTCGATTTAAATCAGGTGATGCTGTTGGAATTAGATCAGGAAATGAGACGCTTAAAATAGTAAATGAGTTTTGCTATTTGGGGAGCAAAATAACTGATGATGGTCGAAGTAGAGAGGATATAAAATGTAGACTGGCAATCGCAAGCAAAGCGTTTCTGAAGAAGAGAAATTTGTTAACATCGAGTATGTATTTAAGTGTCAGGAAGTCGTTTCTGAAAATATTTGTATGGAGTGTAGCCATGTATGGAAGTGAAACGTGGACGATAAATAGTTTAGACAAGAAGAGAACAGAAGCTTTCGAAATGTGGTGCTACAGAAGAATGCTGAAGGTTAGATGGGTAGATCACATAACTAATGAGGAGGTATTGAACAAAATTGGAGAGAACAGAAATTTGTGGCACGACTAGAGGAAGGGATCGGTTGGTAGGTCATATTCTGAGGCATCAAGGGATCACCAATTTAGTATTGGATGGCAGCGTGGAGGGTAAAAATCGTAGAGGGAGACCAAGAGATGAATACACTAAACAGATTCAGAAGGATGGAGGTTGCAGTAGGTGCTGGGAGATGAAGAAACTTGCACACGATAGAGTAGCATAGAGAGCCGCATCAAACCAGTCTCTGGACTGCAGACCACCACAACTACAACAACAACAACAATGAGTCCTAATTTCTGGTATCTTATCTTCGTGGTCCTTACGCGTAATGTATGCTGGCGGCAGTAGAATCGTTCGGCAGTCAGCTTAAAATGCCGGTCCTCTGTCCGCCCCCGTTACCTAAGAGGTCAGCGCGGCGGAGTACCACGCCAAGGGGCCCGGGTTCGATTCCCTGCTGGGGCAGGAGATTTTCTCCGCTCATGGAGAATGGGGGACTCTCGGCCCACGATGCCGTACGCTCATTTCGGTTCTGCCGGTCTTCTAAATTTTCTGAAGAGTGTTTCTCAAAAACAACGTTGCCTTAGCGCCAAGGATGCGCATTTGAGTTCCCGAAGCATCTTCGTAACTCTTACGTGTTGTTCAAACCTGCTGGAAACAAATCTAGCATCCCGTCTCTGAATTGCTTCGATATCTTCCTTCAATCCGTCCTGGTACGAATCCCAAACACGAGAGCAGTGCTCAAGAATAGGTCGCACCAGCGCCCTATACTCGGTCTCCTTAAACATGAACACTTTTCTTAAAATTCTCCCAACAAACCGAAATCGAACATTCGCCTTCCCTACCACAGTTCCCACATGTTTGTTCCACACCATACCGCTTTGCAACGTTACGCCCAGGTATTTGAACGTCTTCACTGCGTCAAGCAGGACGCTAGTAACACTGTATCCGAATATATATCAGGTTTGTTCTTCCTACTCATTCTCATTAACTTACACTTTTCCACATTTAGAGCTAGCTGCCATTCATCACACCAAATGGAAATTTTTTCTAAGTCGTCTTGTATTTTCGTTGAGTCACTCAACTGCGACACCTTACCGTACACCATTGGATCATCAGCAAACAACCGCAGGTTGCTACCCACGCTGTCCGCCAAATCAATTATGTATATAGGGAACAACATCGGCCCTGTCACATTTCCCTAGGGCGCCCCTGAGGATACCCTTCTCTCTGATGAACACTCGCCCTCAAGGACAGGATACTGGGTTCTATTGTTTAAGAAGTCTTTGGGCCCCTCATATACCTGTGGACTTACTTCAAATGTTAGTAACTTCGTTGACAGTCTGTAATGGGGCGCAGTTATAATCAATTATATAATGTTATTGGGAGAATATCTTTATATCTATATTACTGACTGATGAATATATGTGAATGCAGCTTGCCGCTAACTTGGTGTAATGTTTTGTCTGTACAGAGGTGTATCTGTCGCCTTTATTACCCCTTCACTCTCACACATAAATCGGTACAATAAAGTTAGGGCCTGCTGTTTTATCTTTAGGCTGATCCGTGATAAGACAGGCAAACAATTACACTAATGGAGGATTCTGAGTATTTTCTCGAATTTCATTCGCTCTCTCTCTCTCTCTCTCTCTCTCTCTGTCCTTTATCTATGTACAGTTTTAAGTATAATATTTCATTTACGTGAAATCAGCCCAATAGAATCTCTGGTGGAGCCCTTCGTCTTAATATTCAGCGGCTGGCTTGCTGGAAAAGATCTTTACCTTTGTTATTATTGTTAAGCGCTGCATTCAGTTGGGAAAATCGATAGTTTGAACAATTCGTTCATTTTACGACAGACTTAGAATTTCAGATGTGGACGAAGCCTTTTTGGACGATTTTATAAAAACTCGGTGACTGCAGGCTCTCTTCGTCGCAGCTGAAACTTCCCCACTAATTACAGGGCCAAGGCGATCGTCAATGATTCAGACAGAGAACTCATTCGTCATTCACTCTAGAATAAAAGGGTCACAAACCTTATTTCTGAGGAAAATTGTATATTCAATCCATCTCCATTACATGTTCCGTTTTCTGTTGATTCCAAGTCTTACTTAATTTGCGTTTACAGTCTTTCTCTCTCTTCAAATAACCCGCTAGTGGCACAAACGTTAATAGCTCGCTTTAGCGAGAAGAAAAGCAAATATGTCTCTTTTAGAAGCCCGTCAATCTTCCAACAGATATTTCCGAAGCTGTCCTTCTTACCCGTCTATAATAACCATGGAGAATACATATATGTATCTCTGTTATTCAAAAGAATAAACGTACTAGAAAAATACCTTGGCGTCGACGAGCTGTCGGCGCATATATTACTAGAAAATCCGATCAGATACTTTTCAAAAGTGAATAAATGTGGATGATTTGATTGACCATTATTAATTATTGCGTGGTAGAGGGTAATTTTCCGTGGGGAGATTACACAGTGTCAAATGCTTTCTGGAAATCCAGAAATATGGAATCTGTCTGTTCCCTTTCATACGTAGTTCTCAGTATATCATTTGAAAAAAGGGTAAGCTGAGTTTCGCACAAGCCACGCTTTCTAAAACCATGGTGATTTGTGGACATAAGCTTCTCAGGCTCAAGAAACTTTATGATACTCCAAATGAGAATATGTTCAAGAATTCTGCAACAAATAGAAGTTAAGGACATTGGTCTGTAATTTCGAGGGTCGGTTCTTTTATCCTTCTTATACACTGGAGTCATCTGCGCTTTTTTCGAGCCGCTTCGGACTTTGTACTGGACGAGACATTCATGATAAATGCAAGCTGAGTAAGGGGATAATGCTGTAAAGTAATCTTTGTAAAATCGAACTGGTATTCCATCCGGACCTGGTGATTTATTCTTTCAAATATAAGTTGTTTTTCTACTCCATCGATGTTTATTACAATGTCGTCAATACGGGCGTCTGTTCGATGGTCAAATGACGCTATGTTTGTACGATTCTCCTGTGTGAAAGATTTCTTGAAAGTGGAGTTTAAAACTTCGCCTTTCGTTTTGCTATCTTCAACTGCCACACCACTCTGGTCAACAAGGGACTGAATAGAAGCCTTAGACCTGCTTAGCAGTTTTATGTAAGACCGGAATTTCCGCTGGCTCTCTTCCAGATCCGTGGCAAAGGCGTGAAGGAGGCAGTTGTTGTATGCTTCGCACACAGATCTTTTCACAGACGCACAACTCTCTACTAGCCTTCGCTTGTCGTCGTTTGTGCGTCTCCTTTTGAATCGTGAGTACAACAGCCTCTGCTTCCTCAGCAACTTCCGAATTTCGTTATTCAGTCATGGTAGGTCTTTTCCATCCTTTATCCAGTCACTAGGCACATAACTGTCCAGACCTAGATTTACGATTTGCTTAAACTTTGCCCATTATTCCTCTACATCCGTCTTACTGGAACTAAGTGATGCCACTTCACCCTCTAAGTGAGATGCTAGTAACTGCTTATCTGCTCTGTCTAGCAGATACACTCTCCTAGCCTTCTAGACTGATTTATGAACTTTCGTAATCATAGTTGCTATAGTGATGTCATGATCTCTGATCCCCGTTTTTATACTGACATTGTCGATAAGGTTTAACTTAGTACTGGGAAACATGTGCGCTAGAAGCAGCGGATTTCGAGTTACACAAGAAAAACGTAAAAAAATGGACCTTCAAACGCACCCCCCACCCGTCCCCCCGCTCACTTTCCACTGGTGTTATTTCAGTGTCACGTGAAACTATATAGTCCCAGAGGCCTTTTCAAATGTCAAACGTCTACAAAGTATGTTTGCAGACTGAAGCGATGAATGAAAATTTGTACCAATGCCAAGATTCAAACCGGGATCACCTGCTCACTAGACGCATGCGCTAATCACTGTGCCATCGTGCTAGGGAGGTGTAACGGTTAACGTATCTCCTTAATGAGGAGGAGATACGGGTTCTAATCCCAGCCTTGGTACAAATTTTCATTCGTCGCTTCAGTCTGCATATACGAGTATATATTAAAGATGTTTAGTACGTTGTTTGTGACTCTCCCTCCTACTGCTGTACAAAAATTTGCGACTACACGATTTTTTTTCCGCCTATTCGTCCACTTTTGGATTACAAGTCAGCAGATTCTCGGCAGTAAGTGAAGAACGTCGTTCACGGTGGCGGGCAGAACACGAGGGGTTATGTTCGTCCACTAAACCACGAAGACCCAGCTAAGCGAATTCTCCGCGCTGAGTAATACGATTGGCTGGCTAGAGAAATGCCTTGCAGTTCCCAACAAAAGATAAAACTACTCTAGCAGACGAAAACACTGAGTATAGGTTCTCTAAAATGGACAAGTGCTTATCGACTCTCAAATGAATACATGACATGAACGTCGCCCACGTGAGGCGATTTCAACTGCACTGAAGAAAAGCATACTCCACTTGTCTGTGAGCTGTTGTGTAGCAAGCTATACTGCCATGTGACATGGGACCTCCTCGCATTACAGCTATCTAAACATGGGAATCTTTGTTATACCTGTATTGTGACCACTAAAACACTATTTTATAAAAACCAGTCGGGGCTGGTGGTCGAGATGTAAAGCGTGTGCATTGAAACTAAAAGGTCGTGTGATTGAATCCGAGTCAGACCACAGGTTTTTGCAGGCTGTCTTTATCCTACACTTCTCAATTATGTGAAGATTCTTGGTTCGGACTCCTTGTTAAACTGTAGGTCCTCTCTCTCCTGTTGGGTAACTGGGGTAGGTTGGGCGTATGCAAGTCGCTGAAGTAGCATCCAATTGAGAGACTTACACCAGTTCATTACGTTACACGAAATAATAATAATTATTATTGTGGTGTCCTCGTAAGTAGCACAGGTTCAGTAACAAATACAAAAACAGAAATTAGCATCTTAAAGCATCAGAAATTAGCATCCCAACCGATTAGATTGTTTTTTATAGGGTACTGACGATGTAGATTATAAATATTTGAAATGAGAGGCTGTGCACGAATAACTGTAGTGTGCTTGACAACATCTTTACTGCCTTGCTTAGCTTCCTGCATCCAGTGATTGCACATAGAGACTGCTTGGTACCGTAAAGTGATCGCATTGCTACACCAAACTCATCAACGTGACTCGATACCACAGACATCAGCGATGTCCCACTGCTTGAAGACCACGCCTCCCACAATAAGCCTGCAGCACAATCACGTTGAGGTCAATATAGTGTAGAGCATGCCAGAGCTCGTCTAGGTCGTGACCTCATCTGAAGGAGTCAACATCATAGTACAGGACCAACGTGATAGTTAAAGCTTCTGATGAAATGTACTTCGTTGCTGTTGAACACTGTGCTGTAAGACAACAGTTTGTTAATTAGTGCATCAAGTGACGCTTTGCCAATCCATTACAGTTGCAGATTATCAAAATTATCTCGTGCTCCTGTGGCAAAGAAGTTTGTCAAAATTAAGTAAATTTCTATTCGTTTATGTAACAAAGTGAACTAATACATTCCTGGAAATGGAAAAAATAACACATTGACACCGGTGTGTCAGACCCACCATACTTGCTCCGGACACTGCGAGAGGGCTGTACAAGCAATGATCACACGCACGGCACAGCGGACACACCAGGAACCGCGGTGATGGCCGTCGAATGGCGCTAGCTGCGCAGCATTTGTGCACCGCCGCCGTCAGTGTCAGCCAGTTTGCCGTGGCATACGGAGCTCCATCGCAGTCTTTAACACTGGTAGCATGCCGCGACAACGTGGACGTGAACCGTATGTGCAGTTGACGGACTTTGAGCGAGGGCGTATAGTGGGCATGCGGGAGTCCGGGTGGACGTACCGCCGAATTGCTCAACACGTGGGGCGTGAGGTCTCCACAGTACATCGATGTTGTCGCCAGTGGTCGGCGGAAGGTGCACGTGCCCGTCGACCTGGGACCGGATCGCAGCGACGCACGGATGCACGCCAAGACCGTAGGATCGTACGCAGTGCCGTAGGGGACCGCACCGCCACTTCCCAGCAAATTAGGGACACTGTTGCTCCTGGGGTATCGGCGAGGACCATTCGCAACCGTCTCCATGAAGCTGGGCTACGGTCCCGCACACCGTTAGGCCGTCTTCCGCTCACGCCCCAACATCGTGCAGCCCGCCTCCAGTGGTGTCGCGACAGGCGTGAATGGAGGGACAATGGATACGTGTCGTCTTCAGCGATGAGAGTCGCTTCTGCCTTGGTGCCAATGATGGTCGTATGCGTGTTTGGCGCCGTGCAGGTGAGCGCCACAATCAGGACTGCATACGACCGAGGCACACAGGGCCAACACCCGGCATCATGGTGTGGGGAGCGATCTCCTACACTGGCCGTACACCACTGGTGATCGGCGAGGGGACACTGAATAGTGCACGGTACATCCAAACCGTCATCGAACCCATCGTTCTACCATTCCTAGACCGGCAAGGGAACTTGCTGTTCCAACAGGACAATGCACGTCCGCATGTATCCCGTGCCACCCAACGTGCTCTAGAAGGTGTAAGTCAACTACCCTGGCCAGCAAGATCTCCGGATCTGTCCCCCATTGAGCATGTTTGGGACTGGATGAAGCGTCGTCTCACGCGGTCTGCACGTCCAGCACGAACGCTGGTCCAACTGAGGCGCCAGGTGGAAATGGCATGGCAAGCCGTTCCACAGGACTACATCCAGCATCTCTACGATCGTCTCCATGGGAGAATAGCAGCCTGCATTGCTGCGAAAGGTGGATATACAATATACTAGTGCCGACATTGTGCATGCTCTGTTGCCTGTGTCTATGTGCCTGTGGTTCTGTCAGTGTGATCATGTGATGTATCTGACCCCAGGAATGTGTCAATAAAGTTTCCCCTTCCTGGGACAATGAATTCACGGTGTTCTTATTTCAATTTCCAGGAGTGTATTTCATGCGCCCTAGCTTGATATGTCATCTCACCGAGGAGTCAACAACCTACAGTTGTGACTGTACGAAAGTACACTACTGGCCATTAAAAAGTGCTACACCACGACGATGACGTGCTACAGAGGCGAAATTTAACCAACAGGAAGAAGATGCTGTGATATGCAAATGATTAGCTTTTCATAGCATTCACACAAGGTTAGCGCCGGTGGCGACACCTACAACGTGTTGACATGAGGAAAGTTTCCAACCGATTTCTCATACACAAACAGCAGTTGACCGGCGTTGCCTGGTGAAACGTTGTTGTGATGCCTCGTGTAACTAGGAGAAATGCGTATCATCACGTTTCCGACTTTGATAAAGGTCGGATTGTAGCCTATCGCGATTGCGGTTGATCGTATCGCGACATTGCTGCTCGCGTTGGTCAGGATCCAATGACTGTTAGCAGAATATGGAATCGGTGGGTTCAGGAGGGTAATACGGAACGCCGTGCTGGATCCCAACGGCCTCGTATCACTAGCAGTCAAGATGACAGGCATCTTATCTGCATGGCTGTAACGGATCGTGCAGCCACGTCTCGATCCCTGAGTCAACGAATGGGGAACTTTGCAAGACAACGCCGGACGAAGTGGCCGAGCGGTTCTAGGCGCTTCAGTCTGGAACCGCGCGACCGCTACGGTCGGAGACTCGAATCCTGCCTCGGGCATGGATGTATGTGATGTCCTTAGGTTAGTTAGGTTTAAGTAGTTCTAAGTTCTAGGGGACTGATGACCTCGGATGTTAAGTCCCATAGTGCTCAGAGCCATTTGAACGATTTGCAAGACACCAACCATCTGCACGAACAGTTCGACGACGTTTGCAGCAGGATGGAGTATCAGGTGGCTGCTGTTACCCTTGACGCTGCATCACAGACAGGAGCGCCTGCGATGGTGTACTCAACGACGAACCTTCGGATGAATCCAGGTCCTGTTTACAGCATCATTATAGTCGCATCCGTGTTTGGTGACGTCACGGTGAACGCACATTGGAAGCGTGTATTCATCATCGCCATACTGGCATATCACCCGGCACGATGGTATGGGGTGGCATTGGTTACACGTCTCGGTCACCTCTTGTTCGCATTGACGGCATTTTGAACGGTGGACGGTACATTTCAGATGTTTTACGACCCGTGGCTCTGCCCTTCATTCGATCCCTGCGAAACCCTTCATTTCAGCAGGATAATGCACGACTGCATGTTGCAGGTCCTGGACGGGCTTTTCTGAATACTGAAAATGTTCGACTGCTGCCCTGGCCAGCACATTCTCCAGATCTCTCACCAACTGAAAACGTCTGGTCAATGGTGGCCGAGTAACTAGCTCGTCACAATACGCCAGTCACTACTCTTGATGAACTGTGGTATCGTGTTGAATCTGCATGGGCAGCTGTACCTGTACACGCCATCCAAGCTTTGTTTGACTCAATGCCCAGGCGTATCAACGCCGTTATTACGGCCAGAGATGGTTGTTCTGGGTACTGATTTGTCAGGATCTATGCACCCAAATTGTGTGAAAATGTAATAACATGTCAGTTCTAGTATAATATATTTGTCCTATGAATACCCGTTTATCATCTGCATTTTCTCTTGGTGCAGTAATTTTAATGGCCAGTAGTGTAGTTTCGCCTCGACACAACAGACCGCCTTGGAGGCAGATAATAGATGTCATCTTTGCAGAGACTATTCCTCGCAACTTCCATCCATTGTCAGAATAATTAGTGCGAATTAATGCACCTCCGCATCAGATACCTGCCCATCACGCCCCACCCATGCTGACCTGGAGAAAGTTATAGCGTTTCTGCTGGTTGGAAGAGATAGCACACATGCTAATGACAGCACTGACTTCCAAGAGAAGCGTGAGCATAGTCACATGGTATTGTTGAGAGTACATCTCCCCGACGTTCTAGGAATAGCAACAGCATGGCTTGGTTGGTTTTCTTTACGAGCCCCAAGCTGTTAAGCGTTCCATCAACAAACACTGGATTATTCGACGCTAAAGGTCTCCAGATCAAATGATTCCCAGCTTCGGTCCTCTACGTCGTTACTTTGTACTGTACTGTACTCGAAAAACGTCATTGCCCCACAAGTAGCATTCGTTTGTCTATAGGAAGTCAAAACTGATGTTCTTCACGGGTTTGCAGCCGGATCACGTCGTCGTCCAGACTCCATATTTCCGCGGACCAGCTGGCCGCCATCTTCGAGTCAGCTAATGCTCTTTCACTGCCTCGCCGAAACTGAATTCCAGCCACAACGACGGAAACCTCTATACACCGCGTACAGAGCACCGCGCGTGAGCGAGATGATGGGCAGCGCTTCCTGGCGGCAAGTAGACACACAGCGCGCCTGTGGGAGAAGACGGCGGAAACGATAAATCGCAACAGCACTAGTTAGAAGAATCCAATGATCAAAAAGAAGACCGTTGTCTAATGTCGGACAATATCTGATTCCATATCGTACTTAGAGGAAAACCTTTATCCCTGTTAATAATATTACTTGATAATCTAATTTCAATGGATTCTTTAAGAACACATTCCCAATAGCGAGAAGCAGGAGAGATCAATTGTGTCTTGTCATACATTATCCTTCGTTAAGGTAGTGTTCCGCCACTGCCGACTTCTCAAGCTGGAATAACCGAGTGTGCCTATGATGTTCGAATAGTTTGACCAATATACTTCTTTCCACAGTGACACGGAATTTCATAAACCCCTGGATTCCTCAAGACCAAATTATCTTTAACCGAGCCAAGAGAGGCTCTGGTCTTGGCCACCGGCGTAAAAACACTTTTAATATTATATTTTCTTAAAATTATTGAAATTTTGGATGATATACTCCCCGTAAAAGGTAAATAAGCAACAGCTTCAAAAGTATCCTCTATCCAAACTGAAGAGCACGGCATATTTGTTGTTCCGTATATCCATTCTGTTTAAAAACAATCTTCAAATGATCAAGCTCTTCTTTCAAATGTTTCTCGTCAAAAATGGCATAAGCTCTTTTCACCAGAGTCCGCAAAACTCCACTACGTTGGTGCGGTGCATGACAGCTGGTCGCATGAAGATAGTAGTAGGTTTCCGGTACACTATTTTTTTTTTTTTTTTTTTGGTCATCAGTCTACTGACTGGTTTGATGCGGCCCGCCACGAATTCCTTTCCTGTGCTAACCTCTTCATCTCAGAGTAGCACTTGCAACCTACGTCCTCAATTATTTGCTTGACGTATTCCAATCTCTGTCTTCCTCTACAGTTTTTGCCCTCTACAGCTCCCTCTAGTACCATGGAAGTCATTCCCTCATGTCTTAGCAGATGTCCTATCATCCTGTCCCTTCTCCTTATCAGTGTTTTCCACATATTCCTTTCCTCTCCGATTCTGCGTAGAACCTCCTCATTCCTTACCTTATCAGTCCACCTAATTTTCAACATTCGTCTATAGCACCACATCTCAAATGCTTCGATTCTCTTCTGTTCCGCTTTTCCCACAGTCCATGTTTCACTACCATACAATGCTGTACTCCAGACGTACATCCTCAGAAATTTCTTCCTCAAATTAAGGCCGGTATTTGATATTAGTAGACTTCTCTCGGCCAGAAATGCCTTTTTTGCCATAGCGAGTCTGCTTTTGATGTCCTCCTTGCTCCATCCGTCATTGGTTATTTTACTGCCTAGGTAGCAGAATTCCTTAACTTCATTGACTTCGTGACCATCAATCCTGATGTTAAGTTTCTCGCTGTTCTCATTTCTACTACTTCTCATCACCTTCGTCTTTCTCCGATTTACTCTCAAACCATACTGTGTACTCATTAGACTGTTCATTCTGTTCAGCAGATCATTTAATTCTTCTTCACTTTCACTCAGGATAGCAATGTCATCAGCGAATCGTATCATTGATATCCTTTCACCCTATATTTTAATTCCGCTCCTGAACCTTTCTTCTATTTCCATCATTGCTTCCTCGATGTACAGATTGAAGAGTAGGGGCGAAAGGCTACAGCCTTGTCTTACACCCTTCTTAATACGAGCACTTCGTTCTTGATCGTCCACTCTTATTATTCCCTCTAGGTTGTTGTACATATTGTATATAACCCGTCTCTCCCTATAGCTTACCCCTACTTTTTTCAGAATCTCGAACACCTTGCACCATTTTATATTGTCGAACGCTTTTTCCAGGTCGACAAATCCTATGAAAGTGTCTTGATTTTTCTTTGGCCTTGCTTCCATTATTAGCCGTAACGTCAGAATTGCCTCCCTCGTCCCTTCACTTTTCCTAAAGCCAAACTGATCGTCACCTAGCGCATTCTCAATTTTCTTTTCCATTCTTCTGTAAATTATTCTTGTAAGCAGCTTCGATGCATGAGCTGTTAAGCTGATTGTGCGACACACTTTGTCCAAAAGTCCCATCGTCCTTTCTTTCAACTAAAACATCAAGAAATGGAAGTTTACCATCACTTTCAATTTCCATAGTAAATTGAATACTCGGATATAGACAATTAAAATGATGTAAAAAGCGATACAAAGCATCAATTCCAAGTGGCCAAACCATACAAATGTCATCAACGTATCTCAAAAAGCACTTTGGTTTAAGAAACGAGGTTTTGAGTGCCATGTCCTCAAAGTCTTGCATAAAAAAGGTTGTGTCTGGACGACGACATGATCCGGCTGCAAACCCGTGAAGAATATCAGCAATTATTACGCCGGGAAAGTCTACGAAATCACAGGAGTTCAAAACTGTTGTCACATCGCTGACGGACACGGATTGTTGAGGCAGCAGAAAAATATAGCAAAAACAGCAAGCGAACAAGTCTTGTTCCTGTCTCCCGACGTGTCACTTTTCGAGTCTTCACACACTGGAGTCAGACGCTCGATTTCAATTTACGCAAATACTCTGCTGTTGACAGTCAGCATATCCAGTCTCAAGCAAAGCCTGGAGACGCAGTCAGAAGGAATCAGTGACAGTCTTGGAATGCAATCAAGAAATCACAACTGTCGTCGAACCGCCACTTTGGACTCTGCCGTCTGCAGCATCTACTAGCTGCTTTGATGCTAATATTCTGCTTCGATGCTAATATTCTGTCTCACACGTAAACACATAAACCTTGAGCATCACTTTCTGAATGTTGTATATGGGCTGGCGTGTCTTTTTCGCCTCCAATAATTTTTCACTTGTAAAAATATTTCTGTTTTTATTCACCTAGACAAACTGCGACCAGGCACATATTACATCTGTATCGACACCTACATCTACATGGTCACACTGCAGTTCACACCTAAGTGCCTGGCAGAGGGTTCTTCGAACCACATTGAGGCTATTTCTCTACTGTTCCACTCTCTAACCTTTCTGAGAGAAAATTTCGGATCCAGTCACACAGCTGAAGCGATACTCCATAGGCACGCAAGTTGATTGGAAGTCTCTTGTGAGGTAGAGCCTCAAAAGCCTTCTAGAAATTTAGAAATACAGAATCAATTTGAAATCCCTTGTCGATAGCGTTCATTATTTTGTGCGAATAAAGAGCTAGCTCTGTTTCACAAGAGCAATATTTTCTGAATCCTTGCTGACTGCGCGTCAGTAGGCTGTTACCTTCGAGGTAATTCATAATGTACGAATACAGTATACGTTCCAAAATCCTACTGAAAATCGACGTTAGTGATATGAGTCTGTTATCCAGCATATTAATCCTATTTCTTTTCTTGAGTATTGGCGCGGCCTGTGCAATTTGCCAGTCTTTTGGTATGGATCTTTCGTCAAGGGCGTGGTTATTGTATCAGGATACTCTGAAAGGAACCTTAGTGCTGAGCTGTTTGGACCGAATAAGTTCTTTAAACTGCTTCGCTACACCAAGGGTATCTACTTCTAAGCTACTTATGTTGGTAGTCGTTCTCGATTCGAATTCTGGAGTATTTACTTTGTCTTCTCTTTAGTGGCGCTGTCATTGGTTATATTGATATCGCTCAGTGAAGGTACCGATAGTGTCTTGCGCTGGTGTACTTTACATACGACCAGAATCTCTTTGGATTCTTTCTCAGATTTCGAGGCAGTGTTTCATTGTAGAAGCTAGTAAAAGCATCTCCCACTGAAGTTCGCTCTAAGTTTCGAGCTTCAGTAAATCATCGCCGCCGGCCGGATGGGCGAGCGGTTCTAGACTCTACAGTCTGGAACCACGAGACCGCTACGGCCGCAGGTTCGAATCCTGCCTCGGGCATGGATGTGTGTGATGTCCTTAGGTTAGTTAGGTTAAAGTAGTTCTAAGTTCTAGGGGGCTGATGACGTCAGCAGTTAAGTCCCATAGTGCTCAGAGCCATTTGAACCATTTGAAAACACCACCTAACGTGCAGATTTTGTGTTCTTTTAAATTTGGCATGCTTTTTTCACTGCTTTTTGTATGATGATCAATGAATTTTCGTAACTTCATGAATGACCTAGATAGAGGAATTTACTTTTTTATTGAAGGACCAGGGAGCCACAGCACAGTCACTCCCAGTGGCCGGTTGCCTCGCTTCCTAAGCCCAGATTTAAGAAGAAAACTGCTAATGGACCTAACCGACACACTGCATACAACGCTGTCTCTAACCTGCAATGAGGTTCCATCATCTTTAGAAGTGTTCATTTTGGAATATGTTGTCTGACTCTTCTTTGAACTTGTTGAAAGTTATTCGCTCCGACTCGATCGTTCGTTCGTTCGTTCAACAGCATAAAAATTATCAGCTGCTTTTCATTCAAAACGGAATGAACTGTCCTCTGTTATAAAAGGATCGAACTGAAATTATTATTGCGAACAGCATGTCTCAGTGCACACATTCACATAAGGATAAAACTAACTGGCGTTCAATGTACAGGAAGTAAAATCAAAACTGTTACTCAAAAACCAGTATCAAAATCAAATTGTGCACTGCCCAAAAAATTGAAACACTGCAATTACATTGCAGCACTACAAACGCACAGTGTTCACTGACTCATTAAAAATCTGAATTACAAGGAAAATGCTTAGAATTTGATCAATGGAAACGTGCGATGAGAAACGAAAGTAACAACAAAATATGAAAAGAATCTCACATGAAAAATTGCAGCATTATCAGCAGCAATAGCACAGTATGAAGAAATCGCAGCAGCTAAATATGCTAAAGTAAAACTAAACTACTGGGAGAAAGATTGGGATGATTTTCTCATACTAGAAAAAACTTTTTACTTGAAATGAACATACTAATACGTTCATCATAATGACAATGACGTATTTTAAACTCTTATTTCACAAGAACATAAAACTCACAGAAAACCAAAAACGTTACTTTCTTTACAAAAGTCTTACAAGGCACTGCTTTCACGATTATGCAAACTGAAATGAATTAAACTGAAATGACCTAATCTGTGGTGAGGAAGTTGACCGTTCTGTTGCAAGAATCGCTAACATTAGCAGTACACGCCAGCAAAAATTATTACCTTAACAACATATCCATAATGCAAATTGATTCTCTCTGTTACATAAATGCTGCGTCTGTAAGTCCTTCCGTCAGATTAATAATCCCTAACTATTTTCTTCAGCAAAATCCCTCTCCAATATGCACTATGCTAAAAGTTCTGCCGGCTTATTCCTCGTCCAACACTCGACTAATCTCCGCTCTACAACTGAGCCAAAGATACACAAGCTCATAGACATTACTGTCACTGCCGTAAATAGACTATTCCACAGACGTCACACGCGACTGTTTCGCTCTTGTAACTTGAAATTTCCACTCATTCTGAAACCATCCGTAAATAAATGTCCAGTCCACCTATATATGTCCAACTTTCACAATGCTCTCTCGATTTTAACAGTAAGCCTCTCCCCTAGCGTCTGCATTGCAGTTGGATGAGCCAGTAGATACAGCAAAAATGTTTATGCAAGTACAGTATTTCTCTTTGTTCTTGTGACCAGAGGGCAAGACGGAAGACTGGAAGCGCATCCTGGACGTGAACGTGCTGGGTCTGAGCATCTGCACCAGGGAGGCCGTGCAGGACATGCTGAGCAGGGGCGTCGACGACGGCTTCATCATCCACATCAACAGGTGGGCTTCTGACACGTCCTATGTCAACATGGTACTCTTAGTTTTATTCAGTTACGTATTTCTGTACCTTGCAGTCTAACGTACACAGTTCTGGCACAGCTTTGCAACCGTAAGAATAACCCATGACGGCGTCTCTCACGCGTAATCAACAGCTCTTGCAACAAGCGCGAGACACCAGCAGCAGCAGAAGCTGTCATTGTCCATGCTGAAATGTTTTCTTGCGCGTACGTGTTAGTTAAAGCACCTGCATACAACCCCAAAAAGTTGTAGCACACTCCGAACACACACGAAAAGCCTCCTGTGGTTTCACCGCCAGACACCACACTTGCTAGGTGGTAGCCTTTAAATCGGCCGCGGTCCGTTAGTATACGTCGGACCCGCGTGTCGCCACTATCAGTGATTGCAGACCGAGCGCCGCCACACGGCAGGTCTAGTCTAGAGAGACTCCCTAGCACTCGCCCCAATTGTACAGCCGACTTTGCTGGCGATGGTTCACTGACTACATACGCTCTCATTTGCAGAGACGACAGTTTAGCATAGCCTTCAGCTACGTCGTTTGCTACGACCTAGCAAGGCACCATATTCAGTAATTAGATTGAATTCTGAACAGACAATATTGTGAATCATGTACCGTCAAGAGCGACGTTCATCATTAATGGATTAAAGTTAAGTATGAAACTAGTTACGTCCGCTTTCTGAAATCTAATTCATTGTCATGTTCCAGACCTCACGTCAGTATAGTCCTTCCCTCCTCACGCCAGCCTGCGTGAGCTAAGACGCGTGCATTTCGGCCTCCCCTAATAACACGGTGTTGGCTCTGCCAACACAACACCTCCGGCAAGGAGAAACAAACAAAACGGGCTAGGCTCAATTGTGCATAGCTAAACAGCTTTTTAAACTGACAATCGTTAATGATGTTTAAAATACAGGGTGTCCATAAAGTCCCTTTACAACATCAAAATTTTATTACGGCAGTCGTTGAAGTATTTTAACAACATTTCTTTCATCGCAATCAGTGTTTAAAAAAGTCATTTTGACAGTGTTTAATAGACCTCTATATGGGCGCCTTTAGTTGCACGAAGCACATCAAGACGGTACTCGATTTCTTGCCATGTTCGCTGTAGCATAGCGTCATCAATGGTGGCAATGACATTACTAATCCTTTGCTTCAAGTCAGCAATGTCCCATATCTGTGTTTGATACACGATATCTTTTATATACCCGTCCCTCCCAATCCATCTGCCTGGAAATGTTTCATTGAGGAACCGACGGACATGCAGTCCCCAATGTGGTGGTGCACGATCTTGCTGGAAAATGATGGTTGTAAGTCATTCAGTTGTGGTGCGACATATTCGGTCAGAAGGTCGAGGTAAACATCTGCAGTAACTAGTGACTCGTTGAAGAAAAATGGGCCAGTTATTCGGTTGCACATGATTCCACACCACACTTTCACTTTTGGACTATGAAGCTCCCTAGTCACATGGGGGTGTTCAGAGCCCCAGATTCTCACACTGTGTCTGTTTAATGTCCCAGAAACATGAAAACTTGCCTCGTCACTGAAACAAATTCGCTTGAGGAGCGCTTCATCCACCGAAAGGCGTTCCAGTATGTTGAGTGCAAACTCTGTCCGTTTTGGCTTGTCATTTGGCTCACAACCGTACAACCGTAAGTTCTTGTGGAGGACCTTATGCACAGTTGAGCGTGGTAGTTGAAACTGTCTGGCAGCAGTGCGGATGGACTTCGTAGGTGAACGAGTGGAGACTTTTAAAACGCGAACGATGTTTTCCTCGGATGTTCTTGGTCGCCCGCTCCTCCCCTTATCGAACGAACACTGTCCCTGTCTCCAGAAATTTTTTGTGTCATGCACAGACTGAAAGGCGCAATGGTGTATCTCTTCCATGCTTCGTTCTGAAGTTTCGGTGAGTCTGAACATCCGATTTTGTCTCAATAAACCGGGACACACATAGTGTCTTCTCTTGAGACTTTGCCATTTTATAGAGGTTTTAAGAGGTCCACGACTAAGGAATTTGTCGCTAGCGCACTCGAGCAGATGTAATTTCGATGGATTGCTCACGCGCTGCCTGTGATATGTAAGCTATAAGAGAATCTCAGACCAAAGATCAGTGTTGACTGCAGTAGGAACTGTGTGGCAGTAGGAGTAAATAGTAGCTAGCAGTCTGGTGTATGGAGTTGGCTGGGCCGGTCGTGGGGAGCGATGGCAGTGCCTCAGTGATGTATTATAAGATAAAAGCAGCCTCGCGCATATGTACTATTGTTATGTCAAGTCCCATGTGAATGTTTTTAAAAAAATCTCTTAATAATAATCTTTCCTATAAAAATTAACTTTTGACAATCATTCATCTCAATTTAAAGAATTTACTAATTTCTCCAATCCATGGTCATCCCGATTATTGTAAAAAAAGATCAGTTGTTTCTTTTTATACATGACAAATCTATCGGCCAGCATTGCACTGGGCTGTGCCACAAAATTTCGTATAGGAGCAGATATATACGCGTTGTCCGGCGACTTAATTGAAGTAAGAATTTTCAATTTGTTCAGTATGATCTTTCGGAGCCATGACGCAGCACTGCTGACGTCCAAATTTATCAGTTTAGATTCACAGTCAGTTAATTATTGAAAGGTTATATACATGAGTCAAATTTTTTATTGGAAGATTAGTCACGTTATTATTTTGAGGTTACGAAATAATAATTTGTTGAGAGGTTACACTGAATGTGAATGTTATACATAAATATTTTTTACTGTGGGGAGGTTACAAGGTTCAGTTCATGAGCGTGTGGGTGTTATTCTGTTATTCTGCGCAACGGATTAATCTGAGATGTACCCTTTACACTGTGGCTCCTGCAAGATGAAATTTCCACCCCCACACTACTACAGAAGTCAGACAGACGCTCCTAACGTTCTAAAGAGAAATGCCTGAAAAACTTTCAGCAATAAATATCTTCTGGAGTCGTCCGCTGTAAGAAAATGACACAAAAATTCACAAAATTTCTTACGTAACTAGTGGGATACTTGGGTAATGGAGTAGTGCTAGTTAGTGTAAGAAAAACATGAAACTAACGAAAATTATTATTTATTTTGCAAAAATTCTGAGAAATCATAATGGCACTTTTAGTTATGAACTAAATTGTGAATCAGAATGTGAAGTTACCTCTTAAGGACAGGATTCGCTAATGAAATTTCTATACAAAGTTTGAGATTGTTATTGACTTGGCAGAATGGCTGACAGCTGCACCTACTCAACTTGAATAATTATCCGTTAGAATGTTGCTAGTTACGGTCGAGGCTGTCACATGTGAAATGCAGTGAAGTGTACTGTTGTGGAGGAAATATGGGGCTCGCAAGAGCTGTAGCGCACAATACCGCAAGCTGCAATGACTGCTGTCTGCACCTCGCTGCTGACAAATAAGATAACTCTCGCTCTATCTGGATTGACCTTCGCCAATCAAACTCTCCCTATGCCTTGATGAAGTCAAGGACTCCTATTCGCCCCTATTCTAACTATTGGCGTGGTACACCAGTCAGATAACCAGTCCACCGTGATGCCACTCATAAATTCGCTCGCAGGCGTTTAACTATAACTCTGTCCGTTCACACCGCACAATAAGTGTGGCGGCCAACACAGTGAACAATGCTTAATCGCAAGGACTCAATATAGAATCTCACTCCGATTCCCTCTCGACAGAGGTGCTCTCCCAGTGAAGTACTGAGGAGAGGCTTGTTCCTCGCTCTTTGAGTACACGTACGAGCGCACACGCTCTCGTTACGTGTTCTCGCTCCAAGAGCAACAACGGAACGGCCCCTCTCCACGCCAGATATGAAGGGGTATATCTTTCGGTCTCTTCCATTACTCCTTCAGCTCAAGGCGTCAGGAATATCGTCTGCCATTCAGCATTGTTCTTCTACAATGGGATAATGACGATTCGTTTAAGGCGACCAATCAAGATATCTGTAGCATCGTCGTTTGGCGTTTGCTGTCTCCCTCTGAAAACCTCTGAAGCTGCGTGGTATGTTTGTAAAGAATGTGTAGGGCTGGGCGCTCCCACACAATGTAGCGGAATTTGCTTTTAAGCCAAACACAGGGTCGTTCCGCCTTTCACTCGGGCAAACGCTGTCTGCTCTATGGGCGGTCACCGGCCGACATAGATAGATTAACTTGTCCTCTGAAGGGACCAGCCTCCCGGCGTGCGGTCTGCCTCTCCCGAACTAAGAGCTCCTGTGACCGTCCTGTCTGGAATGTGTGTGTGTACACCAGCCTCGAGTATTTCAATCTCGGTGTGCATTTACGATTTATTAGTTATTTGCATATTGTTTACATGAATTCATACAACATTGACTTTATCTTGTCGAGCCTGATTTCGAATGATGCGTCTTGATGTGCGGAATATGTTTGTGAGGGCGGAATATGTAAGCAATGAAGGTCAGGAGACCACGACGTCTTACAAGTTCCTTCCATCAGCAGAGTATCTGAAACACAAAATTTTAGTATATATAAAAACTTTAGTAAGCAGTGATTACAATAAAAGAAATTTTGGTAAAATATTTCAACTGCTGTTGTAATAAAATTTTGAAATTGTAAATGGATTTTATGGACACACTGTACACTGCGCAGTACAACTAAAGGACCACTTTGTTGAAATGTCGTGATTGTCACCCGTCATGATGGAAAAATGGAAATGAGTGTTGGCGTTATTGGCCGGGAGGCCCCGTGCGGGTAGGTCCGGCCGCCGTGGTACAGGTCTTACTACATTCGACACCACATTGGGCGACCTGAGCAGAGAAAATCCCCGATCCAGCCTGGAATCGAACCCGGGCTCGTAGGGTGGCAATCCGTCACGCTGACCACTCAGCTATCGGGGCTGACCTGTTGTGATGTAAACGTGTTAAATTTGGCTCAAGGGTCTCTTTATTCTTCCCCTGTAATGGTGGAAAGGCGTGGCGATCTGCGATGTGATCCTTGGGCTCGGTGGTGCTTCACACAGCAAGGTGTCGACACATACGAAGAAAGGGCCAGAGCTCAGAAGTTGACGTGTACTGTAAGGTGGATTAATGATGTCACACTGGCACCAACACCACCGTGGAAGTGTCACACGGTGGGAATTTCATAACAACCCCACTTTCCCACATTACACACACTCTTTTGACGCCTCCTAGATGTAGGTCAGAACCGTGTTGAAACCTTGCGATTTCCTTATGAGTGGCAGAGGAAAACATTTCACACACACCGCAGCTCAGAAACGACATGAATAGGCTTCAGAAGGTGCCATAAAGGGCATCAATGAAACCACCCCTTCCCTTGGAGCGTTGACTCCAACACATTTCGCGGTGGAAAATGACAGTTCGCGGTGTGGTGAGCAACAGTATGACGTTCTTGGCAACCTTTGACACTGCAGACATCCACCGGACGATTCAGACCTTCTCTAGGAACAACGTGGTCCAGCGACATCAGTTAACGTGTCCAAGGCGATCACTGTGTACGGCGTGGAATCACTATGGACCATTCGACGAAATTTGACTGCGACCCGAAACGGCAAAGAGAGCTTATGCATTTTCAGTCCTCCTGCTTCATACCCTCCTGTGACGTGAGCATGGTGTGACGTGACATTGACACACGCGTGAGTAAAACAAAAAAGGATCCCTCCAAAACTGCCAGTTCAGTAACACCCTCTGTACCGCCTGTCCACCTCCGTCGAAAACTTCCAAAAATGTCTCTGTACAGGGACAAACTGTGACAAGAGATCCAGGCACGTGCTGGCGGGCTGTACTGCTGCTTTTACACCTGCTAGCAGGTATACGAAATTGGAGGCCTGCCAAGAGGTTGCCTGTCTCCATCACGGTTTGTGTCTATACAGGCACACGGTGACTATTGTTGAACTATGTGAAAAAAAAGTAAATTAGTTACAAACTACGGAGTGCACACACCTTATTCAACATGTAAACGCCACTACAGATATTCCAATTTAGTTTATGACATGTTCGATATGCCTATCATCATTGCCGATGACGTGACGCAGACGAACAGCGAAATTCTGCAAGTCCCGCTGCAATGTCGGAACATCGATGATGTCGATGACCTCCTGAATGGCTGTTTTCAGCCCAGCAATGGTCTTGGGGTTATTGCTTTACACACTTTTCTTTAATATATCCCCACAAAAAGGAGTCAAATGTGTTCAGACTCGGAGAATATGGCGGCCAATGGAGGCCCACGTCAGTGGCCTCTGGGTATTGTAGAGCCAGAATGCGGTCCCCAAAGTCCTCCTCCAGGACATCAAACACTCTCCTGCTACGACGGAGTCGAGCTCTGTTTTGCATGAACCACATCTTGTAGAAATCAGGGTCACTTTGGATAATGGGGATAAAACCACCTTTCAGAACCTTCACGTACCGTTTGGTATTCACCGTGCCATCAAGGAATATCGAACCGATTACTCCGTGACTGGATACTGCAGACCACACAGGCACCCGTTGAGGGTGGAAGAGACTTCTCCATCGTGAAATGTGGATTCTCAGTCCCCCAATTTTGCTTATTGAGGAACCTATCCAGATGAAAGTGGGCTTCATCGCTAAACCTAACCATGCATGAGCATACTAATTCCCATCATACCCCGCGCTCAAGTGTGCAGTTTGAACGCCCTAACGCAAACTGTTCATAAGTTACAAGGATTTTATTTCATATAGTTCAATAATTGTCACCCTACACATTTTTAAAGTGCGCAGCAAAGGCAATCTGATGGTACCAAGAGTTTTGCCGAAGTGGGGGTTCGTAGGAAGACTCTTTACAGTCTTATTCACGCATGTGTCAATGTCGCACCCGTCCCTGAACACGCCACAGCAAAGCGTGAAGCAAGAGGGCTGACAATGCATAAGTACCCTTTGCTGCTTCGGATCGCGGTCAGATTTCGTCGAATGGTTTTGAATGTCCCATAGCGATTCCACACCGTACACCAGAGCAAGAGCTGTGACAGGAACTCACTCCACACCTTAATTAGGCTTGCAGGCCGACGATGTTCTTAGAAAAGGTTTGAATCGTCCTTGGATGTCAGCAGTGTCAAAGGTGTCAAGAGCATTGTCCCGTCGCTCATGACACCGACAACTGACGTTTTCGACAGCGAAATGTGTGGAAATGAACGCCCTAGGGAAAGGGCAGTGGTTTCATTGACGCCCTTTATGCCATCTGCTGAGGCCTATTCTTGTCTATTCTGAGCGGCAGTGTGACTGAAATATTTCCTCGGTCAATCGTAAGAAAATAGCTTGGTTTCAACGCTGGGCGTCGCGGTTCTGACCTCCATTACAGGGCGTCAAAAGAATGAGTGAAATATGGGAAAGAGGCGTTGTGACGAACTTCCCACCGTGTGACACTTCCACGGTGGTGATGGGATGGACTGTGGCGCAATTTGGTGCCAGTGTGACATCATTAACCCCTTTATAGCTCACATGAACTTCTACGCTCTGGCCTTTTTGTCCCGTGTGTCGATATCTTGGTGTTCGGAGTGTCGTTGAGCCCGAGGTTGACGTCCCAGGGCGCCACGCTTTTGTAGGGCACCATTAAACTGCATTTCAAAATTCTACATCGCAACGGGAGACAACTGCGGCGTTTCGAAAAAGTGGTCCTTTCATTGTGTTGCGCAGTGTATAAAAGAGGCGACCACGTATACCCTAAGCTATATCAGCGAAGCTACCCAATACGAGCTGTGATCTGCTACATAAGACTTGTTGAGATTTTGTAATTCAGTCTTTTACCGGTCAGCGTAAGGTACATGCGTAGCCCACCCGGTTTGCCGTGCGGTCTAATGTACTACTTTCCGAGCGGGAAGAGGTGCAGGTCTCCGGCACGAATCCGCCCGACGGATTGGTGTCGAGGTCCGGTGTGCCGGCCAGTCTGTGGATGGTTTTTAAGACGGTTTTCCATCTGCCTCGGCGAATGCGGGCTGGTTCCCCTTATTTCGCCTCAGTTAACACCATGTCGGCGACTGCTGCGCAAACACTGCCTCCACGTACGAGTACACCAAAGTAATTGCTCTAACACGCAAACATTGGGGTCACACGTCTGGGGGCCGAACTGCACAATAACCCTGGGTTCAGTGTGAGGTGAAGGTAGCGTAATTGGACTGCTGTAGCCTGTTGTGGGTTGTGGACCACTGAGGGCTACGGCGGGGACGAAGCCTCTACGTCGTTTCTAGGTCCCCAGTTCAATAGAATACAAGGTAGATGCGTAGTAGATCACTGTGCTATAATACTCAGAATGATTGCATTCGCTGTCGTCACAGTCGCTGTAGACTTGTAACAGTCAAGCAAAGAGTATAATGCCGAATTATGGTGGTTTTTTCGTTGCAAATATATTTCACCCGACGTATCACGTCTTTCAGGTATTGTATTGTATGGAACTGGGGACCCAGAAACGACGGAGAGGCTTCGTCCCCACCGTAGCCCTCAGTGGTACACAACCCCACAACAGGCTACAGCAGTCCACCAACCCCAGCGCCGCTCCTCACAGAACCCAAGCTTAATGTGCAGTTCGGCCCCCAGTGGACTACCCCCCCCCCCCCCTTCCACGCGGGACGCGGGAACGTCTCACACCAGACGAGTGTAACCCCAAATTTTTGCGTGGTAGAGTAATTATGGTGTACGCGTACGTGGAGACAGTGTTTGGGCAGCAGTCGCCGACATAGTGTAACTGAGGCGGAATAAGGGGAACCGGCCCGCATTCACCGAGGCGGATGGAAAACCGCCTAAAAACCGGCCACAGACTGGCCCGCACACCGGACCTCGACACTAATCCGCCGGGCGGATTCGTGCCGGAGACCGGCACGCCTTCTCGCCCCGAAAGCAGTGCGTTAGATCGCACGGCTATCCGGGAGGGCTTCTTTCAGGTAAGTTCAAAGACAATACCTAGCTGCTAGGGAGACAGATGGTACCTCAGTTACAAGGTCTAACGGGAAAGGTCTATAAAAATGTCATGGTCACCATTTGTGAATCGTTGCCAAGGATGGTATCAGAAAACGTAGGAGGTCGTAGTACGAGGTCTCTTCAAAAAATTCTGGAATTTTGACCATAAAATTTTTCTACGCTTACCTTTTACTTATTGTGTATGGTCTCCTTCGAAATACTGTCCTCCACAACTGATACACCTCTCCCATCGCGTATCCACTTCTGGAAGCAGTCTTGGTATGCCTACTGTTGGACCGCGCGAAGCACCGTCTGCGAATTTTCTCTTATCCCATCTATCGTTGCAGATCTTCGTCCTTTCAACTATGAAAACAAAAATTGCAAAGGCCAGGTCTGGAGAGTACGGAGGATGAGGCAACACAGTCATTTCCTTTTTTTGTGCAACAGTCACGCACCAACGGGCAAGATCGTGCGGGTACGTTATCATGCTGCAGGACCCGCGAGCTGTTAGCCTACGTTTCAAGCCGTTCCCTCCTCACATTTTCTCGCGGGCGTCACAACACGTCCCGATAGTACCATCGATTAACAGTTTGTCCCAGTGGCACTAATTCATGGTTTACTAATTCTTCAAACTCAAAGGAAGCTATCAGTATGGGTTGACATTTGACCTGACCTGACCTGACGAGATTTTTTGGTCTTGGAGTACCTTTGCCGACCCATTGTGAAGATCGGACCTTGATCTCAACATCATAACCGTAGACCCACGTCTCATCACCAGTTATGATTCTCTTAAGGAACATCTCGTTCTCATTTGTGCGATCCGAAAGCTCTTTGCAGACTGCGAGGCAAGGCCTTTCTGGTCTTGACTCATAAGCCGTGGGATGAACTTGGCAGCAACAAGATGCATTCCAAGATGTTACATGTTCTTGGCATTCCAAGATGTTACATTCTTCTACAGTCTCTCGGACAGTCAGTCTTCGATTGGCACTCACAATTTCGTTGACGTTCCTTCATGAGCGTCGTCGGTAGACGTCGATGGGCTTACTGAAGGAGGGTCATCTTTAACTTTCGTCTGGCCATTTTTAAACCGTGTCAACCATTCGTAACACAGAGTACGGCTTCAGCACTCATCACCGTAGGCTTCCTCCATAATTTGGCGTGTCTCTGTAAAGATTTTCTTAGCATTCAAGCAAAATTTAATGCAGACACGTTACTCCTCTAACTCTGCCAACTCGAAATTCGCAAACTGTGGGTTACAATATTTTACTCAATACAGCACTGAACAATAAGGAAAGACATACAACAATGAAACTTCTGGCAGTTACACATTAGAAACAGGCGTATGCAGGGATTCCACCTGACCTGCATTTCTCTCCAACACACCATAACGTGAAATTACGAATGTTCCGGAATTTTTTGAACAGCCCTCGTAAAGAGAACACTCGCAGATTCTCCAATCAGTGTGTCAAATAAAAGAGGAAGTAACCATGACAGTAATTATAACTATGCTACGTATAAATGTTCTGTCTTCTTGGCACATAAACAGCCAGTTACACATGATGAAGGCAATGGAGATAATGATCGAAAGCTCGAGATTTTTTTTTCTATTTTGTTGCAGCAAGAGGGCTTGGAATGTCTGCCACAAGAACGTCGTCACAAGAAACTATTTTCCCATAACGTCACTGTGTCGGAATTATTTCTCTGGAAATGAAAGAAAAGTATGTAGTGAGCATGATATTGGTTCGGTTTGTGAACATTCGAAGTATGTTGCCAGGTGGAGTGCAAAAGCATCCTTCGAATTGCACGGCACACATTCAACGCTAAGTTCATGTGGTTTGTTGTTGTCGGTGGTATGAGTTAATATGACTGTGGAAGTTGTTAACATTACTTAGAATGGGATAATCGCAGTTTATCATATCATCACCATTGACTTATGTGCTGGCTCAGATTACGAAAAGTAAAAAACTAGAGACAGAAAGAAATGACAAAGAATAGGAAAAAAAGATTTGGAAGATGAATGTTGAAGTAGCACCTTACGAATAGCCAGCGAAACACCAGGTGTGCTCCTCATTGGTATATTATTAGTTGAGGTAATCATACAAGATTGTATCTCACGTGCTGACTCCCCGCTCATCTGCGATGTTGTAGCCTGCTTCTACTGTTACAACGTGTTTCCTAATTTTCAGTGTTGCGGGACACACGACACCGGGTACAAGTGCTTTCGCGATGTACTACGCCGGCAAGCACGCCGTCAAAGTACTGCTCGAAGGGCTGAGGAAAGACCTGGTCGCCAAGGGCAGCAAGATACGAGTCGGCGTAAGTTATCCATTACATGGTGCACGTGTCTAATAGACCAACAGGTTTACGCTAACTGCTATGATGTCAAAGATGTATGCATATCAAAGATGTATGCATGTCAGTATTGTTAAGAGTCTGATATTCCTTTCAGTCTGTTTTTATAAATTAACTGAGTACTTCTATTCCAATTATCATTAGTGATCTACCTAGTGTCATACACCGATCTCCTAAAAATATCCTGATTCTCATAGATCAAGAAGATGTACAAATCCAACTATTGAAAAAGTAACTGGTCGAATAGAATCACATAGCCAAAGTGTAAGAACATCACACATGATGCATCAAGCAATAAAACACAATTCTGGACGAAGAATCAATGTTTGAGCATAGACTATGTTGTCCACGTACAGGCTTGGTGAGTCTAGTATAGGTCAGTTAACACAATGTGCTCCTCGTATTGTGAATCCCATTTTTCTTTAAAAAAACTGGTCTGTGGGGTGTGGGTAGTTAACTCAATGAGTAGCAGCATGGCTATAGTGAGCATCATAAACGTGTGTGAAATCAGCTCATAAGATCGAGATCTGCGTATCATGTAATGAATTAATTGCTATATTCTTCCAGAAAGCAGACTGCAGTTGTAAGAGTCGAAAGACATCAATATGAAGCAATAGTTGCGAAGCGAGTGAGGCAAGTTTGTCGTCTAGCCCCGAAGCTATTCAGTCTGTACGTACACTGAGCAAGCAGCAAAGCAAAGGAAGGATAAATGTGGAAAAATTTAGAAGAATAAGGCAAAGCTTGGAAGTTTTCCAGTGACGTAATTTTATGAGAAATTGCAAAATACTTGGAAGAGCAGTTTAGCGAAACGGATAGTGTCTTGAAAAGGGGTTACAGGAGGAACATGAACAAAAGTAAAACAAGGCTAAGGGAATGCAGTCGAATTAAATCAGGCAATGCTGAGGGAATTAGATAGGGAAATGAGACAATCAAATTAGAAGATAATTTTGCTATTTGGGCATCAAGATAACTGATGATGGTCAAAGCAGAGAGGATTTAAACTGCAGATTGTCAATAGAAAGAAACACCTCTGGAAGAGAGGAACTTGTTAACACTTAATGTGAATTAAAGTGTTGTAAGATCTTTTCTGAAGGTATTTGAACAGAATGTTGCCTTTAAAACATGTGTAATGTGCACAATAAACAATTCAAACAGAAGGAGAATAGAAGCTTTTGAAATTTGTCGCTAAAGAAGAATACTGAAAATTAGATGAATTGAGTAATTAATAAGGAGGTACTGAATCGAATTCAGGAACAAAGAATTTTGTGGCACAATCTAAGAGAAAGGATCAACTGACAGGACACAGCGTGAGGCATCGAGGAACCGTCAGTTTTGTAATAGAAGGGAATGTAGGAGCTAAATATGTAGAAGGAGGTCAAGGCTTGAATACAGTAAGCAGGTTCGAATTATTGAAGACTATAGTATTTATGTGGGAATGAAGAGGCTGGTGCAGGACAGGCTAGCGTGGAGAACTACATCAGACAAGTCTTGAGACTGAAGAGCACCGTAACAACATACTCTCCTGTGTATGTTCAAGCATTGTTGGCCCAAACAACCACGGTATTATTGTTCTTGGTCTCCCGTGGCCATTGTCGGAAACATGTAGTGATGTTGTAATACAGGGTGTGCCCCTCAAACCTCACTGATTTCAAGGTCCCAGGAGAGAAAAACCACAGTAGATGTGACAGTGAAAAATGCACCAGAATGTAGAGCATCTCAATGAATTTATATTCCCACGTGAGAAGTGCCAGAGTGCACCATGGTCGCAGGAAGTGAAAATGGCCACTGCACAGCAGCGCGCACAAGCTGTGGTGTGGTTTGCAGAAACAAAATTGTCTGCCGTGTATGTTCAAGAATTGTTGGGCCAAACAACCACGGTATTATTTCTCTTGGTCTCCCGTGACCATTGTCGGAAACATGTAGTGATGTTATAGTACAAGAGTTACAGTGGTGTCCAAGGAAAACGCTCACTCTGTGACTGATTTCAAGACAGTTGTGCACATACTATCAAGTGGTTCACAGTGTCCTCGTGAAATATAAATGATAAAAACGCATTCTCAGGTGCAATAATACTGTCATAAACTAAAACAAGGAAATTGTTACATGTTGAACAGACATGGGTATATCAAGTAACTGCTAAGGAAGCTTTGTCTGCAGATTAACACACATACACATTTCTATCAGGAAATGTAAAATTGAAAATGTACCACTCAGCAGAGACGCAATGTTTCGTTTGAAACCATTAATTTCACCGATTTTCAACGACTGAAAACAGATTAAAACACTTCTCAATCTACTTGGCAACCATAACTGGAATTCTACAATAATGATGAAAGGTGAAGAATTGAATTGAAACTTGCTCCAGGGCCAGAAGTCGAGCCCAGCTGTCCTTGCTTACTAGGCAGAAATGCAAACCATTACACCACAGCAGCAGTGTTGTCCAAATAGATGCACGAACTACCCAAGTCGAATGCCGTCCCCACCACAAACTTCATATCTTCAGCTTATTTTCCCCCTACATTGTCAGTATTGCCACCGCTCTCCGACTTTGGAATAGCACCACAGCGATGGATGTAATGGGGAAGTCCTGTACCATAGGTGATCTTATAGATCTTGTAATTAAATTTTCCCCGAGGCATTTAAGCCTCATATTTATAAGCTGAAGATATGAATTGATGTTTGTGTTGGGGAGGGTATTCGACTTGGATAGTTCATGCAGCACTCTTCACCAGAGTGCAGCAATTCTGCCTAGTAAGCAAGAGGGCCTGGGTTTGTGTCCTGGCTGTAGCACAAATTTTAATTCAATTATCAATCGCAGATAAAGATGAGACTTAAATGCCTCAGGGAAAATTTAATTACAAGATGTATAAGAATAATTGGAATTCATCATCTCCTTCCTCCGGAGATTTGAATTTTCCGTGTACTATGATATCAGTAGAAACAGAGTTCAAGGAATTGGAAACGAATGAGGAAGGAAATCCTATTGAAAGGAGCGATTCAACAATTTGCCTTATGTGATGTGGGGAAACCACAGAAAACTAAATGTATGTGCTCCATAAGGGATTTGAACTGCCATGCTCCCGAATGCCACCTCGTTTGGCCAGTCATCCATGAAGAGAGTGGCCCTCTATTGACCTGCAGTTCACACTGCACATAGATGGGAGCCCACCGTTTCCATTTATAATGTTTCCACATCCTCTCGCCTACATCCCACCCCTGTGTGCAGTGCCCGATGAAATTTCCAATCCAACCGCTCAAATAGGTGAACTCGCACATTTTTTTATGTGTTTAGAAATTGTTGCCACCATCCCTGATGCAAGTACGCGGAACCACTTCTCCAACTCTACATATTACTTGTCCCCTATATACCACTGTCTTCACTTTCAAATCACGTAGTTAATAATATATAGAAACCTTTCCACCAACTGGTTTCGCATCTGAACACATTGCTCCACTCCATTTTGGCTTGATGCAGCAACAGTGGTTCAAAGCTCCAAGATTAAAAAGCAGTCCCGGTTGCAAGTGTTTTATTAATAATGACACGTTTCTCCTGGTTAGCGCATCTTCAGATTATTTTGAACAGCGGAACTGCTGTTTCACAGCTGTCTTCCAACAGTTTCAGAACGCCAATTGTCATCGTTCTTTCAAACATACGATTGCTCTCTCGCTATCAACAAATGACATAAACAGATTGTAGAGTCACTGGTTTGCATGTGATAGTTTTGTGCAGAACCATCATGATAATCGTGTACCCCAAGTTGTTCTTAATTGTTTGTTACCGCGAGTTAATATTTATGTGATTTTTTCCAGTGTAACTCAGTTGCTATTTGTGATACCGAAGTTATGTAAAAACTACTTGCTGTAACCAGATGATCAACTTTCTCCCCGCCAGCTGGGCCATAACTGTGAATTTTTGATTGCTCTGGAAGAAGGATCATCAAACAAGAACACATGAAATATTAGTTCGTTTTATTACGTAAATGAGTAAGGGATTTACTTAAGTTTGACACATTTTTTGCCACAGGATTTTTGTATAATTTACAAGTGTCATTGACAAGCAATGAATCACTTGATGCTCTTATTTATAAACAGTTCTCACGCAGTATGAAATGCAACCTTTACGAAAGTTTGTTTTGTCAGGAAAGTTAACTACTCGTTGGTCCTACATTGTTATGTTGAGAACTTCAAATGAGGTCACGAAGTGGGTTGAGCTCAGTGTGATGGGACTACAGTGTTGGGGGATTGACGTAGTCTTCAAGAGCGCCTTCCATACGTCGTTGCGGATTGCAACGAGCCCTCACTAATGTCTGTGGAATCGATTCGGGTTGCCAACTTCGGTTTAGTACCGTGATCTCTGGACGATACAACACTGCTGTAGGCGTGTAACTCGCTGTTAATTACCTTAAGGGAATCTCTCATATCTATCGGCGAAGAAATTGTAGCAGAACTGTTACAGCACAAAGGGCAATTCTGAATTGAAGGCAGCGACGACCATATCAGTTGTTGGGACAGCGCACTGCAACTGGGTCTGTCATAACTTCAGGCGCAGTCATAGCCTAAGAGATACAGATCCAACGACAACTGCCAGGTAGCCTTCGCAACTTCATGAAGTGCCAGCGCGAGACCTCGGTGATATAACTTCGACCGAATCCTAATCACTTCCTGGGTTGTCCATGTTTTACTGCTGGCAGCATGCTTCGTCCCACGCTTTGGTGCGGGTAGGCACAAATTTTTCCAAGCTAGTTTCCTGTGTCTTACGTTCTGTTTTATCGTATTGTTCTGAGTCTTTTCTTGACACCCGTCTCAGTCTGTTACTGAGCGGGCGCTGAAGACCTTGCCGTCGTGCGCCCTTAAAACCCTCTCCATCCATCCATCCATTCTGAAGTTCGTCGAACAGTCGATGAGGAGACAGTGTCGGTAGCCGTTTCGTTCATATGGGTGGTCAGTTGCTCAACAGTTGCACATCTCTTCATCCATGCACATCTCTACAGTCAGCCTTCACCTGTGTCATCTATGGGCATCTATGGGCATGCTGCACCACAGTTGCCTTGGCGCCGGTTTGGGTCAGTTTTTTTCTTTTTCTTTATTGTATTTCGATCCACCCCCAGAGGGGGGGGGGGGGGGCGGGCTGGCAGCAGTGTAATATGCCGCTCTGCAGCCTACAGATAAAGTTAAAATAACATAATGAGGAGATATAACAATAAAAAGAGGTGATAAAACAGGGACTGTTTAAAACTGGTACAGGGCGAAAAAGTTGTGAAGAAAACATAAAAAACAAAGGGGTCAGTGACGCTAACTAAAAACACATAGGAAATAGACAGGCACAATTAAAAAAAACACAGCAACAGTCTGGTTTCTGTTTGCAACACTTTAAAAGGGGGACGCACGACTCTGAACACTCACGGAAAACACTGCACTATAGAGTATGAAGGAATATGGGTATGGGGGAAGGGGAGGACCTGAACAGATGAGGGGAGGAAAGGGGAGGAGGAGAGGAAGAGCAAAAAAAAGGGGAGGAGCTGATGGAGGGAGAGGGCACAGAAAAAGGGGGGAGCAGGGCAGACACGAGAAAGGAGTGGGGAAGACAGTGGAGGGGAAAGAAAAAGGACTCAGGGGGGAAATAATGGAGTCAAGCAGTGAGCAGGTGGAGAAAAAAACAGGATGGAAGGGGGGTAGGGAGCCCGGGAAAAGGACAGAGGGAGGAAGTGGAAGGTGAGGATCACAGTTGATAGGAGGAATAAATGGAGGGAGGGAGGGCACCATCTGGGAGGGGGAGTTAATGGAAATCGCCTCGGGAAAGGAGATGCTGTAGAGGTGGAGGATAGGGGGGCCGGCAGTGGGCGGGGGTTGGAGAGGAGAGGAGCAACCAGGGGATGATGGGGATCAAGTTGGTGGAAGGTGTAGCGGACGCAGACATGTTCGAGGAAAAGGAGCAGATGGGGGAAAGGAATGTCATAAAGGATGTGCGTGGAGGATGTGGGACAGCTCCGTTTTGGTATGCACAGTATACTTTAACCACAGTGGCACGCGAGCTGTTTACAAACGTAGCCGTTTCGGAACTGCTTCCGCCGAGCAAATCTACTGAACAGCAGACGAGTCGCTCCGTTTCCACATTACGACAACGACTTTACTGTTTTCCGTGTGCTCCCGACTCACTTTATATATCCTCCACTCGTGGTGCTGCCATCTGCTGTCTATGAGTGGTTATTGCATGTTGACATCGAACACAGGTGGTGGTCACATTAATGTGTTGGACTGTGTAATACACGTGAAATATACAGTACATGATAGTTTATATTTTTGCGGCAAAATTTAATACTGAAATCTGTACCTGTGCGTAGTACTAACGCTGTCATTAAAGGCGGTCGCACACCTCCTTTCGTGTATGCCTCGGCACAGCCCACGAAAGGATGGCAACCGAATCTTTAGTTATGGCGGTGTTGAACTCACATAGCTTTATGTGCAGGTCCCAGGTAAAAGGCAACTAAATCCATACCCGTAACCAGATCCATGTGCCTCATGTTGGTAACCTACGTTACTCTCCATGATTGGTTTGATTTGAGGAGGGTAAGCTGTTGCAGACAGGGCCTCCCTGCTAGGTGAGTAATGGCTACATAGGCTAAGGCATCGATTCAGATGATTCTACAAAAACAATCTATGGAAGGACAAACGAATGAATGTAAGACAAGAACATTTTCGAATAGTCACTTACAATGTTCACACCATACGATTAAATGCTAAAAAAATGCTTATAACCACTAATTCTGGGTCTAAAGTACCTTATACGTGTACAGTAGTAATTATAGTTGCTGATAGTTGATGGGATACCGAGAGAATGTTTATCGTGATTCCCTTGAATCATCAATGTATTGATGAGTTTGTCTATGTTGTTAATGTGTCTGTATATAACTGTGCACGTGTGGGCGTAAGTGTACGAGTGTGTGTGTGTGGTGTATGTGTGTGTGTGTGTGTGTGTGTGTGTGTGTGTGTGTGTGTGTGTGTGTGTGTGTGCGTGTGTGAAAGAAAGAGAGAAAGAGACAGAATGAATTTGTATTTTTAAAATTTGATTTCTGCGACAGTACTTTCATTTGAGCGCATTGTGTTTTCTTACAGGAAGTTTCTCCAGGACTAGTACGAACTGAAGGAGTATCAAACGTAATGGCTAGCCTTCCAAAGGAAAGTGAATTTTTCGCCAAACTGAAGGAAATGCCAACTATGGAATCAGAAGACATAGCAGAAGCCGTTGTTTACATGTTGTCCCAGCATCCTCGTGTTCAGGTGTGTTACATGCACTACAGAATCGGTAGAGTGCAAACAATTATTCATACTATTTGTAGACTGATGACGTTACTCTAAAAAAATACGAGATTTCATCCATCTTTTGCTAGTAATCTCGGTAGTAAGATATCTATACTGTAGGTACCTAGTACTAAGGAAACTATCAGTACAAATCCAGGCACTCCTATGATTTTACATAAAGATTATCACGTGTTTATGGCGCGTGACTGCGAAGCTTAGCTCCAACTACTTACTAGTAGATCTATCTCTTTTCATTGGCCTCCGTTACGCAACGGATTGAAGGCAGCAAATTCATATCAACACCCTGCAACTCTGTAAGTTCCCCATCACATTCTGGAATAATATTAAGTGATATCAACTAGGCTACATGGCTTATAAAGAAGTAGGCGGGACATATGGGATTTTAATTGTGCAAACCGTGGATTTATTCAGTCAGCCTGAAGGTTCGACGTTCCTCACTCAAGCATACAACACACTCGACTATAAACTAAACTATATAATCATTATTTTTCCTTGCTGTAGGCAGTGAACTACTCGGAAATTATAAACTTCCCTGACCCACATCTTTCCAAGCACATACTTTACCATAGATGACTACTTGCGAGCGTCTGCTTCCTTGGCCGGACATCCGCTAACAAAGAGGCCGCACCGACAGATTTCGTCCAAATTTACGACACCAAACCAACACCGACAATGATAGTTCCGGTATACATGCCTACGTCGCAATCAGAGGATGAAGAGACACAGAAACTATATGAGGATATTGAACGGGTAATGCAATACGCAAAGGGAGGTGAAAATCTAATAGTCATGGAGACCTGGAATGCAGTTGTAGGGAAAGGAGTAGAAGAAAAGGCTACAGGAGAATATGGGCTTGGGACAAGGAGTGAGAGATGAGAAAGACTAATTGAGTTCTGTAATAAATTTCAGCTAGTAATAACGAATACTCTGTTCAAGAATCGTAAGAGGTGGAGGTATACTTGGAAGAGGCCGGGTGATTCGGGAAAATTTCAGTTAGATTACATCATGGTCAGACAGAGATTCTGGATTGTAAGGCGTACCCAGGAGCAGATATAGACTCAGATCACAATACAGTAGTGATGAAGAGTAGGCTGAGGCTTAAGACATTAGTCAGGAAAAATCAATACGCGGAGAAGTGGGATACGGAAGTACTAAGGAGTGGCGCGATACGCTTGAAGTTCTCTAAAGCTGTAGATACAGCAATAAAGAATAGTACAGTAGGCAGTACAGTTGAAGAGAAATGGGCAACCCTAAAAAGGACAGCCACAGAAACTGGAAAGAAAAACACAGGTACAAAGAAGGTAACTGCAAAGAAAACGTGGGTGACAGAAGAAATACTTCAGCTAATCGATGAAAGAAGGAAGTACAAAAATGTTCCGGGAAATTCAGGAATACAGAAATACAAGTCGCTGAGGAAGGAAATGAACTAGAAGTGCAGGGAAAGCTAAGACGAAATGGCTGCACGAAAAATGTGTAGAAATGATAGTTGGAAGGACTGACTCAGCATATAGGGTGGCAACATTAAGAGCGCAACCGGAATTCCATTGTTAAATGCAGAAGACAGAGCGGATAGGTGGAAAGAGTACAGTGAAGGCCTCTATAAGGGGGAAAATTTGTCTGATGTATAGGACAAGAAACGGAAGTCGATTTAGAAGAGTTAGGGGATCCAGTATTAGAATCGGATTTAAGAGAGTTTTGGAGGGCTTAAGATCAAATAAGGCAGAAGGGGTTGATAACATTCCATCAGAATTTCTAAAATCATTAGGGGAAGTGGCAAGAAAACGACTATTCACGTTGATGTGCAGGATGTATGAGTCTGGCAATATACCGTCTGACTTTCATCCACATCATCCACACAATTCCGAAGACTACAAGAGCTCACAAGTGCGAGAATTATCGCACAATTAGCTTAACAGTTGATGCATCCAAGTTGCTGACAAGAAATAGTATACAGAAGAATGGAAGAGAAAATTAAGGATGTGTTAGATGACGACCAGTTTGGCTTTAGGAAAGGTAAAGGCACAAGAGAGGCAATTTTGACGTTACGGTTGATAATGGAAGAACGACTAAAGAAAAATCAAGACACTTTCATAGGATTTGCCGATCTAGAAAAAGCGTTCGATAATGTAAAATGGTGAACAACTTTCGAAATTCTGAGAAAAATTGGGGTAAGCTATAGGAAGACATGGGTAATATACAATATTTACAAGAACCAAGAGGGAATAATAAGAGTGGGCGACCACGAACGAAGTACTCGTATTAAAAAGGATGTAAGACAGAGATGTAATCTTTCGGCCCTAGTGTTCAATTTCTACATCGAAGTAGCAATGATGAAAATAAAAGAAAGTTTCAGGAGTGGAATTAAAATTCAAGGTGAAGGGGTGTCAGTGACACGATTCGCTTATGACATTGCTATTCTGAGTGAAAGAAAAGAAGACTTACATGATCTGCTGAATGGAGTACAGAATATGGATTGAGAGTAAATCGAAGAAAGACGAAAGTAATGATGAGCAGCAGAAATGAGAACAGGGAGAAACTTGACATCATGATTGATGGTCACGACGTAGATGAAGTTACCGAATTCTATTACCTAGGCAGCAAAATAACCAATGGCGGACAGAGCAAGGAGGACATCAAAAGCAGACTAGTAATGGCAAAAAAGGCATTCCTGGCCAAGAGAAGTCTACTGGTATCTAACAGAGGCTTTAATTTGAGGAAGAAATTTCTGAGTATATACGTCTGGAGCACAGCATTGTATGGTAGTGAAATACGGACTGTGGTAAAACAGGAACAGAAGAAAATCGAAACATTTTAGATGTGGTACTACAGACGATAAGGTAAGAAACTAGGAGGTTCTATGTAGAATCGGAGAGGAAAGGAATATGTGGGGAACACTGACAAGGATAAGGGACAGGATGATTGGATATCTGTTAATACATCCATCAGATAATTGAGGACCTAGGTTGCAAGTGCTACGCTGAGATGTAGGGGATTTGCATAGGAGGGAAATTCTTGGCGGCCGCATCAAACCAGTCGGAAGACTTATGACGGAAAAAAAAAACAGGACTTGACCAGAAATGAAAGTGACAGAAGTGGGAGATCCGGATGGTCATGCATTTTTGACGTGCGTCGGCTGAAGAATTACTATATGCGTTAGCGTAGTTAGCGCTGGCACAGCGCTAATCCGGGGGTCGTGGGTTCGAATCTCTATGGGGTAATCAATTTACGTATAGTTTTTATGCTTCTTACATTGCAAATAAAGCGAAGTAATGTTCCATATATTGTATTTATTAATATTCTCGTATAACGCAAGAAAAAGAAAGGTAAAGAAAAATGTGGGATTGCAAATAAATTTCGAGGAAATTAGATACTTTTATTATTTAGAGAACTTTACGTGTGAAATTAGATACTTTTATTATTTAGAAGGGAAGCAGTAATTTTTTCGGCGTCTTGCACAGCTGTAAACGCCGCATTTTCCTTTAAATACATGGTTGTTTTAAAGTTACAAAAACAAACTTGGTTTACACAAAAGTAAAAGGCTTCCTCTCATTGCACATATTCGCATTAAACAGCGCGTACGCATCGTTCCGCTAAATATTGGCGTTAATAGCTTGTCATCAATGGAATGTGGTCAGATGTCTTCCCGGGATATAATTTCTTTTTCTCTCTCGAGGAGATAAGAGCAGTTTCGAAGCTTCTGATTGAATTTCTTAGCTTACGATAAAAATAAACACCGTAGGGTTGGACTAGCTGTGTGAGTGTGCAGCGAATCATTTAATTACTGCACAGTGGCAGTCCTTGCTTATATTGAAAAATATCGCAGTATAATTGTGGATTTGTTACCCCTCCCCCTCCCCCCCCCCTCAAGTCAATTAACAGAAGAAATTTGTTTTTTTGCACACAGAATTTCGTTGCATCACATGGAATACATTTGGCATTACCTTGGTTTATTTGCGGTGTGAAGGTGGCTAATTAGATTGTCTTGTATGACAATGTACAGTTGTAATTACTGGTATTTTGTCTGTGTGGTATTGTGAAGTTGAACTCGTGATGAAAGAAACAGTTAAGCTCGTATTTGTTCTTTGTAAGCAATATTGTAATTCTTGAAAAGTGATAAACAATGCAAAAGTCAACCAGAAATGCAACATTAAATTGTATACTGCAACGCTCGTGGCGAGCGTACAGTCTGTTCTATCAAATTCAAGAGAACTGTCCTGTTAGCAATAATACAAGCAATCAGACTGCGAGAAGACTATGAAATATAAGTAACTCCCAAAAATGTCCTACCTGAAAATTATGTCACTGCTGAAATGTTAATTCATCACACTTAATTTATAAATGGCCTACATGTTTGCACATTAATAACTGTTGTCTTGCCCCTATCTCTAAACTACTGCAGTTGCTGCTGCCATGCTAGGTAAACAATAAAAATTCAAACTACTAGCAACACGATGTGCAATGCGTGCTTTAAACTATAGAGACAACCAAAAAAATTCTATGCTAATAAATCTCATTACTGCAGAGCTCTTTGTCAAAGTTCTGTTACTCAGAATCTTGGGAAAGCAAAATTATATATGTGAAATTTGATATAAAGAGACAAATGTTGACTGATGGAAAAATAGAAACCAGACCTTAGTAAAAACACTTTACATCACTAAGACAAAATATTTGAACACTTGAAATATTAAAACTTCACTTTACATTAACAGTGGAAAACCTGAACAAATTCTCTTTACCTTCTCAGAAACAAGTATCCTATCCATCTTTGAAGAAAAATCAGTCAATCACACATCGTTACATTGTCGTAACGATCTCCAACTCTAAATCTCTGACCAAATTAATTACTACGCTCGGATGTCTCGGCAAATGCGCAATTACAGAATCTTTTGGCGTTAAATGAATTTACAAGTTGTCTCCTCATAAATGAAAAATAATATAAGAGAACTATTGCCAGCACACAGCACAGCCTAAACACATCTTACTCCATCACAACTCGATTCCTCCTCTCTCTCTCCAAGACTACACTCCACTCACAAACTCACAAGCAAAGATCCTACTCCAAGTGCCTCGCAGCGCAACCTCTTTGCCAGAGATGTTGCCCAGTATTACTCAAAGCCTTACTTTTCCGCGTGATATCCAATCTTTTGCATAAAACAAAACCCTTACATGCATAGGTAACGCAAATAGTGAAAATAAAAAGAAATTGTTTTCACATAGGAACTCGGTCCACCAATCCTCGGACGACCGTTCTGTACTCTGTACTCTTTCCGATGCGCTAACTGCTGCGTGTGAACTGTAACGTCCCCTTAGAAAAATTATAAATGACTGTGCTGATAAACCTCTTACGTTATTTGATTTTCAAACAGCTGAGCAAAACTGAACGAACTCAGACATTTCTCTCTTTACTTATTCTGATCATCACTAAACTGACACTCAATTTTTTTTCAGCGCAACGCCATCTGACTTTCAATAATCCCTACAAAAGAATGGCCCTGACTAACAATAATCTATACCTTTCATCAATCAGTTACCTCACAAAAATCTTCGTTGCGTGAATACTGCAATACAGCGAGCGCCAATACTGCCAGCTAAAGAAAAGATTCTAACTACTGAAGGCACTAATTACTGATAGGCATAGTTAGCAAATAAAAGGTTTTGATAGAGAACCAACAATGCATTTACCTCAATAGTGTTCAAAAGTCATAAAATATATATATCAGTTCATGACATCCAGTCTTACATATTTCCTTTTTCTGATGGACACACGTCCAGATCGTCCGCTCTCAAAACTCTGCCATCTCTCTCCCCACATCCACCACTGCTGACGGCTCACCTCCTACTGCACAACTCTACGCGCGTTCACATCCAACTGCCCAACACTACAATAGCGAATATTCCGACAATGAGTCCATCCAGCCACAGACTGCACACAGCACAGTCAGTGATTTTCATACAGAGCGCTACGTGGTGTTACCAACATAAAAACCTAAACAGCCTACCAATAGTGGCACAGGTCCCGTGCCACAAATGCTATTTTTTCATGGCGCTTGGCTAACTGGCGCTCTCATTTCTGTCACTTTTATTTCTGGCCAAGCCCTGCATGTACTGTAAATTTGGACTAAATCGGTGACGACGAGCAGGTGGGGTCCCTTTGTAAGTGAAAGAGCTTGTGGTGCTCTCAACGTCTCCTCGCAATTCTACAAGGTAATTTTTGTTCTTTCAAGTGCCTTCTTCTGAGATTCGGCACTACGTCTCCTCGCTTGTTCTAATCTGTGTAAGACATGAAAACTTGCGTAGCTTATGACGACAAGTCTCGCTAATCCCAAAGTCCTAAACAGAAACATAAACAATAACTGGCATCAGTTCTCAGTGTGGCTCACATGACGAGAGGCGTTCAGTACGTGATGCAACACTTTTTTCCTGAAAACACTTTGATTGTATTCAGGATTCCAACATACTCTTTTATTCCCCACTCTTTGGGCTACAGAACCCTATTTTTCATCATAATCTCCTTTCAGTTCAACGGCCTTACGCCTCCTAACTGGGGAGCCTGTACGCCCACATGGTACCAGTCTACTGGTCGACATCGGAACCAACGTCTTGCTGCACCAATCGTCTCCCCCTCATCCACGTACTGCTTCCCACAGAGCTCACCCTTCATTGGACTAAACAGCTGGAAGTCGCGAGGTGCGAGATTCGGGCTGTTAGCGGATGAGAAAGAACAGTCCAGTGGAGTTTTGTGAGCTCCTCTCCTGTGCGCAGCTTTGCGTTGTGGCGACAAACACGCTGAAGTCGTTTCTTCAATTTCGTGAGGGTAGTACAAAACACTTCGGGTTTGATCGTCGCATCATGAAGGACGACATCACCGGAATAACTCCTACAGAGTCCCTGAAGACCGTCGTCAGCTGAGAGTGCGGCTTTGAACCTTTTCTTGGAAGGAGAGGCGGTGTGGCGCCACTCCTTGGATTGCAGTTTTGTTTCCGGTTCGAAATAATGATGAAAGAGACCTCGCCCAATGACTCACCGTGCTTTTGTTCTCTGCCAGGTCCCCGTAGGCGTCTATGACTATCTACCGATGCTCTGGTTTTCAGCCTAAAGAAACTCAATGACGTCTCTCTACTTGGAACGCATCTCCGTTATAGACGCCATTTTGAAGGCTGCATACAGCGCCGTCACCTATCGGAACTTCATGAAACCATACGTGCTGAAGTGGGAATATTCCACTACGTTTCACAACAAATTCAGCATTTTTTTTCAAACGAAATAAGCCCATATATAATGTCTTGAATTACTTATGGAACACCCCTCGTACGCCCAACATTAGGAATTAATACTCCAATAACCTCACAAACATTCTTTGAATACACGGTCCAGACGCTCATCCGACCTGGACACTAAAACGATTTCACTTCATCTCTCATACAAGGACGACATAATTCAACTCACTCTGCCATCCGGGGATGTCATAAGCCAAAGAATCCAGGACCGTTGCACTGCTGCAAGAGGAAAACCTCCTCTCGTGCATAACGATCTGAGTTCAACGCACTACTCCAGACCTTCGCTTCTGTTGTGAAGTCCGTCAACAAATAGATACCCAATTGGCGTCAAAACTACCGCAACAAACATCGCATGGACTCTTCTTCACCTACGATCCATCGATAAATTGATAGGAGAAAGCACTGCTTCCCGAGGCATTATAGACTTCCAAATTATTTGACACATTATGCACAAAAATTAACTAGAGAAACACTACATAAAATAATAGGACGCTGAATATGGGAAAAACACAACCTAACCCACATCATTTACACAAGAGGAACACAGAAGATTTACCATTCCATTAGTCATCCAGCCACATACTGTTATAAACCTAACCGCCCATGTCTCTTTTCTTAACGTGCGGAACAGCAGTTCAAAATACTTAAGTTTGGGCCATACTTACATCAAAAATTTTTTTGCTCGAGTCGTCCCACACTCTCAGAACCTTCTACTATATAAAAGATTTACTGTTGCTTCTCCAGGAATATGCAACAAAAATCGATAATATACCAACCCTGCATTCAACACAACTCAGAATTCCCTTTATGGACATCTTTCTTCACTATGCAGACATAAACTATAACTAAACAAGGTAGTATTAGAAATAGGTTACCAGGTACGGAGAGTAAAAAGTAAAAATAGCACAAAATCATGTTCATGATAACAAAAAAATTACACAACACTCAGCAAAAAATGATTTCACCTATGGTAACATACAAGAAAATTTCTCCCTCAACTATAAATCAGTTAATATGTACACACATGAATTCATACATCTTATCTACAATTTCGGTCGCCAGTTCAAACTTGTAGACGTACTCATTACTTCTACAAGCAGCCAGATATTTCACCCACTAGACTGAAGTGCTGATCCATCGGCTCGCAACCTCACTCGCTCGCATTAAGACGTATCTACCGAATAATACATAATTTCCTTATCCCATCACAACTAGAGGATGAGAGGAAATACGGTACCGCTGAAGACATTTAAAAAATTCCTTTATTACCTTACTGCTGAAAAACGAGGGTAGCCGGCCTCAGATTTGATTCCCCGAGGAAAAGAAAAAAAGGAACCATGAAAATGAAACTCATTTACTTTCAGAGGTTCCATACAAAAAGAAAAGTGATCTTACTCGATCCACCACGCCCCAATCAGTTGTCTCCCAGTTACCTCTTGTAATTATTTCTGTAGCGGCTATCCAGTGTCTGGTATAAGAAATATTAACAACATACCTTGCCCTCTTATAGCCTCAGAAATTCCCAACGTCGCACATAACCTCACTCGCAACGCACCCAGACACGATGAAGTAGGCTGCTTCCACCAATAAATCAACACTTCTTACTTGCTCTTAATAATCAATTATCTGAGGGAGTTAACCCATAAATCCTCCCTACAAAACCGCTTAGGCAAAATCTCTTCAACTTAGCTAAACAGAAAAATTCCACACAAAGCTCTGCATCAAATCTCTCTATAAACTTCAACACGCGTTAATATGTCTAATGTTACTAACCACCTTAAGTCATTGACCATAAGAAAAACACATCTTCCTGCGTGAATCTCCGTTTATTGTGAAAACTGCTGAGCGCCGTTAAACTTAATACAAACCTCAATACACCATGAACCCAATTAATCAATCTAAAAAATTGCTTCAGTTGGTCACTTAAGCAACTCTGAAAGGAGGGTGTTTCTGAACCGATGGACAATAATTCATACATGAAATGTACGGGCCAAAAGTAGCTATAAAGCTCCAATAAACATGGGTCCACAAATCAATCGTTTTCGAGATACAATACATTTTCTGTTGCTGTTCATCAGCATGGCATCTCTAAACATTAAAGTAGGTGTTCGAAATGTTGTTCTTGCGTCTGAATGCAACGCTGAACTCGTCTCTGAAATGAGTTGCGAATTCTCTCAGGCAGGCCTGAAGAATTCTGTAAATACTATGTCAGTAGGCTGTTTAGGTTTTTATGTTGGAAACGCCACGTAGCGCTCTGTATGAAAATCACTGACTATGCTGTGTGCAGTATGTGGCTGATTTGCATTGTTGGAATATTGGCTATTGTAGTGTTGGGCAGTTGGATGTGAACAGCGCGTAGCGTTGCGCAGTTGGAGGTGAGCCGCCAGCAGTGGTGGATGTGGGAAAAGAGATGGCAGAGTTTTGAGAGCGGACGTCAGAAAAACGAAATTTGTAAGACTGGATGTCATGAACTGATATATATTTTATGACTTTTGAACACTATTAAGGTAAATACATTGTTTGTTCTCCGTCAAAATCTTTCATTTGCTAACTATGCCTATCAGTAGTTAGTACCTTCAGTAGCTAGAATCTTTTATTTAGCTGGCAGTATTGGCGCTCGCTGTCTGTAGTAGTTCAAGTAACGAAGTTTTTGTGAGGTGAGTGATTCATGAAAGGTATAGGTTATTGTTAGTCAGGGCCATTCTTTTGTAGGGATTGTTGAAAGTTAGATTGCGTCGCGCTAAAAATATTGTGTGTCAGTTTAGTGTTGATCAGAATAAGTAAAGAGAGAAATGTCTGAGTACGTTCAGTTTTGCTCAGCTGTTTGAAAACCAAATAACGTAAGAGGTTAACCAGCATAAGAGGTTAACCAGCACAGTAATTCATAAATTTTTCTAAGGGGATGTTTCATAACTAGAAGCCTGCTTCAATTGGCAATCCTCAAGAGAGCTAACCGCGGTAGCGCAGACCAAACTTTCGACATGACCCCACCCACATAAATCCATGGGATTCAAATTCGGAGACCTTGGAGACCATGGCACAGGAAATCCTCTACCTGTCCAATGCCAAAAACACGTCCGAGTTGCAAGCCAGCGCACTCGTAAAGTAAAATGTGCTGGAGACCCGTCATACATGAAGTACATGTTCAGGTGTTGGTTAGGTTGGACATCATCATCTACATCTAGAAGTACAGTCCGCAGAAACCGCATGTACTGCTGTACGGTTAGTCTCTGTGGTAGGAAGTGTGGTCCAGCTATGCGGTCTCTGAGTAGTCCTGTCAAGAGGTTCAATGAATAACGCAGCTGATGTCATGATACGTGTGTTGCATTAGAACTGACGCCGGCTCAAATGTGACAGTTATGGCATTTAAAAATACCATCACAGGTAAATCCAGCCTCATCCGTAAACAGAATACTGTTTACAAACAGGGGATTTAGGCTACACCGTTGTTGCACCATTGGCAGAAATTCTCTCTAGGAGGGAAGTCTGCACTGTTGAGGGCTTGCACTCTCTGGAGATGATATGGATAGAGTACTTTCTTTCGCTACCGCCTTTATCCCGCATTGTGTGCAGGGTCGGCAGGGTTAATTACGGATTTGGCATGGTTACTTGTAAGGGGTGGCCAGATGCCCTTCCTGCTGCCACCCCATACCCCCCGAGATGGAATTAGTGTACCCTAGCTGTCTGCATCTAGTGTAAATCGTCAAATAGTGTGAATGTGTTTCAAATGTCTACGAGTCTTGGAATTGAGGCGGGGCGTGGGGACCAGCCCAGTATTCACTTAGTAGGATGTGGAAAACCGCCTAAAAACCACATACAGGCTGGCCGGCACACCGGCCGTCGTCGTTAATCCGCCGGGCGGATTCGACCCGGGGCTGGCGCGCCTACCCGAGTCCAGGAAGCAGCGCGTTAGCGCTCTCGGCTATAGTGGCGGGTATATGGATAGAGTACTTCCCGATGTAAAAATCGCTAGACACTGCTGTGACTCAGGACACGTTCTTGGGTAGCAATCCTCCTTGTTGAAGTACTCGAACATTCGTGTACAGTGTGTAAACCCTTCCCTGAACATCTGGTGTTATGGATCTGGGTTGACACGGTGTGCGAAACTCCCAGTTTCCCTAAGGCGCTGAAGTAACCAACTAAATGTGCGCCTGTCGGGCTGCCTGCGGAGACGAAAAGCTGCTTCATACGATCTTGCAGCCTCAAGGCCACTGCCATTCGCTTTGCCATACATGAAGTGCATGTCAGTGTACTTTTCATTGGTGTAACCTCTGTCCATGGTGCATTCACGTTCGCAACTGACTGTGAGGAGGGTAAAGGTAAGTAATTACGCATACGTAAACAAACAGATAATATCCCAAGTCTTGAGATACCAACGTAAATACCGCGGTATCCAGGGTCGTTTACAGTTGGTTCCACATTCGAATTAATGCGAAACCTCGGCAACGGTTAATTTGCGTCTAATAAATGCGAAACCTCAGCAACGGTTGATTTTCGGACGCACGTTTATTGGAGCTTTTCACACTACTGGTCCTTAAAATGGCTATACCAAGAAGAAATGCAGATGATAAACGGGTATTCATTGGACAAATATATTATACTAGAATTGACATGTGATTAGATTTTCACGCAATTTGGGTGCATACATCCTGAGAATCAGTACCCAGAACAACCACCTCCGGCCGTAATAACGGATTTCATACGCCTCGGCATTGCGTCAAACAGAGCTTGGATGGCGTGTACAGGTACAGCCGCCCATGCACCTTCAACACGATACCACAGTTCATCAAGAGTAGTGACTGGCATATTGTGACGAGCCAGTTGCACGTCCACCATTGACCAGACGTTTTCAATTGGTGAGAGATCTGGAGAATGTATTGGCCAGGACAGCAGTCGACCATTTTCTGTATCCAGAAAGGACCGTCCAGGACCTGCAACATGCGCTCGTGCATTATCCTGCTGAAATGTAGGGTTCCGCAGGGATCGAATGCAGGGTAGAGCTACGGATCGTAACATATCTGAAATGTAACATCCACTGTTCAAAGTGCCGTCAATGCGAACAACAAGTGATCGAGACGTGTCACCAATGGCACGCCGGGTCACACGCCAGTATGGCGATGACGAATACACGCTTCCAGTGTGCGTTCCCCGCGATGTCCCCAAACACGGATGCGACCATCATGATGCTGTAAACAGAACCTGGATTCATCCGAAAAAATGAAGTTTTGCCATTCGTGCACCCAGGTTCGTCGTTGAGTACACCATCGCAGGCGCTCCTGTCTGTGATGCAGCGTCAAGGTTAACCGCAGCCATGGTCTCCGAGCTGATAGTTCATGCTGCTGCAAACGTCGTCGAACTGTTCGTGCAGATGGTTGTTGTCTTGCAAACGTACTCATCTGTTGACTCAGGAATCGAGACGTGGCTGCACGATCCATTACAGTCACGCGGATAAGGTGCCTGTCATCTCGACTGCTGGTGATACAAGGCCGTTGGGATCCAGCACCGCGTTTCGTATTACCCTCCTGATCCCACCCAACAGACATTGGATCTCGACCAACGCGAGCAGCAATGTCGCGATACGATAAACCGCAATCGCGATAGGCTACAATGCGACCTAAATCTAAGTCGGAAACGTGACGCTACGCATTTCTCCTCCTTACACGAGGCATCACAACAACGTTTCACCAGGCAACGCCGGTCAACTGCTGTTTGCGTATGAGAATTCGGTTGGAAACTTTCCTCATGTCAGCGCGTTGTAGGTGTCGCCACCGGCGCCAACTTTGTGTGAATGCTCTGAGAAGCTAATCATTTGCATATCACAGCAGCTTCTTCCTTTCGGTTAAATTTCGCGTCTGTAGCACGTCATCTTCGTGGTGTAGCAATTTTAGTGGCCAGTAGTTTAGTTACTTTTGGCCTGTACTTTCTATGTATGAACTATTGATCATCACTTCTGAAACACCCTGTATAGCCACGACACAGATACCTCCTCCTTCTCAAAACGGTCTTACAGTACTGCCACAGCCTAGAACAAACAATTCACCCATTCTTTTTCTTTGCAACTCTTCCCTACTCGTGCTATGTAGCTTCAAAATTTTACGTACGTTACAGCACACATCTACTCCCTTCCCCCGATAATAAACTAACTACAATACCCCTTACATCTAGCACACAGACAGTAATGGACAAACAGTTATCATTAAACTAAGTACAACAATTCGCCAGGAGTCTCTGAGCCCTGAACATCAGTTATGCTTGAGCCTCACCGGCTTCCAACTGAGTCCATTGCACACTTCGATGAACAACTGTTCAGCCCCTTCTACACCAAAAGTCTCGTCCTCTCGGCACAAAGACTTTTTTTGCCACTGTGGTTCACTCCGAAACTTATTCTCACACTCATATCATTACTAGATACTACATATTGCACCAAGTGTTGATACCACTCTGCTTGTTATTTCTGCTACCTAATGTTACCATTTCTGCCGAGCACTGTGGATCTGCCGAGTGGTAACAAAACTTTCTTACTCGTCACCATTGACTCTCCTTTGTTGGCGATGTCTTCCCAGTCACCTCGGAAACATGAATTGTTACCAGAAACTAATTCTCATCGATTTTGTGCGTCTTTTCCGCATGGTCGGAAGGACTCGCTGCTACCGTAACCTTCATTGTGTAGGGAGCTAGAATGCGACTGTGATCAGTATCAACAATTATGTCACCACTGACCTTAATATCGCCCCACACATTAGCTACCATGCACGTCATACTCCCACATCAACTCGTTTCGTCCATGCCTGTATCTACATCCCATCAGGACGACCTCTGAATGCTGGCAGTAAGTAACACCTAATTTTCAAACGAACTTCAAATGGTTCAAATGGCTCTGAGCGCTATGGGACTTAACATCTGTGGTCATCAGTCCCCTAGAACCTAGAACTACTTACACCTAACTATCCTAAGGACATCACACACATCCATGCCCGAGGCAGGATTCGAACCTGCGACTGTAGCGGCCACGCGGTTCCAGACTGAATCGCCTAGAACCGCACGGCCACACCGGCCGGCTTCAAACGAACTGCTCAGCATAGTTTCGCTCCCAGTAAGCTCCACTTTGTGACAGGTACACCAGAATCATCCCTTCTGTATCAATGTAAGGGACAAATAGATTATGACTGCCAGTGGCAACAACCGGGTCATTGCTAACATCGCCTGCGATCGGAACTACGAGGGTTGCCCAGAAAGTAATGCACTGACTTTTTTTTTCTCCAGCAATTCGTTATTGAACATAATGAGAATTACACACACGAAAGAATGGTGTTTTATCTATACACCCTATTTTCCTACGTTCTATGGCCTTCCTCCAGCACGAAACAAGGGCGTGTATGCCCTGTCAGTACCAATCCTTGTCCCGTTCACTGTGTGAATCACCTCCTCGTCGTGCTCAAAATGTCTTCCACGAATGGCATCCCTTATTGGCCCAAACAACATCAGCTCGTTGCAACATGTTAGGTGTGACAGCCATGGATGGTCTCCCCAATCACTTCCTTCTGATGACGTCACCCTCCGTGCCCAGCGACTAAATGTATTTCTGTGGACAGGAGATGTTCCATAAACTTTTTGTGGGGTCCTGCCCACTCATTACTTATAGGGTGCCTAAAGAATGCTGCTTTCTCGGAGAGCTATACAAATTCAAGCAAATCACATTAATGGTTTATTGCAATAAAGCAGATTGACAATACTTAACTCTGTCGCATGCGGTGGGCGACATGCAAATAATCAGTGTTCTTTGCTATATACAATGTTTCTACTAGTGTCTGTCTTCTACTGACCACAAGGCTGGCAAGAGCGGCCCTTATATTCTCTTCGTATAGAGGCCGCTCCCGTCATAGTGCGTCCTAGTCAGCGTGCTAATGGCTGACGTCTCACAGCCTTCTCTGCTCTTGAGGTCTTCATCTTCGTGCCTTTTGCTGCGACGGAACACTTTGCACAAGCGTTTGTGAATATCCCCCACAATTTCTTTCTCTGCGGTGATAAATTCAATGACGGTGCGTTGCTTGTAACGTATCATCACCTACAGGCGCCATTTAGAAACTGCCCTGCAGCTACGCTATCTGTCGGAAGTAACTGAAACTTGGCGCGCTCCCTCGGGAGACTAAAAATAATTCATACGTAAATCCGTCGGTACACGGACCGTGCTGTCGAACGTCAACGTTGAAAGTGCCGAGTTCAACGTGCTGCTGAAAGCTCAGAAATATGTGACTTGCGCATACGGTACGTGGGCACCTATGTGGTATATATGATCGCAAGGCACTCCAACGGCAGTTGCGGGATATTTCTAGTTCGTAAATCACACTATTTACTAAACGGGCATGCGTAAAATTCCCACGTTAGCTCTATTAAAACACACATTTCCTCCATTGTCCATAGGCTAGTCACGTTGTTCTATATGTAATATACACAAATAAAAACTTCAATATCAACGTACATGTTTTAGACGAAAAGGAGAGTACCATGTCCAATCAGTAAGGACACAGGCTTATAAAAGTTCCGTTACAAACAGTGCGATACAAATTTGCCAATAGTTCTCCACATAAGATAAACATTATTTCATCATTCCCGCATTTTAGTAAAACCCCAAGATCATTCTTACTTGATCACTGTTCCTAACCAGTAGCAGAATCTTTGCATCATGTGAATTACGAAACGTAAAAGAAAAAGGAGCAAAATATCCTTAAACAAGTAGCTACAAGTTGTCCTGTAGATAAAGCCAATCGAACAAATTCACTCCTCAAAAAAAGGTGAACTTTTATTTACATCAAATATTAAATGATGATGGCGTCCTCTTGGGTAAAATATTCCGGAGGTAAAATAGTCCCCCATTTGGATCTCCGGGCAGGGACTACCCAGGAGGACGTCGTTATCAGGAGAAAGAAAACTGGTGTTCTACGGATCGGACCATGGAATGTCAGATCCCTTAATCGGGCAGGTAGGTTAGAAAATTTAAAAAGGGAAATGGATAGGTTAAAGTTAGATATAGTGAGAATTAGTGAAGTTCGGTGGCAGGAGGAACAAGACTTTTGGTCAGGTGAATATAGAGTTATAAATACAAAATCAAATAGGGGTAATGCAGGAGTACGTTTAATTATGAATAAAAAAAATAGGAATGCGGGTAAGCTACTAAAACAGCATAGTGAACGCATTATTGTGGCTAAGATAGACACGATGCCCACGCCTACTACAGTAGTACAAGTTTATGTTGTGGACTGGCGAGACAGCCAATCCACAGTGACGGGTAACCGAAAGGCACGCGCTTAAACTCACGCAGGCTGGCGTGAGGTCTGAAACAGGATACGTAATGAATGCTATAAAGAAAAGTACGTAGCTGCTGGAGTACTTAACTTTAATCCACAATTGGTGAACATTGGTCTTGTTACTGTACATGCTTCATTAGATACATAGCAAAGGATAAATGGCGCCTTGCTAGGTCGTAGCAATTGACTTAGCTGAAGGCTATGCTAACTATCGTCTCGGCAAATGAGAGCGTATTTCTCAGTAAACCTTTCCTAGCAAAGTCGGCTGTACAACTGGGGCGAGTGCTAGTAAGTCTCTCTAGACCTGCCGTGTGGCGGCGCTCGGTCTGCAATCACTGATAGTGGCGACACGCGGGTCCGACGTGTACTAGCGGACCGCGGCCGATTTAAAATGCTACCACTTAGCAAGTGTGGTGTCTGGCGGTAACACCACAGTTTATATGCCAACTAGCTCTGCAGATGATGAAGAAGTTGATGAAATGTATGACGAGATAAAAGAAATTATTCAGGTAGTGAAGGGAGACGAAAATTTCATAGTCATGGGTGACTGGGATTCGACAGTAGGAAAAGGAAGAGAAGGAAACGTAGGAGGTTCAAATGGTTCAAATGGCTCTGAACACTATGGGACTTAACATCTGAGGTCATCAGTCCCCTAGAACTTAGAACTACTTAAACCTAACTAACCTAAGGACATCACACACATCCATGCCCGAGGCAGGATTCGAACCTGCGACCGTAGCAGTCACGCGGTTCCAGACTGAAGCGCCTAGAACCGCACGGCCACACCGACCGGCAAACGTAGGAGGTGAATAGGGATTGGGGCTAAGAAATGAAAGAGGAAGCTGCCTGGCAGAATTTTGCACAGAGAATAACTTAATCATAGCTAACACTTGGTTCAAGAATCATGAAAGAAGGTTGTATAGATGGAAGAACCCTGGAGATACTAGAAGGTTTCAGATGGATTATATAATGGTAAGACAGAGATTTAGGAACCAGGTTTTAAATTGTAAGCCATTTCCATGGGCAGATGTGGACTCTGACTGTTGTGACTTGGCAAGACAGCCAAGTCACTATGAGAGGAAGCCGAAAGGCACGCGTTTAAGCTCACGCAGGCTGGCGTGAGGTCTGGAACATTACAAGGAAATGAGAACTTAGAAAAACGGACGCAGTTGCTGTAATACTTCACTTTAATCCATAATTGTAGAACATCTCTCTTGACGGTACATGTTATAACCACAATATAAAATAATATCAAATGCTATGGCGCCTTGCTAAGTCGTAGCAAATGACGTAGCTGAAGGCTATGCTAACTATCGTCTCGGCAAATGAGAGCGTAGTTATCAGTGATCCATCTCTGGCTAAGTCGGCTGTACAACTGGGGCGAGTGCTAGTAAGTCTCTCTAGACCTGCCGTGTGGTGGCGCTCGGTCTGCAATCACTGACAGTGGCGACACGCGGCTCCGACGTATACTAACGGACCGCGGCCGATATAAAGGCTACCACCTAGCAAGTGTGGTCACTGGCGGTGACACCACACTGACCACAATCTGTTGGTTATGAACTGTAGATTATATCTGGAGAAACTGCAAAAAGGTGGGAATTTAAGGAGATGGGACCTCGATAAACTGAAAGGACCAGAAGTTGTACAGAGTCTCAGGGAGAGCATAATGGAACAATTGACAGGAATGGTGGAACGAAATACAGTAGAAGAAGAATGGATAGCTTTGAGGAATGAAATAGCGAAGGCAGCAGAGGATCAAGTAGGTAAAAAGACGAGGGCTAGTAGAAATCCTTGGGTAACAGAAGAGATACTGAATTTAATTGATGAAAGGAGAAAATACAAAAAAGAATACCAACGTCTCAAAAATGAGATTGACAGGAAGTGCAAAATGGCTAAGCAGGGATGGCTACAGGACAAATGTAAGGATGTAGAGGCTCATATCACTAGGAGTAAGATAGATACTGCCTACAGGAAAATTAAAGAGATCTTTGGAGAAAAGAGAACGACTTGCATGAGTATCAAGAGCTCAGATGGAAACCCAGTTCTAAGCAAAGAAGGGAAAGCAGAATGGTGGAAGGGGTATATAGAGGGTCTATACAAGGGTGATGTACTTGAGGACAATATTATAGAAATGGAAGAGGATGTAGATGAAGATGAAATGGGAGATATGATACTGCGTGAAGAGTTTGACAGAACACTGAAAGAAAAATGAAATGGCTCTGAGCACTATGGGACTCAACTGCTAAGGTCATTAGTCCCCTAGAACTTAGAACTAGTTAAACCTAACTAACCTAAGGTCATCACAAACATCCATGCCCGAGGCAGGATTCGAACCTGCGACCGTAGCGGTCTTGCGGTTCCAGACTGCAGCGCCTTTAACCGCACGGCCACTTCGGCCGGCTACACTGAAAGACCTGAGTCGAAACAAAGCCCCGGAAGTAGACAACATTCCATTTGAACTACTGGTAGCCTTGGGAGAGCCAGTCCTGACAAAACTCTACCATCTAGTGAGCAAGATGTATGAGACAGGCGAAATTCCCTCAGACTTCAAGAAGAATATAATAATTCCAATCACAAAGGAAGCAGGTGTTGACAGATGTGAAAATTACCGAACTATCAGTTTAATAAGTCACAGCTGCAAAATACTAACGCGAATCCTTTACAGACGAATGGAAAAACTGGAAGAAGCCGACCTCGGCGAAGATCAGTTTGGATTCCGCAGAAATGTTGGAACACTTGAGGCAATACTGACCCTACGACTTATCTTAGAAAATAGATTAAGGAAAGGCAAACTTACATTCCTAGCATTTGTAGACTTAGAGAAAGCTTTTGACAATGTTGACTGGAATACTCTCTTTCAAATCCTAAAGGTGGCAGGGGTAAAATATATGGAGCGAAAGGCTATTTACAATTTGTACAGAAACTAGATGGCAGTTATAAGAGTCGAGGGACATGAAAGGGAAGCATTGGTTGGGAAGGGAGTGAGACAGGGTTGTAGCCTCTCCCCGATGCTATTCAATCTGTATATTGAGCAAGCAGTAAAGGAAACAAAAGAAAAGTTCGGTATAGCTATTAAAATCCATGGAGAAGAAGTAAAAACCTTGAGGTTCGGCGATGACATTGTAATTCTCTCAGAGACCGCAAAGGACTTGGAAGAGCAGTTGAACGGAATGGACAGTGTCCTGAAAGGAGGGTATAGGATAAACATTAACAAAAGCAAAACGAGGATAATGGAATGTACTCAAATTAAGTCGGGTGATGCTGAGGGAATTAGATTAGGAAATGAGACACTTAAAGTAGCAAAGGAATTTTGCTATTTGGGGAGCAAAATAACTGATGATGGTCGAAGTGGAGAGGATATAAAATGTAGACTGGCAATGGCAAGAAAAGCGTTTCTGAAGAAGAGAAATTTGTTAACATCGAGTATAGATTTCAGTGTAAGGAAGTCGCTTCTGAAAGTATTTGTATGGAGCGTAGCCATGTATGGAAGTGAAACATGGACGATAAATAGTTTAGACAAGAAGAGAATAGAAGCTTTTGAAATGTGTTGCTACAGAAGAATGCTGAAGATTAGATGGGTAGATCACATAACTAATGAGGAGGTATTGAATAGAATTGGGGAGAAGAGGAGTTTGTGGCACAACTTGACCAGAAGAAGTGATCGGTTGGTAGGACATGTTCTGAGGCATCAAGGGATCACCAATGTAGTACTGGAGGGCAACGTGGAGGGTAAAAATCGTAGAGGGAGACCAAGAGATGAATACACTAAGCAGATTCAGAAGGATGTAGGCTGCAGCAGGTACTGGGAGATGAAGAAGCTTGTACAGGATAGAGTAGCATGGAGAGCTGCATCAAACCAGTCTCAGGATTGAAGACCACAACAACAACATTATAGTATAGGTGGTGTCACCGCCAGACACCACACTTGCTAGGTGGTAGCTTTTAAATCAGCCGCGATCCGTTAGTATACGTCGGACCAGCGTGTCGCCACTATCAGTGAATAGCAGACCGAGCGCCGCCACACGGCAGGTCTAATCCAGAGAGACTCCCTAGCACTCGCCCCAGTTGTACGAGGTGCATTCAAGTTCTAAGGCCTCCGATTTTTTTTCTCCAGACTGGAAAGAGATAGAAACATGCACATTGTTTTAAAATGAGGCCGCGTTCATTATCAATACGTCCCAGAGATTGCAGCACCGTACGGCAGATGGAATTTTACCGCCAACGGCGAGAGTGAGAACTGTTTTAAATACTTAAAATGTCGACGTTTTCCTTACTTGAACAGCGTGCAATCATTCGTTTTCTGAATTTGCGTGGTGTGAAACCAATTGAAATTCATCGACAGATGAAGGAGACATGTGGTGATGGAGTTATGGATGTGTCGAAAGTGCCTTTAATGAAGGCAGAACATCGTATGACAACAAACCGAAACAACCTCGGGCTCGCACAAGCCGGTCTGACGACATGATCGAGAAAGTGGAGAGAATTGTTTTGGGGGATCGCCGAATGACTGTTGAACAGATCGCCTCCAGAGTTGGCATTTCTGTGGGTTCTGTGCACACAATCCTGTATGGCGACCTGAAAATGCGAAAAGTGTCATCCAGGTGGGTGCCACGAATGCTGACAGATGACCACATGGCTGCCCGTGTGGCATGTCGCCAAGCAATGTTGACGCGCAACGACAGCATGAATGGGACTTTCTTTTCATCGGTTGTGACAATGGATGAGACGTGGATGCCATTTTTCAATCCAGAAACAAAGCGCCAGTCAGCTCAATGGAAGCACACAGATTCACCGCCACCAAAAAAATTTCGGGTAACCGCCAGTGCTGAAAAAATGATGGTGTCCATGTTCTGGGACAGCGAGGGCGTAATCCTTACCCATTGCGTTCCAAAGGGCACTACGGTAACAGGTGCATCCTACGAAAATGTTTTGAAGAACAAATTCCTTCCTGCACTGCAACAAAAACGTCCGGGAAGGGCTGTGCGTGTGCTGTTTCACCAAGATAACGCACCCGCACATCGAGCTAAAGTTACGCAACAGTTTCTTCGTGATAACAACTTTGAAGTGATTCCTCACGCTCCCTACTCACCTGACCTTGCTCCTAGTGACTTTTGGATTTTTCCAACAATGAAAGACACTCTCCGTGGCCGCACATTCACCAGCCTTGCTGCTATTGCCTCAGAGATTTTCCAGTGGTCAAAACAGACTCCTAAAGAAGCCTTCGCCGCTGCCATGGAATCATGGCGTCAGCGTTGTGAAAAATGTGTACGTCTGCGGGGCGATTGCGTCGAGAAGTAACGCCAGTTTCATTGATTTCGGGTGAGTAGTTAATTAGAAAAAAAGTCGGAGGCCTTAGAACTTGAATGCACCTCGTACAGCCGACTTTGCTAGCGATGGTTCACTGTTTACATACGCTCTCATTTGCCGAGACGACAGTTTAGCATAGCCTTCAGCTACGTCATTTGCTACGACCTAGCAAGGCGCCATATTCAGTTACTTCCAGAATGTATTCTGAACAGATAATATTGTGAATCATCTACCGCCAAGAGCGACGTTCATCATTAATGGATTAAAGTTAAGTATCAAACTAATTACATCCGCTTTCTGAATTCTAATTCCTTGTCATGTTCCAGACCTCACCTCGGTATAGTTCTTCCCTCCTCACGCCAGCCTGCGTGAGCTAAAACGCGTGCATTTCGGCCTCCTCTAGTAACACGGTGTTGGCCCTTCTGCCAACACAACAGTATATACTTATATTAAACTAATTATAAAGCATCAGAACCTATTAAAAACGCGAATGTTAGAAAAAAATTTAAACGTGGGTAGACGCGAACCACCTAACTATCACACATCATGACGCAAACAAGTGTCGCTACTCACTACGCTAATCCAACAACACTGATTTGGTAGCCATTCCTAGCATGTTGCCATTTGCTAAAAGCTTTAGTCGTAGCTATGTTTCTAATCGAAATTTAATGGTAACAAATTGTACCAAGAACAATATGTTTTTGGTGAATCCCCAGTGTGTCGCTGCTCTCATAATACGCAAGTTTTTTGTCCCGAGTATGACGTTTCTCATTACTTTATTGCAACGAATCACACAGTTAACAACGGGTTTTCCAGTGATTCTCAATTTGCTGGTGCTCAGAAACGGCATGTATACGTATAGGCTTGAAATGAATGCCAATATGGCGGCTCGCAACTCTGTGCTGAAGGGAAATGGCGTGCATGTGTCGTAGGTTTCGTTGTGCCATCTGATTGGTCAACGCTCAGACACAAGCTCAGAATATCTGACGTGCTAGATATTGCTCTGCACGTTCGGAAAAGCTCCCGAACGTGCTATTCAACTCCATGTCGTCAGAAATTCGCCACGCTCGACGCTCAACGTTCGGATGCATGGTCCGTGTGCCGACGGCGTAAGGTTTCGTATTCGTAGCAATGTTTTCGGCTGAGAAAAATAAATCAGTGCAGCACTTTCTGGACAACCCTCGTACCTCGCTTTGCACATCACCATGTCAAACATCTGCTCATGCGAGCTTCCTTCGGTACTGCTTGCGGCTATCACACCAGACGTTAAATTTCATTATCATTCATAACTAACTCGCCACAACTTCATCCTCTCCAAACTCCTTTGCTGAAGTAGGAAATCACGTACTCAGTTGAGTATTGTCATCACGATTCGTAGCTGCAGATTTCCTGCTGGTTCCATCTGAAACTGCGGAAGCAACACTACAGTTTGCTTGCTGCAGTGCCACAACTACCTCAGGTTGAAATTCCTCATTGCTTACCTTATTCTTTTCTATCTCCTTTTCTTCTACCGTCCTGAACTCTGCGCTGTAGAGTCTCGTAACTTGCCTGTCGTTTTTACACGCCTGCTACGGTCATTATTCACAGACCCTGACTGTCCATTTAACATTGTTGCTCTCCCCTTGAACCTTTCCTGATCTTGATTACTCTCGTCTACCTGCCCCTTATTGCTGTCTCGCCCTGGAACTTCCTCGTCAGACATCTCCCCTCGACGGATTTCTGTCTCTCTGATCTGCTACTGTCTTATCGGATCCTGCTCCACTTGGAGCGCAACATCCTCCTGTCCAGCCAACATCTCTTTACTCACTCCATCCGCCATATCTTTACACCGCTTACTTACGTCGTGGCACATTTTTTGTCCTATTTCCTCAAAATCCTTGAGCACCATATCGATTGCATCTTGCCCGTCAACTGAATTTGCTTGTGGCTTAGTGAGCTGGCTCAGCTGAACATCTTTAAGTGGCGAAGAATCGGACCAAGCGTTAACGTCCACTTCCGACACTTCAGCAGACACTCTAGCGTCCATACTGTGAGCTTCTGTCCCTTTTTTGCACACTCCTTCAATGTTTTATTACAAACCTCTGCAACAAATACGTAATACGAATTTTCCGACAAAATGACTTCGAGAGTAATATATAGAGCAAATAAACCAAGTAATCCTTATTGATAATGAGCAGTGTAAACTAATGACTGATACACTAGAAAAAATCAGCTTGGAACAAGAAAGAAAGGAATAACCGACATCTTACAAATCGCCAACAAAAAGAAACGATGACAGTATTCCACAAGATTTCGGGATTGCAGCCGGATCTCATCGACTTCTTTCCACGATCTTTCGGCTGACAACCTTACAGCCATCTTCAGGCGAGTGTCAAACACTGCAATCCCGAAATCTTGTGGAATATTCGATACGCCGAGAAAACTTCAACAGTCACAACGATGACAGTGTCCGTACAGTGATTCCTCCGACGTTGCACAAGACATAGGATGTCATAAGCAACTACCATAACTAACTGTGTCGCTGATGAGCCTTGGAACGCTTATTCAAAAGTATCGAGATTCAGGCTTTCTAACTTAGCCAAAACCACTCAGCTACCGAACGATTGATAACTCTCATTCCCGGTCGCCTATGCTGCAGATTCTCGCCATTACCTGAGCTGCAGGTTGGAGAAATGTGGGCGACTGCCGACAGATTGGATGCTGGACGTCGTCTTGGGGCTCAGAAGTAAGCCGTCTCCAATCGGACGCCACGACAGTAGCTGCGGAGCAGTGTCCTGTACCAGATCTGAGTCCCCAGTGACTCCGCCCAACTCTCGAACAAGAGTGCCTCAGCAGAGATGTCTCCCCTCTGCTCTCGCCAGAGTTAACATACACCGTTTTCCGCCAACGGCTAAGCTCCGCTAAATTCTGCCCAGTGAATACGTTCGTAACGAAACTTAACTCCCTCCATAGGCTCGAGAGGGGTAGTGCAGTGGTTAGCACACTGGACTCGCATTCGGGAGGACGACGGTTCGTACCAACGCCCGCCCATCCTGATTTAGGTTTTCCGTGATTTCCCCAAACCGCTTAAGGCAAATGCCGCGATGGTTCCTTCGAAAGAGCGCTGCCGCTTTTCTTCTCCATCCTTCCCGCATCTGAGCTTGTGCTCCGTCTCTAATGACCTAGCTGTCGACAGGACGTTAAACTCTAATCTTCTCCTCCCCCCCCCCCCCCCCCGGGACAATTTTTATGAACCAGCGAATGGCTTGTGTTTCCGCGAACACCGTTCCTCAAAGTTCAGTGCAAAATTCCCACTCATCACAGTGGGATTATCAATATTGTTAAAAATACCTGGAATCAGATATATCGATTGATATATAGAGAAAAAGTATCGATATATCAGTATATCGACAGAAAAATATCTACGTGCCGGCCTATAAAAATATCGGTTTCACATTGTAAATATACCGCTGGTTTTAGGGCTGTATGTTTAAGTATTGATTTATTATTAGATATTCTGTATATGAATAAAGTAGCGGCCCGCCTATCCCTCTTAGAGCTAGAACTGAAAGAAAAACTACGCACGTTCCATTTGGTGATAATCACTTCGCTAGCAATGGTAACTGCGTGTAAGTGCCACGACATAATGTGTCCGATGAAGCCGTCGTTCGGTTTCGTCACATATCGGATATGTCCGGAAAGCTTCATGTCGACTTCCCTGTTCCTTTTTTTTTCATTTCTGCCAACACTAGCGACTTAGCAGTTGTAGTGTCAAAACTGCGTGGTGAAGCTAAATATTGCAGGTTCTGCTGGTACCGCCGAGCGCCGATTACGTCAGCATTTCCCCCCACACGTCTCCGCCCACCTCAAAGACAAATCTTGTCATTTAGAATTTTCTTCATCATTTTTAGCAACTGTTTTTGAAGGGTGCTGATGTGGAGAAATAGCATACCATCTGCATAAAATATCTGTTTTTTGACGTAACTGGTGTGCTGTTTCTTCAGTTCATAATCAGCATTCATATATATTTAATTGGTACAAGAATGCTTAAGATGCGAAAATGAATTACAAAAATGGAATAAAATTAGATAATTTAGTCCAGAAAAGATTTATGCAATTCAACATCTCAACCCTCTGCCAGGTACTTAAATGTGATTTGCACAGTATCTACGTGGAGCATGTGGAGAGGAAAGTGGTTTAATGTAAACTTAGGCTTCCGCGGACGTTGTCACTGTCCATAAAATTCTTCAGGCTATTGTTAAAATCCATTCAAAAGCCACACGTGTCCAGTACATGTAAACAGATGTGTACCGCATTTGTCTCATATAACTAGCATCTGTGAACAATATGTATATGAACATGAAGTTTTGGACAAGGTCCTTAGTGTTTTTAAATACTTTATCGGTGACAAACGTTTATAATACGCTGAGTTTTCCACTTGACATCTTGTGCATGACGTTCAGCGTAAAACTAACATGTTTTTCTACATGTGTTTAAGATCTGAGATGACAGCAAAAACGGTTGAAACCGGTTGTCTTGAATAAAAAACTTTGATGTCATCTTGGCTTTTGAATGAGTTTTAACAATTACAACAGATCGCCATTCAATACTCTCGTAATGAAAAAATTCAATTTTCAGGATATTTGATCGCAGCATGCAAAATTCCTCAAACGTTTCGACCACTGTTGCAAATGGCGTTCCTCAGGACGTTTTGTTTACTTCAGGATGTTTTAGTTCCTTCAGTAAGCAAAACATCCCGAAGAAAACCATTTAAAACTGTGGTCGAAACGTTGAAGGAATATTTCTTATTGAGAATGCAGTCATATACCGTCGAAAACTTAATGAACAGAAAAACGATTTATTGAGTTTTTTCCATAGATAAAGAGATGAATTTAATTTAATTGAAGTTATTTTAACAAAATACACTATTGGCCATTAAAATTGCTACACCAAGAAGAAATGCAGATGATAAACGGGTATTCTTTGGTCAAATATATTATACTAGAACTGACATGTGATAACATTTTCACGCAATTTGGGTGCATAGATCCTGAGAAATCAGTACCCAGAACAACCACCTCCGGCCGTAATAACGCCCTTGATGCGCCTGGGCATTGAGTCAAACAGAGCTTGGATGGCGTGTACAGGTACAGCTGGCCATGCAGCTTCAACACGATACCACAGATCATCAAGAGTGGCATATTGTGACGAGCCAGTTGCTCGGCCACCATTGACCAGACGTTTCCAATTGGTGAGAGATCTGGAGAATGTGCTGGCCAGGGCAGCAGTCGAACATTTCCTGAATCCAGAAAGGCCCGTACAGGACCTGCAACATGTGGTCATGCATTATCCTGCTGAAATGTAGGGTTTCGCAGGGATCGAATGAAGGGTAGAGCCACGGGTCGTAACACATCTGAAATGTAACGTCCACTGTTCAAAGTGACGTCAATGCGAACAAGAGGTGACCGAGACGTGTAACCAATGGCACCCCATACCATCACGCCGGGTGATACGCCAGTATGGCGATGACGAATACACGCTTTCAATGTGAGTTCACCGCGATGGCGCCAAACACGGATGCGACCATCATGATGCTGTAAACAGAACCTGGATTCATCTGAAAAAATGACGTTTTGCCATTTTGCACCCAGGTTCGTCGTTGAGTACACCGTAGCTGGCGCTCCTGTCTGTGATGCAGCGTCAAGAGTAACCGCAGCCATGGTGTCCGACCTGATAGTCCATGCTGCTGCAAACGTCGTCGAACTGTTCGTGCAGATGGTTGTTGTCTTGCAAACGTCCTCATCTGGTGACTCAGGGATCGAGACGTGGCTGCACGATCCGTTACAGTTATGCGGATAAGATGCCTGCCATCTCGACTGCTAGTGATACGAGGCCGTTGGGATCCAGCACGGTGTTCCGTATGACCCTACTGAACCCACCGATTCCATATTCTGCTAACAGTCATTGGATCTCGACCAACGCGAGCAGCAATGTCGCGACACGATAAACCGCAATCGCGATAGGCTACAATTAGACCTTTATCAAACTCGGAAACGTGATGGTACGCATTTCTCCTCCTTACACGAGGCATCACAACAACGTTTCACCAGGCAACGCCGGTCAACTGCTGTTTGTGTATGAGAAATCGGTTGGAAACTTTTCTCATGTCAGCACGTTGTAGGTGTCGCCACCGGTGCCCACCTTGTGTGAATGCTCTGAAAAGCTGATCATTTGCATATCACAGCATTTCTTCCTGTCGGTTCAACTTCGCGTCTGTAGCACGTCATCTTTTTGATGTAGCAATTTTAATGGCCTGTAGTGTAGGACTGTGTTGAGAAATGAGTCCTAGCATCGTCTTTACTATGTCCGCGCTAAATGATGGTGGGAGCGAGGTGAGGCATCCTCACAGAGAATTAATCCATCATGTAGAAAAACAAAAATATGCAGCTCAGTTATTTGCAAGTTCTTAATACCAATGTAAACCTTTGTTGCAGGTACACGATATAATTGTGATGCCAACTGGCCAACCGGACTAAGTTACAGTGGATCCTATATCTATCTGCAAAAGATTTCTCTAACAAATGTGCTGATGCGAGAACAGTACTGCTGTGTTACTATCGAATGACTGGAAATGTTTTATAGAATAAAAAGTCCCTTATTAAATAGTATGTCTGTGTTTTTATATCTTTTACACCCAGCCACAGTTCCTATGAAACAACCTGTGATATGAGATTGTATCAAAAAGAATCAACCGATTTAAAAAAATCATAACTATTATGTTATTTGAGACATGTGCATGAACAACGTGCTGTTGGAAAGAGCAAACTCTCGAGTTTTACACAGTTCCCCCTAGGTAGCAGCAGTGCGCACCCACTTCAGTTCAAGTAAAAATGGTATCGGGACAACAGAAAGTGTTTTGTGTTCTGTATTTTGCGCAGTGCGGGGCAGTAATGATTGTTCAGCGTCACTTTTGTACTAGGTGTGGTGTGGATCGTTCTACAGCACAGAGCATTAGACGATGACATGAACAATTCCGAGAAACAGGTTGTTTGTGTGAAGGGAAATCGCCCGGCCGCCCCCGAGTTTTTCACACAGACTTCGAACGTATCCATCATAGCTTCACAAAGAATCCACAGAAATCCGTTCGCCGTACAACTCGACAGCTCAACATGCCCCCGATGTCCGTCTGGCGTGTGTTGCGTCAACGTTTACACATGAAACCATACAAAATTCAGCTACTGCAATCTCTTCATGAATGTGACAAACTACTTGTGGAGTTCTGTAAATTCGTTCTTGGCAAGATGGAGGATGACAGTTTTCTTCCACGCATAGTCTTTAGCGACGAGGCAACATTCCATATAAATGGAAAGATGAACCGTCATAATGTGAGAATATGAGGTACGGAACAATCACATGAAGTTGTACAACATGAGAGTGACTCTCCAAAATTTAACGTGTTTTGTGCAATTTCACGGGTAAACGTGTATGGTCCATTTTTCTTTGCCGAGAACACTGTTACAGGAAGTACATATCTCGATATGCTTGAGAACTTTCTTTTCCCACACTTAGAGACTGATTCGAACGACTTCATTTACCAACAGGATGGGGCACCGCCACACTGGCATCTGGAAGTGCGGAATTTTTAAATCAAGGGATTACTGAACGGTGGATCGATCGCACTGGACCAAATGATTCAGCCTTACGTTACTGGTCTCCAAGGTCACCAGACCTGACTATATGTGATTATTTCATGTGAGGATTTATAAGAGACTCTGTTTATGTGCCTCCGTTACCAACAACAATGAATGAGCTGAGATATCGCGTTGCAGCAGCTGTGGAAGCTGTAACTCAAGACAAGCTCGCTGCAGTGTGGCAACAATTTGAATACCGCATTGACATATGCCGTGCATCTCAAGGAGACGTATTGTACACCTATGAAAAGGTATGAAAAAGCTTTTTGAGTTTCTCGTCCATCAAAAAACAAAATTCATTGTATATGTTTATTAGTTTCAGAAATATAGTCGTACCACATCCGATTATTCTTTTTGATGCACCCTCTCCACTGCAAACTGTTAACGAATGCCCAAGCGCTCAGAATGGATTCTCATGTAAGTGAGTGGCTCGAAGACGTTTTAAGTAACAGAACCCTATAAGTTGTCGTGGACGGTGACTGAAACGAAGGTATCGTCATAGGTATCGCCAGTAGTGCCCCAAGGAAGTGTGGTGGGACTGCTCTTGTTCCCTATACACCCTGAAAGTATCCTTTCAAATGTTTCAGTTCTCGTATAACTGTGAAGTCAGGTGGTAAAATATGCGAAGCTGAGTAACTGGGAAATGTGTATTTCAGGATGTTCGTTTGCTACATGCGATTTTGAACTTTGTGTTTGATAATATAAGTCATTCGACCTTTTTCCAATGCAAGAGGATGTAGTAAATCGACGAATTTAGTGCTTAGGGTATACTGGACTTTCTTTCTCTCTCAGGTAAATCTTATAAGATGGCTCACCATTGGCCCCAAAAATGTTTATTATCAGGAGACATGTAAGACGACAACTAAGGTTTCTGAAACAAGTGGTTCCAGTTTTTGTTGACATGCTGGGTTCACAACGATAACCGCAGTGAAACACCTCGCAAGTGATATTTCGTAGAACCTTCTAAAAAAATGGTTCAATTGGCTCTGAGCAGTATGGGACTTAACATCTGAGGTCATCAGTCCCCTAGACTTAGAACTACTTAAACCTAACTAACCTAAGGACATCACACACATCCATGCCCGAGGCAGGTTTCGAACCCGCGACCGTAGCAGCAGCGCGATTCTGGGCTGAAGCGCTTAGAGCCGCTCGGTCACAGCGGCCGGCAGAACCTTCTAAAATGTGGCTACCAGTTTAGCTCAAACTTCTGCTGCACAAGTAGGTAAAATACACGAACTGAGTACTTTTTACACATGCACACATATTCAAACCCATACTAGGTATTTCATAATTTTTTTATCCACGAGTTGCTATGGTCTCTAGTCTGAAGACTGTTTTGATGCAGCTCTTCTCGCCACTCTAACCTGTGCCAGCCTGTTCAGCTCTTTGTAAGTACAGGAACCCACATTACTTGACCTTCCATCGAGTAATCAACCATCCGTCTGGGCTTCCTTACAACGCACGCACGTCTCCACCACCAAACTGACAATTCCTTGATGCTTCAGGATGTCCTATCAACTGATCCAAGTTGTGCCTCAAATTTCTTTTCTCGCCACTTGCTTCAGTACTTTTTCATAAGTTATCGGATTCATCCGTCCAATATTCAATGTCCTTCTGCAGCACCACGTTTAAAAAGTTTCTTTTCTTTTCTCATCTGAACTGTTAATGGTCCACATTTCACTTCTTCCAGGCAGATACCTTCAAAAAAATACTTCCCGTCACTTTCCACGTTCGATGTTAAAAAATTTATTCTTCGCTGAAACGCCTTTGTTACTACTTCCAGTCCACATTTTATATTCGTTCTACCTCGGCCATCGTCAGTTATTTGCCGCCCTTATATTTTTTGTGTCGTATATCGCAATCTAATTCCTTCAGCATCGTCTGATTGAAGTCCACTTACATCAATTAGTCTTAATTCACGTTTGTTGATATTCTTTTTACGACCTCTCTCCAAAGCTCCATGCCCTTTGCCGCCTGTGACATAATTACAACTTCATCTGCGAAATTAGAGTTTTTTCTTCATTTACCTGAACTTTAAAACCCTTTCCAAATTTCTCCTTCGTATCTTTTACTGCTCTCTTAATGTTCGGATAGCATAACATACGGGATAGGCTACAACCCTGTCTAGCACCTTTGCTGAAGTACTGTCTTCCTATCAGGTCCGCTGTCTCTTACAACCACAGTCTGGTTTGTGTACAAGTTACAGGTAACCTACATGTAAAATAAGTAAATTAAAAGTATCTCCACTCTTGGTTTGTGATCAAGGTTTTCAGGAAGTTTCTCTTGGTTTTGTCTGGCAAGTGAAGGAACAGCAAATCCCCTCCCATTCAATCCCATTTAAGGAATTTCTCCGTCCGACCTCTAAGTCATCCGGCATTTGACTGAAAAGATTCTACAACAGGGCGAATCGAGATCAGTCCGATGAACCATTTGGAAGAGAAAATGAAACATAAAAGAGACCATTAAGTCTCCAAGTTCACAGATTATGTTGAGCAAATAGTCAGTTTCATTAACGCTCCAAGTTCGCTGAATATGTCGATCAAATAGTCAGTTTTGCTCTCTCTCTCTCTCTCTCTCTCTCTCTCTCACACACACACACACACACACACACACACACACACATAAGATTTTACATCTTACGCTTCCCAATATTTTGCTGGAAACAAATTTAAAATGCTATAAATATGTTCTGCAATACATCCGATCCCAAACAGCCCACTTCACCTTTTACTACAAAGAATCAAACGATTGAAAAAAAAAATACTTACAGCTGCAATCCTCCGGCGCCAGTCATGAGTTGCGAGAGATTAGCTCTCTTGCTCCATTCCCAGGTTTCTGAGATGAAGCTGAAAAGAAAGGCAGAGATTTACAATGACTGTCCCTATCAATTTGGTTCGGTCATGACGAACGTGTATTTCCGGCACACCTGTTTCTCGCCGTGAGGTTAATAAATCTTAAATCTGTTGGAGAATACGGGTTTCGTAGTGTGTGAGGCACCCGTGGTCTAGGAGTAGCGTCTTTGATTCATAATCAAAACGTGTTCGATCCCCGCCACTGCCTAAATTTTGATAAATAATCAGCATTGGCGGCCGAAGACTTCCGGCATAAGAAGTCAGCCTCATTCTGCCAACGGCCTTGTCAAAGAGGGCGGTGGAGCGGATAGAGGTTCAGGGCACTCTCTTGTCCTAGGGGTGGGAAATTGCCCCTAAAGGCGGAAGAATCAGCAATGATCAACGACATGAGGATGCAGAAGGCAATGGAAAACACTGCATTAAAGACACGTAACGTGTATCCACAGGATATGTGGCCTGTAATTGAAGAAGTGTCATGATGATCTCTCCATTGGCAAAAGATTCCAGAATAGTCCCCCATTCGGATCTCCGGGAGGGGACTGCCAAGGGGGAGGTTACCATGAGAAAAAGATTGAATAATCAACGAAAGGATAACGTCTACGAGTCGGGGTGTGGAATGTCAGAAGCTTTAACGTGGTAGGGAAACTAGAAAATCTGAAAATGGAAATGCAAAGGCTCAATCTAGATATAGTAGGGGTCAGTGAAGTGAAGTGGAAGGAAGACAAGGATTTCTGGTCAGATGAGTATCGGGTAATATCAACAGCAGCAGGAAATGGTATAACAGGTGTAGGATTCGTTATGAATAGGAAGGTAGGGCCGAGGGTGTGTTACTGTGAACAGTTCAGTGACCGGGTTGTTCTAATCAGAATCGACATCAGACCAACACCGACAACGATAGTTCAGGTATACATGCCGACGTCGCAAGCTGAAGATGAACAGATAGAGAAAGTGTATGAGGATATTGAAAGGGTAATGCAGTATGTAAAGGAGGACGAAAATCTAATAGTCATGGGCGACTGAAATGCAGTTGTAGGGGAAGGAGCAGAAGAAAAGGTTGCAGAAGAATATGGGCTTGGGACAAGGAATGAAAGAAGACAAAGACTAATTGAGTTCTGTAACAAGTTTCAGCTAGTAATAGCGAATACTCTGTTCAAGAATCACAAGAGGAGGAGGTATACTTGGAAAAGGCCGGGAGATAGGAAAGATTTCAATTAGATTACATCATGGTCAGACAGAGATTCCGAAATCAGATACTGGACTGTAAGGCGTACCCAGGAACAGATATAGACTCAGATCACAATATAGTAGTGATGAAGAGTAGGCTGAAGTTCAAGACATTAGTCAGGAAGAATCAATACGCAAAGAAGTGGGATACGGAAGTACTAAGGAATGACGAGATACGTTTGAAGTTCTCTAGCGCTATAGATGCAACAATAAAGAATAGTGCAGTAGGCAGTATAGTTGAAGAGGAATGGACATCTCTAAAAAGGGCCATCACGGAAGTTGGGAGGGAAAACATAGGTACAAAGAAGATAGCTGCGAAGAAACCATGGGTAACAGAAGAAATACTTCAGTTGATTGATGAAAGGAGGAAGTACAAACATGTTCCGGGAAAATCAGGAACACAGAAATACAAGTCGCTGAGGAATGAAATAAATAGGAAGCTAAGACGAAATGGCTGCAGGAAAAATGTGAAGACATCGAAAAAGATATGATTGTCGGAAGGACAGACTCAGCATACAGGAAAGTCAAAACAACCTTTGGTGACATTAAAAGCAACGGTGGTAACATTAAGAGTGCAACGGGAATTCCACTGTTAAATGCAGAGCAGAGAGCAGATAGGTGGAAAGAATGCATTGAAAGCCTGTATGAGGGTGAAGATTTGTCTGATGTGATAGAAGAAGAAACAGGAGTCGATTTAGAAGAGATAGGGGATCCAGTATTAGAATCGGAATTTAAAAGAGATTTGGAGGACTTACGGTCAAATAAGGCAGAAGGGATAGATGAACATTCCATCAGAATTTCTAAAATCATTAGGGAAAGTGGCAACAAAACGACTATTCACGTTGGTGTGTAGAATATATGAATCTGGCTACATACCATCTGACTTTCGGAAAAGCATCATCCACACAATTCCGAAGACGGCAAGAGCCTACAAGTGCGAGAATTATCGCACAATCAGCTTAACAGCTCATGCATCGAAGCTGCTTACAAGAATGATATACAGAAGAATGGAAAAGAAAATTGAGAATGCGCTAGGATCGGTTTGGCTTTAGGAAAAGTAAAGGGACAAGAGAGGCAATTCTGACGTTACGGCTAATAATGGAAGCAAGGCTAAAGAAAAATCAAGACACTTTCATAGGATTTGTCGACCTGGAAAAAGCGTTCGACAATATAAAACGGTGCAAGATGTTCGAGATTCTGAAAAAAGTAGGGGTAAGCTATAGGGAGAGACGGGTCATATACAATATGTACAACAACCAAGAGGGAATAATAAGAGTGGACGATCAAGAACGAAGTGCTCGTATTAAGAAGGGTGTAAGACAAGGCTGTAGCCTTTCGCCCCTACTCTTCAATCTGTACATCGAGGAAGCAATGATGGAAATAACAGAAAGGTTCAGGATATGGAATTAAAATACAAGGTGAAAGGATATCAATGATACGATTCGCTGATGACATTGCTATCCTGAGTGAAAGTGAAGAAGAATTAAATGATCTGCTGAACGGAATGAACAGTCTAATGAGTACACAGTATGGTTTGAGAGTAAATCGGAGAAAGACGAAGGTAATGAGAAGTAGTTGAAATGAGAACAGCGAGGAACTTAACATCAGGATTGATGATCACGAAGTCAATGAAGTTAAGGAATTCTGCTACCTAGGCAGTAAAATAACCAATGACGGACGGAGCAAGGAGGACATCAAAAGCAGACTCGCTATGGCAAAAAAGGCATTTCTGGCCAAGAGAAGTCTACTAATATTAAATACCGGCCTTAATTTGAGGAAGAAATTTCTGAGGATGTACGTCTTGAGTACAGCATTGTATGGTAGTGAAACATGGACTGTGGGAAAACCGGAACAGAAGAGAATCGAAGCATTTGAGATGTGATGCTATAGACGAATGTTGAAAATTAGGTGGACTGATAAGGTAAGGAATGAGGAGGTTCTACGCAGAATCGGAGAGGAAAGGAATATGTGGAAAACACTGATAAGGAGAAGGGACAGGATGATATGACATCTGCTAAGAGATGAGGGAATCACTTCCATGGTACTAGAGGGAGCTGTAGAGGACAAAAAATGTAGAGGAAGACAGAGATTGGAATACGTCAAGCAAATAATTGAGGACGTAGGTTGCAAGTGCTACTCTGAGATGAAGAGGTTATCACAGGAAAGGAATTCGTGGCAGGCCGCATCAAACCAGTGAGTAGACTGATGACCAAAAAAAAAAAGTGTATGTTTGCTCGGTATTTGATCGCTATAAGAGGCAATGACATGACAAACACTTAAAAAAATGGATCTGAGCACTATGGGACTTAACTTCTGAGGTCATCAGTCCCGTAGAACGTAGAACTACTTAAACCTAACTAACCTAAGGATATCACACACATCCATGCCCGAGGCAGGATTCGAACCTGCGACCGTAGCGGTCACGCAGTTCCAAACTGTAGCGCCTAGAACCGCACGGCCACCCCGGCCGGCGGTTTTCTTCCTGCTCCTCTTACCTGGCTTCGCCTCCCTGATGAATATACCGTTTTCGCAGCGGAGCTCCACGCGATCCTGAAGGTACTGGAGCAGACGAATCGTGTTCGGGGCGATCGATTCCTTCTCTACTCCGATTGTCTTAGTGCCTTACAATCACTGCAGAATCTGTACCCAACTGAGGAGATGGTCCAGCTGATATATGGCTAACGGTACTTGCTCCAACGGCGGGGTAAAGAGGTATCCTTCTTTCTCCTGGGTGCCTGGTCATGTAGGGATATGGGGCAATGAACAGGCCGATCGAGCTGCCAAGGAGGCCTGCAGAGATCAGGATGTGGTCCAGTGTCCTATTCCCTTGCAGTCTGTCATCTCTGCACTCCATAGGAAGTGCATAGAGTTGTGGGAGGAAGAATGGCTGGCGGTGACGGCCAATAAACTGCGGTTGGTGAAGTGAACAACTCGGCCGTGGAGTCCCTCCTGCCGGTTGCTCAGGCGACAAGAAGTGACCCTCACATACCTTCGGATCGGGCACTGTCCTCTCACACATAGCTTTTTATTACGGTGGGAGGATCCTCCGTTTTGTGATACTTGTGGTGTGCACATCTCTGTCCGGTACATTTTAATGAACTGCATTTTATACCGTGATGCAAGGACAGAAGCACAAAGTGATAGGGATCTGCCCTGTGTTTTAGCTAATGATGAGACGTGTGTGTCTAGGGTTTCCAAGTTTTGTGATGTGTCTGGACTCTGGCCTAAACGTTTAGCCTGGAGGTTTTAGTGTATTGCGGAGTGGCTGACTCCTCCCTTTTTTCCTTGCGGTCAGCCAGCCACCTCCATCTCCTCCATTGTTTTACCTCCATCTACCACTTTCTTCCTGTGTCGTCCATGTTTTACTGCTGACGACATGCTTCGTCCCACGCTTGGGTGTGGGAAGGCACATATTTTCCAAAGCCTGTTACCTGTGTTTTATGTTCTGTTTTCTCTTACTGTTCTGAGTATTTTCTTGACACCCGTTTCACTGTGTTACTGAGCGGACGCTGAAGACCTTGCTGTCGTGCGCCCAACAAAACCTCTACTACTACTACTACTCCTGCTTCTCTCCGTCCCTTTAGTTTCCTCTCCGAATGGCTTGATACTTTCCTCGGACTGTCGGACTGTACGAACACTTTCACCTCTGAGTTATCAACCTACTGTTGGTTGTTCTTTTGTAATCGTTTAAATACAAAGGTCAAAGACATCTCTCGTCGTTCAGCTAACACAGAAGACCGATCCGATGGGGCGCGGTGTCCAGGGGACGCCAGCACAACCTAAAAGTAGCACATCGAACGCCTGCTTACCGTCTCAGTGATGTGGCCGGCGATGACCCTCTAGTTAGTGCAACAACAGACTCTCTAAATGTTTAAATAAATAAAATCATTCCCGCTCCCACTGATACAACTACACATACACACATAGATAGGAGTACTTGTTTACACACTTTATCTACAATGAAGGAAAAAAATTGCGACACCAAAAAATAATTACTGCAGAGTAATGAAATTTCAGGAGTACATTTGTCTAGGTAACATATTCAAGTGCTTAACGTTAAAAGATTACAGGTTAATGTAAGCGCGAGATAAGCCAATGCCTACGTATAATACTGGTACATTTAGATCCCCTGCTATACCCGCAGGACAGGACAGATAGTTTAATTTGTGGAAAGAGGTCAAAATGAGTGTCTGTCAGTTGCACTCGAACATACTACTTTATTCATTTGACAAACATTACAAGAGTAAAGAAAACATTACAACAGAGCAAGCCAAACATTAATTTTAGAATTTAATTACCGGCTAAATGCGCCATTCAATCTCATGCCTCAAGGGCAAAACAACTTTAATTTAAAGTCGCCTAGAAGCCTACAAAAACGAACAACAAGGACAAATAAGAAAAGACAGCACATCAAACAGCGCTCAGAAGTTTCCAAGTGTCGGCCTGGAATTCAAACACTAACACTCGCTAAGGTGAGACAGGCAGTCAGCCCAACAATTCTCAATCCGACAGCAACCCAACCGACAGACAGTCAGCGGACCCAGCGACAGGATAACTTCCACTCTACCCGACCAGCACACAACAGGGAGTTCAATGGAACAACGCAGAAGGTATCGGCTCGCACAGCGAATTGCACATTCAGCTGTTCAAACTACACGCCATGCTGGACAGCCACAACACGACGAGGAAAATACACTGCCTAAATTTACGACAACAGCCAGGGCAGGTAACCGGAACGTTATCGGCCACAAGGCAGAAGATTCCGCTGGTGCAGTTCATTCAAAAATAATCAATTCACAGGAGGGCGGCTAGAATTTCGCCAACTTGAACACACACTTTGTTGTTCGTGGGAATGTCCCAACAGCTCACAACGAAATTCAAATCTCACAATGTGAACAGTTGGGGCTGGATGGTAGATTAAGTAAAGACTAAACTTTTGTGTGTGGGATCGGTGAGCCACAGACCTCGTAGCAATGGGAACAGCCCCTCACACTCCGAGCACATGTGGACGTCGCCAGCGGGCCCGGCCAGACACGCGCCACAGAGACTTCCTCGCTGCTCCACGCCAACCGACCAACTGCCCACACACGGAAACTATAGGCACGAGGCCAAAGATAGTACAAGGCTGCGAATATCGATACACGGTGCTGCTGCCACTCACGGAGAGAGAGGATAATAGCACAATCGCGATAACCACAGGAGGCTAAACACAGAATGGCAACCAAGGTTTAATGCAAAGCATAAGACATGCCAGCCATGGCTCAACATTAATAACTGCTGTAACCACCAGAATGTTGAATGCAGCATGCCAACGTGCATCCATTGCGTTGTGCAGGTACTGGGTCTCAGTTTATGGGATGGAGTTCCACGTCTGTTGCAGTGGATCGGTCAATACAGCGTGTGGATAACGCTGGAGTTGTCAGCCGATGATGTCCCATATGCGCTCGACTGGAGACAGAGCTGGTGGTCGATCGGGCCAAGGCAACATGTCAACACTCTCTAGAGCATGTTGGGTTACAACAACGGTGTGTGGGCGAGTGTTGTCCTGTTGGAAACACCTCCTGGACTGCTGTTCATGAATGGCAGCACAACAGGTCGAATCACCAGACTGACGTGCAAATTCGCAGTCAGGTAGCGTGGCATAACCAAGAGAGTGCGCCTGCAGTGATATGAAGTCGCACCCCAGACCATAACTCTAGATGTAGGTCCAGTGTGTCAGCATGTTGACAGGTTGTTTGCAGGTTCTCAACTGGCCTTCATCTAATCTTCACACGGCCATCACTGGCACCGAGGCGGAACAAGCTTTCAGCAGGCACACTTCCCTTCTGCCCTCCAGTGAGCTCTCTCTTGACATCACTGAAATCGCGATTGGCGGTAGTTTGAGGTCAGTGGAACGCACGCTGCAGGGCGCATGTCTCTGTGCTGTGCTTAAAGCAACCGACTTACAACAGATCGTTGAATCACTGTGGTGTCAACTGCAGCTCAGGATGCTGCTGAAGATGCAGTGCGATGGGCCAGAGCCATATACGTACACGATGAAATGCTCTCTCGGTAGCGCGACGTGGTCATCTGGAGTCCGGTCTTCTTGCGATTGTACGAGGGTGAGTCAAATGGAAACATTAAATTTTTTTAAAATATTATTTATTGTGCAGAAGTGGTACAAATCTGGATCACTTTTCAACATAATCTGCCCCACGCTCAATGCAAGTCCTCCAGCACTTACAATGTGCATAAATTACTTTAGAAAAAATTCTTTTGGTAGTCCGCGCAGCCACTCATGCACCGCGTGGCGTATCTCTTCATCAGAACGGAACTTCTTTCCTCCCATTGCGTCTTTAAGTGGTCCAGACATACGGAAATCACTTGTGGCAAGGTCTGGTGAGTACGGTGGATGAGGAAGACACTCAAAATGGAAGTGAACCCACGTTTCGTCCCCAGTAACGATTTTTGCAAGGAAGCCATCTCCTTCTCGGTCAAAGTGCCGAAGAAGTTCTTAACAAGCATCAACATGTCGTTCTGTCATTCAGGAGTCAGCTGCCGTGGCACCCATCTTGCAGACACTTTGTGAAATTGGAGCACATCATGCACAGTGTGGTGTGCTGACCCATGACTAATCTGTAAACATGTCATTCAGTGTCACTCGGCGGTTTTCCTTCACTATGGCTTCAACTGCTGCAATGTTCTGTGGAGTCACAACTCGTTGTGCCTGGCCTGGACGAGGAGCATCTTCCACTGAAGTCACACCATTTGCGAACTTCCTGCTCCATTCGTAGTCTTGCTGTTGTGACAAACATACATCACCGTATTGAACCTTCATTCGTCGATGAATTTCAATAGGTTTCACACCTTCACTACGCAAAAACCGAATAACAGAACGCTGTTCTTCCCTGGTGCAAGTCGCAACTGTGGCGGCCATTTTTATACTGCGACGGTATGCGTACATCTGCACTATGTTGCCACCTACAGGCCATTCTGCACGCTGTTTGTAGCACACTTACCGACTTACAGGATAACGGCGCGAAATTTCGATTTGTTATTACAAATTTAAGGTTTTCATTTGACTCACCCTCGTACATTCCTGTGACCACCGCTATCAGCAATCATGTACAGTACGAACACGTCCAAATTCAGCGGGATGTTGATATTGGCGTCTTTGTTGCCTTAAAGGCAAGGGCCGAGTGTTGGGGAGGGGAAGGTGAAATGGTGGTGGTGGGGGCTGATCAGGGATTTTCTCTGCCTCGTGATGACTGGGTTCAAAATGGTTCAAATGGCTCTGAGCACTATGCGACTCAACTTCTGAGGTCATCAGTCGCCTAGAACTTAGAACTAATTAAACCTAACTAACATAAGGACATCACACACATCCATGCCCGAGGCAGGATTCGAACCTGCGACCGTAGCGGTCACGCGATTCCAGACTGAAGCGCCTTTAACCGCACGGCCACACCGGCCGGCGATGACTGGGTGTTGTGTGCTGTCCTTAGGTTAGTTAGGTTTAAGTAGTTCTAAGTTCTAGGGGACTGATGACCTCAGATGTTAACTCCCACAGTGCTCAGAGCCATTTGAACCATTTGGGGGCTGGTATTGCTTCATGACAATGGTCCAGCTCATTCTGCGTAGGACACACTCACGTTGCTGCTTCTTTGGGCTGTCAAACGTTGTCTCACCCTCTCCATCCTCCTGACACGGCCCCCATTGAGTTCTTCCTCTTTCCTAGGCCTCAACCAAATCATTCATCGTTGATCAAATGTGTCACATAAGAGGCTGTATGTGGTGAAAGATTGACACATCCAGTTTCATTGTCGTGGCTTTATTTTCTCTAGGTTATAATTAAAACTTGATCACTGCCTGTAGCAGCTGCAGGAATGGAAAGTAGCTCGACAACATAAGTTTATTCCGGTATTTAAAGAAGCAGCAAGAGATGACGTGGTGATATTATGAAAAATGGGTGAATGAAATTAGAAATGAAGCAGCTGCATCATGGGTTGACATAACTGAACACAGTACTCCACGGGGAGAACAGCAGTAGCCTATAACCACAAGCGGATGGCAGGTGCCTGTTTAATAATGATCATGACTAACACAGGTTGCATCGACAATGAGCTTTCAACAGCTAATAGTGCAGATTTTGTTGAAAGTTCTCTCAAAATCATTTCATACGCACTTTTCGATTAAGTCGAAACAACCGTTGGTGATATTAAAAACAAAGGTGTCATATTGAGTGTACAAAAGGAATTACACTGTTAAACACAGAGGGGAGGGTCGGTAGGTGGGATGTGTACACTACGGCGACTTGATATTGCAGGATTACATAATGCATACCGTTCCATATGTCTGTAGGCTGATTGTTTTGCCCATACCGTCTTCCAGTGTAAGTCTTGGTTGTGTAATGGCATGGAGTTTTCTTCCGAATGTTTCCGGTTATTGTCTTTGCAGCTTTCATTACGACTCTTCTCCAGTACATACTTGCGGTTTGCGTGGCTTGAGATATAGTTGCTGGGATCCGTCTGTCATCTATGTTTCTTGTTGTGTTGGCAGAAGAGCCAACACCGTGTTACTAGAGGATGCCGAAATGCACGCGTTTTAGCTCACGCAGGCTGGCGTGAGGAGGGAAGAACTATACTGACGTGAGGTCTGGAACATGACAAGGGATGAGAATTCAGAAAGCGGACGTAATTACTTCGATACTTAACTTTAATCCATTATTGATGAACGTCGCTCTTGACGGTACATGATTCACAATATTAACTGTTCAGAATACATTCTGGACGTAACTGAATATGGCGCCTTGCTAGGTCGTAGCAAATCACGTAGCTGAAGGCTATGCTAAACTGTCGTCTCTGCAAATGAGAGCGTATGTAGACAGTGAACCATCGCTAGCAAAGTCGGCTGTACCACTGGGGCGAGTGCTAGGAAGTCTCTCTAGACCTGCCGTGTGGCGGCGCTCGGTCTGCAATCACTGATAGTGGCGACACGCGGATCCGACGTATACTAACGGACCGCGGCCGATTTAAAGGCTACAACCTAGCAAGTGTCGTGTCTGGCGGTGACACCACATTTCTGCTGCGATACTCACATGCAGTCTTAAGTATTCTTGGTTAATAGTAATGTAAATGGGAAACTTCTTAGGATTTTTGGCAGGTTTCCGTATAAAATCGTTATTAATTTTTGTATATACATTTTCACGCAGAAAGCAACTCTTTCTTTACATTTGCTTGCTGTGGTTTTTGTAACAATCCATTTAATTTTTAACTTATTATTTAAATCATCAGTAGAATGATTCAGTTCTTTCTCCAGCCAGTAATTTTTTGTATCTCATTAGATTAAAATATCGACTTTTTAAGCAAAAATCCGTTTTGAACTAAAATTGAATATTGAATATTAGATAAGGTTTCTTCATGTGTAAATTGTTCTCTGACTGAAAAGGATATAGTAAATATAGGGGACACGTTTAATATGAAACAATCAACTGGTACCAAAATCTAAAATACAAGAAGAATTCAAAATAAAATTTTTTCAACGCTTCTGCAACTTGTAATACATAAGTAAATCGATAGGTTTTAGTAAGCACGATACCACCAGTGCAGAAAATTAATGTTTACGTGGTAACAAAAGATACATGAAGGTCTTAGGAAGTAAATCACGATCCTTTGCGTACAAGGAAACGGAAAAAAATAGAATGAACACCGGCAGGTAATGAAGCCAAAAACACTATCAAATTTAGAAATAAAACAGTTTCTTTATCACTTACTTGTTTATAAGCCATTTTGCTTTGTTATGGTGGAGACTTGTTTATTTGCATAGCTCGTGTTGGTGAAGAATTCAGAGGCCTTTTCACACTAGCAGACCAAGGGCTGTGTAGCTTGTGTTGCGTTATTTGAGGTTCGATAGTGTCGTGGAAAACCTGCGTTCTGCTGTCTAACGTATGTCCTCTCCAATGTACATTGTATTTACAGTGTGTAAATATAATGTACAATGGAGACAACATAATCAGGTAGCAATATGGAAACTTGTTACGACTCTACCGCCCCTCGAAAAACGCAACATGAACTACATTGCCCTTGGACTGCTAATGTGAAAAGAGGCCTGTACTCTTGACGAACACAAGCTATGTAAATAAACAATTCTCCAGATGAAAATTATGGTGTGTACCATCGAAACATAAACAAATCAACAACGCAGGAACTGTCTGACTTGCATTTATCAACAGTCGCATTCCTCATAATGCTGTCACTTATTGACGAAATATTCAACTGCCAATTTAGTCCCGTAACTTCAGTCAAAAGGATAAATGAGATACTGAAAGACACAGAAAAGTAAGGTGACCGTAACAGGTAATACGTGCATACTGCGGGCAGTGAATAAGAACACGAAGAAGGCATATTGCGGGCATTAAGAGTTATCATGTAATTTGGTAACTGTTTTCAGCTTCCCTGGAACTGAAGAAGTCGGAATTGGCTAGGGGTAACCCCAGCAACCGTAATTCGGAGCCCAATCACAGGTACTGCTTGTACTGTGAATGCATAATAAACAGGTCGTTCGAGAAATTTAATGTGTCATAACAACATTTGCGTCACATTAGCTGTATGATTCACTGTGGCAATCCTCTTTAGCATTCAGCGATCCGAATGTCGACCGACTGGTTTCCATTCATAATTGCTCCTCGATGAGTTGTGTATGCTGTCACCGCCATTAATTCAGTTCTTCCTAATGGGTTTAATACACCGGTCGTGTCTGGCATATTTACTCCTAATCATGTTGCGTCGATACCTTGATCCATTTGAGTGTCAGGGAGCTGTTTATTTTGCTACACTCATTTCCGGCTAGCCACACTGAAGGGCATGTACACACACTTTACTCTACGCAGACTAAGAACGGTTGCAGCGCTACAACAAATTTACATCTTTGATTTTCACAGCTACTATCACTGATGAAATATATGTGAATGTTTTGTAGTGGTACAGAAAGTACCCTCCACCACACCATAAGGCTGTTCGTGCAGCATAAAGGTTGATAAAGCGCAATGGTGTTGAACTCATGTGGATCCTTAGCAGTGCACACGAATTATTCACGCAGGTGTTCAATTTAAAGTCAGGCTTCAATTTTATTGTTTAATACCATCCTCAGTATGCGAAATAAAACAGTCAAAATTTAGTACAATTACGATTTCACATGCAAATTATTTTCCTGGAAGAATTACACTTTCACTATCAAAACATGGACAGTATCATACACTACCATTCTGGCATATTCTGGCATTCACAACAGGCATATTTGATAACGTCGAACATCTTTTACATCTTAGTACCTGTTGGAATTATGATCATTTCGTACACCTGAAACAAGAAATGAAACAAGATTAAAAACAAGCTAACAGAATGCAACTGCACTTACTTCTGCCTTTTACAGTAGAATCATATCACTGAATTTAAGAAAACAAAGTTTGATATTATTGAACGCAATGTTCATTTTCTCCTAATTTACTCGACTACTATTTACTTCACCACCTACCAACACATTTTTCAAGTGCAGCTTTATAGCTGCATTATTACGGAATAATCGCATAACTCCCTCGCAATGCCGCCTAATGAACAAAATACGAGCGTATGGAATATCACACCAGCTGGGTGATTGGACTGAAGAGTTTCTAGCAAACAGAGCTCAGTATGTCATTCTCGACGGGAAGAAATATTCAGACGTAAAAGGAACTCTGGGCGTACCAGAAGGGTGCCTTATTGGACCATTACTTTTCACACTATGTACAGACGATCTGGTGGATAACTTCGGAAGTTCCATGAGGCTTTTCGTAGATGATACTGTTGTACATAGATAAGTCGCAACGCTAGAAAATAGTAGGGAGATGCAGGAAAATCTCTTCGTAATTATAGATTTGTTTGTCCTCCCCACGAGGCACTAGAAATTTGTTCTCCTGCATGCATGTCTTCAAGGCATCCGTCAAAAAAAAAAAATTATATTAGGCTATTGTAAATTTCCTCGATTTTGATGAAGTAATGACGACATTCCTATATTTTTCTGATTCAAATGGCTCTGAGCACTATGGGACTTAACATCTGTGGTCATCAGTCCCCTGGAACTTAGCACTACTTAAACCTAACTAACCTAAGGACATCACACACATCCATGCCCGAGGCAGGATTCGAACCTGCGACCGCAGCGGTCACGCGGTTCCAGACTGAAGCGCCTAGAACCGCACGGCCACACTGGCCGGCTATATTTTTCTGCGTACTCAACCACCGTCCCTTGACTCCTCGGTCCAAGAGGAGCCTACTCCTTGTAGGCATACGAATCTGCCGTAGGTAGCGCTGTCCCAAATGTGCGATGGGCCGATTTTACTCACGCCGGGAAGTTATTGTGAGGGTGCCGCTGCTGAGAGCTACTCGAAGGACAAAATGAAACTAAAGATCTACGAAGTCCTGTACGCTTTAATTAAAATAGTTACTTGGAAATTGAGGCTTATAAGCAAAACACGGGCGAAGCGCCAAAAAAGGAAATTTTGGTTTACTGGTGAAATTCCGCTGTAAATGCCAAGTCCAATAGTATATATTCCGACACAAGCGCCTAAAAAGCGGAGAACAATGTTCACAGTTGATTAAAGACCGCTCTTGTGTCTACAACCAACATCCATGTTCAAATTCTCTGTTAGTGCATTGTGAACTGCTCACAATTGAAGCACCTCTGTGCTTTGTTTGCCACAGAAGAGCATTGCTGATCTAATTATCACCTGTATATAATACACAATATTGCAAGTTGGAAAGCAAAATTACATCAAAACGGAGGAAGAGAGGTGATTGTAGAGATCAATGTGAAAGGAAGAAACTAAGTAGTGAAGAAAACTCGAAAAGACAAGAGTGTGGTTCCACCTAAAGAGGCTTCCTAGCACCATGTAGATCTTGACTTCCATTTTAACTTTTATTATAAGGTTTGAAATGAATGTAAGTAATGTTAAATTATTCTAATGCGTTTAATTTATTACTGAAACGAATTTCACACTTCCAAAAACCATCGTTCTAATTACGAGGTAACAGTTGAGGTCTTCCATGAAATCATTTTCTTACCGAACAGAAAAGGATTACTTTACGGAAATAGACGACAAGTTTTTTTTGTGGAAGGACGTTGTTCTATGTCTTGCAATCGTGATTTTGCTCACCTTGAGTAACGAAAGAGGATAATTGTGTGCGAAGTTCCGAAAGATTTAGTTAGCTTCATCACTGAATCTACACGAACGACACTATTCACAGTGACTCTTACGAGAGAAAGACATTCTTACGACTTTAAGTTAGGTGTTGAAAAAAATACGAATTTCACGAATGTGCGTATTTCAAAAGCACAGTGAATCAGACTGACTGCATAACGGCTAGGTGTACTGCAGTTTCGGTCGACTCTCAATTACAATTGAAGAGTTCAATAAGCATTACATCGTGAAGAGGAATGCGAACCTTCTGATGTCGAACAGGTGCAGCTGGAAACACTACACTGTTAACCTAGGACGTCTGAAAAAAAGAGAAAGGATTTGGCTAAAATGATTCCATTTGTGAAAGAGGAGAGTAAGCGTCTTTACGAGAACCTTGTGAAATAAGTGAGAGTGGGTATGATCACACTTTTATCGTCATTTATGTTAAGGCCTTTGCATGCAGAACGTTTCATTTTCTTCAGATTTCGTATCATTTTGTTCTGACGCCTGCTGACGTAGAATAAAAACACATATTTGACATTAAACCTGAATAGTTTTTGTGTTTGTGTCTCCATCCCCAATTTTACACTGTTTTTGTTTAACTGCTGCACACATTTTGTTGATTATCTCTTGCCCAGTATTTACTTACGTCCCACAATTTATTTACAAACCCGAATTTTCTTTTGTATCTCTTTTTCCTTCATTTTACGAAAATATTCAATTCGTATTCAATTCATGGAACATTACTTCGGTTTATTTGCAACGTAAATAACGTAAAAATTGAAAATAAAGAAAGGAGCAAAATTTTGAGCCGAGATGCTCTTACCCAAGGCCTTTGGATTACCGTTCTGTACTCTTCCCGCTGCATCAATCACTGCCTCGAAACTTTGCCAACACAAATGGCTCATGTCTCGTCCAGAACTGCGTAAAATATGCTATTTTCTTCTAAACGCCTGGCCGTACGGAGCTCCCACTTCCGTTCGTTTCTCGTCAAGCCCTGCATGTTCCGTAAATATGGACGTAAAGGGCGGTGACGAGTAAGCGTGGTTCCCATGCGTGAGTCCCTTTTTGTTTCTGCTTAAAAAGAATCAAAGAGCAAATTTAGTTTTGGCTGGAATAAAACCGCACTTTACCTGTATGAAACTTCATCATTCATTTTTCTCTTAACAAAAGACTTAACAAATTGTGCAGAAATTAACAAAAGCAATAGTTACGATGTTACTTCTGAGTTCGCAAGAGGTTTTGACTGTTCACAGAAATAAAATTAAGTTATTTTCGTCTTCTTAAGGATCTCACGCACATTGAATACTATGCTGGATGTAGAGACAAGCACCATATGACATTTTATCTTTTCATTCGAGGTGTCTTTTCATTCTAACACTGTCTACATGTTAACCGCAAGTTTCTAGGAGTTTGTATGATTTTACTTGCGTTTGATATCCCTCCTTCTCCACCAGTTTGCAGAAATTTTACCAAAATTGCAAAGACAGAATAAAAGCTGGATTTGAAATTCTCCCCTGCATGTGCTGGTCAAAAAATTCTTTTCTTGGAGCTCGAGGTAGATCTCGACATGTCACTGCATCGTTTCCTTTTCCGAAATACATAACTTGGCTATTTATTCACGCGGCGATCAGTATTGAGTAAAATATAACGATAGTCCACCAATTAACGATTCGAGAGAAACCATACGATGAACTGCGCTTACCTAGAGCACTTACTGTAGAATGTGATTCTAAAAGTTTTAATCTCTCCGTCACAAAACTGAAGATAACTTATTGCTTCAGGATGTATCCCACTAAACAACCCTTCGTTTAGTCAAGTTGCGCCATAAGCTACTTATTTCCCCGATTTATTTCAGTACCACCTCATTAGTTATCCAAACTACCCATCTACAGCTTTCTCTTCTAGTACATTACAAAATCTTGTCTTTTTGCCTGAAAGGTGCTCTGAGCACTATGGGACTTAACTTCTGAGGTCATCAGTCCCCTAGAACTTAGAACTACTTAAACCTAACTAAGGACATCACACACTTCTATGCCCAAAGCAGGATTCGAACCTGCGACCGTAGCGGTCGCGCGGTTCCAGACTGTAGCGCCTAGAACTGCTCGTCCACCCTGGTCGGTAGGTTTGTAGTCCACGTTTCACTTCCGTACAGTGCTGCACTCAAGGCAAATATTTTCAGAAAAAGTTCCCCATCACTTAAACTTATATTCGATGTTAAGAAACTTCTTGTATTCAGAAATACTATTCTTCCTGTCTGCGTTTTGTACCATCTCTGCTTCGACCATCGTCAGTTATGAAGCCTCAAAATAACCAAACTCATCTTCTATGTTTAGTGTCTCATTTCCTCATATAATTCCTCCAGATCGCCTGATTTAATTCTAGTACATATAATTACCCTTGTTTCACTTTCGTTCATATTCATCTATTACTTCTGAGATACTCTCCGTTCCCTTCAACTGCTGCCCGAAGTTATTTGGCGTGCCTGATAGACTTGCAAAGTCTTATGCCAAACTCTAAGTTTTAATTTCTTCTCTCTTTCGAGACTTCTCTTTTTTTTTCACAGTTTGGTCCGTTGTCAGTAGGCTGTTCAGGTTTTTATGTTGGTAACGCCACGTAGTGCTCTGTATGAAAATCACTGACTGCGCTGTGTGCAGACTGTGGATGGTTGGACTCATTGTTGGAATATCCGCTAGTGTAGTGTTGGGTAGTTGGATGCGAACAGCGCGTAGCGTTGGGCAGTTGGAGGTGAACCACCAACACTGGTGGATGTGGGAGAGAGAGATGCCAGAGTTTTGAGAGGTTACTATGAGCAGACGATCTGGACTTGTGTCCGTCAGAAAAAGGAAATTTGTAAGACTGGATGTCAAGAACTGATATATATATGATGACTTTTGAACAATATTAAGGTAAATACGTTGTTTGTTCTGTAGCAAAACCTTTCATTTGCTAACTATGCTTATCAGTAGTTAGTGTCTTCAGTAGTTAGAATCTTTTATTTAGCTGCCAGTATTGGCGCTTGCTGTATTGCAGTAGTTGAGTAACAAAGATTTTTGTGAGGTAAGTGATTCATGAAAGGTTTAAGTTATTGTTAGTCATGGCTATTCTTTTGTAGGTATTATTGAAAGTCAGATTGCGTTGTGCAAAAATATTGCGTGTTAGTTTAGAAATGATCAGAAGAAGTAAAGAGAGAACTGTCTGAGTACGTTCAGTTTTCCTCAGTTGTTTCATTATCAAATAACGTAAGAGTTTTTCCGGGACTGTCATTCTTTACACACAAAGGGGAAGTTTCACCGTGTACAGATAGGCTACACCCCTTCATATCTCTGTTCTCTAATGCTACGGGTCACTTTCAATAAGTAACGCACCACATTTTTTTAGTCGGTTTCGGTTGGAAAGAGCGGAATTTTCCGTGCGTCGCTGTGGAATATGCCCGCTTCAGCCACTACGGCTTCATGAAAGTACGATAGGTGGCAGCGCTAAACGTAGCCTTCGAAATGCCGTCTGTGACGGAGGTGGGTCCCAAACATTTAGTTGTGATCGAGTTTCTTTACCTGGAAAACCAGAGCATCGCAGATAGTCACAGACGCTTGCAGAATGTCTACTGCGATCTAGATGTGAACAACAGCACGAGTAAACCTGTCTGATCTCACGTGTGCCTGCCGTCCGCACACAGCTGTGCCTCCTGCAGCGTTGGAGCGTGCGGATACTATCTTTAGCGGTGATCAACGGATGACAATCAACCACCTCGCTGCCCAACTGGACGTCTGTGTTGGTAGTGCTGACACATGCGCCCATTAGCTGGATTACTCAAAGGTGTGTGCCAGCTTGGTTCCTTGCCGTCTCACGGTTCAAAAAATTGATTTTTTTAAACAGCATTTTTGGATCCATAAAAGTGTTTAAAATCCACCCCTGAAACGGTTTTTCCCAATACGGAACGGAAAAGTTCGTTATTCGCGGCTGAACAAAAAAGTGCACCTGCCTGAAATCGGTCTTTTTCACGCACCAGTTTTTTTTTTCTTTTGGAAGACGAGTTATTGTACCGGTGCTTGGGAGGAAACACACAAAATGCAAATGAAAGTTTGAACGCGGATGTTTGGAAGTTAGCCCCCAAGAATTTGCATTCCGGTGCGAAGACTGTGGAGATTGCGGCATTCCTGGCAGTGAGCAGCTTCAACGAGGGGTATTCAGCAATTCTAAAGACCATGACAACGATGGACGTCACCCTGGGACCCTATTCGCCGCAGTTCGCCAAGCATTCGGACGACCACCGGATCCAAGCGGCCGGTAACCGGTTGTCACCGGCCGTACGAGCGGCTCTGGAGAAGCGCAGGATGGCCCACATCGAGCAGAACGCCCTCTGTGAGGAAGAGGAAGGACTTGTTTATGGACCCGGAATAGCAGATTGAACGTAAGTTGTACAACTAGGCTGTTTAGGTTTTTATGTTGGTAACGCCACGTAGCGCTCTCTATGAAAATCACTGACTGTGCTGTGTGCAGTCTGTGGCTGGTTGGGCTCATTGTTGGAATATTCGCTAGTGTAGTGTTGGGTAGTTGGATGTGAACAGCGCGTAGCGTTGTGCAGTTTGAGGTGAGCCGCCAGCAGTGGTGGATGTGGGGACAGAGATGCCAGAGTTTTGAGAGCGGACGATGTGGACGTGTGTCTGTCAGAAAATGGAAATTTGTAAGACTGGATATCATAAACTGATATATATATCATGACTTTTGAACATTATTGAGGTAAATACATTGTCTGTTCTCTATCAAAATCTTTCATTTCCCAGCTATGCCTATCGGTAGTTAGTGCTTTCCGTAGTTAGAATCTTTTATTTAGCTGGCAGTATTGGCGCTCGCTGTATTGCAGTAGTTCGAGTAACGAAGATTTTTGTGATGTGAGTGCTTCATGAAAGGTATAGGTTATTGTTAGTCATGGCCATTCTTTTGTAGGGATTATTGAAAGTCAGACTGCGTTGCGCTAAAAATATTGAGTGTCAGTTTATTGATGATGAGAATAAGTAAAGAGAGAATGTCTGAGTACGTTCAGTTTTACTCAGATGCCTCTGTATCAAATAACGTAGAAGTTGACCAGCACAGTAATTTATGATTTTTCTAAAGGGACGCTTCAGTTGCATAATATTACATTTATATGTAGTGAAAACTTCAAACGCATTTTTCTCGAAATGACTTTTTTTATTGGCGGTATGGTAACTTCCAATCTACTGAACCGATTGGCTTGATTCTTTGTTTCCGACGAAGCTAACTAAATTGTCTAGGAGTTGTCCAACAAATATTTTTACTTGCCCGACGAAATCGATAAATCAATGAAAAAAAAAAAACTTATTTTTTCAAGTGGACGCCATTTTGTTTGCTATGGTCCAAATAACTTAAGCGAGGTACAACTCCTGAAGAATAATATTTACTTCGCTAACGTCAACTCAGTTTTGATTTCAGATGAGCCGGCTGACCTGTAACATACTGCACGTGGAGGTCTACATCGACATTTTGTTTCGTTCCGACGGCACATCCGCCTTTGCTCTTCGACATTTCCGGGCAAAAAATTCCAGTTTGTAGAGGAAATATCAATAAACATTTTGATCAAATTTGACATTGATATCTATAAGACATCCCGAGAAAAGAAAATCTCAAAAAACATGCTTTTTTCGGGCCAAAGATAGTAAACCTACCCTTAAGAGCAACGAAGGACCATCTGCTCTTTTGTCTATCATCGTCAGAGGCAATGAAACGTGGATTCATCAGTTTCAACCAGAAACAAAACGCCAGCCCATGGAGTGGCGCTACACCACCTCTCCTCCGAAGAAAAAATTCAAAGCCGCTCCCTCAGCCAGTGAAGCCATGGAGAAGGCCTTCTGGGACTCCTTCATGGTGCAACAATCAACTCTGGAGTGTTCTGTGCACCATGTGTTCGTCGCCACAAAAATGAAAACGAACTTCTCCTTCTCTGTGACAACACAAGGCCTCACATGACTCTGCGTAGCCGAGAGTGGGTCACAAAACTTCACTGGACTGTTCTTCTTCATCCACCTTGCAGCCCGGATCTCTAAGCTTTCGACTTCCAGCTGCTTGGCCCAATGAAGGATGTACCCCGGAGGAAGCAGTACGTGGGTGATGGAGAGGTTATTGGTGTAGCAAGACGTTGGATCCGACATCGAGCAGTATAGTGGTACCGTGCGGGCATTCAGGCCCTCCCAACAATGTGGCGTAAAGCCGTCGCTGTGAACGGAGATTATGTTGAAAATGACAGTTTTGTAACCAAAGGATGGGAAATAATATGATGTATTGGAATCTTGAATAAAACCAACTGCTTTCATACAAAAACATGTATTGCGTTACTTGTTGAACTCCCTGGTTTGTGTACAAGTAGTAGATAACCTTCCGCGCCCTGTATTTTATCCTTGAAATATTCAGAATTTCAAAGAGTGTATTCTAGTCAACATTGCTAACATTTTCTCTAAATCTACAAATGCTATAAACGTGGGCTTACCTTTGTCCAACCTATCTTTTAAGATAAGCCATTCGATCAGCGTTGTTCCGCATGTTCCTACATTTCTTTGCAATCCAAACTGATCTTCCCTAAGGCTGGCTTCTGCCAATTATTTTCTTTCTTCTGGAAATAATTCGCGTTGGCATTTTGTAACCACGACACAGAGTCGGTAATATCCCCACCTGTCAGCACCTACAATTGGAATTTTTATGTTCTTCTTTAAGCCTGCTTCATATGTCTTGAGGATGGAACAGTTTTGTTATGGCTCAGTAGGTCGCCTATTCCAAGGTCTTGTTTCGACTTTGGTCTGCCAGTGCTCCTTCAAGTCTTCTCGCGGTATCGCATCCCGCATCCCACTTCCATCTACTTTTTCCTCCCTGTCTATAATATGGCCTTCTTTTTCGAGTCCATTGTCCATTTTTCCCATTTTGAGTATCCATTTGTTATGTTAAATTATGCTAATTCCATATTTTCAAGACAAGCAACTTTTAACTTATCAGCTGCGACCAGATTCATATAAACGACTCACTTTATGTATTGTAATACGTACCTGAATACGAGGATGCTGGGATAACATGTATATGGTGCCCTCTGCTATATCTTCTGGCTCCAAGATGGCCAAATCACTCGCTTCCCTCACTTCTTTTGGTACATCTTGGCTGATTCTAATAATTCCTTCAGTTTTCACTAAACCAGGAGATATTTCCTGCAACACAGTGTACAGCAAAAGCATTATCACATCTAGGAAGACATTTTCTAATACACAGTGGATTAATAATAGTTGAAACAGGTGGCATGTTTCGAAACGTTGTTTTCCAGTAAATTGTTGTGACGAACATTTACACAACGACCCAGGTACAAAAATATTACATCTAAAGCACTTGTCTGAAGTTCAAAACGGACATGAAAAATATTCTGAAATGCTTGTCTGCTACAGTTAATTGTATAATAAGTGCGTGCTGTCTGTATTCAGACACTTCGTATATCCTCCAACAAATACATAAGGATAAAAAAGAGACAATACGTCATTCACAGCAACACACATAAGTGTACAGGGTGATTCGATGATGATGTTACAAACTTTCAGGGGTGATGGAGGAATGCATCAGAAACGTCCAGTAAACATTGGTTCTAAAGTGCCTACCCCAGGAGCAATGAGCACCCGTTCATCTTTGCTACTGTGAAACTCATCTCTTCTACTGAACAAGTGCTCATAGCTCGTAATGAGCTGAGCATTTTGAGCACATTTTCACTAGACGATTGTTTTCTTGTTTTGGTCGATACTAGCTCCTCCAAAAATTTGCGAAGCAAAGAGCTTGAGGGAGAAGACGTCCACTGTCAGTGGCATCAGAAAGATTTTCGATTATAGCTTTAGACTCGGTCGTTTAGCTCAGATTGATACATTTACCCTCCCTCTTCATCCCGAAATGTTTTTAACATCATCAGGGAATCAACCTGTATATAAAACACTCACTTTGCATGTTATCAACTGCATGCAGTTTAAGATATCTTTCTATTTTATACAAGTCACCCACGCAGCATGTAAAGTGACACTAGAACTCAAATAATCTTATGAAGTAGAGGACCAAATGGTACGCTACAGACAAATTTAATGAAACAAGTGGCTATTTGAAGATGGGCAATATATAGCTCCATAAAAATATTTGTGCCTGGTTGCGTTCTGTCTCAAAAATTCTTAATCAAATGTATTTGAAATGTCAATATTTTGATTAAATCACCATCTAATTAGACTCAAAGTACATCCATGACCATGATTGAAGTGTGTAGCAGATCATTTTGGGCGCTGGTACATTTTGATGACGACGTTATACGGCATACAAAGCGTCAGTATGGTCCTAGATGGATCGTTTATGTACTTTTGTCCAACAAGATCACCTGATCTCAATTCTCTGTATTTTTCTGTCATCACAAAAGTGAAGTGTACAATACTCCCATTGAAATATTGTAACTGAAACACTGGAGCAGCGAACTGTATAGTCTTGTTAAGATTTTAAGAGATGATCAAGAGGTGTTTGAAAGAATTCGTAACACACCACAGAGGCCATTGCAGTATTGCATCCAAATTCGAGAAATACATCCATTAACAGACACGCGTGTACAATGAACAGTAACATGTAATTAAATCATGGAAAGCCGAGGATGAAATCTGAACCCAGTTAGAAGGGGGATTCAATCAAATGCATAGAATTTGAATCACGTTTGTAACAACTAGGAAAATACTTCATAGTTACGTCCGCGGCTGCTCATGCCCTCACGTTCGCAGTTCTCTCTCAAACAGCTAGTTTGGCACCCAGTTTTTGCTGGAACGTCTTTTATTCTATTACTGTGTACTTTGTCCTCTGTCAGTTTCCACTACTAATTATGATATTCCCTGCACACACTGCAAGACAAAAACAGGTGAAGTGCCCAAAAGGGGATCAAAATATGAAATGAAACTTCACAGATTGAGAGCGTATGTGATTAAAAAACAGAGTCAGATTCACAATTGCGTTGGCACTATGCACCCAGTTACCAGTATGACGTTGGATCTCCTCTCGCCTCGGTGCCTGCATTGATTCGGTTGGGAATGGCGTCATAAGGCCGCTGTGTGCTCTCTTGAGGCAAGCTGGCCCACAACTGTTTTAACTGGTATTTGGTACCCTGTATGCGGGCAGGGTGGAATGGAGTTGACATCTCAGCTGGTCCCAAGCACATTCTATAGGGGACAGATCTGGTGACGTTTCTGGCCATGGGCATACCTCGACATAATGCAGACAGTTCACACGCCACGTCAAACGAAAGCCATGTTAAGACGAGCATTCCCTACTGATAAAAAATACCGCCGCATGGCAGGTGACATATGAGGATGGAGGACATCTGTGATGAATTATTGTGCCATTAGATTTCCTTCAATAATTATTAGCCGTGACCTGAAGTCAGGAATGACAGTGCTGTCTGTGTCTCTCCACGACCTTAGGACCTCCCCCAGAACGCCACCACACTCACTGATGAAGATGGTCATTCGCCACATTGCACAGTGAAGATTTACTACTAAAAACAATGTGATGCCATTCTTCAACAGTCCATGCTTCCCGGTCGCAGTAACACTACAAACATAGCTGTTTATGTCCGCCCCCAGTAGCTAAGTGGTCAGCGCGACAGACTGTCAATCCTAATGGCCCGGGTTCGATTCCCGGCTGGGTCGGAGATTTTCGTCGCTCAGGGACTGGGTGTTGTGTTGTCCTGATCATCATCATTTCATCCCCATCGACGCGCAAGTCGCCGAAGTGGCGTCAAATCGAAAGACTTGCACCCGGCGAGCGGTCTACCCGACGGAAGGCCCTCGTCACACGCCATTATTATATACGATAATGATGGAAGCTGAAAAAATGAATCAAAATTTGTGGTAAGGGCGGCACTTGAACCCAGGTCTCCTTGCTTACTAGGCAGGTATGCGAGCCATTACACCACCACAGCATTATACCTAACACAGCTGCATGGGCTACCCTGGTCCAATGCCCTCCCTAACACAAATTTCAGGTCACATCCACTCAGTTCATCACTACTGGTGAGGTTCTCCAGCATTGGAATAGTACCCCAGCGTTGGACGTAATAGGGAAACCCCACTTGTATCTCCGTTGTAGGAGATCTGTAGATCTCATACAGTTAAATTTTCTCGAGACATTTGAGTCTCATCTTTATCTACAATAATGATGGAAGCTGAGGAAATGAATTAATGTCTCAAGGAAAATTTAATTATATTAGATCTGTACCTCACCTAAGCGTGAGGTACATCCACATCTACATCTACATGGTTACTCTGAAATTCACACTTAAGTGCCTGGCAGAGGGTTCATCGAACCATTTTCATACTACTTTTCTACCATTCCACTCTCGAATGGCTCGTGGGAAAAAGGAACACCTAAATCTTTCCGTCCGATCTCTTATTTCTCCTATTTTATTGTGATGATCATCTCTCCCTACTTAGGTGGATGTCAACAAAATATTTTCGCATTCGGAAGAAAAAGTTGGTGATTGAAATTTCGTAAATAGGTCTCGCCGCAAAGAAAACCGCCTTTGTTTCAGTGGCTGCCACTCAAACTCGCGTATCATATCAGTGACACTTCACCCCTACTGCGCAATAACACGAAACGGGCTGCCATCTTTGCACTTTTTCGATGTCCTCCATCAATCCTACCTGGTAAGGATTCCACACCGAGCAGCAATATTCCAGCAGAAGACGGACAAGTGTAATGTAGGCTGTCTCTTTAGTGGGTTTGTCGCATCTTCTAAGTGTTCTGCCAACAAAGCGCACTCTTTGTTTAGCCTTCCCCACAATATTATCTATGTGGTCTTTCCAATTTAGGTACAAGCATGATTTCCCCATTCGTCCAACGCTGGGTTGCTATTCAGATACCGGAGAGCGTCGGCAACGGTGACAATATAAGAAGGGAAAAATAAGCTGAAGGTGTGAACTGAATTCTATGTTAGGGGCGGCATTGGACTGGGGTAGCCCGTGCAGCTATGTTAGCTACAGTGTTGTTGTGGTGTAATGGCTAGCATACCTGCCTATTAAGCAAGAAGGCACGTGTTCAAGTCAGTCGGATTTCGGCCGTGGTTGCGTTCCGTTCGACTCCGCGCGCCGGGCAGCATACCGCAGTTGTTTACTTCCGCGTCGCGGTATTTTCGTGATGTGTAGCGTCCACTACTGTTGCACGTCATGGCGCACTGTTACCGCCGAGCGACACTTAAAGCAACATTCCAATCCGAACATGCACAACCACGCGCTTATGAAACTGAACAATTAATTCGCGAAGAGATACGTCTAGATCCCCAGGAAGTGATAAGTATTCACTTCTCTTTCACTGGCAGTATCGTTTATATTAAGATGAAGATGGAGGAAGTATCTGCTGAGGTAGTTCGACAACACGCACACGGACTCAAGTCCAAGCATTCTGACGGCCATCTTGGACAGGTAACGGTAGATCACGCTGGTTTGGGTCTTCGAACCATTCGGGTCTTTGAGCTCCCCTTCGAAGTGCCACACGATGTGGTCGTCGAAGCTTTCCAGCCCTACAGCAATGTTGTGGGGCACATCGCAGAAAAATGGCAGACTTTCACGACATACAACATGTTGAATGGTGTTCGCCAGATCAAAATCGAACTCTCCAAACATGTACCATCCTATATGCTGATAGGCGGCGTGCGATGTATGATGGCCAGCCGCGGATGTGTGCTGGTTGCGGACAAGAGGGCCATGTTCAGTCAGATTGTCTCCACCGACGTTTGCTCCAGGTCCTGACCGGTGACGCAGCTCCGAAAGCGACAGTCATTTCTTTACCAGACAGCTACGCCACAGCCGTACGCAGCCCCGATGCGTCACTTCAGTAAGCGCGCGATCTCCCCCCGGCACTCCCCACTGGAAATGGTGGTGCTGCCATGGCCTCATCCACACCATCTCCTCCGTCGGCTACTACACCACCTCTCCCGAGCTCGATGACCAGCCCGTCCGCTGCAATGGCCATCGATGCGAGTGCGGTGTCTACCTCTGCTTTTCTTCATATGGGCACGACCTCGGACATTGAACGCCCACATTCTGATACAGAACAGCACCTCCGAAACAATGGTGCCCCAAAAACGGAAGAAGAGAAGTCAAATGCCATCCGACGACACACTTATTCATGTGGCATCACAGGCAGTGGAGCAGATACAAGACAGTGATATCCCTTGGAGCGCCCTACCGACAGGAAGGATCGCTCCTGATGTCCCATCTCAGGAACGATCCCACCCGACAATGATGGATCCCCTGGAGGGAGAGTCCCTGGACCCCACTGCAGCAGCGTCACCACAACTGGCCCTCGATGAGTACGACAGTAGCTTGCCACCTCTAACACTCTGCTGGAAAGTTGATGTCGACAATGGATCAGATCGAGATGGTGGCCCTCCCGTCTGGCAGTGCCCCTTGGAGATGCCTGACCCACCTTCCACCAAGTGATTGCGGCTACAGTCGCTGCATCAGATGTTACACACTGGCTGGGCATCTCTGCCAGAACATCTGTGCCAATGCATGCCCACAACACTACCGCAACACGACGATGAATCTGGCCACCATTCGGGCTTCCCATAATCTGGCAACGTTCCGAGAGACCATTTATGCTGCTGATGTCGGTTTTGTACTCCTCCAAGAAGTGGTCGTCGCTGATTTCTACGCCCCCACTGGCTAAACGGCATACATCTCCCATGCTTCTGACAATGGTAGTGGAGTCGCCATCCTCCTCCGTTCTAGACTCACTGCTGAAGATGTAGTGTACCTTCCTAATGCTAGAGGCATGGCGTCCTCATCCTCAATGTATATCCGCCGTCCGTCTCCAGTCGACGTCGTGACCGACACACCTTCTTTGCTGACGAGGTTACGCCGCTTTTTGGGGGGCCCCTGTATGAAATGGTGCTCGGTGGAGATTTCTCCACGCAAGGGCCTGCTGACCAACTTCCACGTCATTCCCTGTATGCAGCCCTCTCCGTCATCGTCGACAGACTTCAGCCTGTTGACCCATGGACAAAAGTTTATGGAACACATGCAGGTTTCACATACTATACGGCGCATTCGTCCAGTAGCCTCAACCGCATATACATCACGCGTTTCTTTGCTGCCAACACTCGACATGCCGAAGTATAGCCTCTGGCTTTCTCTGACCATGATGCCTACATCTGCAGTGTCACCCTCGCCTGCCAACAGGTGTGGCATAGCTGTGGCCTGTGGAAATTAAACGTTTTCCACCTGACTCTCCCTGATTGCCGACGGATTGTTGAGGATGTGTGGGTTCAACATATGGTTCAAATGGCTCTGAGCACTGTGGGACTTAACATCTATGGTCATCAGTCCCCTAGAACTTAGAACTACTTAAACCTAACTAACCTGAGGACAGCACACAACACCCAGTCGTCACGAGGCAGAGAAAATCCCTGACCCCGCCGGGAATCGAACCCGGGAACCCGGGCGCGGGAAGCGAGAACGCTACCGCACGACCACGAGCTGCGGACGGATGTGTGGGCCCTCTGTCGTCGATGTCGCCCCGCATACACATCCACCTTATCCTGGTGGCTATCCTGCGCGAAACCAGCTCTATGCAGGGCACTGATAATTTATGGGAAAGACTTCAAAGCTTGGTAAGCGAGCACCATGCACTTTTATTATTCCGTGCTTCGTGAGTGCACTTTGATGGCATTCTCTCCTGTCCGTCAGACGACAGTGCATCGTGCTAAAGCGCAGATCACTTCACTCATGCGACGACGCTTGGAAGGGACCCTTGTCAGATCCTGCACCTGTGACAATATGCCTGACCTCATCAGAGAACGCCGACGTCGTCGTCGAGCTCTCATCCACGACCTCACCGATGTGGAAGAACGACGATACACTGCGCAATGCGCCACTGGTCACTCTTTCTATTCTCATTTCCGCCAGCTGTATGCTGCCGTCTCACATTCCCCGACCACAGTTGAGGAGGTAGCAGCTCTGACTGTCAACACCATGCCAGAGGATGTGGCTCAAGAACTCCAGGAACAAGTGACCTCCGATGAAGTCCTAGATGCTATCAAGGTGGAGTTTCCAACAAGTTCCCTGGACCTGAAGGCCTCCCCCTCGAATTTTACAAGTGTTTTAATTGTCTTTTGGAATCTACTTGGACGTCCATCTGTCGTGAACTGATGTCACCCACGACGACGATCCCGGCCCCCTTCCTTGATGTGGTCATCATCCTGGTCCCTAAGCCACATGAGCGATCACTGATGTGTGATTACTGGCCCATCAATCTACTCAACAGTGACATGAAAATTTTTACCTGTTTGTTGGCCTCACGACTCAAGAAGGCAGCAAGATACGTCACCTCCCTTGATCAGACTTCGCTGGGAGGTGACAACAACATTCATACGGCCCTTTGCCATTACAGGGACATGATCGCGCTCGCGCGGTCGCAACACTAACCTGGCGCATTAGCATCACTGACTTCAGTCAGACATTCGACCGTGTCGACCATACCTTTCCGAAATCTGTCCTCCAACACATGGGTTTTCCGGCTAGTGTAGTAACAGTCGTAATGCGGCTCTTGAGTGGGGCGACTTCAAGGATACCCTGTAATGGTCGCCTCACTGCGCCTCTTGCGATCGCGCGCTCTGTCCGACAGGGTTGCCCACTTTCCACGATACTGTATGCTTTGGCATTAGAGCCTCTGCTCCCGGAGCTTCCCAACGCCTGGTGGGCAGGACAATGCATGCGCACCGCTTCTGTTGTACAGCCTATGCTGACAATCTAGTCCGCTACTTGTGTGGCGACATATGGGGAAGCATCGGGCAGTTCTCTTTTCTAAATCGAAGGTTCTGCTCATTGGTGAAGGTCTACCTGAAAGATATGTCGCTCCTCTAAGTGTGACCTCCATCGTCCGCTGTATGGGCATTGATTTTATGAACGACCTCCGTCATTCAGCGGCAACGAATAGTAGATGTCTCCTCCAAACGATCAGGGCTACCTTGTGGACCACCGGCTTAGATCCGTCGACATTGAACAGCGTGCACAATACGTGAATGTTTACCACGCCTCATGCATCCTCCATGAGGCATAAGTGTTCCCGGTTCCGATTACCCTCGCGCGTCGTATGTTGATGGCCATGGGATCCTTTGTCTCTACAAGGATGTTATTTAAAGTTCAATATTCCTCCCTTGTCCTCCCACGGGAGTGTGGTGGAGTGGGCTTATGCCATGTGCCAGACAGGGTTATGGGACTTTTTGTTAGCTCCCAGCCGAAGGTCTTGCGTCGCTGCTCGACCTTCCTGACCGGACTGCTTTTGCATGAATACGCGCCAGTCTCCACGTCGGCCCCGGTCATGTTATCAGACATTCCACCCCCCTTTCATCACTTTCGGCACTTCTTTCTTGAATTAAGTTACATCTTGCACTCCTTACCCCTTCCACGTATACTCCAGACAAAGGCTGTACATGACACATTACAAGTGTGTCGAACCCCCAACCCAATCGAAAACAGGTTTCCCCAGATCATGTGGCGCCGCGTGTGGAAAGCGGTGCATGCTGGTTATCTCGACACCAGCTTTCAGTCCACCTGGTATATCGCCGTCAATGGCAAACTGGTCAACCAGTTTCGTTTGCACTGCATCTGCCTCGCTGACACACCCCTTGTGTTCACTATAGTGTAGAGGACACAGACGCTCGTCGATTCTCATGTGGTCCGTCGTATGACGTCTGGAGGCTCGCGCAGCGTATCTCGGCTTTCCTTACACGACAGAGACCTGCTCAGATCACTTTCCTGACGCTTTTATTCCCGGATGTGTTTCATTACCCCGCTACAAAAACTAACGCTGTGAATTGGATACGTGGTCATACAGTCCGCTAACGTTTTGGCCCCGATGAGAAATCAGAACTAGGTTATTGGATGTACCTTAACGATCGACACTGTGCACTTGTTCACACCTCCAGATACAAGCAGTTCTTTTCCAATTTCTTATGGAGCGTCCTTCATGACCCGTCTTCTAGCGGGAGCGCCCAAGCCATGAGTTGCTGATGCTTTTTTACTGACATGATGTTCTGAACGCACTGCAAATGGAACAACCATTAAAATTTCGAGAAGACACGTTTGGATGTTCCGCCAATTGGAAGGTGCTAGCGACTCCTAGAATTCTGGTACATAGACTAAAATAATGAAAAAAATAATTAATTAATAAATAAAAACAATACAAAAATAAAAACAAGCATCAATAAAAGAAAATCGGTAAAAAAATACATACAAAAACGCAAAAAATTGTAATAAAATAAACTAAAAAAATGAAAAGCCGTGCACAAGTACTTTCATTTTCATCGCTACTCTCTATGTTCCTCCCCACTACTTTCTTCCTTTCCTACACCCTTGTAGTAATAGGTTATTTGTTTTGGGACAGGCGTAGATAGGCGCCAACGCCTGAAGAGGTGCATTTTATTTTATTTATTTATTTTTTTTTTTTTTTTTTTTGTTAGGACACAAGTGGTGGTGGCAAGCAGAGATTTTTTTGTAATTTCCCTTTCCCATCCAGGGGCGAGAAAAATAGGTAACTGGATGGGAAACGGAGAACCCGGGTTCCTATCTCAAGAAAACCTAGGGTTTTGTTACTCTTCTCGTTTATATTAGAAAAAAAAATGTGTCAGGATTATAAGTTAAATAAAAAGTGGTCAATGTAGCGGACTGGCTGATGGTAGACCCGAATTCCATTCCCGGTACTGTCATGGATTTTTTCTTAGTTGGAGGACTTTAACGGGGTGCATTCAGCCTCGTAGTGCCACTGAGGACCTACTTATCGGTAGCAGCACTAGATCTGCAAACCAGTCTCTGTCACCGTGCGCCACGTAATATGAATCGCCACCAGACGTCATGGACGTCGAAGACCCCTAGAGGTCTCTGCACCATCGCGCCGTAAGCTGTGGCGGCGCGCGCCTCCTTGCCCGCATTTAGTGTGCGGGCCCCACAGTGGAACACGTGGTTGCAGCGGCCAATAGCGGCACCCTCGATAGAGTATTTAAGCGCCTCCCTCTCACTCAGCCAAAACACCGCCCCTGGTCATGATGGCGTCACCTACCGTCACCTCAAGGAATCCCCTCCATCCTTCCTGTCTGTCCTTGCTACCCTGTACAATGTCCTCCTCTCCACTGGATTTTACCCTGACCTGTGGAAGACTTCCCGTGTCCTGCTGTTCCCTAAGCCTAACAAACCCCCCTCTGCTACCTCTTCCTATCGTCCCATCTGCCTCACCTCCGTGTTCAGTAAGGTCTTTGAGGCCATTCTCTCTCGCCGTATCCACCGCCACCTTAACCAGCACCGCCTCCTTCCTCTTACCCAATGTGGCTTCCAGCCTTCCTTCTCTGCTGACGACCAGCTCCTTAACCTTACCCATCTTCTTTCCCTCCAACTTAACTCCCGTCGCTCTGCTATCTTTGTTTCCCTTGATCTCCAGAACGCCTACGACCGTGTCTGGCATCCCAGGCTCCTTTTCAAACTCCAGACCTATGCTCTCCCCATCAACTTCGTCCGTCTCGTTGCTTCCTTCCTCTCCCATCGTCCCTCTTATGTGACTATCCACAATTCCAACTCTCGTACTTTCTACCCCTCTGCTGGCGTGCCCCAAGATTCTGTCCTTTCCCCTCTCCTCTATCTCCTGTACACTGCTGATATACCCAAACCTCCCCCTCCTGTTCATCTTCTCCAGTTCGCTGATGACACCGCCTTCCTAGCCCTTTATCCTACCCTTCAACGGTCCCAACGTACCCTCCAAACCCACCTTGACCAATTCACCGCTTGGTGCAACCAATGGTTCCTCCATGTTAATCCCTCCAAGACCCAGGCGATCATCATAGACCGCACCACCCGCTCCTTCCACCTCCATGATTTCTACCTCACCATTTACGGCCGTCCTATCCATCTCACTCCTACCCTCAAATACCTTGGCCTCACACTTGACCGCCACCTCACCTGGACTCCCCATCTCCTTACCATCCAAAACAAGGCTCACAACCGTCTCCGCCTCCTGAAACTCCTGTCCGGCCGGACGTGGGGTCTGCATCCTTCCACCATCCTTCACACCTACAAATCCATGATCCGCCCCATCCTTTGTTATGCCAGCATCGCTTGGATTTCCGCCCCTCCCCGGTTCTATAAAGCCCTCCAAATCCTCGAACGCCATGCACTCTGCCTCGCCTTCCGCATCTGCCTTCCGTCCCCCACGCGCATCCTCTATGACCTCATCCCCTTCCCCCACCTTCTCCTTTTCCTTGAACACATCCGCACACTATATACTGTCCGCCGCCTTGATCCCCCTCACCCCCTGGTGTCTCCCTTGCTCTCCACTCCCAACCAGTTGCCACGCCTTTACCGTTGTGTCCCTCCCTCTCTCCATCTCCACACCCTCCATCTCCATTCCCAACACAACTTCCACCGTCTACCACTCCCGGATGATGAGCTTCGCCCTGACATCTACCCTTCCTACCAACTCTAACCCCCTCTTCCTGCCTCCTCCTCAGGGCTCCCTCTCCTCCCCCTCCTTCTGAGCGGATTTCCCTTCCTGCTCCCCGTCCATCTCTTGTGCCTTCTTTCAGTGTCTCTGCGCTCCATCCTGCCCTGCCTTCCCTTTTCCTCTCCCGCCCCATGTGTCTCCTGCCTCTTCGTGATCCCACGGTTGCCCCTCCTCTCTTCATCCCGCCACTTCCCCAGCTGCCCCATGCTCTCCCCTCCTTTTCCATCCTCTCTGACCTTTCCCTCGGCAGGTCCCGCCTGGTAGTTTTATTCTTCGTCGTGTGTGCTCCAAGTGGGTTTTAAGTGTGTTGTTTCGGAGTGTTTTTAATACTGTGGCCAACTTTTAACCTGTGCATGCGCATCCAGTGTCTTCTGTGTTTTAAGAATCGCCAACTGTGTTTTTTAACTTTCTGGTGACTTTTTTAACTGTCCCCAATGAACTTCTACATGTCAGTGCATTTTTACCTCCATTTTCTCCCCTTACTCTGTTTTATGTTCCCCTTTTTTACCTCCTTATGTATGTATTATTTTATTCTTGTTTTAGTTGTCATTCACTCGGCTGAAGAGCGGCGGATTGTGCTGCTGACAGCCCTCCCCTGCCCGTACGGGGCAGGGGCATGAAATCACAATAAAGAAAAAAAAAAAAAACAACTCAGCCAACACCCCCCCCCCCCCCCGAGTCCTTTTGTATTCGCCTCCTCTGCCTACCCCACTTCCTGTCGCGTCTGCCCAGCGCCCCCCACCCCTCTTATGGGTCCTCATCCTCCATCAGCTCCTTTCCCGGCTCCCCCCCCCTTTTTTTATTTTCCCATCATCTGTCCAGTTTCCCCCACCTGCTCTCGGCTGTGGTATGTCACATTTGCCAACATTTTAGTGCAGTGTTCCAGTGACTGTTCAGTGTTGTTCGTCTTTCTCGTGTTTCGAACTGTCTATTGTTTTACCTGTCTGCTTTGTGTGTATTTTCTTAGTGTCACCATCCCTCTGTCCTTTGTTTTAAGTTCCACAATTTCCTTTCGCCATGTTACTCTTTAAGTCTCCAATTTTATCGCCTGACAGCGTATTTACTTTCTTGTTCTGTGTACGAGTGGACGTGGTTGTTAGGTTTCCTTGTGAGTCCGTTATTTCGATTTTGTTGTTCTTCGTTCTGTCCTTCGTTGGTCGTGTCCGTCCTCTCTCGTTGTGTTGTTGTTCGCGGGCCGCTCCGCGGGTCACGCCGCGCTTTCCATCACCTCAACCCCGTGACAGTTCCGGTCGCCGTTACAACACAGTCAACGGCTGGAAGAGCGGTGTGCTGGTCCTTAGCCATACACTTCGCGTCACAATGACAACGAGGCTGACGAAGCCGTCGGTTGACTGGTTGGATTGTTGGTTGGTTGATCGGTTCCGATTAGCCAGTCTTTTTCAGAACGGCTGTGCTTACTTCAACCATCATATATTTATTGCTACAATTACTAAACCCACTTCCTTGTTAGCTTAAACGCATTGTGTACGTAATAATGTCTTTAATAAGTTGACATTAAAAAAATTCTTTCAGTATTTCCAAAAATTCACAAACAACATCAGAAACTTAAAATCGTAAGTAATAACATGAACTAAATACAAAAAAATTAATGGAATGGACATTCTCTTCCGTTTACAGCAGTTTCTTATTTGCTGCTTGGCCAGTTTCGGAGCCTAGAGCTTCATCTTCAGGTGCCAACAATTAATTATGGAAACATAAACTTTTGGCGGCCGGTCCAGTCACTCACGGGAGGAGAAGGTGGAGGGAGGGGGGGGGGGTCATGCCCAAGTCAAATAAACGCATGGGAGTAAGCGCGGCGCCCACCTCGACAGCACTACACGGAAGTGGCATCTGAAGACGAAGTTTTGGGCTTTGGGGCCAGTCTTGCGGTGAAAGAGGTTGATGGGAACTGCAACGGTTTTTTTTAATTTTGTTAACATGTTCCTCAGCTAAGATGTGCGGCTGACCAAATATTTTGCCAAAAATATCTGTTTTCTTGACATGACCCGTGAAAAAAAAGGTCCCGGTAAACGCACGAATTTTAATTCATTTCTTCAGCTTCCTTCAAATGTCTCGAGGAAAATTTAATTAAATCAGATCTACAGCTACTTGTGTTGTGATGTCAACGGCAGCTTTTGCACGGGATAGTAGCTGCCTTGTCCGGCTGCTGCTAGTCTCTGACCAATGGTGTGGGATAACACCAGTATTGCAGGGAGGAGCATTACCATGTTGTCAGATAACAGGCACGGACGTCACGGGACTACAACGTGCCTGGAGCACAACACGGTGTTCCTCCATTGTGGTAGTCAGACGTGGTCGACTGGAACCTTTACGACGAATATGCCTACCTACACGTTCCCATGCAGTCCACCATAGGGCCGCTGTCACATGCGACTGCCCCACAGATGTAGATATTACTCGAGACGACCAGCTGTCGGAGACCCATAATAAGGCCTCTTTCAAACTCTGTCAGGTGCTGATAAATGCTGTCTCACACGAGTATGCGACATCTGCGTGTCCTTCCCTTACGAGTATATATCCCACCAGAGTTGGGAACAACACCGAATAAAGCTAATGCACTCTGGTTGGCATTCTCCCTGTCACAGGGAACTGCAACTGTAATTATTTACATACCCGCCTATGGATGTTTTCATTTCACGTGTGGTACTCCAGTTGCTAGGGGTTTCATTGTATTTTGAAACTCAAGGCTGTAAAGCTGTGCTTGACGTAGCTGAATATTTCAACTTTGACTGTGATTGTGATTTGCGGCCAATTCATACTGTTTCGTTTAAGCCCAGCACACTGTCTTGCAGGGCCGCGTTACCTAGACTTTCTTTAAAACGAGTTTCCAACGTTACTGGAAGAGGTTCCAGGGTGGATATGTTCTCCCTGGAAATTTTAATCTTCAGGTGATACATTATCTAAACTTAACATTTCCCAGAAGACAGAGGGGCGAAATGGTCACGTTACTTGGCCACCAAGGTCCACTTATCACAACCTTTAGGTTTTTGCCGCTGGCGTGGCTGAGAGGAGAAGTCTGTAAAGGAAAATTAAACACAAGAGACGAACAAATCATTCACATTACGACAAAAGTGCTCCTCGCAAAAGAAAGCCAAAATTATATCGGAAGAGCTAGACGAGGTGTTGTGAAGAGAGCTCGAAAGTCCATCGAAGTCTGGGGTGAATTTTATGAAAATCGGATTTTAACTTACTTAACACTTTCTGTGAGTATGCGTTTGCGTTACATTCTAACAGCTGTATCTCTGTAATGAATTAAAAATTGGACACATGCCATATGGAATATTTTGTTAGAATCAGTGTATGCTACTACCTCCGAAAATATTTAGTATTCCTTCTGGAACACCTACCCAGTCTAAAAACGGTAAATCAACTTAAATTTGCACCCCATTTATTTTGCGAACCGTTGAAGATGTCTGAACGAGGTATTCTGTACATTATGGCACACAGAAGAGCACATAATTCTTTTACGTTTGTAATCCACTGAAGTCTCATGTCAACCGAGATACTCAAGCATGTATGGGTCCCTTTTTTATACTGGTAGGTCCATTGATAGTGACCGGGCCAAATATCTCACGAAATAAGCATCAAACGACGAAACTACAAAGAACGAAACTCGCCTAGCTTGAAGGGGGAAACCAGATGGCGCTATGGTTGGCCCGCTAGACGGTGCTGTCGTAGGTCAAACGGATATCAACTGCGTTTTTTTAAATAGGAACCCCCATTTTTTATTACATACTCGTGTACTACGTAAAGAAATATGAATGTTTTAGTTGAACCACTTTTTTCGCTTTGTGATAGGTGGCGCTGTAATAGTCTCAAACGTATAAGAACGTGGTATCACGTAACATTCCGCCAGTGCGGACGGTATTTGCTTCGTAATACATTACCCGTGTCCGCCCTCGTGGTCTCGCGGTAGCGTTCTCGCTTCCCGAGCACGGGGTCCCGGGTTCGGTTCCCGGCGGGGTCAGGGATTTTTCCTGCCTCGAGATGACTGGGTGTTGTGTCGTCTTCATCATCATCATTCATCCCCATTACGGTCGGAGGAAGGCAACGGCAAACCACCTCCATTAGGACCTTGCCTAGTAAGGCGGTGCGGGTCTCCCGCATCGTTCCCCTGCGCTATGTAAAGAAGCATGGGACTTCATTTCCATTACCCGTGTTAAAATGGACCGTTTACCAATTGCGGAAAAGGTCGACATCGTGTTGATGTATGGCTGTTGTGTTCAAAATGCCCAACGGGCGTATGCCATGTATGCTGCTCGGTATCCTGGGCGACATCATCCAAGTGTCCGGACCGTTCGCCGGATAGTTACGTTATTTAAGGAAATAGGAAGTGTTCAGCCACATGTGAAACGTCAACCACGACCTGCAACAAATGATGATGCACAAGTAGGTGTTTTAGCTACTGTCGCGGCTAATCCGCACATCAGTAGCAGACAAATTGCGCGAGAATAGGGAATCTCAAAAACGCCGGTGTTGAGAATGCTACATCAACATCGATTTGCACCCGTACCATATTTCTATGCACCAGGAATGGCATGGCGACGACTTTGAACGTCGTGTACAGCTCTGCCACTGGGCACAAGAGAAATTACGGGACGATGACAGATTTTTTGCACGCGTTCTTTTAAGCGACGAAGCGTCATTCACCAACAGCGGTAACGTAAACCGGCATAGTATGCACTATTGGGCAACGGAAAGTGCACGATGGCTGCGTAATGTTTTACCGATGTTACTGCAAGATGTTTCACTACATGACAGAATGGCGATGTAGATCCAACATGAGGGATGTCCGGCACATAGCTCGCGCGCGGTTGAAGCGGTATTGAATGGCATATTTCATGACAAGTGGATTAGTCGTCGAAGCACGTTCACCGGATCTGACGTCCTCGGATTTCTTTCTGTGGGGAAAGTTAGAGGATATTTGCCATCGTGATCCATCGACAACGCCTGACAACATGCGTCAGCGCATTGTCAATGCATGTGCGAACATTACGGAAGGTGAACTACTCGTTGTTGAGAGGAATGTTGTTACACGTATTGCCAAATGCATTGAGGTTGACGGACATCATTTTGAGCATTTATTGCATTAATGTGGTATTTACAGGTAATCACACTGTAACAGCATGCGTTCTCAGAAATGATAAGGTCACAAAGGTACATGTATCACATTGGAACAACCGAAATAAAATGTTCAAACGTACCTACGTTCTGTATTTTAGTTTAAAAAACCTACCTTCCCCATGAACAATGGACTTTGCCGTTGGTAGTGAGGCTTGCGTGCCTCAGCGATACAGATGGCCGTACCGTAGGTGCAACCACAACGGAGGGGTATCTGTTGAGAGGCCAGACAAACGTGTGGTTCCTGAAGAGGGGCAGCAGCCTTTTCAGTAGTTGCAGGGGCAACAGTCTGGATGATTGACTGACCTGGCCTTGCAACATTAACCAAAACGACCTTGCTGTGCTGGTACTGCGAACGGCTGAAAGGAAGGGGAAACTACGGCCGTAATTTTTCCCGAGGGCATGCAGCTTTACTGTATGGATAAATGATGATGGCGTCCTCTTGGGTAAAATATTCCGGAGGTAAAATAGTCCCCCATTCGGATCTCCGGGCGGGAACTACTCAAGAGGACGTCGTTATAAGGAAAAAGAAAACTGGCATTCTGCGGATCGGAGCGTGGAATGTCAGCTCCCTTAACAGGTCAGGTAGATTAGAAAATTTAAAAAGGGAAATGGATAGGTTAAAGTTAGATATAGTGGGAATTGGTGAAATTCGGTGGCAGGAGGAACAAGACTTTTGGTCAGGTGAATACAGGGTTATAAACACAAAATCAAATAGGGGTAATGCAGGAGTAGGTTCAATAATGAATAGGAAAATAGGAATGTGGGTAAGCTACTACAAACAGCATAGTGAACGCATTATTGTGGCCAAGATAGACACGAAGCCCACGCCTACTACAGTAGTACAAGTTTACATGCCAACTAACTCTGCAGCTGATGAAGAAATTGAAGAAATGTATGATGAGATAAAAGAAATTATTCAGGTGGTGAAGGAAGACGAAAATTTAATAGTCATGGGTGACTGGAATTCGAGAGTAGGAAAAGGGAGAGAAGGAAACATAGTAGGTGAATATGGATTGGGGCTAAGGAATGAAAGAGGAAGCCGACTGGTAGAGTTTTGCACAGAGCATAACTTAATCATAGCTAACACTTGGTTCAAGAATCATGAAAGAAGGTTGTATACATGGAAGAATCCTGGAGATACTAGAAGGTATCAGATAGATTATGTAATGGTAAGACAGAGATTTAGGAACCAGGATTTAAATTGTAAGACATTTCCAGGGGCAGATGTGGACTCTGACCACAATCTATTGCTTATGCACTGTAGATTAAAACTAAAGAAACTGCAAAAAGGTGGGAATTTAAGGAGATGGGACCTGGATAAACTGAAAAAACAAGAGGTTGTACAGAGCTTCAGGGAGAGCACAAGGGAACAATTGACAGGAATGCGGGAAAGAAGTACAGTAGAAGAAGAATGGGTAGCTCTGAGGGATGAAGTAGTGAAGGATCAAGTAGGTAAAAAGACTTTGGCTAGTAGAAATCCTTGGGTAACAGAAGAAATATTTGAATTTAATTGATGGAAGGAGAAAACATAAAAATGCAGTAAATGAAGCAGGCAAAAAGGAATACAGACGTCTCAAAAATGAGATCGACAGGAAGTGCAAAATGGCTAAGCAGACATGGCTAGAGGACAGATGTAAGGATGTAGAGGCTTATCTCACTAGGGGTAAGATAGACACTGCCTACAGGAAAATTAAAGAGACCTTTGGAGAAAAGAGAACCACTTGTATGAATATCAAGAGCTCAGATGGAAACCCAGTTCTAAGCAAAGAAGGAAAAGCAGAAAGGTGGAAGGAGTATATAGAGGTTCTGGCGATGTACTTGAGGACAATATTATGGAAATGGAAGAGGATGTAGATGAAGATGAAATGGGAGATACGATACTGCGTGAAGAGTTTGACGGAGCACTGAAAGACCTGAGTCGAAACAAGGCCCAGGGAGTAGACAACATTCCATTCGAGCTACTGACGGCCTTGGGAGAGCCAGTCCTGACAAACTCTACCATCTGGTGAGCAAGATGTATGAGACAGGCGAAATTCCCTCAGACTTCAAGAAGAATATAATAATTCCGGTCGCAAAGAAAGCAGGTGTTGACAAATGTGAAAATTACCGAACTATCAGTTTAATAAGTCACAGCTGCAAAATACTAACGCGAATTCTATACAGACGGATGGAAAAACTGGTAGAAGCCGATATTGGGAAAGATCAGTTTGGATTCCGTAGGAAAGTTTGAACACGTGTGGCAATTCTGACCTTACGACTTATCTTAGAAGAAAGATTAAGGAAAGAAAAACCTACGTTTCTAGCATTTGTAGACTGAGAGAAAGCTTTTGACAATGTTGGTTGGAATACTCTCTTTCAAATTCTGAAGGTGGCTGGGGTAAAATACAGGGAGCGAAAGGCTATTTACAATTTGTGCAGTAACCAGATGGCAGTTATAAGAGTCGAGGGACATGAAAGGGAAGCAGTGGTTGGGAAGGGAGTAAACAGGGTTGTAGCCTCTCCCCAATGTTATTCAATCTGTATATTGAGCAAGCAGTAAAGGAAACAAAAGAAAACTTCGGAGTAGGTATTAAAATCCATGGAGAAGAATTAAAACCTTTGAGGTTCGACGATGACATTGTAATGCTATCAGAGACAGCAAAGGACTTGGAAAAGCAGTTGAACGGAATGGACAGTGTCTTGAAAGGAGGATATAAGATGAACATCAACAAAAGCAAAACGAGGATAATGGAATGTGGTCGAATTAAGTCGGGTGATGCTGAGGGAATTAGATTAGGAAATGAGACACTTAAAGTAGTGAAGGAGTTTTGCTATTTGGGGAGCAAAATAACTGATGATGGTCGAAGTAGGGAGGATATGAAATGCAGACTGGCAATGGCAAGGAAAGCGTTTCTGAGGAAGAGAAATTGGTTAACATCGAGTATAGATTTAAGTGTCAGGACGTCGTTTCTGAAAGTATTTGTATGAGTGTAGCCATGTATGGAAGTGAAATAGTTTTGACAAGAAGAGAATAGAAGCTTTCGAAATGTGGAGCTACGGAAGAATGCTGAAGATTAGATGGGTATATCACATAACTAATGATGAAGTATTGAATAGAACTGGGGAGAAGAGGAGTATGTGGCACAACTTGACAAAAAGAAGGGACCGGTTAGTAGGACATGTTCTGAGGCATCAAGGGATCACAAATTTAGCACTGGAGGGCAGCGTGGAGGGTAAAAATCGCAGAGGGAGACCAAGATATGAATACACTAAGAAGATTCAGTAGGATGTGGGTTGCAGTAAGCACTGGGAGATGAAGCAGCTTGCACAGGATAGGGTACCACGGAGTGCTGCGTCAAACCAGTCTCAGGACTGAAGACCACAACAACAACAACAACCTGTTACCAACTGTTCGTCTAAAATTGTGAGCCATATGTTTGTGACTATTACAGCGCCATCTATCACATAGCGAAAAAAGTGGTCCAACTAAAACATTCATATTTCTTTATGTACTACACGAATATGTAATGTAAAATGGGGGATACTATTTAAAAAAACGCAGTTCATATCAGTTTGATCCATGGCAGCGCTATCTAGCGGGCCAACCATAGCGCCATCAGGTTTCCCCCCTCAAGCTAGACGAGTTTCGTTCTTTGTAGTTTTTTCGTTTGACGCTTATTTCGTGAGATATTTGGCCTGGTCGCGATCAATGGACCACTCTGTATAAAATTGAGCCGATATGCTATTTTAACAACATTTGAAGGCTGTTGGAAAGGCAAATACAGTGACATAACGGTTTTTACTGTTGTTAACACTTCGCAAAATGTCCGAGAAATGAGCTATCGCGATGTAAAAACATCCACGTGAAGCTCTCATGCCATAATTACTTTTAAGAATACATATTTGATGCTTGTATCTCGGTGATCAACGCAGGTATGTTGCTCTGTAGGCGTCTGTAACTCCGAAAGTGTTGCCACTGCAAGATTGTGTGCAGGAACTAACCAATCGACTATATCTCAAAATAAATGTTCGATGGGTCCATGGCTTCGTGGGGTTGAGCTACACTCTAACGCTATCATCAGCTGTTACCAACGAAATCGGGACTCACCCGACCAGGCCGCGGTTTTCTAGTAGTCTAAGGTCCAACCGATATGGTCACAAGCCCAAGGGAGGCGCTGCAAGGGATGTTATGCTTTTAGTAAAGGCACTCAAGGAGATGTTCTGCTGCCGTAGCCCATTAACACTAAATTTTGCTGCACTGTCCTCCGTTGATTTCTGCCGTTATTTCACGAAGAGCAGCTTGTCTATTAGCGCTGATAGCTCTACGCAAACGCCGCTGCTCTCGGTCGTCAAGTGAAGGCCGTCGGCCACAACGTTGTTCATGGTGAGAGGTACTGCCTGAAATTTGGTATACTCGACACACTCTTGACACTGGATCGCGGATTATTCAACTCGTTACCAGTTACCGAAACAGAATGTCCCGTGTGTCTAGCTCCAACTACCATTCCGTGTTCATAATCGTGTCAGAAATCTTTTCACGTGAATCACCTGAGTACAAATGACAGATGTGCCAATGCACTGTCCTTTTATTCCATCTGTATATGTGCATATCACTATCCCGTGGCTTTGGCAACTCAGTGTAATTATGCTATGTACATCAGCCGTCTTCTCTTCTTGAAAATATAATCATCGCCTCACTTATTCTTCGTGCTGACAGCTAATTACAACAAATACCGTATTCGCGTGTTATTCAAGGCTACGTTGTTCTTGCAGATCAAGTTCACATTCTACTAAGATCACAATTTTCTTGAATAACGCTTACAAAGTATCACACTAACGGTTCATGACACGCAAATCTTACCGGTACGGACAACAAGATTTTATTTGAAGCTTACTCGCGCGCAACTGACTGCGAGAAAGCAGCATTATCGCTGACGTCTGTCTATTCCTTGATCTAAGAGTGCTTTCCTTCGATGTTAACCATTGTGAAAAGATATAGTCTAACTTCTGATCTTAATGAGTATGGGCGAATGTTTTACGGCTTCAGAGAGAAGGCATTGTTGCCTGACCGCTATCTTTAATTGAAAGTAATTTTCTGATTTTGTGCGAGAATAATAAGCCAATAAACCAGTTTCTCGACAACACACACAAAGTCTGTATTGCGTAAATTATTCTCCATCTTGTGGTTTCACATTTTCAAATATTTGTGCATGCCTAAGAGACATTTCTTTGGACTGTGGAAGCTCGAACTTGCAAACTCTATACGGTCATTAATTTAAAAACTTTTAAACAAATCCACTTCGACGGACAGGCTTCCGTAGAAAGGAGAATTGGACCGTAGTTAAGGTAGCCTAAGATTCCTACAGATTCAGCACGCAGTTCGACGACCGCCAGAGACATTGAGTACAGCTTATAGTTAGCGTGCAGTAGCAGGTCTCTGGTCTACCATGCACAACCCCCTGAACATAAACGTCACCTAGTGAGATCTGTTTGGTTATTTATTCATTTCAAAGACCTAAACCCTTTTCTTAGAGAGACTGAATACTAAAGAACTGAGTGCTTTGCCGGCCGGTGTGGCCGTGCGGTTCTAGGCGCTTCAGTCTGGAACCGCGTGACCGCTACGGTCGCAGGTTCGAATCCTGCCTCGGGCATGGATGTGTGTGATGTCCTTAGGTTAGTTAGGTTTAAGTAGTTCTAAGTTCTAGGGGACTGATGACCACAAATGTTAAGTCCCATAGTGCTCAGAGCCATTTGAACCATTTTCTAACTGAGTGCTTGAATCAGTAATAATAATAATAATAATAATAATAATAAAATCAAAGCAGTAATTAAATGAATAATAATAATAATGATAATAATAATAATAAAAGCAGCTCATCGAGGTTACTTTTTGTCTCTGAAAGGATCTTTTCAACACAGATCTCCATACAAATAACTGGGTTCTGGGTGAAATAATGACTCCTCTCATGAACCATTACGTCTCAGTAAAATTATAACAATTTACCTTTTACGTGAGAGGGAGTTACATCAGCTAATTCTAATCCCTGTGCTGACATGGAATATCAGTATTCATAGGTATGGTCCCTAGCCCAAAGCCTTCAGTTTATTATCAACAGTAGGCGCCACAACCTTCCATATGAAGTAAGCCTTACTGATAAAAAAAATTATATTTACAGGCTTGAGAGTGTGGTGTTCAACACGGTATACGGTGATACACTGGACCACAGAAAGAGACGTCATCCCTATGCTTCCTGCAGACACGGCCCTTGCACAGCACTTACCCCGACTCGTATCTTGCTGCCCCTATCTACCAGGTCCTTCCGCAGTCCCTCCAGCAGAGCCTTTACAGCGTGTTTGCTGGCGCAGTACATGGCGAAGGAACTCTGCGTGGGTAGTACGTGTCCGATCAGACTGAAAACAATGAAGCAGCGTATTACAGGATGCGCTGTCTATACACTAAGAGGGACAGACAACAAGAAGAAAAGCTGTACTGTACATCTACTGAGAAATTGTTTCTCGCACCAGTTGACGGATTCAGAGTAATATTAATTACTTCTCGAATTCAAATCTAACAAACTTTCCCATTTGATTTACAACATACGGGCTAGATTACGGGAGCTATTTTTAACAGAAAATGTCTTGATAGTTCCTGTAGTCGTCTTAGGTAATACACACTGTCTATAGTATATTCGCCGCCAGTACAGCAACTGGACTGTCAATGGCCGAATCTGGAACATTAAGAGTCATTTGCTCACCTCAATATCTATTTTTTCCATAGACGGAATTCGTCAGTTACACACCATCTCCTCCCAGTACGGTAAATTACTATGATAACTGAGGGGAGAGTTCAGCAACAAGTGTAGTGGACATACGTGACTGGTGAGATAGCCTCCTTCCTCCTGTCAATCACTGGCCACATTCCTCGGAGTCCGAGGTTCGACATTGCTTTGCTAGAGTGCATGCAGAGTAACGTGGCCCGTATAAGCTCAATCGGCAGGGTACGCATGGGGAGAGCGATAGTGATCGGGGTTACGAGAAGGCGCTACAGATTGAAACGGAACTTGTTGTACCGTTCCAATGTTTTATTAAATTGCTAGCATGCAGAAATTATTAGCAAAATTTTCTTCTCTTGCAGGTAATACCTCAGCTGGTGTCCAAAAGGAGAGAATGGACTAAAATTTATTGAATTTTTTTCTGTTGTGTACCACGTTTCCCATTTTCCTTTCCTTTGTGCGGCCTGGACGGTATAAATGAGTGAGTGTGTGAACTAGCAGAAGCTTTAGGCACAGATTGTAGCACTGCATGAATGGTCGTTCTGGGATAGGGCAGTACCAACCCCCCAAGCGTGAACTAGTTTAGCAGAGACCTAGTTTGCAGGTCAGGGCAAAGATGACACGTAGGCGCGCGTATTGGCTCTGTCAGGTTGGCGCGCCACCCCCACCACGTTTGTAAGCGGAACGGTTAGGCGAATTCGGTTGGAGGTGCACTTGTTCCTGGGTCGTGGTGCTGGACGGACATGGTGACGCAGCTCTCGTTTTGGTATTGTTAACATAGGTATTAGATTGTCTGAAATCTGCTCTGTAATGAAGTCCAGATGTTGAAATCATGTGCGAAATTACCACTGAACTCCATAAGGGAGTGGATTTTCTTAATTTACTCGAATTTCAGTAGACCCTGCGTTAGTGCCTTGTTCAGGCAACGCACCATGTGCCTTAAGCTCACGGTCACGTTATTGCTCTGTGCTTAACTGAAATTCACTCATTCAATGTATTTTAATCTGCTCTTCCATTTACAGTAATATTTTAGGGATTTTTATTTATTTTCCATATGTTTTCTTTGTGAACTTGCTTTCGCGCCACGTGGTCGGTTGGAGCAACCGCCGCATTGATAAATTGTAGTTTCGGTCTGAAAATATATTGTACACGATAAATAATCATACGATAGTGAGCGAGTGTAAAATAGGGAAGGAATACTCGTGTGTGTCCATATTTTTCTGGGTTTCTGTTGGCTACTGAAACTTGGCCATGTGGGTTGACCAGCACTGAAGTGATGTTTCTTGTGCGCCCCCATAACGAGTTGATTTGTTGGCGATGTTGTGCGTTAAGTGAAATACTCGTGCCACTAGGAAAAGTATCGGTTTTTAATGCCCGCTGATTTGATAAAGATTTGCGAAATACTCTTCCACCCTGACCTAGTTTTGCTTGTATTGTCTTTGCGGAACTTGTTCTGAGTAATCTATAGTAGCTGAATGTAATAACCGAGGGTTGAGCTATAATTGTGCGGTTGTATAGAATTACATTGAAGCCGGGTCTGCGCTCCTATGTCCCATTCCATAATTACGTGGCGAAACTGAACCATGTTAACTAGAGACCGGTTTTGATGATGTACATTGCAAGAGAAACACGACTAGTTGTTGAAATACCATCGGTACTGAATAAACATCAATTAGTCTCTACCCTCGACTAATTATTTACTCCTTCCATCATAAAGAATAGGTGGCAGTCAGTACCACAGTCGAATTCTCGTTCACGAAAGCAAATAAAAGCTATATAATGCCTATTAAGTCCTGTATAGGTGCGTTCTGTAGTGGTTCAAAAAAATGTGTTATCCGTTGCGTTAAAATTTCTACCGGTTCGTTAAAACCTTCCGCTAGAAATTATTAATACCCAGCAATAACTCGCAGGGGCCAGTAATTTCGTGGACCACACGAATTTAAGAAACCATTTACTACAGACGGTAGCTTGCAGGAGCGGTAGGACATGTCAAAGCGACGATAATCTACCTACGTAGGTGGACTTATACCATCACCAGTACTGGAAGGTTACGTTGCAAGGTGAATTGCTGGGCTATGTACTGAAAGTGGCGTTCTGAACAGAAGCCAACGCTCATATCTTGCTGTGCGGATCGTGCCACGATAACACCGAACTCCGGGACACAGTGAGACACTTATCGTCCCAAAGGCACAAACCTGATGGCACAGTGGCCTGCAAAACTACCCACACATTACGGTAAGACGATGCCAGCGATTCGTCGACGCAGTATGGCCACAGCCGTCAGACAGCCAACCAAACGGTAACCAGGGCGTTATTTATACTCGCTTAGGAAGCACCGCGGTGAGCCTCCTCCCCCCCTCCCCCAACATCTATAGGACGTGGAGGATATAATAGCTATGCGCAGTTTTCGTCCAAAGCGCTGGTCGAGCACATTGTTCGGAAGGGGGGGGGAGACCGATAAGCGTTTGCCACCTTTCGGCCAGTGGGCGATGACCGAATCGACGTGCACGCGCTGCAGTTTTTCTCAAACGATTTTACAGGAACTATTCGGAAAAAAAATTTCATTTTTGTTTCACTTGTAGCTTTAAATGTCAGGGTTATTATGATGTGCCCATAATTTCGTTAATGGGTATAGTTATTGTGATATTTACGTGGAAGTAAGGTACTGCGCGAAAATCGAAAAAGTTTGCAATGAAAAATGCGGGTCGCTATGATTTTGTGCTTGGTGCGTATTACATAATATGTTACTGCACATGAAATTTAGATAACTTATCGAACAGGTGGAGGTCTGTGTCATCAGTCTCGCAGCGATCATTTGCGATAACACCGCACCAGCGATAGAGCCAGAGCGAAATATCCACAACAATCCTCACATTTCTTAAATGGTGCAACATATTAAAATGAGATTTTGGCAAATGGTAGCACACAATGAGGAGAGTATTTTGCCATACAGTTATTACGCAAAACTTCATTATCTACCGTGTCATTCCACTAATTACAGATTTTTCGATGAAAGAACGCAATTTTTAAGGGCCGTCGATGGCTGGTGAAACAAGAAATGCTACGGGTATTGGAACAACATAAGTGGCCATTACACGTCGAATCAAGGATGTGCTTTTTCATAATATGCTGACCTCGCTTTTCCTTATTTCCTCACTTAATAAACCATTGTTCCAGAATTCTCTCGCAATTGCGTCTGCACAGTATGTTAGTAAGGTGAAACTGTGTAAATTCCGCTGAGTTTTGGCAAAAGAAGCAAATTTTAACATGGAAACAAGACAAATGTGTACCTTTTACTCAAAATCAGCCACTCGAAAACTTCTCTGAAAATTACAAATGGTTAAAAAAACCAGGCATTAATAAGACGCTGTAATTTCGGTGGAATTCTTTTCAGATGCTAACTAAAGAAGAAGTGACATATTTCTGAAGGGTCACTGCGTAAGTGAGGGCGTGATGGAGCCCACCTTCATACACACATCAAAAAAGGTTTTGCTTCACCTCGGTTCCGAGAGACCCGGAACCTGTAAAGAAAACTGAAATAGAGATCAACATAAACATCATTCCTGCCCTTTTTATTGCTCATGAAAACCACACAATGCGTGTGGTACCACCGTACAGCGAGACCTTCAGATGTGGTAGTGCAGATTGCTGTACACACTGGTACCTCTAATACCCAGTAGCGTGTCCTCTTGCATTGATGCATGCTTGCATTCGTCGTGGAATAGTATCCAAAAGTTCATTAAGACAATGTTGGTCCAGATCGCCCCACTCCTCAACGCCGATTCGGCGTAGATCCCTCAGAGTGGTTGGTGGGTCACGTCGTCCATAAACAGCCCTTTTCAATCCATCCCAGGTATGTGCGATAGGGTTCATATCTGGAGAACATCCTGGCCATCCTATTCGAGCGACGTCGTTATCCTGAAGGAAGTCATTCATAAGATGTGCACTACGGGGGCGTGAATTATCGGCCATGAAGACGAATGGTTCAAATGGCTCTGAGCACTATGGGACTTAACTTCTGAGGTCATCAGTCCCCTACAGCTTAGAACTACTTAAACCTAACTAAGGACATCACAAATATCCATGCCCGAGGCAGGATTCGAACCTGCGACCGTAGCGGTCGCGCGGTTCCAGACTGTAGCGCCTAGAACCGCTCGGCCACTCCGGCCGGCCATGAAGACGAATGCCTCGCCAATATGCTGCCGATATGGTTGCACTATCGGTCGGAGGATGGCATTCACGCATCGTACAGCCGTTACAGTGGCTTACATGACCACCAGCTGCGTACGTCGGTCCCACACAATGCCGTCCCAAAACAGTAGGGAACCTCCATCTTGCTACACTCGCTGGACAGTGTGTCTAAGGCGTTCAGCCTGACCGGGTTGCCTCCAAACACGTCTCCGACGATTGTCTATTTGAAGGCGTATGCGACACTCATCGGTAAAGAGAACGTGATGCCAATTCGGCACGTTGTTGGGCCCATCTGTGCCGCGCTGCATGGTGTTGTGGTTGTAAAGATGGACCTCGCCATGGACGTCGGGAGTGAAGTTGCGCATCATGCAGCCTATTGCGCACAGTTTGAGTCGCAACACGACGTCCTGTGGCTGCACAAAAAGCATTATTCAAAATGGTGGCATTTCTGTCAGGGTTTCTCCGAGCCATAAACCGTAGGTAGCGGTCATCCACTGCAGTAGTAGCCCTTGCGCGGCCTGAGCGAGCTTTGGTTCACTCCGAGACGCTTGGACACTTCCCTTTTTGAGAGCCCTTCCTGGCACAAAGTAACAATGGGAACGCGATTGAACTGCAGTACTGACCATCTAGGCGTGGTTGAACTGCAGACAACACGAGCCATGTACCTCCTTCATGGTGGAATGACTGGAACTGATTGGCTGTCAGACCCCTTCCATCTAATAGGCGCTGCTTATGCATGGTTGTTTACATCTTTGGATGGGTTTCTTGACATCTCTGAACAGTCAGAGGGACTGTGTCTGTGATACAATATCCACAGCCAACGTTTATCTTCAGGAGTTCTGGGAACTGGGGTGATGAAAAACTTTTTTTGATGTATGTGTTTACAAAAAATGTGAGTGAAGGCTTCCGTTTAGAATGGCACTTCCCCTCCAGCGCTCGGCATTTCCCCTACAGCTCCTGCCCACAGCCCCCACCACTACTGCTCTCCCTACGCATGCCCTACCGTCTGTGCATCTACCAGCTATGGTATTCTGCATGCAGTATACTAGACAACAGGAATCATAAGCAGCCAGCCATTTGTATGCCAGAGTCATGGAAGAGTTCAGCAAGAAGTGCAGTGTACACATATGACTGGTGAGATTTTCTCCTCCTGTCAACTACTAACCACATTTCTCAGACGTTGTCAGTGCACCTGAGCTTGTATGTGTGATAGATTATTAGAACGATGGTAACATCGACAGTTCAGTATATATTTAACAACATATTTCGATGTAATCAGTGTCGTACTCACGGGATCTTGTGGGACTCCCATAGTCTGTAGTGGGACGCGAAATTGAAGCGTCACCCCTCCACCAGTGTCAGCCCAGTTTGCAGGTGAATATAAGTTTAATTTAGTTTTTGTTTATGTATTTTTTGTAATATTTGTAATGGTTGTGAATTGTCTAAAGTTTATTTTTTATGTTTCATGTACGGAGAGGGCGGCGCAACGAACGGAGACAGCATCTTCGCTGCCGGAACCAGAGAGAAAATTGCTGGCCACTATACGTCGCGGGTCGACAGCCAAAGAGCAACTGAAGATCCTGAAACCGAGTTGTTGCGTCGTGCTTCTAAAAATTGAAAAAAGAATAAGAATTTGTAATGTTTGTACAACAATGACGTCATAGAAAGTTAATCATGTTGTAAATGATCAGTTCTGTCTTGTCAAGGCTCAGGTTCACGTCCATATGTAGGAAGATAATAAACTAGTGGATGCTAGAAAAGTTTAAATACGTGTTCCGAGTATTTATTTATGAAGAATTACGTTAAGTAATTTACTTGACAAGATTATTAATTTTTGACAGCGTTCATCGCGAGTGTGATTCTTGAAAGTTTATCCAATGTGGTTCTAATATTTATTAAAGCAGATCACTTGCATTAATATAATTTCTGAGAAGAAACAATCGACATCTAAATTGAAAAAGTTTGCGCAAACCAATTGTACTGAGTGACGTAATTCTGCGCATAAGACTCAAATGATGATGTTTTACAGTTTCGTTCAAGAACCATTCAGAGACAATTTAAAAAGAATTTAAATAATTTTGAAGTGTGTTGTAACTGACGTAGGTGATGAAGTCTGCACATGGTCATATGTCACAAAAAATCATTTATACAAAACTTACGTCGTTACACTACAAGTCAAAAGGCTGAATTTTGACGACGACATGTACTCATGTCATATAGTTTTACATTCTGACAGAATGTAACTTTGCAGTGTTACTTGCAAATGGTCATAAGGCCGAAATTGCAATAGTAACAATAAATATTTTATACAGTCAACGGCGACTATGATGTCTTTTCAGAAATATTATATGACTGTGAATCCCAACCATGAGAAGTTAATCACATTTCTCAGAGTCCGAGAATCGACATCGCTGGGCTAGAGAGCATGCAGAATAACATGGCAGGTAGATGTGCTGTTGTCAGGGCAAGTGTGGGGAGAGCAGTAGTGATGGGGATTACAGGTTGGCGCTGTAGAGGAAATGCCAGATGATGGAAGGGAAATGGCGTTCTGAACGGAAGCCAACGCTCATATTTTTCGTAGGCTCCATGCCCGCATTTGGATGGCGACTTAATCTACTGTCACCTCTGCTTTGGTTAATAGCTAAAAAGAATCCCGTTGAAATGCAAAAAACGCAGCGATGTATTTTTCGCCTTGTTTGTTAACCACTGGTAACTTTCTTTTATTTTTAATTTGTGGTAAGTTCCAATGGGACCAAACTGCTGAGGTCATCGGTCCGAACCTCCAACGAGGCGTGCGGAGCCGCATGAAGCGTGTGGCAAGGCACCTGTGACGCACGGCTTTGTAACTTAAAGAGAAGCGTCATGAGTGGCGAATTTTAAGAAACATATACACATTTCTCTTGTGGTCATATTAAAATCTGTTTCTTTTGCCAAAACACAGGGGAGATCGCACAGTGTCACCTCGATAAAATGGTGTGCAGACGCAGTTGCAAGAGAATTCTGAAACAGTGGTTTGTTAAAGAGGAACTGAGGAAAAGTGAGGTGACTAGCTTATGAAAAATCACGTCCTCTGTGCAAAAATAAACGTATTATCTCTATATTTACATTGCCCCAAAACCTATAGCATTTTTGACATCACCAGTTATCGATGGCCCTTAAAAATAATATTCTTTCATTAGAAAAGTCTATAGTCAGTGGAATGACACGGAAGTTTTGCGTAATAGCCATATGGCAGTTTGCACCCTATCCTTTGCCAAAATGTCATTTCGGTATCTCAAAACACTTATGAAATGTGAGAAATAGTGTGGATATTTCACTCTAGCTTTATCGCTGGCGCGCACGATTGCAAATGAGTGTGCTACATCATATCAGTTTTCGTAGTAACATGTAGACCTCCACCCGAGTCTAAGGAATTATTCAGTATGTTAGCTAAATTTCCTAAGCAGCAAAATATGTAATACGCTCGAAACGCAAAATCATAGTGACCCCGGTTTTTCATAGCAAACATTTGGAATTTCGCAAATTGTCTTGCACGCAAATATCACAGTAACTATGACCATTAACGAAATGATGGGCTCATCATCATAAAGTTGACATATAAACCTATAATTAAATCAAAAATGATTTTTTGTTACCTTATAGTTTCTGTAAAACCGTTTGAGAAATATTGCACGACGTGCGCATCGGTTCTGATATCCTAGCTCATAACAGACCGGCCGAAAGCAGGCAGTCACTGTCGGCCTCCCCTTTCGAACAAACGAATGAACTCGCCCAGAGCTTCAGCCGAAAACTGCTCACTGCCCACCGGCTACCGTATACTGCGTTGCGCGGTCCTCTCTACACGTGGAATCCAGTGAAGCCACCGCGGTCTGTGCCTTAAGCGCAGCTAGCTCCGGCCTGCAAGACTACTGCTCTAGCTTCATCTGGCGCTATTCAGCGTTGTGTCAAGCAAGGTTTTACTAGAAACAGGAATTTTGCGCCGCGCGAACGGGACAGAGCGTTTTGCGCTGCCAATAGCGCAAAACTTAAATACGTCGCGCATTTGTGCTTTCCCAGTGCATTAACTAGTCACTTTACACGTGATGTGTGGGAAATGGTGGACTGTGCGTCAGTTACACAAAAATTAAGTAATTCAAATCTACAAAATAGTGTGAACAGTGGTTCTAATGGGGTGGTTATGTTTGACGGTCAACAACGCAGCTAAGGCACGCGTCGCTCTGGATTGTGCGTGTTCAGCAGGATCTAGGCGTCAATGCAGGTTGTTTACGAGTAGTGTACACTTCGTATTTGCGTTCAGAGGCCGAGGTCTACGTGCAATGAAAGACCTAACAAAGTTCCAAAGGGGGCAAATAGTGGGGGCCCGATTAGCTGGAACATCAGTGACCAAGACAGCCAACTTATTGAATGTTTCAAGAGCAACTGTTTCAACACTCATGACAGCCTACACGAAACATGGAAAGACATCATCGTGTAAACGTAATAATGGACGCAAATCAAAACTAAATGACAGAGATCGTCGTACGCTAACACGAATTGTGTCAAAACAACAAAAAACTGCGGACTCTAAGGTGATTGCAGAGCTCAATAGCCATCTTCGAGACCCCCTATGTATCTAAACTGTTCGCCGAGAACCCCATAAAGCGGATATTCATGGACGAGCTGCTATACCGAAAACATTAGTGACAACAACAAACACAAAGAAGCGTAAACCATGGTGTCAGGGCCGGCCGCGGTGGGCGAGCGGTTCTAGGCGCTTCAGTCCGGAACCGCGCGACTGCTACGGTCGCAGGATCGAATCCTGCCTTGGGCATGGATGTGTGTGATGCCCTTAGGTTAGTTAAGTTTAAGTAGTTCTAAGTTACAGGGGACTGATGACCTCAGTCCCATAGTGCTCAGAGCCATTTGGACCATGGTGTCAGGAGCATAATCTTGGAAGGCTGATCAGAGGAAACACGTCATAATGTCCGACGCCAAGCCGGAGTGGCCGAACGGTTCTAGGCGCTACGGTCGCAGATTCGAATCCTGCCTCGAGCATGGATGTGTGTGATGCCCTTAGGTTAGTTAGGTTTAAGTAGTTCTAAATTGTAGGGGACTAATTAACATTTTCGTTATTTTCAAAATAGGTCCGAGTTTACATCTGGAGAACGCCAAAAGATGTCTACAATCCTGATTGCTTGATTCCAAAGGTTAAGCATGGAGGTGGAAGTGTGATGGTGTGGGCAGTGTGGGCAGCCATATCATGGTATTCTGCTAGTCCATCATTACACTCAAAGGCCGTGTTACAGCCAACATTTATGTGAACATTTTAGGTGATCAGGTGCACCTCATGATTCAAATGTTGTTCCCCAACAATGATGCCATTTTCAGGAAGATAATGCAACTATTCAGACAGCGGGGACACTACAATCTTTGTATGAGGAGCATGGAACTGAACTGCAGCCTCTCCCAGGCCAGCACAGTCCCCGGACTTGAACATTATCGAACACCTGTGGGCGGTATTGGAGCGCAGACTCCGGAGCGGATTTCCGGCCCCTCCCCCCCCCCCCCCCCTTCCGTCACTACAGGAGTTACAAGAGGCTCTGATCGAAGAGTGGCATCAAGTTCCACTGGAGATTATACAATCATTATTGACAGTATTCCAAGAAGAATCGCAGCTGTTATCCGGCAAATGGGAGCCCAGACCCTTATTAATAAACCATTCCCAAGTAAGTACAGGTGTTCACATTATTTTTCCTATCCCCTGTATTTTGCTTTAGGTTCATTGCCACGGGAGAATCATACTGATAATTGGCGATTCCTTACCGCATGTCTCCTTCAGGTATATGCTTGTTTATAGCACAATTACTGGCAGCTCCTCGAAAATAGCTTGAAACACGTATGTATTCAGTGTATTCATTAACAGCGGTGGCGAGGCATGACAGAATCTCTGACCAGAGAGTTATTTATCGTTGCTAGTCTGCGCTTGACCGCGCGAGTGTTCAATTGCGATTTGCGAGTTGGACTCAGTTCAGTTGCGTATAGCGAGTCGGCAGGATCGGTAGTTGTGTGAGTCAGTCGGCAGTAGTTGCAGCGAGTGGACGGATGTACTGAGCGGGCGTCGACATGGGTCTCTGGTCACGGTTCTGGACGAGGTATATTGTTATCGAAGGTAATGAAGCAGCATTGCGCTCAGCTAATAACATATGTTAATTGTAATTAATTTGTTCAAGAATTGACCCAATAATAATTTTTCTACAAAGTAACCTTTCTAAAGAAAAAGATTCATTTCAAGTTAAATAATATTTCCTATGCATTCCCTCCAAGAATCAAAATTAAACATGGGCCAGCATCGCACGAAGCTGTGCCATAAAATAAGAGCAGATATAGATGCAGTTTACTGAGGTAAGAATTTTGGTTTTTGTGCTCAGGTTTAATTATTGCACAGGGCCGAAGGTCAGCGCAGCTGCCCTTGTAAAATTTATCAGGTTCATCTTAACGTTAATTTTGTGGGGACTTAACATTTTTGCACATTTTTATTATCATTGAGTTTTATTACTGTGGGAAGCTAACATTTGGCACTATTTGCATTTTTATTCAATTCTTGTCTTTTTTAAAATTTTCACGGGGAGGTTACACTTTGGCTCAATTTCATTATCATTGTCATCATATTCCTGCTGGGAGGTTACGATTTCACTATTTATTGACTTTTAAAATTTTGCGGGGAGGTTACACTTGGCGACATCCGGACCAGGATCGTATTTCGTTGAGAATCTTCTGAAAAGTAGCGAGATATCTGCTCTTATTTACTAAAATATAATTAGCATTTGGCGCAACACTTTTACTAATTTTGTGACTTTCTTTCCTCAGATCATCGGCAATTCGTTGCTCTTTCTTGTATTTGTATTTGTTGGATTTTGCATTGTCTTTGTCTCATTTGTGAATGATTGTGACTAGTGTAAAAATGCCGCAAAAGACTATTAATAGTGCATCACGAGGTATAATGAGTGAAATGGTCGACTTAAACAACTTGACCGATAGTACTTGCGACGCGCAGTGTAATGATGACAATCCTCTGTTTACTGACAATCAGTACGTACCGACCACTAATAATGATTTGGATCTTAGTGATGAACAGACGAATTCAATTGTGTCCTCTCTTAATTTGACGACAATTGATGACGCAGGGCGTTCTGTTGCAATGAGCGCTGCCCAGCTTAACACAACCGGTTTGCAAAATTCACGTGACGAACAGACAAATTTTTTTAATGAAAATAAACAGTGTAATCAGAATGCGTCGGATTTATTTAATTCCGAGGTAGTGTCCAACAGTGTACATCCGATAAGTAAACCTTTTTGTGAATTACAGAATGACCAAATGGTCACACAAAACGTGACAATTGCAGGTACACCACTAAACAGCACAGATAATAGAAATGCTAATTTTGATTTGGAACAAATTATGGCAAGATTGCTACAACAACAATTTAGTGAAAATTCCAAACAACAGAATGAAAGGCAAGACAACAATCTCAAACAACTTAAAGAAGATCTCAAACAACAGCTTAATGAAAATAACGAAAATCTCAAACAACAGCTTAATAAAAAATTAGATAACCATTACAAACAACTTAATGAACTAATTGATGAAAGTTTTTAGCTGACGAACGAAAAACACGACAACCTTAACGAACAGAACAAACAAGTTAGTGAACAGATTACAACTGTTACCGTGCAACGTCACGACACGAAAGAACAATTACGTGAGGATACTAAGGGTTGTGCTAGCAACAGTAATGAAGAAGTTGGAACTGTTGCACAAGGATTAGGTAATTTAGATGCAGCCACAACAGAATCAGGTAGAGACGAAATTAATGCAGTAGCTGAACAATGTCCTAAAAACGCAACACAGATACGCGACGAGTTTAATTTGAAGTCACCAGAACTTCACACATTGTGGATACGGAAGTCGACAAGAAATGTGAACAACAGATCAGCCAAATTGGCGAACGTATTAAAGTAACAGAGATGAAAAATATTTCAGCGTTTAACACGTCACAGCAAACGGCGAATTCCGAATATTTCTCACATTCACACAGCCAATATAATTTAGGTAATCTACAAGAGTACGTGAGTTAGATTCAGAACAGTCCCAGTCAAATAGATTTTCATTCAACCCTGAACCGGTTCCGACATACGGAGACGATAATTTTGATTACAAACATTTTCTATCAGTGAGAAAATTCAAAGTATTTAAAAATGACAGAACACAGATTCACCCGCTAGATTGGGTACAACAATTTAACTTTGCTTTTCCACCGACTTGGCCCGTAACGCATAAACTTGAATTTATTTGCAGTTTTTTGGAAGGCGAACCGGCAACTCGTATGAGACCGATCGCGAGACAATGTTATTCGGTAGAAGAATTTCAGAATGCTTTTCTGTCAGCGTATTGGTCGAAGACGACACAGCGCGGAATTAAGGATCAATTAATTAGTTTGCCAAATTATGAGAACTCAAATTTTCCCAGTGTCACGCAATTTTTTGAGCACATGGTCCAACAAAACCAATACCTAAGTGAACCATACAGTAAATCTGCACTCATTCAATTATGTATTTCTAAATTGCCACGATCATTAAGAATGTCACTTTTAACGGGTCAGCAAAAAGAAAATATTTCGGCATTCAGGGATCTGCTGCAGCTTTTAGAAGTTCAGCAATCAGATTATTCCTTCGTAAACAAAAATTTTTCATATAACAACCAAGGCCAACAAATTTACAGTAATTACGATCAACCACGCAATTTCAATAGCAAAGCTAATAGACGCTTTAGGAACGACAACCACCAGACCTTAATAGCAGACAAAATTTTGATTATCAGTATCGACAAAATTATCAGCAGGAACGACATTTTGGTAACAATAGAAGTTTTCCACCGCAACAGCATGAAAGTCAGCCGGTTAGCATACCTAACCAACAATGTAATGCACAAGGTCAACCAAACTTTAATGTTTCGTCGCGTGGACGTATAGTCCCTGGTACAACAAATGGTAACACACAGCAACAAGGAAGTCAGTACGTACAAAAAAGACACTATTTTAATTCCTATCGCAATGCGCCGTATAGAAATGACTATCACGACAGGCGTAAAAATAATGAACACAATTTTCAACGTACATTTAATAACAGTCGATCTTACGAACAGCAAAATCATCGACAGGGACATATCCTCATGAATGAACCAGATAGTAGATATCATCCCGAACGTGATACGTCAGGAAGGAATAACAGAACCGTACAAATAGTCGAAATGTCACAGAATTGTCCTGAAAATAATAACACGTCAGATAGAATCTGACTAGATACTGTACAGGTCGCATCTTCCAGTAACACAAGCACTACTTTAGACACGCAGAATGTTGTTCACGAAAATGTTATTACTTTTGACGACATTAGAGACACTTTTGCAGGAAAGACCAATTGTTCAGAAAACCATTTCACATACTGTCATCGAAATTAAAATTGGTTCATCGAAATTTTCAGCAGTAATCGATTCCGGATCACCTATGTCAGTTATAAATAAAGAAACTTTCAACGAGTGTAACAAAGAGAATACCTATCCTACATTACCTTTAGGCAAACCGAAAGTGAAAGGAGCAGTATCGAGTAAAGGAGTAAATGTTAAATTACAGACGCATTTATCATTTCGTATTGCAGGTCACACATTTCACTCAAATTTTTGGATTGTTCCTTTATTGAGAACAGACGTTATTTTAGGTACGAATTTTCTGGTACAACACGACGCAGTTATTGATTTTCAAAATTCCTATTTAATGTTGAAGGATGAAAATGTACAATTGGCTTTAGAATTTCAGCACTCTTTATCTGCGGAAGAACAGACAATTAATCGCACAGAGGTCATTTCCGTATTACGTAACATAGACTGTAATCCCACATTGTTCACGGATACGTACGTGCATAACTATAATACTCCAGACGAAGCTGGCTATGGCGTTATACAGATGATTTCTGATAAAGTTAAACAGAGCAGTGCAAATACAGACGACGAACGTACGCAACTATACAAAATTCTTTTACAGCAAGCTCCAGTTTTTGACAACATTCCTGGTACTATGTCCGGTTTTATGTATGAATTTCAAGTCAAACAGCACGACACATTTAAAGCCAAGCATTAGCCCATTCCATATTTTCATAGAGAACAGGTTAATAAAGAATTGCAGGATATGCTTGACCAAGGAATTATTGAACCAGCAGTTAGTCCGTACATAAACCCGCTACTTATTGTTAAGAAAAAGGATGGCTCACTTCGCCTCGTATTTGATTCACGTCACATCAATGACATAATTATTAATGAAACAGATCGACCGCAGACACTAGAGGAACTACTACAGAAATTTCACGGTACTGCTATTTATTCTACATTAGATCTGAAATCGGGATTTTGGCAAATTCAGCTCCATCCGAACTGCAGAAAGTACACAGCTTTTCTCTGTTTTGGTGACTGTTATCAATTTTGTAAATCACCGTTCGGCTTAACAATTTCCTCAGCAGCTTTTATTCGCGGTTTGAATACAATACTTCCGACAGAACTTAAAGTCAGAATTACAACGTACGTAGACGACATTCTTATTGCAGAAGCTAACTGGTCTGAACACAATATGATTCTTGAACGACTGTTGCAAACTTTTCATGCACAAGGACTCACAGTTAATCTCAGTAAATCGCACTTTGGCCAAACTTCTATAAAATTTCTTGGACATGTAATTTCAGCCGAAGGCATTGCGCCTGACCCGGAAAAACTACAAGCTTTACGTGACATTACTGTTCCTACGACGAAAAAACAACTACGCAGCTTTTTGGGTTTAATTAAATTTTTTCGTAAATTTATTCATTATTCTGCTTTAGACACCCGTAGATTATGCCAATTGACAGGGAAAAACACTATTTGGTCCTGGGATAAGCAAGCACACTGTGAATTTATGAACCTGGAACATGCTTTGTTGAATGCACCACTTTTATCGCACCCAGATCTTACCAGAAATTTTTCCATTGCGACCGACAGTTCGAACACCGCTTTAGGGGTACACATTTTTCAGGACATTGAAGAGGATGGTTGTACAGTAATTAAAAACATCGCGTTCGCTAGTCGCATTCTGTCACCTGCTGAACGAAATTATTCTGTTACAGAACTGGAAACATTATGTATTGTTTGGGCTTTTACGAGATTTCGGCATTTTCTTTATGGAAGACACACTACAGTTTACACAGACCACAGAGCGATACAATTTTTACTTTCGGCTAAATTCACACACGACAGATTAAGCAGATGGAAACTTTATCTACAGGAATTTAATTTCACAATAGTTCACATTCCCGATACACAAAATATTGTAGCAGCCGCACTATCTCGTTCTCACGGCAACAATCAGCAAGACGTCGCAACCAACTTCTGCAAAACAAATTTCAGCGTCATGTACATTCAACAAGTTGCATTTGAAAATTTTATTTCATCGTCATTACAGGACATAGCACAAGTGCAAAGTAAAGACAACGTGTGGAAAGAGATTAAACACCTCTGGCAAGATAGGAATAATGTTGCGATTAGAAACCATTACACTGTACGCAATGACATTCTGTTTCGCCTCTCTCATCCTGACAGCAACAATTGGTTATTATGCATTCCTGATGAGCTGGTTAACAAATTAATCTAGTGTACTCATTTAAGTTACGCACATTACGGAGCTAGTAAATGTTTTCTTATACTGAGAGAGAACTGTTATTTTGCCAACATGGAGAAACATATACGACGAGTTTTAGCGTCATGTAAAATCTGCCAGAAAGCTAAATCAGACACAACTTCACATATTCCTCCATTATATCCCATTGTACCTGTTAAATTGAGACATATGGCAGCTGTAGACATTTTTGGTCCGATTCCCAGAACTAATAGAGGTTTCTGCTACATCTTTGTCGCTGTTGAACTCACTTCAAAATTTGTTACCTTCACTCCGTTACGCAAAGCTACTGCTAAAACTGTTTCAAAAGCATTTGTAAAACATTTTCTATTTCATATAGGGCATGTGATGAAAGTAATTTCCGACAATGGACCACAGTTTCGATCTGCTATATGGACACGTATGTTACGAGCTAGAAACATTTCTCCGATATATATATCCAGGTACCATGCTTCTTCGAACCCTTGTGAACGATTAATGAAATAAATTGGTAAACTGTGTAGAATATACTGCCATCAGGTTCATCTTAACGTTAATTTTGTGGCGACTTAACATTTTTGCACATTTTTATTATCATTGAGTTTTATTACTGTGGGGAGTTTATATTTGGGCCATTATTATTCTTTAATTTTGCAAGCAGGTTACGCATGCTTCATTTTTATTATGCAGTTTTGTGGGAAGATAACATTTAACGTAACATTGACTTTCATATTCTTGCTGGGAGGTTACAATTTCACTATTTATTGACTTTTAAAATTTCACGGGGAGGTTACAAGCTTGCACCGGTATTTTTACGTCCGCCTGACCAAATAAACTGCGAAGGAAAAGCGAAGGATTTTTGGACTTGTTGTGGTTTTCCCAACTGTAACAGAAGCATGTAATGGTAAGCATGTGAAACAGATAGCATCCGAAAAACTAGAAGTTTGTTTTCCAACTACAAATGATATTTTTCGATTGTGCTTCTTCTCATGATTGATGCCAATTACAAGCTCTTGCTTTTTGATGTGGATTGGTATAACAAAGAAGGTGTTAGAAAGTTGAAAATTAGACTTCTGGTAGAAAATGAAACTACAGCATCTTCACCACAGTATCTCCCTTGTTCGATGATCTTGTGCGAACATGTCACGAAAAAGTTTTGCAATAAGCGTGTGTTTGAACATGCAAGAAGCGAATAGACCGAGAAGAGCTTCAGAAAATAGCACCATTTTCAGTTCCTACAGCTCTCCCATAAATATAAAAACTGAAACTGCGAATTGGATAACGTCGTGTGTTGCTGTTTACACCATATACTCAAGCAGAAATATTTGTTAAAATGGTTCAAATGGCTCTGAGCACTATGGGACTTAACATCTGAGGTTCCCTAGAACTTAGAACTACTTAAACCTAACTAACCTAAGGACATCACACACATCCGTGGCCGAGGCAGGATTCGAACCAGCGACCGTAGTGGTCGCGCAGCTCCAGACTGAAGCGCCTGGAATCGCTCGGCCAGAGCGGCCGGCAAATATTTGTTGGTAAACGCAAGGGGCACTGATTGGTTGAAAACCTCTGAGGAGTTTCCAACGGAAAACGTGACTCCTCTATCAGGCAGAGGAAGTTTTGCTCAATACCAGACACTGCAATTGCAGAGATCCTGTCAAACATTACTTCAGTAGCAAAACTTAGGTTTGTTGACGCTGTTTAAAAGACATATGAAGCGTAATTAACTCATCAACTTCCTTTCTTCCCGACACATACATGTTTCGTAAGTGTTTGCGTTAGTCTTTTTTTGTAATTACCGTAATTTAATGTAATAACATACTGAGATATTAATTGTAATCCCGTATTTTGAATTTGATGACAAGGCTGTGTTATATTTAGTTAGGATTGTGGAGCAGCGCCTTACCTGTAACACCATTACTATACTCTGTTCATCATAACAATAAAACCGATGTAAAAAACGCAAGCGCGATGATGGTCAGAAGCTGTGGCGAACGTATGCTGCATTTTTACAGTTGACTCTGTACCATTGCAATACGAACCCAACAGAGCTGATCTGGAACCAAATTAAAGGGATTTCTCACCAATAACACGTACTGGAACTAACGCATTCAGCTTTTTCACATGTCACTGCCGAACGCTGGCAGGATATGAAACGACACGTCGTAAACGAAGAAGAGAAAATGCGGCGCCTGGGTGGCTTCGTAGATTCTGTTGCTCAACGACTCGTTATCAACGCAGCAGACGACAGTTCCAGAGCTGAAGTGTATTTTTCGGATTCGGATAAGGAAGGAGCTTAGAGAATACCAGAAGACTGACTGTAGTTAATACCTCCAATGTCTTCAGTAGTCAACAATACGGTGGAATCCTTGCAGTATGCTTTTGCTTCACACGTAGCTCGCTCAGAAAAATTACTCTGTGTTTAAGTTAGGAATTTTCATCACTCTTGTTTGTAATTAGAACACCATGTTAGGTGAGAACAAGAGTATTTTATGCTTGCCTTCTGGTCGCGTAAGAAGCGTGCGGTAGTACTGGATTTTTGCGGAATATAATTTCGTCCCTCTTTAAAAATTAAATGGCATTCGAAGCTATATTGTTTTCCCGCTAGTCTCATTTTACGCCTGATCTGCAACTGCTCACATCATTGCATTTTAGTTGGACCAGCGGGCTGGCCACTGCTACCCGAGTTCAGTGCGCCTCTAAAGCTCATGTCCCGCATTATCCCTCAGTCTAAGTACGTGTAACACAGCATAAAACGTATCCTCATGATCATACTTGGCTATACTGCACACATCTTGGCTTGTACTCCTCATGAAACGAAATCCAATGAGATTCAAGCAAACGCCGAAGAATGCTTGGTGTAATTTTTAAATCAGATTTTTTCTTATGATGAACGCGATATAGTTAACAGGCACATTTCAAAGGTAATGGTCGGTAACGGCATTATTATTTCCATAAAGTAACTTTAACTACAACTAAGTTAATTTTATAGCTAACGATTTAACGAAAGTGTCGTTACTTTTTTAAAAGCATGTAACATATAATATTGTGAGATTCAGAAGACAGCATAATACCAGCCTTTATTTTGAAAAAGAAGAAATAATATTTGTTACGAAGCTAAATCTTTTGAACAGTTTACATAGGAAATATCTGAATTGTACGTTTTCGTCTCATTATTATACACTCCTGGAAATTGAAATAAGAACACCGTGAATTCATTGTCCCAGGAAGGGGAAACTTTATTGACACATTCCTGGGGTCAGATACATCACATGATCACACTGACAGAACCACAGGCACATAGACACAGGCAACAGAGCATGCACAATGTCGGCACTAGTACAGTGTATATCCACCTTTCGCAGCACTGCAGGCTGCTATTCTCCCATGGAGACGATCGTAGAGATGCTGGATGCAGTCCTGTGGAACGGCTTGCCATGCCATTTCCACCTGGCGCCTCAGTTGGACCAGCGTTCGTGCTGGACGTGCAGACCGCGTGAGACGACGCTTCATCCAGTCCCAAACATGCTCAATGGGGGACAGATCCGGAGATCTTGCTGGCCAGGGTAGTTGACTTACACCTTCTAGAGCACGTTGGGTGGCACGGGATACATGCGGACGTGCATTGTCCTGTTGGAACAGCAAGTTCCCTTGCCGGTCTAGGAATGGTAGAACGATGGGTTCGATGACGGTTTGGATGTACCGTGCACTATTCAGTGTCCCCTCGACGATCACCAGTGGTGTACGGCCAGTGTAGGAGATCGCTCCCCACACCATGATGCCGGGTGTTGGCCCTGTGTGCCTCGGTCGTATGCAGTCCTGATTGTGGCGCTCACCTGCACGGCGCCAAACACGCATACGACCATCATTGGCACCAAGGCAGAAGCGACCCTCATCGCTGAAGACGACACGTCTCCATTCGTCCCTCCATTCACGCCTGTCGCGACACCACTGGAGGCGGGCTGCACGATGTTGGGGCGTGAGCGGAAGACGGCCTAACGGTGTGCGGGACCGTAGCCCAGCTTCATGGAGACGGTTGCGAATGGTCCTCGCCGATACCCCAGGAGCAACAGTGTCCCTAATTTGCTGGGAAGTGGCGGTGCGGTCCCCTACGGCACTGCGTAGGATCCTACGGTCTTGGCGTGCATCCGTGCGTCGCTGCGGTCCGGTCCCAGGTCGACGGGCACGTGCACCTTTCGCCGACCGCTGGCGACAACATCGATGTACTGTGGAGACCTCACGCCCCACGTGTTGAGCAATTCGGCGGTACGTCCACCCGGCCTCCCGCATGCCCACTATACGCCCTCGCTCAAAGTCCGTCAACTGCACATACGGTTCACGTCCACGCTGTCGCGGCATGCTACCAGTGTTAAAGACTGCGATGGAGCTCCGTATGCCACGGCAAACTGGCTGACACTGACGGCGGCGGTGCACAAATGCTGCACAGCTAGCGCCATTCGACGGCCAACACCGCGGTTCCTGGTGTGTCCGCTGTGCCGTGCGTGTGATCATTGGTTGTACAGCCCTCTCGCAGTGTCCGGAGCAAGTATGGTGGGTCTGACACACCGGTGTCAATGTGTTCTTTTTTCCATTTCCAGGAGTGTATTTAATCCTACTCATGCATTCATAACATTTGTATTTGAAAGTTGCATACACAACAGTGAGTATATTCTAGTCATGTCACACGTAAACAGCATGCAATCTCCGAGTTTACACTCATTCCACACACCTTTCCGACGTGGAGAAGGAAGCAGAGGTATGCATGCTTGGCCAGCTTATGCTGACGTGTTTGTGTTTTTGACGTCAGATGAAAAAAAAACGATTACTTTTGTTAAAAATTGGGCGCAGATGGGAAAAAAATACAAAATAGTCGAAGTTACACAGCAAACTTAAAAAAAAAAGAGGAAGTACAGGATAGTTTCTTGCTTGTTGTTGGCGTTAAGGCATGCTTACATCTAGAGTTCGAAGCAAGTTCTGTAACACTGTTCGCAAAATTGTTCGCTGCTAGTACTGGACTACCGATTTTCGCAGCATGTTGGCAACAGAAAACCTGTTACACGAATGTGTCGGTAAAGGAACAATGTTCGTGGCTTGCTATCACTAAATGCGATTCCGCAGCGCTAGTGTTCGTTTTTGCTCGGTCTGTAGTGTTGAGTGTTGTCTTTCCGTATGATCCTTTACCAAACGGTGTGGAAAACTAGCACAATTTACAAACTCGTCACATTGTGTGACGCAGAGGAGTCCCTTTGTAATGTTCGAAGTCCTAGGTGTAGAAATATTAGACAGAAGCACGACTCCCTACAAAACATCGCTACATTGCCAGTAGCAGTGAAGTGTGATTCAACAAAGTCTCTCATTTCTCAACAACAACAACAAGATTCGGTATCTGACTTTGGAACGTTTATCGTCGGCAAGTTACATGAGCTGCTGGTCAAAGAAAGGGCAGTAACAAAACATTACAATTTACATGTATGTAGGTGGCAGCAGTCAGTAGTGAAAGTGAATGCGGAAAGGGGATCGTAAGCAGCTGATTCCCCTGCCACAGTCATTTAAAGTGTGTGTGAGATTGGGGCTAAAGAAGTTTTATTTATTGAAAATGACAGTTTGGATTAATTTTTAAGTGAAAATAAATATATAATGAGCCAAATAAATGTTTCAGTGCTATAAATATAACTGAATTACGTTTACATAATCCTTCGTCCAAAGCTTCAAAAACAGTAGGAACTACGTGAGACACGGCAGGCTTTAAAATGTAGAATAAATATGCAGGCCTTTGAGAGGAATTTCCTGCTACCGATACATGAACATTAAGAGCAAGCCCTCGTTTCGCAAGAATTGCTTTTCTGAAAATTGTGTCTCTCTTTGAACAAATGGACCTGTAATATTTATTAGAATTTCAAAATCGGACGGCGACGTCCTCGTGAAGTTACGAAAACCAGAACCATCTTCCAAATTCAGCTCACACAGCGCGTCATCCCCGTCACGTTATCTGTAATATGTTTTTTGTCTACCAATGACAACTACGTCTTTTTTCTTAGTCCGCTTATTTCGTCGAGTACTATCAATGCAGCTTGTCGTAGTGTAGCGTAGTGTAGCTCTTGATGCGAGTACACAATGCGAAATATTTACTGCCAGTTCAGCGTAGAAAACGATGTGAATATGTAGACATGTTTGTCGCCAGTTTAGACGTGGACGCAAACGACGAACAATGTTGCCATCATGTTACAGAGCAAGCTGCAAATACTGTTGCGAACAGAAACATATTTTTAAACTCAGTGTAAACGCGACTTTAGGTATTTAAATAAAATTGTGATTGATGCCATTGATTTATTTACTCAGGAAATATTCTCAACATTTACAACTATAAACACGAAAAACTATTATACCAAATTTTCACTTTCGTATAGAGCAAACATCCATGTTCCCTAAAACAAACTGAGGAAAACAAAAGGCATGGCGCAAAAAGAAAGTACAGCAGTAACATTGTAGGCTCAACCACAAAACAAACAACAATTAACACTTGGCGCAACCCTTCAACTGCACAACATGTAACTGAAACATTGGTAGACAAAGGAGGAATGAACTTTATCATAGGTACTGCAGGAATGAACATTGTCATAGATACTGCTCAGGCATTCCACATAGCAAAGGAGCCACCATATATAGATCTTGTATGTCTGGGGTTACCAAAGTCTGTGTCAGTTGTTCCAGCATAAAATCAAGCGCTGGCACGACGATCAAGAACGGAAGAGCAGAGAGGGCTGTGAGACGACGTCAGCCAATAGTACGCTGACGCACCCCTCTCTAGGACGACACAGAGACAGCAGCGGCTTCTACACCCCTCTCTAGGACGACACCGAGACAGCAGCGGCTTCTACACCCCTCTCTAGGACGACACCGAGACAGCAGCGGCTTCTACACCCCTCTCTAGGACGACACCGAGACAGCAGCGGCTTCTACACCCCTCTCTAGGACGACACCGAGACAGCAGCGGCTTCTACACCCCTCTCTAGGACGACACCGAGACAGCAGCGGCTTCTACACCCCTCTCTAGGACGACACCGAGACAGCAGCGGCTTCTACAACCCTCTCTAGGACGACACCGAGACAGCAGCGGCTTCTACACTCCTCTCTAGGACGACACCGAGACAGCAGCGGCTTCTACACCCCTCTCTAGGACGACACCGAGACAGCAGCGGCTTCTACACCCCTCTCTAGGACGACACCGAGACAGCAGCGGCTTCTACACCCCTCTCTAGGACGACACCGAGACAGCAACGGCTTCTACACCCCTCTCTAGGACGACACAGAGACAGCAGCGGCTTCTACACCCCTCTCTAGGACGACACCGAGACAGCAGCGGCTTCTACACCCCTCTCTAGGACGACACCGAGACAGCAGCGGCTTCTACACCCCTCTCTAGGACGACACCGAGACAGCAGCGACTTCTACACCCCTCTCTAGGACGACACCGAGACAGCAGCGGCTTCTACACCCCTCTCTAGGACGACACCGAGACAGCAGCGGCTTCTACACCCCTCTCTAGGACGACACCGAGACAGCAGCGGCTTCTACACCCCTCTCTAGGACGACACCGAGACAGCAGCGGCTTCTACACCCCTCTCTAGGACGACACCGAGACAGCAGCGGCTTCTACACCCCTCTCTAGGACGACACCGACACAGCAGCGGCTTCTACACCCCTCTCTAGGACGACACCGAGACAGCAGCGGCTTCTACACCCCTCTCTAGGACGACATCGAGACAGCAGCGGCTTCTACACCCCTCTCTAGGACGACACCGAGACAGCAGCGGCTTCTACACCCCTCTCTAGGACGACACCGAGACAGCAGCGGCTTCTACACTCCTCTCTAGGACGACACCGAGACAGCAGCGGCTTCTACACCCCTCTCTAGGACGACACCGAGACAGCAGCGGCTTCTACACCCCTCTCTAGGACGACACCGAGACAGCAGCGGCTTCTACACCCCTCTCTAGGACGACACCGAGACAGAAGCGGCTTCTACACCCCTCTCTAGGACGACACCGAGACAGCAGCGGCTTCTACACCCCTCTCTAGGACGACACCGAGACAGCAGCGGCTTCTATACCCCTCTCTAGGACGACACCGAGACAGCAGCGGCTTCTACACCCCTCTCTAGGACGATACCGAGACAGCAGCGGCTTCTACACCCCTCTCTAGGACGACACCGAGACAGCAGCGGCTTCTACACCCCTCTCTAGGACGACACCGAGACAGCAGCGGCTTCTACACCCCTCTCTAGGACGACACCGAGACAGCACCGGCTTCTACACGAAGATAATATAAGGGCCGGGCCGCCTAGCTACGGCGGTACGCACGCGACGGACGCACGCGCACGCACGGACGCACGCACGAGTGCTGTTCGAGATGTCGATGAGAGAGGATGCTTTACTTGCGAAGGGTGTGGCGGATCGCCGTCCGTCGGGGCCAGCTCAGGTGACTGAGTTGATCCCGGTGGAGGCCCCATCCGGCCCCCCACTTATGACGAACCGGCTTTCGACAACTGACGATGACAGGATTGACTCTTCGAATTCTGACGCGCACTCTCGTGATCGAGTGTTCATTCTTATGAACAAACACGCCCACGGGGACTCCTACCCTGGTCGAGAGGATGACGAGGCGGCTATACTCGCCTTCTGTAACATTCAGAAGGCTGCCGCTCTACCGCACACGAGGCAACAAGTGTCGGGTGTGCCACCGAGAGCCCCGCCGGTCGCATCGCACGAGTTTGCGGTCCCGGCGGTGGCGGCCTCGGCGGGAGTTCCGCCGCTGGCCTCGACCACTCGAGAGGTCGATGTGCCCCCGGTTGCCCCACTGGCCCCAGAGACACGAGAAGAGCCCGTGGCTGCGCTAGCTGCGGCCATCGAGATGGAGGACATCGACCTGCCCGACGCAAATCTGGCTGAGGCGATTGCCGAGTCAGAGCGCCGTGACACCGACCTTGACGCTGCCCGCGCGCCCAGAAAGCGCCGGGCTGTGACGCATCACGATTCAGACACTCCCTCTCAGACATCTGAAGCAGCGATGCCGCGCAAGAAGGCATCCAGGGCCTCCCGCACCTCCACCAGAGAGTCTGGGATGACTATCGCGGGCTCCTCCCGGAGCACCGCCACGCAGAGATCGACGAAGAAAACGCGGCGGCCCACTCGTTCACCTGCCGCCTCCCGGCAGCCAGACGAGGACGGTTTTGTCGCCCCACCCAGGCGGCACACCGCCAGGGCTGCTGCGCTGCAGCAACCGACCCCTCTGGCGCCGGCCCGGAAGAAGCCGCCGCCTATCGTCATCCAATGGGCCGGTGAGTACAAGGAGTTCCAGCACAAACTGGACAGGGTGGCCACGTCCACCATTGTCAAGAACGCTGGCCGTGACCTCTACAAGGTCACAGTGCCGTCCAACGAGGACTACCGCGCGGTGATGGACGCCATCTGCAAAGATGGCCTCCCGTGCTACACGCACCCCTCCGAGCCGCTCAAACTTCTGAAGGTGGTATTCCGCCACCTTCCCCTCAAGTTTGGTGCGGACTACCTTCGAGAGGAGCTAGAGGACATGGGCTTCGGCGTCAGGTCCACCGGACTGATGAAGTCTCCACGCACGCACCGCGACATGCCGCTGTACCAGGTTGTCCTCGTTGACAACCTGGAAAACCGGAAGATTTTCCAGGTGCAGAGGGTTGGCCGGATCAAGCTCGCGGTGGAACCTCTCCGGGCCAAAGGCAAGAGGGCCCAGTGCTTTTCCTGCCAGAGGCTCGACCACGTCTCCCGCTACTGCTCCATGTTGCCCCGCTGCGTCAAGTGCGCGGGATAGCACGGGAGCAAGTCCTGCGGGCTTGCTAGGGAAGAAAAGCCGACGTGCTGCAACTGCGGCGGCACGCACGTTGCCAGCTACAGAGGCTGTTCGGCTTTTAAAAGGGGCCGAAATCAACAGAGGGGAGGGGCTGCTCCTTCTCGTAAGGTGGAACCGTCAACCAGCTTTGCTGCCGCCGTCAAGGGCGGACCATCAGCCTCCACCACTCGAAGTTCGGAACAGGTGGCGGGCGAGACGCAGCAACCGAACGCACCGTCCACGGCTTCGCCCGTGGAGGTGGCAACCCCCGCGCCCACGCAGAGCGGGCGGGTTGCCGCCACGCGCAGGCGTCTCCAGCGCGCGGGCCGGGCCACCCCTGCCGCTGCACAACGGACTGCCGACGACACTCTGCCGCAGCAGAGGACGGCACCTCGTGCTGCGCCGCAACCGCGACCGGCTGCCGATGCTCCACGGCAGTCGTCTACTACGGAGCGGCCGCAACCGGCCGCCCCAGTGGCGGAGGCCGCCCCAGCGGCCCCCACCGCCCCCTCGGCCACGCAGCCGAGCTCCGATCGCTCTTGCGGTCGTTGAGCCGGCTGCTCGAGCAACTCCCGGTGCTCGTCACCGCGGTCACGTCGGCCCTTCAGGCCGGCGTTGCAACTCCACCGCGCCATGGATAATCGACATATCCATGGCCTCACCGTTTGCGCTTTCAATGCAAACAGTTTGGTCCCCCAGCAAGGGGAATTCAGGGGGTTCTTGCGTGACGAGGCAATTGACATCTGCCTCGTGTGCGAGACCTTCCTGAAGCCAGAAATCCACGTCAAGGTGGCCAACTATCGGTGTTACCGCACCGACAGGTTCACCCACGGCGGCGGGACGGCTATTTATATCAAGGCGTCCCTGAAACATCATGAAGTTCAGCTACCGCCCCTCGCCTCAGTGGAGGCCGCTGGGGTGGCTGTCACCACGACGGCGGGGGTCATCACCATCGTTGCGGCCTACAGGCCGCCGAGGGGACTGCTTCAGGAAGCGGACTTCCACGCCCTGCTGGCACTGCGCGGGAAAGTCTTCATTGCGGGTGACTTGAATGCCAAGCACCCGCAATGGAACTCCCGCATCAGCAACGCCAGCGGCCGCCGCCTCCTTCGCGCCATACAACGGCATGGCGCGATAGTACTGGGGCCTTACGACCACACTGTCTTCTCCCACCGCGGCCAGCCAGATGTGCTCGACATTGCCGTGCTCAAAGGTGTTGGGTACTTCACATCTGCCACCGTTAGATGCGCCATGTCGTCCGATCACCTCCCGGTGGTCTTCGACATGGACGTCATCGGTGCATCTATGCCGTCCGACCGCCACATCTTCCGTGGCAGAGACGAGGCACGCTTTCGTATCGAGGTCTTAGACCGCCTCGAGGGCGCGCCATGTCCCGCTGTGCAAGGGGCTGACGCAGCGCTGGCCTTCTTCACGCGGCACACACTGGCTGCAGCGGAGGCGGCCACCCCCAAGCGGCCGGGACGGCCGCGAGAGATGTCGCGCCAACTCCCGCCGCACATCCTAGAGGCGATCACAAACAAGAATCGCCTCTTCCGGGAGTGGCAGCTCACACGGCTGCCAGAGACGAAGCGCCGCCGCAACACGGCGCGGCGCGAGATTCGGGCCGCCATCGACGACCATCGACATGGGGACTGGGCGGGCCTGGTGGCCACCCTAACAACGACAGACGGCAGTGCTTGGCGGACCGCCAAGCGTTTCCTTCGTCGTCGCCAGCGAGTCCCGCCTCTCCATACGGGTGCGAACGTTGTCTGCGAGCCAGATGCGAAAGCCGGCGTCCTCGCGGACACGTTCGGGGAAAATTTTCAACCCGTCTGGCGTGAGGTCAGTCGCTCGATGGCGCGTGTCGGCGCGGGCCCGCCTGTTGCCAGCGCGTCGTAAGGCACGGAGGCTCGCACTGGGGCGTATCGCTTTCCAGTCGGGTGCGCCGCGGCAGTCCTCACGGGGGAAGTGATGCGTCTCTCATAGCCTCTCCTTCCCAAGTGGCTCTTTCCGCCTTCCCGTGGTGCCAGACGTTAAGCTCGGGATTCTGCCTTGCGACAAAAGGGAGAGCTGCGACCCGACCCGATGCGAAAGCGAAGGGTGCGTGGCACAGGGGGAGCTGTGTCGAGGAACCGAACATCAGTCCCTTTCTGTTCGCAGGGTACACGCTCTGCATGCCGGCGATCTCGTTTGTCGGCGTGGGATCGCGGCGCGAGTCGGCAAGGGCGCTTCGCCGCGCCCCTGGGTAACCGGGGCGTGTTCTGCCAAACCCAGGAGGTGGTGACATCACCTGGGCCAGGTTAGATGGGTCCAGACCGCCGAACGTTTGGGGGACCGGCCCGCCACCTGAGTAGGAGCGGGTCCTTGGCTGGACGGTGGAAACTCGGGCAAGTAGGCGGCGAAAGGCGAGAGGTGCATCCGCCTCTCCGGAGTGCGGGGTGCAGTTGCCGAGGAGCGTCGCGTGAAATCGTCGACGACGGTGACACCGAGGAGGACCAGTGCACTGGCGACGGTGCGCTGAACCTGGCAGCTCTGAAGTGCCCTTGACCTAGGGGCGAGGTCGGTGGGCGAGCTGCAGAAGTCCCCCCCCATGCCAGAGGAGCCGGTCCGGAGCAAGAGACGGGCTCCCACCCCCATTTTTTCTTCACTCGTTCATCATGGCTACAAACGAAACGAGTGACTCGTGTGCGCCTCAACGAGCTTCCACTGCGCCTGATCCCTCTCCCCAGGACGAGCAGGGACAGGCGGAGAATGAGACAGTTATGCAAAGATATACCAGAATCACGTCGCTTATGGAGCAACAAATTAAAAATGGCAAAATAAGCCAAGCTGGGCTTGCCATTATTAAGAATGAGCTGGCAGCATGGGCTATTGCCCACGCTAAACTAGAAGGAAGGGCGGAGGAACTTGAAAAGGAGAACGATAGATTGAGGAAACAACCGGCAAAGACGTGGGCAGCCGTGGCAGCGCAAGCACCCACTAAGCGCCCACAAAACTCGACTAAAGACACTATAGATAAAATCACAAAAAGAACAGACACAGCAGTTTTCCTCAGGACACTACCTGGGCAGGACACAAGTGTCAAGAAGATCCAAGAACTTTTTACAAAAAGTATAGACCCTGTTAAAGACAAAATAAGAATTAAAAAAGTAAAACCAAGTAGAAATTCTGTTATAGTTGAAGTGGCTTCAGAGGAAGATAAAGAAAAACTGCTGAACAACCAAAAACTGAACTCGGTGGTCAAATGCGAACCACCGAGGAAAAGAAATCCTCTAGTAATATTATATGACGTTCCAACAATAATGACTAATGAAGAACTACTAGAAACAATTAGGCAGCAAAATTTTGAGCAAATTAATGAGGAAGAATTTAAGAACTGCTTCAAATTAAAATTTAAGACTGGGCCACGGGGTCGTGATGTTGTTCATCACGTCGCCGAGGTGTCAGCGCAAATGTGGAGAAACATTACAACAATGGGCAGAATATATGTTGGCTTCCATGCCATCAACACAAGAGATTATGTCGTGGTACCTCGTTGCCACAACTGTGGAGACTTGGATCACGTCTTAAGGTTGTGCACCAGGGAGCCGGCGTGAGCTAAGTGTGGGGAACATGGTCATGGCCGCAAAGATTGCAAGGCGGCGGCAGTCTGTATACCATGCAGGAATCGAGGAAAGAAGTCTTGCGGAGCCACAGGCAGGAATTGCCCGACATACAAAATGTTGGAGCAAAGATTAATTTCCAGAACCGACTATGGCTGAGTCAGGCATACTGAATAGGATGCCAAAACGAAAGTCCCCGAGCAAGAGGAGGAGGGCGCCATGAGGGCAAACAGATTCAAGGATTTTCTGAGGTCGCTCTCCTGCGCCACTAAAACTGAAATACAAGATAAAGCAACTCAGACTGATTTCCCAACAATGGACATTGGCATACAAACCAATCTCCCCCTCATGGCTGAAACTCTCTCCTCTGGAAGCCGGGGAACAAAACCGGAATTATACCAACAACGGCAAGGGCATCCTGTGACTGTGGTAAAGCCTAAAGACAATCACACTGATCATACAAACCAAAAACCCATTCAAGAAAATACAGTGACAAGCTCATGTACGAGCCCCACTGTACAAAGTTCTCCAATTGTCAGAGTGCCACCGGTCGATCAGTGACAAGCTCATGTACGAGCCCCACTGTACAAAGCTCTCCAATTGTCAGAGTGCCACCGGTCGATCCGGTGAGGGTGTACCCCAACTTGGAGTACACTATGCAACTATCCAGATTAGAGCAGCCGGCTACCCTGACCACTGCCTTACAACATGTGGTCCGAGTAGGACACGAAGAAGGCAGAAAGATAACCTTCTCGGTTATGGAGGCTGTCGACAGAATCCAGCTAAAATCAGTGAATCTCCCCACCGACTTCGGAGCCTTGCGAGATCTGCTCAAGAAAGTTTTTGAAAGCCGAGGAGAGAAATTTAACCTTAACGACATATACGAACAATCGGTAGTAGCATACGGACGAATTGCTTTTGACTGGAGCAAGACGTGGCCACATGACCGAATACATACATACTTCCCGTAATGACAGAAATAACTATTGGACAGCTTAACGGTCACAACAGCAGACTCGTTATGCAGGAGCTCCGAAGGGAGGTGGAAGAGAGGAGACTAGATGTACTCTGTCTACAGGAGCCATACTCCCTGGCTGGAAAAATAGCTTTTGCTGATGCGAGCTGGCAAATAGTCAGCAGAGAAGATGACCCGAAGGCGGCGATCATAATTACAAATAAACTCCTGAGAGTCACCACACTCTCACAGTTCACAACTAGCCACTGCAACGTCGTGGAGCTTCAAACCCCTATGGGAACAATAACTCTTATAAACATGTATTTCCAATATGGGGACAACATAGAACTCTACATAGACCATCTAGCGAGAGTTACCACGGCGTTGCGGGGAAGAAAAGTAGTAGTAACAGCTGACATTAACGCAAAATCCCCCCTGTGGTACAGTGGCACAAGAGATGCTAACGGAGAAAAAATCGAGGAACTCATAAAGGCATCACAACTTGTGGTGGCAAACAGGCCCGGCAATCCTCCTACCTACGCTGCAGGGGGAGGACAAGGCACAAATATTGATGTCACCCTTGTAACACCAAATATGGCTAACAGTATTCAAAATTGGAGAGTCATAGAGAATGCCACCACAAGCGACCATAATTTGATATCTTTTACCTTGGGAGAAAGAGATTGCCGCTGGGCCACGGGGTGGGAGGTGCAACTAAATTATAGAAGAGCCGACTGGGAACGCCTAGCCAGGGAGTGTGACATTCCTCCGTCACCGGAAGGCGACATGCATCTGGACATAGACTTAGACCAGAGAGCAGAGGAACTGGTGAATGCAGTGACAAGAGCGGTGAAGGCAGCCGTACCAACAAGGAGGAGGGCCATGGCGGCCTCTCCATCACCATGGTCTGCTGAACTAGGAGAACTGCGTCAATCTGTCAGAAGGCTGAGGAGGCACTACCAGCGCAGTGTCGTCTGGCAGGAACGACAAAGGTGGCAGGTGCTATATAGGGAGGAAAAGCGGAAGTTCCAAAAAGAACTACGCGAAGTCAGGATGAGAAGATGGGAAAATTTTGTGCTCAACCAGTTGGTTACGGACCCATGGGGGCTTCCATACAAGCTGGTGAGGGAGAAAATCCGCTCTCCTCTGGAGTTATCAACAGTCAGGTACGGGGGCGGGATGACGGAGTCCTGGCAGGAAACTGCGGGGGTCCTCCTCCAGTCCCTGTTGCCTGACGATAATGCGGATGGGGAAACAGAGGAACAGAAACAACTCAGAGACGAAGATCAAGAGGAATACGGTAATGAGACGTCTGTCTACCCCTTTTCAGAGGAGGAGGTGGCAACCCACATAAGATCATTGAAAAAAGGAAAAGCACCAGTGCCGGACGGCATTGTGGCGGAGGTGGTGCAGTTTCTGGCGCCTCAGCTGACTGCGCCACTTACACACTTATATAACGAATGCCTCAGACAGGGAAAATTCCCAAAGAGATGGAAAACGGCAAATGTAATTATTATAAAGAAAGGTCCGGACAAGGACCCTGCGGAAGTAAAATCTTACAGGCCGATTTGCTTGTTGGATGTATTTGGCAAAATACTGGAGAAATTGCTGGCTGACAGATTGACGGCACGTCGAGTGTTGTGTGGGGTGAGCGACAGGCAGTTCGGGTTCAGGCCGGGGCGGTCAGCATCTGATGCAATCGCCCTGGCGGCCGAAGTCTGTGGCTCGACCCCGCACAAATACGTGGTTGGCATCATGGTTGATATCAGTGGCGCCTTCGACAACCTTTGGTGGCCTTCGCTCTTCTCCTGTTTGCGGGAGAAAGAGTGTCCAGGGCCTCTATATGGTTGCCTGAGGAGCTATTGTAACGATCGGGAGGTATGGTTATCATCATCTAGCGAAAGAATCAGAAAGATAATTACCAAAGGATGTCCCCAAGGTTCCGTCTTGGGCCCCCTTTTCTGGGACGTCCATATAGAGCCTTTATTAGATAAATTACAACAGAGCGATGAGGTGCTAGAGGTGATAGCCTACGCGGATGACCTCCTCCTGTTGGTTGGCGGCCGTAGCCGCGAAGACATTGAACCGAAAATAGAGACAGCATTAGACAAACTCCAACAGTGGTGCCACGCGACTAAAATGACGATCTCACCCAGTAAATCCACCTACTTACTACTAAAAGAAAATCTTATTAGAAACCCGACTGTCAGAATAGACGGATCACCAGTTCTCCGACGACGAGACACGTTACCTGGGAGTTATCATTGATGAGAGGTAGAGCTTCGGAAAACACATTGAAACTGTCACTCAGAGAGCCCTTCAGATATTAAATAACCTAATTTCCATAGGCCACAAAAGATTCCATCTTCCTCCACGCCTAATTAGACTTTATCATAATAGTATCTTAACCTCAGTTGTGGGCTATGGCTCGGGAGTCTGGGCAAACAGGCTCACGAGGGTTGTGCCCGCCATGGCAGTGAGAAGGGTACAGAGAAGCGTGGTATTAAGATCCGTGGGTGCCTATAGAACATCTCCAGGGGGGGCCCTATTAGTCATAATGGGGCTCTGCCCCCTGGACATAAAGATAAGAGAACAGGCGGCTTGGTACTGGGCCAAGAAAGGAAACTATCAGAAGATTGCTGATATTATGGGTACTAGAGTGGGGGATAAAAGAGAGATAAGGAAAAGAGGGGAGGAGCTTTGGCAGGAGATTTGGGAGGCAGAAGAGACTGGACGAAGAACCTTCCAGTTCCTACCCGATGTGAGGGAACGACTTGGAATGAAGTACTTTGAGCCTACGCGAGGGTTGATCCACTTTCTCACTGGCCATGGACCCTACCGGACTTATCTATGTCGATTTGGGAAGAGGGCAACACCAGCGTGCGACTGTGGCGATCCGGAAGGCACGCCCGAGCATGCAGTTTACGAGTGTCCCCTCTTCAATGATATCGCCAACATACTGCGAGACAGACTACCCAACCGTGACACACACCAACTACTTAGACGAGAGGAGAATTTTCAAACACCTTGACAAACGAGGTATCTCGAAAAGTTTTAATTGACTATTTAGGAGAGATACAGTAAACAATAAGCGACAATAACCACCAATTGCGCCCAAGAGCCCTATTCCCATACCGCCCGTGCGTGGACTGGCCGACTACATCTAAGTTGGGATCCGCCACGTGCAGGACTAGGGGGAGTGGGGAACAACTATTGATTGTGACACACACACCGGACATGACGTAGGATAGGTTAGTTTGTAGGACTTAGTTATAGGAAATTAAGATAGGGACTGCAGCGAATTTAACATCGAGGCCCGCCGAGTGCCAGGGGCATGCTCTTCGGGATTAGCTCGAAGAGCAGGGGGTGAAAAAGTAGGTTTATATCTTCTTCACTGGCACACATGTGACGCTGCAGAATACATATGTAATTAAATTAGTAATAGTAATTAGATATAAATAGTAGTACAAGTAGACATTAGATGCCCATTGTTACTAACATTAACTGTAGCTCACACACCAAAAGTACACTAAGCTGCAAAATTTAGTGTAAATGTATCACTGTTAGGACCCACTAATGAATTAAGGCAGTGGGTTATATTTGTATAATAATAATGGTTTTGAATAAAGAATTTTTTTTTTTTTTTAAATTTCAACCCGCTGATGGTGTGGTCAATCCCGACCACTTCCGTCTGGTGGAGGACCGCCTGCCGGTTTTCCTCGCTGCACGGGAGGAAGACGACTCGATCGAGCAAATCACAGCTGAGGAAGTGGATCTGCAGCTCCGTCGACTCAACCCGAAGAAGGCGGGTGGCACGGATGGTGTCACCAACTGCCTGTTGAGGTTGCTACCGCCGGAGGTACACCAATCTCTGGCGGACATCTTTAACAGCATCCTCCGCTCTGGGACCTTCCCTTCCGCGTGGAAACATGCGGAAGTGGTTGCCATCCCCAAGAGCGGCAAGGATCCACGCCAGCAGCGAACTACCGGCCGATCAGTCTGCTCCCGCCCCTCTCAAAAGTGTTTGAGAGGTTGTACGTGGAGGGGCTGCTGCGCCACGTGACGGAACAGCAACTCATTCCCGAGGAGCAGTTTGGGTTCCGGAGCGGCCACTCTACCACGCAGCAGCTGTTGCGCCTCGTGGAGCAGGCGATGCGAGCGCTGGAGTACCTAGGGGCTGTGCTTCTCGACGTCTCAGAGGCCTTCGACTGCGTGTGACACGACGGCCTCGTGTACAAACTTTTTGCGCACGGGGTACCGACGTCGCACGTGGTCCTGCTGCGCTCGTATCTCTCGGGACGCACATTTCACGTCCGAGCAGATGGAGGCACTTCCACCGACCGGCAGATTCGAGCGGGGGTGCCGCAGGGGTCGGTCCTCGGCTCCCTGCTGTACTCCCTGTACACAGCGGACGCCCCGCGGGTGGCACGCGTGGAGTTGGCCCTTTATGCCGACGACACGGCGTTGTTCACCCGCAGCATAAACGCGACCGAGATGCACCGTCGCCTCCAGCTCGGATGTGACGTCCTGGGCGCCTGGTCCACGAAATGGCGCTTAAAGTTCAACGCTGCGAAGAGTCAGGCTGTCGTCTTCAGCAGAAAGAGGCTGCCGCCGGACCTACCGCCGGTCACGATCATGGGGGGCCCCATCCCATGGTTGAGGACCGGCAAATACCTCGGGGTGACGTTGGACAGGCACCTGACGTGGCTGCCACACGTCCGAGGCGTCAGAGGGCGGGCAGTGGGGCGCCTTCGTGCGCTTTACCCGCTGCTCAACCCTTCATCAACACTTCCTCCACGCGACGGCCTCACCATGTATCTGTCGCTTGTCCGGCCGGTACTGGAATACGCGGCCGTGGTGTGGGGTAACGCGGCAGCGACGCACATTGCGACGCTCCAAAGCGTGCAAAATAGGGCGCTGCGACTTGCGCTCCACAAGCCGCCTCGCTACCCGACGAGGCTGCTACATGAGGAAGCTGGGATCCCTTTCCTGCGGGATCGCTTCCGGCAAATCGCCAGAGTGTTCTACAGCAATGCAGAACACTCTGGCAGCCGCCTGATTCGTGGTCTGGGCCAACAGGTCCACCGCAGGCCAACAACACGTTGGCCCGACCTACTGCGGAGTAGTCTTCTCTTGCAGCCCGATATACAAACAAAGGGCGTCATAATCAACGACACCCAGTGAGGACAGCTCAACACGTTAGGTCCCACTGCACCCCACAGAGGTCAACGCAGGAACAGCAGCTCCGCTGCTTAAACTGCCCACACACCTGGCATACGTAGCCAGAGTTTTAGAGCGAAGCGAAGCTACGGCGCGAGACGAAGTCGTGCCGACCTATGAACGCTACAGCAGTGACTTAGAAACTGTATTGGTTCTCTTGTATTACGAATTGTATAGACTGAAGAGCTTGCTTACGTTTGTCGGTCACCCCTTGCTTGCGGCACGTCTGTGTCTCACAAAGTTACGTATTGTAATCATTTCCTTTTGTAATAAACTCCATTAATACGATCTGCTTGAATTGTTGTCTTGCATTAGGAGAGAGCAGCTTTCCTAGGCAGCCTATATAAGACGAGTGGGTGGAACACAACAAATAAACACTGTAAGCGAAATACTGAATAAGGAATTTGAGAGAATGAAACATCAAATACAATGTGAAGTTGAGAAAGTGGATACGGCAGCAACTACCACCGACTTACGGAATAAAGGGAAAAAGTACTCTCATGAAAGTCTCGTATTTTAGATTAGTTTAGTTTTTACTTTATTTGTTTACTTAATATGTTTTATATTTTAATGTGAAGGTCAATATAGTTCTCACTAGCTTTCCCTGTGTTTCCAAGGTCTATTCATCCATTTTTCTGTTGTATTACGTTATTGTGTTTTACGAGCTTCGTTGTAATTAATCGTCACCGGCGGGATCCAGTCGCGTTGAAAAGAAAACTGGCAGTGTTGAACAGTAGACCTATGAAAGGAGGGCATATTTACGATGCTCTGGTCAAGGAAATAAGCAACACATTGATAGAACATCACATACAAAATAAAATATGTAGCATCACAACAGACAATGGCACAAATTTAGCAACGTTTTTACGTTGCTCCAGAGACAAAAACATTAATGATGAACAAGAAGATAAAATTAATAATGATTATGATGCTTTAGTAAATACAAATGCCTTAAGTATATTAGAAACAGTAAGAGAAACTGAAAGCGCTGTGGAAAAGATACTATTGCCTCCTTACCACCCTTGTGTAAGTCGTACATTAAATTTGATTTCCGTGAAAGTTTCTGAACATGCACTTGAATTTATAAAATTCAAAGAAGTTTCAAGGAATTCCATGGCGAAATGCTCCAAGTTTTGGAACAAACAGCATCAGTCAACATAAGTTGCAGACCATATCGAAACCACTCCCATTGTCTATTTATTAACACCTGTAGTTACGAGATGGTACTCAAAGAATGAGGCTATTCAACAGAACTGCAAGTCGGTAGATAATAGCAATGACAGTGGCATGGATTTTTGGTCATTGCTAAGATTAACCACTGTCTCTCCTGAGAGAATATTGTGTAGTGAAGGGTCCACTGGCCCAGGCTCTGATCTTGCTACAAGGTGAACACAACATGTTCATGGGAGTCCTTCCCCAACTGCTTTTAAACAAAACCTGAATAAGTTATCCACTAAGCTGACACTGTGCAGGCATCTGCTTGATGCAGTTCTTCTGGGATTGCATAACAGATTTGAACATGAATTAAAAAAAAAAAAGATCGAATTCTATCTGCATGTTTACACCCAAAATTCAAAAGTAACTGGATGATCAACCACATGCCTACGTAGCGAAGGGCCGTATTATGGAAGCCACACTGTAAACCACAACACTAGTGGACGCTGTCAGGGAAAAGCAGTACTTGAGGATGCGAGAGAAGATTTTTTTCTGATTTGAGAGACGAAATAGTCTTATCGCAAGTGCTCAACAGGGTACTGAACAATATTTAGGAAATTCTTCAACAAATACACAGGTTCTCAATATGTTTCCCACAATCAAGACCTTCTTTAGTAAATGTAACACAAGCATGCCAACCAGACACCTGTAGAGAGGTGGTGTTGTGTTGAAGGCAATGAGGGCAAGCTGGGGCTAGAACATTTGATAAACATCTTTTGTTGAAAATGACCAAGCAGTTCATCGGAAATACAGTGGGATGGATGATGCTGTATACAATGTATTTAATTATTATAGACAATATATTTAGTTATTGATTGACATCAACGGTTGTTTCCTTTCTTGATGTATAGAGCTCACAATTTATTTACAAATGGGTTACAGTTATAATTTTTAAAAGTAACTGTAAAAATAACTGTACGGTAGCTGTAAATGATACAGATACTTTTGATGCATAGGAACTATAACTGTAACCAAGCTACTTTTCCTGGGGAGTAACTTCAAATGTAAGTTAGTTATTTTCAGAAAATAATTTCCACAAACCTGATTATAATGATAATGAGTAATTAAAATTTATAACTGAAACTAATATCAGCAGAAATGATAAATAACGCTAATATAAAAACAATTAATAATGAATAAGGAAACGGAAAAAGGGGGTTTCCGAGTCTAATTTTTGCATTATTGTATCTGCCTTTGCCAGGTGACAAGCACTGGACTTCAATTTATAACTCTATTACTCCAACTTATAACTGTATTAAAATATTATGTGTCACAATTTTCTTACGACACACTTGGAAAATTTCTGCATCATCCTCAACACGTAAGGTCCTGTAACATATATGTATGGGGGTGGAATTAATTCATAGTGTCTTGCACAAGGCGGGTATTTCCACATCAATTTTTGTTTGCAAGTGCAAGAATCAAAAGATCTACAGACTCTATAAAAAGTTTACCAAATTTCTTTCGTTTTTTAGAACTGTTTGGTTGGAAAATTAAAGGACGCAATCACAGACGCGCGACGAAAGTGGTACAAGTGCAAACACTCCAGGAACGCGAGTTTGATTGAAGGAGATAATAGTAATGTTAGCGGGAGGGAGGGGGGAGTTGAATGTACACTACTGGCCATTAAAATTGCTACACCACGAAGATAACGTGCTACAGATGCGAAATTTAACCGACAGGAAGAATATGCTGTGATATGAAAATGATTTTCAGAGCATTCGCACGAGGTTGGCGCCGGTGGCGACACCTACAACATGCTGATGGTTCAAATGGCTCTGAGCACTATGGGACTCAACTGCTGAGATCATTAGTCCCCTAGAACTTAGAACTAGTTAAACCTAAATAACCTAAGGACATCACAAACATCCATGCCCGAGGCAGGATTCGAACCTGCGACCGTAGCGGTCTTGCGGTTCCAGACTGCAGCGCCTTTAACCGCACGGCCACTTCGGCCGGCCTACAACATGCTGACATGAGGAAAGTTTCCAACCGATATCTCATACACAAACTGCAGTTGACCGGCGTTGCCTGGTGAAACGTTGCTGTGATGCCTCGTATAAGGAGGAGAAATGCGTACCATCACGTTCCCGACTTTGATAAAGATCGGATTGTAGCCTATCGCGATTGCGGTTTATCGTATCGCGACATTGCTGCTCGCGTTGGTCGAGATCCAATGACTGTTAGCAGAATATGGAATCGGTGGGTTCAGGGGAGTAATACGGAACGCCGTGCTGGATCCCATCGTCTCGTATCACTAGCAGTCGAGATGACAGGCATCTTATCCGCATGGCTGTAACGGATCGTGCAGCCACGTCTCGATCCCTGAAGAACCATCTACACGAACAGTTCGACGACGTATGCAGAAGCATGGACTATCAGCTCGGAGACCATGGCTGCGGTTACCCTTGACGCTGCATCACAGACAGGAGCGCCTGCGATGATGTACTCAACAACGAACCTGTGTGGACGAATGGGAAAACGTCATTTTTTCGGATGAATCTAGGTTCTGTTTACAGCATCATGATGGTCGCATCCATGTTTGGCAACATCGCGGTGAACGCACATTGGAAGCGTGTATTCGTCATCGCCATACTGGCGTATCACCCGGCGTGATCGTATTGGGTGCCCATGGCTCTATCCTTCATTCGATCCCTGCAAAACCCTACATTTTAGCAGGATAATGCACGACCGCATGTTGCAGGTCCTGTACGGGCCTTTCTGGATACAGAAAATGTTCGACTGGTGCCCTAACCCGCACATTCACCAGATCTCTCACGAATTGAAAACGTCTGGTCAATGGTGGCTGAGCGACTGGCTCGCCAGTCACTACTCTATCGTGTTGAAGCTGCTTGGGCAGCTGCACCTGTACACGCCATTCAAGCTCTGACTCAATGGCCAGGAGTATCAAGGCCGTTATTACGGCCAGAGGTGGTTGTTCTGGGTACTGATTTCTCAGGATCTATGCACCCAAATTGCGTGAAGATGTAATCACATGTCAGTTCTAGTATAATATATTTGTCCAATGAATACCCGTTTATCATCTGCATTTCTTCTTGGTGTAGAAATTTTAATGGCCAGTAGTGTATTAATAGGTTCACTAAATAACATACATGCAATGATTAAGACGATCCCTCGTCTACTTGATATTCTAGGCCCCAGGCGTCAGATCAGAAGACAGGGCTGCAGATATATGGCACTACCGAAGGGAAGACTACCGCGCTGGGCATATGGCTCTGGCGGTTTGCACTGCATCTGCACCTGCAGTTTGAGCAGCAGTCGGCACCCCAGTGACACAACGATCTGTCATAAATCGGTTACTTCAACGACGCTCCGAGCCAGGCCCCCTGGAGCGTGCATTCCACTGAGCCTAAACCACCGCCATTTGCTACTTCAGTGGTACCAGGCGCGAGCTCACTGGAGGACATGGTGGAGGTCTATTGTGTTTTCTGATGAAAGCTGATCCTGTCTCGGTGCCCGTGATGGCTGTGTGTTGGTTGAAAGGAGGCCTGTGTAAGGCCTGCAACCAACGTATCTGCCGGATAGATACAGTGGACGTACACCTACAGTTATGATCCGGGGTGCAATTTCGTATGACAGCAGGAACACTCTCATGGTTATCTCAGGCACCCTGACTGCAAATTTGCACGTCAATCTGGTGATTCGAACTGTTTTGCTGCCATTCATGAACAGTATTCCAGGTGGTGTTTTGCAACAGGATAACGCTCGCCCACATACAGCTTTGTAACTCAACATGCTATACAGAGTGTCAACACGTGGCCTTGGTCTGCTCGGTCACTACATCTCTCTCCAGTCGAGCACATACGGGACATCGGCTGACGACAACTCCAGCGCCATCCACGACCAGCATTAACCATCCCTGTACTGACCGACCAAGAGCAACATGAACTGAAACTGACTCGCACAAACTGACATCCAGTACCTCTGCTACGCAATGCATTCACGTTTGCATGCTCGCTTTCAATATTCTGGCGGCTACACTCGTTGTTAATGTACCAGTATTTCACATTTCTGATGGCCTATCTCGCCCTTACATTAACCTGTCATCTCGCAATGTTAGTCACTTAAATATGTCTTCCAGACAAATGCATTCCCGAAATTTCGTTACTGGACACTAATTATTTTTTGATGTGCTTTTTTCCTTCAGTGTATAACTGTTGAAGCAGTATTCCTAAATGAAATACGTTACTGAATAAAAGAGTACGATATTGACACAGTGTTGTGGGTTGGCAGGAGAGCCAACACCGTATTATTAGAGGAAGCCGGAAGGCACGCGTTTTAGCTCACGCAGGCTGGCGTGAGGTCTGGAACAGGGCAAGGAAATTAGACTTTAGAAAAACGGACGTAGCTGGTGGAATACTTAACTTTAATCCATTAATGATGAGCGTCGCTCTTGACGGTACATGATTACAGTATCAATAGTAACTGATAATGGCGCCTTCATAGGTCGTAGCAAATGACGTAGCTGCAGGCTATGCTAACTATCGTCTCGGCAAATGAGAGCGTAATTTGTCAGTGAACCATCGCTAGCAAAGTCGGCTGTACAACTGGGGCGAGTGCTAGGAAGTGTCTCTAGACCTGCCGTGTGGCGGAGTTCGGTCTGCAATCACTGACAGTGGCGACACGCGGGTCCGACGTATACTAACAGACCGCGGTCGATTTAAAGGCTACCACCTAGCAAGTGTGGTGTCTGGCGGTGACACCACACACAGGACGTATCACAAGCCCACCTGTTGATGTGGATGATGAAGCCGTCGTCGACGCCCCTGCCCAGCATGTCCTGCACGGCCTCCCTGGTGCAGATGCTCAGACCTAGCACGTTCACGTCCAGGATGCGCTTCCAGTCTTCCGTCTTGCCAGCTGGTGACAGACACAAAGCCAGTGTGATGACACACACTCTCTAGGACGTGAAATTTAATAAAGAAATGTTAACAACGGTAACTAAATCATAGTCTGGCGCGCTAAGTGATATATATGGGTGGTCGATTGATCTTGACCGGGCCAAATATCTCACGAAATAAGCGTCAAACGAAAAAACTACAAAGAACGAAACTTGTCTAGCTTGAAGGGGGAAACCAGATGGCGCTATGGTTGGCTAGATAGATGGCGCTGCCATAGGTCAGGACCCCCCATTTTTTATTACATATTCGTGTAGTATGTAAATAAATATGAATGTTTTAGTTGAACCACTTTTTTCGCTTTGTGATAGATGGCGCTGTAATAGTCACAAACATATGGCTCACAATTTCTGACGAACAGTTGGCAACAGGTAGGTTTTTTAAATTAAATTACACAACGTAGGTACATTTGAACATTTTATTTCGGTTGTTCCAATGTGATACATGTACCTTTGTGAACTTATCATTTCTGACAACGCATGCCGTTACAGCGTGATTACCTGTAAATACCACATTAATGCAATAAATGGTCAAAGTAATGTCCGTCAACCTCAATGCATTTGGCAATACGTGTAACGACATTCCTCTCAACAACGAGTAGTTCACCTTCCATAATGTTCGCACATGCATTGACAATGCGCTGACGCATGTTGTCAGGCGTTGTCGATGGATCACGATTACAAATATCCTTCAACTTTCCCCACAGAAAGAAATCCTGGGACGTCAGATCCGGTGAACGTGCGGGTCATGGTATGGTGCTTCGACGACCAATCCACCTCTCATGAAATATCCTATTCAGTATCGCTTCAACCGCACGCGAGCTATGTGCCGGACATCCATCATGTTGGGAGTACATCGCCATTCTGTCATGCAGTGAAACATCTTGTAGTAACGTCGGTAGAACATTACGTAGGAAATCAGCATGCATTGCACCATTTGGATTGCCAACGATAAAATGGGGGCCAATTATCCTTTCTCCCATAATGTCGCACCATACATTAACCCTACAAGGCCGCAGCCATCGTGGATTTTCCGTTGTCCAATAGTGCATATTATGCCGGTTTACGTTACCGCTGTTGGTGAATGAAGCTTCGTGGCTAAATAGGACGCGTGCAAAAAATCTGTCATCGTCCCGTAATTTCTCTTGTGCCCAGTGGCAGAACTGTACACGACATTCAAAGTCGTCGCCATACAATTCCTGGTGCATAGAAATATGGTACGGGTGGAATTGATCTTGAAGTAGCATTCTCAACACCGACGTTTTTGAGATTCCCGATTCTCGCGCAATTAGTCTGCTGCTGATGTGCGGATTAGCCGCGACAGGAGCTAAAACACCTACTTGGGCATCATCATTTGTTGCAGGTCGTGGTTGACGTTTCACACGTGGCTCAACACTTCCTGTTTCCTTAAATAACGTAACTATCCGGCGAACGGCCCGGACACTTGATTGATGTCGTCCAGGATACCGAGCAGCATACACAGCACACGCCCGTTGGGCATTTTGATCACAATAGCCATACATCAACACGACATCGAACTTTTCCGCAATTGGTAAACGGTCCATTTTAACACGGGTAATGTATCACGAAGCAAATACCTTCCGTACTGGGAGGATGTTCCGTGATACCATTTACTTATACGTTTGTGTCTATTACAGCGCCATCTATCACAAAGCGAAAAAAGTGGTCCAACTAAAACATTCATTTTTCATTATGTTCTATACGAATAGGTAATAAAAAATGGGGGTTCCTATTTTTTAAAAACTCAGTTGATATTCGTTTGACCTACGGCAGAGGCATCTAGCGGGCCAACCATAGCGCCATCTCGTTTCCCTCTTCAAGCTAGACGAGTTTCGTTCTTTGTAGTTTTTCCGTTTGACGCTTATTTCGTCAGATATTTGGCCCTGTCACTATCAGTGGACCACCCTTTATATGTGATCAAAAGTATTTGATAACCCCTACGTAAAGCGGAACTAACTACTAGATGTCAAGAAAGTCGGACTGATCACTACCAAAGGAGGCGTAAAAAGTTGTGTCGTCGTATAGAAGCCACAGCAGAATTGCTCGGTCAGGAGTGCTCAGTGACTTCGAACGTTGTCTAATCATTGGATGTCGCCTGAGTAAGAAATCCATCAGCAACATTTCAATCCATCTGAAGCGTCACATTTTGACTGTTGGTGATTTGATTGTGAAGTTGAAACGCGGAGGAACAATTATAGCTAAGCCAAGATCACGCAGACCTCACATACTGACGGACGGGGACCGTCGAGTATTGCGGACAGTCGTTTTATAAAATTGCATGAAATCAGCGGAAGGAATCACTCGTGAGTTTTAAAGTGTCACCACCAGTCCAGCTAGCGCAATGACTGCGCGTAGGGAGTCAAGGAAAAAAACGGAGAACTGGTCGACCAACTATTGACAAACCACAATTTTCTGTAGTCATTGTTAATTGATGCTTGAGGTGGTGTCAGGAGCAACGCCACTGGGCAGTGGATATTTGAAAACGAATGATTTCGTGTGATGAAGTAGGCTATATCCGCAGACAATCCAATGGAAGGATTTAGGTGTGGAGGATGCCTGGATGGTGTTTAGTTCAAACAGTGAAGTGTGGGTGATGTGGTGTTACGGTATGAGGGATGGTTTTCGTGGTTAGGGCATGATCCTGTTATTGAGCTTAAGAAAATGCTAAGTGCAGAAAGATATGAACACATTTTATAGCAATGTGTACTGTGTACAGTAGTCGAACGGTTCAGAGACGATGAAAATGCGCCCTGTCATAAAACAGCATCTGTGAGGCAGTGGTTTATGGATAATAAGATTCTGGAAATGGGCTGTCACGCACAGATTCACGACTTGAACCCAACGTAACAACTCCGGGATGACTTAGAACGTCGATTTCGGTTGAGACAACATCGTCCAACTTCTGTGGTTTCGGGTCTTGAGGAAGAATGGGCTGCCAATCTTCCACAGGCATTTAGATAGCTCATTGAATGTGTCCCAAGCGGTGTTAGGTACATCATAAAAAGGGAAGGGTGGACACACTCCACATTAATGTCCAATAATAGGTGTCCAGGTACTTTTGATCAGATAGTGCAGGTGTAGAGGGATTTTTTCTTTCCTTTTTTTTTTTCGACTCGTTAGTCCATCTCATTGTGATATTAGTAACTTTCCCCAAGATGTTGTTTCCCGTTAAATTTAAGACCTTATGGGAACTTGAACGTTGTTTTGCGCATGGATTCATCACAGTGTGGGTTTCATCCGTTATGAGACGTCAATGTCTGGCAGTCCAACGGATCTGACCAGCCGTCCTAAGGTAGTGAAAATGGACACAGTCAGGATGGTTGTAAAAAATAGCACCTCTCTGGATAGTCCACGGTTTGCTTTGAGTGCTGGGGTTTGAAGTAGCATCCAAAGCCAGCGGTTCGTCTCATTTACTGGTCTGTTCTACATGCACCATCTGCCGTCGGTCAAGTCAGCCTGCAGGTCACAAGGTACTACAGGGTCGATGTCAGCTTGCTGCTGTTTACCTGAGTGCCTAAGGCCTCTGTTCAGTCCAGTGATGCATGTTTGTCACAGCAGCAAGTCTACGAATGGAGTAGGAAGTTCACAGATGGTGTGACTTCAGTGGAAGATGCTCCTCGTGCAGGTCAGGCACAACGAGTTGTGACTCCAGAGAATTTTTCAGCAGTTGAAGTCATAGTGAAGGAAAACCGCCGAGTGACACTGAATGGCATTGCAGCATGTTTACAGATTAGTCATGGGTCAGCACACCACACTGTGCATTGTGTGCTCCAGTCTCACAAAGTGTCTGCAAGATGGGTGCCACAGCAGCTAACTCCTGAAATGGGAGAACGACGTGTTGATGCTTGTGAAGAACTTCTTAGATGCATTGAACGAGAAGGTGATGGCTTCCTTACAAGAATCGTTATTGGGGACGAAACCTGGGTTCATTTCCACCAACCGGAAACGAAGAGAGCGAGCAAGGAATGGCCCCATTCCACATCACCAAAACCAAAGAAGTTTCGAACAGAACCATCAGCAGGGAAGGTTATGCTGACTCTCTTTTGGGACGAAAAAGGCGTCATTTTCGAGCATTACGTGCCTAGAGGGACCACTGTCACCAGTGCATCATACACAGATCTCCTAAAAAATCGTCTGCGGCCTGTAATCAAATCAAAGCGGCGTGGATTGCTGTCAGCAGGTGTCCTTTTGCAACATGACAATGTAAGGCCCCACACTGCCCTTACAACAATTGCAACAATCACAGACCATTTTGAGTGTCTTCCTCATCCACTATACTCACCTGACCTTGCCCCAGGTGATTTCCATATGTTTGGACCACTCAAAGACGCAATGGGAGGAAAGAAGTTCCGTTCTGATGAAGAGATACGCCACGCGGTGCATGAATGGTTGCGCGGACTACCAAAAGAATTTTTTTCTAAAGGAATTTATGCACTTTGTAAGCGCTGGAGGACTTGCATTGAGCGTGGGGGAGATTATGTTGAAAAGTGATAAGCTTTGTACCACTTCTGCACAAAAAATAATAGTTAAAAAAATATTTAAGGTTTTCATTTGGCTCACCCTAGTATTTACTTCGGACGTATCCACGCTTCTGCTTCTGCTTTGTTCTTGCTCGAACGCAGAAGTGACGAACACATATCTCGTTTAGCAGGCGGTTCTTTCTTAACCTCACTTAACAATCATTGTAGGTGACGGCGTTCGTCGGTTGCTTTGGTTTTTGTAAGTTGTTTATCAATTAATTGTTGGAAAGCTACAAAATCTTTAGTATCCCATTTTGCAATGGGAAGTATTATTTTCTGATTTCTTGTCGTTTTCAAACAGGCTTTGATCTCTTTTGGAGACATAAGGTTATCTTTATAGACATCTTCCACCAGTAGCGCACCTCTCATTGAGGAATCTGATACTGATGAACCTCATTCCGTATCTATCACGTCATCGCTTTGTTGTGTAGCACCAGAAGCAGGTAGTGGGTCAATAGTAGCTGCTGAATGAGCTTTAATATCAGATTCGTCAACTCGTCAAATTCACGTAAGTCTTTAGTTTCCTTAGGAAGGACATTGGCATTTTCATTTGACGGATTTTTAAGCTGGTGTTCATTGGAAGAAATAATGTTATTAGTGACAGCTGAGCTGTTGACAGTATCCTTATTAAAATAGAAATCACATCGACGTCTTTTAGTGTGTGTAGGTGATATTTATAGAACGGTAGCGCCAGAGTCAGACATATGTTGCTCTTTTCCAGACCGTAAGGGGGGAAGAGGAATTATAGGGACTGCATTTTGTACCGATAGTGATATTTCTAGTATTGTAGTAGAAGAATCAGACGTTGTCGTTGTTGTGGTCTTCAGTCCAGAGACTGGTTTGATGCAGCTTTCCATGCTACTCTATCCTGCTCAAGCTTCTTCATCTCCCAGAACCTACTGCAACCTACATCCATCTGAATCTGTTTAGTGTATTCATCTCTTGGTCTCCCTCTACGATTTTTACCCTCCACGCTGCCCTTCAATACTAAATTGGTGATCCCTTGATGCCTCAGAATATTTCCTACCAACCGATCCCTTCTTCTAGTCAAGTTGTGCCACAATTTTTTCTTCTCTCCAATTCTGTTCAACACCTCATTAGTTATGTGAGCTATCCATCTAATCTTCAGCATTCTTCTGTAGCACCACATTTCGAAAGTTTCTATTCTCTTCTTGTCTAAACTACTTATCGACCACGTTTCACTTCCAGATGTATGTTGCTCTTTTCCACACTGTGGGAGGCTGAGGAATTTTTGGAGCTACTTCTTATACCAATGGCACGGACTTTTGTGTGGTTGCATTATGTACGAGAGCAGGAAATTCACTTTCACCATTCGGAATAGTAACTGTGAGCAATTTTTCTTGATATGACCAACACCTTTGCCATGATGACATACAACGTTATTCATGGTAATATACACACTGAAATAATTTCCTTCATAGGGGAGCATCCCTGAACCGTGGAGCCGGTTGGGACCTCTCTCACATGCCCTAGCAAACGTCCTCCATTTAGACATTTTGTAAACTGTTACAGCATTACTAAAAAATGGGAATACATTAGAAAAACAACTAGCGTACTAGCACATTTAAAACGCCTCACTGGCGTCATTATCTCTTTAACACACAAATTATCCCCTTGCAATAACCGATCTATGTTTTCAACAGTTCTTGTGAAAATACAAATAATGTCTCCAGACATGCGACGGCAATGCGTCATACTGCTGAAAGAGATTTGTCACTTACCGATTTTACATAGTCATCTATTGAGGTAATGGAGATATTGTTGATGATGACAGGTTTTTCTGGTGAGTTCACATTATCGGTAGTAACAGAAGATTGCTGTTTTGCTGGAGCAGCCGGTGTTTGTTGAGACGATTCAGTCTGGGAAGTTTCAATAGCGCGCCCATTTCCGCGCACATTCGTAGTTTCAGTGTTGACAACTGACTGTAGCGTGCGCTGTAACCGTTTAAGGAGCTCGCCATTCCGACGAAGCTGCCCTATTTAACTCGATTACACAGGAATCGTGCCGTCTGCGCTAAAACGAATTAGCCTACAACATCTCTTGTGAATTAGACCATAACACAATCACGCTCACAAACTGTAACAGTTGCTTTAAACTACTATTTCAAAGACTTTTGCAAAGACAAACAGACATACGTCTTAACCTTCGTTGCTAGTCCAACATACTCCGAAATGGTATATTATGATATCGACAGATTTGCAAGGAAACAGAAGGAAACTGTTCGTAACAATTATTAGAAATATTATGCCATACGTACAGTTAATTTTGTAAGTAGGCTGTTTATGTTTTCATATTGGCAACGTTACGTAGCGCTCTGTATGAAAATCACTGGCTGTGCTATGTGCAGTCTGTGGCTAGTTTGCATTGTTGTCTGCAATTGTAGCGTTGGGCAATTGGCTGTGAACAGCGCGTAGCGTTGCGCAGTTGGAGGTGAGCCGCCAGCAGTGGTGGATATGGGGAGAGAAATGGCGGAGTTTTGAAATTTGTAAGACTGGATGTCATGAACTGCTATGTATATTATGATTTTTCAACACTATTAAGGTAAATACATTGTTTGTTCTCTATTAAAATCTTTCATTTGCTAACTATGCCTATCAGTAGTTAGTGCCTTCCGTAGTTTGAATCTTTTATTTAGCTGGCAGTAGTGGCGCTCGCTGTATTGCAGTAGTTCGAGTAACGAAGATTTTTGTGAGGTAAGTGATTTGTGAAAGGTATAGGCTAATGTTAGTCAGAGCCATTCATTGTAGAGATTTTTGAAAGTTAGATTGCGTTGCGCTAAAAAATATTGTGTGTCAGTTTAAGGACAGTCATGTAAAATTTTTCTAAGGGGACGTTTCATATGGTGACCCTTAGCCGAGGATACCTCACTGGAATCTTCTGATTTTTTTCTTGTAGTTTGTGTAATTAGTGTAGCTTTTGTTTATTGCTAGCGCGTAATTATAGAGAGAATTTCCTTTGTAGTTGTAGTTTTTCATTGTTGTACAGTAAAAGAGTTGTGCCATGCATGTAGATTTGCAGCAAGTATTTCGCAGCTGCGCTTGCAATTAACGAGATATTATTTTCAGTGCTACGTTAAGGTGTTCTCTTATTTTTGCTCTTCAAATTGTGCTTTTCTGTGTTATCGTGTGAAATATTGTGACAATAATGGCGTGTGAAAAACGTAATACTAGGCTCCAAAGTAAGCCGAGAAATGACTGTGAAGACGAAAGCAGCGTGTTAGCGCCACCGAGTAATGAATTAACTAATGTTCAAAGTAGTAATTTGGTAATTGTACATAGGGAAATGGAGCGGGCTGCAAACAATGGTGTAGACAGTGAAACAATTAGTGAACAGGGAAGCATTATCGATCGATCGGTCGGCAACAGCTTGCCTCAGGAATCCGAAATGACAGGACACAATCTTGTAAATACTGTTGATTCAGGTTTTGCGTCCTCACCGTTTTCTCAAATAAGTCAAGACACATTTTCTGCTTTTCAATGTGCGAATATTGCCGGTTCAAATGCATTGCCGAATAGCACTGAGGAACATGTTTCAGACACCAGTGCATTGTTATTACAGTTAATGCAACAAATGGGACAAAAGCTTCAAAAGTTAGACACAATGGAACAAAATCTTCAAAAGTTAGACACAATGGAACAAAATCAGAGACAAACACAGCAAAAGCTTCAAAAGTTAGACACAATGGAACAAAATCTTCAAAAGTTAAACACAATGGAACAAAATCAGAGACAAACACAGCAAAAGCTTCAAAAGTTAGACACCACACTTGAACAAACACGTGAAGATTTAACTACTGAGTTACATAACATTGAATCGAAATGTCAAAACGTCTGTAATGACGTAAAAACACAGATTTGTGAGCATTTTCAACCCATTTTTTCGCGGCATGAAAATGCATTACAGAATCACGAAACAGCCATAAAAGAACTGCAAACTATTATTCATCAAAATCATGAGACCCTGCAAGCTAAAATTGACTCAGTTGCATCTACCGATTCGATTACGCAACTTGCAATAACTCAAGAAAACTTAAAGGACACATTAGATACTCTGAAAATTGGTTCAGAAAGACACATGGAGGAAATTAGTTCATTATCAGAGAAAGTAGTTGAACTTTCGGATCAGCTAAATAATTTATCTACGAAGGTAGATGATAATCTGAATGACACAAAACCAGTAGTCTTTAATGACACAGAGAGTGCGAACAAATTAGGAAATTCAAACAAAATCTGAATCAAATTAATACGCAACACCAAAGAGAAATCCGGGAAGTACAAGATCAGCTGACACAGACAATACAAGAATTACGTATTTCAGAGGACACTCGCACTCCAACTCGGGAAGAGAAACTTAGAAATACGGAAAAGTCACAAAATAATAACACAGGGCATTTCGAAAATTATGAAAGAAGTTGGCAAGGCGCACTGAATTTTGAGATTGAACCGCCGAAACGACGTAACAATGACCGATATGCGACTCGCCGACATGATGATTTTGAGTATAAGCTGTTCATTACTACACGTAAATTTAAAACATTTAAGAATTCTGGCAACGACATTCATCCACAAGCGTGGCTCCATCATTTCTCTCATTATTTTCCTCCCAACTGCTCATTAGAGCACAGATTAGAATTTATGTGTGGCTACTTAGAGAATGAACCAGCTGAAAGAATGCAATCGGTCATTCACGATTGTTACAGTGAAGGAGAATTTTACCATGCCTTCCTCTCAGCATATTGGTCTCAAGCCACACAAGACCGAGTAAAACATGGCATCATAATGATGAAACATTTCGAACAATCTGAATTTTCCAGTCTTATGACATATTTTGAAGACATGTTGCACAAAAGTCAGTACCTGTCAAACCCATACAGCCCCTCAGAACTCATCCGCATTTGCTTAATTAAATTACCTGAACATTTACGGCATATTATTTTTGCAAGACGTTGCAAAGACAACATTGAAGCTTTTCAGGGACTCTTACAAGAGTTAGAAATTGACACTGACAATCGCGGTACGCGAAAACAGGAACACAACAATTACAGGTCACATCCGTCGCAATTCCGCAATGAAAGAAATAATAACTGGGCACGACAAGGCTATTCTCACAACACAAATCGTGACCAAAACAGACACCACCCGTATGACAACCGTTGGCAGAGTAGTAATAACTACAGGGAGAGATCACCTCTCCGCGGTAATGACTATCACAGAGACAATCAGAGAAACAGACAATATGGGAACCAAAATAAATATTGTCAGGGGAGACAGAATAACTTTCGACGCAACGGTCCAGTGCGCAGTTACGATTCAGGGAGAAATTCTCCACCACGTGACCGACAAGAAAGAAACTATGGAATCTACCGACATGACGACAGACGATATGATCGTAACGACAGACCTGAATTGCATCAGAACTGGCGGGATTCAAACAGAGCAGGGCCCTCTCGGCAAGGTGAATTTGTAGAAATTAGGTCTCCAAATCCCAATAACGACGCGCGCCAACAAAGAGACAATAGGCAATGACTCATACCGCTGGCAGCCACAAAACGTACGTATCAAACTGACGATGCAGCTGCCGTAGCTAGTAATTACGTAAAAATGGAAGACATTAGGGACATCTTACTCCAGGAACACGACGTAAAACATAACAACATTGCATATCCTGTGATTCACATTACAGTAAATGACGTAAAATTTACTGCAGTACTTGACTCTGGCAGTCCCATTTCAGTAATTAGTGAAACAGCCTTTAGCAAATGCAACAAATCGAACGATTGCCCCACACTTCCGTTACGTAAGATTAAATTACAAGGTGCAATCGTTGGAAAAAGTGTAGATGTACGCCAACAAATTCTTTTGTCAAAGCCACAGCTTCTCTATGAACGTTCTTATTGTTCCATTATCGTCGACGGAAATTATACTGGGAGTAGACTTTTTGGATGAATACAAAGCAATCTTAAACTTTCACGATGCTGAAATAAGTTTAGAGAAAGAAGGTAAGTCAATAGCTTTGAAGTTTGAAGATTGGCTCTGAAACCATGACGAAGAAATTAATCGGCTTTACCTTCTGTTGGACAACAGTTCGGAATTTTCTACGGAACTAGACACTAACAATCACTTTGCAAGTACTGACAGGGATGATATCGACGACATATTTGATACTAATGAGTTAATTCAGAATAAAATTCGAACAATTGAGAATTGTAATTACACTGATAGGCAAGACCTTTTTGAGATTTTACAAGCACATTCCACAGTTTTTACTCACAAAACAGGAACAATCAAGGGATTTCAATACCAATTTCGTGTTCATGAGCATACTAAATTTTGTGTTAGACCATACGTAATTCCGCACTATAGGGACCGTGTTAGAACAGAAATACAATCTATGCTTAACGAGGGCATTATTGAGCCCGCAATAAGCTCATACAACAAATCCATTACATGTTGTTGAGAAGAAAAATGGATCGATCAGGCTTGTCTTAGATTCGAGACAAATCAATACTATCATCATTCCTGAAACAGACAGGCTGCAGACGATGGAAGAACTTCTTCAAAATTTTACTAGTGTAAAAGTGTTGTCTTCCATTGATCTCAGATCCAGCTTTTATCAGATCGAACTTCATCCAGAATGTAGAAAATACACAGCTCTTCTCTGTTTCGGCGGTTGTTATCAATTTCGGAAACTTCCTTTTGGTTTAAACATTTCTTCGGCAGCGTTCATTCGCGGGCTAAATTCCATATTACCTGATATCTTAAAACGTCACATCACCTTATATGTGGATGATATTCAAATAGCAGAAGCCTCATGGGAACAACATAATCGCATCCTCAACAGTTTGTTACGTATTTTTGCAGAATCTGGAATTACGGTTAACTTGGAAAAGTCTGAATTCGGTAGGTCAAAGGTGAGGTTTTTGGGACATATTATTTCTTCTGAAGGCATTCAGCTGGATCCTGAAAAGTTAGAAGCAATCAGAGCCATTCCAGTTCCATCCACAAAAAGACAAGTCCACAGTTTTCTAGGTCTCGTCAATTTTTACCGTCGTTTTCTGAATATGCAAATTCTAGTTACACCAAAACTTTGTCCTCTCACTGGAAACAATACTATTTGGAACTGGGACGAACAAGCACAGTTGGAATTCAATTCTTTGAAAGAATCGCTACTTAACGCGCCAATACCAGCTCATCCAGATCTCTCACAAGGCTTTTGCCTTAGCACGGATTCTTCTGAAGTCGGTCTTGGTGCCCATTTATTTCAAGAAGCCATAGAAAATGATATTACTGTTCAGAAAACCATTGTTTTTGCTAGCCGAGTGCTAAAAAAATCTGAAAAAAATTATTCCGTTACTGAATTAGAAGCTTTAGCTATCGTTTGGGCATTTAACAAATTCTGTTTCTTTCTTTTTTTCTTGTAAGCACGTAAAAGTATACAGTGATCATCGTGCATTACAATTTCTTATGTCTTCAAAATTAAATCATGACAGGTTAAAACGTTGGGCATTGTTTCTGAGAGAATTCCGCTTCACAGTAGTCTACATTCCCGGCAAGGGGAACGTTGCTGCGGACACACTGTCACGCGCACCGGCTGGGCTTGAGAAAAGTAACACAGAAGGCAACCTCGAGAAAAATTTCAGTATTCTTTACATTCAGAAAGCCGCCTTTGAAAACTTCATCACCACATCTTCAAAGGACATTGCTCATGAACAAGATAAAGATCCGATTTGGAAAGACATCAAAAGTAAATGGCATGAAAAGCCGCACACTCAGATTCGGCATTATTAGCTGGTTAGAAACAACATACTCTTCAAACGCTGCACTGTTGATGACGAGCTATGGGTACTTTGCATTCCAGACGATTTTGTTAATAAGCTCATTTTGCACATTCATTTCAGCTACGCACATTTTGGTCCACGAAAATGTTATCATATTCTTCGAACGACTTGTTATTTTAACAATATGGAAAAGAGAATTCGAAGAGTCTTGTCTATTTGTAAATTTTGTCAAAAGGCGAAACCATCTGCTATCTCACATCGTGCTCCGTTGTTTCCTATCATTCCTTCTAAATTAAAAGATTTTGCTGCTGTTGATCTCTTGGGACCTCTTGTCAGAACATCGAATGGATTTTCGTACGTTCTAGTCGCTGTTGAACTTACTTCAAAATCTGTTTCTTTCACTCCGTTATGTAAAGCCACTGGACGGTCTGTATCCAACGCCTTTGTTAAAAATTTCTTACGTGAAGTTGGACACGTTAGTAAAGTCATTTCAGATAACGGACCGCAATTCAGATCTGCTGTTTGGTCACGCATGCATCGGAATCATAAAATCAAACCTGTTTTTATTTCATTGTACTCACCACATTGTAACCCATCTGAACGGATTATGAAAGAAATCAATAAGCTTTGCAGACTTTATTGTCACAGAAAGCATCAGCATTGGGACAAATATTTACACTTATTTCAAAACGTGCTGAATGAAATGCCTCACAACTCCACTGCTTTACCACCTACTCTTGTACTAAAGAATGAAGAACCACTGAACAGAATCAGAGAGCTTGTACCTTTTTCGAATACACGTAAACTTCGACACAAAGACATAATTGATTTAGCTATTAAAAATATAAAATCTGCAGCAGACAAAAGGAGGAAACTACACGACAAAGCAAATGCAAAGAAATTATATTTTGGTCAGAAAGTTCTCATTAAAGCTCATTCATTGTCACATAAGAAGAAACACTTGAGTCACAAATTCTTTCTAGTTTACAATGGACCTTACAGAATCCGATGTAAACCACATGGTAATTGTGTTGAAGTTGAAACTCTGTGTACTAGGAAGAGTAAAGGTTTACACCACATTTCACATGTAAAACCGTTTATTGAAAGATAATCTGCTTTTTAACTTTGTCTTTGCCATAAAACTTTTCACTTCACATTTCTAGTATGCTTTGTCAGACTTAAGAAATTGTTAACATGCAACAATGTTTGAAGTTAAATATCCAGTCTAGAACCTAGGGAACATTTTTAAACAGAAATTACAAATGCATTGTTATAGTGAACAGACGACACAGTATTGTATTTGTACATTTTTGCTTGTTAGTTGCACGATTACGTAACAACTATCAGGCTTACATACTTAGGACATATACTGGTACTGCTAATGAGATTTTAATGCAACATTTTGGTTTACTTGAAGATACATTCTGGATTTAAAGTACTTTCTGTGAGATACCAGATGACACAATGGTTAGTTTATGTGACAACTACACGATTTTATCACAACGCTACTAATGAGTGACAATTTACAATGTTGCTTTTGTGGTGTACCTGTTTTATATCTGCACAGTTTTTCTGAATTATTCTGGACAGTAAAACATGTTTCAGTAGTAACTTTTGTGGTATAGCTACAATGAGACAGCCTTTTCCGTAGCACAACAATACGTTACAGCACAGTATTTCCTTCATCACGGCAATAAGCGTAATAACTAAGATATCTATACGCAAAGCAATTCACTTCACTTATTATGAGTAAGTACATTGACTTCAGCAAAACTTTGCTTACAGAGGACGATAACTACGACACTTCGACAGAATTATCTTACAACAAGACGCACATTTAGCGCTACAGGACACGCATTTGAGTGATTAATTTTCTACTTGAACCATTTATTTTGCAAGATTTTCGAATTACAAAGGTTTTCCGTGATACATTTCACTCCATTGCTGTAATCTGTAACACCTGAGGGTATAATTAGATTAATCCTCAGGGGGTACATGCCTACTTTGTCTACCATGTGTTTGGCAAGCACAAGGAGCCGTAGCTAATATGGTATTTGCTTATACAACTTTACACATCGGTACTATATTTCTCTAACACACAAATTACACAACTATCTGATCATTTAACTGAGAGATAAACATATTTTTACTACATCAGCGACACATGTTTACGCAATTACACAGTTGGGTAACTTCACACTTATGAAATTGTGTTTTGTCTGTACTTTGTGAACTGTTCATATTTTTTTGGAACCATTGTGATACTATGAGAGCTTCGAATGATGTATTTGGTAAGGGAGCATGATTTTAAAGTACGTTTGAGGTAGATGACACTATTGAAATGAGCAGAGAATTTTTTTAAGGTTTTGAAATTATTGGAGGAAGCTACGACGATTTTGAGAGTTGACTGAGGTGTTATGATGTTATTATTACGATGACTATGTGTATTATGGTGTTGCGGTATGTTTATGATCAATATGCTGATGCTATATGAGTTATCTGATTATGCTACGTATCTGTTATGATGAAATATTGAAGAAGTGTCGACAAATAAGGTAAGGAATAATGAGCAGTGGTTAGGGACTCTGGTTTGTGAAAGAGATTGTTGGAAACCAAGAATCGTACTTTAAGAGTTGTGAAATGTATGTAAATGAGTGAATGTATTACAATGCAGACGAAAATTTTGTTATATCAATAGGATTTTGTTTCTACAGATTTGTAACGCAAATTTTTGACCTGTGAAATATTTTTATATGAGACTGTCACTGTAGCAGAAACTGCTGCCATAAATATTTCGGTAAGAAAGTTTAGTGACCACCTTCACGTAATGCATCGTGGGCACCCAGCTGCGCGACAGGCGCCTGGAAAAAAGCCATTAGTGTGTGTCTTTCAGAGGCACAGGTGGAGAAGAAAAAAAAAAGAGGCCATTATCCTCGCTATTGACATTCCTTTGTAGAAAGCATCGTAAATACGACACCCTCAAACTTGAAAACATGATTACACTGTAGAGTTCTTAATTTATGGTATTTACTGAAATGAAACGATGAGAAACATTTCATGTCTATTGTCTTGCTAGTTGGAAGATTGTTTACTGCATTATGAAATGCCTTATGGCTAGCGAATGACGTTTCACGCCTTGCTTTGCCTATTTTTTTAATATTTAGTTTCTAGCTGCACTGCAGCGTTGGTTAAAATAAAATTTAATAGATGTACTAATATAGTTATTTTATGCCTACAGATTCATTAAAAAAAAATAGATCTATTTCCAAGAAAACGAGGGAACATAAATAGACATTTCCCTTCACAGGAACTGCATAAATAATTTTTTTTACAATTTGGTAACTTGTCTGCTAGAGTAAGTTATCGTGATGCATCACTCTAGTGTTAAAATGTGACATAGGTATTAGACATGGCCATCTTTAGTGTAATATTTTTTCTGCTTGAGCTATGTCATGTTCAGATGTAAGTTATTGCATTTGCTGCTCCTGTTTGCCAGGCATAGTGCTACTAAATTTCACTTTGTATTACTCTGTTAAGCTAGTTTTACTACTGATTTATTTTTCTTGTTGCTGCACATTGGCACATATTAGTTGTAATGTTGCATTGCTTGGTAATTTAGATTTACTGTAGCTTGCTTTGCAAATTTCCATTTTTTTTGTCATTGCTGTTTGTGTTAATTGTTTTGTGCTGCTGCATTGCCTTGTCCCTTAGTTTAGCATCTGATCTCAGTAGATTTAGGTTAGCTTAAGAGGGGGTAGCCTATAAGAGAATGAGTTGCGATGAATTTGAAGAAATGCACTGAGAGGCTATACGAGAAAAGTACAGAAAGCAGGTATAGATAGGACTTTTGGAAATAATGAAGAATGAAACGAGATCTCCGAGAAGTAAAGAAAGTTTTGTTTGCAAAATACTGCATTAAAACAGACCCTGTCCTTTCCTTGTGTTATCCCACTATGTGTTTGTATACCCTTGTGTATTTATGTTCTTCCTGTCTTTATATGTTTATCTGATAAGACTTATGTTGTAGAATTTTTCTAATACTCAGCTACATGAACTATGATGAGGAATACTGTTATCCTCAAATATAATTTGCATTAATAATACGTTATTTACTTTGTAAAGATGTTAGACATTATTAATTCTGTTCTGTTTTAATGCTCATGTGTGAAGTTGATGTTTCAATAATTTTTCTGATCTTTTATGTATTTACTTATGTCATAATTCCTGTAACACTGATGTATATGTTTATTTCTATTCTTTTGTAAAGCCCCTATTACTACAAATGTAATCTGTATTATTATGTTTTTAATGATGTATTTTGTACTGTTGTTATTGTATTGTTATGTTATAAAATTGTAATTGATACCAGTTCATCATATTATTAACTTGTAAGTTACATTTCACTGCCCACGTTTCTGTTGATCATAGTATGTGGACAATATGTGAGAAGTAGGGACTGTTAGTGTTTGCACATGTGCTAATAATTCAGCAAGGGACTGGATAACAGCATTGCTGGTTCTAAGGACAATTCCAAAAACTTTGTGAGTGCACAAGTGGTGGTTATGGACTTGCTATATTATCCGCAATGGTGATTGTGCACCGGCACAATCACAACAGATGGCTGCTGGGCATCTCTACAAGGACTATAGTGGGTCTGCATCTTTGATGACCCACCAATACCATTATTTCTACAAGGACTACAGTGGGTCTACACCTTTGCTGACTCACCAGTACCATTATTTCTACAAGGACTGCAGTGGGTCTGCACCTCTGGTGGCCCACCAATACCATAATCTCTACCAAGACTATAGTGGGTCTGCTCTGTGATGACCTACCTACCAATATTCTGCAAAACGTCGAATGACTCTGCTGTGGGTTTGCTCTGTTGTGGCCCATTACCTGCCTGCATGTCGAGAGTCAGCACTGTCTTTCCATTGGAAGGACAACACTACTTCTGCATGGAAATCCACTACTTTCGAGTGCATTTTCTTTTACTGCTCAGACTTTGAGAAAAACACTGCAATTTTACTGTGATGAATGATCAGGACTGTCTTTATGGACTGTGAGAAAATTTTAACTTTTGACCAACATTGTATCCATAAGTGTGTGCATTTAATATCTTTGTTATTGTAATTATGAAAAATTTTATCACTGCCCAAAACAATTAGTAAAATTTTTTGTGGGGGCATGGGGGCTATGTAAGTAGGCTGTTTATGTTTTCTTATTGGCAACATTACGTAGCGCTCTGTATGAAAATCACTGGCTGTGCTGTGTTCAGTCTGTGGCTAGTTTGCATTGTTGTCTGCCATTGTAGCATTGTGCAGTTGGCTGTGAACAGCGCGTAGCGTTGCGCAGTTGGAGGTGAGCCGCCAGCAGTGGTGGATGTGGGGAGAGAAATGGCGGAGTTTTGAAATTTGTAAGAGTGGATGTCATGAACTGCTATGTATATTATGATTTTTCAACACTATTAAGGTAAATACATTGTTTGTTCTCTATTAAAATCTTTCATTTGCTAACTATGCCTATCAGTAGTTAGTGCCTTCTGTAGTTTGAATCTTTTATTTAGCTGGCAGTAGTGGCGCTCGCTGTATTGCGGTAGTTCGAGTAACGAAGATTTTTGTGAGGTAAGTGATTTGTGAAAGGTGTAGGTTAATGTTAGTCAGGGCCATTCTTTGTAGGGATTTTTGAAAGTCAGATTGCGTTGCGCTAAAAATATTGTGTGTCAGTTAAAGGACAGTCATGTATAATTTTTCTAAGGGGACGTTTCAATTTCAGTTAGTGAAAGTGTTAATAACAACTGAGATGGACTTCTGCAGACGGTCTGTAGGGATATCTTGGCGGGAAAGGATCAGAAATGAAGTCATCAGGAGGAAAATGGGTGTTACATGTTCGATTATTGAGTTTCTAGAACAAAAACAACTCATGTGGAATGGGCATACGAAAAGGATGTCAGAAGATAATGCCACAGCGGATCATGGAGGAGGAACCACCGGCCACCTTCCACAAGGATACAAGGAATTCACACATTTTAGAAGAAGAAATGCTCAAGAAAATTTGTGGACAGGTATGCAAAAATGGAGAACAAAAATTACATTTGATGTAACGTCCTGAGTTACAGGAAAATGTAAATACATTGTACAGCTGGTTAATAATAATAATCTGTACACATTGTGTCAAAGCATGCACGTCAATCCGAAGTTTCCACTTCCGTATAAATGGAGATCGTCAGCACACATGTGGTGTTTATAGCGGGACAGAACTGTCGACACGTTATTGTGATGCGTACGGCCAGAGGATAATCAGACTTAATACAAAACCTTGGGCATACTACAAGGACTTGTCTTCATTGCGGCTTTATAGGACCAGACCATATTTGACAACAAGTACAAACTGTTGTAAGCAAAATGTCGAAGTCAGCTACTTAGACGGCTGTGCTGATATATTAAAATGTGGTAGGCACCTGTTGTAGCTCACAGAAACTATTTTTGCACAAAAAATTGATTACTTTTTAGTAAATTATAACTAATCACGCCAAACATTTATCTTACCTGTCAGGTCAGCTGATGGGAAGACGCCGGCGTTGTTAATGAGGACGTCAACTCCCCCCAGGTTTTCTTTGATCCATTTGAAAGCTGACAGGATGCTTTCTTCACTGCTCACGTCGCCAGCGAGCGCATGTAGTTTACCAGGAGTATCCTTCAGTGCTAGTGCCTAAGGGAGAATACAGATCGGAAAGGTTTAATACGAAAAAAATTACTAGCAGCAACTGTGACGACTTCACACGAACATAATTCCGATATCATGGAGAATAAATAACCTGATGGTAACATCAACTTTCTGTGGATTGACAGTGAAACGTTTAATAACCTGTTTAGCGTTACTTCACCCTCACGTTGAAAAAGAAGACAAAAATATGCGAAAATTTATTCTCTTCTAGTTGGTTCCTTAATGACAGGACATTAAAATACCGTAACGTGGGAACACATACCCCACATCGTCCGTGGAAGAACCGGAGAAATTCGATTTCTTTTATTTCGTTCCACACCACTTGTCTCTCACTGTATGCGTAAAATATTTATTTTGTTCATAGCTTCTTGATGCGCAATATATGGCTGGGAAAGATGTGGTACCTCTACCGTTCTGGTACTTGTCAGTGCTAGTTTGCTTTTATACTTTATCGTAGTTTTCATAATAGTGGAAACTCACGATCCAGTGAGATTAATCGTAATAAAAAAATTTGCACTTAACATATGCAGCGAAATGTCAATACAATCAATGTTCGCCATATTATCAAGCTTTCTGTCAATCAAGGTTTCTCTCAAACACCTCAGAGACGACCTATGCTTGACAAACACCGTACACGGTCAAAAGATGGCAAACATAGTTACGTTTGACGAAATACTTCATCGTATACAGGGGCCTCAACGCTTGTAGGGAGGCAGGAGCGGCAGTTTCAAATGTGGCGCCGGCCCCTTGGGCCAGAGCTGTTATGAGCTGCCCAACACACCTTCCCACGCATGCGTCGTTTCAGCCCTCTCTGGTGCCAGCAGCCATAATCGAGGGTATATAAGCGGAAAATCGCGTCGTCTCGGCGCAGGCAATCATCGTGGGCCGCACCACCCCCTTCTTCCGCCTCCTGGATTTCTATCTCACCATCTACAGCCGCCCCATTGCCCTCACTCCCACCCTCAAGTACCTTGGCATCACCCTCGACCTTTCCTCGACCCCCATCTCCTCACAGTCCAAGCCAAGGCATGTAACCATCTCCATCTCCTCAAACTCCTCTCCGGTCGAATGTGTCGATTTCACCCTTCCACTATCCGCCCCAACCTGTTTTATGCCCACCCCGCTTGGATCTCCGCCCCCCCCCCCCCCCTCCCCAACTACAACAAATCCTTGAGAGCCACACACTCCACCTCACTTATCACATCTCCTATATGTCTCCCATAAACTGGGTCCTCCCCATCCTTTGGTTTCCCCCATCCTCTCCCACCCCAGCCCGCTGCCGCACTTGTACCACAGTGTCCTGCATGGTCTCCATCTTCGCACACTCCATACCCTCACCCAAGGCGGCTTCTGCTAACTCCTCCTCCCAGATAATGTCCTTGCGCCTTCCATCTACCCCTCCTACCAGATCTAATCCCTTCATCCCCTCTCCTCAGGGCTCCCTCTCCCTCCCTCTCCCACCTTCTCTTCTTCCTCCTTTACCCCTGCCACCCAACTTCTTTCTCTTTTCCAACACCCCTTGGGCTTCCGGCTCCTTTTCTACCCTCCCCTGCCCCCTCCTCCCCCTTTCTGGTTTCCACCTACTGTCTCTCTCCCCCCCCATTTGTTCCCCCCCTACCCTTCACCCTGTGGTAGGTCCCCCCCTGGGTGCAGTGATTTTTAATGTATTTGTTGTGGTGTCAGTGTTTCTCAGGTGCTGTGTGCACTGCTTCATCTCATCACCACCAACAGTGTCGCCATTCTTAGTCTTTTGTTTTCCCACTGTGGTGCTTCTTTGTTTTCGCTTCAATCTACAGTGACCATTCTCTGCAAATGTCTGTGGCTCTTATCTAAGTTTTTTAATATACCTTTTTATACTCATCTGTTTCTGTTATCGTTTATTCACCACTTTTTACCATTCTCTGTTATGCATTCTTTCCTCATGTGCTTATGTTTTTTTGTACCACTCTTGGTTGAAGAGCAGCGTATTGCGCCACTGCCAGCCCACCCCGAGAGTAGCGAACAGGCAGCAGCAGTGAAAAAAGCGACGAAGACGACAAGTCAGTGACACTGAGAAGAAAAAGCGAAAAGAGAAGAAACAAACACTGCAGCTGTAGGAGCAGCAGTACAAGCTGCTTAACCTACGTCATACCAAGGCAAAAAGCCTTATAGAGTCACGCTGGAGCCCCAGCAGTCAATAGCTTTTCTCCCGATGACGACGGTAGAGATAGCTATCGAAAAGTCGGTAATTTTACTCGAATTGAGACGGCTTGAAAACCAAAAATATTTTATTCAGTTTCTGCAGTGGTCTTAGCACAAGGCGACATGGGAAAGTCCCTTCGTACAGTAGACCGTCAAGAAGTGCAGCAACAGCCACGTTACCTTGACGTTGTCAGCCCTCCTAGCCAGTCCGACGACAGTGAGTCCATGCTTGAGCAGCGCCTGCACGATGGCGGCACCGATGCCCGCACTGGCGCCAGTAACCAGCGCGACTCGTCCCTTGTACTTCTCGATGCCCATGGTCCGCAACAGCAGTACTTGTGACAGTACTGTGGATGCCCGGTGTTTTTATGGCCTGCCTCACTGTCTCCCGGATCCCAAGATAACTTATCGCTCTTAATCGATAAGATATCAAGTTCCGGGTATCTCCTGCAACAAACGAGTTTAATTACACGTTACGTGTTGTTGAAAAGTGTCTAGAAAATGTGTCTTTGCTAGAACCACTGGTAGTGTGGAGCTCCGTTTCAATTCTACTGATAAATTTAATTTCATGACTAAACTTTTCAGAGTTTTTCTTTTCAGTGGTGTTAGCTAAATAAGTTGATAAGTTGCAGGCACGATGGTAGTTTTATCTACTTTAAGGTATAAGTGGTTGCAGATAAACTGTGGAACAAAACGGTCACTATAGAAACACAACACATCAGAAAAACCACACCATGTGGTAAAACGGTATGAATTCGTAATTTATGTGTTTTTTCAGATATTGGTAATTACGATTTAAAAACTAATAGCTACATGTATACAAATAGCAACGAACACTCTTTATCTTTAACAGATCAAAAATAAAAGCCCACTGAAGATGCTGCAACTGCAGTAAAACATGTTTGGGTTAAGAAACAAAATTGTGTTTTGCTAAAGGCGGCCCTTATCGAAAAACATACGTACTGTTAAAGCAAACACGGAAGAGCTTCAACCCCAAGATGATTATATGTTTATATTTGAGAAAAGGTATGTGGTAATAGTTATCGATCGAAAGCAAACTGAATCGCAGCAAAGCCAACAAGTTGTTCTTTCCCTGTGTAAATAGTTAAACAATAAGATTCAAAAGATCCTGGATTTGAGTGATTCGAGTGCTCTATAAAAACACAAAGTTAAAATCGGAAATTTATTGTGAGTTTTATTGTGTAGTAAATTCATTTGTTTTTCGGTTCCTGCTGCTGAGCAATGTTTCCTCGTTATGCTTGGGGCAGATGAGCATGATTAAGGAACAAATAGCAACATACTCACTTGATAATAAACCACTGGCTGTTTGCATATTTAAAACTGGCTGCGAGCGTTTTCAATTTTGCTCTGGAGCAGAGCTGTTGAGAGTAAAGATCTATTTTAGGCTAAAAACTGTTTAGTAGCTTGATAAAATGTTATTTCGTTGACGATAGAATACTGCAACCATGTACTACAAAAGAGAAACATACTTATATGGAACTATTTGACAAGACGTGCTTAAACACAATAATGTGTTTTTTGGTAATCGTAGAACTATTATTGTCTGCTCTTTACAAATGTAATGAAAAATATTCAGTCTATCAAAAGCAATCGTAACGTAAGGTCGAAGGCCTCACTCGTAGCTTTTCCCGGTGTTGTCATCGAATGTTAACCGATTGGTGAGGTGAAGTTAAAATTTATGCGAATCGAACAAGAAACGCAAACTTACGATGAATAAAATTACGTTTACAGTGTTCGACAATGCAAAAATCAATATCTAAAAACACAATTTGTAAATAAGAATAACAAAAAAAACACAAATTGTTAAACTCAAAGTAATCGTAAAAAATGTACATCTAAAATAAAAATGAATAACTATAGCCTCATATCACAAAAAAGAAAACAATCAAAGTTCCCCGTCAAGCAATGAAAGGCTTACTCTTGGTCAAAATAATTACCTTTCAAGGAACGAAAGAGTTACGTCAAAATGTCATTAGCTTCGTTTATTGCGTAGAAAAGTCTTGCCACAGTCTGACATAGTTTTGACGCATTGAGGCTGTATAGCATAAGTATCTATGGAGGTAAAAATAAGGGGCGATGACTGTACATGGTTTGAAGCTGGTGTCGCCATGATACATGCCCCAAAACGTTAGCAGACTATTGTTTACATAGAGATTGTTTACGACTGCTTTTTGTTTGTAATGTGCACATGATAGTTCTTTTAAACACTAAATATTGCTGTGTTCACACAAATAACATAGTGTCATTGAGGCATTTTCAAATGTTATTTTTGGTCTTAAATGCGTATTTGATCCTGTAATACGACATATTTGCCATTGTAAATGTAACTTTAATTTTTAGTTATACATTGCAAATAACTAAGAATAGAAGCAAGTGATTTGAGAAGGCTGCTTTCGTAATCCATTTAAATCCTCTTTTACTGTATATGCGTTGATAGCTAATGACATTATAACTACGAAAACAATGTTTGTTTGCTTACAGGTACTATAATCTGTTCATCATAAGAATAAACCTGATGTAAACGTTACGCCATGTATTCTTCCGTGTTGCTTGAATCTCATTGGATTTCGTTTCACGTGGAGCCGAAGCCAAGCTGTGACCAGTACAGTCATGTACGATCATAGGGATACGTTTTATGCTGTGTTACACGCACATAGACTGACCGATAATGCGGGACAAAAGTTTTACCGGCGCATTAAACCTGTAATGATGTGAGCAGTTGGTTCAGATGTAAAAAGAGACAAGCAAAGAAACAATATAGCTTCGAATGTCATTTAATTTTTAAAGAGACCGAAATAATATTCGGAGAAGCTTCAGCACTACCGCGTGCTTCTTAGGTGACCAGACGGAAAGCATGAAATGCATTCGTTCTCACCTGACATAGTATTCTAATTACAAACAAGAGCAATGAAAATTTCTAACTTAAACACAGGGTAATTTTTCTGAGCGAGTTGTGTGTAACAGTCAGGTCTGGTTATATCTTAGGTCCTTCCTTATACATTTTAGTTCTGGAAGTGTCACCTGGTACGTTGATAACGAGTCGATCAACAACAGAATCCTCAAAGTCAACCAGGCGCCGCATTTTCTCTTCTTCTTTTGTGACGAGCCGTTCTACATCCAGCCAGCGTTCGACAGTGACAAGTGAAAAAGCTGCGTGCGTTATTTCCAGTAGGTCTGGCAGTATAACAGTCTTGTTACTTCTCTGGCCAAATCCCGCGGCTTGGCTCCAGATCAGTTCTGTTGGGCTCATACACTTGTGGTGCAGTAACAACTGTAAAAATGCACCATTTGTATGATGTGCTCGATGCTGTGAAAATGGTTGTTTTTAATGTTTCTACGATACGTATCTACCTCTGTGGTATAAAACGATGGACATAGTCCACATAAAGAGATCTTGGTTTTTCATTTTTGCCTTAAAAATTAAATTGTTATGTTTTCTTAATTTAAGCAACTTTTATGAACAGTCTTTCATACAACATCGATAATTAAGAATTTGTATTTGAAATGAATACAGGTATTTCGAGTCAAATATGTAATTAGAAAAAAGAAGACGTGCATTATTCATAAAAATTATGATGAGTTTTATAATTACGAGATGTAGGTGTTTCAAATTAAACGAAAAAAAAGAATGGTACTGGCAAAATGTGATCCATCGAATCGGTAATTGTATTTGGTTGACATTCCGCTACACTTCCGACTGCACTACTCTTCCAAAATGGGTTTATAAGTCAACTGTATTATATATAGTCGCTGCGAAAACTTCAAAGCCGATTGTCCCCGTAAAATTATGAAAAACATTAAGACCAGCCTGTTTCTCGGCACGATATTCCACACACGTGTTTCACTACGGAACGGAAAGCAGCCTCAGCCATTTTCATTCTGCACGTGAACAGCGCGGCAATCAGAGCACAACGGTGCAGAGGTTGTGACTGTACACAATTTTTGAAATAAAAACTACGTAGCTAAACCTTGATTAACAAAAATGTTGATGACTGCCAATACATTTGAATATCTTAAAGGTTCATTTAACGCAACTTAGTAATAATAAACCTAATACATAAGTAGGACCTACTTCCAAGGGAGTAGGAACACCAGTGTACGTGTGGTACGGCTTCTGACCACTCACCGCATTTGTGTTTGTTTACTTCAGGTTATTCTTATGATGAATGGATTTATAATTGTTAGCCGTTACATTTACAACTTTCAGTTCACATGTCCAGCATGCTTATGCTCAAGTTTGCAAAAAACTTACCTAGGCTCTTTTTGTTAGCCCATAAATTCGTACAGCGAGGAAAGAAGTAAGCACAGCATGCCATATGACGTGTGAATGTCAGGAAAGTGAAAGATCATTGAAATGTCAAAGAAACAGAACAATATGGAGGTATATCTCCACGCAGAAATGAGTCCTTGTTATATCTGGCTATCACTGAGTCAGTGTCATGGTAGTTTACGACTCTTCTCGCTTCGAAATGTGACCTGCAGATTGGTTGGTTAATAATAGCGAAAGAGATAAATTCATTTCTGAAGGCGTGTTCGAGCAATTAGCAATTCAATGCCTTTCACAAGTTATTATGGTATCGTTCATTCATCTTTCATACAGGAGATGAAATTTGGTATGATGTGTTTCTCAAATACTGTCATGTACATGGGTGTGCATAGTAAGAAATATGAAAGGTACACAGGAATAAGAATCAAGGTCCATAAAAATTTAAAATTTAGTTTATAATGTTATCTTATAGAGGAACAGAACTACTATAATGCGGCAAGGTTTGTTTTTTGGTAAGAGCGATCAAGGTGCTCAAAAATCTGTGCTAAAGTTTTGATGTACTCAAGAAGAATGACCAGGGACCACTCGGTGTTAAGCAGAACGATCAAGATCTTTTTTCTACTTAGAACTTTTTCTTCTCATATTCTGTCACCTCCTAATGCTGCAGCTTCGTGTTACTGGATTTCCAACAATACTTGCCAGCCACTCACAGATTGTAAACGAAGTTCAAATTGTTACGTTGTTTAGTAACAAAGTAAAGACCAATACAAAATTTCGCCATATTGTTTGTCCACATTAGACTAGAAAACTAATTTTTCTCCATTACGTTGAGCAGGAACACTCATGTGTTACTGTTACAAAGATTGTGCATAAAGTTAATGCTCAAATGAAATGAGGGCATCAGAAACGTCGGAGAATGAAGATGAACATTCCTGTTCTGTGCTGAATACAAGGAATAGGAGAAGGGGGGGGGGTATTACTGAGTCTTCAAAAAAATTACGGGCCATGATCACGTTATATGTGACGAACGTTAAGTGCTTACTATGGCAATGTTTTCTGAATGTACAATTATAAAAAGAGATAGATTAACGAAGGAATGCAATCAATAGCTTCGTATGATACTCAAAACTCATCTGACTGGTCTTATCAGTGTAAATCCTGTGACGCGAGGAAGACCAAAGTAAAGTGCAGATGAAGAGGCATGTCATGATTTTTCCTGTATCTGTAAGGTGCCTACTAATAGAGGTGGACAAATACGTGATGTTCAGATGTGTCAACCAGCATTCATGACATTGCATTGCATCACCAACAGACGTCTTATTACTCTTAGAATGGTATTGGCTACTACAGGAAAATCACATGTGGAGACCAGATGAAAACATAACAGTAGGCCAAACACACTTAATGGAGAAACCATATCTAGAGCGCATCAACATACACAGCGACTGAGAGGCTGCAAATGTCATTATAGCATTCATGACAGCAAGCGGTTTTATTTACCAGAAGAACTTAATGTTCAAGTGTTTCACCTGGTGTATTCAAAGAAAATTCCTCCAAATCCTATGTCATACGAATAATATCGACTGATTTTTCGCGACGAACTACAACAGAAGTTTCGTGTAATTCAGAAGTGACAAATGTTCAGTGTGTGACAAGTTTACAACAGACTGTTCTGACTTGATTTATAGATTAACAACTAGAAAGACGCAACTGATATACAACCTTTGAATAAGCAGAAGCAACATCTAAAGTCTTGAAATGAACTACATAAGAGGATAGCAGAAAGTTTTTACGAATTTAAACGCTTAAGTCCATAAAATCTGTGATGAAGAAAGCAATCTGTTTGGATTACCAGGAGAATCTTTCGCTTCCTAATATTTCAACCAAAGAAGCTGATTGTTGCAGACGGGTATCATTTTATTCATTCAACAGTCATTTGCTTTTTTTTTGGTAAATCTGCGAAAAGGATTATCAGAACGAGTAGTACACCCTCAAAACGACCCAATCTATCATTTTGGTCATATAACTTTCATGACTTGCAACAGCCAGAACACCTGAATGTGATGTTTTGAGGCAACTGAGACGGTGGAAGTTGGCTTCAAGTTTTTGACGGCCTCATAAACCCCCTTATTTTTACCTCCATGCATACATCTTACGAAATATTATGAAATTCGCGTCACCTCTGGCATTGGTCATAGAGCAATGTCGGCCAGAGATTACGTAACGACACAGAGAAACCGTAGGCACAGAAAATGAATCCTTGCTAATATAGACATGACCCGCTTGTCACTAAAGAGTAATATAAAATTAAGTACGGCCATTGTGAAATCGCACTCATTCGTAGATTCTGGAGGAATACAGTCGTCTTAATAAAATGGTATCTGTATTACTCACAGTAATAAAAGTGATTATTTGTTGATAGTCTGTAAAAACGCAGTGATTACGTGATTAAATGAGAAAGCGAGTACCGCTTTCGTATTACATACCTCGCATTTCAGAGAGTATGAATAATTATAAGAAGACACGGCCATTAATTTGAACTGAAAATAAATTCAGAAATAATATCATGTTATCGAATTACATCCTATTTGTCATAGCAATTACATGAGCGTGACGAACAAAAAATCCGGTGCGTTATCCATTTATTACAAAAAATTAATTTTTGTGGTAATATTTGACAGAGTTAAATTTCTGATTAGCCGTGTGCCAACAGATATGGCAATCGAATGTAAAATCAGTTCTTTCGCAAGTGAGTATATGAAGATTTGGGTGGTTGGGTTGTTTTGGAGAAGGAGACCAGACAGCGAGGTCATCGATCTCATCGGATTAGGGAAGGACGGGGAAGGAAGTCGGCCGTGCCCTTTGAAAGGAACCATCCCGGCATTTGCCCGGATCGAGTTAGGGAAATCACGGAAAACCTAAATCAGGATGGTCGGGCGCGGCATTGAACCGTCGTCCTTCCGATATAAAGATTTGACTATACAATGCAGTTACCTATTTTTTTTTTTTTTTCATCAGTCTACTGACTGGTTTGATGCGGCCCGCCACGAATTCCTTTCCTGTGCTAACCTCTTCATCTCAGAGTAGCACTTTCAACCTACGTCCTCAATTATTTGCTTGACGTATTCCAATCTCTGTCTTCCTCTACAGTTTTTGCCCTCTACAGCTCCCTCTAGTACCATGGGAGTCATTCCCTCATGTCTTAGCAGATGTCCTATCATCCTATCCCTTCTCTTTATCAGTGTTTTCCACATATTCCTTTCCTCTCCGATTCTGCGTAGAACCTCCTCATTCCTTACCTTATCAGTCCACCTAATTTTCAACATTCGTCTATAGCACCACATCTCAAATGCTTCGATTCTCTTCTGTTCCGCTTTTCCCACAGTCCATGTTTCACTACCATACAATGCTGTACTCCAGACGTACATCCTCAGAAATTTCTTCCTCAAATTAAGGCCGGTATTTGATATTAGTAGACTTCTCTTGGCCAGAAATGCCTTTTTTGCCATAGCGAGTCTGCTTTTGATGTCCTCCTTGCTCCGTCCGTCATTGGTTATTTTACTGCCTAGGTAGCAGAATTCCTTCATTGACTTCGTGACCATCAATCCTGATGTTAAGTTTCTTGCTGTTCTCATTTCTACTACTTCTCATTACCTTCGTCTTTCTCCGATTTACTCTCAAAGCATACTGTGTACTCATTAGACTGTTCATTCCGTTCAGCAGATCATTTAATTCTTCTTCACTTTCACTCAGGATAGCAATGTCATCAGCGAATCGCATCATTGATATCCTTTCACCTTGTATTTTAATTCCACTCCTGAACCTTTCTTTTATTTCCATCATTGCTTCCTCGATGTACAGATTGAAGAGTAGGGGCGAAAGGCTACAGCCTTGTCTTACCCCCTTCTTAATACGAGCACTTCGTTCTTGATCGTCCACTCTTATTATTCCCTCTTGGTTGTTGTACATATTTTATATGACCCGTCTCTCCCTATAGCTTACCCCTACTTTTTTCAGAATCTCGAACAGCTTGCACCATTTTATATTGTCGAACGTTTTTTCCAGGTCGACAAATCCTATGAAAGTGTCTTGATTTTTCTTTAGCCTTGCTTCCATTATTAGCCGTAACTTCAGAATTGCCTCTCTCGTCCCTTTACTTTTCCTAAAGCCAAACTGATCGTCACCTAGCGCATTCTCAACTTTCTTTTCCATTCTTCTGTATATTATTCTAGTAAGCAGCTTCAATGCATGAGCTGTTAAGCTGATTCTGCGATAATTCTCGCACCTTTCAGCTCTTGGCGCCTTCGGAATTGTGTGGATGATGCTTTTCCGAAAGTCAGATGGTATATCGCCAGACTCATATATTCTACACACCAACGTGAATAGTCGTTTTGTTGCCACTTCCCCTAATGATTTTAGAAATTCTGATGGAATGTTATCTATCCCTTCTGCCTTATTTGACCGTAAGTCCTCCAAAGCTCTTTTACATTCCGATTCTAATACTGGATCCCCCATCTCTTCTAAATCGACTCCTGTTTCTTCTTCTCACACATCAGACAAATCTTCACCCTCATAGAGGCTTTCAATGTATCCTTTCCACCTATCTGCTCTCTCCTCTGCTCGTGGTCGTGCGGTAGCGTTCTCGCTTCCCACCCCAGGGTTCCCGGGTTCGATTCCCGGCGGGGTCAGGGATTTTCTCTGCCTCGTGATGACTGGTTGTTGTGTGATGTCCTTAGGTTAGTTAGGTTTAAGTAGTTCTAAGTTCTAGGGGACTGATGACCATAGATGTTAACTCCCATTGTGCTCAGAGCCGTTTGAACCATTTTTTTGCTCTCTCCTCTGCATTTAACAGTTGAATTACCGTTGCACTCTTAATGTTACCACCGTTGCTTTTAATGTCACCAAAGGTTGTTTTGACTTTCCTGTATGCTGAGTCTGTCCTTCCGACAATCATATCTTTTTCGATGTCTTCACATTTTTCCTGCAGCCATTTCGTCTTAGCTTCCCTGCACTTCCTATTTATTTCATTCCTCAGCGACTTGTATTTCTGTATTCCTGATTTTCCCGGAACATGTTTGTACTTCCTCCTTTCATCAATCAACTGAAGTATTTCTTCTGTTACCCATGGTTTCTTCGCAGCTACCTTCTTTGTACCTATGTTTTCCTTCCCAACTTCCGTGATGGCCCTTTTTAGAGATGTCCATTCCTCTTCAACTGTACTGCCTACTGCGCTATTCCTTACTGCTGTATCTATAGCGTTAGAGAACTTTAAACGTATCTCGTCATTCCTTAGTACTTCCGTATCCCACTTCTTTGCGTATTGATTCTTCCTGACTAATGTCTTGAACTTCAGCCTACTCTTCATCACTACTAATTGTGATCAGAGTCTATATCTGCTCCTGGGTACGCCTTACAATCCAGTATCTGATTTCGGAATCTCTGTCTGACCATGATGTAATCTAATTGAAATCTTCCCGTATCTCCCGGCCTTTTCCAAGTATACCTCCTCCTCTTGTGATTCTTGAACAGGGTATTCGCTATTACTAGCTGAAACTTGTTACAGAACTCAATTAGTCTTTCTCCTCTTTCATTCCTTGTCCCAAGCCCATATTCTCCTGTGACCTTTTCTTCTACTCCTTCCCCTACAACTGCATTCCAGTCGCCCATGACTATTAGATTTTCGTCCCCCTTTACATACTGCGTTACCCTTTCAATATCCTCATACACTTTCTCTATCTGTTCATCTTCAGCTTGCGACGTCGGCATGTACATCTGAACTATCGTTGTCGGTGTTGGTCTGCTGTCGATTCTGATTAGAACCACCTGGTCACTGAACTGTTCACAGTAACACACCCTCTGCCCTACCTTCCTATTCATAACGAATCCTACACCTGTTATACCATTTTCTGCTGCTGTTGATATTACCCGATACTCATCTGACCAGAAATCCTTGTCTTCCTTCCACTTCACTTCACTGACCATTACTATATCTAGATTGAGCCTTTGCATTTCCCTTTTCAGATTTTCTAGTTCCCCTACCACGTTCAAGCTTCTGACATTCCACGCCCCGACTCGTAGAACGTTATCCTTTCGTTGATTATTCAATCTTTTTCTCATGGTAACCTCCCCCTTGGCAGTCCCCTCCCGGAGATCCGAATGGGGGAGTATTCCGGAATCTTTTGCCAATAGAGAGATCATGACACTTCTTCAAATACAAGCCACATGTCCTGTGGATACACGTTACGTGTCTTTAATGCAGTGGTTTTCATTGCCTTCTGCATCCTTATGTCGTTGATCATTGCTGATTCTTCCGCCTTTAGGGGCAATTTCCCACCCCTAGGACAAGAGAGTGCCCTGAACCTCTATCCGCTCCTCCGCCCTCTTTGACAAGGCTGTTGGCAGAATGAGACTGACTTCTTATGCCGGAAGTCTTCGGCCGCCAATGCTGATTATTTATCAAAATTTAGGCAGTTGCGGGGATCACTAGTAGTGATAATGAATTTTTTCTTGTAAAAAAGTAATTGTTATATTATTTAACTAATTTTGTACTCTCTACATGAAATCTGTGGTGTAAATAAGTTCTTTTTTCTTTCAATATACCTTTTCAAAGTTAACACTGGTTTCCTCAACCTATTCAATCATTTTTAGCTGAGTCGTCATTGTGTCCTACTCTCTCAGGCGCAATGGCCACCCGGGTATTTCTCAGATTGCTGATTATTTAGGTGCTATCCTTTGGTCCAACGAGAATGAAAAATAAATCAGGAAGCTAGGAGTATAGTTAGATTGTACAAGCGATGATTCTGAAGTTTCTACATCGATTGCAACTTCGGTAAAAAAAAATTGCCAAACCTTAGGTTGGCCTTTATGATCGCTCTTCGACTGCTAGAACTGTCTTTTGTGCATGGGCGGGGAGTGATAGTAACCGTTGTAATCGCCGGGTACAGTTACAGATAGATGCATTTTTTTACAGTCTTGGTATAAACTTTTTCTATAACTCCATGAACTCCAGAACCAGCCAGTATTTAGATAAAGTCAATATCTCACCCTCCTGTGGTTTCAATGGAGAAGTACCTGCAGCATCAAAACCAGTGAAATTAATTATCCATGTTTCGGCAGGAAGATCGTTTTCGGCGTTAAAGAGAAACAAAACATTTCGAAATATACAGTTGCGAAGCAGACTTTCGCACATTATTTTGTCATCCACTGGAATCGATTGCTAAAGTTCGTAAAACAGTGTCATTCCACGACTCTGTGACTGAAGTTTCCGACCAGACCAGAAGGATCGCGGAACTAATCTGAAATATAAATATAATTGTGAGTAGAGAAACTTATAATATCATCCTTATTCGTGTTGATAACATAAATGATATCGCTCAGTGTTAACGAGATTGGGCTTTGTACTTTAACAGATGTCATACGACATTATTCAGTCTAATGTTAACACGTGACACGACGCAATAACGGATAACCGTAAACAATAACATAATAATAAAAGTCAAAATAATAATAATAACAATACAGTTATTAATATTTGGATAATAGTAAACAATAGTAACAATGACAATAATAGCAATTACAACAATACTGTTCTTTCAAAAACATTTAAAAAGCGATTACAGTTACGAATTACTCACTAACCGCCACTACTTCTGTATGAGTCAGATCTGTTGTTGCAGATTACAAAGAAACATTTTATCAGTGACTGAAACGATGCCCGATCTCTTTAAGGACTGCCTTACAGATTCCCGGATCCTGAGATAGTTTATCAGTATTAATCGATAAGGTATCGAGTTCCGGTTGCCCCTGGAAAATACGCACGTTTGTTGGTGAAAAGTGTCTAGAAATGCCTCTTCGCTTGAACAACAGGCTCCTTCCTAGAGATAAATTTAATTACACGGTTAAGCCGTCAGAAATCAATTGATAAGCGGTACACTGCGCAGTACCCGTAAACTATGTTGGTGAGTAACAGTTTCATTTATCTTCTAAATGAGTCAGGAGGAACTTCAGATACACTCAAAGGCACAAACAACAACGCACTACGGAGGAATTACCTGAATGGTACGGAAATCGCTAAGGTGATGCACATGTACAGAAAAACAAATAATTACAATTTCAGAAAAATTGGACGATTTATTCAGGAGAAAGAGCTTTACAAACTGAGGAAGCCAGTAACTTGTTGGTCCGCTTCTGGCCCTCATGCAATCATTATTCGGCTTGGGATTGATTGATAGAGTTGTTGTTGTCCTCCTGAGGTATATTGTGCCAAATTCTGTCCAATTAACGCGTTAGCTCGTCAGAATCTTAAGATCGTTGGAGAGCCCTGCTCATAATACATAATCCAAACGTTCTCATTCAGGGAGAGATGTGGTGACTTGCGGGCCAAGGTAGGATTTGGCAAGCACGAAGACAAGCATAAGAGACTGTCGCCGTGTTCGTGCGGGCATTATCGTGCCTGAAATTTAAGCCCAGGATGTCTTGCCATTAAGGGCAACAAACGGGGCTTAGAATATCGTCGACGTACCTCTGTGCTATAAGGGTGGGGGAATGACACCCAAAGGAGTCCTGCTATGAAAAGAAGTGAGACCGTAGAGCATCACTCCTGGTTGCCGAGCCGTACGACTGGCGACAGTTAAGTTGGTAACCCACCATTGTCTATGGAGCCTCCAGAGACGTCTTCGGTCTGAAATCTCTTTCACTAGAGTGCAATTTGTCTTCGCTGATGAGTCTTGCTTCGAACTGAGCCCCGGTCTGCATACGTCCTGAATAGTTTTGGGTTACCAACCTGGGTGTCGCCCGCCATATGGTCCAACAATCAGAAGAGTTGGTCTGCGGTGTCATTTCTTTTCATAGCAGGACCTCTTTGGTTGTCATCTGCGTCACCCGTGCAGTACAGAGGTACGTCGACGATTTTCTACGCCCCATTTTGTCGCTCTTTAGGTCAAGACATCCTGGTGCTACATTTCAGCACGATAATGTCCGCCCGCACACGGCGAGAGTTTCCACCTCTCGTCTTCGTGCTTGTCAAACTCAATTTTGGCCAGCAACGTCGCCAGACCTTTCTCCAGTTGAGAACGTTTCGAACGTTATGGGCAGGGAGCTCCAACCATCTCGGGATTTTGCCGATCTAAAGAGCCAATTGGACAGGATTTGGCACCGTATTCCTCAGGAGGACATCCAGCAACTCTCGTCAATCAATGCCAGCCTGAATAATTGCTTGCATAAAGGCCAGTGGCGGACCAACGCGTTATTGAACCGCTCGGTTTGTGAAGCTTTTTCTCTTGAACAAATCACCCAATTTTTCTGAAATTGTTATCATTTGTTGGTCTGTACATGCACATCACATCTGCCGATTTCCGTCCCATTCACATAATTCCTTCGTGGTGCGTCCTTTTTTTCTTAGAATGTGTTAAAAAGAAACCGTTTATCAGTGATGCAAAACATGCAAATGTAAGTATTGTTAGAGAATTACAGAGAATAAACAAATAGTATAGTCGAGTTATGAAACAAAAACACAACTGATTCATTAGAATTTCGTACATTATGCTTTACATGTAACAAAAATAAAGCAGATATTGCTGTGGACTTCCACACCACATTGTTTTTAAGAGACATAGTCATAAGGTTTTATTTTTCATCTCGAAAAATGGTTAAATAATTTTTTGTTTGTTTTCAGGTACATGTTAGCAGCCTTGTCACAATTTCAAATTCTCGCTTTAAAGTATCAAAGAACGCCGTTAGAGGGGCCAAAATAAAGTGACTCAAACCACTAATAAAATGAAGTACGTCGACATTTCGTTTTCTACATTTACAGCGAAACAATGTAGCAATAATCAGTGCCACGTTGGTGGAAGTGCTGGCAACAATGGACGATCATGAAACACAACGGTCTGTTGGTGCAGATGTTTACAGAGAATCGAACAAGCCTGACGACGAAAAACGATGTGGTAGACCATCTCTCCGCATAGGACTGGGAATCACAAGAGATATGGAGACTGGTGTTGGAATAACCGTGCTTATCAGACGAGGTGATAGTGGAAAAAGTGAAAATTAACTATGGCTGCTTTTTTAACACCTTGTACTACATTTTGAAAATGTCAACGGTATTTTTGAAAGAAATTGCCGTCCTTTGAGTGTAATTTACTATCCATTTATTTCACACAATCAGGATTTCGGCTTTATGAATGGCCATAAAGCGCGAGTGCACGTTGAAATGTCACAAAATAACTGTCATGGCTGCATGACATGTCGTCATATACATAATTACACACGGTCCAGTCATATTAATGTGTAACGTACAATAACCACACACAGACCGCAGGTGGCAGCACTAGCAGTGGAGAGTATACAGAGCGTGTCCAGCGTTCACAGAAAACAGTATAGTCGTTGTCGTACAGTGCAAACGGGACGATTTATCTGACGTCCAAAAGGGCATGATTATTGGCTTGTGGGCTAAGTGTAGAAGCATTTTAGAAACGGCAAAATTTATAAACTGTCCGCGTGTCACCGTGGTTAAAGTACCGAGTGGTTATAATTAAACTTTCCCTATTTAACACGTTATAACACGGATACTGATTCAATTGAAACACTTTTAATGCGCTGCTACGGTACATGATACCATTACGTACCAGTACCATTACTGCTACAAAAGGAGCTCAACATGGCGCCCATTAGTGTCCAGAAGAGTCTGAAAGCGCAGGATTGCACTCTGCACAGCAGATCAAAGCATGTCTGTAGGTATGCTGACTACCTCTCTTGACATGCTGCGCTTCAGATCAGCACCTGTGTGAATGTTCCCCTGGTAAATCCTGTCCGTCAGGTAGCCCCACAATCAGGAATCACAGGGAGTGAGATCAGGTGATCGTGCCGGCCAAGCATTTGGAAACGATCGGCCGATAATTCGATCGTTTCCAAGCGTGTTTCGGAGAAGCAGGTGAACTTCATGAGCGATGTGCGGTGGAGCCCCAACCTGCATGAAAAATGTTGAGTTCAATGCGTCTCTCTCCCGTAGGGCCGGTATAACATGTTGGTGAAGCATATCGCAGTAACGCTGGCCAGTCAAACTGCATGTCTTTGGTCCTGTTCAAAAAATAATGGGCCAATGATGAACGTAGCCGTAAAACCACACCATACGGTGACACGTTCACCATACAGAGGAACTTCATGCACAGTGACTGGAGGTGAAGATCCTCACACTTGGCAATTCTGTGTGTTCACCTCACCCATCAGAGAAAAATGAGCTTCGTCTACCCATAGGATGGTCTAGAGCAGTCAATTTCAATCCTTGCAAGAAAGTGCAGAACGAAGTCAACACGTCGTTGTGCGTCCTGTGGTGCAAGCTGCTGTACGATACGCATCTTGTGCAGATTTCATTTGAGAATGGTTCGAAGCACCTTCCGTACAGTGGACCACAGGATGTTCAACTGTCGCTACACAGCACGTGCACTGCCTGACGGTCGGGGATTGCGCGCAGCGCTGTCTGCCATAGCGACAGCGATGTCACAACCACCTGTAGTGCAGCCTCTTCCCTGAGCGACGCCCAGTTATCCAGTTGATTCCAACTTCTTCATCATGCTCAGCACAGCAGACGGAGAAAGAGGACCCTTCCGTAATCCTTTAAGCTGGCGATATTCTCGAAGTAAAGCTGCAATATTACTGTTGTTTAGATAATAGAGCTTCACCAATAATGGCCAGCTCCTTTTGTCCAAGCTCATCTTGACACATCGGCAAGTGCCCTCCATCTGGTCAGGCGTGTGAGTCTATGAATCATGAAGACTTATCACGGCACCTGGTGGCCGTAGTTGGAACTGGACGGTGGCGCTGTGACGCATGGAAATCATGCAACTCATACTCTGGATATTAATGCTACCAAGTTTGGTACTCGTGTGGTAATTAGTTTTCGTGTTACAACGCGTTAAACAGGGAAATTTAATTATAACCGCACGGTATATCGTGTATGGCAAAATGGCGTTTCCAAAACTGGCTCCAAGGCAACTGTGGTGCGCCATGGACTGTCAGGGGTGACCGACGGCTGCGGAGTTGTGAACGGACAACTGCTGAGCAACTGGCCACGCAGACGAACCAAGGGATTACCAACAGTGCCTCCCTGACGATCGTTCAGCGAACGTTGCTGCGTATGGTCCTCCGCAGCCATCGACTGGTTCATGCAATCAATAGGGCTGGAGTTTCCACGCCAGTACCGCAAACAGGACGCCCGCTGAGTGATGACAGGTGGCCTTTCCAGAGGAATCACGTTTTATGCTCCATCGGACAGATGGTCGTTGGCAGGCGTGCAACGCCGGAAAGCAAACAAGGAGGGAGTGTCATGGACTGGGGAATGATTTAGTGGCATTCCCTGGGTGATTTGTCATCCTGGAAAACGTGATGATCAACACAAGTGACCTAGTAGATAGTGTCGGAAGTTCCATGAGGCTTTTAGCGGATGATGCTGTAGTATACAGAGAAGTTGCAGCATTAGAAAATTGTAGCGAAATGCAGGAAGATCTGCGGCGGATAGGCACTTGGTGCAGGGAGTGGCAACTGACCCTTAACATAGACAAATGTAATGTATTGCGAATACATAGAAAGAAGGATCCTTTATTGTATGATTATATGATAGCGGAACAAACACTGGTAGCAGTTACTTCTGTAAAATATCTGGGAGTATGCGTGCGGAACGATTTGAAGTGGAATGATCATATAAAATTAATTGTTGGTAAGGCGGGTACCAGGTTGAGATTCATTGGGAGAGTGCTTAGAAAATGTAGTCCATCAACAAAGGAGGTGGCTTACAAAACACTCGTTCGACCTATACTTGAGTATTGCTCATCAGTGTGGGATCCGTACCAGATCGGTCTGACGGAGGAGATAGAGAAGATCCAAAGAAGAGCGGCGCGTTTCGTCACAGGGTTATTTGGTAACCGTGATAGCGTTACGGAGATGTTTAATAAACTCAAGTGGCAGACTCTGCAAGAGAGGCGCTCTGCATCGCGGTGTAGCTTGCTCGCCAGGTTTCGAGAGGTTGCGTTTCTGGAAGAGGTATCGAATATATTGCTTCCCCCTACTTATACCTCCCGAGGAGATCACGAATGTAAAATTAGAGAGATTAGAGCGCGCACGGAGGCTTTCAGACAGTCGTTCTTCCCGCGAACCATACGCGACTGGATCAGGAAAGGGAGGTAATGACAGTGGCACGTAAAGTGCCCTCTGCCACACACCGTTGGGTGGCTTGCGGAATATAAATGTAGATGTAGATGTAGACAAGTATGTATCTATCCTTGGGTACCATGTCTACACTTATACGCAGTTTGTTTTTCCTAGGAGGATGGCATCTACCAGCACGACACTGTAACGTGTTACACAGCTCGCAGTGTGCGTGCTTGGTTCGAGAGCACCAGGATGGGTTTACCGTACTCGCACGGCCACCGACCGAGAATCTGCAGGACCTCCTCGATTGGGCTGTTCACTCCATGGATCCTCAACCGAGAAACCTAGTGCAGCTGAGCCATGTGGGGTAGCCGCTTAATTAGTTTGTAAGCCTAGGGACCGATGTCCTCAGCAGTTTGGTCCCAAAGAACCTTACCACAAATTTCCAAAAATTTTCCTACTAGCGCAGCTAGCCAAGGCAGGTGTGGCTCGACATCCTTGTTGGTACGTTCCGCCATGACCACACTGATTCTTTTCCTGTACTCCTGTACTGCAAAAGGTGGTTATTCAGGATTGTGACAGGTGGTCACAGTAACGTGACTAGACAGTGTTATCTGCTCTTTCAATCCAGTTGTCGTATAAGAAAATTTGAGTACAAATCAAAGACACATATCTGGAGTGATGAGTGCAGGCCACAGCAATACATTGGCTGTCAAAAACTCCATACACCTCATTAACGTTTATTTTCGGTGCCCAATGTCAGCTATGTTACGTGTCTTTGATATGTACTCAGACTAATTTATAAAACGAGTTAAAATGGGTGACGGAAGTCATGGCACAGAGATATTCACATGTACAGATGGTGTTAGTATCGCGTACACAAGGTATAATAAACTGGCAGGGCATTAGCGGAGCTGTCGTTTTTACTCAGGAGACTCATGTGAAAAGGTATCCTACATGATTATGGCCGCACGATGGGAATTAGACTTTGAACCCGGATTGGTACTTGGAGATAGATGTAGAGGACATTCGATTTCGGTAATCGTTAGTGAATTCAATATTCCGCATTCCAACGTGTCGAGAATGTGCCGAGAATACCACATTTCAGACATTACCTCTCACCAAAGACAACCCAGTGCCCGACGGCCTTCACTTAACGACCAAGAGCAGCGGCGTTTGCTTAGAGTTGTCAGTACTAACAGACAAGCAATACTGCGTGATATAACTTAGAAATCACTGTGGGACGTGCGACGAACGTATCCTTTAGGACCATGCTGCGAAATTTGACGTTAATGGGCTACGGCAGCAAACGACCGACGCGAGAGTCTTTACAGCACGACGGCGCTGCACTCATGGGCTCCTGACCATATCGGTTGGACAGTAGACGAATGGAGAACCTTATGTTGGTGAGAGCTGGTGCTAAGATTCGAGTGTGGTGCGAACTCCGCCAAGCCATGGACCCAGATTGCCAACAAAGCACTGTGCAAGCTGGTGGTGGCTTTTTAATGGTGTGGGCTGTGTTTACATGCAATGGACTGGTCCTCTGATCCAAATGAATCAATCATTGACGGGACGTGGTTATGTTCGGCTACTTGGAGACCATTTCCAGCCATTCATTGACTGCGTGTTCCCAAACAACGATGGAATTTTTATGGATAGCAATGCGCCGTTCACCGGGCCGCTGTTGTTCGCAGATTGTTTGAAGAACATTCGAGTAAATGGTTTGGCCACCCAGATCACCCGACGTGAATTCCTTCGAACATTTATGGAGCATGATATGGAGGTCAGTTAACACACAAAATCCTGCATCGGCAACAGTTTCGCAATGCTGTACGGCTATAGAAGCTGCATGTCTCAGTATTCCTGCAGGGGCCTTCCAACGGAGTCTATTTGTTGCAGTGCGCCGCGCAAAAGACGGTCCGACACAATATTATAAGGTATCCCACGACATTTGTCACCTTACTGTGTACTTTACTTCGACGCTGACATATCTTTCAGGCAGGTCGGACATTTGAGCTTGCTACAAAGCCTAAATCATGACTGTGTGAAATAAACTAATAGTAATTTACAGCCAAGTGGCGGAAATTTCTTTCAAGAAGTTCTAAATGATTGTTGTCCCCCACGAAGGAAAAATGACATGGAAGGTCACAGCCCAGTATGCTCCACGACTGCTCCCACCAGTTGCGTTGAAAAACCGTTCAAACCGAGCAGGCAGCGGTAATGTCGCAGCAGTATCAAGCCGATCCAGATGGTTTGTTTGGCCGCCTACATTTTGCTGCACCCCCCAGTCTTCTCCTGAGATGACACTGAATGACTTGTTCCTGTTTCCTCTGATGAGAAAGAGGTAATTTTCGAGATCGAATTTCTCCTGAGTAACCAAACCGCATGCTTCTACTACCAAATCATCCATCGTTGGCAAAAAAAAAAACGCGTCGTACTGAAGTATAAGTACGCAGAGAAGCATTCAGATCACTTACAAGGCAACCTCCCCATCGCACCCCCCTCAGATTTAGTTATAAGTTGACACAGTGGATAGGCCTTGAAAAACTGAACACAGATCAACTGACAAAACAGGAAGAAGTTGTGTGGAACTGTGAAAAAATAACCAAAAATACAAACTGAGTAGTTCATGGGAAGATAGGCAACATCAAGGACGGCGGAAACGCATGAGCGCCGTGGTCTCGTGGTAACGTGAGCAGCTGCGGAACGAAAGGTCCTTGGTTCAAATCTTCCATCGAGTGAAAAGTTTATTTTTTTATTTTCAGTTTATGTGACAAACTATTATGTTTTCATCATTTTTTTGGGAGTGATTATCACATTCACAAGAAAACCTAAATCGGGCAAGGTAGAAGAATCTTTTACCCATTCGCCAAGTGTACAAGTTAGGTGGGTCGACAACATATTCCTGTCATGTGACGCACATGCCGTCACCAGTGTCGTATAGAATATATCAGATGTGTTTTCCTGTGGAGGAATCGGTTGACCTATGACCTTGCGATCAAATGTTTTCGGTTCCCATTGGAGAGGCACGTCCTTTCGTCTACTAATCGCACGGTTTTGCGATGCGGTCGCAAAACACAGACACTAAACTTATTACAGTGAACAGAGACGTCAATGAACGAACGGACAGATAATAACCATGCAAAAATAAAGAAAGTGAAATTGTCACTTGATGAGGAGACTTGAACCAAGGACCTCTACTTCTGCAGCTCCTCACGCTACCACGAGACCACGGCGCTCGTGTGCTAAGTGTCTCCATGATATTGCCTATGTCGCCCATGGGCTACTCAGTTTGTATATTTTGCTTATTTTTTCACAGTTCCACACAACTTCTTCCTGTTTTCTCAATTGATCTGTGTTCAGTTTATCAAGGCCTATCCACTGTGTCAACTTATATCTAAATCTGAGGGGGGTGCGATGGGGAGGTTCCCTTGTTAGTTTCATGTTTGCAGCATGAATTTTCCGAGATGGCAAACCTTACCACTGTTCCTCATGCTAGGCATGGTTCTATTGGCAGACAGACACCCTTTCGTTCTTCGCCCGAGAAAAGGCTTATGGGTGGACCTACAGCTTGCTATGAAATACAAACCACACTACTATACATACAAAGAATCTGCCGGAAGTGACAGTAACTAGTCAATATTGTTCAGTTTTTTTTCCACGCCTACATTTAAAGTTCCTGGTCTTGCTTCATCCCATACACTGGTGCACCACTTGAATGAATGCCTTGGCCATACACCGCTAACACTGCCCATGAATTGATGCTAATATAGGACCCGTCATCAGGGCATTTACTCTTGCACAGCAAGGTAGGCAGTGGCCCCGTAGTCGTAGTATCATGGCTAGCCCCGGCTGATCAATCGCAGGACTACTTGTCAACATAATGTTGTTTTCCTTCTTCGTACGACTTGATTGCACCACGCTGTTGGTAATGATCACGGCGTTGACAAAAATTTTTGACGTCACTGGCCTCACAAGCACAGGCATCACTGATAATGCTGACGCAATGTCAAGACTGATGGTGGCTCACCATTAACGTGGCCTCAGTTCGCTGACTTATGCGTCCTAAATGGCATACAACACTTAATGACACTCCCTTCCCACTTACAATGTAATAGCGAAACTTAGGTTGATGCTCATTTTCAAGGCATACGTGCTTAAGGTGATACAAGTAACCACTTCACTCGCGGTTCTAGGCGCGCAGTCCGGAACCGCGCGACTGCTAAGGTCGCGGGTTCGAATCCTGCCTCGGGCATGGATGTGTGTGATGTCCTTAGGTTAGTTAGGTTTAAGTAGTTCTAACAAGGGAACCTCCCCATCGCACCCCCCTCAGATTTAGTTATAACTTGGCACAGTGGATAGGCCTTGATAAACCGAACACAGATCAATTGAGAATACAGGAAGAAGTTGTGTGAAACTGTGAAAAAATAAGCAAAATATACAAACTGAGTAGTCCATGGGCCACATAGGCAACATCAAGGAGCACGTGAGCTCAGGAACGCCGTGGTCTCGTGGTAGCGTGAGCAGCTGCAGAAGGAGAGGTCCTTGGTTCAAGTCTTCGCACAAGTGGAAATTTTACTTTCTTTATTTTTGCATAGTTATATCTGTCCGTTCGTTCATTGACGTCTCTGTTCACTGTAATAAGTTTAGTGTAATAAGTTGTGCGACCGCATCGCAAAACCGTGCGATTAGTAGACGAAAGGACGTGCTTCTCCAATCGGAACCGAAAACATTTGATCGAAAGGTCATTGGTCAACCGATTCCTCCACAGGAAAACACATCTGATATATTCTATACGACACTGGTGGCGGCATGTGCGTCACCAAACCTAACTTGTACACTTGGCGAATGGGTAAAAAAGATTCTTCTACCTTGCCCGATTTAGGTTTTCTTGTGGATGTGATAATCACTCCCAAAAAAGTGATGAAAACGTAAGAGTTTGTCACATAAACTGAAAATAAAAAATTAAAGTTTTCACTCGATGGAAGATTTGAACCAAGGACCTTTCGTTCCGCAGCTGCTCACGTTACGAGACCACGGCGCTCCTGCAATACCAGTGTCCTTGATGTTGCCTATCTTCCCATGAACTACTCAGTTTGTATATTTTGCTTATTTTTTCACAGTTTCACACAACTTCTTCCTGTTTTCTCAATTGATCCGTATTCAGTTTTTCAAGGCCTATCCAATGTGCCAACTTATAACTAAATCTGAGGGGGGTGCGATGGGGAGGTTCTCTTCTAAGTTCTAGGGGACTGAGGACCACAGCTGTAAAGTCCCATAGTGCTCAGAGCCATTTGAACCATTTTTTAACCACTTCAGAGGCCATCGTTACATTGCTTTTTCAGTATGTACAGCTGTGGAAATTAGGTTATCGGAATATGAAAGAAGCTGGAGACTGCCAAAAACAGATTCAGTCTTTGTGGAAAGAGAGAGAGAGAGACAGAGAGGGAAACACGCGATGCTATGTAAGAACACAGAGTTTCCAGGAGGTAAAATTGAATAAAACGTTATCGACAAGTTTTTAAAATGGCACGAGCAGTCACCAAGTACTCCGCAGCCATTCCCTAGTAAAACAGTGAACGAGATACATCCTGAAACTAGCTGTATCGTCACGAAAGCAAAGCCAACAGAACCAAACATTACCAGGATTGAGCACCCACTAAGCAATGACGAAAGGATGGTGGTCCATCTTGCTTACCAAGGGAAACGCAGCTGTAATTATGGAACACGCGGATTACAACACGAAGATCTGTGCGTTGCTGGACAAAGGCACTTACTGGGAGCTCCCGCGCGACCCATCATTGAGAATAATAAATGTTACATGTGAGCTTCTTAAGCGCTCATCGTTGGAAGAGGGCGTTGTCAGGTACCAAGACCACCTACTGTTTATGTTCTACCTAAGACCCAGAAGAATGGGACACGCTTCCGCCTCATGGCAGCCATCATTGATTCACTGACTTACAAACGGCCGAACTACTTAGCCAGCCTCCTCGCTCTGCATGTGGTTCACTGCGCACGTCATATTAAGAGATCATCCGATTTTAGCGGCAGAATGAACCGCCTTTGTCTCGGTGACATTATGGTCAGTTTTGATTTGGTGGCACTGTTTACGAATGTGCGTATCAAAGACTCTTTGGACCTAGTATGCTAGTTCTTTGTAAGTGACTTGGTGGAGTTATTTAGGCATACTCTTAAGTCATCTTACATTTCTGTACAACAGCCAGTATTAAGAGACTGAGGCGTAGAGCCTAGTATGGCATCTGATGTGTTGGCAAATGTGCCAACACCTTGTAGATAGAGGAGGCCGAAATGCACGCTATCTGACGCAGACGGGCGTGAATTCTGGAACAGGATAAATAGTGAATTCTAATAAGAAAAGTATGCAGCTCCTCGAATACTTAACTTTTATTTATCCTTGTTGTATGCAGCATTCTTAATGAGACATTTCATACGATAACTGTCAACTATGTAAGGCTAATGGCGCCTTGCTAGGTCGTAGCCATGGACTTAGCTGAAGGCTATTCTAACTGTCTCTCGGCAAATGAGAGAAGGCTTCGTCTGTGTAGTCGCTAGCAAAGTCGTCGTACAACTGGGCGAGTGCTACTCCGTATCTCGAGACCTGCCTTGTGGTGGCGCTCGGTCTGCGATCACACAGTGGCGACACGCGGGTCCGACATGTACTAAATGGACCGCCGCCGATTTAAGCTACCACCTAGCAAGTGTGGTGTCTGGCGGTGACAACACAGCATCTATGTCAGTCAGACAGTACGAGGCAGATGTCTCACACAATGAGTCATGACTCCAGTGCGACAGATGTTCGCTCTGAACCAGCAGCAGTTTCAAGTCTTTTCGGCTGTCTATGCTGACATATGTAGGTATAACTATCTTTTGGAAACAAAAACGTATCTTGTGTGAATCTTATGTCTTATATTAAGTGTTGTTGATTTAATAAGTTTAGTTAGTAGTATGACTGAAGGTGTCAATGCCGAGTAATGTAATGAATGAATATTGTTATTTCAGTTTCCTCTCTTTGTACTGTTGCAACTCCTACGTTACTGAGTTGTGCATGCGGTCTTCGTCAATTCGTCGTAATACAGTGTCGAAACAACAAACTTTATTGGCATTCTTTTCTAGTAAAATACAGCACAACCATATTGGAGAAGACATATTAGACGAGCGTGAATTTATTGTAAGAGATGCTAGTGGATCTGATGGCGAAATGCTTTCTGAATCTTTAGTTACTCTTCCTTAGTCTTCGAACGTAATATTTTTGATCCATCCTTGAGTCTCCATCCTAAGCAGAGTGTTGAAACTTGTACTCTGACCGCTTTCGGGGTGGGGCTTTTTGTATATTGTGTGAGAAAATGATATCAAAGCTGTACAAAAAACAGGGATCGTGTTCATGTTTGCGTCTTTCACAAAATTTTAAAAAGTTAGTGGAAGCACGGGAAAAATACAAAAGCACGCCAAGTCAGAAAAGCTTGCAAAATCCGATGCACTTGAAAACTGGAAATTACGGGGATTAAAGGCGCCAATTCAATCGCAGATAATTAAAAAAATTAAACTGAAGAAGTGCTAAATCGCCAAGCGGTGTGTTCTTTAGTTCGAAGTGTGTATTTCCTTTGTTATATCCACACAACGAAATACGAACCTCTAATTCGTAAGGTAGTACTAAAAAATGCGCTAAATTTCAGAGTGAAAGGACCACATACTTTAGCATATACACTACTTCATAATTATTAAATTTAATTACTGACGTTTCAGACAGTCAAGATGAAGCAGTTCTCCATGGTAAATACTTTTCCTTAGTGGCAGACAATTCTACAAGTGTTTTTAACCAAAGTGAATTGTTTTTGCTACTCTGTTATGTTACACCGACTTCGTCTTCGAACAGTTTTTCTGTCTGGTTGAACTGAAGAGTATTACAGCTGAAACATGATTTATAGCAACTGAAGGTGAATTTAAGAAATGAAAACTCTGTTGTAGCAAATCAATAACATGCTCTTTCGATGGTCTTGTAATGTAACCCTTATTTTCTAACCATATTTTTATTTACCTTATTTTCCAAATTTACGTTTTATTTGGCGTCTGCAGATATTAGTAGTATTGAGTAAGCTCAAACAGTACTGCAGAAGGCATTAAGCGCGCGTTAAGATTTCAGTTCTCACGCTAGCTAAAGTAATCACTGACTCATCTGGCGCTGCCAATAGATTGTAGGGTGAGGTGAACTGGCTAGCCGTAAAGGGACCCTCACATGCTCAAAACTTATTGCACAGTATCGGTATCGCACAATAAAACTGACCGTCTGAGAGCGGTACTGATGGTTTGCCCAGTATACTGAAGGGGACTGCACAACATTAAAAATATTGATGCTCAATCGACGTATTGCACAGTATGTCGTAATATGTAAGGGAGACGAGTAATAAACGGCTGATTCTGCCGAGAAATCGTGATGTGTGGAGATGCAAACTGATGAAGCGACGCCATATGAATATGAGTACATCAGGAAAAGCAGATGACAGGAATCATCTATTGAAGTGCATTCGGAGGAGTAGTTTGATTACGTAATTAATATTTATGTGTTTAAGTACAGGAAAATAGCACTGCAACTACTTACTTTCGTCGTTTCAGAAGCTTTAACTATTCATTACTGAAATACGTAACAGCACTACCTCCCGATCCTACACAATAATGTATCTTACTGTTTCCACAATCTGTTTCTGAGTAAACAAGGCGTAAGGAAGTTCACCAATTCGTTGAAAGATTCCTCGTTCATTCTTTAAAAAATTCCGATAGTCAACAGGCTCTGCTTCAAATTCTATTAGCGTGTTAGTACGGCCGTGTCTAGAACGCCTTCCAAGCCACTTTTTCGCCCGTCATCGCTTCCTGTCGCTTTTCTTTTTGAAATATGTAGCGATTGCAGTCGTACTACATGCGAGTCCTACTTCATCAAGCTCTAACGGTCATAAAAACTCCCTTACACCAATGTTACTAAGCAAGAAATGGTTCAGTTCAGTAACCAAACAAACAATGTTTAAGCTAACGAAGCTGTAAAACAGCTGTTTCACAGTTGTCAGTATGAGAAAAGAAAAGAAAATTGAGGCTGTGTTAGATGTCGATCAGTTCGGCTGTAGGAAAGGTAAAGGCATCAATGAGGCAATTCTGACGTGGCGGTTGATAATGGACGCAAGACTAAAGAAAAATCGAGACACGTTCATTGGATTTGTCGACCTGGAAAAATCGTTCCACAATGTCAAATGGTGTAAGATGTTCGAAATTCTGAGAAAAATAGGGGTAAGCTACAGGGTGAGACGCGTAATACACAATATGTACAAGAGCCTAGAGGGAATAATAAGAATGGACCACTAAGACCTAAATGCTTGGATTAAAAAGGTTATAGGACAGGGATGTAGTCTTTCGCCCCTACTGTTCAATCTGCACATCGAAGAAGCAATGATGGCAATAAAAGAAACGTTCAGAACGGAATTAAAAGTCAAGGTGAAAGGATATCAATGATACGATTCGCTGATGACATTGCTATCCTGAGTGAAAGTGAAGAAGAATTAAATGATCTGCTGAACGGAGTAAACAGTCTAATGAGTACACATTATGGTTTGAGAGTAAATCGGAGAAAGACGAAGGTAATGAGAAGTAGTAGAAATGAGAACAGCGAGAAACTTAGCATCAGGATTGATGGTCACGAAGTCAATGAAGTTAAGGAATTCTGCTACCTAGGCAGTAAAATAACCAATGACGGACGGAGGACGGAGGACATCAAAAGCAGACTCGCTATGGCAAAAAAGGCATTTCTGGCCAAGAGAAGTCTACTAATATCAAATACCGGCCTTAATTTGAGGAAGAAATTTCTGAGGATGTACGTCTGGAGTACAGCATTGTATGGTAGTGAAACATGGATTGTAGGAAAACCGGAACAGAAGAGAATCCAACCATTTCAGATGTGGTGATAAGGACGAGTGTTGAAAATTAGGTGGACTGATAAGGTGAGGAATGTGGAGGTTCTACGCAGAATCGGAGAGGAAAGGAATATGTGGAAAACACTGATAAAGAGAAGGGACAGGATGATAGGACAGCTGCTAAGACATGAGGGAATGACTCCCATGGTACTAGAGGGAGCTGTAGAGGGCAAAAACTGTAGAGGAAGACAGAGATTGGAATACGTCAAGCAAATAATTGAGGACGTAGGTTGGAACTGATATTCTGAGATGAAGAGGTTAGCGCTGGAAAGAAATTCGTGGCGGGCCGCAAAACACTAGTCAGAAGACTGATGACTCAAAAAAAGAAAAAAAAAGTGCGAGATATCGAAGGCGCGCCATACTCGCCAGCCACCAAGAGGGTGACTTTCCAGCGAGTTCTGTCGTAAAAGTGATATATTGTTTCATTATTAGCAGTTTACGGCGTTTTTTCGAATAAACACATCATAATGGTACCGACAGATAATTTTCAAGTAATATAGTTACCCGCGTTGTTAGTTAGAAATACACGGCATAGAACCGTATTTTCTGGAGAATATCATCGCGCTACTACAGCTTCCGCGAGGGACATCAACCACGAGAGCTTAACGGCAAAAGAGGGAGGAGGAAATCCTACACTACGACTCAATAAAATAATTCAAGGATGGATTATCTTAATCTCTGAAAATCTCGGATGAAAATGCAGGCCAACCAAACTGTACGCCTCTTATAACCTCTTTCTACGGACTCACTAGCGAGTCTGGTGACATACTTCTGTTCAGGACGCTTAGCAAAGTGAGGGGATCCTGCGTGCTGCTGTGCTTCTGTCGCTGGGGTCCGTGCTCAGTTATCAGAGAAATGTTTTGTCAGTTGCTGCCACCAACTGTAGGAATAAACAAACTATAATAAAAAGCACTTTACTTATTGTTAAGGACATTTATAGAGCTTTTCACCCTGTTTCGAAACGAGAAAACGTTTTCATGAAATTTAATGTGCTTTGGAAGACTGTGTTTTAAAAACACCCGAAGCTGTTGACATCCGCTGGTTCAGTACCTACTGTACAGTGCATGGAATATTCCTATGCTAGAAGTCCATTATGATGGCAATTGAACACAACACATGGACTGTTCGGGTTTGGCAGGAGCAATCTCGTTAGAAATTATGAGCTACAATTTCGTTGCAGTTTTAGTGATTTTCGACGATACGTTAAATGCCGTCTCAAACTGAAGTAAAGTTTCGAAAAAACGATCATTCAGAATTTCGCAGCTCCTTATACTTGTTACTGGAACTCAATGACATTTAAGACACGTCGACTGGTTTTGCGATTGCGACGGAAATAGTGTAGAAAATGAAACATTAAATAAAATTAAAACATTTAAATGAGAGGGCTGTGAAATTGATACAATAAGTGCATACTTCGAACTTGCATGACGTTAGGACTTAAAAACGTTGACGCTGTTATTGTACGCTTGCGTTCGTTTACGTATGTTGCGAGTAGTATATCAGATGACGTTGCTTCTTTTATATTAAGGACAAATATCGGCTATGTAGCACTGAGAACACTCGCTGAATTTGTGCCGTGCATTCCCGTTTCCGTTTCCAGCGTAGAAAGTCCATTCAATACATTGAATAGGGTGATGACAAAATCAAGAAACAGGATAAGTCGGGATACGCTTCAAGCTTGTGTGAAGGTGTCAACAGATGGGGGCGAGGAACCCACAGAAACTTTCATCAACAGATATGCTCCAAAAGAGCTTCGATGCATCGTTTACAGTGTATGTTAGTTGTTGCACGCAAAATTGTTTTATTGAATTTTATTAAGATAATTAATTTTTTTCATCTACTAAACTTACACAACCGATTCTCGCTCTTACTCTGATTAGTCAACTTCTGCTCCTCACTGATTCATTCTGTACTGCAGCCATACATTGCTGGTACAGTTGCTATGTTAATTACCTGTTTCACGATTGCCGCTACTCTGACGGTTTATTTTGGTACAGTTCACTCGCAATGGCCAGGGTCCTTGTTTATGCTACTTTTTTTATACTCTTTTTACGGCAATTTTACGCATGACTACGTGTAACAGGTTTTCTGTTTGACCGCCTTACGCCAGTGGCTGGACACTCACGGAGCCTGTCCTCAAGCATGTCAACTACTGCTTGCCAATAGTGGAAAGTGAACAGTACTTACCGTCTAAGGCGGAAATGTTGCCATTTCAGAAAATCTGTATGTCTTCTCAAGGAAAGTAGCTTATTTTTTGCTTATGTTTGTATTGACCAACAAGGACCATGCAACAACTATGTTTCCTCTGCTTTCTTTGTTGTTGCTTCTATTTTTGCAGTACTCCGTCATCTTCTTCCCATGTTTCTTTTTCCTAGAGGAAAAGCCTTCTGGATTTATTCTTAAAACGGTTTCTTTCTGTTATTTCTGATTCTGTGATGTTTCTTCCCAGTTCTTTTTTATTTCTGTAACCGATTTCTTTTTCCAGTAGTACAAGCATATTCGTCTCGTTACGCTATCTCATTCAGTCGGTAGAGGTGTTGGTAGAAGTTTCGACGTTTCGTCATTACTTTTGGTATTTTTTTCTGTATTTCGTAGCTTTCCTCTTTGCTTCTCACTTTCCAGCCATCTGTAGTTCCATTGTATCGATTATTATTCTAATAATCGGTCTTTCAAGTACCTCTATTCTGTCCGTCGTTAAACACTCTCATGCATATAAATATTTTGGTCTTACCACTGTCGTGTAGTGTAGTAGTTTTGTTTTTCTAGATATTCCTTTCTTGTTGACACATGTTTTTGTCAAGTCATATGCTCTTTCTATTCTATTAACTCTTACATTTATTGCAGATTTTTCTAGTCCATTCTGCAGTGCAGTTTCTCCAGGATATTTAAATTAATTACCACACTCTATTTTTACCTATTTGTGTTTCTGTGTACTTTGGTGTTTTTATATTTATCTTGAATTTTTTATCAGCTGAGGTTCTGAGTTCAGTTTTTTTCGCTATTTTTTCCAGAAGATCTGAGTAACTGCCCCCGTCAGATTTTCTGAAACTAATGCAAATTCCCCTGCAAAAGCCACGCGTTTTATCTTGATTCTATTTGTTTTCCTTCCCGGAATTATTAGTTCTATTTTGCGATTTTTTTATCTCCAAATTCCTGAGCTTTTTTTTTCACAACACAGCTCAACAGTAACGGTAAGCAGCCGTCCCCTTGTCTAACAACAGTTTTTACTTCAAATGGCAGAGATATTTCTCCCATAAATGTAACTACGGATGTATTTGTTACAGTTTCACGAATTATGTTTGCTAATTTTTCATTAACTATTATTGTTATTATTAATAATATCATTACTATTTCCTTCCGCTCATGCATATTGTTGTGTTGGCTCAACGTGGATGACTGGTTAGATGTAAGAGGAATCCCGGAGGTCCTAATACTGCCAGGTGAAATATACATATAACCAAACAAACTCTTGCGTTTAGAAAATCGTTGTTGTCATGCTTCATCTCGTCATATACGTGCTAATTGTGGAACTTCTCTGAAGGTTTCCACAGGATGGATGAGGAAAGCAACGGAAGCAGTTGCTGATGATCAAACATAGTGTCGCAGGGAAAGGAGCGATGTGAGAGCAACAAGCTCCGCCTACCTCATGCGCTGCTGGTACCACATGCGTGCTGCGGGATTTCGCACCTAGTATCGGTATAAAAATAGAAGACATACGTGGAGCAACGAACACAAATGTTTCGTGACAGTCCTTTATTGAACTGTTTGCTTTCAGTTACGGCATTTTACTTTACAGATTAATTATTAATTCTCAAAAAATGCACTCGACCATGTTGTTAGTTATATCCCCAGCTTCATTCCGTTTTTGGTGTTCCAAAAAAAGCGTTATAAGATTTTAATGTCCTCAAAACACGTGTATGAACGGTTTCTCACATAGGATCAGCAGCACTGCCGGGTTGTTAGCTGACAATTCCGTTGTCTACAAGAAAGCATCGTATCAGGCAGTACTTCCTATTAGTTTATTAAATGGCAGCTCTATTGACATATGGCTGAATGCAATATATCGCCTATAACATAGAGAAAGAACCTTCCAGTACTTCATTATAAGATCAGTGGTAATTTTTTGGAGCCTGTTACATTGTATAGGTACCTAGGGTAATAGTGAGAAGCTCAGACATAAACTGTAGTTTGTCAACAATAAAAATGATTTTCTGAAATGAGATAATTTATTAATAGCGAAGATAGATTTGACTGTAAGGAATTCTGTTTTCAAAGTATTCGTCTGAAGAATGGCCTTATACAGAAGTGGTTGGCAGACGACAAATTTTACAGACAAGAAGGGAACAGAAGCTTTTGAAATCTGGCGCTGCAAAAACAATGCTGAACACGGATCACGTCACTAATAAACAGGTACCGCACTTAATTCACTTGTTGAAAAACTGCTTTGTGGCACAACCTGAATAAAAGAATGGATCAGTTGGTAGGACACATCCTTAGGCATCAAGAAATCCTAATTTTGTAAGGAGGGTAAAGTGGGGAGGGGGGGGGGAGTAAAATTGTAAACAGAAAGACAAAGAATTGAATGAAGTAAGTAGGTTTAAAATGGATGCAGGGTGCAGTAGTTATGCAGATATGGAAGGGTACGTAAAGTGCACAAAGACAGGGTTCGACTGTGCTCACAACAAGGCGGAAAGCATATTAAACACCGATTACAGTAAACCGAAACAGAAAAATGTAATTTTTCTAATAATTTGTTTAAGGGGTATTACAATTGCGAAAAACTCTGATTCAAACTTAAGTGTGTGATCAAAATTTATCTCTGACTGCAACATTAAACAGTACATCCATTATCATATAAACTTTCATTTTCTTTTTGTAAATGTTATTCAAATCGTCAGCTCCAGGATCAGGTTGTGATGTCATTGAAACTGAGCAAAATACAGAAAAGTAACATTTCAGACAAAAAAAGATGTTCAGTGTACGAATCTTTTCAACAGCACTAAGTTTTTCCCAAGTCTGCTATTGAAATTAACGTTGAGTTCATTTTCTCGGTAGATCTGAAGCATTTTTATATGTAGAAGCTGATTCTAACAAGCACTCTCCGAGGAGTCATTGGTAACTCCCACGAGATGCTCAGAACCGCTTCATCACGCAAGTCTGAAACAGTCAAGTAGTATTGTACCTGCAGCAAGAGAACCGGTGGCGTAGCGCTGTCACACCAAGATGTCACGCAGGCTGCTGAATCACCACAGAGCACACAAGAAATGCATGCAGTCTTCTCTGATCTCCATCTGCGACACTGCGTTCCTCGATGGCGTGGAGGAGTGACTACAGAGCACTCTAGTGAGAGGACAGCGCATCTTGCAATCTCCGCCAGATGGTACTGCCGTTGCATCGCTGCCAAACAGTTGAAAATCTGTTCTTTATACGATTGTAAAATTGACGTCTGAATGACTCACTTTCTTTAAGTGCGAATTGACAGTCTTTGTAATTACAAACAATGGTGGAAACAATCTTACTGGGAAGAAAGTGCTGACGAAGATACGCGGGAGAGAAATCGCCACTGTGCTAAAATTAGCGCGTTCTGGAAGTCTATGTATAGCGGCGGAAGCTAAACTGACCTCCGAAGGGCATGCCTCGTGTTGGTGTATCGAGCGCAAGACAACTTCCTTACATCTGAAATCACTAACGTGGTAAGCAGCTGAGTACAAACTGAGAGCTGTGTAAATGATAATTCAAAACTGTTGTTGTTGCTGCACCTGAGAGTTGGTCTTACAAATTAAATATCGCTTAAGAGGAGAGCGCATTTGTGGATGTTCAAGTAATTTTACCCCTGTTTCAGCATTTAATAAATACCGAAACATGTCTCCAAAATAACAACTACAAATTTTATATGAAGTTGAAAAAAGTAAACGGCTGGATATTTTAGAGTAACTGGAGATTTATGCAGCGAAACGGAAGGAAGTGGACAACCTCCTCAATCAGCGGAGTGAGTTTGTAACAATGCATATTTTAATATTTAGACGATGTATTCATTTGACGGGTTCCGTGCGTCCTCCATGTGTGTTCCAGCTCATTATGGAGCCTCCCTGCTGCAATTTGCCATCCAGGCACAATCTTCACTTCTGAGAATCTGCCCAGCTGACGTTGACACGTCACAGCCGGAAGAGGACTGCCAACTGAATGCCGGTCCTGTCTTTCGGTCCGTGTCGTCTCTTCTGAACGTACGAACAGTGGCATAAACATCTAGCAGCCCGAATTGGAGCGCCATCAGCCGACGGAAATGTCTATCATAACAACTGCCTTGCTGTTACTTTTGTTAGATTAATCATCAACTTACTATTTCAACAGTGTGTACTGTATTTTCATGTTTTACGAATAACTAACTGAAGATTTAACGTACATTTGAAGTGTTCTATGGTTTAAACATTTAAAGATTTGTCGTACACAGGATGCGCGCATCTAGTACAGAGAGTAGGGAAAGAAAAGTATATTTATCTGCATTAGGTTGGTTCATAAGTTCATAGCGTTTTTCCATAAGTTTAATAAACACAACAGAGACTTTAGTCATCAATAATACATTCTCTCCTTCGATATTTACAGCAGTGTGCCAACTCTGGGGTAACTTTTCGATTTCCTGACTGTAGAAATCACGTGGTTTTGAAGCGAAGAACTAGTCGAGCCATGTTCGGAGCCTTTTTTCTTCCGGAAAGGAAGTTCGTTGACGGTTGTTCGGTAGAGTGGAGAAGGTGAAAATCTGAGCGCGCAAGATCAGGTGAATCAGGTGGGTACAGATTGACTTCTCAACCTAACTCCCGTATAGTGCTTTTTGTCAGTCTAGAACAATGCGGGTGGGCGTTGTCCGCATGCAGTCATTCTGGTATTTTTCTCGGACTGTGTCTGTGAAGCGTCTCAGTTGTTGACACTAAATGTCAGTAGCTTTGGCTACACCCCGTCTCGGGGGAGCTGTTCCACCACATGCATAAAATTATCTTTGGTGGATGTACGGAGGTCTTTGTATGGGAAGTTTCTGCTTTGTTTAGGCTCACCCATTCCTTTCTTATCCTTACGTAAGCAAAAAGACACTTACCTTCGGTCGGTGTTGTTCACGAACCAGTTGATGACGACCAAACAGAGATGCACATATGGCCACCAGCTTATTTTTGTGATTTTGGCTTAAAGCATGCGTTACCGACACACCTGATCTTTGAACCACCCCATTGCATGTAAATATCGCACGGCAGTGTAATGATCGCAGTTCGTCACATTTGTCTGTTCTCGAGTACACTGACGTAGATTAATGCGTTTACACGATCTTCTGGTCTTCTTGAATGTGGGAAGTCACTAATGTCAAAACGATCCTGCTACAAACGAGAAAACTACTACCGTTCAGAGCTCCACCCAATGGCATTTTCCCACGCATGGCGCAAATGTTTCTGGCTGCCTCCGATACTGTCACCCCTCTACTGAACTCAAACAAAAGAATAAGTCGGAAATGTTCCGATTTCTCCACTTGGCATATTTTCTAGCGTCCACAGCTCCACGCTCTATATCCGTATTACAAAATGACAATATGTAAACTAAAATAACAACAGTGAAGTACAAATAAAAAATGACAATTGATCAATAAACCCATAGCATCTGTAATACCAACACACAAAAAGAAAACGCTACGAAGTTGTGCACCAACATAATATTTACAATGCGGAACAAAATTAAAGGATCACGTTTTCGGAACCCGGTAATTGTCCCCCATTGCGATGCGTAGGTTTGAGATGTGACTCAAAGGTGCCTACAACCTCCGTCTGCAATGGTGCAAAAGCGTAGCGCCCTGCGACGTTACCTTCAGGCTCAGCGACGCTTCAAACAAAGCAAAAAAGGCCACAGCTTGAAAGTTCCTATGAGCTGTAAGGTAGGTTAATGATGTTCAAATGGTTCAAATGGCTTTGAGCACTATGGGACTTAACATCTTAGGTCATCAGTCCCCTAGAACTTAGAACTACTTAAATCTAACTAACCTAAGGACATCACACACATCCATGCCCGAGGCAGGATTCGAACCTGCGACCGTAGCGGTCGCGCTGTTCCAGACCAAAGCGCCTAGAACCGCTCGGCCACACAGGCCGGCCAATGATGTTACATTGGCAGCGAATTTCACCACCATTCTGCCAAGAGCCACCGTAGGTGTGTCACTTGATGAGAAGGTCGTCACTGTTCTTCTTACCTACATTTCACCCCTTCCTTTGACGCCTTTATGGCTGAGGTCAGAACCGCGACACCAAGCGTTGAAATCATGCGGTTTCCTTATGGATGTCTGAAAAAACATTTAGGGTACTCGCCGCTCAGAACTGACACGAAAAGGTCTCGGGGGTAACATAAAATGCGTCAACGAGACCAGCCCTTTCCTTTGGCCATTGATTCCCACACACTTCGCGCAGAGAACGATATTTCGCAATGCGACGGGCAACAGGAAGATTTTGACAATTTTTGACAGCGCTGACACCCTCGTCCGTTCAAATCCTTCTCTAAAGACACTAAGGGGCTCAAACGCCATTGAAAGTGATTGCGCACCTTTCGAGTGCAGGGCGGCCGCAATTTTTGCTGTCGTGTACAGACTGCAACCAACAGCGACCGGTCAAAACCATTCGACTTGAATGTCATCCGAAACATCATAGGGTACATATGCTTTTTCACCTCATCTGTTTTCCGCCCCTCCTCCTCCCCTGTGACGTGATCACGGGGGAGCGCAACATCAACATGTGTTGAATAAAACGGCAAAGGGTTCCTCTAAGACCCCAAGATCGGCAACACCCTCAGTGTAACCCACACAACTTTTTTGAAGACCTGTCAGGAACTCTGACACCGATTTAGCCTGGTGGCTGCTCTAGCGCCTGAAGGTAGGCAAACCGTACCAAAGCGATGTCAAAGGGGTGGCCTAACCTTAAGGCGCTGGAGCAGCCGCCAGGCTGATTTGGTGTCGAAATTTCTGAAGGTACATTTTTAACGTGCTCAACAAAGTTGCGTGGGTGGCACCGACGGTGTTGCCGCATTTGAAGGTCTTAGAGGAAGTCCTTGTCATTTTATTCAGCACATGTTAATGTTGCACTCCCTCGTGATCACACTACAGTAGGGCGACAAACAGGAAGGATGGGAAAGCTTAAGTACGCTTTGATGTTTCGGATCACGTTCAAATTCCGTCGAATGGTTCTGAGCGGTCCCTATTGGTTCAGCCTACGCACGAGGGCAAGAATGGCGGTCGCGCTGCTCTCCACAGGCGCAACCGTGATCAATGGTGATGCGTCCTTGCAATGTTCTTAGAGAAGGGTTGAAACGTCCGAGGGTGTCAGCAGTGTCAAAAGCTGTCAAGAATATCTTCGCGATGGTCATCGAAGTGCGTTCTATAAACAGCAGCCAACATAGATGTCGTTTTCGACCGCGAAATGTGTGGGAATCAGGGTCCTAAGGGAAGGAGTGGTTTCACTGACGTCTTTTATGCCAGCCCCTAAGGCATCTGAGCGGTGGTGCGTCTGAAGTGTTTTTCTCAGTCACCCATAAGGAAACCGTGATTTCAGCGTTGGGTGTCGCGGATGTGAACTCCATTGCAGATACTTCAAACAAGGGATGAAATGTGGATAAGAGTAGCTGTGACGTCGTTCGCATCGTATGTGTGAAAACACATTGCTGTTGAAGTCTCACGAAGCCCGAGGGTGACCTCTCATGACGCCACGCTTTTGCACCATTGCACAGGGAGTTTGTGGCCACTTTTGAAACAAATTTCAAACTTATGTGTTGCAGTGGGAGGCAATTAAAGGGTTTAGAAAAAGTGAAGCTTTAATTCTGTTGCACAGTGTATACAGGGTGAGTAACTGACTATTGCCACCTAGAATAACTCTGAAAGTATGATAAGACCTGAAACGTTTGTGGGACAAAAGTGGCATAGGACAACGGGGGCCATAATACGACGTTGGTTTTTTGTTGCTAGGTGAGGTCGCTTCAGAGATATGAAGATCAACTTTTTTTTTAATGGGATGCTTATTTTCGGATAGTGGTTATCGTGACGAATCCAATGATGTGTCACAGTAAGATCTCTGAAGGTCAATAAAGGTCACAAATGTGGCATGAACGTCCATTTACAAAAGGTGTTCGAAGTGATGACCATTGGTATCAATGCAGTGCTGCAATCTTCTTATCATAGATTGAGAGGTAATCCTTATCACTTGTCGAAGCACATGCTCTGACAATTCTCTCTCGCATATCTTCATGTGTAATTGGAACGTCTTTATAAATAATGTCTTTTAGGAATCCCCACAATAAAAAATCAAGAGGTGTCAAGTCTGGTGAACAAGCTGGCCACGACACATCTCCTCCGCGTCCAATCCAACTATTTGAGAATTGTCTCTGCAACTCATTTCTAGCCGTCAGCGAAAAATGTGCCGGACAGCCATCGTGTTGGCACCATATTCTGTTCCTTATTCCTAAAGGTATTTTTTCCAATAACAGACCTAACGTTTCTTGCCGGAATGTGGTGTACTTCCCATTAAGATTTCCTTCGATGAAATAGGGGCCTATAATTCTGTCCTCCAAAATCCCACACCATAAATTCACCGACCACGGTTTTTGGTGTGCAACTTGCCGCAGCCAACATGGATTTTCAGTTGCCTAATAATGCATGTTACGCAAATTAACATTTCCATGGTTCGTGAACGTAGCCTTGTCAGTAAATAAAATCAAATTAATAAATGTGTCATCCATCTGACTCTGAAGTTGAGCCCATCGGCAAAATTCAATGCGACGCATACAATCCGTACCAGTTAATCGTTGGTGGATACTAATATGGTATAGATGACATTTATGGCGATGCAGAACACGAACAACACTACTCTGGCTCATGCCAGATGCCCATGCGACTTGGCGCGAACTAACACAAGGATCTCGAACCACAGTGGCAAGCGTACCAGTTTCCGTTTCCTCGTTAGTAACTTTCCTTTGCCGAATATGTTTCCGATGCGTTAAAGATCTAGTATATCATACACATATTTAAACGTACGACGTGTTGGGTGACTACGCTGAGGATATCTGTCAGCGTATAAGTCTTTCGCTCTCATTGAATTTTGTTCACATTCTTCGTAGATGAGAAGCATATAGACTTGTTCTTCGAAGGAATACATCATTCACATTCGCTTTATTCGACGATACGAGTCTTATCGTTCCTATTAGTGTTGTATTGCGAAACCGTCGAATGGTGTTTACATGACAATGGCACTTTAGATGGATGCGCCGTAATCGGCGAATATTTACTATTTGCACGGTATACGACAGAGAATTGTCAGAGCATTTGCTTCGATAAGTGACGCAGTCATAAGAAATACCAATCAGCCCATCACAAGAAGATTGCAACACTGCAGTGATACCAACGGTCCGCACTTCGAACACCTTCTGTAAATGGACGTTCATGTCACCTTCTTGACCTTCGTTGAGCTTCAAAGATCTTACTGTTACATATCATTGCATTCGTCTCGATAGCCGCTATCAGAAAATAAGTACCAAACTACAGCATCCCGTTGAAAAACGAAAAAGTTGACCTTCATATCTCTGACACCACCTGACCTAGCAACAAAGAGCCAACGTCATATTATGGCCCCCGTTGTCCCATGCAACATTTGTCCCACAAACGTTTCTGCTCCTATCATACTTTTGGAGTTATTCTAGGTGGCAATAGTTAGTGACTCACCCTGTGTAATTCCCTGATTGGTTTTATGTTCGCATTGAGGTGGCATGAACGCTTGTTCAGGTGTATTTTAATTTTACATTATTTAATTCAAAAATAGATATAGTAAAAATATTTTTACTTGTTTTAAGGTGTAAATGTAAGCTCTTTACTTTTTTCCTATAGTAATGTCTGAAGATGGCCATTGTGGGCCAAAACCATTTCTGATACTGTCATAAAAACTAAGTGTGTGAAAAATCAGTAAAACTTTATGGTAAGTCAATCACTGTTTAACGAACTGTCGTTTTCCTCCCAAAACATGCTTCAAACAACTGAACAGTATTGCCATAACTCAATAACTCAATGAAGCAACGATTTTGTTCGTGTTTAGTGGGCGAAACTTGGATTTTTCATTACTAACTATATCGGCCGCTATAAAAATATGGTAACAAATGAACCAAGATTTGTAATTTATTAATTAAGATTTACGTCAGAGTTCCAAATAATATTTTTTTTAGTAAGTAGTTTTGAACATTTTTCTTCATTTCCAAACCATTATCTTTATTAGAAGGTACAATGTTATCAACAAAATATGAAGTAGAACTTTTCAAACATTTTGTGTGTACACACTACAGCAGTGCAATAAGTCTTCTATGGCGTACCTGCATTTGTAATGTCTGACTATATGTAATGCTTTTGGTTTTACACGAGGTCAGTATTACAAATGTTACTTGACTGTATTACGGCTTGTAACCACCCCACAAAATTGAATAATAAAATAATAATGAATAAGAATATGATTCTAATTTTAGTGTAACATCCGAATAAAATTGGTTGCCATTTATAACGTCCCTACAGAAATTCATTCACATTTAACCTCCACACAAAATTTTGTTTCCCATTTAATGTACCCTCAAAATTCTTTTCTCATTTAATGTAAGCTCGAAACAGAAAAATTCCTAAACCTCGTAATAAAAAAATAAATTCAGTAACCTGGTAAATTTTGGACGACAGCAGTGCTGTAAGATCATTCTGAATAAAAAAGCAAAAATTCTTACCTCAATAAAGTCGCCAACTATCTACTCTTACAATAACCTTTTTCCGGCACAGCTCTGTGCAATGCTGGCCGATAGATTTGTCATTTATGAAAGGAGGCAACTGATTTTTCTTTTGCAACAATCGGAATGATCATGGATTGGAGAAATTAGTAAATTCTTTAAATTGAAATGAATGCTTGTAAAAAAAATTACTTTATACCACAACGATTATTATTAGGACATTTTTAAAACATTTACATCGGAGTTCACATAACATTACTAGATGTGCGTGAGGCTGCTTTTTACCTTATACAATAATACTCAGGCTCCGGCATCGCTGCACCGCTACCGGCCAGCCAACACGATACACCAGACCAGAGCAGAGCAGACTCCAGACCAGACAAGCGCAGACTAGCCACAACTTACTGCTACAGCTACACAGTTCGTACTGAGTCAACACTGCTCTCTGGTCAGCAATTCTCTTATACCTTGCATATCGCAGGCAGCGCATGAGCAATACATCGAAATTACATCTGTTCGGACCTCTTACATAAAATTACATCTGTATTACATCTGCTCGGACCTCTTGCATAAAATTACATCGGCTCGGACCTCTTACAGGCTGTCTCGATATATTCAAAAGTCGATATGTCACACCACATATATACGCTTCATTACGCAACATAACATTTGTACAGCAGTCTATATGACATCCTCCTCCTGTGGCGCCAATGATAACAGCGTTATAAAACGTCAATCAGTGTGACTTTCTTCTCCTTCTTTGCCTTTCTCCGTCTTTTCCATGGGTTTTGGCAACGTTAGTGATAGCTGCTGGCTGAGGCCGGATGCCCACCAGGACGGAACTTGTGTACCCATGTGTCTGTGTCCAGAGTAAATCCTATATTCAAGTATGAGAACATTTTCTGAACGTTTGCTTAGCGTCAATTGGAGGCATGACGTGGGTACTAGAGCGATATTTACCTAGATGGATGTGGGAAGCCACGTAAAAACGACATCCAGGCAGATTTTCTCACCAACCCTCGTTGTTAATGCGTGAGGCGGGTTTGATCCAGGCCAGGCTTATCTCCCGGTATCCCAGAAGCGTGCTCGGCTATCCGGGTGGTTCATTCTGTGTCACTGTCATCAAGGGTTAGATGCATTTATACAGTTGAATAATCTTAGAATACTGTCGACGTTTATGTTTGCTGCTGTTATATAGAATGCACTTTACGTACTTGTTGTGGTTAGGGGGAGACTCCGTCCTAACAGTTCAAGTTTTTCACAAATAAATTTAATACCCACTTCACATTTTCGGAGTGTTTACTCTTAGACCCCAACACGAGTTGGCTGTATTCGAAATACAAGTACGTCTAAGAATAATTTGAGAGATGGGCTGCACGAGGGGCCGTGGCACACTGAAAGCTGCCAGTGAGATAATTTTGGTATGTGAATTTCTGGTATCTGAATCGATTGTAAGCGAGAAGCGATGTGGTAAGCTGTATCGCAGAAGTTAAGCTAACATCTTTGAGCTGCACGAGGGCGCAGAGGAACAGTCAAAATTTAGCCAAGGTTACTAAATAATAAGGTTGGGCAGTAAGCGCTCTGCTCTGCCATTGGCTGGCCTAGTGACGTCAGCGTAGAAGCAAGCGCTCACAAGCAGACGACACGGCATGCGCGTTTACGTCAAGTTTTTGGCGGAAGATTTTGTTTATACCAGATCTGAGATGTCTAAACTGCCTTTCTGCTGCTAAAATATTACAGTTAAAACTGATTAGCTATATTGTTTCGCAGCTTATGCCTCACACATCGGTAAATTATCAGATCACAACCACACTGACACACACTTGAAATTCGAAACCTTGGCTCAAATAAATCAGAAACTATTTATTTAATCGCATTGAAATGAATTTACTCAAGAGCTAGAAGTTGCACACACTTGTTTGTAAGAACAGCATTCCTTCTTTCTAAAGCCGCTATAGTATTCATCAAAGTAACTTTATCTGTGTCTGAAAAAAAACTGTCATCTGAATATGTGCTCTTATTATGATGTTTCTTATTTGGTGACAGCTTTTCCAGGGTTTCCAAGAATCTCTTATGTGGTTCTCGTTTCTTATGCCGTTTGATTCTGTCTTCTGTTGCGGGTGAAACATTGACAGTCGCCCTACTGTACGGCAAATTGCACGAAGGAACTGCATCTGGCTTGAGCATTCTTTTTCGGGGCAAATTAAGCAATTCAGACTGTAAATCCCTTAAGTAATCTGTTTCTGCGAAATGGCGAGAACATATTCGTGCATGCGCAACATTTACACTGTCATTCCTACAACATTTCGACAACCATAGTTTTTGTAATGTTTCATTACGCGGGAAACTGTGATACATTACGTCAGTTCCCTTTGTGCTCCGGTTGTAGGAAAAACAGCCCCTAACATCACAGCCTGGCATTGTAAAAATTAATTTTCTCACTCACTTGTAGATTCTCCAATAAGAATTTCACAGGACGGACCATAAATTATAGAGCTGGCGAACACAATGTTGATCCCGCTGTCCACTATCGCTAACTATTTCAGTTCCGAATCAAATAACAATTACAGCAAAAACCGTTAACACTCCCAAATTCCGAATGTTTCCGCTGTTGACTGAGTACCTCAGAAGAAAGAACTCAATCAAAATACTCCTTCAAACACAAAACAATACAAGAAAAACAATCACACACAATTCCAACTGCGTACTGTTTGGCACAGCTGCTTCCATCGTGACGTCATGCGCACAACTGAAAAAACACGTTGCTTTCTGCGCATCACTTTATGCGCCCCCCTGGAGTTTAGCTGTGTTTGAGTAAAGCAGACGATGTTTAGACTATATTGGTGTTCTGTAATGTTTAGCTCTGGTTGCGAGTGGAGTCGAAGTACAACTGTGTTGTAGTTAAGCTGATAATTTTAAACAGTGTTAATGAGGAACGTATGGCGATATTATGATTCAAATTAAAATTTATCTTTTGTTCAATCAACATGACCATGATACTGATCTCTGAATGAAGAAATCTAATGGAATGTGAGGTAAATACAATAATGATGTTATTATTTTTTTCTATTGCTGCGCCATCGAACGAACTTGGTTATTGTACTGAAAGTTGTTAGGTTTGAGAGGCAGGAAAGGGTATTGTTTGGATGTTGAGAAGTTCATTGAATTTAAAATCTGCTTTGAGCAATTTTTCTCATTAACAAAAGAAAACAGTGTTGACATTTTTGTGCATATTTCATTTTCGTACCAATCTTTCTCTTACAATTATTTTTAGTGGATGATCCAACATAGTATGTTCGATTTGCAATTAACAGAGAACTCATTGCCCCTATCGAGTGTCTCCGCTGATACAGTAATTTGCAGCTTTAGCATAGCGGCGCGCAAGACAGAGCAGTATTGCAACGTGTTATCCAGATTTGCGCAGGTTAGAGATAAGGAGAAAATATTTTGATTGTTTTATTTATTTAATCAGGGCCAAATTGCAAGTACGCAGGGATACTTCCCGATTCCTCCACAATGCAGAGAAAATTGGGCTGGTGGTGAACGAGGAAAAAACTAAATATCTTGTTGTATCACGCCGCCGAGATCTCCCTCCTTCCATTGATGTCGACAGGCATACCTTCGAACGAGTTGAAGAGTTCAAGTACCTGGGCTCCATACTAACAAATAGAAGTGAAGTAACGAAAGAAGTACAGCAACGTATAACAAATGCTAATCGCATGTTCTTTAGCCTGAACAATCTTTTCAGATCTCGGCTGATATCGCAGAAGAACAAGATCCACCTATACACGACACTGGTGAGACCAGTACTTTTATACGGCTGTGAAACTTGGGCAACATCAGCAACAGCAGAAGAAGCAATATGTGCATTTGAAAGGAAGGTACTTCGGAAGATATATGGACCCATCTACAATGCCATGGAAGGTAAATGGGAACGAAGAAAAAAAGAAGATTTATACCAGCGGTATGGAAAGCCACACATTGGACGAATATTGGCGCAGAAGAGACTCCAATGGTTTGGCCACATCCTACGGGCAGACGGATCCCTTCCAAACAGAGTCCTCCACTCTCAACCCACAGGAAAACGCCCTAGAGGACGCCCAAGAACTCGATGGAAGGATAGGATAACAACGATCCTAAAAGAAGTGGAACCAGCAGCCGTGGAGGAGGACGCCAACGACCGGATGAGATGGACTGCCATCTGCAACAGCTCCCTCCTCTTGTGTAATTGACAGACACTGCGTGTGTGTTTTTTTTTTGTTTTTTGTTTCTGTAATGTATCCCTCTTGCCTTTTAAACCTTTGATTGAATGCCCTGTTTATTTTTTCGTTTTTCTTTAAGCTGTAATGTACATATGTAACTTTTACTACTGTATAGAGTACTTTGTAAGTCTTTTTGTCTTTACTTTTCCTTTTGTTCTTCTTGCTGTAGGCCTTAAAGGCCCGATAAGGCAATAAATGATGATGATGAATCAGGGCCAAATTACGTTATTCAGAGATAGTTTTTGTGATCAGATTTTGTGAAACTAATTAAACTAGGTTTCATGTCGAAGTTATTCAGGCAGTTTATACTGCTGCAAATTCTTGCAGTCAGATTGCTAAGTTCTGTAATATGAAACACTTCTCGTTTCATTATGACAATTAATTATTATTACAGTGCATCTTTGCTTTCACTTTGCGACAGTTCATTTACTAGCACAACTCAGGTTTACAATCAGAAACAGTGTACTTGAGGCTATATTTTGATTTACTTAGATAACTTACACTTGGCGACATCCTTGTACAGTACCAGCGACGCAGGAATATTCTGAGAAACAGTCAGGAATTGTGTTCTGCTCAGTCTTAATTACACCGAGCGAGGTGGGGCAGTGGTTAGCGCACTGGACTCGCATTCGGGAGGACGACGGTTCAATCCCGTCTCCAGCCATCCTGATTTAGGTTTTCCGTGATCTCCCTAAATCGTTTCAGGCAAATGCCGGGATGGTTCCTTTGAAAGGGCACGGCCGATTTCCTTCCCAATCCTTCCCTAACCCGAGCTTGCGCTCCGTCTCTAATGACCTCGTTGTCGACGGGACGTTAAGCACTAACCACCACCACGTCTTAATTATTACTGTACTTTAGCGCAACGCATATTTCGCTAATATGTTCTGGCTTTCAGCTTTGATATTATTGTCCTCGACCTTGTCTTTACATCTGTGATTTTGTTTTTATATTTCTCTATTATCGTGCCACGTAGTACGTTTACCAACAGATCACGCACTACGATGAATTCGCAAAAATCTGATTTGCAACATGCGACCGGCAGCAACAACACCTTTGCTGATCATGCTGCTGCTACTAGTACTAACCATATTTCTGACGTAGTGATGCAAGATTCTGTGCCTTTGCAACCGGATAGACAGGTCATGAACATTGTACACTCTCTTGATACTGACAGGACTCCGCATTCAGATAATAATGTTTGTGATAATTCTGATATTTTATTTTCAGAGAATACTGATGTCACACACACAACTATGGAAGATTCTCTACCTTCGCCAAAACCCCAAGCCCAGCCTTTACGGAATTTTTCCGACAGAACTGTTACGCAACAGCTTCATTTGGCTACACACAGTATGAATTTCTCGCAGCAAGCTAACTTCGATCGTTTGTTTCGGTTCTTAAGTGAAATGCAAAAACAAAATAATGAACGTTTTGATCAACAATCCAATCATTTTGAGGAACAATCCACTCGTTTTGACGAACTTAAAAACAGCAACGAGACTCTTACAAAAGAACTTGAAGAACTTGATGATAAAAGTTGTAAAATCATGAATCTCTTACCGAACGTTTTGATGTACAGGCTACTCGTTTGGAAGAGCTTAATCACAAATTCGAAGAGAATAAGAAATCTTTAGATGCGCTCCGTGACAAACAGATCACGTAAATGGTATTTCAACATAGGTTACCAACGTCACATCTCGTTTAAGCGAACGAAGTGCAGCTCATGACAACCTTAATCAAAGTGTGTCAGACAGAGAAACAGCCATTGATGAACAGCTTAATACCATTGCTAAAATTAAAAAGTCGGTACCCAGTGAAATTGTTTCTACTCTGCAAAAGAAAACGCGTAGTCATGCTGTACAGTTACAGTCACTTAAAGATGATACTAAGAAAATTCCCGACCAATACGACAATCTGAAAGGCGAATACGGTGAACTCGCCGACACAGGATCACAATTAAAATTAAATCGTGACAATCACTCTGAAGGTACACAACCGGTACACTTCACTGACACCGAAGAATTTCAATCACTCGAAAACTTTCGACAGGGACAGATACAAATTAATCTTCAAATTACACGGGAACTTAATAAACTTCATGATCGCTTGTCTGACAATAAGAACGATACCATATCTCACGACTGCTCAAACAACTTTGTCACGCGTTGTAGCGATCAGAATACAGAACATTCTTCGCAACCGGTCAGAGAAAGAGACGTTCTGCAATCACATGACAACTCTCGCACTTTTTTCCGTCGACAACATTATTTTGAAAAATTTTAGAACCAATGGATCTGACTACAAGCATTTTTTATGTCAGAAAATTCAAAGTATTTCGTAATTGTCCTAACTATTTGCATCCCTTGGACTGCATTCAACAATTTACGTTTCTTTGTCACCAAATTAACCTGTTTCTCATAAATTAGAATTTATTTGTAGTTGCTTGGAAGGGGAACCGTCGACGAGAATGCTACCGATTGCGCGCCAATGTTTTTCAGTTGAAGAATTTCAAAGCGCTTTCCTCGCAGCGCGCTGGTCTGAGACGACACAGCGTACTGTAAATGACAAATTGATAAATTTACCGAACTACAACAACTCGAATTTTGAAACGTTAACACACTACTTTGAATATATGGTACAACAAAACCAGCGTTTACTTGAGCCATTCAGCCCGTCAGGTTTGATCCACCTCTGTATTTCAAGGAAATTTGAAATGTGCGTTAAGAGCAGGTCAGCAAACATCTAACATACATGCTTTTCGTGACGTTTTACAATTACTTGAGATTCATCAGCGGTTTTCTCAACAGAAGAATAATAATAAAGTTTCTAACAACAACCGCAGTTTTTACTACAGTCACAACGGTGGTCATTCTGGCTCGTTTTTCAGTCACAATAAGAGTAACTATTTTGAAATGAAAGACGTAACAGGAATTTTGACAACAGCAACCAGAGTTTTAATGGTAATCAGCAACGACATTTTCAGTAGAACCAAAGTCTTCCTAATGACTACCACCAGCAAAATCACAATTTTCAACAGTCTAGTCAGCAACCTGTTAATTCCGGACAGCACATAAATCAGCTGTTGCCGCAACAGCTGTCACAGCAGCAATCAATCTCGCAAAATGATTCTAGTAATAGTTTTATTCACAGGAACACTTTCCTTAATTACAGACAACAGCCGCACAAGCAGAAATCTTATGCCCAGCATTTTCGGGGCCACAATGGGAATAAAGAGGGAAGTAGAAATTTTAATCATAATTTTAGGAATAAAAGGCACTTAAGAAGCCTATCATTGAAGTTGCGTCTGCCAACGCACGGAACAGGCGTCGGATGATGCCGACGCTGAGCCAACACAGGGTACATCGCATCCTGCACACATTATAGAGCGTATGATCCGCTTACAAGACATCAGGGATTTACTGTTACGTGAAACTGAACAGCCTCTGAAGCATTTTTATCATCCTGTCATTACTATTCAAGTAGAAAAGCAGTTCTGGATTCTGTTTCTCCCGTTACTGTCATAAGTGATGCAGCATTCAACCGCTGCAATTCTGATGGTTCTTGTCCGATGTTACCTCTCAATAAAATCAAAATAAATGGTGCTGTACCTGGTAAAAGCGTTGAAGTCAAATCTCAAACTCATTTACAATTTTCTAATCAAGGTCACATATTTCTCGCCAACTTTCTTATCGTTCCATTATTAACAACTGAAGTCATTCTGGGCGTCGATTTCTTTAACAGACATAAAGTAGTGCTGGATTTTGACAATTACATTACAAAACGACGACAATACGATGTCTTTTAATTTTGATCAGAGCCTGTCTAGCGAGGAACAACGTATCAAGCGCCTACATTTTCTTTCTTCAAACACAAATATCGTCTAGTACTCTACACAACGATGACGGCACTGTGATTGACATCTTCGACGCGATTCAGAACAAACTTAACAACTGTAAAGCCACCTCTGATTTTCATAAACAACAATTACGGGAAATCTTACAGACTCATGCTCACGTTTTTGATAAGGTACATTGCACTATTCGTGATTTTCTCTATGAATTTCAAGTTAAGCCACACAAAACTTTTGTTGGACGAGACTACACATTTCCTTTTGTTTATCGTCAGAAAGTTAAAGAAAAAAATAACTTCCATGCTTCAACAAGGTATTATTGAGTCGGAAGCCAACCCTTATAACAGTCTGCTTCATACTGTGCGAGAGAAAGATGGTTCACTGAGGCTTGTTCTCGATTCGAGACAAATTAACAACATTATTATTCCGGAAACCAATAGACTGCAAGACTTGGAAGAAATTCGTCAGAAATTTCATGGAATCACAGTTTTCTCTTCCCTTGATTTAAGATATAGTTTCTCGCAGATTGAATTGCACCATAATTGCCCTGAATTTACGGCCTTCCTCCGTTTTGGCATATGATATCAGTTCAGTGAACTTCCTTTTGCATTAAACAATTCGTCTGCAGCATTCATCAGAGGTTTAAATTCTATTTTGCCAGAGCATTTGAAAAATAAAATTAGCACTTATGTCGATGATATTCTCATATCCGAAAAGAGCTGGGATGAGCACAATGATACCTTGAATTCTTTATCAAAAGTCTTTTCTGACTACGGTGTTATATTCAACCTGAGCAAATCTGAGTTCGGCAAATCTAACATCAATTTTTTTAGGTCACGTCATATCTGTTTCTGGCGTTGAAACTGACCCGGATAAGTTGCGAGCTATCCGTGACATCACCACACCCAATTCCAAACGTCAAGTCAGAAGTTTTCTCGGTTTAGTCAATTTTTCCGTCGTTTTGTGTACTACAAGGCTCTTGATACTCCACGCTTGTGCCAACTTGGGCATAAACTCAACCTGGTTCTGGGCCAAACAAGCTCAACAAAAATTTGTCAATTTAAAACAAGCTTTATTACACGCTCCTCTACTTTCTCATCTTGATCTTTCACATGACCTTTGTTTGGCCACCGACGGCCATTGGTGACTTTCTGTTTCAAGAGATCGAAGAGGACGGCGTTGTTAAGAAAAGTATTGCTTTCGCTAGTCGCGTTTTATCTCTATCTGGACGTAACTGTTCTATAACAGAACTTGAATGTTTAGCAGTTGTGCGGCCTTTTCCAGATTCCGTCACTTCTTATTTGGCAGACACACCAAGATTTATACTGACCACAGAGCGTTGCAATTTCTTACGTCAGCAAAACTTTCTCATCAGCGTTTACTTCATTCGGCTACGTATTTACATGAATTTCGCTTTACTGTCATCTACATTCCCGGTTTTGGAAATATTGTGGCTGATGCATCATCTCTGGTTGTTCAACAGAATTTTAAGAATTTTTTAACAGAAATTGGTCACGTTGACAAGGTCATTTCAGACAACGGGCCACAATTTACGTCGTTACTGGACGCGCACACTCTTCAGCAGGAAAATCAAACCCGTTTACATTTTCCGCTATCATGCTTCTTCAAATCCAGCTGAACGCATTATGAAAGAGATAGATAAATTATGCAGATTGTACTGCCACAAGAAACACAGAGATTGGGACAAATGCATTTACACATTTCACAATGTCATCAAATCTATTCCCAACGCTTCTACCTTACTTTCTCCGTACCTTGTACTGAAAAACATACTGCCAACTGACACAATCAGAGAACTTGTACCGATACCTAAGTCACGTTTCTTATGACACCACCAAATTGTGGATATAGCTTTACGAAACATCAAACGAGCTGCAGAAAAGAGGATTCAACGCCAGCAGCCGTCTGGAATCAAATGAACACTTCAGGTAGGTCAAAAACTACTCGTCAGATCTCACAGATTGTCTGATAAAGGAAAACGCTTGTTCAGCAACTTCTCTTTGCTATAACGGACCATACAGAATTCGTCGTATTTGTCATCCAAATGCTTTGGAACTGGGAAGTATGAGAACCAAACGTAGTATGAGTGTACACCATATCACGAATGTCAAAGAATTTCACGAATAGGACACACTCACACAGTTTTACAGACAACACACTTACACAGAGAAGGAAGCAAGAGGCCATTAGAACCGATGCACGAACTTCAGTTGGGGAAGGATGGGCAAGAAAATTGTGGTGTCCCTCTCAAAGCAACCATCCCGGTATTTGCCTTAAGCAATTTAGGTGGGAAATGTAAATCTGAATGGCCAGAAAGGTATCTGAACTGGAATCCTCCCGAATAGATCGACTTAGGTGTGGAAAAAAATAGCCCTGACTAATAGCTCTGGATTCACAGTCTCTAATAATCTTGACGTCTACGGGACATTAACCACTAATCTTCCTTACTTCCTTCCAAGACTATAACCACAACTGCAGTAGCCGATAGAGCACTCTGCACCACTAAAGTTAGTATGAAATGACATAATGCACAACGGATATGCAGTCGAAAGGAACTTTTTTAGTTATCGTTACTTTTTTTAATTCTCTTTCTCCCGAGGAAACCAATACAATTTGATTTGTAATAACTATAACACGGACAATGGAAATTTAATATTCTGGTTGTAGTTTTTGTATAGGACGACACGAATACTACAGCCTCTGGCGATCAGACTATTCCTGAGCCAGCGGCTACACTGAGTGCTGGTTAGCATGGTTCGCAGAGTACGTGCAGAATGTCGGTGGTAGACGTGCAGCGCCGCCACAAATTATCAGTCAGTCATAAATACTCCCTGTATATCTAAAAGTCCGCTTCAATCAATTTATAGATATCCTTACAGCCCAAGACACATGGACGGACTAATGTTGAAAGTCGCGCCTCTTTTTTGAACTACCTGCAAGTGTGCATACAGGAATAGAAGCACTACTCATGGTTTGCTATATACCCCCAAAGTAAATATAATTTACGTATAACGCAATCTTATTTTTTTCTCGTAATATGGAGGTAGAAAAGCTTACGCCAACACGCAACGACGGGGGAAAGTTTCTCTGTCGTTACATCGCTTGATCATTCAATACGGATATGACGCATTTCACCCTTCTGGTGCATCAATAGATTGTGTAAAAGTAGCTGGATATATTACCCATCCGTCATAAAGCCATATAAAATGGTAAAAGGATGCATCAGTAACTGGATATCTAGTTACATCAGATGGTTCAAATGGCTCTGAGCCCTATGCGACTCAACTTCTGAGGTCATCAGTCGCCTAGAACTTAGAACTAATTAAACCTAACTAACCTAAGTACATCACACACATCCATGCCCGAGGCAGGATTCGAACCTGCGACCGTAGCGGTCGCTCGGCTCCCGACTGTAGCGCCTAGAGCCGCACGGCCACTCCGGCCGGCCATCTAGTTACTGTTGCGTCCATTTTCCTTCTTATACGGCTTTATGACAGATGGGTTTCATAACCAACTACTTTTACACAATCCGGTGATGTCCTAAAAGGGTGAAACGCGTCATTGATATTAAATAATTTCGCACCAAAGATTGTTTTTCCATTTTTAAATATTATTGACGACTAAAAAATGGTTCAAATGGCTCTGAGCACTATGGGACTTAACTTCAGAGGTCATCAGTCCCCTAGAACTTAGAACTACTTAAACCTAACTAACCTAAGGACATCACACACATCCATGCCCGAGGCAGGATTCGAACCTGCGACCGTAGGTGGTTCCAGAATGTAGCGCCTAGAACCGCTCGGCCACTCGGGCCGGCTATTGATGACTAAAGTCTCTGTTTGGTGTATCTGTTGTTTTTATTAAACTTGTGGAAAAACGCTACGAACTTATGCAGCAACCTAATATATATGTACATTATAAGACAACAAATAACGCACATAAGAGGAGAACAGAATATTTTGAAATATGATACCACAGAAGAAAACTGAAGGTTAGATGGGTAGACAGGGTGACTGATGAGAAGGTACTGAATCAAACTGCGAAGGAAATGGCGTTATGCACAGTTCACTGCAAGAAGGGACACGAGGAATCAAGCAGTAGTCACTTCGGCAATATAGTGACTGGGGGAGGGGGAAGGGAGGAGGGACCATTCTAGATGGTGCTCAAGGCTTGGCTAAAATAAACAAGTTCAAGTGGGTAAAGGTTGCAGTAGTTATGCTGAGTTGAAAGTGCTTGCACAGGACATACTAGCTTGGAGAGCTGTTCTGACCAGTCTTCAGACTGAAGAGCACACCAACAACAATCTCCAAAATAATGTTCCTCAGGAGGCCAATGATATTCACCAAGAGTCGTGTAATCTAAATTTAAATGCGTTCTGTGTGGTGTGTAAGTCCTTATCGATCCACCAGCAAAGGCCAAGTACACGGATATATGACAGAGACACAGAAACTTGAGTAACTTCCTGGGATTACCGGATATCGAGTATGTTATTCTCGGAAGTCAGCAGATATGTCGTCATCGAATGATTTCATTGAACCATTTGATTTCACAACCGTAACAAACGGTCTCGCTTCACCCCTTATCAAACTCTTTTTTAGATTAATTATCTCTATCCAAACGTCAGTAAATAATAAAACAACGTTACAACGCGTTTCTTCATATTGCGTACCACAACCTCAAATTTACTACATGACAATTCCCTTTTCCAGCGCGACCAGTCTTTTACTTCACACGATCAGCTGATTTCTACCATGCGCCATTTTCAAGTGCATATCATAAACTGTTTGCGTGTATAGAAGGTACATTACGTATTTAAATGAGAGACGCACCTTCTATACATTCACACAGGATAACTGTAAAATGAGGCTTATTGGATAGCTAGATATCCAGTATCCGCTATCCAACCAAATAGCTATCAATTTCACATCTAGTCCGAACTACCTCACTAGAGCTTACAACTTTCCTAAAGCCAAACTGTTGCTAATCTAAGAGCTACTCAGTTTTCTATTCTATATTATTCTTGTGAACAACCTGGATGCATGAGTTGTTAAGCTGATTGTACAATAATTCTCGTATTTGTCTGCGCTTTCTGTCTTCCGAATTGTGTGGATGACATTTTTCCGGAAGTTTGATGGTACGTCTCCAGTCTTACAAATTATACACACCATCTGCAATAGTTGTTTGGTTGCCACTTCCGCCGATGACTTTAGAAATTCCAGTAAATTTTACCTATTCATTCTCACTTATTTGGTGGCAAGTTCTCCACTGCTGTTTTATACTCCGACTGTAATACTGGGTCCTACATATCTTTCAAATCTGCTCTCATTTCTTCTTCTACAATGTCAGCAGACAGTTCTTCCACCTACAATGTCTTCTTTTCACCTACTCGCTCTTTCCTTTGTGTTTACCAGTGGCAGTCGTCCGGCTTTCTTAATATTGACTCCTTTGTTTTTACTTTTACCGAAGTTTGTTTCGATTTTCCCATACTTTGCGTCCGGCTTTCCAATACAATTTCTTTTTCTATTTCATAAAATTTTTTCTGCAGTCTTTTTACTGCAGCTCTCCAGCATTTCCTATTTATTTCATTCGTAAGTGACTTATATACTGTTGGATCCCCGTCTTTTTCTGATCATTTTTGTATTCTGTCACCCAACTTTTCTTTGTAGTTGCTTTCCTTGTATCTTCATTTGTCTGCTCCACTTGTTTGATTGCCCTTTTAAGAGATATCCATTCCTATTCGGTTGAACAGCATGTTGTTGAAATCATTACCGCAGTATCTACAGCCTCAGAGAGCATCAAAAGCACCTCATCGTGCTTCGGTATTATGTTTCTCTTCAGGGTGATTTTTCCAGCCTACTTTTCTTTATTAATAAATAGCGGACTGAGTCTTTATCTTCTCCCAGGTTGCCTTTCAATCCAGTCCCTGATTTCGGAATCTCTGTATCACCATAATTAATCCGGCTGGCTTCATTCCATATCTCCAGACCTTTTCCAAACACCCCTCCTACTCTTACGATTTTTGAACTGTGTATTCGCAATCACTGTCAGAAATTTGTTGCAGAACTTAATAATCTTTCCCCTCTTTTAATGCTTCTACTCCTGTATCATTTTCTCAATTCCCCCTCCTATCAGTGTTCCAATGCCCCATCATCATTAGGATAAATGTCCGCCCACGGTAGCTGAGTGGTCAGCGTGACAGAATGTCAGTCCTAAGGGCCCGGGTTCGATTCCCGGCTGGGTGAGAGATTTTCTCCGCTCAGGGACTGGGTGTTGTGTTGTCCTAATCATCATCATTTCATCCCCATCGACGCGCAGGTCGCCGAAGTGGCGTCAAATCGAAAGACCTGCACCAGGCGAACGGTCTACCCGACGGGAGGCCCTAGCCACACGACATTTCATTTCATTAGGATAAATACTGTGATATTCATTCAGTGCCCTCGTGTACTCTCTCTTTATTTGCTGCTAATGATATTGGCATGTATACCTCAGTTGTCATTGGCATTGGTTTGCTGTCGACTCACCGCCAGCATCGAACTAAATTCGTAACTTCCGCATGCCGCACTCAAAACGATGTTTAAAGTGTTCAAGAACTAGTTTATGGGATCGAAGAAATATTTCAAAAGTAACTAATTACAGTTATCAGTATTTATATTGCACTATCGACCTGCCCCGGCTTCGTATGGATGGCACTAAGTAACTGCGGCTGGGCCGCTTCTTTATAATACGTGTGTTTGGTAACTCATGCCATTTTGTTTAGTCGAGGTCATGGAGCCGTGGACTGTGGAACATCGTGTGTTTGCTTACGATAGGTTTGTGCATAATAATGAGTCTATCGTTGCAGTTCAGCGTGAGTTTCGTTGCCATTTCAATCTCGCGAGACATGATAGCGCTCTCAATCGTAAAGCCACTTTACTATGGGCTAAATCATTTTGTTTACGAGGAACAGTGATGAGCAGAAAACCGCCAGGGGCTCCTCGTTCAGTACGCACCGCAGAAAAGGTTGAAACAGTACGTTAAGCCATATTCCTCAGTCCTCGTCGATCTGCTAGGACACAGTCTGCTGTGCTGCGTCTCAGTACTCTTTCAGCAAAACGTATTTTGCATACTGGTCTAGGATTTCATCTCTACGAGATAGTCGTGGTGCAACAATTGAACCCTAGAGATTGTGTACAGCGGATCAGTTTTGCTTGAGAAATGGAGGCCATACTTGAGCAAAATAACAACATTATTTCGTTTATGAGTGAAGAAGCTCATTTTCATTTGAACTGTCGTTATCGGGCGAGTGAAAATCAAAATCTAACACATAAGAAGCCATTACATAGTCCCAAGGTGACAGTTTGGTGCATTGTAACCGGTACAGATATTATGGGTCCATATTTTTTCCAGGACGATAGCGGGAACACTGTTAACTGTAACCTCTGAACGTTACAGACAGGTGATCACTGAATTCTTCCTACCTGAACTAAGAAGAAAACGTGTTCCTATCCGGCGAATTTGGCTTCAGCAGGACGAAGCCACAGCTCATAAAGCAGGAATGTTAGTGGAAGCTGGAGAAGGTGATGGGTACGATTCTCACTGAAACATTGTAACAAGACGACGCCACCGCTCGGCTGATAACCCGAGAAGAATTCATCAGTGGAGTACGCCGAGAAAGACTGAAATCGCATATATGTTTTTTGTGAGTCTAGCAGAATGTAGATGCAGTTAGCGTGGTGTAGCATCACTTAACGCAGTCTGCCTGGTCGTTGTTCTTCGATTGGGAACGTCTCAGTTGTTGAAAATAAATGTCAACAGTGGTGGTTATACCACAGAGAAATAATTTGTAGTACACCACGCAGCCGCTGTTTCACCAGCGGCATAACATTGTCGTTTGTGGGTGCGTGCATATCTTTGTACGTGGAGCTGCTGTTTTGTTTCGGCTCAACGATTCCCTTCTTCTCCTTACGTTAGCATGAAGACGCCATTTCTCGTCAGCACTACAGGGCTATTACTAATGATCGAAGCGATTTCATAAATTCACTGTAGCTCCATTCATTGACTTATGGTCACGACACACTACAGATACGTAGAAAAACTCATAAAGTTTTGTTCGGCTGAAGCCGCACTTCAGGTTTCTGCCGCCAGAGCGCTCGAGAGCGCAGTGAGACAAAATGGCGACAGGAGCCGAGAAAGCGTATGTCGTGCTTGAAATGCACTCACATCAGCCAGTCATAACAGTGCAACGACACTTCAGGACGAAGTTCAACAAAGATCCACCAACTGCTAACTCCATTCGGCGATGGTATGCGCAGTTTAAAGCTGCTGGATGCCTCTGTAAGGGGAAATCAAAGGGTCGGCCTGCAGTGAGCGAAGAAACGGTTGAACGCGTGCGGGCAAGTTTCACGCGTAGCCGCGGAAGTCGACGAATAAAGCAAGCAGGGAGCTAAACGTACCACAGCCGACGGTTTGGAAAATCTTACGGAAAAGGCTAAAGCAGAAGCATTTCTTAAACAGGAGATTGGAAAACCGATGGATCGGTCGTGGTGGAGATCATGATCAACAATTCATGTCATGGTCTCCACGCTCTCCCGACTTAACCCCATGCGATTTCTTTCTGAGGGGTTATGTGAAACATTCAGTGTTTAAACCTCCTCTACCAAGAAACGTGCCAGAACTGCGAGCTTGCATCAACGATGCTTTCGAACTCATTGATGGGGACATGCTGCGCTGAGTGTGGGAGGAACTTGATTATCGGCTTGATGTCTGCCGAATCACTAAAGGGGCACATATCGAATATTTGTGAATGCCTAAAAAAACTTTTTGAGTTTTTGTATGTGTGTGCAAAGCATTGTGAAAATATCTCAAATAATAAAATTATTGTAGAGCTGTGAAATCGCTTCAATCATTTGTAATAACCCTGTGCATTGAGGATACGAACAGTCATTGTAGCTCTCGAGCCAATTGATGATGAGCAAGCATAGATGCACATATACCCACCTGCTGATTTTTCTAATTTTGGATTAAATACCCAACACCCATACACCTGATTTTTGAACCTTCCCCATCGCATGCAAATGTAACATGATGGTGGAATGATCACAGTCCACCACATTTGTCAGTTCTAGAGTACACTGACATGGATGACTGTGGATTAATGCGTTTAAAGGATCTTCATCAAGCCCCAAAGGTCTTCATGAACGTGGAGAGCCACTAATGCCACAACGACCATTTTCTTGCCGTGCTCTGTCCAGTGGCGTTATCCTCATACAAAGCGGCAATGTTTCTGGTTGCATCTGCTGCTGTCACCTCCCTATTGAACCCACACAGAAGAATTTGTCGGAAATGTTCCGATTTGACCACTTGGCACTCCATTTTCTAGCGTGAACAGTCCCACTCGCTATCTCCAAATGAGAAAATGACAATACGTAAACTCAAATAACAATAGCGAACTACAGATAAAAGTAACAATCGATAAGTGAAACCATTGCAAACGGACTCCCGAAATGCAAAAGAAATACGCTACGAACTTACGCAGCAACCGAGTAGTTCCTGAGATTAGCCTTCACATACGGACAGAAAGTCGTGGCAAACAACTTTGATTTATAATACACATTGTCCCAGGAGAAATGGTCAGTATTGAGGGATATGATGGGGTCGATCATTCGAAGCAAAAACAGTGCAGTAAACGTGAACTCTAAAATGCATACCTTAAGAGCTCTGAACAATTCTTCATCTTTCATATTGCGAAGCAAATCTCTACTTCTGCAGACTATTGGCTTTCCACTTTTTGGGATAAGGTAGTGTGGACCAAAACAAGAAAAACGTGTCTAGTAAACATGGGTTCTAAGCTGCACACCTTAACAGTCATGAGAACCTGTTCATGTTCGCTACTGTTACAGATATGTCATCTACTAAACAAGTGCTCATAGCTGTTAAGGTACGCATTTTGTAGCCTACGTTTACCAACAATTTTTGTCCTATTCTGGTCCATACTACCTCCTCCAAAAATTTGGAAGGCAAAGAGTTTGGAGTACAAGAGATTTATTTCACAAAATCTAAGACGAAGAAGTGCTCACAGCTTTTCAGGTATGCATTTTAGAATCCATGTTTAAGAGACATTTTTGTTTCGGATGATCGTTCCTTCCCTCAGTACTGATCAGTACTGCTGGGACATCCTATATGTACAGTTAGGTATAGATACTGGCGAAGCTTCGCTGTTCTATGGAGTAGCAGAGGCTGTTAACCGCTTTTCCTGCCAGATACTGCCTTCTCTCCAGCTGACTAGATCGTAGTTCCCATCATTCCCAGGAGGTGTCATTCCAAAGGCCAATTAAATACGGAACAGACAACAATAACAATAACTGGCCATGCATTCCCAGCAGAGTTTTGCGATAATTAAGCCACTCCAACCTTGAACTGACTTCGTGGGCCGTCGCATGGAAATTCTTCCTGCCTATTACGTAGAGATGCTATCGTAGTTTTTATGTCCCCTTGCAGAGCCGTAGCAGCGCCGTCGAATTCTGAAAGTGCAGTACGGATGTCTATGTTTTACGTAATGAAGCAGGAAGAAATTTTTGTTGTGCAAATGATTTTTACAATGTATGCCACTATGGCGCGTTTATTTAAGAAACACCGCAAAATTAACTTGTTCACACTGATTGTAAACTAACTATTAACGGTACGAGAGCATTGTCTACCCCATGACTAGAACGAAAGGCATCCTATCGACGACTGCCAACTATGATGTACAGTCTGTAACTTGAGTGTACGATCGGTATAGTACTTATAAAATAGTACATTTTCGTTTATGCCAAAGTTATTCATTTAGTTGTCAATATCAACGTTTCCTGGTATTGTAAAATTAATCCGCGCGACCGCTACGGTCGCAGGTTCGAATCCTGCCTCGGGCATGGATGTGTGTGATGTCCTTAGGTTAGTTAGGTTTAAGTAGTTCTAAGTTCTAGGGGACTGATGACCTCAGAAGTTAAGTCCCATAGTACTCAGAACCATTTGAACCATTTTTTTGTAAAATTACTGGAAGACTGTATTTGTGACCTGAAGACTCTTGCTAATGTCTTACTGGCAAATAGCAACCTTTGCTATCAAATATTTATTAATAACAGTTACTTGATTCGCGCCAGAAGAAACGTACTTCCCCTACACATCTCTTTCCTGACTTTGTGAGCGATTTCTGCGTCGGCACCTCATCCCACTGGCTCTGAAAGCGCCAGACAGCCAGATGGCTAGCAAGCGTGGGAACCTACCACTCACTCCTTGCTTCGTACATTTATTTATTTATTGTTCCGTGGGACCAAATTAAGGAGAAGTCTCCATGGTCATGGAACAAGTCAATACATGAAATTATAACACGATATTAGAAACAGATAAAATGAAATATAAAAAACATATTCAGGTGACAAGTAAGTTTAAATAAAGAAAATCAACAATGTAACACTGGAATTTGCTTAATTTTTTAGATCTTCCAGGAGCTCCTCGACAGAATAGAAGGAGTGAGCCATGAGGAAACTCTTCAGTTTAGACTTAAAAGAGTTTGGGCTACTGCTAAGATTTTTGAGCTCTTGTGGTAGCTTATTGAAAATGGATGCAGCAGAATACCGCACTCCTTTTTGCACAAGAGTCAAGGAAGTGCATTCCACATGCAGATTGGATTTCTGCCTAGTATTAACTGAGTGAAAGCTGCTAACTCTTGGGTATAGGCTAATATTGCAAACAACAAACGACATTAAAGAAAATATATACTGTGAGGGGCAATGTCAGAATTCCCAGACTATTGAATAGGGGTCGACAAGACGTTCTCGAACTTACACCACATATAGCTCGAACAGCCCGTTTTTGAGCCAAAAATACCCTTTTTGAATCAGAAGAATTACCCCAAAAAATAATACCATACGACATAAGCGTATGAAAATATGCGAAGTAGACTACTTTTCGTGTTGAACTGTCACTTATTTCAGATACTGTTCTAATGGTAAATAAAGCAGCATTTAGTTTCTGAACAAGATCCTGGACATGGGCTTTCCACAACAGCTTACTACACTCCTGGAAATGGAAAAAAGAACACATTGACACCAGTGTGTCAGACCCACCATACTTGCTCCGGACACTGCGAGAGGGCTGTACAAGCAATGATCACACGCACGGCACAGCGGACACACCAGGAACCGCGGTGTTGGCCGTCGAATGGCGCTAGCTGCGCAGCATTTGTGCACCGCCGCCGTCAGTGTCAGTCAATTTGCCGTGGCATACGGAGCTCCATCGCAGTCTTTAACACTGGTAGCATGCCGCGACAGCGTGGACGTGAACCGTATGTGCAGTTGACGGACTTTGAGCGAGGGCGTATAGTGGGCATGCGGGAGGCCGGGTGGACGTACCGCCGAATTGCTCAACACGTGGGGCGTGAGGTCTCCACAGTACATCGATGTTGTCGCCAGTGGTCGGCGGAAGGTGCACGTGCCCGTCGACCTGGGACTGGACCGCAGCGACGCACGGATGCACGCCAAGACCGTAGGATCCTACGCAGTGCCGTAGGGGACCGCACCGCCACTTCCCAGCAAATTAGGGACACTGTTGCTCCTGGGGTATCGGCGAGGACCATTCGCAACCGTCTCCATGAAGCTGGGCTACGGTCCCGCACACCGTTAGGCCGTCTTCCGCTCACGCCCCAACATCGTGCAGCCCGCCTCCAGTGGTGTCGCGACAGGCGTGAATGGAGGGACGAATGGAGACGTGTCGTCTTCAGCGATGAGAGTCGCGTCTGCCTTGGTGCCAATGATGGTCGTATGCGTGTTTGGCGCCGTGCAGGTGAGCGCCACAATCAGGACTGCATACGACCGAGGCACACAGGGCCAACACCCGGCATCATGGTGTGGGGAGCGATCTCCTACACTGGCCGTACACCACTGGTGATCGTCGAGGGGACACTGAATAGTGCACGGTACATCCAAACCGTCATCGAACCCATCGTTCTACCATTCCTAGACCGGCAAGGGAACTTGCTGTTCCAACAGGACAATGCACGTCCGCATGTATCCCGTGCCACCCAACGTGCTCTAGAAGGTGTAAGTCAACTACCCTGGCCAGCAAGATCTCCGGATCTGTCCCCCATTGAGCATGTTTGGGACTGGATGAAGCGTCGTCTCACGCAGTCTGCACGTCCAGCACGAACGCTGGTCCAACTGAGGCGCCAGGTGGAAATGGCATGGCAAGCCGTTCCACAGGACTACATCCAGCATCTGTACGATCGTCTCCATGGGAGAATAGCAGCCTGCATTGCTGCGAAAGGTGGATATACACTGTACTAGTGCCGACATTGTGCATGCTCTGTTGCCTGTGTCTATGTGCCTGTGGTTCTGTCAGTGTGATCATGTGATGTATCTGACCCCAGGAATGTGTCAATAAAGTTTCCCCTTCCTGGGACAATGAATTCACGGTGTTGTTATTTCAATTTCCAGGAGTGTATCTATCCGAACGCGTAGGAACTTGAACTGTTCCGTCTCGCTTTTAATATGCCCATTCTGTCTGATCAAAATATCGGTTCTTGTTGAATTGTGAGTTAGAAACTGTAAAAACTGAGTCTTACTGTGATTTAACATCAAATTATTTTCCACAAGCCACGAACTTATTTCATGAACTACATTATTTGATACTGTTTCAATATTACACACAAGATCCTTCACTACCAAGCTGGTGTCATCAGCAAACATAAATATTTTTGAATCACCTGTAATACTAGAAGGCATATCATTTATATAAATAAGAAACAGCAGTGGCCCCAGCACCGACCCTTGGGGTGCAGTGCTCATACATTCACTTCACGTTTGTGAAACAGCAAAACTGGAAATAAAGTAAAATGCTCTCTTATCTGCAAATAAGGTGTAGCTTACGACTAGTTTTGGAATCACCCGCATATCTTCCTCCTTTCTCTCCCATCTTAATTGTCACGCGATTTGATTCCTGTCGCATACTGATACACATGATATTCTATTCAGCATTGGGTACGGATGTCCAATTCAGGTACGAGCAACGGCGTCAACACCTTATCTGTAGATACGAGGTATAGCCTCTCGAGTACCGACTGCGTTATCAGAAATGGGTTGCACTGACGCCTGATAACTCATCGGCCGCAGTTGCGCCCTGTTGCACAGATAGGAGGCAACCTTCCCGCGGCGTATATCCTGGCGGACGCCGCTGCACCTCGCCCAGTACGCGGCGTGCCGCCGAGCCGTCTAGACACGACGAGACTAGCGTGTACACGTCGCGGACACGGCCATGGACAGGTACAGGGGACGCGTTGCCGTGGTGACGGGGGCCAGCCAGGGAGTGGGCGCCGCCGTGGCGCGACAGCTGCTGCGGCAGGGCCTCACCGTCGTGGGCCTCGCTAGGAGGCCGGACAAGGTCAAGGTGAGTCCGGGCTCTGCCAGCACACTGTCCTTGCCCCAGCGTCCGCTAACGAGTGCTAATCAGATGGATCAAGTGAGTTTACAGGAGGCCGCTGTGCCCCGCGGAAGAAACCGACGATATTAGGAAAACACTACTCTACTCTAACCAGATATAACCAGCCCCTGATCTACGATAATTCCGAACCGAGTCAAAAACTTGTCAAAAACTTGTAGTGGCGCCGCTCCCCCCCCCCCCCCCCCGCACTCCAACTCGAACGTTTGAGATAGTCAAAAATTTAAAAAAATCGTTTTTTCAAAAATATTTTCATCATATAACTCAACTCTATCTAAAGAGTACGATATACAGGGTATATCATAATTAATGGCACAAACGCATACAGATGAAGGTACACGATACTAGAAGCATAAGTCTCAGTAAACATAGGGTCGAAAATGTATACATTAAGAGCTACGAGCAATTTTTCATCTTCGATACTTGGAAGTGTTGTGTACATAGTTCCGCGTAGTCAGGTCGTACACAACATTCCCATTAGAGCGCACCACGCTAAGCACAACAGCGCAGGCGCAGCGCTCGTCCGTCTCCGCACTACGAGATGGCGCTGCCATAGAGGCGAACCAAATACTGCTTCCGCCGATCCGCGTATTAATATGTAACGCAGCCAATGAGATTGCTGCTAACGTAGAACTTTTTCTCCTCGCGGATCACACTCGCGCAGTGATACATGTACGCGCGAGGTATTATAACGAGTGTACAGACCTCCGATTAGTCAGTCTGCATTTGTCTGCACCAGTCTGTACCAGTCTGTAGTCAAGTTTCAGTCTGCGCCCAATAAGATTACCATATGCCTGTACATAGCCATGAAGATAAATGTGTAGACACTTGTGTCAAGTATCAGAGATATATGTGAGAATAAGATTAATGTACCAATACCAAAGGAACTTCATTTTGTCAATTATAAATAGCATCCAGAACCAAGTTAGTAATTTTTATGCTTGTTATTATTTTAATAAATGTGTGTGAAAATTAATCAAGTTCTGTTTAAAGTTGGTCACTATCAATCTGCTACTCTAAGCGTGCAAGTGGCATTTCTGTCATCTGACCTAACGACAGAAGATAAACACGCCACGATAGGACCACGAGACATATTGCTGACACTCGCCTACTTCGTTAGAGCGACAAGTCAAATAATCTGATGGTGTGTGTACTGAAGGTCTTACAGTACGCACACCACATGAAGCAAATCTATTCTAATGCAAGCTCTTTACTTTCCACATTTTGGGAAGTCGTAGTATAGACTAAAACAAGAAAAAAAGTCCAGTAAACATTTGCTCTGAAGTGCATACCTTAAAAGTTATGAGCAATTGTTCATTAGAAGAGTTGTGTTTCCAAGTAACGAAGATGAGCACCTGCTCATAGCTCTTAAGGTATGCATTTTAGAGCTCATGTTTACAGGACATTTTTTCCTTGTTTTGGTCCACATTACCATTTCCCAAAATATGGAAATCAAACAGCTTTCAGTAGAAGAGATTTGCTTCACACTATCGAAGATGAAAAATTGTTCGTATCTTTTAAGGTATGCATTTTCGACCCTATGTTTACTGAGACTTTTTTGCTTCTATTATCGTGTACTTTCCACTGTATGCGTTTACACCATTAGTTATGATACACACTGTATACACTGAAGCCCCAAAGAAACTGGTATAGGCGTGCGTATTCAAATACAGAGATATGTAAACAGACAGAATACGGCGCTGCGGTCGGCAACGCCTTTGTAAGACAAGTGTCTGCTGCAGTTGTTAGATCGTTTACTGCTGTCGCAATGGCAGGTTATCGAGATTTAGGTGAGTTTGAACGTGGTGATACAGTCGGCGCACGAGCGATGGGACACAGCATCACCGAGGTAGCGATGAAGTGGGGATTTTCCCGTACGACCATTTCACGAGTGTACCGTGAATATCTATCAAGGAATCCGGTAGAATGTCAAACCTCCAACACCGGTGCGGCCGGGAAAGGATCCTGCAAGAAAGGGACCAACGTCGACTCAAGAGATGGTTCAAATGGCTCTGAGCACTATGGGACTTAACAGCTGAGGTCCCCTAGAACTTAGAACTACTTAAACCTAACTAACCTAAGGACATCACACACATCTATGCCTGAGGCAGGATTCGAACCTGCGACCGTAGCGGTCGCGCGGTTCCAGACTGTAGCGCCTAGAACCGCTCGGTCACTCCGGCCGGCCGACTCAAGAAAATCTTTCAATAGACCAGAAGTGCAACCCTTCCGCAAACTGCTGCAGACTTCAATGCTGGGCCGTCAACACGTGTCAGTGTGCGAACCATTCAACGAAACATCATCGGTATGGGCTTTCGGCGCCAAAGGCCCGCTCGTGCGTGATTGATGCACGACAAAATGCTTTACGACTAGCCTGGGGCCGTCAACATCGACATTGCACTGTTGATGACTGGAAACATGTTTCCTGGTCCGACAAATCTCGTTTAAAACTGTATCGAGAGGTTGCACATGAATGGGTTTGGAGGCAACCTCACGAATCCAAGGACCCTGCATGTCAGCAGGGGACTGTTCTAGCTGGTGGAGGTTCTGTAATGGTGTGGGCCTGTGCAGTTGGAGTGATCTGGGACCCCTGCTACATCTAGATACGACTCTGACAGGTGACACGTACGTAAGCATCCTGTCTGACCACCTGAATCCATTCATGTCCATCGTGCATTCCGGCGGACTCGGGCTATTCCAGCAGGACAATGGGACATCCCACACGTCCAGAATTGCTACAGAGTGGCTTCAGGACACTCTTCTAAGCTTAAACTCTTCCGCTGGCCACCAAACTCCCCAGATATGAACATTTTGAGCAGATCTGCGATGCCTTGCAACATGCTGTTCAAAAGAGATCTCCACCCCGTCGTACTCTTATGGATTTACGGACAGCCTTGCAGGATTCACGGTGTCAGTCCCCTCCAGCACTACTTCAGACATTAGCCGAGTCCATGGCACGTCGTGTTGCGGTACTTCTGCGTGCTCAAAGGGGCCCTACTCGATGTTAGAGAGGTGTACCAGTTTCTATGACTCTTCAGTGTAGATTTTTTCATGTTCGAGGAAATAGAAAACTGGTTATTTGGTCTTAAGTGGGCCAAAGTGCAGTTCCACGACTCTTCACACAGTATTCTTCTATCACACGTCACTGTATTTCGCTGTGTGGAATTCAAACTTGTTTATTTTGTAATGGAAGCCATCAAACCTACATTCAGGACAGTGGAAATTAAAATGTCCTGTGGTGCCTCTTCTGCTCCCAGTGGGCCGGTTTGACATCCTAACCCCCATTTCAAAAACTCACAGTTAATATTGGCTGGTATTATTTGTAATCAAGAGAAATAGAACTCATCAGAAAATTTTCACTCTTTGTTCCCTATTAGCTAATCACTTTCTCTTTTGTGTGACATAAAATTGAATATAGGATCCGTAAAACCATTAAAGGCAAGAGACAAGCAAGGCAGTACACATTTCTCCAATCCTTAGGTCCCAGCATTTGTTTCTTTCTACTCTTTCTACAGCTTTACACGGCGTGATTTCCTTTCTGCGAAAGAATCTATTACCGCTCCAAAGTTCGTCAAACTTTTTGCTACAAGTAAAATCAAAATGTCGTTGTCTAACGCTAAAAAGGCTGTTATACGAATAGTACCCAAGAGTGGCGTGCTTTCTCGATTTGATTAGCTCAATTTTGTCACTGTCTGATAGATAAAACGGAATAGGACTTTCTAATATTGCAGCAATTGCAATACACGCAAAATAAGCGAGCCTTGACACAAATGGTCTACCTAATTTACATAAATGACACGACAAAATATAATTCACGAAGTACCAGTATCGAATGCCTATTAGGCCTATTACAAGCAAAAAGTTTTAAGTTAGGAAATAGTTTCACATTTCATTCAAATGCTCCAGTTTTTCAAGCATGAGGTCGAAAGATAGTAGTAGTACGAAATTTTTACATAAATTTGGAATCATCGTACTCTTCCATATAATTTGTGTGATGTCCCTGTTTCCTCTCCTTCCTTGTACTAAGAAACAATCCTGCCATCACTAATTCTGTAACTGTTTCTGCCATTCTCAAAACTGAAATCTCCAGTTAACTTCACTAACCCTGCCAGAATCACCGGTTTGTTTATCCCGCATTTATTCCCCGGTTAGGCGTTATTACGTGTTCGTACAACGCGTTTTCCGTGATATTCCGCGAATAGAATTTAAGTGACTGCTTATCGGGCACTGTACAACTGGCCCTTAGTAGTGTAACGATCTGGCACAAATGTTCTGTCAAAATTTCATTTTCTTGGATACACCGAGAAGATAGTATGTAATCTTTCTTACTTGTTTATTTACACTCTGGTAGTCTGAATGTATGGACCTCGCTAGTAATTATAACAACGCATATCATTCGCATACCCCCTCAACCATATAAACAAACAGCGATTGTTCATCCGTTCTGGTTTCTTCGGCTCAGCTCGTATAGTGACGTCCCCTTTTGGTTCAAATGGCTCTAATCACTATGGGAGTTAACAACTGAGGTTGTGTTGGGTTGTTTTGGGGAAGGATAGCAGACAGCGAGGTCATCAGTCTCATCGGATTAGGGAAGGATGGGGAAGGAAGTCGGCCGTGCCCTTTCAAAGGAACCATCCCGGCATTTGCCTGGAGCGATTTAGGGAAATCACGGAAAACCTAAATCAGGATGGCCGGGCGCGGGATTGAACCGTCGTCCTACCGAATGCGAGTCCAGTCTCTAACCAGTGCGCCACCTCGCTCAGTACAACTGAGGTCATCAGTCCCCTAGAACTCAGAACTACTTAAACCTAACTAACCTAAGGACATCACACACAGCCATGCCCGAGGCGGGATTCGAACCTGCGACCGCAGCAGCAGCGTGGTTCCGGACTGAAGCGCCTAGAACCACTCGGCCACAGCGGCCGGCGTTCCCTTTTGTCTGGGGATGCGACGGGGAGAGCGGCCTGAGCTGGCGAGGCGAGCGCATCGCTGCTGTTGCGCGCTTCGCTTACTCGGCCGTTGAGAGCTCGTGAAGAGGTTTCTGTGCCGTGGGCGCCGCGGAGAGCAAATTGTCGTGCGTTGTGTTCACAACGCGTGCAGATTGTCGTGTTCCGCGCCTCGCAGCATGGGAAAGAAGGGTGCGCAGAGGAAACCTGCCGCTACGAAGGGTCCTTCGGTTGTGCAACTCACCGAGTCTGCCGACCGTGCAAGGAACTCCAGAGAAGACGAGTCGCGGCCTGTGCCCCCTTTGTACGTCAAGTGCAGAGGCGGGTGGACAGCGCTGTTCGACACCATGACGAACTGCGCTCGGAACGAGGTGGTCTACGAGTCTGTCGATACAGACTCTCGCTGATCTGCGTTCGAGCCGCAAACGTGGCCGACCACAGGGCGATCAAGGTCGCAGTGGCCGACCACATCGTCGACCCGCCGCCGGCGCGTGAGAAGGTACCTTCCGTAGGAAGGATGAAGACGACCGAGACACTCCTCAGGGGGTTACCTTGGTGCTGTGACGAGGCAGCGGTCCGGGAAGAGCTGCTGCGAGCCGAGTTTGGTAATGCAGCCGCAAGGTTGCACAACCGGACCAACAGGAAGAGGGCGCCGCTCTATGCCGTGACCGTGCAAACGGTCGACGGCGGGAGCGACATCTTCGACTTGCGGAATTCTCGACATAAATTTGTTTTCGAATAGGTGTAGAAATAGCAGCATCAAACCAGTCTTCGGACCGAAGACCACAACAACAACAACAACAACAACAGGTTCCGCCTTGAGCCAGCACAACTTCTTTCTTGCCCTCCACACACACACGTTTCGCTGTATTCACATCGTCATCAGTGTATTTTTTATTTGTTCTCTATTTAACTCTTTGCGTACAACTGGTTTCACAGTGAGACCGCCTTTAATTTAATGTCTCAAAAGCGGCTCAGTGGCTGCTCCGCGAAACCACCACAGCAGTGGAGTGTGCTACCCTCTTTTGTCAATATAAACAACAACACGCTGCCGGCTCGGGCAATCCATTTGCGCGCGAACGCAACAAAGGCATTCAGCTGCGCAGTGTGTGTCAGAGGTGGCTGTTGCTGAGGATCATGAGGTGACATATATTGTGTTTTCCTCTGAATTATCATCTGAGCCGGCTTAGTTATGCATTGTAGAATAGACTAATAATTTAGTTTGATCCACTTCTTGCGTAGTTTTTATGTAAACACAAAAAATATGTATGTTTTCGCTACGAAACCACTGTGACACATCGGTTAGTGGGGGCTGCTCTTTGTTGTAGGTGTAGTGATTTTGATCAAGGCTTCTAGAGGAAGATTCAACGCAAGTGAATTGAATACCGAAATGCTGATGCAAATACGTGATGACATACCAAGTGTGCTGAGTCTTGCATATCAGATAGTGAAAGTGATGACAACGAAATACAAATTTCTGAAGCACCAAACCCATTTCGTTTTGATGATGAAGCTGTACCATCTTCCGTAACTGAATGTGACCCTCCAAACGGAGAGCAAGATGTGTTGGAAACAGCTGATGCTGTTGTTGTATGGGAACAGTTTCCAATTTCCAAAGGTCCAAAACAGTTTTGTGGTGATACAGGCAAATAATATTGAAGAGGAAAAAGAAACACCAAAAGACATTTTTCTAACACTATTCCCTCCAGAGCAGTTACAAATGATAGCATATGAAACAAATCTATATGCAGTGCAAATTGGTGGCTCAACAAATTTTGAGCATACAAATGAAGACGAAATACGTAGATTTCTTGCAATAAATCTACTAATGGGCATAAGGAAATAGCCCAGTTACAAGAATTACTGGTCTTCTGATCCTGCAATGCGCGATATGTACATTTCTGCAACATTTTCAAGCAACAGATTTTCTTGGTTGCTAGGTAACATTCACCTAAGCAACCAAAGAAAGGAGAAGAAGGCTATAATAAATTTTATAAGGTGCACGCGCTTCTAAGTTTCCTGTCCTCCCCTTTTCGCAACTCTTATTTATCGACAGAGAACCAGTGTGTGAATGAATCGACGATTAGATTCAAAAGAGTTTCCAGTCTGAAGCAATGTTTACCCCAGAAGCCAATAAAAAGAGGGTATAAAGAATGGGTACGAGCAAATGAAAATGGCTACATCTCACAATTTGAGATATATAATGGAAAAAAAATGTAGGTGCTATATTTGTCAAAACTATGACTGAAAATCTACATGGATTGGGTCACAAGATATTTGTCAATAGTTATTTTACTTCGTTATCTCTCATGAAGCACCTCCTGCAACATCAAGTGTATGCATCTGGAACTGTTCGACAAAGACGAGCTGGGATGCTTAAAAATTTCACCAGTAAAAAGACAATGGGTAGGGGAGACATCCAGTTCAGGTGTTCTGAGACAGGAATTGTTGCTATGTTTCGGAAGGATAAAAAAGGAATCTTGTTTCTCTCCAATTATAACAGAGTAGAGGACGTGTCAACAGCAACAAGGAAAAATAAGGATGGTATAGTCGCTGTAATTTCATGTCCACATTTAGTCAAGGATTACAACAACCATATGGGTCATATGGATAATGCAGATGCGTCCAAATCCGTGTATGAAACTGACAGAAAAAGTAAAAAGTGGTGGCATCGTATACTGTGGCACTATGTAGATGTAACTGTTGTCAACTCATACTTAATCTTCAACGACAGATGTCAAGAGAGAAGATCCATGTCACTCAAAGAGTTTCGCCTTGCAGTCATCGCAGGTCTGATAGGAGCTACAAAATTGTCCCCCAACGGGGGAAAGAGACTTTCAAAAAAATAAAACTCTTTCAAGCCCTACGTGGCACCAGAGAAACGCTTCGATAATGCAAAACACTTACCTGTGTGAGACACATGCTGTAGATGTGGACTTTGTAGCACAGCAGCTAAGCCTCATCGCGCAAAATGGAGTTGTGAAATATGTGGCGTAGGTCTTTGCGTCAGTAATGTGAAAAGCTGTCTTGCTTTGTACCACAAAACGTATTGAGAATCAAACGTCAGAACTTTTTGTACTGGACCAGTGGTTTCACTACGTAACCACGCCTTATAAAAATGTGTAAACACTCGAGTACTTTTCCCACTTTATATATTAGTTTTATATATAATTTGTAATGTAAACATGCAAAATATTTTTTTCAAAACTCAGTTTGATTCCTTAGGCCACAAAGGGTTAACAACAAATAATATCCCATTTTACTATCCCAATATAGAACTTAATTTTTAAGTAAAATATTGACTAATATGAACACCGATTTTTTAAAAAAAAATACACGTTCTTAACACATGCTGTGGCTTCTACGGTTTACAGTACTTTGCGTTATAGCTATTTTCCTTTCCCAGTTTGTCATCTTCAACAGCACAGAACTTTATGTAAAAATCATGTATGTAAAAATCACACACACCTCAAAGCCTAAGAGCAAAACAAGATTCACAGTTCTCCCCAGAGCACAGTTTAATGTGTTCATCATCTTTCTGTTTTACTTTGTAAACCGTGGCACGATGTAAGCTTAAAGTGCAGTTTCACAATCAAGGTAATGTGGAAAACAGTATTAGTGAGTGTAAACATATTGCATACACATACACAAAGAACACAGACAAACGATATTTCACGCAGAATAAAATGAGCTTAACCACAACAGTCTAACATTCTCAGGTGCACCTTGTCGATGTAATTTTTTTTTTAACACTGAGTCCCTTGTAAGTAATCGATCTTGTACCCAGCAAAGTATATGCTCATTTACATGTTACCACGTGCAATGCAAAATAACTTTGATTTAGTAACATTAGTCACCATATTAATGATAGACATAATCATGACAAAACATCTTTATTTTCTTTCAAAGCTCCTTTGGTATATGAATTATTGCTGTTTTGCCTGTATTAACATGTATAAGTGCAGATGTGTTTATATCTGGTTGGCTCTGAGCACTATGGGACTTAACATCTACGGTCATCAGTCCCCTAGAACTTAGAACTACTTAAAACTAACTAACCTAAGGACATCACACAACACCCAGTCATCACGAGGCAGAGAAATTTTATATCTGGTACCTTGATATGTACACACATCAGTTAGTTACTTAGTTGATTGAGAGGAGGAGACCATCGGATTGGGGAAGAGTGGGGAAGGAAGTCATCTGTGACCTTTCACAGGAACCATCCTGGCATTCGCCAGAAGCGTTTCAGGGAAATCACTGAAAACCTAAATCAAGATGACCGGATGTGGGTTTGAACCGCCGTCCTGCAAATGCGAGTCCAGTGTACTAACCACTGTGTCACCTTTCTCAGTCACACATCAATGAGCTGGTTGTTTCTTCTCTGTGTCACACACTTGACAACCATATGTTTTCTGCACAGTCATACTGCACCACAAAGTGGACTGGACTACTCCTGTCAGTACAGAGTAATCGTTCCACATCGACATGTTCACATTTCAACGCCTGACCTAATGCTCAGGGGAAGATAAGCATTAATGGCTTGCTCTTGCCACTTACACTTGGAGATACTGCCCAACCTAAAAACGTGTGACTTGTAATAGTTATAATTATTTCTCTGCAAATTGGGTAAGTGCTTGTGTAACGTTTTTCAGTACACTGTCTTCAGTCTCTAGTATGACTATCTGTACTTATACCTGTTACACACTGTATAGGTTTTTCCTTATACTCACATTAGTCACAGAGCCTATCACACCATTCCATCATGTAAAATGACATTTACTTTATTTATCGTTGTATGCTCAGTGTCGTTGTTTCTCTCGTAGTCCCGACAATTTTATTCCATTTTATGCTGAAAAATATTGCCTTTAAGCCAAAGAATGCCATGAGATGCCAATCATATTTCTATGTAGTCTTCCTTCTGTCATCAAGCAAGCAATAAGTATTCTTTCCCGGTTACTTTTGCTTTTTCTCAAGCCTAATCACTCATCGCTTCTCACTACTTGTGTTTTTGCTTTCGTATTACGTTCTGAGACAGTAATACATCTCTGCTCAACACTACAAACACTTTTCGCTACTTCTGTAAATGTTTGTTGACTATGTGTTTGTATTATATAAGGCGCTGGAACTGAAAGAGGCCCCAGGCAAACTGCACGCCATTCAGACAGACATCAGCAGCGAAGACAGCATTGTGTCTGCTTTCAAATGGATCAAGGACAACCTGGGCGGAGTCGACGTGCTGGTCAACAACGCAGCCGTCTTCCCTGCGGCTCCCGTAGCATGTAAGATACGAGAATTATCTGTTTATCTAAGTTTGACAGCAACTCTTAAACATGGAGAGGTCTGAACTACATATAAATTTCATAAGTAATTGTAGACCGCATCATGTTTCATGTTGTATTAATAAAACTTCAAAAGCGATTTTCTCTGAAACTAAGGGCCCTCGCATGAAACTGTGTTACCCAGCCATTTATGACAGGTACCTCTACAAAACACATAAGACTCATCATGTCCGTGATTAACAGGTCTGATGCTCCACCTGCGAGTATCGTAGCTTTTCTCATGCATAGTTACTGGAAGGCGACAGATATGAGGGACACACTCCGTGAGGAAAGAAAGTGGTTAAGTCACGGGGGTAGTATTCAGGAGACCAATGTGTTCAAATCCACTCTCGTTCAACATGAATTGAGTTTCTCTCGTTTTCTCCAGGATAATTTGGGGTGAATGCTTGGATTATTCCTTCGAAAACGGCGAAAGCAATTTGCTGTCCCATTCATCTAATCTAAAATTCGGCTCCGAGAACTTTTGTTGAAAGTACACAGCAAATTTCTGTATTTGGAAATAAGGTTGCCTTAACAACAAGCGAGATATGTCACCAGATCCCATCATCTACATCTACATTTATACTCCGCAAGCCACCCAACGGTGTGTGGCGGAGGGCACTTTACATGCCACTGACATTACCTCCCTTTCCTGTTCCAGTCGCGTATGGTTCGCGGGAAGAACGACTGTCTGAAAGCCTCCGTGCGCGCTCTAATCTCTCTAATTTTACATTCGTGATCTCCTCGGGAGGTATAAGTAGGGGGAAGCAATATATTCGATACCTCATCCAGAAACGCACCCTCTCGAAACCTGGCGAGCAAGCTACACCGCGATGCAGAGCGCCTCTCTTGCAGAATCTGCCACTTGAGTTTGTTAAACATCTCCGTAACGCTATCACGGTTACCAAATAACCCTGTGACGAAACGCGCCGCTCTTCTTTGGGTCTTCTCTATCTCCTCCGTCAACCCGATCTGGTACGGATCCCACAATGATGAGCAATACTGAAGTATAGGTCGAACGAGTGTTTTGTAAGCCACCTCCTTTGTTGATGGACTACATTTTCAAAGGACTCTCCCAATGAATCTCAACCTGGTACCCGCCTTACCAACAATTAATTTTATATGATCATTCCACTTCAAATCGTTCCGCACGCATACTCCCAGATATTTTACAGAAGTAACTGCTACCAGTGTTTGTTCCGCTATCATATAATCATACAATAAAGGATCCTTCTTTCTATGTATTCGCAATACATTACATTTGTCTATGTTAAGGGTCAGTTGCCACTCCCTGAACCAAGTGCCTATCCACTGCAGATCTTCCTGCATTTCGCTACAATTTTCTAATGCTGCAACTTCTCTGTATACTACAGCATCATCCGCGAAAAGCCGCATGGGACTTCCGACACTATCTACAAGGTCATTTATATATATTGTGAAAAGCAATGGTCCCATAACACTCCCCTGTGGCACGCCAGAGGTTACTTTAACGTCTGTAGACGTCTCTCCATTGATAACAACATGCTGTGTTCTGTTTGCTAAAAACTCTTCAATGCAGCCACACAGCTGGTCTGATATTCCGTAGGCTCTTACTTTGTTTATCAGGCGACAGTGCGGAACTGTATCGAGCGCCTTCCGGAAGTCAAGAAAAATAGCATCTACCTGGGAGCCTGTATCTAATATTTTCTGGGTCTCATGAACAAATAAAGCGAGTTGGGTCTCACACGATCGCTGTTTCCTGAATCCATGTTGATTCCTACATAGTAGTCTAAGTTTCCGAGGATTTCGCAATAACTAAAAGAAGTTGCCAAAATCACCATGGTCAGCCATTTGCAATCTCATCTGTATCGATATTTTATTTTTTCATACAGACATTCATTAAAGTCTTGTGTCCCTTCAAGCAACCTTCAAGCAAACTTCTCTCTAAGTTATACTAATATCATTTTCCACTCCTAGTGCTTCCCTTTTATGGATGGCGTGCTTTCTCCTGTATGAACAGCTGGCAAGACGGAAGACTGGAAGAGCATCCTGGACGTGAACGTGCTGGGTCTGAGCATCTGCACCAGGGAGGCCGTGCAGGACATGCTGAGGAGAGGTGTCGACGACGGGTTCATCATCCACATCAACAGGTGGGTACCTGTAAAAGACGTAATGCTCTTTCTACATCTACCTCTACATGACTACTCTTTAGTTCATAATTAAGTGCCTGGAAGAGGATTCATCGAACTACCTTCAAGAACCTTTTCCACCGTTCCACTCTCCAATGATGTGAGGTCTGATTTCACTTACTTTTTCCTGATTTCTTCTTATGTAGGCGGACACAAACAAAATATTTTCGCGATATTATATCACAGTGCCTGTGTTATTCTGATTACGATGCCAAATTCGTTTGGACATGCACGTAGCCACTGTGGCAGCTACAGCCGTCATGAAATACATTAAATGAATTCGGAATTGCAAATAATGACAACCATCAGCTGTAGAATGGAATGACGACACTGAAAGTTTGTGCCGAACCAGGACTCGAACAAGTATTTCCCACTTGTCGTGAGAGATCGCCTTGCCATTTCGCTATCCGTGCACGACTCACGGCCACAACCAAACTTCCATATGTCGTCAACAATGCGTCCACGACCTGTACTCGCACATACATTGTGTATGTTCCCATACAGGTCAAACGTTGTACTTGAAAGTCGCTTGGCCGGTTTTTATCTGCCGATACGGGCAAGCGACTTTCAAGTACGAGGGCTATCCACAAAGTACATTACGTTTTGGAATTAAAAATAAATAAAGTATTGGAAATTTTTTTTATTATATACAGATGAAAGCCACACTTAAATACTACTTTTCTACATAGTTGCCATTTAAATTAAAGCACTTATCGTAGCGATGGACGAGCTTGGAAATTCCTTCGTCGTAAAATTCGGCCGCCTGCGCCTTCAACCACGTGGTTACCTCTTCTTGAAGCTGTGCGTCGTCATCAAAACGCTGCATAGCCAACCACTTCTTCATTGCTGGGAATAAGTGGAAGTCGCTCGGAGCCAGGTCGGGACTGTGCGGCGGATGAGGAAACAACTCCCACTTAAAAGATTCGAGAACTTCACGAGTGGCATTTGCCGTGTGGGCCCGGGCGTTGTCGTGAATCGGCAAGATCTTTGAGCCCAACTTTCCCCTGCGCTTGTTTTGTATTGCTCGTCTGAGGTTGTGCAGAGCTTGGCAATACCTTTGAGGGTTTATTGTAGTGCCTCTTTCCAGGAAATACACAAGAATCACACCTTTTCTGTCCCAAAAGAAGAGGTAACCACGTGGTTGAAGGCTCAGGCGGCCGAATTTTACGACGAAGTACTTTCCAAGCGCGTCCATCGCTACGATAAGTGTTTTAATTTAAATGGCAACTATGTAGAAAAGTAGTATTTAAGTGTGGCTTTCATCTGTATATAATAAAAAAAATTCCAATATTTTATTTATTTTTAATTCCAAAACGTAATGTACTTTGTGGATAGCCCTCGTACAAATGCAAATTTATTGAATGTACAAATATTCCCGCATCCGTAGGAGAAATTCGGGGATTGAAATTTCATGAAAAGATCTAGCCGCAACGAAAAAGCCCTTGTTTTAATGATTGCCACTTCCATTTATGTATCTTTTCCGTGGCACTCTCTTGCCTATTTCGCGGTACTACAAAAGGAGCTGCCTTCCTTTGAACTTTTTCAATGCCTTTTGTGGCGTCAGCGCCAGACACCACACTTGCTAGGTGGTAGCCTTTAAATCGGCCGCGGTCCGCTAGTATACGTCGGACCCGCTTGTCGCCACTGTCAGTGATTGCAGACCGAGCGCCGCCACACGGCAGGTCTAGAGAGACGTCCTAGCATTCGCCCCAGTTGTACAGCCGACGTTAATAGCAATGGTTCACTGACAAATACGCTCTCATTTGCCGAGACGATAGTTAGCTTAGCCTTCAGCTACGTCATTTGCTACGACCTAGCAAGGCGCCATTACCAGTTAATATTGAAATTATAAAACATGTATCAACAAGAGCGATGTACACCACTTATGGATTAAAGTTAAGTATTACATCAAATATGTACTTTATTTGCTACTATTAATTCCCTTAACTGTTCCAGACCTCGCGCCAGCCTGCGTGAGCTTAAGCGCGTGCCTTTCGGCTTCCTCTCATAGTGACTTGGCTGTCTTGCCAAGTCACAACATCTTTCGTCAGTGGTATCGGATGCCCATCGCACACCACGCAGCAGTACTCCAGAAGAGAGCGGACAAGTGTAGTGAAGGCAGTCTCTTTTGCTGGACCTGTTGCACCTTGTAAGCGTTCTGCCAATACAGCGCAATCTTTGGTTCGCTTTCCCTACAACGTTATCTATCTGATCTTTCGAATTTAAGTTATTCGTAATTATAATCCATAAGAATTTAGTTGAATTCACTGCCATTACATTCTACATCTACATCTATATACATGCACCGCAATCCACCATATCGTGCATGGCGGAGCGTAACTTGTACCACCACTTGTCATTTCCTTTTCTGTTCCACTCTAAAACAGATCGAAGGGAAAACGACTCTCTATAAGCCCTAATTTCTCTTATCTTGCCTTCGACGTCCTTTCGCGAAGTGTCCGTTGGCGGCAGTAGAATCGTTCCGCAGTCAGCCTCAAATGCCGATTCTCTAAATTTTCCCAATTGTACTTTGTGAAAAGAACGTTGTCTACCCTCCAGTGATTTCCTTTAGAGTTCACGAAGCATCCCCGTAATATTTGTGTGCTGATCGAACCTACCGGCAACGAACCTAGGAGCCCGCCCTTAAATTGCTTCGATCTATTCCTTTAATCCGACCTGGTGCGGATCCCAAACATTCGAACAGTACTCAACAGAGGGTCACACAAATGTTCTACATTGTCGTGTCCTGACATAGGTGGGAGAGGGAAAAAGGGGTTGCTGGTCAGTCTGCGCTCCCGAGCGGTACAGAGCAGAAGGCAGAAGGACAATTCACAGTCAAGGCATTTGATTGTTTTCTTCTATCTGAGCCAACACTGGTACAGGCGTTTACTAGAAATGCAGCTGGTGAGACTCGGTAGGGAACTCGTTGTGGAGACTCTTGGACAAATAGGGTTTTGAAATAGTTGTTTATTCCAGACAGGACTACCTAATACACTGGAGGCTAGTTTTAGAGTTAGAAAAAGCATGAATAACACTGTTGCAACAGAAGCCAGTGCAGAAGTCCTAGGAGTGGATGCTAACCACAGTAGCAAACACTGGCAGCATCTTAAGGCAACAACTTAGTTGCAAAACATAACATAATGAATGTGACACCTTTCAATGAGGTACTCCAAGAGAGAGAGAGAGAGAGATAGAGCAGAATTACGCGGAGCTGGACCGAGGCTGGAGTCGACGGACGCGGATCCGGCGCCCAGATCGTCTGACTGAGAACTCTGCCAAAATTCGGAATCTGGGGGGTTTTAAAGAGTCGCGTGGGGGCACTGTTTTTTCCACTTAAAGCCTCCCAGCCAATCCCGTAGGTCTCTTGCAGGTGCCTGCCAATCATGGTTTAGTTAGGTCCCCTCTACTGCTCCTAAGGCGGGGATGTTAATGCAGTTGCACTAACTAAGTCCATATTTGGTATCAACATTGTTCAGCTGAAAGCTAAACATAACTGCTCTGCCAAATAAGGCTTGCAACATTATTGTTATACGTCATTTAACCCCGCCCCTCGGGCTCCCCGGAGTAGGGACTGCTAGGTCAACAGTTTTTGGCGTTTTCGCTCTCTTTCTAACCTTTGTGAGCTAACTGACGTTGTGTTCTCAGGGCTGGTATCAAGCTGGCTTTATACGCTAGAACGTGCCTGTTGGTTACAAAGTTCTACGGTGACAACCTACTACAGCGTCTAGACGGCATATGAGCACTCTCCGTCTTCAGGCCACAAGTGGCCCATCGGGACCATCCGACCGCCGTGTCATCCTCAAATGAGGATGCGGATGGGAGGGGCGTGTGGTCAGCACACCGCTCTCCCGGTCGTTATGATGGTTTTCTTTGACCGGAGCCGCTACTATTCGGTCGAGTAGCTCCTCAATTGGCATCACGAGGCTGAATGCACCCCGAAAAATGGCAACAGCACATGGCGGCTGGATGGTCACCCATACAAGTGCCGGCCACGCCCGACAGCGCGTAAATTCGGTGATCTCACGGGAACCGGTGTATCCACTGCGGCAAGGCCGTTGCCCAGACGACATATGAAGTTACATGTTAATTCCTTGAATAACTAACGCCCTGGGATTGCGTCTGGGGGCGTCTCCATTTTCGCAAGGCTCTCCCCTTATGGTTTGCTTCATGTAATAATATCTCTCCTAGTTTCGTCTGCCCTCAGCATAGTCTCTGCTTCCGCACCTTGGAACGCTTATCCTCCTTTCTCAGAGCTCCAAGATAACACTACAGTAGCAAGCAATAATCATGCGGCCTCCCTTACCACACTTTCCTAAAATTGTCCTAGTAAACCGAGTCGACCATTTGCCTCACCTACTACGCTCCTTACATGCTCATTCGATTTCATATTGCTTTGCGACGTTACGCTTACATATTTGATCAATGTGACTGTGTCAGGCAACACACTTCTAATACTGTTTTCGAACATACACCACACCATAATCAGCAAACAGTCCCAGACTGCTGCTTATCCTACCCGCCAGATCATTTATGTATACAGAAACTAACAGCCGCCCTATCACATTTCCCCGGAGCCTTGTATGTGATGAACACTTGCCGTCTAGGACAACATACCGGGTTCTGTTACTTTAGGAGTCTTTGAGCCACGCACATACCTCGGAACCTGTTCATTATGCTAGTACCTTCATTAACAGCCGGCAGTATGGCACCGCGTCAAAAGCTTTACGGAAATCTAGGAACATGGAATCCGCCTTATGCCCTTCATCCATGATTCAAACAATCTCATGTGAGAAAAGGACATGCTGAGTTCACATTTGTCTGATATATCGCGTAACTGAAATTTGGCGGGTTCATTTTAGTACTCATGCACATTTTTAATTATTTAGAGTCAGTGGCACACAGACATCTTGTCCAAATCACTTTGTAATTGATATTGATCATCTGATGACTTTACAAGACGATAAATGACAGCGTCATCAGCAAACAACGTGAGAAAGCTGCTTAGATTGCCTCCTAAATCACTTATACAGGGTGTTACAAAAAGGTACGGCCGAACTTTCAGGAAACATTCCTCACACACAAAGAAAGAAAATATGTTATGTGGGCATGTGTATGGAAACGCTTACTTTCCATGTTAGAGCTCATTTTATTACTTCTCTTCAAATCACATTAATCATGGAATGGAAACACACAGCAACAGAACGTACCAGTGTGACTTCAAACACTTTGTTACAGGAAATGTTCAAAACGTCCTCCGTTAGCGAGGATACATGCATCCACCCTCCGTCGCATGGAATCCCTGATGCGCTGATGCAGCCATGGAGAATGGCGTATTGTATCACAGCCATCCACAGTACGAGCACGAAGAGTCTCTACATTTGGTACCGGGGTTGCGTAGACAAGAGCTTTCAAATGCCCCCATAAATGAAAGTCAAGAGGGTTGAGGTCAGGAGAGCGTGGAGGCCATGGAATTGGTCCACCTCTACCAATCCATCGGTCACCGAATCTGTTGTTGAGAAGCGTACGAACACTTCGACTGAAATGTGCAGGAGCTCCATCGTGCATGAACCACATGTTGTGTCGTACTTGTAAAGCCACATGTTCTAGCAGCACAGGTAGAGTATCCCGTATGAAATCATGATAACGTGCTCCATTGAGCGTAGGTGGAATAACATGGGGCCCAATCAAGACATCACCAACAATGCCTGCCCAAACGTTCACAGAAAATCTGTGTTGATGACGTGATTGCACAATTGCGTGCCGATTCTCGTCAGCCCACACATGTTGATCGTGAAAATTTACAATTTGGTCACGTTGGAATGAAGCCTCATCCGTAAAGAGAACATTTGCACTGAAATGAGGATTGACGCATTGTTGGATGAACCATTCGCAGAAGTGTACCCGTGGAGGCCAATCAGCTGCTGATAGTGCCTGCACACGCTGTACATGGTACGGAAACAACTGGTTCTCCCGTAGCACTCTCCATACAGTGACGTGGTCAACGCTACCTAGTACAGCAGCAACTTCTCTGACGCTGACATTAGGGTTATCGTCAACTGCACTAAGAATTGCCTCGTCCATTGCAGGTGTCCTCGTCGTTCTAGGTCTTCCCCAGTCGAGAGTCATAGGCTGGAATGTTCCGCGCTCCCTAAGACGCCGATCAATTGCTTCGAACGTCTTCTTGTCGGGACACCTTCGTTCTGGAAATCTGTCTCGACACAAACGTACCGCGCCACGGTTATTGCCCCGTGCTAATCCATACATCAAATGGGCATCTGCCAACTCAGCATTTGTAAACATTGCACTGACTGCAAAACCACGTTCGTGATGAACACTAACCTGTTGATGCTACGTACTGATGTGCTTGATGCTAGTACTGTAGAGCAATGAGTCGCATATCAACACAAGCACCGAAGTCAACATTACCTTCCTTGAATTGGGCCAACTGGTGGTGAATCGAGGAAGTACAGTACATACTGACGAAACTAAAATGAGCTCTAACATGGAAGTTAAGCGTTTCCGGACACAAGTCCACGTAACATCTTTTCTTTATTTGTGTGTGAGGAATGTTTCCTGAAAGTTTGGCCGTACCTTTTTGTAACACCCTGTATAGAACCGGAACAGAAGGCCTATGACTTTTCTTTCAAGAACGCCAGATATTACACTAAAAGAACACTTTGAACGACTAGAGGCAGGGCGTTCATACTCACAGGACATGTACATCAGTACATTCTGCAGAAATGATTAGCATTTGAGCCATCTCGACCCACGGGTTCAAGGTCAACATCGACATCACGGTGCAACACCACGCACCGGCAAAATGTGTCTGCGACTCTCGTTGTCGTTATAAGTCGAAGGTAATGTATCAGTGTGATTTAAGAGGACGTGCAGGATGCCTCGCAGACGTAGGCGCCAACCGTACCGTCAAATCTGTGAGTTTCAAAAAGGGTGCGATATTGGCCTGAGAGAATTTGATGCATCCATCCATGAAATTGCTACACGTATGGGAGAAAGTGTTTAGGCTGTGGAACAGGTGTGCGCAGAATGGTTCAGCGAAAGCCGTAGAGCACTACTAGATGTCGCACCAACCAGACCATCCTCCCGAGATGATCGACACGTCATCTGAATGCCAGTGCACGACAGATCTGCGTCCTCCTCGGCTCTGGCACATCAGTGGAACAGGGTAATACGTCGTACATTATCAGGGGTGACAGCCCGTCGCCATTTATTACAGCGTAGGTTTCGTGCGCGTCGTCCACTTCTCCACCTCTACCTTTGACAAATGTACAGAAACATGCTAGATGGCAATGGTGTGTGGAAAGATATCACTGGGAACAAAAACGGCATCAGATAGTGTTTTAGGACGAATCCAGGTTCTGTCTGTTTGAAAATTATGGTCGCATTTTAGTTAGCCGCAAGACGGGGCGGAGTGGCATGACAGTGACTTCATTTGCACAAGACATACAGCACCAGTTCAAGGCCTTGTGGTGTGGGTTGCTATTGCGTGCAACCACTAATCACGGATGTTGCATGTCCAGGGCACTGTGACCACTGTGACTTACGTGAATGACATCCTGCAACCCATAGCCATAACATTTCAGCATAACGCTCCAGACGCCATTTTTCAGCAAGACAATGCACGACCACATGTCGCTGTACGAATACGTGCCTTCTTGCTGTCACAGGATGTCAGCCTTTTGTGCTGGCCCGCCAGATGATCAGACTTGTCGCCAGTCGAAAATGTGTGGAATGTGGTGAAACGACGGGTGCAGCGCTGTGATCCAGTGCCAGTCACCACAGGTGAACTTTGGAACCAGGTAAATGCAACATGGATGGCTATACCACAGGACGCCACTCGCACCTTATACGCGTCGGTGCCATCACTCGTGGATCAAGTTATCACGGCCTATGGCAGACCCTGTACCTAATAAACAGGACACATGCTGAATCGAGGTGACCAAAATGTTAATCATTTCAGCAGAACGTGCTAATCTACATGTCCCACGCACATGAATGTCCTATTTCTAGTTCTTCAAGGTGTCCTTTTTGTCGGAAGATGAGTCTACTTCTGTCTTACTAGATTGGTTTCCGTCAATTACTACGAACTATGACATTTCTGACAGGAAATCACGAATCGAGTCCCACAACGAAACGATGCTCCATAGATACGCGGTTTGATTAGAAGTTACTTGTCATGGACGTTGTCAAAAAGCTTCTGGAAATTTAAAAATATAGGATTCAATTTGACATCCCTTGTCGATAGCAATTACCTTGTGACATTAAAGAGCTGGTCATGTTTAACATGAACGATGTTTTCTGAATCTGTGTTGGCTATTTGTCAATAAATCGTTTACTTCGAGGTCATTCATAACGTTCGAACACAGTACATGTTCCAAAACCCTACTGCAAAGCAACATTAGTGATATTGGTCCATAATTCACTGGGTTACTCCTGTTTCTTTTTTTGAGTATTGGAGTGACCTACGCAATTTTCCATTCTTTAGGTACGTTTCTTTCACGTGTTCCAAAATCCTACTGCAAAGCAACGTTAGTGATATTGGTCCATAATTCAGTGGGTTACTCCTGTTCCTTTTCTGAGTATTGGAGTGACCGGTGCAATTTTCCAGTCTTTAGGTACCTATCTTTCGACTAGCATATGTTCCAAAATCCTACTGCAAAGCAACGTTAGTGATATTGGGCCATAATTCACTGGGTTACTCCTGTTCCTTTTTTGAGTATTGGAGTGACCTGTGCAATTTTCCAGTCTTTAGGTGCGTATCTTTCGACGAGTACATGTTCCAAAATCCTACTGCAAAGCAACGTTGGTGATGACATCTTGGATATTCTGGAATCCAGCTGGATGTTCGCGTCGTTGTCGCACGATATTTCAACAGCGTGCCTCGCTGTCTTCTTCAGGTGCTACCTGAGACTGGTCCCTGGGTCGATCGAGTCCAGTATTTATGCCTGGAAGGAAGGAGCTGGGCGTTCCCTGATCGGTCCGCGCCGAGTCGAGTGTTCCATCTGTGGTCCGCGCCCGCCAGACTCGGCTTCAATGGACCCCTCCAGTCGCGGATGTTCCGACCGGCGTCCGCGCCCGTTTTGGCCGTCCTCAACGGTTGTGGTCGTCATCTGAGGTGTGTCAGACCCGATCTGAGATGTTGGGTACTGTGTCTCATGACTGTTACTATGGTTTCCACTTCCGTTTCGTGTTGGGCGCTCCATAATCGGTCCGCGGTGTGTCGTGTGTTCCGTCTGAGGTTCACGACCGCCAGTCGCGGCTACATTGGCCCTCTCTGGTCGCCGGTGTTCCGACCGCCGTCCGCGCCTGGCCTGGCTGTCTTCTGAACTCATGATCTGGGGTGTGTCAAATCTGGTCTCTAATGTCCGACACATTGTCTCACTTCTGTTTTCTCGGTGTCCACTTCTATTTCTTGTAGAATCCTGGAGTGTCCTGCGTTGATTTCTCACAAGCTCAAGCGCTGGATTCCAGGCAGTGCTGATTTGGTATCCTGAGTCACGGTTGATTAGACTGTCTGTGACCTTAATCTCAATGGCTTCTTTAATGGCATGTCCCAAAATCTTGAGGTCTGTGTCACAATCTTGGTGTCATTGTAATCCATTGAATGACCAAGTTCCAGACAATGCTCTGCTATGGCTGATCTAGTTGCCTGTCTGAGTCTGGTATGTCTCTGGTGTTCTTTGCACCTGATGTCCACAGTTCTGGTGGTCTGGCCAATGTATGACTTCCCACTCTGGCATGGTATGTTGTAAATACCTGTCTTGCGCAGCCACAGGTCATCTTTTATATTCCCCAGCATAGCCCCAATTTTGATGGGTGGGCAAAATATGCTCTTGATGTCACATTTCTGGAGAATCCTGCTGATTTTGACAGAGAGAGGTCCGCCGTATGGCAGGTATGCCATCTTCTTTGCCTCCTCCGGTTCTTCTTTTGGTTCCTTTGGCTGATTGGCAGGTTGAAGTGCCTTCTGGATATCTCTAGAGGAGTACCCACTCTTGCTGAACACTGATCGTATGTGTTCTATTTCTGTGGCCAAACTATCGGGATCTGACAGAGTTTGTGCTCTGTGGACCAATGTTTTGAGCACTTCGTTGTTCTGTGCTGGATGGTGGCAACTGCTTTCTTGTAGGTATAAGTCAGTGTGCATAGGTTTGCGGTACACACTGTGCCCAAATTTGCCATCTGCCTTTCTCTTCACTAGAACATCCAAGAACAGAAGTAGTCCATCCTTCTCCATTTCCATTGTGAACTGAATATTCGGACGGCAAGAGTTCAGATGTAGCAGGAATTCATCTAACTTCTCCCAACCATGGGTCTAGATGACAAAGGTATCATCCACATACCTAAAAAAAGCACTTGGGTTGATATGTGGCTGAAGAGAGTGCCTCCTCTTCAAACCTTTCCATAAATAGGTTCGCCACCACTGGTGATAGAGGGCTGCCAATCGCCACCCCTTCTGTTCGTTCGTAAAATTGACCTCCATATAGGAAGTACCTCGAGGTCAGTACATGCCTGATTAGGTCAAGGGGAGACCCATCGAACTTCTCCCCAATAAGCTCAAGTGACTCCTTCAGTGGTACCTGTGTGAAGAGAGACACTACATCGAAACTAACCATGATGTCTGTGTCTGTGATGTGTTGCTTGCTCAGCCGTTGCAGGAAATCCTCTGAGTTCCGGATGTGATGTGCACATTTACCCACATGTGGTGTCAACATCTTCTTCAAGTATTTCGCAGTACGGTAAGTTGCTGCGCCAATGCTGCTGACAAAAGGTCGCAGAGGAACCCCATCCTTGTTAACCTTGGGGAGTCCATACAGTCTAGGTGGTGCTGGCGCTTTGGGACGCAGGTTCTTGACGAGTTGTTCAGGCAGTCCCGTCTCCTTCAACAGAGCCCTGGTCCTTTTGTCCACTTTCCCTGTAGGGTCGCTTCCTATTGGCCTGTATGCAGGATCCTCCAGAAGTTGTTGCACCTTTCTGTCATATTCTGTTTAATTTACATTGAAGAAGCCATTGAGATTAAGGTCACAGACAATCTAATCAACCGTGACTCGAGATACTAAATCAGCACTGCCTGGAATCCAGAGCTTGAGCTTGTGAAAACTCAACGCAGGACGCTCCGGGATTCTACAAGAAATAGAAGTGGAGACCGAGAGAACAGCCGTGAGACAAGGTGTCGTACATTAGAGACCAGATTTGACACACCCCAGATGATGAACTCGACTTCAGAAGACGACCAGGCTGGGCGCTGACGGCGGTCGGAACACCGGCGACCAGAGGGGGCCAATGTAGCCGCGTCTGGCGGGCGTGGACCTCAGACGGAACACACGACACAGCGCGGACCGATTATGGAACGCCCAGCTCCTTCCAGGCATAAATAATGGACTCGATCGACCCAAGGACCAGTCTCAGGTAGCACCTGAAGAAGACAGCGAGGCACACTGTTTAAATATCGTGCGAGAACGACGTGAACATCCAGCTGGATTCCCGAATATCCAAGATGTCAACAGATCGCCGGGAAATCGTGAAGAATTACAACGTCAGTGATATTGGTCCATAATTCATTGGGCTACTCCTGTTCCTTTTCTGAGAATTGGAGTGACCTGTGCAATATTCCAGTCTTTAGGTACGTATCTCTCGACGAGCGAGCGGCTATACATGAATGCTAGGAATGGATGTATTGGATCAGCAAACACAGAAAGGTATCGGTATACAATCTGGACCAGAGGCATTGCCTTTATTAAGTGATTTATGCTGCTTCGCTGCACAGAGGGTATCCACGCCTAAGTTACTCATGCAGGCATTTGTTGTTGATAGAAATTCTGGAACATTTACTTCGACTTCTTTGGCGAAGGAGTTTCGGAAAATCGTGCATATTAACTCTGCTTTAGTCACAGTGTCATCAGTAACATCGACATCGATATGATGCAGTGACGGTATTGACTGCGTCTTGCCGCTCGTGTGATTTACATACGACCAGAATCTCTTTGCATTTTCTGCCAGATTATGAGACGAAGTTTCGTTATGTGAACTATTAAAACACTGAACTTCGCGCTGGGGATTTTGCGTTCGCCCAAAATCGACACTCCTTTTTCGTTGCAACAGTGTTCTGATCTGTTTTGTGTACCATGGGGGATCAATGCCATATCTTATCGGTATATAGCTCTCAAGTGTTGTCGATACTATTTCTTTGAATTGAAACCACATCTGGTCCAAGCTTATATAGTCAGACTGAAAGAAGTGGAGACTGTTTCTGAGAAAGGCGGCATGTGAATTTTTATTCGCTTTTTTAAACAGATATATTAGCTTCTATTTTTGGTGGATTTGGGTGTTTCGGTATCCAGTCTGGCTACAACGACCTTGCGGTCAGTATTCTCTGCATCCTTCATGACGCTCCGTATGTGTTCAGTGTTACATAACAATACGTTACAGAGCACTGCATCCGCGTGGAGAAGCAGTGCGAGCGACACTCGTTCTCCACATCACTTGCTTTCCACAAGCCTCGAAATCGCTCGACTGGAAATTCTCTCACTCGCAACTGCGTAAGCGAGCACTCGCCCATACCGATGCAGCTGGCTCACAGCCTTCCAGATGGTGAAGGAGACAAGGCGGTTAGCTACGTCGCAACACTGCGCAAAGTGTAGTGGGGTGCAAGGGAAGCTGATCACGCATGCATAATCTGCAATTCCACAACCTATTCACAATCAGAATGGTGGAGAATCAACAGTTGAGTGTGAGGCAAGAACAAGTATGCCCTCACCAAACAGCAGAGCCATGGAAACTATGAGTCATATTGAGATAACACTGAATGAAGGGAAACATAATGCTTCAATATATAATAATGGCAAAGATTATATATCCAGTCCTGTTTGAGGCAGAAGAATAGAAAAAAAGGCTACTGTGATAGGCATGGTAATGAGGTGAAATAATGGAGGCAGAGACAAGAAATAATTGGATAGTGACCACAACTGCTAAAAAAGGACTGCAAAGCAGCACGAGAAACAGTTCTGTATCTCCCCCTCCTAGTAGGTTAAGGAATCACGTGCAATGAAGCAACTGTTCTCCACTCGTTCCAGAGATCCTGTGGAAGTTAAGAAAATCACACCCTCCCACACTGGAGTTGTGAGGGTGAAAGGAAAGATGACAATCGAGCGTCATAGCAAGAAAACAAAACTGAAGGTATAGTATGCACCTGGTCTATAGTGCTATGTGCGCATAACACAGGTGTATTGCAGGCCGCTGCCTCTCTTGGAAATCCCACATCAATAGCTCACATTGACACAGTTAACCTCATCTCGCCCAGAGTACCACATTTCAGGCATTACCTGGCACCACGGACAACGCAGTGGACGTCGCCCTTCAACTTATCGGCCGAGAGCAGCGGCGTTTGCGCACAGTTGTCAGTTCTAGCAGACAAGCAGCACTGCGTGAAATAACCGCAGAAATCAGTGCTGGACGTACGATGAATGTATCCGTGAAAACAGTGAGGCGAAATTTGGCTTTCATGGGCTATGGCAGGAGACGGCCGACGCTAGTGGCTTTGCTAACAGCGCGACATCGCGTGCAGCGCGTCTCCTGGGCTCGTGACAATATCGGATGGACCGTGGACGACTGGAAAACCGTCGCTTGCTCAGATGAGTCCCGATTTTAATTGGTTAGAGTTCATATTAGGGTTCGAGTGTGGCGTACAGCCCAGGAAGTCGTGGACCCAAGCTGTCAGTCTGGAACCACGCGGCTGCTACGGTCGCAGGTTCGAATCCTGCCCCTGGCATGAATGTGTGTGATGACCTTAGGTTAGATAGGTTTAAGTAGTTCTAAGTTCTAGGGGACTGATAACCTCAGATGTTAAGTCCCATAGTGCTCACAAGGGAACCTCCCCATCGCACCCCCCTCAGATTTAGTTATAAATTGACGCAGTGCATAGGCCTTGAAAAACTGAACACAGATCAATCGAGAAAACAGGAAGAAGTTGTATGAAACTATGAAAAAAATAACCAAAATATACAAACTGAGTAGTCCATGTGCAAGATATGCAATATCAAGGATAATGTGATCGGAGGAGCGCCGTGGTCCCGTGGTTAGAGTGAGCAGCTGCCGAACGAAAGGTCCTCGGTTCGAGTCCTCCCTCGAGAGAAAATTTTACTTTTTTTATTTTCGCAAAGTTACGATCTGTCCGTTCATTCATAGACGTCTCTGTTCACTGTAATAAGTTTAGTGTCTGTGTTTTGCGACCGCACGCAAAACCGTGCGATTAGTAGACGAAAGGACGTGCCTCTCCAATAGGAACCGAAAACATTTGACCGCAAAGTCATAGGTCAACCGATTCCTCCACAGGAAAACACGTCTGATATATTCTATACGACACTGGTGACGGCATGTGCGTCACATGACAGGAATATGTTGTCGACCCACCTAACTTGTACACTTGGCGAATGGGTAAAAAGATTCTTCTACCTTGCCCGATTTAGGTTTTCTTGTGGATGTGATAATCACTCCCAAAAAAGTGATGAAAACGTAAGAGTTTGTCACATAAACCGCAACAAATGAATGCAACAGTTTCACAGTCGCTCAGTTTTCCCTGTGTTCTGTCAAAACATATGTTTTTTGCGTTTTCAAATGTTTCCGTGTGTAGACCGTCAAATCCTGCATATGTCCAAGCAAATCTAAACATGTCCTGGAATTTTGGAGAGCGAAGTTGATTATGTGTGAGTGCCTGAACTTTAATAATTGTCTGAAAATAAAAAATTAAACTTTTCACTCGAGAGAAGACTTGAACCAAAGACCTCTCGTTCCGCAGTTGCTCACGCTAACCACAGGACCATGGCGCTCGCAAGCTGACACTTGCCTAGATGATGCCAACCTTGCACATGGCCTACTCAGTTTGTATATTTTGCTTATTTTCTTCATAGTTCCACACAACTTATTCCTGTTTTCTCGATTGATCTGTGCTCAGTTTTTCAAGGCCTATCCCTGTGCCAACTTATAACTAAATCTGAGGGGGGTGCGATGGGGAGGTTCCCTTGTCAGAGCCGTTTGGACCATTTGAACCAAGTTGTCAGCAAAGGCACTGTGCAAGCTGGCGCTGCCTCCAGAATGGTGTGGGCTGTGTTCACATGGAATGTATTGGGTTCTCTGGTCCAACTAAATCCATAATTGACTGGAAATGGTTATGTTTGGTTACTTGGAGACCATTTGCAGCCGGACAAGGATGGAACTTTTACGAATGACAATGCTCCATGCCACTGGGGCACAATTATTCAACATTGGTCTGAAGAACATTGTGGAGTGCCTGAGCGAATGATTGGGCCTTCCTGATCGCCTGGCATGAATTCAGTCAAACATTTATGGGACGTAATCGAGAGGGTAGTTCGTGCACAAAATCCTGCACCAGCAACATTTTCGCAGTTATGGAGGGCTATACAAGCAGCACAGCTCAGTATTTCTGATGAGGACTTTCAACGACTTGTTGAGTCCATGCCACGTCGAGATGCTGCACTACGCCATACACCATATTAGGAGCCCCATGACTTTTTTCGCCTCAAAAAATGGTTCAAATGGCTCTGAGCACTATGGGACTTAACATCTGTGGTCATCAGTCCCCTGGAACTTAGAACTACCTAAACCTAACTAACCTAAGGACATCACACCCATCCATGCCCGAGGCAGGATTCGAAACTGCGACCGTAGCAGTCGCGCGGTTCCGGACTGAGCGCCTACAACAGCGAGACCACCGCGGCCGGCTTTTCGCCTCAGTGTAAGCTTCCGAACTGCGTCGCTACCAGTAAATGACCTAAGATTTCTTTACTAAATCAATCCTGTGAAAACAAAGGAGGAAAAAGCAAAGAAACACGAAATAAGAACAGCTTGTGCTTGATTACTGCGAGGACAATAATTTCTTAACTTCTGCGTTTGCAACAGATGAAAATTACAAAATGTGTGCGAAATGTGCACTATTTGCTTGAATGCAAGTATTTCGTAGCTCAGTCACCCTGTCACGTCCGTGCTAGAAAATATCTTTCGTATTTTGGATGTCCAATCTACGTGCTCCGAGGAACGTTATCTGGTGACGTCATGTGTTCAATAATTGCCATACACTTTTGAGGTATTACCTGACATTTGCGGCCCCACGTGTTTCTTATTAAATTTCTTGTCTCAGCGTTATCTACGTCGCTTTGTGGTTTTCTAAACGTTTATAAGAATCGCCCTGTAGAAGATACTGTTGTTTTCGTGCTCTGCAGTCCTAAAACCTGTTGGAAGTAACTTTCCATGTTGGTCTATTCTCTGCAGATCTCTTCATCTCTGCGTAACTATTGCACCCCACACGGCTTGCACAAAAATATAAGAATACCGATAATTCATTCATTTAAAACAGCTTCCAGTCGTCTGGTAATGGATAAATACAGGTCCTGTATGATTCTCAAGGAATACTAGCAAGTTGAGTTAAAGGTGATGGAGGTGGACCGCTATCGCCAACCCTTCTCTCCAAAGTAGATTACCAAGTGAAACGTCCCCTTTGAAAATTTAATGAATTACTGTGCTGATAAACCTCTTACATTATTTAATTTTCAAACAGCTGAGCAGAACTGAACGTACTCAGACGTTTCGCTCTTTACCTATCCTGATCAACACTAAACTGACACACAATATTTTTAGCGCAACGCAATCTGACTTTCAAAAATCCCTACAAAAGAATGGCCCTGACTAACAATAATCTATACCTTTCATCAATCACTTACCTCACAAAAATCTTCGTTACTCGAACTACCGCAATACAGCGAGCGCCACTACTGCCAGCTAAATAAAAGATTCTAACTACTGAAGAGACTATCTACTGATAGGCGTAGTTAGCAAATGAAAGATTTTGATAAAGAATAAACAATGTATTTACCTTAATAGTGTTCAAAAGTCATAATAGATATAGCAGTTCATGACATCCAGTCTTACAAATTTACTGACTCTGATGGACACACGTCCAGATCATCCGCTCTCAAAACTCCGCCATTTCTCTCCCAACATCCACCACTGCTGGCGGCTAACCTCCAACTGCGCAACGCTACGCGCTGTTAACAGCCAACTGCCCAACACTACAATAGCGAATATTACAACAATGCCAACCAGCCACGGACCGCACATAGCACATCCAGTGATTTTCATACAGAGCGCTACGTGGCGTTACCAATATAAAAACCTAAACAGCCTACTTACACAAGGCTTAATAATGTTGAGATCTGGTGACTATTGTGACCATGGGTGATGCGACAATTCATCCTCGTGCTGCGTAAACCATTCCTGGACGGCGCGAGCTGTTTGAAAAGGAGCCCTGTCGTCTTGGAACACAGCATCACCGTTGGCGGACAAACGTTGTACAAAGGGGTGGACGTGAGCAGCCGAAATGGTCGCATAATCCTTGACAGTAATGCGAACTTGTTGAGCAACCATGAGGCCCATGGAATACGGCGATATATCTGCCCAAATCATCACCGAACCCACGCCACGCTTCACTCTTGGGATGTAAACTCGGCCAGACGTCGGAAACAATGGAAATAAGGGTCATCCGACCAAATGACGTTTTCCATTGCTCCATGTATAAGCTTTCTATAACATTTTAGCTGTCTGTGTCAGATCTGAATACACTGATTTTTAAAACTTTCTCCTCATGTAAATTGTAGTTTACATAACGTATTCAATTGCTGAGCAAAATTGGCTGTTGATTGGTCCTGTGTTGTGCATGTGAATAGTGTCGTGAAATAAATCTTGAATTTCATGAAATGCAAAATTTTAAATAAAGTAAATGAATTTCATTAAATGCCAAAAGAAACTAACCGTGTGCTCAGTGAAAACTACACTTCAGAGCCAAAGAAAGTGGTACACCTGCCAAATTTTGTGTAGGGTCCCTGAAAGCACACAGAAGTGCCGTAACACGACATGGCATGGACTCGACTAATGTATGAAGTAGTGCTGGAGGGAACTGACACCATGAATCCAGCAGGGCTGTCCACAAATCCGTAAGTGTTCGAGTGGGTGGAGATCTCTTCTCAACAGCACGTTTCAATGCATCCCAGATATGTACAATAATGCCTAGTTGGGGAGTCTAGTGGTCAGCGGAAGTGTTTAAACGCAAAAGAGTGTTCCTGGAGCCACTCTGTAGCAATTCTGGACTTTTGCGGTGTCGCATTGTCCTGCTGGAGTTGCCCAAGTCCGTCGAATGCACGATGGACATGAATCCATGCAGGTGATCAGACAGGATGCTTACGTACGTGTCACCTGCCAAAGTCGTACCTAGACGTATGAGGGGTCCCATATCACTCCCACGGCACACGCCCCACACCGTTACAGAGCCTCCATCGGCTTGAACATGCAGGGTCCATGTATTCATGAAGTTGTCTCCATACCCGTACACGTCCATCCGCTCGATACAATTTGATACGAGACTCGTCCGACCAGGCAACATGTTTCCAGTCATCAGCAATTCAATGACGGTGTTGATGGACCCACGCGAGGCGTAAAGCTTTGTGTCGTGCAATCATCAAGGGTACACGATTGAACCTTCGGCACCAAAAGCCCAGATGGAAGATGTTTCGTTGGTTGGTTCGCACAGTGACAATTGTTCATGGCCCAACATTGATATCTGCAGCAATTTGCGGAAGGGCTGCACTTCTGTCACGTTGAACGATTCACTTCAGACTTCATTGGTCCCGTTCTTGCAGAATCTTTTTCAAGCCGCAGCGGATGTCACAGATTTGATGTTTTACCGGATTCCTGATATTCAAGGTACACTCGTGAAATGGTCGTACGGGAAAATCCTCACTTCACTGCTACTTCAGAGATGCTGTGTCCCATCGCTCGTGCGCCGACTATAACACCACGTTCAAACTCTGAAATCTTGATAACCTGCCATTGTAGCAGCAGTAACCGATCTAACAACTACGGCAGACAGTCGTTCACTTACATAGGCGTTGCCGACCGCAGCGCGGTATTTCTGTATTTGAATACGCACACCTGTACCACTTTCTTTGACGCTTCAGTGTATATAACTAAAATTCAGTACCGAAGCACATTCTGCTTAAAATGAAGTGCAATGTTAGACTAAAAATATTCACAAAAATAAATTACTTCTCTTCTCGGAAGGAAATAACTGTTTGAAATTACCAACACTGTTCACTGAAAATTAATGCAGTTGCTAGCACGACACCTAACAATGCTGATTACACACTGTTTGCTCAGTAATGCAAGGTGATATTTGCCCTGAAATAAAAGCGACTTACTTCATGCTCAGTATGTTGTTTTTTGTGCCTGGAGTTCTGACGTTCTCGAAAGCAAGTACAAAGCAGCAGAAGCAGCAGCTAAAGATAAAGAATCTACCCCAAGTTCTTTTTGTCAGTAACAATCTGCTGTTTCGTGTGGCGCAAGGTGGAATGCACAGTGTTTAAAAATTCAAAACTTTCTATGAATTTTGAAGGCGGGTACACGTCAAAGAAAATTGGTTTTTCAGAAATAAAACACTGGTTATTGACAAAAATACTGCACAACATTAGATGAGTCTAACAATTACAAAATTCTCTCATTACAATAATTACAGACATGCCTTTCAAATTCCTCCAAAATCTTCATCAATATAAGAACAAGAAAGTATTATACATCAGTCTTTTCACCTTCATAGTAAATTATTCTAGGTGGCTTACCCAAAATATACAGAAAACAGCCGGCCGGAGTGGCCGTGCGGTTCTAGGCGCTACAGTCTGGAACCGCGTGACCGCTACGGTCGCAGGTTCGAATCCTGCCTCGGGCATGGATGCGTGTGATGTCCTTAGGTTAGTTAGGTTTAAGTAGTTCTAAGTTCTAGGGGACTGATGACCTTAGAAGTTAAGTCCCATAGTGCTCAGAGCCATTTGAACCATTTTTTTTTTTAACACAGAAAACAGGTCTCATTCTCTGAAGGACTCAACTGCTCGCTACTGTGCCCCAAGTAAGAATGTCCCAGCGTTGCGCAATTGACTGACTAACAAGTTAACCATAGATAAAACTAAATACAGAGTCAAGGATCTTATTCACTACTCCTACATTGCGCTGATTCATCTTTGTCCCAGTACAGTAGAGGTAAATTATTTACAATATCAGAAAACATATGAGAACCTTACACATACTTCACGTTTTACGGTTCGGCACCACGTTTTCCTCTCACGGGCTTTTGCATCACTGATGAGTGGTTTTGGAATTACGCCTCGTCCTGCAATTCCATATGTATGCATCTCCCTTCGTGTTGTTTTTGTGCTCAGGGTTCGCGAGTGCAACATTCAGTTCTGCTGCGAGTTTGGCCGCTGTCGTCATCTCAATTATCATCACAATCCTCTTCAATGACCATGTGTCGCGATCGCTCAACACACACTGCCCTCCGCGTTGTAATTTAGCGGATGATGTTTTTCCACTCTCTCTGTAAGCGGAGTAAATCTTCGATACGGTTCCTCTTGAAACACCAAACACTTCTGCTACCTTGGTTGCAGACTCACTCGGAACACGATCACCAATAATATGCGCCCGTTAGAATTCACTTAGCTCCGGTGAGATGCACTCACAACTACTAAGGATACTGTTCTTACCACGACTGACACGTGCAACGTATTGAGGACACCGCACAGATTCAGTTCGTGGTCAGAAACAACAGTTCAACCTACAGTCTGGGCTAGCATCTCCATTTATGTTGGAGTATGCATTTCTCACGGTGTTTCCATGCTTTTGTCCAACCACTGTACATTCACTTCAATCTGCTCACTGTAGTCTTGACCTGTGTCAAATTTTGCCCCTATGTCTTCTTCCACTTTACGAATTTAATTCTTCCTTAACGGCTCAACCTATCCCTTTTTCCAGACAAGCAGTGCCATAGAGCTCTTTCATCTCTAATTTGATGCAGTAACCCTCCGTCAATTATTCGATCTACGAATCTAGTCTTCAGCTTCTATTATTCCCTTTTTTGTCTGAACTGCTTATTATCCATGTTACATTTGGTATAGGGTACACTCTATAAAAATACTTTTTAGCAAAGATTTCTTAAAACTTAAATTCTTCCTAAACATTAAATTATTTCTCCTCTTGAGAAAAGTTTTCTTGTGAAGGCGATTTTGTGTTATACATCCTGTTTAGTTGCGTTATCAGTTGCTTTGTTCCACATACAACAGAACTTATCTATTACTTTCAGTGCCTAATTTTCAAATCTGATTCCCTCAGCACCGCCTGGTTTGAATACAACCCCTGTTTTACATTTGTTGATGTACATTTTATAGCCGCTTTTTAATATACAATCCATTCCTTTCAATTCATCTTCCAAGTCCCTTGCTGAAGCTTACATAATTACGAGGGGCGTTCAATAAATTATACATTTTTTGCTGAGCCAATTCCAGTTGAAAAAATACGGAATTTGTTGTGGGACATCGCGGAGTATTCCTGCTTCAGTTCCTATAGTTTCACTGAGTTCCGATAGGTGGCGGCGCTATGCGTAGCCTTCAAAATGACGTCTGTAACAGAGCTACGTTCCAAGCAGAGAGCATGTCATTGTACACTACTGGCTATTAAAATTTTTACACCACAAAGATAACGTGCTACAGACGCGAAATTTAACCGACAGGAAGAAGATGCTGTGATATGCAAATGATAACCGTTTCAGAGCACTCACACAAGGTTGGGGCCGGTGGCGACACCTACAACGTGCTGACATGAGGAAAGTTTCCAACCGTTTTCTCATACACAAACAGCAGTTGACCGGCGTTGGCTGGTGTAAGGAGGAGAAATGCGTACCATCAGGTTTCCGACTTTGATAAAGGTCGGATTGTAGCCTATCGCGGTAGGGGTTTATCGTATCGCGATATTGCTGCTCGCGTTGGTCGAGATCCAATGACTGTTAGCAGAATATGGAATCGGTGGGTTCAGGAGGGTAATACGGAACGCCGTGCTGGATCCCAACGGCCTCGTATCCGAGATGACAGGCATCTTATCCGCATGGCTGTAACGGATCGTGCAGCCACGTCTCGATTCCTGAGTCAACAGATGGGGACGTTTGCAAGACAACAACCATCTGCACGAACAGTTCGACGACGTTTACAGCAGCTTGGACTATCAGCTCGGAGACGATGGCTGCGGTTGCCCTTGACGCTGCATCACAGACAATAGCGCCTGTGATGGTGTACTCAACGACGAACCAGGGTGCACGAATGGCGAAACGTCATTTTTTCAGATGAATCCAGGTTCTGTTTACAGCATCATGATGGTCACATCCGTGTTTGGTGACATCGCGGTGGACGCACATTGGAAGCGTGTATTCGTCATCGCCATTCTGGCGTATCACCAGGCGTGATGGTATGGGGTGCCATTGGTTACACGTCTCGGTCACCTCTTGTTCGCATTGACGGCACTTTGAACAGTGGACGTTACATTTCAGATGCGTTACGACCCGTAGCTCTACCCTTCATTCGATCTCTGCTAAACCTTACATTTCAGCAGGATAATGCACGAACGCATGTTGCAGGCCCTGTATGGGGCTTTCTGGATACAGAAAATGCTCGACTGCTGCCCTGGCCAGCAGATTCTCCAGATCTCTCACCTATTGAAAACGTCTGGTCAATGGTGGCCGAGCAACTGGCTCGTCGCAATACGCCAGTCACTACTCTTGATGAACTGTGGTATCGTGTTGAAGCTGCATAGGCAGCTGTACCTGTACACGCCATCCAAGGTTTGTTTGACTCAATGCCGAGGCGTAACGAGGCCGTTATTACGGCCAGAGGTGGTTGCTCTGGGTACTGTGTTCTCAGGATCTATGCACCCAATTTGCGTGAAAATGTAATCACATGTCAGTTCTAGTATAATATATTTGCGTTTATCATCTGCATCTCTTCTTGGTGTAGCAATTTTAATGGCCAGTACTGTATCTCTTTTGGCGGAAAACCAGAGCATCGCAGACATTCATAGGCGCTTAAATAATGCCTAGGAAGACTTGGCAGTGAGCAAAAGCACGTTGAGTCGTTGGGCGAGGCGTCTGTCATCATCGCAACAAGGTCGCACAAACCTCTCCTGTCTCCCGCCTGCCGGCCGGCCGCACACAGCTGTGACTCTAGCAGTGTCAGAGCATGTGGACACTCTCATTCGAGGTGACCGCCTGACCGCAATCAAACACCTCGCTGCTCAGCTGGATGCCTCTGTTGGTACTGCTGACGCACTCGTCCATCAGTTGGGGTCCTCAGCGGTGTGAGACCGCTGGGTTCCTCACCGACTAACGAAAGACCATAAATAGCAGAGGAAAACCATCTGCGCGGAATTGCTTGCGCCTTACGAGCCTGCTTGTGACAAAATTTTGCCGAACATCGTCGCAGGCAATGAAACATAACTTCATCACTTCGAATCGGAAACAAAACGGTAGTACATAGAGTGGCCCCACACCACCTCTCCTCAGACGAAAAAAATTTAAAGTCGCACTCTCAGCTGTTACAGTCATGGCGACGGTCTTCTGGGACTCTGAAGGGGTTATTCTGTTTGATGTCCTCCCTCAAAAGAATTTGTTGCGTTACTTACTGAGCGCCCCACGAAAAATGTTATTGATAAAATTTACGGTTTTATTTCTTATCCCCCACTTTGTAAAATTCTTCATTACATAAATTGCAGTTGTTTCAAAGAAAATGCCTTTTCTGCATGCTGCACATCGAAATTTTTATTTTTATTTATGCAGCCAGACGCGTTACGCCTTTTTTACAAGGCATCTTCAGTGGGTGTCCTGAAATATTACATGATATTAGAGAGGGAGAGAAAGATTTCTTTTTTTAAATATCTCCCTATCTAATACACACACACACACACACACACACACACACACACACACACACACACACACACACACACACAAACATTCTTATGAGAGATCAGGTCCATTGACATCTATGTAGTGTTGTTTACCATGTTATGGGAAGTTATATTCTTACTACACTGACAGTGCTTGCTCTTCGCTCTTTTTTACTCTTTTCCAAATAGCGTTGAGGTAAGAACTAAAAATCTGCATGTGTTAGCGCGTAAGAGCTAAGAATCTGCACACGAATAAATTCCAGTTAGCTAAATACAGAAATTGAACTTTCGTTACTTGATAAACACATCTAGTCGAATTTGGCCCACAGGTTATACTAGTTTATAAAAATGTCTTCTCCTGTAAATGTCTGAAGAAGTGGAGCGTTCATGCATTATCCTGCTGAAATGTAAGGTTTAGCAGAGATTGAATGAAGGGTAGAGCTACAGGTCGTAACACATCTGAAATGTAACGTCCACTGTTCAAAGTGCCATCAATGCAAACAAGAGGCGTCCGAGACGTGTAACCAATGGCACCCCATGCCATCACGCCGGGTGATACGCCAGTATGGCGATGACGAATACACGTTTCCAATGTGAGTCCACCGCGATGTCACCAAACACGGATGCGACCATCATGATGCTGTAAACAGAACCTGGATTCATCCGAAAAAATGACGTTTCGCCATTCGTGCACCCAGGTTCGTCGTTGAGTACACCATCACACGCGCTCCTGTCTGTGATGCAGCGTCAAGGGTAACCGCAGCCATGGTCTCCGAGCTGATAGTCCAAGCTGCTGCAAATGTCGTCGAACTGTTCGTGGAGATGGTTGTTGTCTTGCAAACGACCCCACCTGTTGACTCAGGGATCTAGACGTGGCTGCACGATCCATTACAGCCATGCGGATAAGATGCCTGTCATCTCGTCTGCTAGTGATACGAGACCGTTGGGATCCAGCACGGCGTTCCGTATTATGAAGAAAACTGAGAATGTTGGTAACACTTAGAAAAGCAAATGAAACTCTGTATTAAAAAGATGGCAGTTGCAATGATGTGTAACGTAAACAGTGAACTGAAAGTGAACTGTAAGATGTCCAGCTGGTTGCCAAATGAGAAAAAGAAGTTTGCTTAGATGCAATGAATTATAAGTTAGCTGTAAGTACCTTTCCATTTCATAAAAAAACGTTAAAGAACTGTTTTTAAATCTATAGCCTAGATGTGAAATCATAACCTATGTGTAAAAATGGATAAATCGTGTAATATTTCAGGACACCCACTGAAGATGCCTTGTAAAAAAGTTGAAACGCGTCTGGGTGCATAAATAAAAATAAAAATTTCGATGTGCAGCATGCAGAAAAGGCATTTTCTTTGAAACAACCGCAATTTATATACAGCTGCTGCGAAACTGGCCACTACAAGAAACGTGTCTTCATTACATCATTGGATAGATATGGTGGTGAAAGGCAGTTGGAATGTAACGAGACGTTTTTGTTGCTGTACTACCACAGTGGCTTCCCTACCGTTGTTTGCATTCCTTGCGCACCATGGCTCGGTAGTCAGGTCCTTGATGGCGGGAAACCTCCTATCTGTAAGCCTATAGCCGTCATCCCTAATGAAATTATATTCATTCTTCGCGGTCTTAACTGCTTCCTGGACCTCTCTTCTGAAAATATTACATTCTTTGGCTTTCAATTAAAATCCGTACCCCGGCCACAACCCTCCTGATGTAAATGGGTGTAATAATAAAAACGTACACTTTCCCCTTCCTCTTCACTACAAGCAATTGAATGACGATGACCCATCAATGATAACCTGAAGGATTTACTTCTTCAGACATTTACAGGAGAAGACATTTTTATAAACTAGTATAACCTGTGGTCGAAATTCGACTAGATGTGTTTTTCAAGTAACGAAAGTTCAATTTCTTTATTTAGCTAACTGGAATTTATTCGTATGCAGATTCTTAGCTCTTACGCGCTAACTCATGCAGATTTTTAATTCTTACCTCAACGCTATTTGGAAAAAAGTAAGAAAGGGCGAATAGCAAGCACTGTCAGTGTCATAAAAATATAGCTTCCCATAACATGGTAAACAACACTGCATAGATGTCAATGGACCTGATCTCTCATAAGAAAATATTGTGAACCTTAAAGTGATATACACAATGTAGAATTGTGTCTGAAATTTTATCCTGAGAACTGACAATGGAAGCTCCTGCATTGAAGCTACGTATATTGTTGAAATAATTCTTTGGTGTCTCATTAACTGTTCGATCATCATTTCAAGTGAGTCTTTGATACTCGGCATTGAAAAATAATTAGTTTCTCCGTTGTGACAACACAATGTGAATGATGTTACATCACTTAAAGTAACCTCAGATGTGAATTGTTTTCGACTACGATAACCTGCACTGCAAATTTATCAAATCGCATGTATAATTATTTGTAATTATGTTCAGTGAACATTTTAATGTATCTTTCATAACAACAACAGAATTTTCATTATCAGTTATGATGATGTTTGGTTTGTAGGGCACTCAACAGTGCGGCCATCAGCGCCCGTAAAAAGTCCCAATTTTTACGCAGTCTATTGGGGACAACACAAACACCCAGTCCCCAGGCGGAGAAAATTCCCAAATCACCCGGGAATCGAACCCGTGACCTCGTGATCCAGAGGTAGAAACGCTAGCCACTAGAAAGCGGGCTGGTTCAAATGGCTCTGAGCACTATGCGACTTAACTTCTGAGGTCATCAGTCGCTTAGAACTTAGAACTAATTAAACCTAACTAACCTAAGAACATCACACACATCCATGCCCGAGGCAGGATTCGAAACTGCGGTCGCTCGGTTCCAGACTGTAGCGCCTAGAACCGCACGGCCACTCCGGCCGGCCTAGACCGCGGGCTGCGGACTTCATTATCAATGTCAACGTTATACCTAATACTTCATCTGTGTAAATATTGTCTTCCTCTGTCTTTCAGTCTGACCCTTCAGCTATCTCCTCCTGGGCATAGCCTAAAATAAATATAGTTTCCATATAATAAGAAAAGTCGGATCACGTAGTTATTCAAAATGAAGAAATTAAAAATTAAGAACTTACTTCAAATTTTCTGGTAACGTGCAATTAATCACAAAGTTTCTCTTACAGAAAAGTAAGCGAAATAACAACTCAAATATATAACATTATTTACATGCATAGTTAATACAATATTTTGATTTCCAGTGTTGACATCATCAACCTAGTAGTTGTCGCCTGGTACGAATAGATGCCCGATATGTGTGTGTTATTGTAAATGAACCATGGAAACATAAAGGTCCCAAGACTGCGATATCACGAAACATTGTTGCTTTCGTGTGTCATTTCTACCATAGCACTTGATCGGTATGCATGGGCACAAGTTGGTAGCAATCCACTTTTTGATGTTCACGTATTGGAGATTTTAAAGCGTAGTAAAGAAGGTATCATCATAGTTGTGTATACAAAACCACCATTCCTTTCACCACTCTTACCAACTACGTAATCACGATTTTTGCTTTGTTCACATCTGTGGCGAAGTACCCTTTGAATTATGTAAGTTTTATTGGCCTACTTGTATAATTAATACTAAAAATCAATACTTCAATTTTCATGTTCACCTATTAATATTATGATGACCGCGATATTTGTTTTAGACAATGTTCATCCAACCAGGGAAGACAAAAGAGTCTTGATGAAGGTCCTAGCAGAGGAGTCGAAGCGTCGAGTTCTAAAGAAAAAGTCTGTAATGGAATAAATGGAAAAAGTCTATAATGGGCCTAATAGTCCAGAAAGTTTCACCTTCAATGATTACGAAAGCCTGCAGACCTACATACTTTTACGTGCTTGTTACTGTACAAAGTTTGTTTTTCCAGTGACTTGGGACACTTGCCGCCATTCGGCACTGACCGAGCCATGTACGGAGCCAGCAAGCACGCAGTCAGAGTGCTCCTGGAAGGGCTGAGGAAGGACCTGGTCGCCAGGGGCAGCAAGATACGAGTTGGGGTACGTAGCAACCAGCTCACGTCGTCCAATGAGGTAGAAGACGAAAGATACGTCCAGGTGGTAGTTAGATGGAGAAGAAACTAACAATGCCTTATTTTTGAGGTGGTGTACCGTTTATGGAAGTCCTGCGAGCCAGGTGACGGAAAGGATACAATGACACAGTAGTAAGTTCTCCATCGCTCTCACACACACAGTTGAAAAATTAAAGAACCCGCAGCATTACCTTACATCTACATCTACATACATACTCCGCAATCCACCATACGGTGCGTGGCGGAGGGTACCTCGCACCACAACTAGCATCTTCTCTCCCTGTTCCACTCCCAAACCGAACGAGGGAAAAATGACTGCCTATATGCCTCTGTACGAGCCCTAATCTCTCTTATCTTATCTTTGTGGTCTTTCCGCGAAATGTAAGTTGGCGGCAGTAAAACTGTACTGCAGTCAGCCTCAAATGCTGGTTCTCTAAGTTTCCTCCGTAGCGATTCACGAAAAGAACGCCTCCTTTCCTCTAGAGACTTCCACCCGAGTTCCTGAAGCATTTCCGTAGCACTCGCGTGATAATCAAACCTACCCGTAACAAATCTAGCAGCCCGCCTCTGAATTGCTTCTATGCCCTCCCTCAATCTGACCTGATAGGGATCCCAAGTGCTCGAGCAGTACTCAAGAATAGGTCGTATTAGCATTTTATAAGCGGTCTCCTTTACAGATGAACCACATCTTCCCAAAATTCTACCAATGAACCGAAGACGACTATCCGCCTTCCCCACAATTGCCATTACATGCTTGTCCCACTTCATATCGCTCTGCAATGTTACGCCCAAATATTTAATCGACGTGACTGTGTCAAGCGCTACACTACTAATGGAGTATTCAAACATTACGGGATTCTTTTTCCTATTCATCTGCATTAATTTACATTATCTCTATTTAGAGTTAGCTGCTATTCTTTACACCAATCACAAATCCTGTCCAAGTCATCTTGTACCCTCCTACAGTCACTCAACGACGACACCTTCCCGTACACCACAGCATCATCAGCAATCAGCCGCACATTGCTATCCACCCTATCCAAAAGATCATTTATGTAGATATAAAACAACAGCGCACCTACCACACTTCCCTGGGGCACTCCAGATGATACCCTCACCTCATGATGACAAGTGTGGTTTGAGCGTGGGAAGAGAGGACAAAGTCCAAAAACCAGACTGTCTGCTGAATGATAAATATATTCGAAGTAAAAGAAAACAGTTCAGACTATGTATGGTCTCTTTGGCAATTGCGGCCGACATAGTAAATGTATTGAGGTGACAAAAGTCGTGGGATACCGATACGCACATATACAGATGACGTCAGTAACGCGCACACGAAGTATATAAGGGCAGTGCATTGCCGAAGCTGTCATTTGTATTCAGGTGATTCGTGTAAAAAGTTTTCCGGCGTGATTATGGCCGCACGACGGGAAGTAACAGACTTTGAACGAGAAATGGTAGTTGGAGATAGAAGCTTTGTAATGTAAAAACATAAAAACAGTGATATTTAAAAAAATATACGGCAGTCTGCCAATGTAATCGTATTCTTAATGACTCAATAGTAGCGGTCGAAAACACTTTTCTGCAGATGACTCACAAGAATGTTCTTAATAGTGCAATATCTTTTAAGTTAGCCCGACACAGATCAGTAATTAATAAACTAGCCCAGTTCTCGGGGTAATTACGTAATCGTCGATAATTAATTGTTCCTTCCTTCTTCACCTAACACCACAGATATTATTCCAGGCTCGTGAGAAGTGGCGTGCTTATTTCGCCAGAGAATATTCAACAAGTCCGTTCGATGTAAACTACTGCAATACGTAGCTTGATATCGTGGTTTGGTCTCGATTCCCCAATATAAGATAACAAGAGTAGCATCTACAAATGACATCCTATTATGGAACTGGAATCCTGTGACCAGATCTTTTCTGCCTGGGATGCTATCTCGTTATATAAAGAAAAGCTGTAAGTAAAAATTGTTAAATTATTATCAGCGGCCGCGGGTCTCGTAGGATCTGCAAGAAAGTTAATTGTCCTAACCGACGGCACGTCTCATAGATGAGCTAAAAGAAAAATGTTAAGGATTTTCTAAGATGGCGCCTAACAATGAAAATTCCTTGTTGAGGCCCATATCTACTTAGGACAATCCAGATACTAGATTACAAATTGACTGACCGCATACAAAAATTATTTTGACAAAACAACCATTATTTTTTTCTGGTTTTAAGTACAACTTACATTATCAGCTGGTACAGCTTTACACAAGAACGTCCTCTTAGGTCCGAATCCAAGCAGATAAGATAAGCGAATGACAAAGGAAAGATAGTTCATGCATAGAAGCGCAAGAGACCATGGAATAACATGTCCATTGTAGTTCTATCTCTTCTTCCTTGGTGTAACTAGCCGGTTCTTCATAAAATTTATCGTAATATTTAGTTTACATATTTTCTAAACTCAAGACCACCCAGGAGAAACAGTACAGCGTGGGACATTCCATTTCTAAAATTATTAGAAAATTCAATATTCCGAGATCCACAGTGTCGAGAATGTGCCGAGAAAACCACATTTCGAGCAGTACCTCTCACCACAGACAACGCAGTGACCGATGGCCGTCGTTTAACGACGCAGCGGTGTTTACGTAGAGTTGTCAGTGCTAAAAGACAAGCAACACTGCATGAAATAACAGCAGAAGTCAATGTGGGACGTACGAGGAACGTATGCGTTAGGACAGCGCGGCGAAGTCTGGCGTTAATCGGCTGTGGCAGCAGACGACCATCGCGAGTGCATTTGCTAGCAGCACGACATCGCCTGCAGGGGCTTTTCTGGGGTCGTGAACATATCGATTGGACACTAGACGAATCGAAAACTGTGGCCTGGTCAGATGAGTGTGTATTTCAGTTGGTAAGAGCTGTACGGTACGAGTGTGGCGCAAACCCCACGAAGGCATGGATCCATTGTCAACAAGGCACTGTCCAAGCTGGTGGTCGCTCCATAATGGTGTGTGCTGCGTACATGTAATGGAGTCAGTCCTCTGGTCCAACTGAACTGATCACTGACTGGGAATGGTTATGTTCGGCTACTTGGAGACCATTTACAACCATTAATGCATTTCACGTACCCAAACAAATATGGAATTTTTATGGCTGACTTTGCGCCACGTGGCCGGAAAAAATTGTTCGCGACAAGTCTGAAGAACATTCTGGACTATTCGAGCGAGTGATTTGGTCACCCAGACCGCCCAACATGAATGCCAGCGAGCATTTATGGGACATAAACGAGAGGTCAGTTCGTGCAATAAATCCTGCACCAGCAACACTTTCGCAATTATGGACGGCTATAGAGGCAACATGGCTCAATATTTCTACATGGGACTTCTAATGACTTGTTGAGTCAATGCCACGTGGAGAAGCACTTCGCCGGGCAAAAGGAGGTCCGACACGATATGGAAGATGGTTCAAAATGGTTCAAATGGCTCTGAGCACTATGCGACTTAACTTCTGAGGTCATCAGTCGCCTAGAACTTAGAACTACTTAAACCTAACTAACCTAAGGACACCACACACATCCATGCCCGAGGCAGGATTCGAACCTGCGACCGTAGCGGTCGCTCGGCTCCAGACTGTAGCGCCTAGAACCGCACGACCACTCCGGCCGGCTATGGAAGATGTCCCATGTCTTTTGTCACCTCACAGTATATGATAAACAAAATCGTAGTAAAACATGTATGAGAGTCACTCCAAAAAGAAAATGCACACTATTTTTGTAAAAATACAGTTTTCATTCTGCATGTGTGAAAGTTTTACAGTGTGTGGATACATCCTTCCCGCTTGTTTTCAAACTTAGTTCAACCTGTTCCCATGAGTGGCGCCGTTATAGCATGTCTTCAAGATGGCTGCTACACTTGACGTTCGTCAGAAGCAACGTGCTGTCATAGAATTCCTGTGCTGTGGAAACGAGACAGTGGGAAACATCCACAAGAGGTTTAAAAAGATGTATGGAGATGCTGCTGTCGATTGCAGTACAGTTAGTCGGTGGGCAAGCAGATTACGTGATGAAAGCGGGCACAGCAATATTGAGGATTGTCCTCGCAGCGGCAGGCCTCGTACTGCACACACTCCAGACAATGTGCAGAGAGTTAACGAATTGGTGACTGCTGACAGATGCATCACAGTGAACGAATTGTCACGCTACGCTGGAATAGGGGATGGAAGTGTTTTCAGAATACTGAAAGTGTTGGCGTTAAAAAAGGTTTGTGCCAGGTGGGTTCCCAGGGTGTTGACAGTGGCTCACAAATAAACAAGAAAAACGGTATGCAGCGAACTTTTGGAACAGTACGAAAATGGTGGAGATGAATTTCTTGGAAGAATTGTGACAGGTGATGAAACATGGCGCCATCATTTTTCACCAGAGACGAAGAGGCAATCAATGGAGTGGCATCATGCAAATTCACCCAAGAAAAAAAAAATTCAATACCACACCTTCTGCTGGAAAAGTTATGGCTACGGTGTTTTTCGATTCCGAAGGACTCTTGCTTGTGGACATCATGCCAAGTGAAACCACCATAAATTCTGATGCATATGTGACGACACTGAAGAAACTTCAAGCTCGGCTGAGCCGTGTTCGAACGCATCGGCAAAAGCAGGATGTTTTGATGTTGCACGACAATGCACGGCCACATGTCAGTCAAAAAACCATGGAAGCGTTCACAAAACTCGGATGGACAACACTGAAACACCTGTCTTACAGTCCTGGCCTGGCTCCATGGCCGGCCGGAGTGGCCGAGCGGTTCTAGGCGCTACAGTCTGGAACCGCGCGACCGCTACGGTCGAAGGTTCGAATCCTGCCTCGGCCATGGATGAGTGTGATGTCCTCATGTTAGTTAGGTTTAAGTAGTTCTAACTAAAAGAGTCTCTTCGTTGAACAAGGTTTGAAGATGATGACTCCCTTGTGCACGCTGCCAAACAGTGGCTCCTACAGGTTGGTCCAGAATTTTACCATGTGAGAATACAGGCACTGGTTCCAAGATGGCGTAACAGTTGAGAAGGATGGAAATTATGTGGGGAAATGAAAATATTGTTCCTAAAAGAAGTATATACACACTGTAAAACTTTCAAACAGGTAGAATAAAAGATGGATTAAAAAAAAATACTGTGCATTTCTTTTGGAGTGACCCTCGTAAATTAAGATTCTTAACAACTGTATGTATATATCTAAATTCATGGCCAAACTAGACGTTAAGGATAAATTAAGCTTTTATGGAAATGAGAGGCAGTGAGCCAGTGCTTGGGACGGTTTCCCTCAAGCCGTGTGCAAGGCCAGAGCGGACGCACAACACGAGTGTGTGGCGGAACCTGAGCTGGCACAGGTGTGAGGCACATGGTCGACCGTAAAAAGAGTGCTCTCATTGTGTCAGCATTTTTTAATCTGTGCAACGTGTTGGAAATGACACTACAGTGCACCAGGCGCTGTAACCAACTACAAAGTGTGTAGATAATACTGTAATGCTGTGCCTCATTGATTTTTTGAGTAATATGATCGATCGGATACTCTCTTTCAAATTCTGAGGGCTATTTACAATTTGTACAGAAATCAGATGGCAGTTGTAAGAGTCGAGGGGTATGAAAGGGAAGCAGTGGTTGGGAAGGGAGTGAGACAGGGTTGTAGCCTATCCCCAATGTTATTCCATCTGTATATTGAGCAAGCAGTGAAGGAAACTAAAAGAAAAATTTCGAGTAGGAATTAAAATCCATGGAGAAGAAATAAAAACTTTGAAGTTCACCGATGACATTGTAATTCTGTCAGAGACAGCAAAGGACCTGGAAGAGCAGCTGAATGGAATGGACACTGTCTTGAAGGGAGGATATAACATGAACATCAACAAAAGCAAAACAAGGATAATGGAATGTAGTCGAACTAAATCGGGTGTTCCTGCGGGAATTAGATTAGGAAGTGAGACGCTTAAAGTAGCAAATGAGTTTTGCTATTTGGGGAGCAAAATAACTGAGGATGGTCGAAGTAGAAAGGATATAAAATGTACACTGGTAATGGGAAGGAAAGCGTTTCCGAAAAAGAGAAATTTGTTAACATCGAATATAGATTTAAGTGTCGTGAAGTCGTTTCTGAAAGTATTTGTATGGAGTTTAGCCATGTATGGAAGTGAAACGTGGACGATAAATAGTTTGGACAGGAAGAGAATAGAAGCTTTCGAAATGTTGTGCTACAGAAGAATGCTGAAGATTAGATGGGTAGGTCACGTAACTAATGAGGAGGTATTGAATAGAATTGGAGAGAAGAGAAATTTGTGGCACAGCTTGACTATAAGAAGGGATCGGTTGGTAGGGCATATTCTGAGGCATCAAGGGATCCCCAATTTTGTATTGGAGGGCAGCATGGAGGGTAAAAATCGTAGAGGGAGACCAACAGATGAATACAGTAAACACATTCCGAAGGATGTATGTTGCAGTAGGTACTGGGAGATGAAGAACCTTGCACAGGATAGAGTAACATGGAGAGCTGCATCAAACCAGTCTCTGGACTGAAGACCACAACAACAACAATATGATCGACCGAAGTTTATAGAAGTGCTTGCTACTAAATCTACATGGGTTTTCACGGCAAGCAGTTATGGTCGTGGGATATCAAACAAAGCACAAGCGTGACGAAGAAAATTAAGCTTCAAGGTTTAATCGTTTAATGCGAGTAGCCAAGCTTCCTACACTTCAAAAGTGCCGACGACAGTTTCACTTAGCATAAGAATTGCATGCCCTAGGTCAATTGAAATACTACACTGTGCAGTATATTATCTGTATAGCTCTTGTCCGGTGATGTGTAAAAGGTCTGCACATGACGTTGGTTTTTGTGGTAAAGAGAAGGACTAAAAATTAATTCCAGTACAACAATACCAATCGCCGTTATTTAGATTTTATTTTTAGGCTACCAGGTTCGACGATGCACTACGTCATCTTCAGGCCTGCTCAATCGAGTAATACAGCAACACTTTTAACTGGTCTCGTAAAGATTATTACGGCCAAGTGTGCTGCTTGGACAACTGTCAGCGCCTCTAAATAACGGCGATTGGCATTGTTTTACGGGATATTGACCAGTCGTAGTCCCATACTCCAGACACAAGATTGAGTTACATTCATTAAAAATTAATTGCTTAGAATGATATCTTTCTTGCTGTTGAAATGGTTAGCCGGCCGAAGTGGCCGTGCGGTTAAAGGCGCTGCAGTCTGGAACCGCAAGGCCGCTACGGTCGCAGGTTCGAATCCTGCCTCGGGCATGGATGTTTGTGATGTTCTTAGGTTAGTTGGGTTTAACTAGTTCTAAGTTCTAGGGGACTAATGACCACAGCAGTTGAGTCCCATAGTGGTCAGAGCCATTTTTTTGTTGTTGAAATGGTTAATTTATTATTTATATACTGGACATACTGTTAAGGTGAATTTTTGTGTTCTACTACCAATTATTTAGCGTGACAGAACTGTTTAATGCGTAGCTCTTGGTTAAGCTGCAAAGATACTGAGCACTGTTCAGTGGTACAGGCAGGTTAGTGTAAACTGTAACGTGTGGACATACTGTTAAGGTGAATTTTTGTGTTCTACTACCAATTATTTAGCGTGACAGAACTGTTTAATGCGTAGCTCTTGGTTAAGCTGCAAAGATACTGAGCACTGTTCAGTGGTACAGGCAGGTTAGTGTAAACTGTAACGTGTGGGACGGCCATTAAATAACTCAAAATTCTGTAATGGAAATGAGCGTTTGGCGTCATTGGCCGGGAAGCCCCTTGCGGGGCAGGTCCAGCCGCCTTGGTGCAGGTCTTATTACATTCGACGCCACAGTGGGCGACGTGCGCGCCGGTTCAAATGGCTCTGAGCACTATGGGACTTAACATCTATGGTCATAAGTCCCCTAGAACTTGGAACTACTTAAACCTAACTAACCTAAGGACAGCACACAACACCCAGCCATCACGAGGCAGAGAAAATCCCTGACCCCGCCGGGAATCGAACCCGGGAACCCGGGCGTGGGAAGCGAGAACGCTACCGCACGACCACGAGATGCGGGCCGTGCGCGCCGGATGGGGATGAAATGTTGATGAAGAAAATACGACACCCAGTCCCTGAGCGGATAAAATCCCCGACCCAGCCGGGAATCGAACCCGGGCCCCTTAGGGCGGCAGCGCGTCATGCTGACCAATCAGCTATCTTTGTTTTTTTTTTTGTTTTTTTTTTATTTTGCTCGTTGTTGATCGTTGTGTTTTGTTGTTGTGGACGTCCATGGCATCCGTTCAAGTTCGTTTGTTGATCCTTCCACTCAGTTTTTTTTTTATTACAGAGGCCAACCAGCTCTCTGACCGAACACGCTGAGCTACAGTACCGGCTATCGAGGCGGACAGTTCTGTAATAGAAACTGGTAAATGACAACATGTAGTTAACGAGGAAAGTAGGATTGTGAAATGAAATGAAATGAGCGTATGGCCTTGTTGGCCGGGCTCCCCCATCCGGGGGAGTTCGGCCGCAGGGCGCAAGTCTTATTTCAGTCGACGCCACATTGGGCGACTTGCGTGCCGGTGATGAGGGCGAAATGATGATGAGGACAACACAACACCCAGTCCACGAGTAGAGAAAATCCCCAGCCCGACCGGGATTCGAACTCGGGCCCGCTGCATGGGAGGCAAGCACGTAACCACCCAGCTAAGCAGGCGGACGAAGTAACTATGCATAAAAACTTTGTTTCACTGGTCAAAGCCATTCACTGGACGTACAATCAACACTGTGTCTTAGGTGAAGTAGTAATTAAAAAGTAAATTCATACAAATTCGTAATAAATCTATGGAGCACCCACAAACACTCTCGAAAATAATTCTTTGCTTCTAACACCTCCATAACATTTCTGCAGCTAGGTCTAGCGTTTTGTGTGTCGCAAGGTTAAATTTCGGCATTATTTAAGCAGAGTAAAAGTGCTCTTTCAGAAGGATTTACTTGTACTTTAAGCTATCACAACTAAAGGTCAATGGTATCGGCACTGTATTAATGAAAATAGACGAGTTTGGAAATGAAAATGCAGGGAAACATTCGGAACAAAGAAGCGCTGCTAAATTTCGTTGCGACGCAGGTACGCGAGGGTCTGGCGAGAGCCAACTACAGTTTCCGTGTTATCATTTGCCGATCCCGCCCGCTTAGCTGAATGGTCAGCACGTCTGACTGCTGTGCAACAGGCCCGGGTTCGATTCCCCGCCGGATCGGAGATTTTCTTCGCTTGGGAACTGGATGTTGTGTTGTTCTCAACATCAACGACACCCAAGTCAGCCAATGTGGCGTCAACTGAAACGACTTTGTGACCGAATTTCCACAGGTAGGAACTCCCGGTCATCAATGCCGTTCGATCATTTCGTTTCATTTGCTGAGAATAATGAGTTGATAATGTCACAGCTAATAAGCAGTGCGCTGCAGATCCTGTGATACTACTGTAATTAAACGAACTGTATTCGTAATTGCAAATATATATATGGTCTGTATATTGAAATGACAATGAAAATGTGTGCCGGAGCAGGTCTCGAACCCGGATTTCTCGCTTTACCCGAACTGCGTCCTTAACAAGTTCGGCTGTCCGCGCACGAATCACGGCCAGACACATACTGCCATTTGTCATCGTCCATTTGTCAACCTACACTCGTCCGTTACGTATATTCCCGTCCAGGTGGGACATATGTACTTACTGTGAGTGGAGGCCGGATAATGCAGTGTCCCATCGGACTTTTATGCATATCGGAAGGAATATTGCGTCGTACTTCTTAATAACACAGCCACTGCCATTTCATAACTACTATAATTGATGCATGCAAGTCCAAAAGAACATAGAACCGTACTTTTTAACAAGACAGGCACTACGAATGTTTTTGGATGGGGTCTGCCTTCAGTAGCAAAACACAATTTTGTTTTTTAACCCAAACATGTTTCACTGCAGTTGCAGAATCTTCAGTGGGCTCCTATTTTATGGCTGTTAAAGATAAAGAATGTTCTGTACTGTTTGTATATATGTAACTATTAGTTTTTAAATCATAATTACAGATATTTTAAAAAAACATATAAAATTATGAATTCATACCTTTTTGCCACATGATGTGGTTTTTCTGATGTACTGTGTTTCTCCAGTAACAGTTTTGTTCCACAATGTGTCATCTGCAACCACTTACACCTTAAAGTAGATAAATTGTTTAAGCCAAAATTAAGATTTGAAAATTGTTATTCCTATGCCTGAAATTAATTAATTCTATGTTTGTGTATGTGTCTATTTACATAATGTTTCACTTACGTTTTCTTTTTCCTCATCTTCATCACTGTCAAACACTGTATATTAAGCTGTCGCTGTCACTGTCACTGTCAGTGTTTCACTGTTTACCAGCAGTGAAACAAACATGGCGGACAGTGGAACAGTTGAAGGTGTAAAAACAAGATGGCTGACAGAGGAACAGTTGAAGGTGTTCCTGGCAGTTGTTCTGAATCTTTCAGAGGTGTCTGTGCATTTTGTGTGTGTGTGTGTGTGTGTGTGTGTGTGTGTGAGAGAGAGAGAGAGAGAGAGAGAGAGAGAGAGAGTGAGTAGGTTTGAGGGTTTTGTGTGTGTGTGTGTGTGTGTGTGTGTGTGTGTGTGTGTGTGTGTGTGTGTGTGTGTATGGTGGGGGGGGGTTAGGTTGGTGGGGGGTGGGGGGCATAGGAATAACAATTTTCAAATCGTAATTTTGGCTTAAACAATGTATCTACTTTAAGGTGAAAGTGGTAGCACATGACAAACTGTGGAACAAAACAATCCTTGTAGAATCACAATACATCGGAAAAACCACACCATGTGGTAAAAAGGAATCAATTCATAATTTTATGTGTTTTTTCAAATATCTGTAATTACGATTTAAAAACTAATTGTTACATGTATACAAACAGTAAAGAACATTCTTTATCTTTAACAGCCATAAAATAAAAGCCCGCTGAAGATGCTGCAACAGTAGTGAAACATGTTTGGTTTCAAAAGAAAATTGTGTTTCGCTAACGGCAGACCCCATCCAAAAACATACGAATTTTTAAAGCAAACACGGAAAGAAGAGCTTCAACCCCAATATGATTAACACAGGCACTGATATTTCTATGTACTATAACTGATAGGCCACATCTGCCATTAATTAATACAGCGCTACAATCACTACATGGGAGAGGCCTGAAACAGACTGATCTTTACGCAAAAACGTCGTAAAGGACTGAGTCCTTGTAGCATTCTGCTGGCACAAGAACAAGCCAAGGCCGTCGCAGAGCGATCTGGAGCGAAATCTCCTAGGCTGTTGTGGTTCACTGCAGGTCATTCGGCAGCCACACGCAGCAGATACATCGGTGCAAAACATCCAGGCCATTGGCTGAATAGTGCTGCGGCTTCTTTCGGGCAGTACTTCATCACAGATTGACCTCTCTCGATTAATGACGCATTTCTCGATAAGGGGCCACAGTCTAGAACTCAGACTTCGGTATGTGTCGAATACCATATGTTTCACTGAAACGTCTTCAAAAGCCCAGAAGCACATTAGTTTATTCGAACAAAACCCAGCGAGGTACGGTATGTCATGGTCTCGGTAATTATAAAGCATAATCTCACTTTTGTTACAGTAGATACATAGGAAGAAAACACTTTAGCAAAATTTGAAAATTCGTAATTATGTCCTAGATTTCTCTTGAAAATTGTGTTCTGCTTTACAGGAGATTTCTCCCGGCGCAATACGAACTGAAGGGCTGATGGATGTGATGCAGGAGTTCCCGGAAATTGCCAAAACAATACCCTGTATGGAGCCGGAGGACATCGCAGAAGCGGTCGTCTACATGCTGTCACAGCACCCACGCGTTCAGGTTGGTCTTGAAAAGAACGCTTGTAAATCGTGTAACCTCCTCACAATCTTTTGTTTCTGTGTAGCATTTAGCTCAACTTTACCACTCACGCTGTAAAAGTCTACATATTACCAAAACTACGATGGATGCACAGAAAGTAATGCACCGTATTTTTTTCTTCAACAGTTCTTTATTAAATATAATGAGACTTACACACACGAAAGAATGGTGTTTCGTCTACACACCATATTTTTCCATGTAATATCCATCCCGTTCTACGGCCTTCCTCCAGCGCGAAATAAGGGCGTGCATGCCCTGTCGGTACCAACCCTTGTCCTCATAGCTGACCCAGCACTCCACTGCGTGAATCACCTCCTCATCGTCTTCAAAATGTCTTCCACGAATGGCATCCTTTAATGGCCGTAACAAGTGGAAGTCCCAGGGGGCTAGCACAGGGCTGTCAAGACTGACAACCGTGGGTGGTCTCCCCGACCGCTGCAAATCGTGCAGCTCCGCCGAACCGCCTTCTGATGACCCCACCCTCCGTGCCCGGCGACTAACTGTACTTCTGTCGACAGCAGATGCTCCATAGACCTTGCACAAACGTTTGTGAACATTCCCCACTGTTTCTTTCTCTGCAGTGAGAAATTCAATGACGGCAGGTTGCTTGTAAAGCACATCACCTACAGACGCCATTTTGAAACTGTCCTGCTGCTACGCTATTTGTGGGAAGTGACGGAAATTTGGCGTGCTCTCTCAGGAGACTACAAATAATACATACGTAAAGTTTCGCGTTCGTAGCACTATTTTCGGATGAGAAAAAAAATGTGGTGCATTAATTTCTGGGCAACCCTAGTATGTATTCACAAACTGTTATCCAACTTACACTCATATGATAACCTTTGAATAAACAGAACTTAATTGGAACTGAATTGTAACTGATCTAAATCCAGCTTGTCTTTGTATTAAAAGCGCAAGGGCAGTAAAACGATCATCTGGCCCTGATCAAAATTTCCACTTACCTCGCCGGCCGGAGTGGTCTAGCGGTTCTAGGCGCTACAGTCTGGAACCGCGCGACCGCTGCGGTCGCAGGTTCGAATCCTGCCTCGGGCATGGATGTGTGTGATGTCCTTAGGTTAGTTAGGTTTAAGTAGATCTAGGTTCTAGGGGACCGATGACCTCAGATGTTAAGTCCCATAGTGCTCAGAGCCATTTGAACCATTTTAAACCACTTACCTCGCATCTTGACACAGTTGTTGCAGATTTCACGAAAGCACAACAGCAAGCGGGCAGCGGCTAAGCTGGATTCCTGTTTATAAACACGTATTCAGACTGTCGCATGTGGTAATGCGTAATGACAATCATTGGCGTGGAGAGAGACACTATTCCTATGAAACGATATTCCAAGACAAAGGTTTTAGATTGAAGTACGTATTCAAAAGCCAGAGTAAAACTTCGCATGATCTTCACACATAACATTGGTCTGAACAATATTATGCTTAACAAAGTGAACAATGATTTTAAAAGGATACAACGTTAACAGAGAATTTCTATAAAAATTAAATAGCTTACTCAGTAAATACGTTAATCCATGATTGTGGGAAGAGGGGTGGTCTTTCTCTCAAACCTGAGCAAGTTAACTAGCTGACAGTAGTCATTCCTACCTCCTAAATGCTGCAGTCTCACCTCAAACTTCTTCTCTTCAAAAACTAATAACATTATTGAAAATACATACACACATAAAAAAAGTTTTGCATCACCTCAGTTCCGAGAGTTCCGGAACCTGTACAAAAATCTGGAATAGAGATCAACATAAACATCATTTCCGCCTTTTTTATTGCTCATGAAAATCACACATTGTATGTTGACCCACCATACACCGAGATCTTCAGAGCTGGTGGTCAGGATTGCTGTACACACCGGTATCTCTAATACCCAGTAGCAAGTCCTCTTGCGCTGATGCATGCCTGTATTCGTCGTAGCACACTAGTCACAAGTTTCTCAAGGCACTGTTGGTCCAGATTGTCCCACTCCTCAAAGGCAATTTGGCGTAGATCCCTTAGAGTGGTTGGTGGATCACGACGTCCATAAACAGCCCTTTTCAATCTATCCCAGACATGTGTCGATAGGGTTCATGTCTGGGGAACATGCTGGCCATTCTAGTCGAGCGATGACGTTATCCCGAATGAAGTCATTCACAAGATGTGCACGACGGGGGCGCGACCTGTCGTCCATGAAGACAAATGCTTCGCCAATATGTTGTCGATATGGTTGCACTATTGGTCGGAGGATGGCATTAACGTATCGTACAGCCGTTACGTCACCTTCCTTGACGACCAGCGGCGTACGTCGGCCCCACAAATGCCACCCCAAAACAGCAGGGAACCTGCACGTTGCTGCACTCGCTGGACAGTGTGTCTAAGGCGTTCAGCGTGACCGAGTTGCCTTCAAACACGTCTCCGACGATTGTCTGAAGGCATATGCGACCCTCATCGGTGAAGAGAACGTGATGCCAATCCTGAGCGGTCCATTCGGCATGTTGCTGGGCACATCTGTACCGCGCTGCATAGTGTCGTGGCTGCAAAGATGGACCTCGCCATGTACGTCGGGAGCGAAGTTGCGCATCATGCAGCCTATTGCGCACCGTTTGAATCTTAACACGACGTCCTGTGGCTGCACGAAAAGTATTATTCAACGTCGTGGCGTTGCTGTCAGGTTTCCTCAGAGCCATAATCCATAGGTAGTGGTCTTCTACTGCAGTAGGAACCCTTGAGCGGTCTGAGCGGGGCATGTCATGGACAGTTCTTGTCTCTCTGTACCTCCTCCATGTCGGAACAACATCGCTTTGGTTCGCTCCGAGACGCCTGGACACTTCCGTTGTTGAGAGCCCTTCCTGGCACAAAGTAACAATGTGTATGCGATCGAATCGCGGTATTGACCGTCTAGGCATGGTTTGAACTACAGACAACACGAGCCGTGTACCTCCTTCCTGGTGAAATGACTGGAACTGATCGGCTGTCGGACCCGCTCCGTCTAATAAGCGCTGCTCGTGCATGGTTGTTTACATCTTTGGACGGGTTTAGTGACATCTCTGAACAGTGAAACGGACAGTGTCTGTGATACGATATCCGCAGTCAACATCTATCTTCAGGGGTTCTAGGAACTGGGGTGATGGAAAACTTTTTTTGATGTGTGTATATTCCTTTCACATTTCACTGTGGACATCATATTCATCCTCGCTGTCCTTTCTTCATCTAGCAGATACAATTACAAGATTACACAGCACTATCAAATACGTCCATCACGTGCCACACTTCAACTAAGAATGTATCAGACTGCGCAGAGGCAAAGACTGTGCTACGACAGGACCAAAGATTGTTTAACAGTATCGTAACGTGCTTTCTCTCTAACGTTCACATCGATGACATACGAAAATCAAAATGACATTACTACCCTACAGCCACTCTAAGGTCTCTTGTTCGTCTGATCTGACCATTATCATGGTCTGGATGACTTGTATTTCTAGTTAGTGTCACGCACAATATATTCATCTCTTGAACTATCCAACGTCTGAGGAAATGACATTGTTTTAAACACTGATTTGTGAAGTTTTATATTATCAGACTGTTCTAGAATACAACTTGGAAACTGTACATACCGCACTTATCCGCTCTCCAACCACATCATCTTAACGGGTGGATTGTACGGCGTGGTAAACGCAAAGGAATAACTCGTCGTAATAGTGTATCCGCTTATAGAAACAAACTACTTACGCAAAGCACTGCAGTATTAGCTGGAGACGACTTTAACCTGTAGAATATAGACTGGGTCCTCTATGGATTCACAGCAGTTGTCACGGACGGAGAGTCATGTGAGGTAACTATGAATATATTTTCCGAAAACTATTTGGAGCAGCTAATTCGACAACCCAAGTGCAACAGAAATACCGGGTGATCAAAAAGTCAGTATAAATGTAGAAACTGAATAAATCACGGAATAATGTAGATAGAGAGGTACAAATTGACACACATACTTGGAATGACATGGGGTTTTTATTGTTGTTGTTGTTGTGGTCTTCAGTCCTGAGACTGGTTTGATGCAGCTCTCCATGCTACTCTATCCTGTGCAAGCTTTTTCATCTCCCAGTACCTACTGCAACCTACATCCTTCTGAATCTGCTTAGTGTATTCATCTCTTGGTCTCCCTCTACGATTTTTACCCTCCACGCTGCCCTCCAATACTAAATTGGTGATCCCTTGATGCCTCAGAACATGTCCTACCAACCGATCCCTTCTTCTGGTCAAGTTGTGCCACAAACTTCTCTTCTCCCCAATCCTATTCAATACCTCCTCATTAGTTATGTGATCTACCCATCTAATCTTCAGCATTCTTCTGTAGCACCACATTTCGAAAGATTCTATTCTCTTCTTGTCCAAACTATTTATCGTCCATGTTTCACTTCCATACATGGCTACACTCCATACGAATACTTTCAGAAATGACTTCCTGACACTTAAATCAATACTGGATGTTAACAAATTTCTCTTCTTCAGAAACGCTTTCCTTGCCATTGCCAGTCTACATTTTATATCCTCTCTACTTCGACCATCATTAGTTATTTTGCTCCCCAAATAGCAAAACTCCTTTACTACTTTAAGTGTCTCATTTCCTAATCTAATTCCCTCAGCATCACCCGACTTAATTAGACTACATTCCATTATCCTTGTTTTGCTTTTGTTGATGTTCATCTTATATCCTCCTTTCAAGACACTGTCCATTCCATTCAACTGCTCTTCCAAGTCCTTTGCTGTCTCTGACAGAATTACAATGTCATCGGCGAACATCAAAGTTTTTATTTCTTCTCCATGAATTTTAATACCTACTCCGAATTTTTCTTTTGTTTCCTTTACTGCTTGCTCAATATACAGATTGAACAACATCGGGGAGTGGCTACAACCCTGTCTTACTCCCTTCCCAACCACTGCTTCCCTTTCATGTCCCTCGACTCTTATAACTGCCATCTGGTTTCTGTACAAATTGTAAATAGCCTTTCGCTCCCTGTATTTTACCCCTGCCACCTTTAGAATTTGAAAGAGAGTATTCCAGTCAACATTGTCAAAAGCTTTCTCTAAGTCTACAAATGCTAGAAACGCAGGTTTGCCTTTCCTTAATCTTTCTTCTAAGATAAGTCGTAAGGTCAGTATTGCCTCACGTGTTCCAGTGTTTCTACGGAATCCAAACTGATCTTCCCCGAGGTTGGCTTCTACTAGTTTTTCCATTCGTCTGTAAAGAATTCGTGTTAGTATTTTGCAGCTGTGAATAATTAAGCTGATAGTTCGGTAATTTTCACATCTGTCAACACCTGCTTTCTTTGGGATTGGAATTATTATATTCTTCTTGAAGTCTGAGGGTATTTCGCCTGTTTCATACATCTTGCTCACCAGATGGTAGAGTTTTGTCAGGACTGGCTCTCCCAAGGCCGCCAGTAGTTCCAATGGAATATTGTCTACTCCGGGGGCCTTGTTTCGACTCAGGTCTTTCAGTGCTCTGTCAAACTCTTCACGCAGTATCATATCTCCCATTTCATCTTCATCTACATCCTCTTCCATTTCCATAATATTGTCCTCAAGTACATCGCCCTTGTATAGACCCTCTATATACTCCTTCCACCTTTCTGCTTTCCCTTCTTTGCTTAGAACTGGGTTTCCATCTGAGCTCTTGATGTTCATACATGTGGTTCTCTTATCTCCAAAGGTCTCTTTAATTTTCCTGTAGGCGGTATCTATCTTACCCCCAGTGAGATAGGCCTCTACATCCTTACATTTGTCCTCTAGCCATCCCTGCTTAGCCATTTTGCACTTCCTGTCGATCTGATTTTTGAGACGTTTGTATTCCTTTTTGCCTGTTTCACTTACTGCATTTTTATATTTTCTCCTTTCATCAATTAAATTCAATATTTCTTCTGTTACCCAAGGATTTCTACTAGCCCTCGTCTTTTTACCTACTTGATCCTTTGCTGCCTTCACTACTTCATCCTTCAAAGCTACCCATTCTTCTTCTACTGTACTTCTTTCCCCCATTCCTGTCAATTGCTCCCTTATGCTCTCCCTGAATCTCTGTATAACCTCTGGTTCTTTTAGTTTATCCAGGTCCCATCTCCTTAAATTCCCACCTTTTTGCAGTTTCTTCAGTTTTAATCTACAGGTCATAACCAATAGATTGTGGTCAGAGTTCACATCTGCCCCTGGAAATGTCTTACAATTTAAAACCTGGTTCCTAAATCTCTGTCTTACCATTATATAATCTATCTGATACCTTTTAGTATCTCCAGGGTTCTTCCATGTATACAACCTTCTTTCATGATTCTTAAACCAAGTGTTAGCTATGATTATGTTGTGCTCTGTGCAAAATTCTACCAGGCGGCTTCCTCTTTCATTTCTGTCCCCCAATCCATATTCACCTACTATGTTTCCTTCTCTCCCTTTTCCTACACTCGAATTCCAGTCACCCATGACTATTAAATTTTCGTCTCCCTTCACAATCTGAATAATTTCTTTTATTTCATCATACATTTCTTCAATTTCTTCGTCATCTGCAGAGCTAGTTGGCATATAAACTTGTACTACTGTAGTAGGTGTGGGCTTCGTATCTATCTTGGCCACAATAATGCGTTCACTATGCTGTTTGTAGTAGCTTACCCGCATTCCTATTTTCCTATTCATTATTAAACCTACTCCTGCATTACCCCTATTTGATTTTGTGTTTATAACCCTGTAGTCACCTGACCAGAAGTCTTGTTCCTCCTGCCACCGAACTTCACTAATTCCCACTATATCTAACTTCAACCTATCCATTTCCCTTTTTAAATTTTCTAACCTACCTGCCCGATTAAGGGATCTGACATTCCACGCTCCGATCCGTAGAACGCCAGTTTTCTTTCTCCTGATAACGACATCCTCTTGAGTAGTCCCCGCCCGGAGATCCGAATGGGGGACTATTTTACCTCCGGAATATTTTACCCAAGAGGACGCCATCATCATGTAATCATACAGTAAAGCTGCATGCCCTCGGGAAAAATTACGGCTGTAGTTTCCCCTTGCTTTCAGCCGTTCGCAGTACCAGCACAGCAAGGCCGTTTTGGTTATTGTTACAAGGCCAGATCAGTCAATCATCCAGACTGTTGCCCTTGCAACTACTGAAAAGGCTGCTGCCCCTCTTCAGGAACCACATGTTTGTCTGGCCTCTCAACAGATACCCCTCCGTTGTGGTTGCACCTACGGTACGGCTATCTGTATCGCTGAGGCACGCAAGCCTCCCCACCAACGGCAAGGTCCATGGTTCATGGGGGGGGTTTTTTATTAGAACCAAAAAAATACAAACGTTCAAAAAATGTCCGACAGATGGCGCTTCATCTTTATCAGAATAGCAATAAGTAAGACAAAGCAAAGATGATGTTCTTTACAGGAAATGCTCAATATGTCCACCATCATTCCTCAACAACAGCTGTAGTCGAGGAATAATGTTCTGAACAGCACTGTAAAGCATGTCCGGAGTTATAGTGAGGCATTGACGTCGGATGTTGTCTTTCAGCATCCCTAGAGATGTCGGTCGATCACGATACACTTGCGACTTCAGGTAACCCCAAAGCCAATAATCGCACGGACTGAGGTCTGGGGATCTGGGAGGCCAAGAATGACGAAAGTGGCGGCTGAGCACACGATCATCACCAAACGACGCGCGCAAGAGATCTTTCACGCGTCTAGCAATATGGGGTGTTTTTCTTTTTGTTCTAATAAAACCCCATGTCATTCCAAGCATGTGTGTCAATTTTTACCTCTCTATCTATATAATTCCGTGGTTTATTAAGTTTTCAAATTTATACTGACTCTTTGATCACCCGGTACTTAAACCTTGTAGCTACGAACACACCTAAACTTATCGACGGTGTCAGTATAGAGACGTGATACCATCATAGCAACTACAGTTACTAAAGTTAATAAATCCATCAATAAAGTTAGAAGGGTTTTTACGGTGGAAGGAGTAGGTAATTACTTGTTAGTATCCATCTTACACAATGAATGGACATTGTTTAGCACCAATGTGATGGGTGTTGAGGAATTGTGGGCAAAGTTTAAACAGGCTGTAAATCGCACTCTGGAGAAGTATGTCCCGAGTAAGTGGATTAAGGACGGAAAAGATCCATCCTGATTTAATAACAAAATGCAGAATCAGAAAGCAGCGATTGTTGCGCTATGGGTTCAAAAAATGATGCGGGAATGTCGGCAGGCAAAGTTTGGTAGAAATTCGTGCGTCTACAAAAAGATCTATGCGTGTAGCTTTCAACAACTTCCGCCGTCATACCTCAGCGAAACGTTTTGCCGAGAATCCGAGAAAACTGTGGTCTTATGTGAAGTCAGTAAGTGGGTCGAAGGCATACCTCCAGTCACTCGTCGACCAGCCTGCTATGACAATCGAAGACAGCAAATGAAAAGCTAAAGTTTTAGACATTGCGTTTAAGAAATCACTCGTGCAGGAGTAGCGAACAAGCGTATTATTGTTTTACCGTCGCACAGATTTATGTGTGGTGAACACGTAGTCCTGACTGACGTTATGAAGCGATTGAAATAGTTGAAAACAAATAGGTCACCAGGTCCGTATGGAATCCCAATTCATTTTTACTGGTAGGTACTGTACGGCATTGGCTCCTTACTTAGCTTGCATTTATGGAGAATCTCTCACCGAACGCAAAATGTCAAGGGACTGGTAATAAATGCAGTTGACTCACTATATAAAAGGGTAAAAGGACGGACCCGCAAAATTTCAGGACAATATCCTTAACGTAGATTTGCTACAGAATTCAAGGAAATCGTGCAATAATCAGATAAGTCACGGGTACATACTTTAGAGTATAACACAAAAAACTGTCCAGAAACTGGAAAACTTGATTAATCGGTCTTGTCTTTTCCTAACCTTTATTTAGGGCACCAACACAAAGTGATAGCTTACTACATAGCCAAAGAATGATTTATTATGATATTTATTGAATTTCAAAAAAATAAATTTCTCTCGCTCTTGCTCGAAACGCCTTTGTTTCTGAATATGGTGTCAAAAAATACGCAAGTAAGTAAACAATCAAAAACTGTTAGCACTTTGCAGATTACTGAGTATGATGAGAATTACAGAAGGAAATCGATACCCTAATAAAAGTCATACGTGTGGGAGGTTAGTAATAAGCCCACTGTGCTTCTTCTTCAGTCACAGACCACTTCATTATAAAGTTCCATGTACGAGGCAGGCACATATATCTTGGCAAGTTTCGTGACATCTTTAAAGTTCTCAGTTCTAACTGGCAGAGGCACTTTACAAATTTTTTCCAAATCAGTGCAATTAAGGCTTTCTGAACGATGAAATGTCGTGCGGCGAATTTCCCTGAAGGAATTATTCCGTTTGGTGTCGTCCCACACGATGCAACGACCAGCTGAAGTTGAAGAAATGAGTTCGGCATGTTCGTCGTCACAAGAATGCAAGCGAACTACTCCTTTTCCATGACAAAGCAAAGCCTCACACATGTCTACGCACTCGAGAGGAGCTCACAAAGCTTCATTGGACTGTTCCCTTCCTCAGCAATCTTAAAAACTCGTTGAAATGGCTCTGAGCACTATGGGACTTAACATCTGAGGTCACCAGTCCCCCTAGACTTAGAACTACTTAAACCTAACTAACCTAAGGACATCACACACGTCCATGCCCGAGGCAGTATTCGAACCTGCGACCGCAGCGCAGCGCGGTTCCGGACTGAAGCGCCTAGAAGCGCTCGGCCACAGCGGCCGGCCTATCAGTCTTACAGCCCGAATTTCGCACCTCCCCACTTCCATCTGTTTGGCGCAGTGGCGAAGCTGCTGACACCGAATAGAACATTCGGGTGAATCACCATAGACTGATTCTTCGAAGACTCACCTGAGCATAACTATCAGATAGTTAGTCCTAATATTGTGGAGAGTGATAAACGACAAGCAGCTGCAATACTTTGAACAGTCAGTGACTTTACAGACGAATACCAGGCCAGCTGCTGCTGGGCAGAGGAGACCGAACTGAAAATGTTTTGGAGATGATTTGCAGTTTCAGCATTTGCCTTACAACTAAAGCAAACATTGGTCTGAACTGGGGAATGGGAACTATTTCTAATTTAGTTCTGGGAAGATACGTCCAGGACAGAAACTTTTAAAAACCCAACACATGGGAAAGTGTTGCAGTTCAGACTATTTTATCAAAACTATCGGGACAGAGAATGAAACAACAAGTTTACTGAAACTTCCTGGCAGATTAAAACTGTGTGCCCGACCGAGACACGAACTCGGGACCTTTGCCTTTCGCGGGCAAGTGCTCTACCAACTGAGCTACCGAAGCACGACTCACGTCCGGTACTCACAGCTTTACTTCTGCCAGTACCTCGCCTCCTACCTTCCAAACTTTACAGAAGCTCTCCTGCGAACCTTGCAGAACTAACACTCCTGAAAGAAAGGATATTGCGGAGACATGGCTTAGCCACAGCCAGGAGACGAGATACTGGCAGAAGTAAAGCTGTGAGTACCGGACGTGAGTCGTGCTTCGGTAGCTCAGTTGGTAGAGCACTTGCCCGCGAAAGGCAAAGGTCCCGAGCTCGAGTCTCGGTCGGGCACACAGTTTTAATCTGCCAGGAAGTTTCATATCAGCGCACACTCCGCTGCAGAGTGAAAATTTCATTCTGGAAACATCCCCCAGGCTGTGGCTAAGCCATGTCTCCGCAATACCCTTTCTTTCAGGAGTGCTAGTTCTGCAAGGTTCGCAGGAGAGCTTCTGTGAAGTTTGGAAGGTAGGAGACGAGATACTGGCAGAAGTAAAGCTGTGAGTAGCGGATGTGAGTCGTGCTTCGGTAGCTCAGTTGGTAGAGCACTTGCCCGCGAAAGGCAAAGGTCCCGAGTTCGAGTCTCGGTCGGGAACACAGTTTTAATCTGCCAGGAAGTTTTATATCAGCGCACACTCCGCTGCAGAGTGAAAATTTCATTCTGGGAACAAGTTTACTGTTATCAGTCACTGTTTATTACCTCCCTGACGCGTTTCAAAAGTTTAAACCTCCGGCATCAGATGGTTTCACATTTATTAGTCTGACATATTTGTGTGTTATGTTATGATTTTTGGAGGAACTTGTACTGTCTAGTGGAGGAACAAAACACTATTTCAGAACATGATTTTAGGGTTTTTTAACAAAAAACTAAACCTGTATCCAACGGTAAAAATAAAATGAGTAACATAGAATACCTCCAGTGGCCACTGGTTCCTTTCACTGTCGTAACATATCCCATGTATACTTTCATATTTTGGAAAACAAAGATGGCGTCTCGAAACTATTTGGCGCAAGGATCATATAGCAGAAGAGAAATAGTATCACAAAGTACAAAGAATACACAGGGTGTTTCACTAAATGTGTTCGCCTCTGTAAGTTACGAAGCAGTGCGTGGCTGATGAGGCGGTTATTGATGCAGCAAGACGTTGGTTCCGATGTCGACCAGTAGGGAGGTACCATGTGGGTATACAAGTCCCCTCAGTAAGGTGGCATAAGAACGTCGCTTTGAACGAAGATTATGATAAAAAATAGCTTTATGTAGCCAAAAGAGCGGGGGAATAGTACGGTGTATTGATATCTTGAATAAAACCATCCTGCTTGCAGAAAAAAGGGTAGCATTACTTACTGAAAGCCCCTCGTACCTCTCGGTGATTCGTGTATTATGAAACACAACGTTTCTGAATTTACCTCTAGATTTTATTTATGAGTAAAGAAAAGTCTTTCAAATTAGGAGTGAATATGAGCCAGTCTGAATTCTAATGTCACTGAATTCTGAATGAATGTCGCCGCGAACGAACCTAGACGTCACGCTACACGAGAGATGTTCGTCACCGCAACGAAGATAGTGCATTCGTGTTCCTGGGCTTCGCCGACCCACTAACAACCATCTTTTAACCTAACCTAAACTTCGTTGTACAGAGATGGTTCAAATGGCTCTGAGCACTATGGGGCTTAACAGCGGAGGTCAGCTGTCCCCTAGAACTTAGAACTACTTCAACCTAACTAACCTAAGGACATCACACACATCCATGCCCGAGGCAGCATTCGAACCTGCGACCGTAGCGGTCGCGCGGTTCCAAACTGAAGCGCCTAGAACCGCTCGGCCTCCCCGGCCAGTACAGTACAGAGAGGTCTGCCGTCACAATCAATACTTCGAAGGCAGGAGGAGAGAATGCGCTCTGTCACGCCATACATTAAGTAATTTACATTAGATGGCAAAGAATTTCTGCTGTTCATTCGTTGTTCTGCAGGATATTGACGGAAACCTTTGATTTGATATTCTTTTCTTTGTTGCAGGTGTATGACATCATCATGTACCCAACGGGCAGGCCGGTCTAAAACCAAATGCAGCAGCCTATTGTACTGAAGGGTGTCTCATCCAGCCAAATTTGGTTATTACAATTTAAACATCAATGTTTCCATTTCGACCATTTTTCCGTAATTACTAAAAATAAATGTTTCCTGGACAAACGCTGTAGTGTTACGTACTATGCAAGATGGTACACATGAATTTGCAACAAATAATATTTCTTTTTATTTTAATAACTTGACAGTTATTTCCAGATCAGCTGTTTTGCATAAGCTGTTGTTTTTGTTACAAAAACGTATTTTTTCATGATTTTATAGACCATGTTGAAACTAAAACAGTTGAGTTACTACGAAAGTTGAAAGATTTTACTGCATAATCCTCCAGTCTTATAAAACTTGATCACTGTAATAATATGACCTGAGCATCGTTGGGTATTTTTTGCTTTTATCCCGTTGACTCATCTGCAACTAACTCCCACCACTCATGTACTAAAACTATGTAAAGTGTTGTACTGAGACAGTCCGTTAAAACAGTAATTTAATTTTCAAAACAAACATACAAGTCGGAATTTGTGTTAGGCTGCTTAATAGACAGGGCTGTTTATTCAGTGAACTACGCTCATAAACTCAGTTTAAGAATATGTTATCAGTTGTACAGCATTTTTTTGTTCCAAGTGGGTCTGCAGCGACTATGCCAAATACATGTACACTTAATGGATTATATATGGACACTTGAAGTACGTTATTAATATGAAAAGTTCTGACTTGAGCAGCGCCTTGTGTAAACACCTCCTTGTTTTGGCGTGTCACTTGGAAATGATCTGCGATTCCAGCTCAGGTGTGTATAAGATCGGTAGAGGAGAACTTGGGGAAACGTGATAAAGGGCGATCAAAAGGTTCCCGTTTGAGGGCGTCGCGACAGCGCATATGCAGCGTAGCGCGACTCCAATGCGGGCGTATAAGCTCCCATACGTAGGCAAGGGATTAGTTTGGCAATCGTGTCTTTCTGATGTGCGAGCCGTAAATATCGAAAAGTGAACAACAAAAATATCAGTACCAGATGCGTCTAAACAGAACCAACGCGCTCTTATTCTTTACTTGGCTGCCTAAGGACAAACACTGGCAGATATCCATTGGAAAATGAAAACTGTATGTGGGGCACCTTGTGTATTGAAAAAGACAGTTGTGGAACTGTGCGCCAAGTTTATCTGTTAAACCGCCATCTGCCTCTGACACAGTGAATCATCTGCGCCTTCTCGGAAAAAACCTGAGATGCCAAGATGATATACCAGCTTCCTCAGAAGCTTGCGGCAGAAAAGTCGTACACAAACGGCAAGCTTTAGCCTAAAGAGCGAAAAGCACCTTCTATGCTGATCATTATGTCATCATTACTCAAAAAGAATCTTTAAAATCGGTGGACAGACGTTCTCTGGACCTCTAAATGTCCTCGTTATCTACGAGGTGCTACCCAAAATTTGCAAGGATATCCCCGTAAAAACAAGAAACCTTGCCTGTCTTAGTTTCCAGTGACACCTTCAAGATAGTCCACTCGTATCTTTGTCGAACACTTCCCGTGATTTTCCCACTATTTGAAAGGAATGCTGAAAGTCTGCTCACTGAATCGAGTTCAAAATTAGTCGCGGTACCGCCTGAATTTCTTCTGTCGACTAAAAGCGCCACCCTTACAACTTCAATTCCATTTTCGGAAAGAAATCTCAAGGGGCTAAACCAAGCGAGTATTCTTTTTGCCAGGAATTCCTTCGCAATTGGTGGGGTGTGAGGATGCTTTGCATTGACATGATGCAGCACGCAGTTTTTATTCTCCAATCTCCCACGCCATTTGTGTGTGACGTCCTCCATGAGTCTCCTCTAAACATCGCAGAGGATTCTCCTTCCCCCTCTCTCTGCCCATATCCCCCTTCAGCCCCTCTCTGTCCATTCTCTCCACCCACTCTCTCCATCCATGCCCACTCTCTATGCACCTCCTCCTGCTCCTCTCTCTTTCGATATCCTCCTTCCCTCCTTTCTGTCAATTTGCCCCTACCCCCTCTGTCAATCTGCTCCTTTGCCCATCTTTTCTTCCCCCTACCCCTCTAATTCCATCTCCTCATTCCCCTTCTCTTGTCGTCCTCCCACCTCTCCCTATTCATCTCCTCTGCGTTCCTTCCTCTATCCTTCTCCTCCTCTCTTCTCTCTCTATCTCCTCCTTGTGTCTTTCTATTTCTTCTCACCTCTGTTCGTCTCTGCCTACTCTTCTTCTCTGTCTCTTCCTCCCCCTGTCCCCACCCATCTGCTCCTGTTTCCTTTCTGTGTCCATGTCGTCTTCTCTCGTCTCTTTGTCCATTTCCCCCTTACTCTGTCTATCTCCTCCCCCCTCTCCCCCCTAGTTTTGCATGTACAGCCAGTGGTGTATGTGGTTACTGTCTGCGGAATGTGTTGTGAATGAAGTTAGTAATAAAGGAGTAATAAATTACAATGTCATGCATGATGTGGCAGCTCTTCATGCAGTTCAACATTTGGCGTCATATCTCCTAAAGAATGTGTCGTACAATGATATACTTTTGTAGGTACAGTCAGTGACGCTTGTGAATAATGCCTGTGAAATGTATTGCAAATAGAGTTATTAGTAAAGAAGCAATATTTTAAAACGTCCTGCATGATGCCCGCATCTCGTGGTCGTGCGGTAGCGTTGTCGCTTCCCACGCCCGGGTTCCCGGGTTCGATTCCCGGCGGGATCAGGGATTTTCTCTGCCTCGTGATGGCTGGGTGTTGTGTGATGTCCTTCGGTTAGTTAGGTTTAAGTAGTTCTAAGTTCTAGGGGACTGATGACCATAGATGTTAAGTCCCATAGTGCTCAGAGCCATTTGAACCATTTTTGAACCTGCATGATGCTGCAGGTTTTCACATATATCAGTATATGTTAGCGTATCTCCTGAACTATGTGTCGTACAACGATATATTTTTATATGCACATTCAATGGCATATGTGGATTCTGTCAGCAAAAGTGCTGTGAATAGAGTGAGTAGCAACGAAGCCATAAAATTTAAACGCCTTGCGTGATGCAGCAATGTCTCATACATCTCAGTGTTTATAACGTAATATCTCCTGAACTGTGTGTCATGCAGTGATATAATTTTTCTGGTACATTCAGTTGTATATGTGATTACTGTCTGCAAAACGTATCGTGAATACAGTTAGTACTAATGAACTAATAAATTAAAATGGCATGCTTCATGCACTGCTGTTCTCCTGCATAACATCAATAATGTAGAAAGAGATAAACTTTTTTTCCCTTCATCATTTTGTGCAGATCGTCAGCGAGAAAATGTTTCGTAAAAGTTTGAAATTATGTGTAAAATTTTTTGTAAGTCTGTAAGAGCTCTCTTTCTCGAATACTGGATAGCTATAGTATGGATATTCGCGCGTCGTGGGTTACACTGCTTTTTGCGCCCAATCCACCCCTTTGATCGGTGACTTATCCCCACAGCGATGATTTCGAGACAAATGTGATGTGTGTGGAGTCCGCATAGCAGGCGGTGACAGACGCACAGTCACCAATTTTCGACCAAAGCGCTCGGCGAGCTCATTCGTTTACACGTAAGGGGAGGCCGATGTCGTTTGCCAGCTTTCGGCCGGTCAGCGACGTGCTGCGATGACAGTCCTTTACAGAAAATATTAGGTATAAAAATCAGTTGTACGTTACTTAGAGCGTTATATGTCAGCTTCATCATGACGTGCCCTTCATTTCCTTAATGGGCATAGTTATTGTGATACTTGCATTTAAGTAAGATAGAGAAGTTCGGAAAAATATGCATTGAAAAATAGGGCTCGCTATGATTTTCTGTTTGTAAAATGCCCTCTGTGGCATTGTAGCGATGAGGAAGCGACTCTGCCTTACTTCTCTGGTTTCTGTATCAATAATCTGGTGTCTTGCTGCTTCGGTAGTCCCTTGTCGCACAGTAGTAGCGCTCAGGCGCCAGGTTCCATGTAGGTTTGTGCTCCTGCTGAAGTGGAGAGGGTTGGGATGCCAGTTGTTAAATGTTAACAACGTTTTGTACTGTACTCGTTTCAATGAGGAATACTTCGAAACACACGTCACAGAATTTCCAATAAGGCGGCTCTTGCCTACGCTGTTATATTCAACTCGTTACAACACATTAACACAATGCTCACTTTCCGTACTCGTGATAGATACTACCCACAACATGTGGCGTTCACTGATAACTAATACCTTCACTTTAACTTTATCTCTTGTGTAACAGCCGGAATATTTACTCGTGACCGTTCTTTTGGAGCTGCTCCCGGTTACTCAACCGTGCGTTTTGAGTGGCGCCTCGGTACTAACTCGCCCTGTATTCCCGACGCACAAGAGAGACCCCACCTTTCTTCCTCAGCCAACAGAGACGCTTCACTCGCCTCCTAACGCATATACAGGGCTATTACAAATGATTGAAGCGATTTCATAAATTCACTGTAGCTCCATTCATTGACATATGGTCACGACACACTACAGATACGTAGAAAAACTCATAAAGTTTTGTTCGGCTGAAGCCGTACTTCAGGTTTCTGCCGCCAGAGCGCTCGAGATCGCAGTGAGACAAAATGGCGACAGGAGCCGAGAAAGCGTATGTCGCGCTTGAAATGCACTCACATCAGTCAGTCATAACAGTGCAACGACACTTCAGGACGAAGTTCAACAAAGATCCACCAACTGCTAACTCCATTCGGCGATGGTATGCGCAGTTTAAAGCTTCTGGATGCCTCTGTAAGGGGAAATCAACGGGTCGGCCTGCAGTGAGCGAAGAAACGGTTGAACGCATGCGGGCAAGTTTCACGCGTAGCCCGCGGAAGTCGACGAATAAAGCAAGCAGGGAGCTAAACGTACCACAGCCGACGGTTTGGAAAATCTTACGGAAAAGGCTAAAGCAGAAGCCTTACCGTTTACAATTGCTGCAAGCCCTGACACCCGATGACAAAGTCAAACGCTTTGAAGTTTCGGTGCGGTTGCAACAGCTCATGGAAGAGGATGCGTTCAGTGCGAAACTTGTTTTCAGTGATGCAGCAACATTTTTTCTTAATGGTGAAGTGAACAGACACAATGTGCGAATCTGGGCGGTAGAGAATCCTCACGCATACATGCAGCAAATTCGCAATTCACCAAAAGTTAACGTGTTTTGTGCAATCTCACGGTTTAAAGTTTACGGCCCCTTTTTCTTCTGCGAAAAAAACGTTACAGGACACGTGTATTTGGACACGCTGGAAAATTGGCTCATGCCACAACTGGAGACCGACAGCGCCGACTTCATCTTTCAACAGGATGGTGCTCCACTGCACTTCCATCATGATGTTCGGCATTTCTTAAACAGGAGATTGGAAAACCGATGGATCGGTCGTGGTGGAGATCATGATCAGCAATTCATGTCATGGCGTCCACGCTCTCCTGACTTAACCCCCTGCGATTTCTTTCTGTGGGGTTATGTGAAACATTCAGTGTTTAAACCTCCTCTACCAAGAAACGTGCCAGAACTGCGAGCTCGCATCAACGATGCTTTCGAACTCATTGATAGGGGCATGCTGCGCCGAGTCTGGGAGGAACTTGATTATTGGCTTGATGTCTGCCGAATCCCTAAAGGGGCACATATCGAACATTTGTGAATGCCTAAAAAAACTTTTTGAGTTTTTGTATGTGTGTGCAAAGCATTATGAAAATATCTCAAATAATAAAGTTATTGTAGAGCTGTGAAATCGCTTCAATCATTTGTAATAACCCTGTATATACATCAAAACTTTTAGCCAATGGGCTTTTAGATCGCTGTTGCCAGGCGGATCTGACGTCACGTTTGCGGACATTGTGACGGAAGTTTGTCTCGGAACACTGTTTCAGATTGTAAGATCCTACCCCGAATAGCCGGATCTTGTCCCTACTAAGGCTGCACAACATTGCCTCCTATGATATTATCCTTAATGTTCCTTGCTGACGCATAACTGTCAGATGTACATGTAGCTTGGCTGCTACTGAGCATTCCCGATTGCATAAATGTGCATAATGCTTAGCGTAATCACGTGAAGAGAATGCACTGATGCATTACATTTGGTGGTTATTTCAGAATATGTTGCTGCATACGAAATTTCGCTAACTTATTGAAGCTTTCTTTAAATTAGGGTGGAAGTCTCTGTCTGTCACCAACCTCAAGAAAACTAATTAATGTACCACTCTCATTTGCGATCGCGCGCAGCAGCAATTAAACTGGTGTGAAATACCCACTATATTCCTCGTATTCCACAAATGGTTTAAGATAAGAAATGTGATTTTGGCAGTATGCAAAGAGGAGAGCATTGTACGATATGATAATTATGCAAAACTTCGTTATCTACTGTGTTATTCTACTGACTCGATGACAGAATGTAATTTTTAAGGGCCATCGACCGCAGGTGAGACGAGGAACGCTATGGGTTTTGGAATAATGAAAGTGAAGACATTATGCGATTATTTTTGTACCGAGGATGTGCTTTTTCATAAGATACCTACCTTACTTTTTCGCAGTTTTTCACTTAATAAACTTAAGAAAACACAATTTCAGAATTCTCTCGCAGTTATGTCTGTGTTTTGGCGAAGAAGCAAATTTTAACGTGGCAACAGGAGGAATGAGTAGATGTTATTCAAAATTCGGCACTCTATGGCGCTTCTCTGAAAGTTAGAAGTGGTTAACAAGCCCCAGTGAAAATAAATCACTGTTTCTCTTGCATTTTCATCGGAATTCTTTTTAGAGGTGGTCACCATGCAAATGTGCGTGCAGTGGCGCTCTACTTAATGTTTATAAAAAATGTGAGTGTAGGTCCTGGCGGAGGTTCGAGTCCTCCATCGGGCATGGGTGTGTGTGTTTGTCCTTAGGTTAAGTAATGTGTAAGCTTAGGGACTGATGACCTTAGCAGTTAAGTCTCATAAGATTTCACACACTTTTTTTTTCTTTTTTTGGTGAGTATATGCTTCAGTTCAGAACGGCCCTTCTCTTCCAGCACTCGGCATTTGGTCCACAGCGCCCGCCCGTAACCCCCACCACCACCGCCCTCCCCACACGTGCCCTATCGATTGCGCATCTAGCGGCGACGCGACGCTATTCTGCGTGGACTCTACCAAGTTTGGCTGAAATCTGCCCAGTGGTTTAGGAGATGTGCAACGTATATGCACATATACAAATATACACTAATCAACCAGAACATAATGACCAGCTATCTAACAGCCTGTATGTCCGCCTTTGGCGCGGATAACAGCGGCGACGCGTCGTGGCATGGAAGCAATGAGACTGGAGGCTGGAGGTCGCTGGAGGGTTAGCATCTCATCTCGGCGCACGCAAGTCACCTAACTCCAGGGAGGGGCGGGTAGAACGGGGGCAAGAGATCTGATGCCACGTTCGATCACACACAATATATCTTCGACTGGGTTCAGATCTGGCGAGTGGGAAGGCCAGAACATCAACTGGAAGTTGCCACTGTGTTTCTCGAACCACTCCATCACACTCCTGGCCTTATGACATGGCGTATTATTTTGTTCCAAAATTCTACTGCCATCGGGAAACATAATCGTCATGAAGGGGTGTACCTGGTCTACAACCAGTGTAGGATACTCCTTGGCCGTCATGGTACCTTGCACGAGCCCCACTGGACCCCTGTATGCCCACGTGAATGTTCCCCGGAGCATAATGGAACGCCGCCAGCACGTCTCCGTCCCACAGCACAAATATTAAGGGACTGTTCTCCTGGAAGACGACGGATTCACGCCCTCCCATCGGCATGATGAAGAAAATATCCGAATTAATCAGACCACGCAACGCTCTGCCACTGTGCCAACGTCCAGTGCCGATGGTCACGTGCTCGTTTCAGTCGTAGTTACCGATGTCGTGGTGTTAACATCGGCACATGTGTGGGTCGCCGGCAGCGGAGGTCCATCGTTGCGTGTGTTCGGTGCACTGTGTGTTCAGACGCACATGTACTCTGCCCGGCATTAAAGTCTGATGTTAGTTCCGCCACGGGTCGGCGCCTGCCCTGTTTTACCAGTCTGCCCAGCCTACGACGTCCGACATCTGTAATGACAGGTGGCCGACCACCCCCACGACGTCTGCATGTCATTTCACCTTGGTTTCTCCTAGTGTTGAAGACACTCACCACAGCACTCGCTGGATACCCGACAAGTTGTGCAGCTTCCGAAATCCTCGTGCCGTGTCTCTGGGTCATCACAATCTGCTGTCGGTGAAACTCAGATAGATCGCGCGCCTTCCCCATTCTATACACAGACAGCTCGCTCACTGACACGTGTGTCCGACTACCAGTCATTCGTCGCCAGGTAACGCTGCTACCGCCTGGACAAGTTTGTATCGCTACTAAGTCGTTGATCAGAATGTTCTGGCTGATCAGGGTACGCTCTAATCTACCCTCTCCTTCCATGCTGTTGCTACTGTCCACTATGGTAAAGTCTTTTCTGGAGATTCGAGGGGAGTGAGATTTACAATAAACTTTTTACTTACCTTTTCTTGCACAGTTGGCTCCAGTTCTTCATGTCTAGGGGTCTGAGTCTTGAAGCTGAGATTCTCACATTTTAGGTTGTCACGGTTCACTCGATCTAAGAATTTTTAAGAATGTCGTTGCAGGATTTTTGTTTTTACATTAATTTGTTGTGTCACATTTTCCTATATCACTCTGTCTTTTGAATTTTCATATTATCAAAGCCGAAATTACATTGTTCGACCAAAATACAAAAATACGTCCGATCACACCAGAGGCATGCTTACAACTACTTCACTCTGCCATACTAACAATGTTTCAAAGGATTTGCAATTTTTATTTACAAATGAATTTCTGTTAGTTTAGATTATTATTTTACAGATGAATCCAGAAATAAACATAATGAACAGTACTAGATTGCGTAATTAATAATGAAATTGTTAACTGTGCCCAATATTTTGTAATTTCAACTGTTTCTTAAAAAAATGATTTTTAATTATGCTTTCAGAGCTAGTACATATAGATTGTAACAATGAAAAAAAAGTAATTCCTTTTCATAAATTTTAGCTTAAAATATAACATACTGCGTATAAAATTATATGAAATTTTTAAGAAAAACTGACGTGTCCAAAATTCGGAAAATATTATTGGTATCGACTGCTACGGTTAAGGATAAGTAATGCTAGAGGAGGGTGTCCCTTTACAACGTGCATCCATGTTTATAACGTAAAACAGTCGTTAGTGTTGACTTGATGTTGCTGTGTAAAGGGACCTGCAGCCAGTGCAAGTGCAGTATCTGGAACTCCAGCAGCCGCACTCGATGTCCTGGAGAGAGAAGCACCTCTCCCCTTGAGGCCGCTTCTCTGCCGTCACGCTTCCACGTGCCGTTGACCTGGGACGCTGGCCAGCCTCTAAGAAGTTGCTACAGCCAGGCCCTGACCATGTCCTGTTCCAGAAGTTCCCGAGTAACACGAAAACGCGAATTCAGCAGGGAGACGCTGCGTTTAAGCCTCGGCCCGGGCGAGAACGTGATGCTCGGCACGGCAGGGCCACGCTCTCAGTTGTTTCTACGAGTCTACTGACGCGGCCTTGGAACGACACAGGGGACTCGCCTGACTGTCGAGCACAGGTAGCCGACGACGCCCCAGCCGACCTCCATTACTCCCCTGTCGTCGGTCCAGACTTAGGACTTCGGGCAGCGTCGTGCCTCAAAACATACGACGTGCCCCTAGCGCTAAGATTTCACCCGGAACAAATCCCTCCCATTCACCCCCTCCACGCCTGTCTGCAGTGTAAGGCCCTCGCCTAAACAGCCGCCAGTTGCGCAAACTGGAAGCTATATCAAAGTTGTTATCATCACAGTCCAACACATGTTACACTGTGATGAAATTCAGTAATGATAAAAAATATTGCTTCTGGATAGTAATATAATATGAATTTGCATAAAGAAATAAAAATATTTATAGAGAATTGAAAGCATCACCAGCAATAGAAAACAAAAAAAAGTGATGTTCTTTAAGGGCAATAAGGACAAATTTTCATTAACTAATTCAAGTAGATGGATTTTGTATGTTCTGGCTCACTAGCTCAATTTTATGATATTTTATGTTATTTTCACAAAATTGACCTAGTTAACCAGAACATACAAAATCCGTCCACTATCCCTTTTACCTAATAATAATATAATATAATATAATAATAGCTATAATAAAAAATCATTTATTTTACATACATCCCCCTTAGGTGAATGTAATAAATATATATGATAAATTAAATATATAAAATTAATTACTTTCCACTTTAGCAGCCATAAGATTATTATGAACTGTTGTTTGTAAATGTTTTTTGAAGGAAGATTTATTTACAGTTCTATCACATTTACAAGTAACTTTAATTTTCTGACGTTCATTCCAGCATTCATTACATACATAAGAATGTCCACTAGTTCGATATTTATCTTTATAAAATTCTTCAGTACTTCTTTTAATCATACATTTACTACACTGTCTTAATTGTGGCTTAGTGTTGTCCATTTAAATAAAATAAATTTAATTAGAATTTTTTTTAATTTTACATTGTGAACATAAGTAAATGTATTAGTTAACAGAAGTAAATTTTTTACATTGTGAACTCTATTACATGAAATTCATTATTTCCATTTTTAAGTTTCTTCATTCCTCTATATTCTTTTTTAATTATTTCAAGTTCCCAAGAATCAATCAATTTGTAATATCTATTTGGTAAAATAACTTTAAAATCATTATTAAGTTCCATACAAAATTTTTCTCCATATCTAGTATTTAAATATTCACAGTCAGTAACATTATACAAAACATTTATCTCTAGTTCAGCTATTTTTTTTTATCTCTTTCGAGACACTAACATCATTAAGCTTCTTGATTATAGTCTCCATTTATATAGAAAAAATTTTATTGGATTTGTGTATAATAATTTTTATTAGATTTTCAATATTGAGTAATGACCATATGGTAATGTAATTGAAACCATTTTTTAAAAATAATAATGGTGATGTGTATGTTTGTCGCAGAGCAGTTATGGAGGAAATAAATGCTGCAGTGTTTCACGGCTGTAAAACGTTCTTCATCCTGTGCTAGCTCTTCTTCCACCCCTAAAATTTCCCAGCAAAACTAGTCAGTGAATAACACGCAAAAACAGCTTGGATCGATCTAGCAAGAACAAAGTAATTTTGATGCCCTCTGGAAGTATAGTGAACATTGGTGCTTGAATCACGTATACTCTCTGAGTTCTGAAACGTAAGTGGCAAGTATACTGTGGTTCCTTTTTCTCCAAGCAAATTATTCTTTGAGGGTAGGTTTTTCCTGCTTTAGCTTTGGGTGCTTTTTCTCACATAGAAGTATGTTTCTTCATAGGCTATTCATCTGAATACTGAGTTCCCGTATTGAAAGAATTCAGTGCTAAATTGTTTTCTCTTATGTTTGCTGTGGAAGTACCTGGCACAGCTGAGGCCAATTGTGCACGTTTTTTGTAACGTGTCTTTTAACTATCTGGCAAAATTTAAGACCTAGCAAGATATTAATCTAACATTCACTCGAAGTGCAGCCGAACGCGGCAAACCACGTGGGTCAACTGAAACGATGCCCAGGCGCCGAACAAAGACCGGGAAAACTGGGGGTGAGTGGGCGGGACCAGTTCCGGGTGAAATCCTAGAGCTAACGATTCCTAAACACACATCACTCCCATGCTCCGCACCGTAGCTACGACTGCGCCACGTGCGGTGTTGCCTCTGCTGCCGTCGAGGCAGCGCGCCTTGTCCTCTGTGTAGGCGGCTTGCGCCTCTGCGCCTCTGGCCATTACCTCACGTGCTTAAAGACAGAAACACACTCCAATGACTGCATGAGCCATCTGTATTAATTAAAGAATTGTTCGTGCCCATCCTCTTGCCCTTCCACACTACAGAGCCATTTCTGAGCAGTCACATGGTGTAATCCATCTCTATAAATTAGTAAAGAAGTGATAAAGAAGTGACTGTATCCTCACCAGGATCTTCTTCTACTGCTGCACACGTAGTGACGTGGGTGCGGCAAAAGTCCAGTGGGAGGACATTTATAAATGGGCATTTGCTCCCGAATTTTCCCAAAGTAGTTTTAAATGCCCAAAATCTGGGTGTTGTGGACTGACAAGACAGCCAGTCCACAGTGACGGGTGAGCGAAAGGCACGCGTTTAAACTCACGCAGGCTGGCGTGAGGTCTGAAACAGGATACGGAATGAATGCTATAAAGAAAAGTACGTAGCTTCTGGAATACTTAACTTTAATCCACATTTGTAGAATATCGCTCTTGATGATACATGTTATAACCACAATATATATAGCAGAGGACTATGGCGCCTTGCTAGGTCGTAGCCATTAACCTAGCTGAAGGCTATTCTAACTATCTTCTCTGCAAATAAGCGAGGCTTCGTCAGTGTTGCATCGCTAGCTAAGTCGTCCGTACAACTGGGGCGAGTGCCAGTACGTCTCTCTAGACCTGCCGTGTGGCGGCGCTCGGTCTGCAATTACTGACAGTGGCGACACGCGGGCCGGTGTATACTAGCGGACCGCGGCCGATTTAAAAGGCTACCACCTAGCAAGTGTGGTGTCTGGCGGTGACACCACACTGGGCATTTATAAAAAAGTAGTTTTTAACTTTTTACTTCTAGAACGTGTAATTTGCCAATTTAAATAAGGGATGGGACGATACTCTCAGCATTAGAAGTTCGTAAATGTTTAACTTTAAACATACGTATGTCGTTCATTGGCTTTCTTACTAAGAACGATAGGAAAGAAGAGAGAAGCACTTTTATTTCTTTACTAGCATTCCAACTTACAGTACCAAAGAAGAGCGCCTATTACTGACAGCTGCTTTCGTTTACAATCTCCTTTTTATTTTTACCACTTCTATTCTTTACACTCTCTCTCTCTCTCTCTCATATACACACACACTGCATGGGGGCTTAATTAAATAAGATGGAAATACTTTTTTTTTGTTTTTAGTAGCTGTTTGTCCGATTACGCTGTGTCTCGTAAACGGTTGGCCCTGACTAGTATTGTTACGCTATCTGACTACAAAGAACAACAACAAGAATGAAATGAAATTTTTCGTTGACACAATTAATTAATTAAGTCCCCGGCAACTATAAAACCTACAAAACCAATAAGCACAAGAGTAACTGTTCTGTATGTGGGAGTGTGACTCAACGTCCACATCTGGCACGGTTCTTCTCCAACAAGACAAGAATTTTTAAATACCAACTATGCTGACGTGACAAAAGAAAATTAGAAAAACTATAATTACGCAAGAAAACCAGAATTCACTCTAATACAAGAACACAAGCCAGATGCTTTGTTGACTGAACCTGTAATGACGCATTATTTCAGACACACAAATAATAAAAGAACATTGTGGTTTTTACCTTCATATATATTGACGAAATGCACTCTGATCATTACAATAACATCTGCTATCTCTCCCATCAAATAACTGGATAAAACATGGAACAAACACTCCTTACTACAACATCTCGACAAGCCTTGCCCACTAGCACATCTCAACACGAACTGTCTTCTACGAGCTCTGCCCACGCACTGACTTCTACGAGTTCTTAACAGGCACTGACTTCTACGAGCTCTCGACAAGCACTGTGGAGGCGGCTTAATAATACTCTTTGGCGCAGTGGCTCAGTGTAGCCACCTTTCAACACACAACACACACACACACACACACACACACACACACACACCACGTTGAATAGCTGAATGGTGATAAATCGGTACAAAAAACATTGTCCTTAGGTCATCGCTTTGTAATATAACACATTTTACAACCCGTGTCAAAGCTCTGAATATTACTGAAGAGTGATTAAGGATAGCAAAATTATTATTGAATGTATTAAACAGCTGGCACCAGTTTCTTGATAATAAATGTATACTTAAATGTATTCTTAAACGTTAAACAGTTTTCAGTGAAAAAAATTGAGACAGACTATAGTTTGCCATTCTGCTCCTTTCTGTATCTACTTCGGTATGACTGCACTGCTGTGAAGATACAATGAGAACAGTAACATAAATAAAGATAATTAAATCGACACCCTAACTGCAAATAGACACTGACATACATCATTGGGGACATGTTGAAAATGTGTGCCCCGACCGGGACTCGAACTCAGGATCTCCTGCTTACAAACTCTCTATCCATCCTTTTTTTTCTGCCGGCATGGTGGCTCAGCGCGTTCAGTCAGAGAGCTGGTTGGCCTCTGTAATAAAAAAAACTGAGTGAAAGGATCAACAAACGAACTTAAACGGATGTTATGTGACGTCCGCAACGACCAAACACAACGATCAACAAAAAAAAAAAAAAAAAAAAAAAAAAAAAAAAAAAAAAAAAAAAAAAAAAAAAAATCCATCTGAGCCACCGAGGGCACTGAGAATAGTGCGCCTGCATGGACTTATCCCTTGCAAGCTCTCCATGAGACCCAAATTCCCAACATGTCCACACCACTACATTCGTAGTGCGCCTAATAGATGTTTGCCCATCACACTCATTACTCGTGGCAGGTTAATCTACCGTACGAGTTGGGGCATAGCGTGTGAGTTCGCACAAGAAGGTCAATGGCCAGGTAGCCATATTTTAACTATATATGAAGGCAGTATCTGTTCCCGAAAAAACAGATACCATTGATGACCGTGGAGCTTCTCTAGAATGAAATGATAATTAAAATAACACCCTAGCTGCAAACAAGCGTTGACACACATCATTGGGGACATGTTGAAAATGAGTGCCCCGACCGGGACTCGAACCCTGGATCTCCTGCTTACATGGCAGATGCTCTATCCATCTGCGACACTGAGGGCACGGAGGATATGTATATCAACGCCTGTTTGCAGCTAGGGTGCCGATTTAATTATCATTTCATTCTAGAGAAGATGCACAGTCATCAAAAGTATTTGCTCTTTCGGGAACAGATACTATCATCACATAAAAAAAAGATTTAATAATAAAGAATCGATGCCGATGACGCTGTAATCGTTCGATTCCGATACTAGTCAATTCCTAGAGAATCGGCGATTCTTGGACTCGTGGAAACGTAATCGGCACATGACTCATCCCTAATTAAAATCAATATGGATAAACTTTATTTACTCTAATGTTTTTGCAGTAGTAAAGTATAAGTAAAAAGATTACTTACAGGATACCTACTGAAAATAAACTGTACTTTATTTCAATACTTATTTTTAAACTCGAGTTTTATTTTCTTTTTTTATTAAATGTATAGTTACGCTTACAGTCCAATTTATTTCCCCAAATAACTCTTCCCTAACTCTCAAGCAGCCTTTTCAACTTGATTAACTAACCACTACAGAAGCAGTGTTGCAAAACAACTTTTCCCAACACAAAATACCAGTTTAAATTTTTTTACAAGTGCCGCTTAACAATTAATCTTTATAATGCATAAATGCCCGAGTATTTGCCTAGGCATTTATCCTGGACATTATCCCCAAATTATAAATGCCCAGGCATTTTTACATCAGTATCCATACCTTCTTCAGCAGAGAGCCACCACTCCTATCACCCCCCCCCCCACCACCACCCCCTCTGCCCCAGCAGAACCTTTAACCTTTCATTTCCACCAGCTGCGAACTTGGCGAGCTTCTCTGGCCTATGGGAGGATGGTGTCTTCCACCACGAAGACTGCTGTTTTGCTTCAGAGTCATGAGCCACAGACATTATTCACCGGTAATTTTTACCTTGGACTTGAAATATGGGTCATCTTGAACCACTGTTTGCTGTTCAGCGCGCACCTAATTCTGGTAGTTTCATTGTTTGGTGTTAAAAAGACGAGGAACCGACTTCACTGTAATTCGTCTCATGTTCATTTCATCAGCTAGAATACATTGACCTAACTCGTATGAAATTCCAGTGACTTCAGAAACTGCATGGACTGTCCACCTTCTGTCCTTGTGAATCACTTCACGCACTTTCGCGATTGTTTCTGAAGTTGTGCAGGATGACACTCGACCGGACTGTTTGTCATCCTCCACAGACTCCTGGTCATCTTTAAATCTTTTAAACAACTCATATGTTTTTGCTAGGCTCAAACCTTGCTCATCAACACCCTCTCCTAGCAGATAGTGAGTTTCAGTTGCAGTTTTGCGGAGCTTAAAATAAAGCTTAATGCAGATCCCTTGTTCCTTCACGGCGGCCATTTCAGAATTCTTAGACACAGCGGAACATGGAGTAAAGAAATCAGCAACGAATTTCAAATCAATGCACTCACAATGATACAATGTGACAGACTTGCAGTTAAAAGTCATAACTTGAAGCAGCTGGCGACGAAATATTGTTTGGGTGGAATATTCATTCAAATCCTCGAAAATTTTGGGTAGCACTTCCTACTGATGAAAGAGCCAAATGACACAGAGCCCATTTAATAAGCAGTCTTGCGCTTTGCAACTAAAGAACAGACATGCATTTCGAAATGTGAGCGTCTGCCGGACTATAATGCCACTGAACACTTCAGCAAACCAAAAGATAATAATTTTATTTTGAACCGTGCACTGCACAATTGTCGAGCACAAGTCCATGAACCATGGCTTGCGTGCCTCAGTGAAACAGACAGCCGTACCGTAGGTGCAATCACAACGGATGGGTATCTGTTCAGAGGCCAGAGAAACGTGTGGTTGCTGAAGAGGGGCAGCAGCCTTTTCAGTAGTTGCAGGGGCAACAGTCTGGATGATTGACTGATCTGGCCTTGTAACACTAACCAAAACGGCCTTGCTGAGCTGGTACTGCGAACGGCTGAAAGCAAGGGGGAAACTACAGCCGTACTTTTTCCCGAGAGCATGCAGCTTTACTGTATGGTTAAATGACGATGGCGTCCTCTTGGGTAAAATATTCCGGTGGTAAAATAGTCCCCCATTCGGATGTCCGGGCGGGGACTACTCAAGAGGACGTTGTTATCAGGAGAAAGAAAACTGGCGTTCTACGGATCGGAGCGTGGAATGTCAGATCCCTTAATCGGGCAGGTAAGTTAGAAAATTTAAAAAGGGAAATGGATAGGTTAAACTTAGACTTAGTGGGAATTATCGAAGATCGGTGGCAGGAGGAACAAGACTTATGGTCAGGTGAATACAGGGTTATAAATACAAATCAAATAGGGGTAATGCAGGAGTAGGTTTAATAATGAATAAAAAAATAGGAGTGGGGGTAAGCTACTACAAACAGTATAGTGAACGCCTTATTGTGGCCAAGATGCTGAGGGAATTAGATTAGGAAATGAGACACTTAAAGTAGTAAATGAGTTTTGCTATTTGGGCAGCAAAATAACTGATGAAAGTCGAAGTGGAGAGGATATAAAATGTAGACTGGCAATGACAAGGAAAGCGTTTCTGAAGAAGAGAAATTTGTTAACATCGAGTATAGATTTAAGTGTCAGGAAGTCATTTCTGGAAGTATTTGTATGAAGTGCAGCCATGTATGGAAGTGAAACATGGACGATAAATAGTTTGTACAAGAAGAGAATAGAAGCTTTCGAAACGTGGTGCTACAGAAGAATGCTAAAGATTAGATGGGTAGATCACATAACTAATGAGGAGGTATTGAATAGGATTGAGGAGAAGAGGAGTTTGTGGAACAACTTGAGTAGAAGAAGCGGTCGGTTGGTAGGACATGTTCTGAGACATCAAGGGATCACCAATTTAGTATTGGAGGGCAGCGTGGAGGGTAAAAATCGTAGAGGGAGACCAAGAGATGAATGCACTAAGCAGATTCAGAAGGATGTAGGCTGCAGTAGGTACTGGGAGATGAAGCAGCTTGCACCGGATAGAGTAGCATCGAGAGCTGCATCAAACCAGTCTCAGGACTGAAGACGACAACAACAACAAGTGGGAGCTACAAACGGCATTGGACGAGAGGTGAATGACGCAGTCTCGGGATGACAAGTATATATACTGATGACATCTGACCTCGATCTTTGTTAATCTGGAGATGCAGTTGTGTTACATCCCCGAACTGCGTAACTGTGGATGTAACTTTCAGCTAGATACCATGCGTTGTCAAATGTTTTGTAGGTCCTATACTGCTGGCGATACTGCACTGCTGAACTTGCATTCAGCAGGAATGACCAACCGTAGAGAAAGAATCGAGAGACTGGTAAGCTCACCCTATTCATATTATGGATATCAGCTATAGATTGCAGCGATCCGTCGCGTGGGCGATCGATAGCTTCGTAGGTCGCATGTGTGAGGGCAAATCGCAGCGATCGGTCGCTGATTGCTGGTCGCGTGGCAATCCCTGGCAATCGGATGGATAGCACATCCTTTTGGTACATTGACAAAGGCTACCAGTCTGGCTAGCGGCAATATGTGGCAGTATGGATGCATGGCTGCGTTTCGTTTGTCTAGTTATTAAGCGCGGTTGTATATTTTTGTTTTGTTTCGCTTTGCCCACGTCGAGTAACAGTTTTACTTTAGTATTTATACACTGAAGAGCCAAAGAAACTGGTACACGTGCCTAATATCGCAGAAGTGCCGCAGGACGAGGTTGCATGGACTCGGCTAATGTCTGAGGTAGTACTGGAGGAACTGACACCATGAAACCTTCAGGGCTGTCGATAAATCCGTAAGAGTACGAGGGGATGGAGATCTCTTCTGAACAGCACGTTGCAAGGCATCCCAGATAAGCTCAATAATGTTCACGTCTGGGGAGTCTGGTGGCCGGTGGAAGTGTTTAAACTCACAAGAGAGTCCCTGGAGCCACTCTGTAGCAATTCTGGACGTGTAGATTGTCGCATTGTCCTGCTGGAATTGCCCAAGTCCGTCGGAATGCACAGTGGACATGAATGAAGGCAAGTGTTCAGACAGGATGTTTACGTACGTGTCACTTGCCAGAGTCGGATCTAGACGTATCAGGGGTCCCATATCACTCCAACTGCACACGCCCCACACCATTATGGAGCCTCCACCAACTTGAACAGTCACTTGCTGACAAGCAGGCATTCTCCTTACCCGTACACATCCATCAGCTCAATACAATTTGAAATGAGACTCGTCCGACCAAGGAACGTGTTTCCAGTCATCCACAAGTCAATGTCGATGTTGATGGGCCCAGGCGACGCGTAAAACTTTGTGTAGTGCAATCATCAAGAGTGCACGAGTGAACCTTCGGCTTCGAAAGCCCATATAGATGATGTTTCGTTGAATGGTTCGCACACTGACACTTGTTGATGGCCCAGCATTGAAATCTGCAGCAATTTGCGGAAGGGTTGCACTTCTGCCACTTGGAACAGCTGAGCCGTCGTTGTTCCCATTCTTGCAGGATCTTTTTCCAGCCGCAGCCATGTCGGAGATTTGATGTTTCACCGCATTCCTGATATTCACGGTACACTCGTGAAATGGTCGTACGGGAAAGTTCCCACTTCATCGCTATCTCGGAGATGCTGTGTCCTATCGCTCGTGCGCCAACTATAACACCACGTTCAAACTCAAACTGCCATAGTTGCAGCAGTAACCGATCTGACATCTGCGCCAGACACTTGTGTTATATAGGGGTTGCCAGCCTCAGCGCCGTATTCTGCCTGTTTAAATACCTCTGTATTTGAATACGCTTGCCTATACCAGTTTCTTTGGCACTTCAGCTTTGTTATTCAGCGACCACAAACAACTGTGAGATGTGGAGGTCTGAGTTACCGTGTACATTAAGAAGTGAGGAGCATTTTGAACCTTATACTATAGATGTACAATTGATGGGAAATTCATGGTAAGAGTCAAGATACATTGAGCTCAATTTGATGATTTTGAGTTATGTATGGAACAGTTACAATCGTTATAAAATTTTTTAACTTCTAAAGAAAATGACTTACCGTAATATTAAGAGTAGATCTTAATTTGAATGTTCAGGGCAAATCTATTATGCAGCTGCATTCAAGTTCCTTGTTGTTTCGTAAAATCTAACTCTCCCTCGTACAATCTATGTCTTGGTTACCTACTTATTGGGATTCGCTTCCTTTCTCCTACAAAATATCACTCGTAACTCCAAAGCACTCGTTTTCAATTCACTTTTAACATTCCACTTCACTAAACCACTCAGTAGATCCTGTGCTTAGCTTGGCCATGATTAGTAACAGTGCTCTGTGGCGACAGACACACACACACACACACACACACACACACACACACACACATACACACACACACACACACGTTACTACTACTACCGCTACTACTACCATGTCTGATATAAATCATTATCGTAGTTCACGCAAGTAAGAAAAGCACAGAAAACCTTTAAATCCATTAGAGTGTAGCGCATGGTGAGTGTGTGTGTGTGTGTGTGTGTGTAGTCTTATGGGACTTAACTGCTAATGTCATCAGTCCGTACGCTTACACACTACTTAACCTAAATTATCCTAAGGACAAACACACACACCCATGCCCGAGGGAGGACTCGAACCTCCGCCGGGATCAGCCGCACAGTCAATGACTGCAGCGCCTCAGACAGCTCGGCTAATCCCGCGCTGCATAGCGCATGGTGAATCCATAATATTGTGAAATAGCGTTAATTTTTAATAATAATTATTGTCTCTAACGGGACTACCGCGAGATTGTGAGCGTTTTGGGTGGGAAGAAACTAAAATCCAACATAACAACGAGGAAATGAAATATGTGATAACATACATGAAACATAAAAAGAACAGAAGAATGAAATATGGAGAAACCGATAAAGAAATCCTCAGAGGAAGGCCAGTACACAAGCAACGAAAGTTCACAAAAGTAACAAAAACTGGAATTGGTAACTAGAATTAAGCTTTGTATGTCAGTTCTAGTCACAGATTTCTACCATTTCATGGTTGATGATTTAGATTGTTTTTCCAGCAGGTGTGTGAACTGAAATGCAATAGGGTTTTTACATTTGTAGTTGCTCTCTAAACTGCTGCTAAAAAGTGACATATTGGAATCAATAACTAGAGCTGACCTGTACGTTTTAATTCTAGTTACCGATTCCAACCATTACACTGTTCGTTATTTAGGCCGTTTCTGCAACAAATGTGCACTACAGTGTTATAGGATTTCTACATGAAAAAGAAAATGTTGGAATCGGTACGTACAATCTTTGTTAGTTTTTCGCCATAGTTCGGAGATCTAATAACTCCAGAAACCCTACAAAAAGCGAGTCCACACGCTTACTGCAAAGATGTTCAAAATTGTGACCCACCAACGAATGTTTGTAATCAGTAACTAGAATTGACTTGTTATATTGCTCACTTCTGGTTACCGGTTCCAACAATTTCAAGGTTCCTTATTTAGATCGTTTTTCCCGCGGGTGAGTACACTGAAGTGTAACAGTTTTTCTGCATTTGTAATTGCTCTGCGAAAAAATTACAAATGTTGGAATCGGTACCTAGAATTAAGCTACATAGGAGGTCAATTCTAGTTACCGATTCCAACCATTTCATGGTTCATTATTTAGATCGTTTTTGCAAAAGGCGTGTGCACTGCAATGGAATAGCATTTCTGCACTTGTCATTGCTCTCTGAACTACTGCGAAGAAGTATCTAATGATGAGATCGGTAACGTGAGTACATAGGTCAACTCTGTTACCGATTCCAGTATTTGTTACATTTTCTGAATTTTCGTTATTTGTGTATTGGCTTTTTTTTTAGGACTTTGTGTCAGTTTTTCACGCATCTGTTTCGTATACTTTATTATTTATTTCACTTTAAATGTTGTTTTGTCACATTTTAGTTTCTCCTCGCCCTAAACCCCCATTTTCCTGCGTCAGTTTCGTTGGCCTCAATAATTATTATTATAAATTTACGCTGTATTACGATATCACAACTTGACCAAGCGGTATATTGTAGTGGAATTTAAATGTTCTCTGTGCTTTTATTAACCCCATAAATTACGACTGTAATTTATTTTACACACCCACCCACACACTCACTCACTCACACACACACACACACACACACACACACACACACACATATATATATATATATATTAAATTCCACTACAATATACCGCGTGGTCAAGTTGTGATATCATAATACAGCGTAAATTTATAATAATAATTACTGAGGCTAACGAAATTGACGCAGGAAAATGGGGGTTTAGGGCGAGGATAAACTATATATATCCCTTATCTTCAGTTTGTTTCGATGTAATTTGTGGGTAACAAGTGAGTAAATAATCGCATGAATTGTGATTGTAATTTTATCATACGCTACATTCCTTTGTTTACCAATATCATCTGCTGTTTTCAAAGATTGCCTCTATGAATGGTGCCATTGTTCAAAGCTGACGAGTGGAATCGGACACTAGAATTTATCCGAAATGTGAAACAACATATACGTTAGCTCTTCCCAGTGAGCTCAATAGTTGAGTTCATTGACTCTTCGTAAGATACCTATATCTCTGACCGCTTTTAATCTGTGCTCAGCGATGCAGCTGTGAGGACGACTGGCTGGCACAATGTCGCGAAGGAAAACTAACAACAAGTCGGAGATAAAGACAAATCCTTCCTTGGCAAAGACGGGTCCATCGTCGATGAGGACGGGTCCGTCTACGATGAAGACTGGGGCGTCGTCGACCGTGTATCCGTCGACTGTGGAGTCGACGATCGTTCGCATGCCCTACGACCGCTTCGGTGTTGATACGTTTCATTTCTGGAACGGAGACGTATACGAGGGTGAATTCTGGGCCACAACGGAGAAGACGTACCAGGAATTTCATTTATATCGAGATGGTAAGAGTTAATGACTCAATAGATAGCAAAACAGATGGAGTGTTAGTTTCGTGAATTTTTCTGATCACCCGAATGTTTGATACTAGACGTCGGCTCTGACCTGTTAACTAACGGCTGCCGTGACGTCACGTTTTGGTGCGCAGTCTGAATTGAATTTCTGTGTAGCCTTACACTCTGTCGGTCGTAATCCGGTTAGTTTTTACATAAAGTAATTCGTTAATCGCGAAATATGGAAGCAAGTGCGGGACAAGGTCTGCTCCTGATTTCGAAGATGTGGAAAATAGTGGGAATTCGGAACAACATATTCCTCACGGTTGTTTCAGTATTGTGAAATTAGCAGATGAATTGAGAGAACCAATGAATGTCATCAGTTTTGGCAGGCAGTACAATTTAATTGCTTGCTATTTGTAAGTGCGGTGTTATGGTAACGACATGACGTTGTCCAAGATACGAAGAAACGCACACACAATTTGTCTATGTGGTGCTACTGTGCAAAAGATCGTGTGTGGCTGTCTATTCGTAGAGGGACCTGTTTGAGAGATCGAGCCTTCCTATGAAAAGCATTTTATTACTATCTCCTGTTTGTCTTGCTGTTCATGAGACAGAAACAGACCGTAAAACTGTTAAAGACTGCTATTCGTTTTGTTGGGAAGTTTGTTCGGATTTTGTTATGAGGGGCAAAATTGGTGGGGCAGGGGTTATTATAGAAATTGACGAACAACACGAGAGAGTCCTGATATTGGGCCGTGGGTGTGGGAGGCTGTTGTTTCAGGGAATCTCTCTTCTCCAGAAATAATTTTTAAGGTAATTAAAGACGGGGCAGCTTGTAATATGTTTCGCTTAGTAAAAAGATAGCAGATGGATCAGTCATAATGTCAGATGGGTTAGCATATTTGTAGGTAGCAACTTAGTTCATGTCGAGGAGGAGGTGGTTTGAAAAGAGAGATTTTTATTTAATTATTAGAGAAGTACCGAATTTACGAGAGAGTGGTTACCTCGTGAGCCAATAGAACAGCTTAATGTCGCAATAATAGATTGGAGGTATAGGTTAGCATGGAATGTGAAGATTTGAATGGCGAAGCCAACGAATCTTGCGATAGAAAAAGTGTTTATGGTGAGATACTGATCTGTAGCGCAACATGAGGTCTAGGTTAGGTTGGAATGCAACATCTGGTTTTGAGTTCGGGAAGCTAACGTATCTAAGAGCAAAAAACCTTTCTATGGTGACAGACACGTCTTTATCGTAGCCAGAGGTCTAGGATGGTTCGAATGCAACTGTCTGGTTATGAGTTGGCGAAGGCAACGAATCTGAGAGCGGAAAAGATTTCTCTGCTGACACGCTGATTGCATCGTAGCCTGAGGTCCATGTTAGGTTATAATCCAACAGTTTTCTCTTTAAGGCCACGAAAACCACATGTGGTAAGAGACTCACCTGTTGTGTAGCAAGAGATCTATGCTAGGTGCAGTGTGCCAATTTCGTTAAGGGTGTCGAAGGAAACGAATGTACGGTGCCTGGTTGATCTGTATTGTATGTCATGATAAGTGATGCTCTCCACAATATTCTACTTGTATTTACGATTTTGCGGAGTATTTGGACTATGTAGTTCAATTTTGAGTTTTTAGTAGAAAACTGCAGCTGATATTATCTACGAATGAGTATTGCCATCGGATGACTCCATACTAATGATTTAACGTTATCAGTTTGTTTGTTAGGATGCTCGTTTGGCTTAGTTCCTAATATGACTCGATTTACGAGGAATTACTTATTAGAAATATTTCACTGTTTACGAGTATAATATGAGCTACGGTATTCACGAGGCAAACATTATTTCCGAGGATAGTGGGACCATTACCAACAGCAGCAGACTTTGGAAAAGTAGTTGGGCCTGTAAGCGTGTTTCTAGTTTATTTTTCGTTTGATGGTTTTGACTCTTTCGTTTAGTAGCACAGTTTTTTTCGGTTACATGGGCTGAATTTGGAGAAAATTAATGTGTATTTCTTACTCTGGTAGTTTCTGGCGTTTTTAACAGATACCGTTAGCTATAGTTTAGTTATAGTTCTCGGTTATGACTCGATTTAGTGTCCAACAGTTCATCTACAGTATTTGTAAATTCGTAACGAAATGATCATACAACTGAAGTGTATTTTTTGATGGTTTCCATTTTTACCAGAACCATTTCTTTCCACTTCGTATTTTACGTTATGACGTCAGTTGTAGCGGTAGAGTGTGTTTTTACGATAGGGTCTATTCGATTCCCTTTCCGTTCTAAACTCTGTTTCTGTCATTATGATATTCGTAATCCGAAGTGTTTTTCTTTTTGCGACGATGTTTATTTTTTTAGTCAGTGTTTCCATCTGTTACATTGAAGAAATCCACATTGATATGACCTCACATTGAGAATAATATTTACGACGCTTGTCCCACGTTTTTAACGTCACTCGCTAAAGCCAACGACTCGTATCGAAGACTCTTCTTTATCCGATCGCTTCGGTGTTGATACCTTTCATTCCTGGAACGGAGACGTATACGTGGGCGAATTCTGGGCCACAACAGAGAAGAAGGTCCAAGAATTTCATATATCTATTTATCGAGATGGTAAAAGTTAACCAATCAACAGATGCCAAAAAAAGATAGAGTATAAATTTGGTGAATTTTTCTGATCATCTTCGGAGGTCGGAAATCATTGAAGTTGCAGGAGCTTGTGGAGCCTGCGTACTTTTTGTTGACCTATTATAGAAGTGGGGCGGGAAGCAGGAACAACAATCATTGCATTCGACATTGTGTTCCTCAAGGAATGGGCCGTCGCGAAAGAATAAGCCCTATATCGGCCACGCAGCGTTAACGATGGTAGTAAATGCTTAAATGTTCAATATAACACATATAATATAATAGTATCATTAAATATGGAGTTATTTAATAAAGTAATAGATGTACTTAGCAGTATGTACGTTTTGTAAAGAAATCGTTATTTCACAATAAAAACGTTGACTGAGGACTGATTCTGAGGCTTTTGTGTGTGTTTGTAAGTGTGTGTGTGTGTGTGTGTGTGTGTGTGTGTGTGTTTGTGTGTGTTCTTATCATTCTAGTAGAGAGGTTTATTAATGACCCACTGTAGAGTCAGGGACTCGTGAATTTTAAAATTTTGCCGGTGAATGGATTATTCGGCTAAAATGCACTTAACTGTGTCCGTGGTTCTTCCGCAGTGTGATGCTATTTGTGATTCGTTATCGTTAGTCGTAGCCAATGGTGTGATAGGAACGGTTGTCAGTGAGAATCTATCAGTCTTATAATCTTGTTTGTCACGAATATTTGGGTGTTTTTTTTCTGTATATGTCACGATTTCCGAGATTGTACGAAGGTATTTCGGAAAGTAGAGATACACCGTACGCCAGAGGAACAGAAGAGTTTTGGCGAGCAAGTTGGCAACACTGGTGTTAACCTTGAACCGTTAGCTTCCTCCTCGCGGTTCATCGGTCAGCAGTTGACGTTTCTTCTGGTTGGAGTAGGTCGTGTTTAAAATGGCTGCGCCGATTCAGAATCTCGCCAAATGCGAAGTGCGCTCCGTCATACGTTTTCTTCATGCAAAAGGTCAGCCCACCGACTTCCATGTCCTCCGTTACCTGAAGTCACATCTTAGTGGAAAATCATTCCACGGCGATGAAGAGATCAAATATGAAGTTGAAATGTGGTTCCGACAACAGGCGGCAACCTTCTATGACAGTAGGATACAAAAGCTTGTGCACCGACTTAACAAAAGTTTGGATAACGGGGGTGGCTATGTCGAAAAATAACAAATAATCCAGTTAATAAGATGCAACTGACGTTTTTTAAATAAGTGTTCTATTTAAGGACTGCAAGCCATTGTATCTTTACTTTTCGAAATGCCCTCATAGTTCGGGTGGATGGTATCTCAGCTTAAATTGCTGCAAGTGAAACGAAAAGTACTTAAAATGTATAATCTTGCTGTCACAATTATTTGGCGGTTTTTTTTCGAGTATGTTACTATTTCTGAGGTTGTGGTTAGGTTGCGACCTAATGACACAGCTTAAATTGCTTGTGTCAAATTCAGTCGCAACAATGAATTTGTAATATTGATTTTCACAAATATTTGGCTGTTTCTTCCGAATATGTCATGATTTCCAAGGTTATGGTTGGGTTGGGACCGAATGACACAGCTTAAATTGATCGCAACAAATTCACTTGCACCAATGAAATTAATAATTTTAGATCCCACAAACAGAAAAATATTTATCTCTTTCTTTCGAATATGCCACAGTTTCCGAGGTTGTGGTTAGGATGGGACCTGAGAGCACAGCCTGAATTGTTGGAGTGAAAGATGCAGCAAAGATGTTTGCAATCACTTTAATCATAAACTTTTCGTTGTTTTTTCGTAATATAGTCCTATTTCCGGGTATGTGGTCAGGATGCGGCCTAACAGATCAGCTTAAATGACTGTGAGTGAAGTAAAATACTAGCAAAAATATTAACTTCATTTACAAAGTACTTGAAATTATGAACGACCAGTATGATTAGCTACCCACATCCGATTCAGTATTGGGCGTGTTCGCTTGACAACACCTACCAGACGAACCGTTACCCAACAGCAGCACGCAATGGAGAAGCCGCTGACACCGAATAGAACATTCGGGTGAACCACCGAAGACTAATTCTTTGAAGATTCACCTGAGCATAACTAGCATATAGTTAGTCCTAATATTGTGGAGAGTGATAAACGACGAGCAGCTGCAATTCTTTGAACAGTCAGTGACTTTACAGCCAAATACCAGGCGAGCTGCTACTGGGCAGAGGAGACCCAACTGAAAATGTTTTGGAGGAAATTTTCAGTTTCAGCATTTGCCTTACAACCAAAGGAAAACCCTGGTCAGAACTGGGGGATGGGAACTATTTCTAATTTAATTCTGAGACGATACATCCACGACAAAAACTTTTAAAAATCCGACATATGGGCAAGTGTTGCTATTCACTCTATTTGATCATAACTATCTGGACAGAGAATGAAACAACAAGTTTACTGTTATCAGTCACTGTTCAATTATCTCCCCGACGCGTTTCAAAGGCTTAAACCTTCATCATCAGGTTGTTTCACATTTGTTAGTATGATATATGTGAGTGTCATGTCACGATTTTTGGAGAAATTCTGGTACTGTCAAGTGAAGAAACAAAACACTATTTCAGAACTTGATTTTAGGGTTTTTCTACAAAAAACTAAATGTATATCTAACAGTAAAAATAAAATGAGTAACATAGAATACCTACAAAGGTCACATGTTCCTTTCACTGTCGTAACATCTCAATGCATACTTTCACCTTTTGTAAACAAAGATGGCGTCTGGAAACTATTAGGTGCAAGGATGATGTACCAAAAAAGAAACATTATCAGAAAGTACAAAGAAAATAAATCATTAAAACAGCATTACGGAATAAATTTTAAAGGAGTTTGGAGATATTTGAATTGAAGTATTGAATTCATGCTTTGGAATAAAGATTTCAGGTGGTATATAAATCCGATTCTGTCAAGATCATATAGCTTAAATTCCACACTCGTTTATATAGTCAGGCAACATGTTGCAGACTTTGACTAGATTAATGATATTGACTACATTGGTAAAATTGTACATAAACAACAATTTTGGTTGGAATTCAGAGAGAGGGATGAAAGGATGGAGGCAGAAGAGAGGAAGAGAAAGAGAAAGAGAGAGGGAGAGGAGAGAGAGTGGAAGGAGTGACTGGATCACAGCAAATTTTCCAAACCAGGGGGTTCCAATATTATATCAGTTACATATACTAACTAGCTAAAGGTTGGGGTAATACATTGGTTAACGCTTTAATACATGCAAATAGATGTAAAGTTTGTGCCATTAGTTGCTGTACATATAGTTTCAAGTTGACAGGAATACAAGCTGTTGGCGTGATGGTATATTTGTAAATGAGGTCAAGCCCTTGTACATTTGGTGGATGTCATGATAACATAGCTAAATAATTATGGCAAATATTTATTCGTCTGCGCCAATTGATTCCACACTACAGAAAATTAATGCCAACCTACTAAAGCACAAAAAAACCTTCAACTCATATTACTGAAGTAATGGACCAGCTCGAATTCACGCTTCCACATAACTATTTCAAATTTAACAATAAACTCTACAAACAAACAGCTGGCCTGGAAATGGGCTCAGACCTTTTTGGACTGTTAGTTAAAATATTTATAAACAATTTAGAAAACAAAATACTGAATTACAATCACCATCTTCCCAAAAATATCAACTACTACCACAGACATGTAGATGATACCAGCATTTTAATCAGTGGCCCAAAAGATGACATCAGTGAGTTGAACCAATTATTCAACAACTCCCATGAAACATAAAATTCACAATTGAACACCAAGAAGGTGGCAGTATAAATTTTTTAGGCCTTACCATTAGAACAAAGACTAACAGGCATGAGTTTCAAATTTATCAGAAGGCTACCACAACACATACAACAACCCACATTTCCTCCTGTCTCCCCACAGCCCTCAAAATGGCAGCATTCCGGTACATGATCAATACAACTATCCAACTACCACTCTCTGAAGATAACTGTGAACAAGAAACTGGAACCGAGCGAGGTGGCGCAGTGGTTAGCACACTGGACTCGCATTCGGGAGGACGACGGTTCAATCCCGTCTCCGGCCATCCTGATTTAGGTTTTCCGTGATTTCCCTAAATCGTTTCAGGCAAATGCCGGGATGGTTCCTTTGAAAGGGCACGGCCGATTTCCTTCCCAATCCTTCCCTAACCCGAGCTTGCGCTCCGTCTCTAATGACCTCGTTGTCGACGGGACGTTAAACACTAACCACCACCACCACCACCAAGAAACTGGGATAATAAAACAAACAGCTGTTGCAAATGGATATAGCAATTCCATAATAGACACCATAAAACACCCAATAATGCCATAGCAGTCATGTCACAAAAAAAACAGAAAGAAAATAACATGTTCTATACAATCCAATTGTTAGGTAATATTTCATTTCAGTTACCAACGTCTTCAAACGAAAAGGTATACACATATCCTTTACCACAAACAAGGTTGGCAGAAGATACCTCACAACAGCCCCACACGAAACCCACTTATCACACAGGTGTGTCCATACTTGAATGTTTCGACTGTGACTGCTTCTACATATGCCAGACAGGTAGATCATTTGAGATTATATTCAAAGAACACTTGGCAGCACTAAAAAACAAAAAATACCACACATCAGCTATAGTCAAACACCTGTATGAAACAAAACAGCATGTTAACAACACAAGTATCAGCATCCTACACATCCAACCTAAAGGCAAAAAAACTAGACATCATTCAAATGCTACAAGTATACAAACATCAAACAACAACCTGAAACCATCTTAAATTCCAGTAGTATTATCTCTGTTTTCAACAACTGTCTACATTATTAAATTTGCAGTGCATACACACACACACACACACACACACGCACACGCACACGCACACACACACACACACGCATACACGCACGCACCTTAATATTTACCATAAATATTTAGTTATGTTACCATGACATCTCCCAAATGTACAATGGATTGACCTCATTTACAAATATACCATCACACGAACAGCTTGTAACCTTGTCAGCTTGAAGCTATATGTGCATCAACTAATGGCACAAATTTTACATCTATCTGCATATTTTAAAGCATTAACTAATGTTGATCCAACCTTTAGTTAGTTATTACACGTATCTGATATAATATTAGAACCCCCTGTTTTGGAAAGTTTGCTGTGATCTAGTCACTCCTTCCACTCTCTCTCCCTCTCTCTTTCTCTTTCTCTTCCTTTCCCTCAGCCTCCAGCCTTTTACCCCTATCTCTGAATCACAACCAAAATTGTTATTTGCGTATAATTTTACCAATGTAGCCAACATAATCGTTGTAGTTAAAATCTGCAACATGTTACCTGACTATATAAACGAATATGAAATTTAAGTTATATGAACTTGACAGAATCGGATTTATATACCATGTGAAATATTTATTCCAATGCCTGTATTCAACACCTCAAAACAAAGATCTCCAAAATCCTTCAAAACTTATATGATATAATGTTGTTATGATGTATGTTCTTTAGATTTTGTGATAATATTTCTCTTTTGCTATATGATCCATGGGCCCAATAGTTTCGAGACGCCATCTTTGTTCACAAAATATGAAAGTATACATGTGGTATGTTACGACTGTGAAAGGAACCTGTGGCCACTGGAGGTATTCTACACTCCTGGAAATTGAAATAAGAACACCGTGAATTCATTGTCCCAGGAAGGGGAAACTTTATTGACACATTCCTGGGGTCAGATACATCACATGATCACACTGACAGAACCACAGGCACATAGACACAGGCAACAGAGCATGCACAATGTCGGCACTAGTACAGTGTATATCCACCTTTCGCAGCAATGCAGGCTGCTATTCTCCCATAGAGACGATCGTAGAGATGCTGGATGTAGTCCTGTGGAACGGCTTGCCATGCCATTTCCACCTGACGCCTCAGTTGGACCAGCGTTCGTGCTGGACGTGCAGACCGCGTGAGACGACGCTTCATCCAGTCCCAAACATGCTCAATGGGGGACAGATCCGGAGATCTTGCTGGCCAGGGTAGTTGACTTACACCTTCTAGAGCACGTTGGGTGGCACGGGATACATGCGGACGTGCATTGTCCTGTTGGAACAGCAAGTTCCCTTGCCGGTCTAGGAATGGTAGAACGATGGGTTCGATGACGGTTTGGATGTACCGTGCACTATTCAGTGTCCCCTCGACGATCACCAGTGGTGTACGGCCAGTGTAGGAGATCGCTCCCCACACCATGATGCCGGGTGTTGGCCCTGTGTGCCTCGGTCGTATGCAGTCCTGATTGTGGCGCTCACCTGCACGGCGCCAAACACGCATACGACCATCATTGGCACCAAGGCAGAGGCGACTCTCATCGCTGAAGACGACACGTCTCCATCCGTCCCTCCATTCACGCCTGTCGCGACACCACTGGAGGCGGGCTGCACGATGTTGGGGCGTGAGCGGAAGACGGCCTAACGGTGTGCGGGACCGTAGCCCAGCTTCATGGAGACGGTTGCGAATGGTCCTCGCCGATACCCCAGGAGCAACAGTGTCCCTAATTTGCTGGGAAGTGGCGGTGCGATCCCCTACGGCACTGCGTAGGATCCTACGGTCTTGGCGTGCATCCGTGCGTCGCTGCGGTCCGGTCCCAGGTCGACGGGCACGTGCACCTTCCGCCGACCACTGGCGACAACATCGATGTACTGTGGAGACCTCACGCCCCACGTGTTGAGCACTTCGGCGGTACGTCCACCCGGCCTCCCGCATGCCCACTATACGCCCTCGCTCAAAGTCCGTCAACTGCACATACGGTTCACGTCCACGCTGTCGCGGCATGCTACCAGTGTTAAAGACTGCGATGGAGCTCCGTATGCCACGGCAAACTGGCTGACACTGACGGCGGCGGTGCACAAATGCTGCGCAGCTAGCGCCATTCGACGGCCAACACCGCGGTTCCTGGTGTGTCCGCTGTGCCGTGCGTGTGATCATTGCTTGTACAGCCCTCTCGCAGTGTCCGGAGCAAGTATGGTGGGTCTGACACACCGGTGTCAATGTGTTCTTTTTTCCATTTCCAGGAGTGTATTTTACTGATTTTATTTTTACCATTAGGTATGTGTTCAGTTTTTTGACGAAGAGAAAACCCAAAACCGTGTTGTGATATAGTGTTTTGTTTCTCCACTAGACAGTGCCACAAGTTCCACCAAAAATCGGAACGCAACACACACGTATGGCATACTAACAAACGTAAATCCACCTGACGATGGAGGTTTAAACCTTTGAAACGCGTCGTGGAAATAAACAAACAGTGACTGGTAACAGTAAACTTGTTTCATTCGATGTCAATAAGAGTTACGGTAAAGCCTAACCTAAAATGTTCGCATTTATAGCCTATCTGGACAGTCCTATGTAATGAAGAATCGATTACTAGTTGTCGCGAGTGACAGACTCGCCAATATTAAAAGGAGACGGGGAGTAATGCGAAGACAGTACAGAAGCAGTAACAGAACTGTGGGTTGGTCAGCTTGCTTGCAGCTCTCTGGTATGGACAACCTCCTCTGAGGTGGTCTACAATATTGGAGTCTGTTGTCAATTGACATTTACTCCACAAGTATAAAGGTAAAATTGGCTGGGATAAAAAAGGGTTTGCTAAAACCTGTCTGAGCTCGACAGGATAAAATACAAAGAGTGCTAGAAAACTAGCGGCGAGAGGAAGAGGAATGTTTGTTCTTCTTCTGCTTAACTCTCGGAATAGCAGCGATTATACGCTGCCAGTCATAATCGGTAAAAATAGGGAAGCGGTTTATAGGGTCCAAGTCCCTCTTAGGAATGACAGCGGTCAGATTTGCAATTGCCCATCCGAAATCATAAGGCTTATGGGGTAGAGGTGGTTTAGGAACATTGGAGGCGGTAAAAGGGTACGGGGTATTGTGATGCGCGAACGTCTTGTTACGCAATGATTTTGGGACCATCTTCAGCAGTTCAGGCGCAGTGATCTCTGTCTCTGCAGGCGGCGTGTGGACTACCTCTTCTGTGTCCATGTCTTGGATGGGCGCAGCTGTTGTGACTTCTTCTCCCAGCAGCGGCAATCCCGCCTTGTCCGCGGAAGGGGAGGCGGGCATTTCGATGCCTTTGTTCACGTCATCTCGTATTACTGGTGGAGATGATTCGGAGTCTTGCTTCGGCTGGGCCTCCTCCTTCGAGGAGGGGGCAGACATCTTGTTTGCCACTTCCATGGGCACCCCCACAGCGCCCTGCGTTACCGCAGGAGCCGGGGGAGCGTCCGTCTGCGTGGCGATGGTGGCAGTCGTAACTTCTCGCCCCTTGCGAGACTTGCAGGCCAGCAACTCGCGAAGCTGCGCGAGCTGGAGGCGTACCTCGTCCACCTCGGCCCGAAGTGCGGCCCTCTCACCTGCCGTGGCAGATTTGAGAGCAGCAACTGCGTTGGCGACAGCATCGTCGATCTTGTGAATGCTGTTGGGATTGCAGCAACACAGCCCTCCACCCGCGCCAGCACCGGCAGAAGTGCCAGTGGCGTGATGCGCGGGCAGAGAATTTGCCGCTTCTTGATTCCTTGTCACCTCTTCTTGCGCAGTGGTTCGCCGTCGGTGTGTGTTCCGCCCCTTCCCGCGGCCACGGCTTTTAAGATAACTGCAGCCACGGTGGTTGGCAGCGTGGGAACCGCCACAATTACAACATGTAGCAGCGGCTTCCCTGGGCTTCTTACAGTCGCGAGTGAGGTGCGGCTTTGCACACTTCAAACACGTGACTACTCCTGTGTAATCCGCGGCGAAGTGCCCCAACTTCTGACAGCGGAAGCACTGTAAAGGTTTCTTCCTCTTCTGCTTGCTGTCCAGTCCAAGCGCTTGGCCCAGGAGGCTGACGATTGCGGCAGCTTGTTCTCCTCGTCTGGGTTGGTCAGCAGAGCTCACTGACTTCGAACGTGGAGTGCTCACTGGAAGTTACCTGAGTAACGAATCCTTCAGCGTCATTTCAACCCTTCTTAAGCTGCCCAATCCGACTGTTGGTGACGTAATTGTGAAGGGGTGACGCAAAGGAACAACGGCAGCTACCAAGATCAGGCAGACCTCGTGTGCTGTTGGATGCGGACCACCGAATATTACTCTTCGTTGATCCATTATGGATCTGTGTCGCCTGGCCACCAAGAGCTGTTGCAGGACGACTGATTCACGGATCCAGTTATATGGCTCCTTCCGTGTATAGCGATTTTACGACTATGACGAGTGGAGCCTGAAGATGGAATCAATGTAATGCCGAAACTGGTAGCACACAGAAGTTCATAAAATAAAATAAATTTCTGCAATACATACGGCTGTTGGTAAATTATTGCATCAAGAAAAACCGAGTATTACGGAGGGTGGTCATAAAAAATCCTATGACATTAGAGGAAGTTATCACTCGTGAGTTTCAAGTACTACCAGCGGTCCAGCTAGCACAGTGAGAGTGCGTAGAGAGTTAAAAAGAAGCGATACAGTGGTCGAGCAGCTCCTCATAAGCTGCGCATTTCTGTGGTCAGTGCTAAGCGACGCGTAAGGTGGTGCAAAGGGCGATGCCGCTGGACAGTGGATGACTAGAAATGAGTTATGGAGAGTGATTAACCACACTACACTCTGTAGTAATCCGATGGGTGGGTTTGGGTTTGGCGAATGTCCGTAGAACAGTACTTGCCAACATATGTAGTGCCAACAGTGAAGTACAGAAGAAATTATGTTATGGTATGGAGAGTTTCTTGTGATTATGGCGTGATTCCCTTACTGCGCTTATGAAACTGTTAAATGCAGAAGGGTACCGCATACTGCGTACAGTAGAGGAACAGTTCGGAGACGATTACTGTAACAGCATGACAATTTATCCTGACATTCCTGAACTGGACTGGTCTACCAAGAGTCCCGACCTGACCCCAACACAACGCCTTTGGGATAAGTTACAACATCGCTGTCATTCCAGACTCAGGAGTTCAACACTACATCCTTCTCTGGTTCCGGGTATTGGGGAAGAATAGGCTGCCATTTCTCCACAGAAATTCAGACACCTCATTGAAAGTCTCCACAGAAGAGTTCAAGCCGTCGTAAAGGCGAAGGGTGGACGCATCCCATGTCCACTAACAGCTATCTGGATGCTTTTGATCAGATAGTGACAAAGTCGACAACTTGCTCGACACTGTCGATCGAGTACAAATCATTTGTACAGGGTGGCAACCAGTCAAGGTATATTTCAGGGAACTGCTTTTAAAAAATTATTTCAAAGGCCCCAGTCAAGTCTTCACAAGTTTTCTCCCAGAGTAACTTCGGCTGTGCCTACGTGACTAAAGCTGCCTACCTTTCAGAACCAACGCAGTTTTGTCCGGTTGAAGCTCCTGACAATAGACGCCTTCAGTTCTCTGCTGAATCTGCTAGGGAATTCACGCCATCAGTTTAGTCAACAGCGAGTGTGAGTGGCAGGTCACGTGTGTGGATGCTAGAGGATTCTGCAAAGCAGAACTCAGTCGCTTCTCTCACTTGCGATCCAGACCTCGAGTAGGACTGACGTCTTTCTTGAGAGACACAGACTCTGTTTCTGCGCCCCATGATGGGCCGCCAGCAGATCTTAACAGGAACCGCCTCCCCTCCCGTGGCCTACTTCCTTTAGTTCGTCCGACTTCTTAGACTGGCCTAACCTGGGGACTTCCTACCGCAAAGCGCCCTACATATCCTGTATACTGAAATATATGCCCTGTACCTGACCAAATTTCCTGGTAGTTAACATCGACTCTGGAGCCCCACTCCCAAGTACTGACTCATATAAGAGGCGTGAACTGCGTCAGATGCTGAGCGATCACTGTGCAGGACTCGTAGATAACGGGTACTTGTGTAAGACACTGTTATCAACACCTAATATGGTGGTGAAGGGAACTTTCACTGTGGATCTCCATCTGGCTGGCTAGTCCAATCGCGCAGTATCTCAATTTGTGGGGCTTTCAGATGTAGCAGAGGCCCTATGCATGGGAACGAGAGGGAAGGGATACTCATCGTCAAGGTTCCAGTCGACCACAAGGGAGGACCCCCATATGCAAATCGTGACCCTTTCACATCTGTGCATGTGTCATCCGAGAACAGGTTATCTGCTGACTGTAATTCTGTGTCATCTCACATCATTGGTTGGAGACCAGAAGAAGCCAGAGTAGGGAAATACTATCCCATACGTAGGGAGGCGTTAACACCACAACATAAACAGGTGCGTCTGGAGTGACACCGTGATCAGAAAGCACGTACTGCTGATGACTTGCGTCACATTGTGCTCAGTGACGAATCTCGGCTTTGCGCTACCCTAGATGACCATCGTCGGCGAGCATGTCAGCGACGTGAGGAGTGGTCCCATTCTTCCAATATTTCAGAGAGGCACAGAAATGTTTCTCTTGGCGTCTTGGAGCGGGCGGTCATCAGGTATGACTTCAGATCGCGGTTGGTAGTGATTGAGGGAACTCTGGCGGAACAACGGTACGTCATAGACGTACTGCGTGCTCATGTGTTATCTCTCATGTGACTAAGCGTAGTGCCGCTTTCAAGAGGACAATGCTCGTCCGCATATGGAATGTATCTCTAGGAATTGTCTACACAACGTTCTGGTACTCCTATGGCTAGCGAGATCACTGTATCTGTCCCCGATAGAACGTCCGTTCCAATGCCAATAACCAGTGTATCAAGGTCCAGTTGCCACAGTCGAGAGCCAGCTTGCCTCAGGAGAGGATATAATGACTCTCTGACATCCTTCCCAACCAAATCAGTGCTTGAATCCATGTCAAGGGGTGGGGGGCGGGACAGATAATTGAGGTTTTACTGCAAAATTCTTTGTAAATTTTACTCGATTTTGTAATCAATGAAGTAACATCACGTAGCCTCTTAACCAGTGAAGTTTCATTTTGTTTCCTCCTCTACTTCTGGGTTCTTCACTTTTTTTGTCAGGCAGTGTGGATATCATCACCGCCATCAGCCATGGGACGTCAAAAGTTGGGGAAAGACCTCCTGTAGAGTTCTCGACGCGTTACGGTCTTCAGCCTTGTTGTTGTTGTTGTTGTTGTGGTCTTCAGTCCTGAGACTGGTTTGATGCAGCTCTCCATGCCACTCTATCCTGTGCGAGCTTCTTCATCTCCCAGTACGTACTGCAGCCTACATCCTTCTGAATCTGCTTAGTCTATTCATCTCTTGGTCTCCCTCTACGATTTTTACCCTTCACGCTGCCCTCCAATACTAAATTGGTGATCCCTCGATGCCTCAGAACAATTCCTACCAACCGATCCCTTCGTCTCGTAGGCTTGGGCTTTGTGTCTATCTTGGCCACAACCATGCCTTCGCTGTGCTGTTTGTAGTAGTTTACTCGCATTCCTATTGTTTTATTCATTATTAAACCTACTCCTGCATTACCCCTATTTGATTTTGTATTTGTAACCCTGTATTCACCTGACCAAAAGTCATGTTCCTCCTGCCACCGAACTTCACTAATTCCCACTATATCCAACTTTAACCTATCCATTTCCCTTTTTAAATTTTCTAACCTTCCTGTCCGATTAAGGGATCTGGCATTCCACGCTCCGGTCCGTAGAACGCCAGTTTTCTTTCTCCTGATAACGACGTCCTTTTGAGTAGTCCCCGCCCAGAGATCCGAATGGGGGACTATTTTACCTCCGGAATATTTTACCCAAGAGGACGCCATCATCATTTATCCATACAGTAATGCTGCATGCCCTCAGGAAATAATTACGGCCGTAGTTTACCCTTGCTTTCAGCCGTCCGCAGTACCAGCACAGCAAGGCCGTTTTGGTTAGTGTTACAAGGCCAGATCAGTCAATCATCCAGACTGTTGCCCCTGCAGCTACTGAAAAGGCTGCTGCCTCTCTTCAGGAACCACACGTTTGTCTGGCCTCTCAACAGATACCGCTCCGTTGTGGTTGCACCTACGGTACGGCTGTCTGTATCGCTGAGGCACGCAAGCCTCCCCACCAACGGCAAGGTCTATGGTTCATGGGGGGTCTTCAGCCTTGTGCATCCATTTTGATTCCTCTTCTTTTCCTAATGCCCATCAACAAGTGTCAGCGTGCGAACCATTCAACGAAACATCATCGATGTGGGCTTTCGGCGCAGAAGGCCCACTTGTGTACTCTTGATGACTGCACGAAGCAAAGCTTTACGCCTCGCCTTGGCCCGTCAACATCGACATTGGACTGTTGATAATAGAAACATGTTGCCTCGTCAGACGAGTATCGTTTCAAATTGTATCGAGCTGGTGGACGTGTACACGTATGGAGACAACCTCATGAATCCATGGACCCTGCATGTCAGCACGGTACTGTTCAAGCTGGTGGAGGCTCTGTCATAGTGTGGGGTGTGTGAGTTGGAGTGATATGGGACCCCTGATATGTATAGATACGACTCTGACAGGTGACACATACGTAAGCATCCTGTCTGATCACCTGCATCCATTCATGTATATTCTGCATTCCGACGGATTTGGACAAATTCCAGCAGGACAGTACAACGCCCTACACGTCCAGAATTGCTACAAACTGGCTCTACGAACACTCTTCTGCGTTTAAACACTTCCGCTGCCCACCAAACTCCCCAGAAATGAACGATACTGAGCATATCTGGGATGCCTTACAATGTGTTTTTCCGAAGAGATCTCCACCCCCTCGTACTCTTATGAATTTATGGACATCCCTGCAGGATTCATTGTGCCAGTTCCCTTCAGCACTACTTCAGACATTAGGCGAGTCCATGCCACGTTGTGATGCGGAACTTTTGAGTGCTCGCGGGGACCCTACACGACATTATGCAGGTGTACCAGTTTCTTTGGCTCTTCAGTGTATAATTCACTCCTTTTTGTTGCCTGATCCATTTGCTTGTTTTTCCAATATGCTTCTCCTGCAACCTGCATCACTGAACCAGTTTTCCTTATAGCGATCCTACATGGGTACGACACAGTTAACACAGCGAACGCATTTCGTAAAGGACCTGAACGTACTGCTTGAACGAAAATGTGTCCCGTCTTTTAGCGAATATTGAAGTCATCTGTTCTTCAATTTTAGTCAAAAGGTTACTTTGAAAGGATAACAAATCACTTAAGTAGAATGTTGAAATCGTAAGTAACACACTTCCTAAGAAAGGATAGACCGAACCGTGCAGATAACAACAGTTAAATTCAGTTGCACTTTCACACTGAAGTTTGCTATTGCTGTATTACTTTTCGAAATTAAAGTTTAAACCATCACCCAATTAAAGTTCATGGTCGCCTCGATAAAAGTTCAAGTAATGCAGCTTGTCTAGAAATTACTTATACAAAAGTAGCCTTTAATTATGAAAAACGTAAATAACTTACAGAAACGTTTGATGCACCGCTGAAAGCAGTAAATCTTCAAGTTTTATTTACAACTGTTCACTGTAGCCATGTTTGTAACACGACAAATGCCCCATTTGTAATCAATTTCCTGCCAAGTCTTGATGTATGGTGGCAACTGCTTGTGTTATCCGTTGTCGCAGCTCGCCGACGTTCATCTGAAGCAGAGGAAAAAAACTCTCTAATTTAACTGCTGGCCGACCCTGACCCGGCATCCTATAAGATATACAGCCACTGTCGAGGAAACGACTGTGCCAATTAATAACAGTTTGTGATTTCTGATATTAAGTCCTGAAGTGTCTCTAAACTGTAGTAGCGGATTTGGAGTCATGAAGCCATAAATAACACAGCGCACATTGTGCACCGTTATGCGACTCGATGATGACCGCTGGAATAACTCATTTGAGCATGCCACCTAGCGGGAACGTCGGTAACTAACGATGTTAGGCGGGAATATTACTTAAAGATATTCTGCGTTCAGTGGTGTATCAAACATTTCTGTAAGTTACCTACTCTTTCCAAAATTAAAGCTCACTTTTCTGTAACTAATTTGTAAACACCCTATAATGCAGTCTACCAACGGATGCTACGAACTAAGAATGACGATATTGATTGTCCGCTGTTTTCGTCTAGCTTGCGCGAATAAATCGATTAATCACTCACTGTGTCCCATCGTTCGACTGAAAAGTCAATGTCATCAATATCTGCAAACAACTCACAGTTTTTTGCACAACTCGACTGTATACAACCATTCCATACATAACCTCAACAAGGACTCCTTCTTAGGGATGAGCATTTGCAACTTTATAGTGGTGTGCAAGAAAGCGTGTTCTGCGCAGAGAGAGAGACACGGAGAACACTTTGTCGCATCACCTGTGTGCTCCCTGTCTCTGGCCCACACTTGCTTTGCCTGGTTACTGGTACCGCTGGGATACGGACCATATGAGAGTCACTGTTTCTGACTCCCCCTATAGACATTTACAAGCTCGGACAACTATCACTCGCTATCGTTAAGCTAATACTTGACATATCTAGTTTATGTCACCTGTAACTGACACTATATTGGCTAAGTAGCTTCGCCATATTCAAACTCATATTAAATTCAAAGCTACGCTACTGGCCATTAAAATTGCTACACCAGATGATAAACGGGTATTCATTCGACAAATATATTACACTAGAACTGACATGTGATTACATTTTGACGCAATTTGGATGCATAGATCCTGAGAAATCAGTGCCCAGAACAACCACCTCTGGCCCGTAATAACGGCCTTGATATGCCTGGGCATTTAGTCAAACAGAGCTTGGATGGCGTGTACAGGTAGAGCTGTCCATGCAGCTTCAACATGATACCACAGTTCATCAAGAGTGGTGACTGGCGCGTAGTGACGAGCCAGCTGCTCGGCCACCATTGACAAGACGTTTTCAATTGGTGAGAGATCTGGAGAATGTGCTGGCCAGGGCAGCAGTCGAACATTTTCTGTATCCAGAAAGGCCCCTACAGGACCTGCAACACGCGGTCGTGCATTATCCCGCTGAAATGTAGGGTTCCGCGGGGATCGAATGAAGGATAGAGCCACCGGTCGTAACACATCTGAAATGTAACGTCCACTGTTCAAAGTGCCGTCAATGCCAACAAGAGGTGACCGAGACGTGTAACCAATGGCACCTCATACCATCACGCCGAGTGATACGGCAGTATGGGGATGACGAATAAACGCTTCCAATGTGCGTTCACTGCGATGTCGCCAAACACGGATGCGACCATCATGATGCTGTAAACAGAACCTGGATTCATCCGAAAAAATGACGTTCTGCCATTCGTGCACCCAGGTTCGTCGTTGAGTACACCATCACAGGCGCTCCTGTGTGTGATGCAGCGTCAAGGGTAACCGCAGCCACGGTGCCCGAGCTGATAGTCCATGCTGCTATAAACGTCGTCGAACTATTCGTGCAGATGGTTGTTGTCTTGCAAACGTCCCCATCTGTTGACTCGGGGATCGAGACGTGGCTGCACGATCCGTTACAGCCATGCGGATAAGATGCCTGTCATCTCGACTGCTATTGATAGAGCCCGTTGGGATCCAGCACGGCGTTCCGTATTACCCTCCTGAACCCACCGATTCCATACTCTGCTAACAGCCATTGGATCTCGACAAACGCGAGCAGCAATGTCGCGATACGATAAACCGCAATCGCGATAGGCTACAATCCGATCTTTATCAAAGTCGGAAACGTGATGGTACGCATTTCTCCTCATTGCACGAGGCATCACAACAACGTTTCACCAGGGAACGCCGGTCAACTGCTGTTTGTGAATGAGAAATCGGTTGGAAACTTTCGTCATGTCAGCACGTTGTAGGTGTCGCCACCGGCGCCAACCTCGTGTGCACGCTCTGAAAAGCTAATCATTTGCATATCACAGCATCTTCTTCCTCTCGGTTAAATTTCGCGTCTGCAGCACCTCATCTTCATGGTGTAGCAATTTTAATGGGCAGTAGTGTATATGTTCTATTCGGACCCCGAAGGGCACGCTCCATCACGGCAGAATGACGTGTCACATGATACAGTTCTCTTTAATACTGCTCATTGCCCACCTACCTTCTTATGACCACACCACTCTAATCCGTGTCCTGTGAGTGAGAAGCACGGTGGTACACTTACGGCGGGGTATCCTATGTAGCAAAATGTGTGGATATAGGCTAAAGTTCAGGGTTATATGGATGCTCACTAGTTTTCTCGTCCAGCACTGAATTACCGAGTGATTGCTTCACCGTGGCGCGTCTGTCTGCTGATAAAATGCGAGACAGTCGGCGGCGAAGCCAGAACCTACGACCAACTAATCTTGAAAAGCTTCGGTATATTAGTCGTCAGCCTCTCCGAAAGTAGCTCCTACGAAAAGGCTTGGGTCACTACACCGAAAAAAATCGAGATCAAAGTTGAACACACATGATCTGTTTGATACCAGGTGGAATCGTTAGAACACTCGAAAATAAGGATGTTTTGCGTTTACATACAAGACCCAAGACACAATAGTTGCTGAGAAATCGAAGAATTGCTCTATTTGGTCCACTGCAGACATACTTTAGTAGCAGCTAAGACCTGCATTGGATCATGGTCAACTTTCGTGTGCGTGGGCTCAAGTTGCACTTTCTCACAACGTTTTTAATAATTGGCAAGAGACTGAAAGCTGCCAAGAAATTTAGATATTGTTATTTTCAATTAAATAATTTTTCTTCTGAAGGAAGAAATGAGTGATTGGTACAAGTGCGTACGAACTTTGACAACATATGTTTGCTTCTTGCTGCAGATCGTGTTTTTTCCCACAAAATGTATTATTTCTTTTCAAGAAATATCAAGATGAAGTAGTAAAATTTGTATACTGTTATTTTACACAAAACAATTTTATTGTGAATAGGAAGGAGGGGGTTAGTGTTCAGCGTTGGTGCTACTGACTTCGCTGACACAAGCTTGTTCCTGGTTGCATGTCTGTTGCGCTTTTCTGTGTTTTTTTTTTTCTCACGAAACGGAAATGGTGAATCTAGTTTGATTATTTTTTTCATGCAATATGAATGATCAGTGTGCCCCCATTTCTCTCTTCAGTCCATAACACATCCTCATAGACACCGCACTAGCAATGATATGATAAGAAGATTGCAGCACTACATTGATAACAATGGTCATCACTTCGAATACCTTCTGCCACCTTTTTGACTTTCGTTGACCTTCAACATCATTGGATTCGTCTCGATAGCCGCTATCAGAAAATAAGTACCAAATTATATCATCGCATTTAAAAAACAAAGTTGACCTTCATATCTCTGAAGCGACCCCACCTAGCAACAAGAAACCAACGTCATATTATGGCCTCGTTGTCCCATGCAACTTTTGTCCCACAAACTTTTCAGTTCCTATCATACTTTCGGAGTTATTCTATGTGGCAATAGTTGTGACTCACCCTGTATGTATATACAGGCGTCTAGGACTTGTAGAGAGGAGTGAGTACATAATATTTTGAATAGGAATCCATGTAAGGAAAAGGCCAATTCACATGTTTAGCTCATCCACTTCTGCTTGAGGAACTGAATTAGGCATGACACAACAAAATTATTAAGTAACAACTCGAAGGGAAACATATCGAAACATTCGTTTATCACTTAAGCACATTTCTTTCTATTAAAACTTAAACATTACGCGTTTACATTGTTCCCAAAGAAAAAAGAACCCAGCATACTCTACGTACAGAGGGTAATGTTTAAGTGTTAATAGTAACAAATGTGCTTAAGTGATAATGGATTTTCGTTATGTTTCCTTGCGAATTGTTACTTAACAATTGTAGAGCATCAGACTTAATTGAATTCCTCAAGCAAAAGTGGATGATATGCAGCGTTCACCCATGTTGGGAACTGAGAATCTCAACGGTTTTTGTCTCTTTTCTCTATGGATACGGCAATATATCGGTCGTGGGAATTCCAAGACCATATAAAAATCTCTACAGTAGTTTCTCATACTAGCTCAAACAAACAAAAAGAAGTGAGCAGGGGACTTCAGTTCATATATATATATATATATATATATATATAGATATAGAAGGTTTAATAAAATATTTTTATATACTTACTAAAACATGATTACAACTTACACTTTACATTTGCTTGCAGTAATGTTCGTTTAGCATGCTTTTGACGGATGATTAATGCACTGTATGATCTAATCGCGAACAGCTATTTGTTATGTGATATAATTAAAAGTTGACAATTTTCAGGCTTTTTTTTATTTTACTTGTACTGTGGAACCTTGCTTCTTGCTGAATTCCACGATTCCAGGTCAATGGGACGCACCCTATAGGTTTTAATGAGTGAGTTTGTGAGTTTCTAGAAGTGTAACATAAATAGCCGAATCTTTTGATTGCATTGACTTAGAAGCTTAAAATTTTACCCTGTTAAGGAACCATAGAGTTTAATATATTACATAAATTCAAACTTGATAGGTTTATCCGTTCCTGAGAAAAAGGGTTTTTAACAGTCAGGTCCTGCTTTTACCGATTAAAACACGGAACCCTAAAAAGATAACAATTTTTACGTTGTTTTCTGAAGGCACGATTTTACGCTTATGGACATTTAAAACGAGCTGACAAACTTTGCTCCTCTTATAAAACTACGACAGCATATTTTTCCAGCCATTTTTCAGTAGTACTTCATTACAGACAATCACATCATCTGTGAAAAGTCTGAGGTTACCATTAATTTTGTCTGTCAGTCATTAACAGACAAGCCTAGGGAACCCGGAAATGCTTCGCAATTGCTAACTATGTATGGGAGACGGATATGTCCTTCTCCCCCCCCCCCTCTCTGATAGTCTTCACTTCCTCCATATCTCACTCCACCTTCTCCTCATCCCTCTTTCTGTCCATCCCCTCATGCCCCCTATCCCCCCCCCACCACCCCCTCCCCTCTTAGTGTCCATCCCCTCCTCCCCCTATCTCTCTCCCCCTCTTCCTACCCTCTTTCTGTCCATCCCCTCCTCCCCCTCTCTCTCCACCACCTCCCCAATCTTTCTGTCCATCTCTTCCTTCCCCCTCTATGTCCACCTCCTCTTCCCCCCTGTCTCTGACGCTGATACTCGTTTTTTGTCACTGCTGACGAAACTTTCATTGGGAGTTGAATTCGCTTAAAACGAATGAGAAAATGCTTAGTGTCATCTTCATATGAGACAGAGCTCTTCTGCTGAGAGCTGTGAGGATAGTAGCTTCCATGACAGTATTTCACATAGTTTTAATCTGCGAATGGGTTGAGTTACAAAGTTTCAGACGATTCAGATTCCGTAGTAGTATTCTAATCACAAGTCGATAAGCCATAAATACGACTTTCTGTTAAAACAGAGTGTGACGAAGAAAACAAAACACTGCATAGTTGTGGTCACAATGTTTGTTTAAAATTATGTATTAGGCGATAAAATACATAAGAGAAAAACAATCCGTTTAATGTTTAAATGTGCTGCTATCGTAGTTAAAACTTATTGCGAAAAAGAAGACGAATCGGCACCAATTTTTAAGCGCAGTATGGCACATCATTTTCTTTCTCGCTGTCGGATTTAACAGGAAACCTGTGCAATGTTGTTCACCAGGGAAGTGTACTACTACGCTTGCTTTCTATATACAGACAAATCGTAGTTTAATGTTGTTACCAAAAGTCTCGAAAAGATATTGACAGATTAACTTCGAAGTTTTAATGATACGGAGGTATACATATATACAGTGTGGTCCATTGATCGTGACCGGGCCAAATATCTCACGAAATAACTACAAAGACGAAACTCGTCTAGCTTGAAGGGGGAAACCTGATGGCGCTATGGTTGGCCCACTAGATGGCGCTGCCATAGATCAAACGGATATCAACTGCGTTTTTTAAAAATAGGGACCCCTATTTTTATTACATATTCGTGTAGTACGTGAAGAAATATGAATGTTTTACTTGGTCCACTTTTTTCGCTTTGTGATAGATGGCGCTGTAATAGTCACAAACATATGATTCACAATTTTAGACGAACAGTTGGTAAGAGGTAGGTTTTTTAAAATTAAAATACAGAACGTAGGTACGTCTGAACATTTTATTTCGGTTGTTCCAATGTGATACATGTACCTTTGTGAACTTATCATTTCTGAGAACGCATGCTGCTACAGCGTGATTACCTGTAAACACAACATTAATGCAATAAATGCTCAAAATGATGTCCGTCAACCTCAATGCATTTGGCAATACTTGTAACGACATTCCTCTCGACAGCGAGTAGTTCGCCTTCCGTAATGTTCGCACATGCATTGACAATGCGCTGACGCATGTTGTCAGGCGTTGTCGGTGGATCACAATAGCAAATATCCTTCAACTTTCCCCACAGAAAGAAATCCTGGGACGTCAGATCCGGTGAACGTGCGGGCCACGGTATGATGCTTCGACGACCAATCCACCTGTCATGAGATATGCTATTCAGTATCGCTTCAACCGCACGCGAGCTACGTGCCAGACATACATCATGTTGGGAGTACATCGCCATTCTGTCAAGCAGTGAAACATCTTGTAGTAACATCGGTAGAACATTACGTAGGAAATCAGCATACACTGCACCATTTAGATTGCCATCGATAAAATGGGGGCCAATTATCCTTCCTCCCATAATGCCGCACCATACATTAACCCGCCAAGGTCGCTGATGTTCCACTTGTCGCAGCCATCGCGGATTTTCCGTTGCCCAATAGTGCATATTATGCCGCTTTACGTTACCGCTGTTGGTGAATGACGCTTCGTCGATAAATAGAACGCGTGCAAAAAATCTCCCATAGTCCCGTAATTTCTCTTGTGCCCAGTGGCAGAACTTTACACGACGTTCAAAGCCGTCGCCATGCAATTCCTGGTGCATCGAAATATGGTACGGGGGCAATCGATGTCGATGTAGCATTCTCAACGCCGACATGTTTGAGATTCCCGATTCTCGCTCAATTTGTACGCTACTGATGTGCGGATTAGCCGCGACAGCCACTAAAACACCTACTTGGGCATCATCATTTGTAACAGGTCGTGGCTGACGTTTCACACATGGCTGAACACTTCCTGTTTCCTTAAATAACGTAACTATGCGGCGAACGGTCGGGACCCTTGGATGATGTCGTCCAGGATACCGAGCAGGATACATAGCACACGCCCGTAGGGCATTTTGATCACAATAGCCATACATCAACACGATATCAACCTTTTCTGCAACTGGTAAACGGTCTATTTTAACACGGGTAATGTATAACGAAGCAAATACCGTCCACGCTGGCGCAATGTTACGCGATGCCACGTACTTATACGTTTGTGTCTATTAAAGCCGCATCTATTACAAAGCGAAAAAAGTGGTCCAACTAAAACATTCATATTTCTTTATGTACTACACGAATGTGTAACAAAAAATGGGGGTTCCTATTAAAAAAAAAAAAAGTAGTTGACATCCGTTTGACCTATGGCAGCGTCATCTAGCGGGCCAACCATAGCGCCATCTGGTTTCCCGCTTCAAGCAAGACGAGTTTCGTTCTTTGTAGTTTTTTCGTTTGATGCTTATTTCGTGAGATATTTGGCCCGGTCACTATCAATGGACCACCTTGTATATAGGGTGACAATTGTTGAATTATATGAAATGAAATCGTCAAAACGTGTGAACGATTCGCATTACGACGCTCAAACTCCAAGGTTGGCCATGGGGCATGATGGGAATTAATATGTTTGGTTTAGCGACGAAACCCACGTTCATTCCTCAACGAGTGACTGTGTGGTGTGCAGTGTCCAGTCACGGAGTAATCGGTGCATTATTCCTTGATGGCACCGTGACTACCGAATGGTACGTGAAGGTTTTGGAAGGTGATTTCATCCCCATTATCCAAAGTGACCCCACATATATATTAAAAATAACAAGCCTATGTTATCAGAGTATTGTGTAAAAATTTGAAGTAAATCTGTCAGTAACTTTTCGAGACTTATGGTAACGACATTAAATTACAACTTGTATTTATATAAAGCAGTAGGGGTCCTAGTACACTTCCCTGGTGAACACCTGAAGTTATTTCTACTTCTGTCGTCGACCCTCTATGCAAGATAATATGTTGCGTCCTCTGCGCCAAGAAATCCTCAACCCAGTCGCAGTTTGGCATTTGCAGTAAGACGAGTGACGGTCGGCAAACGTGTGCTCGGCAGGCTACGGCGAGTACCGCACGGCGGACGGCCAGATGTACGTGACGGTCGAGTGGCGACAGGACCTGGTGCCTCCCGGCTCCTGGATGGAGATATACTACCCGGACGGCGGCCGCTACGCGGGTGAGGTCCGGGACCTCGCGTACAACGGGCCGGGCTCCTACGTCTTCAGGTGGGCGCATCGTACCTCCTGTGCGATGGCTGGCCGTAATGAGAGGTCCCCAGGGGAGGGGGGTTCGACGTTTTCAAATCATCCGCACGGTGATGTAGGTCAAGGTAGCAGGTATCAAACCCTGCTGCCACTCATTCTAGTGGGCCCTCGTTTGCGGGTAACCGACGAAAAACGAACTCGAAATTTGACGTGATGCTTTTCACCTTTAAAAGAAGAGACTTTTTAAGAGACTCGTTGTACAGTTTAACGGGTAAGGTATATACCTCATTCTCAGGAGGTTGTGGGTCAAATCTCGTTAGACCTGGTGATATTTTTTATTTTTAAATCTTTATAGTATTGACCTTGACCATAATTTTTACCCGGTTAATAGGATTAAATGTATTTTTATATTTCTATTATTTAGTCACATCATTTTAATCAACATATTAACTTTTACAGTGGCTCCAATTTTTTCTTCCTATCATTCTTTTTCCACTTGGGATCTCTGAGTATTGGAATTTAACTACCTTTATTTATCTATCATAATATTTAAACATCTGAAAGCACCGATATAACATCTAAAGAACAAAAGACGAAATAATCTATTTACATTGACTGTGCAATTGTATCAAAAATGTATTTTTCGGTACAAGGTGTACATTTCTTTGGACATAAAAAACATTTAGAACATTAATTCTTACTCCATTAAGGACAAAGTAACTCAGATGATGATTTAAAGGAAAGAATGGATTGTAAATAAATCGAAATTCAGGCAGAATGAGAAACGGAAATAATGACTACAATAACATGTACAAAAATATTAGATGATAAAACAGGAGAAATTAAATCGAAATTAATACTTAAAAATAATTAAATTCACATTCGAGGTCGAAAAGGCATGAGAGGAAGAAAAAATGAGAGAAATTTGAAACTGTTAATATTTTGATTAAAACGATGTGACAAAGGAACAGAAATAAAAAATATATTTACCGAAATTGATTGTATTAAAATAATGATTAGCGCCCTTTCGATACAGAACTAAAAATAAAAAATTTCAGTGCATCTGATAAATTTCGAACCGACTAGCTCTTGCATATGAGGCCTATAACTTAGTCTCAACGAGTCTGTTAGCGATCCTTTTTTTAAAGTTGACGAGTATTACGCAAAATTCCGAATTTTTTTCGTCGATTACTCGGGGCTCCACCAGGTTCTAAATCACTTTGTAGATGATTTCAGACAGTCGCACCCATCGCTGCGGACTTCTCCTCGTTAGTTAGTTAGAACATGTGCCACAGAGCACCTGAACGATTCTTTTATCGAAATGACGTGGAACGATTTAATTTATAGGATATGTCTACATGATAAGTGTTAAAATTAATGAATACACTATTATTTTAATCCTACTCATAAACTACACTTAAAACAAGTCTTTTTCTGACTAGAAGTCCTTAAGTGGAAATTTATCAATGGAATGGAAAGATTGTCCATGAGAAAAAATTTAAGTTGCTTTGCTACTTGTCAGGCATATTAAGTTGTCGGTCAAATGGTTAAAAGTTTTTATTGTTGCACATTCAAGTTCTTCCTGAGCCAATGACGGATTTAATAATTGGTAATGTTCATTTTTCCCTCTGGTTTGTAAGTATGGGCACTACTCTGCTTCAAAAACTGTAAAGCATTATTTGTTACGAATTTCATCAGCGAATATATGTACTGTGATGGTGCAGTTAAAATACCATTCGTGGATGAACATCCCATATTATGCTTATTGCCCTCTTCTATGTAATCAGCACTTGCTTTTTTAGTGACCAGTTACCCCAGAAAATTATTCCATAATACATTATTGAGTGCAAACATGCAAAATGTGTCAGCAGAAGTAGCTGAATTAATTGTTTGAGAAGCCCAGTAATATGTTCCTCCCTGGACAAGTTGTCATGAATATGTACACCATACAATTTGTAGCATATTACCCTCTTTACTGTCTCCTGCTCATGTGCTGCATCATGTGTTGGTATTACTTTATTTATTTCACTGAACTGAATATAATTTTTTTTCAACATTCACAGAGAGTTCATTTTCTGAGAACCACTTAATAACTCTTTGTAAAACATCATTAACAAGGACTGGCTCTCCCAAGGCTGTCAGTAGTTCTAATGGAATGTTGTCTACTCCTGGGGCTTTGTTTCGACTCAGGTCTTTCAGTGCTCTGTCAAACTCTTCATGCAGTATCATATCTCCCATTTCATCTACATCTACATCCTCGTCCATTTCCATAATGTTGCCCTCAAGAACATCGCCCCTGTATAGACCCTCTATATACTCCTTCCACCTTCTGCTTTCCCTTCTTTGCGTAGAGCTGGGTTTCCATCTGAGCTCTTGATATTCACATAAGTGTTTCTCTTTTCTCCAAAGGTCTCTTTAATTTTCCTGTAGGCAGTATTTATCTTACCCCTAGTGAGATAAGCCTCTACATCCTTACATTTGTCCTCTTGCCATTCCTGCTTAACCATTTTGCAGTTCCTGTCGATCTCATTTTTGAGACGTTTGTATTGCTTTTTGCCTGCTTCACTTACTGCATTTTTGTATTTTCTCCTTTCATCAATTAAATTCAGTATCCCTTCTGTTACCCAACGATTTCTACTAGCCCTCGTCTTTTTACCTACTTGATCCTCTGCTGCCTTCACTATTTCATCCCTCAAAGCTACCCATTCTTCTTCTACTGTATTTCTTTCCCCCATTCCTGTCAATTGTTCCCTTATGCTCTCCCTGAAACTCTGTACAACCTGTGGTTATTTCAGTTTATCCAGGTCCCATCTCCTTAAATTCCCACCTTTTTGCAGTTTCTTACGTTTTAATCTACAGTTCATAACCAATAGATTGTGGTCAGAGTCCACATCTGCCCCTGGAAATGTCTTACAGTTTAAAACCTGGTTCCTAAATCTCTGGCTTACCATTATATAATCTATCTGAAACCTTCTAGTACCTCCAGGATTCTTCCATGTATACAACCTTCTTTCATGATTCTTGAACCAAGTGTTAGCTATGATTAAGTTATGCTCTGTGCAAAATTCTACCAGGCGGCTTCCTCTTTCATTTCTTAGCAATAATCCATATTCACCTGCTACGTTTCCTTCTCTTCCTTTTCCTACTGTTGAAACTTAGAACTTAGAACTACTTAAACCTAACTAACCTAAGGATATCACACACATCCATGCCCGAGGCAGGATCCGAACCTCCGATCGTAGCGGTCACGCGGTTCCAGACTGAAGCGCCTAGAACCGCAAGGCCACACCGGCCGGCCCTACTGTTGAGTTCCAGTCACCCATGACTATTAAATATTCGTCTCCCTTCACTATCTAAATAATTTATTTTATCTCATCATACATTTCATCAATTTCTTCATCATCTGCAGAGCTAGTTGGCATATAAACTTGTACTACTGTAGTAGGCGTGGGCTTTGTATCTATCTTGGCCACAATAATGCGTTCTCTATGCTGTTTGTAGTAGCTTTCCCGCACTCCTATTTTTTTATTCATTATTAAACCTACTCCTGCACTACCCCTATTTGATTTTGTATTTATAACCCTGTATTCACCTGACCAAAAGTCTTGTTCATCCTGCCACTGAACTTCACTAATTCCCACTATATCTAACTTTAACTGTCCATTTCCCTTTTTAAATTTTCTAACGTACTGCCCGATTAAGGGATCTGACATTCCACGCTCCGATCCGTAGAACGCCAGTTTTCTTTCTCCTGATAACGACGTCCTCTTGAGTAATCCCCACCCGGAGATCCAAATGGGAGACTATTCTTCTCCGGAATATTTTACCCAAGAGGCCGCCATCATCATTTAACCATACAGTAAAGCTGCATGCCCTCGGGAAAAATTACGGCTGTAGTTTCCCCTTGCTTTCAGCCATTCGCAGTACCAGCACAGCCAGGCCGTTTTGGTTAGTGTTACAAGGCCAGATCAGTCAATCATCCAGACTGTTGCCCCTGCAACTACTGAAAAGGCTGCTGCCCCTCTTCAGGAACAACACGTTTGTCTGGCCTCTCAACAGATACCCCTCTGTTGTGGTTGCACCTATGGTACGGCTATCTGTATCGTTGAGGCACGCAAGCCTCCCCACCAACGGCAAGATCCATGGTTCATGGGGGGGGGGGGGGGGGGGAGTCTTCAAGTATGCCTCTGATTTTATAGTTGACCCTCTTTGCCTCACGATCCACGTGTATGACGCCCATCACAATCCCAGAAGACTGTCACCGTGACTTTTCAGGCAGAGGGGTTGTATTGAATTCCTTCTTTTGTAGTGGATGAGGATGTTGCCACTCCATGGACTGCCTTTTTGTTTCCGGCGCAAAGTGGTGCACCCACCTTTCGTCCACCGTAACGATCCGTGACAGAAAGGCCTCTCTGTCGGTCTCGAAACGCTCCAGCAATTCAGATGAAATGCCCTTTCTTTGAATCTTGTGGCCTGCTGTGAGCAATCGTGGAACTCATCGTGAGCACACCTTTGAATATCGAGAGTCTCGATCATTCCAGACGCACTTCCAATGGTGTCCGACAACTGTAGACCCAATTGTCGAGTTGTTATGGCACAAATAATGGCATCCGCACGATCCAGCATGTTTGGAGCAGTGGCTGTGACAGGACGTCTCGAGCGTGGCTAATTATGGACTTTTGTTTCTGCTTTCTCTGAGGATGTAACTTTCTTTAACCATCGCCCAACTGAAATCCTATCAACTGCAACATCGCCATACACTGCACACAAACGTTTATGGGTGTTCACCACGGTTTCCTTTTCTGCACACAAGAATTCAAAAACAGCCCGCTGCTTGTAACGTGAGTCGTATGTGACTTTACTACGGCTCTGCTACCTGCCAGAACGGTTCGAAAGTCACCGGCGCACAGAACAAACATCACATGTGAGGCAACAACAAGGATGCTGGTCTATGTATATTAATAGCTTTTAAAAAAAAATGTGGGTATTACTTATTGAACGACCCTCGTATATCGCGTGTGAGTTGTTGAAAACTAACCCATGAGTGGTTTTCACTTTTGCCACTATCGCCTGTATTATGATACGCAGGTCTTCGAAGGCCCAGGCCCTACTCCCCTCGTGATTACCGTGTTTTCCAGAGAGACGATCTGTCACTTTCGTTCTTCGTCCGTGAGACTTGTTTGCCCTCGATAGAAGCACCTGTCATCTAACCACTGGACTATATGACGGTGCACTTCCAAGCAAACTTAGCATGGATTTTTTACAGTGTTGAAGACAGTAACATGTTCGCGAAAGAACAGTTACTGTTGATGACCGTGCAGCTTGTCCCTGGAATAAATGATGACTAACTAACAACCTCAACTGCCGACAGGTGTTGTTGATATACCTCGAGTGGACAGCTGAAAATGTGTGCCCCGACCGGGACTCGAACCCGGGTCCTCCTGCGTACATGGAAGACGCTCTATCCATCTGAGCCACCGAGGACCACAGATGAATAGCGCGACTGCAGGAACTTATCCCTTGCACGCTTCCCGTGAGACTCACATTCCCAGCTGGTCCACAATTCTATATATGTATTGTACCTTATAGACATTTGCCCACCCACTCATTACTCGCGGACGCTTTGGCGATTCCCGTAAGGAGTTTGGGCAACCTGTGCGCATTCGTACAGACGAAGGTCAATGGGCTGGGTAGCCTTTTAACTACACTCCTGGAAATGGAAAAAAGAACACATTGACACCGGTGTGTCAGACCCACCATACTTTCTCCGGACACTGCGAGAGGGCTGTACAAGCAATGATCCACACGCACGGCACAGCGGACACGCCAGGAACCGCGGTGTTGGGCCGTCGAATGGCGCTAGCTGCGCAACATTTGTGCACCGCCGCCGTCAGTGTCAGCCAGTTTGCCGTGGCATTACGGAGCTCCATCGCAGTCTTTAACACTGGTAGCATGCCGCGACAGCGTGGACGTGAACCGTATGTGCAGTTGACGGACGTTGAGCGAGGGCGTATAGTGGGCAAGCGGGAGGCCGGGTGGACGTACCGCCGAATTGCTCAAACACGTGGGGCGTGAGGTCTCCACAGTACATCGATGTTGTCGCCAGTGGTCGGCGGAAGGTGCACGTGCCCGTCGACCTGGGACCGGACCGCAGCGACGCACGGATGCACGCCAAGACCGTAGGATCCTACGCAGTGCCGTAGGGGACCGCACCGCCACTTCCCCAGCAAATTAGGGACACTGTTGCTCCTGGGGTATCGGCGAGGACCATTCGCAACCGTCTCCATGAAGCTGGGCTACGGTCCCGCACACCGTTAGGCCGTCTTCCGCTCACGCCCCAACATCGTGCAGCCCGCCTCCAGTGGTGTCACCACAGGCGTGAATGGAGGGACGAATGGAGACGTGTCGTCTTCAGCGATGAGAGTCACTTTCTGCCTTGGTACCAATGATGGTCGTATGCGTGTTTGGCGCCGTGCAGGTGAGCGCCACAATCAGGACTGCATACGACCGAGGCACACAGGGCCAACACCCGGCATCATGGTGTGGGGAGCGATCTCCTACACTGGCCGTACACCACTGGTGATTGTCGAGGGGACACTGAATAGTGCACGGTTACATCCAAACCGTCATCGAACCCATCGTTCTACCATTCCTAGACCGGCAAGGGAACTTGCTGTTCCAACAGGACAATGCACGTCCGCATGTATCCCGTGCCACCCAACGTGCTCTAGAAGGTATAAGTCAACTACCCTGGCCAGCAAGATCTCCGGATCTGTCCCCCATTGAGCATGTTTGGGACTGGATGAAGCGTCGTCTCACGCGGTCTGCACGTCCAGCACGAACGCTGGTCCAACTGAGGCGCCAGGTGGAAATGGCATGGCAAGCCGTTCCACAGGACTACATCCAGCATCTCTACGATCGTCTCCATGGGAGAATAGCAGCCTGCATTGCTGCGAAAGGTGGATATACACTGTACTAGTGCCGACATTGTGCATGCTCTGTTGCCTGTTGCCTGTGTCTATGTGCCTGTGGTTCTGTCAGTGTGATCATGTGATGTATCTGACCCCAGGAATGTGTCAATAAAGTTTCCCCTTCCTGGGACAATGAATTCACGGTGTTCTTATTTCAATTTCCAAGGGTGTATATATGAAGACAGTAACTTGTTCTCGAAAGAACAGTTACTGTTGGTGACCGTGCAGCTTGTCCCTGGAATAAATGATGACTAACTAACAACCTCAGCTGCCGACAGGTGTTGTTGATATACCTCAATGTGGACAGCTGAAAATGTGTGCCCCAACCGGGACTCGAACCCGGGATCTCCTGCTTACGTGGCAGACGCTCTATCCATCTGAGCCACCGAGGACACAGATGAATGGCGCGACTGCAGGGAATTATCCCTTGCACGCTTCCCGTGAGGCTCACATTCCCAACTATCCACAATTCTACATATGTATTGTACCTTATAGACATTTGCCCACCCACTCATTACTCGCACACGCTTTGGCGATTCCCTTAAGAGTTTGGGCAACCTGTGCGTATTCGCACAGACGAAGGTCAATGGCTGGGTAGCCTTTTAACTATATATATATATAATATATATATATATATATATATATATATATATATATATATATATATATATATGAAGACAGTAACTTGTTCTCGAAAGAACAGTTACTGTTGATGACCGTGCAGCTTGTCCCTGGAATAAATGATGACTAACTAACAACCTCAGCTGCCGACAGGTGTTGTTGATATGGCTCAGATGGATAGAGCGTCTGCCATGTAAGCAGGAGATCCCGGGTTCGAGTCCCGGTCGGGGCACACATTTTCAGCTGTCCACATCGAGGTATATCAACAACACCTGTTGGCAGCTGAGGTTGTTAGTTAGTCATCAAGTCCCTGCAGTCGCGCCATTCATCTGTGTCCCTCGGTGGCTCAGATGGATAGAGCGTCTGCCATGTAAGCAGGAGATCCCGGGTTCGAGTCCCGGTCGGGGCACACATTTTCAGCTGTCCACATCGAGGTATATCAACAACACCTGTCGGCAGCTGAGGTTGTCAGTTAGTCATCATTTTACAGTGTTGTTCCGTTTAAAATGCGCAATACGAATTAGCACAGAGCATTCTATTTCATCAATGGAGTTGTAGCGGTTCTTTAAAAATATGTAAGTCTGTTAATGAATATACTATGCGACATATTTGTCCTAGGGAAAGTTACTGTGTAATGTGTTGATGACCAGCTAGTATGCTCATCAGTCTTACTGTAATCCAAAGAAAATTAAAACAATTTGCAAAACCAGTATGCAATGCCTATAATGAAATCACTCCTCTGAAATTTACTCAGTCTCGTGAGCATTGATTTCTATGGTCCTGTGCATTAAACTGATAAAATCCCCTATGCAAATAAACAATGAAATACAATTTTCTTAGCTCTTGAGTCGCATCGGATGTAATCTTGAGTAGTAGGACACTTGTGTGTCACCCCATGCTCCATTGTTGCCAGATGTATCCAAGATGGTAGCGATGGCGCCAGCCAAGATGGCATCATGTAGACTTGGCAACAGCGCATGACAGTCATCCAAGATGGCGGATTTTGACAGGCGGGTTTGAATTTTGGTGGAAAGATATGTCAACTGGGCTACCTCCACTAACCTAACACTCCAGAAAAAAATTGACAGGAAATTCAAATTCCAGCAGGATAATACGTCACACCACAAAAATGGCGGGAAAATAGACCAATTGGGATACGTCCACTAATCTAAACTCCCACCCCCTAGAAACGTTCAAATTCCAACAGGATAATGCACCAAACCTCTCTTGTCTCTACTAAGCAAAGAAAATCTCAGGAAAATAGCTTACTTGGCCTACCTCCACTAATCTAAGTCACCCGACCGCCACCTCTTCCTACGAACTGGCAACAACTTTTAATTTTTCCAGTAAACAAAATTCAATTCCCATATGTCTTCTAAGCTAACAAAAGTAGCGCGAAAGAAAAGACACTTTACTAACCTCAGTCACCAGACTGCTACCACCTCCTAAGGATTCGTGGGAAAAGGACTTGGTCATAGGACTTTATTTAAACAAATTCATACAGGTGTGTTCATCACAAGGTCAGGACTCCAACTGACTTAGTACATGTCATTGCCACCAGAGGGCAAAGATGGCGACACCCAGTGTATTCACCATGAGGTCTTGACTCCAACTGACTTAGTACATATCGTCGCCACCAGAGAGCGCCACCGTGACGTCGTCCAAGATAGCGACCGTGACGTCAATCAAGATGGCTCCACCCAATGTATCCACCATGTGGTTTAAGATTGTACACTTGGCCTACCTCGACTAACCTAACCCCCCCCCCCCCCTCCCCAAGAAAAATGGCGGGAAGTTCAAATTCCAGTACGATAATGGCAGGAAAACCGGATATGTCTTTATTATTAATGTCTTTATTATTATTTAAACAATATCATGCAGGTGTGATCGCCATGAGGTCCAAAGTCCAACTGGCTTAATACACATAGCCACCAGTAGAGTACTTCATTCAAGATGTCGGATTTTGGGGCAAAGTTTGAATTTTGGCGGGAAGATAGGCCAAATGAGCTACATCCACAAACCTAAACCTCCATAAAAATAATTGGTCTAAAATTCGAATTCCAACACGATAATCGGTCACACCTACGAAAAAATGGTCTGAAATAGGCCAATGGGCTCACATCCACTAACCGAAGTCCACTTCATCCTACGAATTCTTGCCGAGTTTGAATTTTGGCGGTCAGTTATGTTTTCGCTGCTAAGCTGTTAAAATCAAGTCAAATAAAGTACACTTGTACTAACCTAAATCACCTACAGTCGATTGGCGGGAATAGGACTGAAGTCTCTATTTCAAGCGGTATGGTCATCACCTATACTCCAACAGACTTAGTACACATCTTCGAGATGGCAACACCCAGTGCGCTCGCCACTAGGTCCAGACTCCAGCAGACTTAATTCAAATAGTCGCCGGCAGAGGAGGCTACCCCTGGCGCCACTAGTCAGCAGTAGCTCGTGCACACGCCACTGGTCCAGCGATCGCTTAAGTCACAGCCCTTGGTCGGATGGCGCCAAAGTTGTTTTGCTGGACAGTGGAATCTGCCCTGACATCACACAACCGCCGGTCCACCACGTGGCTTGCTCGACAAAGAGTGCTCTCGCTAAGTTAACTGATCACGCAAGTCTCATTATTCAACCCACATGGCCCGATTACCTAATCCAAGATCATCACGAAAACACACACGCGTATGCCTGAGCCATCGCTCGCGCCAAGCTACCTACCTCCACAAGTCAATCTAACAGAAAGTTCCCAACTCAAATCCCTATCTAGAAAAAAATAACTCATATAGGTAAGAAAACTTGTTCACTATACTTTCAACTATCTGTTTGAACTACTTTTCAATGTCCAGACAGCCACCTCTTCCCAGGAACTGGCTCTGAGTTTGAATTCTGACGGTAAAGGAAGGTCACTTGCGTTTTCGCTACCAACTTGAGAAAACTGGAGCAAAGAAAGCACAGTTGTACTGACCTCAGCCACCTGACCGCAACCTTTTCCTAGGAACCGGCGCCAAGTTTGAATTCAGGCAGTAAAGAAAGGTCGGTTGCACCTCCGCCACCAACCTAAGGAAATTGTTGCAAACGAAGTTGACTATCACCAAGCCTCCAGGACACAACCTCTTCCTAGGGGTTTTTGGTAAAAGGACTCAGCCTGCACTAGGCCCTTGGATGAAGGAATGAATGTACTTTATTTAGGGATGAAGTATATGTATCACAGAACACACACACCGACATGTCCCACAGCATAAAGACCTGCAAACCACTCCTACATAACTCATTTATAATGCTCTACACACACACTTGCTAATTGTAAACCGTCAAAAATAATACATCGCACAGCCTACAGACATACGAACCGCTCGTAAATAATGCAAAACATTTACGTTCAAATAGACAAACAGCTCCTAATTGCCGGCCGCGGTGGTCTAGCGGTTTTAGGCGCTCATTCCGGAACCGCGCGACTGCTACGGTCGCAGGTTCGAATCCTGCCTTGGGCATGGATGTGTGTGATGTCCTTAGGTTAGTTAGGTTTAAGTAGTTCTAATCCTGCCTTTGGCATGGATGTGTGTGATGTCCTTAGGTTAGTTAGGTTTAAGTAGTTCTAAGTTCTAGGGGACTGATGACCTAAGATGTTAAGTCCCATAGTGCTCAGAGCCATTTGAACCATTTTTTTTAACTCCTAATTTTCCGAAATAATTTCAGTGCAGACCTGCAAACTGCTCCTAAATAATACAGCACAATGATGTGTAGAGGTACTAAATACTCGTAAACTATTCAAATAGCGCGTATAAAGGCCTACAAACCCGCTCCCGAAACAATGCAATCAATGCGCGCGAGCACAGTCCACGGTCCCCCCCCCCCCTCCCCCGCCCCGTCCATTGAGTACACAGGAGGTAGCGATAAGTGACGTATACCTCAGATGCCAAACCGCGCACAGCCGCTGCTCGGCTTCCGCAAGCATGCGGTGGCGCGACCTCCCATTCATACATAACACCTGAGAAATTCCTATCGAAATACGTATTCACCTACACCCATGTGCTGGTGTGATCGGGTGGGAGCACAACCGCGAGCTGCAGCTGAATGCAGGCCAAAGTTGTATGTGGGCGCCGTTTATTTACGCAGCGCGTACTCCAATCAGAGCCGTGCGGTTTCGGCAGTCCCTGCTACCCTCACTCTAACTGCGGTCCGGTGAAGACGCTTCAGAATTCCATTCCACGACAGCAGAAGCTGCTTTTCCCCCCCTTAGCGATTCTAACGGACCATAAGTGACGAATGATTGATGCTTTACCACGCACGCCACAACGCCTGTGAAGTGAGGCAGCCACAGCTCGGGCCCCACACGCTCTGTTGCACCCGCCAGCTGCCGCCACCGAACACCGGTGAAAGTTGCTTTTCAAGCAACACACACCAGTCTCATATTCGAGGCATCTCCAGGTGCTCCTTGTCTCTGCTGCTGAAGGCAGAACAGCACAGATCATGTTAACACATGCACTCAGCCGCACGTACCAGCCCCCCCCCCCCCCCCCCCAGCATGACCGACGCAACACCGCCAAGTGCACGTGCATAATTACAAACTCATCTAACAACCTTCCCAATCTCATTCTTATGTCACATCTCTTTGTAAAAAAAAAAAAAAAATAACAGCCAAGTCGACCTCTCGGGAATTGTATAATGTCCCAAAATAGTTAACGCCTGCTTTCTTCATGCCTCAGCTTGTATGCACGGAAATTCTTACCCTAACAGAACCTGTTTACCAAAATATCACCCAATCCAGTCTTCCTCCCGGACATAACATGATAGCCTTCCTGCTCTAAAGATACATAAATGTTCTCACTGCTCCTATATCCTTACCGAATTTACACGCCGAATTACTTATGCCACAGGTACTGAAGCACCATCCACCTTTTCTTTCTCGAATTTCCAGCGGTTATTATCCACAGATCGTTAAATTGCGTTGACAGTTAAACTAGCAATATTGTCTTCAGCTTATAAAATACATACCAGACCGACAAGAATATTCGAAGCCCGGGATATATTTACCAATGTAACTACAATTAAATATCACCATTTCTGCTACAGTCTGACACCGATCATTGTACACGTAATGTCTCCTATTGACGACTGTGCTTCATTATCTATAGCGCATATAATTTTACACCTAAAAACTCTCTCTCATACCCTAGTCTTTGTCGATGTGCTCAATCTATACATCCCTCATCCTCTCTAGTCAGGCCATAACATAAACAATATTAACTTTACGATGCAATATATAGACATTGTAAACAATGTAAGCCAGACTAACTTTGCAATACAATATATACACATTTTACAGAAACAGTGCATTTATTTTTTATACCTGCATAGCACCCAAAAAAATTATATATTTGCTGAATAAGTGTTTGCCTACCATAAGAAATGATACTGACCCAAAATCAACTATTCGTGTGCATGTGTCTTACGTTCTTCTTGCGAGTCTTAGCACCATGTCATAGACGTAATCGATCGGATGTTAAAGCAAAAAATTCTATCCCAACAGCTAATGCATGTTACTACCACAAGCGGTCTTCGTTCTACAGATGCACACAAGTACCCATGTTATATGCTATACCCGCTTTACAAATCGAGGTACGACATTACCTCTGAATGAGGTGGTGTTTTCTGTGCAAATAGTGCGACAGAGATCGTACGAATACATATCAGCCAACGATTCAACCTCGTCATAAAATCAATGAACTTTGTAAGTGATTCCGTTAAGGAACGTGGTATGTAAGAGGGAGGTATTTTCACTCCCTCAAATGTATAATTCTATACAATTTCCATCGCATTCTGTCTCTAGACCACATCAGATGTACCATGATATATCCAATGAGTTATAGGCGATGACTGATTGACAAGGAGCACAAACAGTAGTAGTAGGTGATGTGTCGAATGAGGTCCTAAGGGGGAAAAATGTACACTATCTACTCAGATCTCTAGTCTTACTCTATATGTTAGAAATTATATTCATCATTTGGAATGAGGTCTCTCCATTCAAGCACATACTTGCATAGCCTCACACCCACATGTCAATCATATTTCATGCATTCTCATATCCCTAAATGAGTCACATTTCTCGAACCTATCTGCTACAGTAAAAATCCAACATAGTCTTAGTCAGTCCCTACACATCTAGCAACTGCCCCCATTTATACAGCTTTAAGCATGTGATCATGCCATTTTAAGTGTGAACTGATCAGAACTCGGACAAAGCTATATCCACCACCTTCTGCAGTCTGTCTAGAAACAGAGTTACTGCGACAGGACCCTGTTTTGACCATTCGGGGGAAATGCGCGCATTGTGGTGCGTTCCCAAACTACATACAAGTACTACAGATCCACGTCCATTCAAATCTAAATGCCCGACATTCTATCATCGTTATTCTCTACACCCCCCCCCCCCAGCAGACAAAAATTAACAACTATAGAAGCTCAAAGAATTTCATCCGATATAGAACCCACATAGACGCCATTACTCGCGCGACGGCGCAAAGCTACGTTGCGGTCCAGCGCGGAGAGAGAGAGACAGAGAGAGGGAGAGAGAGATTTCGCAGTGCTTCCCAGAATAGCACAGCGCGCAGCTCTCCAGGCATTCCTAACGGCATAATTCGCCCCTCACTGAATTTACCCCTCAAACAACTGCTGCTACTGCTTCCTGTGTCGAACAAATCTATTAAATACACACTTATTGATACACTACAGAGGGTAGTTTAAAGTTTCATCACCTCTACTCAAGGAGAATGATCGTATCCCAGGTACTATACTGTAAATCGCAAGAAACGCCCACTGTGGCCCTGTTTAGTTGTTTGAAACACTGTTTTCAAGCGCTGTATTCTGCTGGTGGCTATGTGTACTAAGCCAGTTGGACTTCGAACCTCGTGCCGAACACACCTGCATGATATTGTTTAAATAATAATAAAGACAAGTCCGGTTTTCCCGCCATTATCGTGCTGGAATTTGAACTTCCCGCCATTTTCCTTGGAGAGGGGGGAGGGGGGGGTTAGGTTAGTGGAGGTAGGCCAGGTGTACAATCTTAAACCACATGGTGGATACACTGGGTGCAGCCATCTTGATTGACGGCACGGTCGCCATCTTGGACGACGTCATGGTGGCGCTCTCTGGTGGCGACGATATGTACTAAGTCAATTGGAGTCAAGACCTCATTGTGAATACACTGGGTGTCGCCATCTTGGATTACGTCACAGATGAGAGTGCTCTCTGGTGGCAACGATATGTACTAAGTCAGTTGGAGTCCTGATGAACACACCTGCACGAAATTGGTTAAATAAAGTCCTATGTCCGAGTCCTTTTCCCACGAATCCTTAGGAGGTGGTAGCAGTCTGGTGACTGAGGTTAGTAAAATGTCTTTTCTTTCGCGCCATTTTTGTTAGCTTAGTAGACACATGGGAATTGAATTTTGTTTACTGGAAAAATTAAACGTTGGTGCCAGTTCATAGGAAGAGGTGGCGGTCGGGTGACTTAGGTTAGTGGAGGTAGGCCAAGTAAGCTATTTTCCTGTGATTTTCTTTGCTTAGTAGAGATAAGAGCGGTTTAGTGCATTATCCTGTTGGAATTTGAACTTGCCACCAGTTTCTAGGGGGTGGGGGTTTAGATTAGTGGACGTAGCCCAATTGGTCTATTTTCCCGCCATTTTCGTGGCGTGACGCATTATCCTGCTGGAATTTGAATTTCATGCCAATTTTTTTGTGGAGTTTTAGGTTAGCGGAGGTAGCCCAGCTGGCCTATCATTCCACCAAAATTCAAACTCCCCGTCAAAATCCGCCATCTTGGATGACGTCATGTGCTGTTGCCAAGTCTACACAATGCCATCTTGGCTGGCATCATCGCCACCATCTTTGATGCATCTGGCAACAATGGAGAGTGGGGTGACTCACAGGTTGTCCTACTACTATCTTGGTATTTTGTCTCTCCACAGTACGCATACAAAATATTGAATCTTGGCTCAGCAAAGTGTGGTTGATAGGAAAATGCTGAGCCATATCATTCGTTGTTCTGATGGTGTGGTGTGAGCCTAATGACCATTATTCAGACTGTTACTTCTGTCTTACAAATATTTCGGGACATTCAAGCAAAACTAGACATAAAATGAAGTATTCAAATGTATCTTCAGTGCATTTGCCGGTGTCCCATGATGAGGGGTTGCCTGTTCCTGTCTATAACTTGAAAGCCACCGAACCAGACACCATCTCAAGTGAATCAGAACGTATTGAAGGTATAGAAGAGTACGATTTGGTTCGCGACCTGAAACTTTCGAAACAGCAAGCTGAACTCTTGGGGTCGAGACTGCAACAGCGGAACCTTCTAGCTCCAGGGACAATGATTTCCTGTTTCAGATCAAGAGGTGCTTCCCTCACTTAATATTTCGATCAGCAGAATTCAATGTGTATATGTAGAGATGTCAATGGTCTGATGATTCAGCTAGGTGTACTACATAATCCAGAGGAGTGGCGACTATTTACTGACTGCAGTAAAACCAGGTTGATAGTAGTACTCCTGCATAATGGCAATGCATTTCCATCTACATCTACATCTACATTTATACTCCGCAAGCCACCCAACGGTGTGTGGCGGAGGGCACTTTACGTGCCACTGTCATTACCTCCCTTTCCTGTTCCAGTCGCGTATGGTTCGCGGGAAGAACGACTGCCGGAAAGCCTCCGTGCAAACTCGAATATCTAATTTTCCATTCGTGATCTCCTCGGGAGGTATAAGTAGGGGGAAGCAATATATTCGATACCTCATCCAGAAACGCACCCTCTCGAAACCTGGCGAGCAAGCTACACCGCGATGCAGAGCGCCTCTCTTGCAGAGTCTGCCACTTGAGTTTATTAAACATCTCCGTAACGCTATCACGGTTACCAAATAACCCTGTGACGAAACGCGCCGCTCTTCTTTGGATCTTCTCTATCTCCTCCGTCAACCCGATCTGGTACGGATCCCACACTGATGAGCAATACTCAAGTATAGGTCGAACGAGTGTTTTGTAAGCCACCTCCTTTGTTGATGGACTACATTTTCTAAGCACTCTCCCAATGAATCTCAACCTGGTACCCGCCTTACCAACAATTAATTTTATATGATCATTCCACTTCAAATCGTTCCGCACGCATACTCCCAGATATTTTACAGAAGTAACTGCTACCAGTGTTTGTTCCGCTATCATATAATCATACAATAAAGGATCCTTCTTTCTATGTATTCGCAATACATTACATTTGTCTATGTTAAGGGTCAGTTGCCACTCCCTGCACCAAGTGCCTATCCGCTGCAGATCTTCCTGCATTTCGCTACAATTTTCTAATGCTGCAACTTCTCTGTATACCACAGCATCATCCGCGAAAAGCCGCATGGAACTTCCGACACTATCTATTAGGTCATTTATATATATTGTGAAAAGCAATGGTCCCATAACACTCCCCGGTGGCACGCCAGAGGTTACTTTAACGTCTGTAGACGTCTCTCCATTGATAACAACATGCTGTGTTCTGTTTGCTAAAAACTCTTCAATCCAGCCACACAGCTGGTCTGATATTCCGTAGGCTCTTACTTTGTTTATCAGGCGACAGTGCGGAACTGTATCGAACGCCTTCCGGAAGTCAAGAAAAATAGCATCTACCTGGGAGCCTGTATCTAATATTTTCTGGGTCTCATGAACAAATAAAGCGAGTTGGGTCTCACACGATCGCTGTTTCTGGAATCCATGTTGATTCCTACATAGTAGATTCTGGGTTTCCAAAAACGACATGATACTCGAGCAAAAAACATGTTCTAAAATTCTACAACAGATCGACGTCAGAGATATAGGTCTATAGTTTTGCGCATCTGCTCGACGACCCTTCTTGGGGTCGGTACCTTTGGCTTATGCAGTAGACATGAAAGAAACTTATGAAACCATGGCTTTGGTGCCAGAGGCAATCAAATATAAGGATCATGAATGGCAGCTCTGATGTGATTTAAAAGTTGTTGCACTCTTTAAAGGCTTACAGGTGGGATTCACGAAATACTGCTGCTTTTTGTGTCTTTGGGACAGCTGCGACACCAAGAACCACTATACAGTCAAGGAATGCCCTATAAGGAAGTCATACGTGCCTGGAAATGTAAATGTGAACAATACCCCATTGGTTGAGCCCGATAAAATCATTTTGCCTTCCCTTCATATCAAGTTGGGCCTTATCAAGAACTCTGTAAAAGCTCTGGCTAAGGAAGGTGAGGCCTTCAGTCACTTAAAAGAAAAGTTTCCCAAATTAAGTGAGGCAAAGCTGAAAGAGGGTATATTTGTTGGACCACAAATAAGAAAATTGCTGAAAGATCCAACCTTTGATACCAAACTCACAGATATCCAATTAACTGCTTCGTTTTCTTGTAAAGCAATTGTGAAGGGCTTTTTGGGTAACAGAAAAGACAAAAACATTGTTACCATTGTGCATGATCAGTTGGACAATTGTAAGAACATAGGGTGTAGAATGTCGCTTAAAATTCACTTTTTACATTCTCACCTTGATTTCTTCCCGGAAAATTTGGGAGCCGTAGGCGATGAGCATGGTGAACGCTTTCACCAAGACATTCTTGCCATGGACCACCGTTACCAAGACCATTGGAACCCTTCGATGGTGGGTGACTACTGCTGGAGTCTTGTTAGGGAGAGTGATGAAACGGCAAACAAAAGAGCTGCGTCGTCCCATTTTTCAAAAACCAAAGACGATTAAAGGTCAAAATATCTTCTGAACTAATTTGGACCTTTTATTGGCATCATGACCGTATATACATACAAAATAGTATTGATTTCAAACGTTCGGAATGTGTATTTTTGTTTGACTTAATTATGTCATTTTTCGCTATTACCATTTTTTATTCTGCTGTGTATCTAGGAAATGTGACGTCATAGAGAAAAATTGATTTTACCAGTGTATTCAGCACCCCAAAATTAGGTAAATCCACCAATGTACAAACCAGATGCAGGAAAAAAGTTTAAATTTGTTAACTAGTGGAATTAGCGATCATGGAAACGGCAGATAGGTGGCGCCAAGTTGGAATGTGGATCGACTGGGGAGTGTGCGGAGACAGAGCGCGGATTTGCGATAAACGCTGTGTACGGTTGTCGCACTGGTTAAGGCAGAGCTATCCCAGGTTTAACTCCTGGTCCAGCACACGTTTTCACTCATCGCCGCTGATTCTGCACAAAGTCCTTCTGCAGCTGACATTAGTTCCTTCCCTTTCATTTCCTTTCTCCCCCGTTCCTCATCAATTTACATAATATTCATGACACCATCGCCACACGCATCACCCAAATGGCGATGAATTTTTGTGGGTCGCACGCCATGCAAAATGGAGAATACTGATTGCTCGCTGTTCTTCCAGTGAAAACACTCCCACGTCTAGTTTCAAAATCACTCCGTATTCTCGCTGCAGCCTCCAGAGAAGGATGACTGCATGCGGTCCAAATCAAGGATCAAAGCATCCAAAGAAGTTAGCATGTACCACACGATTGGCAATAAATAAATAAATAAAATGAAATCCGTAAAATTATGTTTTTGTGAAGTTGTTGTAAACTGAGTAATTTCAATATGAAACTCACGCAACACAATGCTACTCTTTAACTGGTCCATCTGTTTCTGTTATTGTTAATGTTAAGTACATTCGATACCATTCGTAATGACATCGATTTTAATGTCATTTGGCTATTACGGCGAAATCTAACGATCCTGTCTGAATCATATGCAAACGGTATATTTTAAAAAAAATCGTTATTAAGACATCGCTTATTGCGACTAATCATATAAAACGAAGTATTATTACATATCTGCTATAACGTCTAATGTTAATTTTTCTTTGTTACGCATTTGGGGGTTATCAACAGCAATATAACACTTATTTTCGAACCCTTGTTTTGTGCAGATTGTAGGTCTCAAACCAGTATGTGACTTTGTGTTTCTGTGTTCTTCATTTCTTATTTATTTATTTCAAACATGTTCAGTTATAATATTTGTAACACTACATGTATGTATTGAGTGTGTTCAACGGTCAATGCAACTATAGCTATAAGAATGTCGCAAAAAAGATGAAAGTAATTTTGAAGAAAAGTCACACATAATGTGATTAGAAATGTGAACACAGCAATCCTTCGCACACTCAATGATTTCAGCAGTTTGGGAGGACAGAGAAAAAATACAGTCTCTAACAAATGACAATAACGAGGCTTTAAACCAGTGCTTCGTCGACTGCAAAATGTGTACACACATCTTAAATGCAAAAAGCAAACAAAGATAACAGATTACATTGGCCATATACTGTAGTATGCGTTATGGCATTCCTTTTTCAAGTTAAAGCAGCAGTTTAAAAACCTAAACAACATTTTCCTTGCTATGATTGTAGAAAACTAGAAAATTAATTTCCAGTATGAGTTATAAGTACAGGAGTGCAATAATAGTTCATTCCCTACTGGTGTTTTGCGGTTATGTTTGTAGGATATTTTCAATGTGTTAGGTACAGTACATTACATTTGTGCAACATTTCAAAGAGAAATATAGGAAAAAGTGGCCCTTGTGTAATTTGCGTATACAGCACTGTCTTTTCATTTTGGTACTGTTGATTAATTTCTTTTAATACAATAACCGGAACGAAGTTGTGTCATTCATGTCTATTATCGCATATGGCACTTACTATAACTTTCAAACATGCTCAACATTTAGTCTCATTAATTATACAAGACTGTGTTTGACATTACTCAACAGTTTACTTTGTTTGCAACTTTTTTTACACTTACTAAACGTTTTTAGATTTTGCTGACATGTTATTGCAGTATGCACTGCATAAACTTAAGAAAAATTCCTCTTCAATCCATCTCCACAAATACTGTATTGTAAATACTGTAGGTGCATTTATTTCTGCTGTTTTGAAGGTTTAACTCTACAGCAGCTTACAATTTACAGATAAGAAATTTTTATCAAAAAATAATGAAAAACTCGGTTTGTGCAGTCATCGGTTGTAACGACCGCAAACGATTGGTCCTTTCGACGTCGTTATAACTGGTTTGTACTGTATAAAATGTACGGCCCAAAGATACTCATCTTCTTCAGTGTGACCCAGGTAAGCTAAAACGCTGGACACTCTTGCCGTAGACTCTTAGAGTGTTGTGTGCCGTACGGTGCTGCCATCTGCATAATGCATACACGAAGATCACCCACCTGTTTTAAGCCATACTGCATGTTTCCGTCTGCATCCGGTCCTGAGAGAGAAAATCATATACCTTAGAATCTGAATGCATGTCGTAGTAATAGAGCGCAAGAGTGTGTCCCACTGTACGTAATTTTTGCAGGGACTGCTCGATGCTGCACTGCTGGTGGCAAGATGGCCGCCCCAGACCCCTTCCGATACCCACCATCACAGATCCATATGGTCGGCGCTGGCTGGCTCTCCCGCAGGTACGTGGCATGCACGTGTCTCTCAGTCTTGGCATACAAAACATCGGAAGGATATATTGCAGGTTAAGGAAAGGTGCACAGTTTTGTAAGAGATCGCTCTCACCGAACTTACAAAGATTTTATGTAAAGCTGTAACGAACTCATTTCTTAACCAACACTTTGAAAACCATTCTATTGAATATTCAAATAACATATGGGAATGCAGTTATGTAACGTCCTTGGCAACTGCCAATACTTCTACAGGTGAATACCCCGCCATTTTCAAGACACGAATGAAATGTCAGATTGTCCTGCACGACAAATTAACCACATGGTGGCTAGTGCTACACAAACCTTGAACCAAAAGACTGCTTATGCAGGAAGACAACTAGTACCACAACACAACCAAAGATAACCAACGTCGGATGTTATCAATGGTGAAATATTAATTGACAACTGCTGTGCATCTCAGATCAGTCCATCTGAATGTTTGCATCACTATGGAGGTGGAAAAGGGTAGCCATCTTTTCTTCCTAGATGTGCCAGTCAAGAGGAAGCTTGATGGTATTTTGGGACATGTCATTTATAGAATGCCAGTATACACTAATTTGTATCTTCAAGCTGATAATATCACCGTTCAGCTCATGTGACGGGATGCTACATGGTTCATAGTGTCTCCGCCATCTCAGATCCTGGAAGTTTGTCTGCTGAGTCAGCCCACCTTGAAGTCTGCCGTTCGCCAGAATGGATATAGTGAGAGAAAGATCAGACGAACAGTTGCGGTAGCGACAAACCATGGATGGGATGAGTGACGAAAATAATGATGTATCGCTGAGGTGTACAACTTTTTTGCCTTACGCCGGTAGTATTTCCAGCAGGATTAGTCGTATTTTACGGAAACACGGTGTGAAATGCATTTTCCATTTCCATCTAAGATTAAAGTTATTCCAGGGTCTGTAGAGGACAATTTTCGTTTGCATAAGGCGGGTTTTGACCATACCCCGTGCAGTTGTAGCTTTTCATACATTCATACCTTATGGAGCCTAACATTCAAAAATTGATCAGACCGTCATAGCCATCTAGAACTGATGTACAGAGCATACACTTCTAACATCCAATCAAATCTGCGATTGAAGAATATTGCCTTGGTACCGATCATCTGATGGTAAATAACAATACAGAGATTCGGGCATGCACTCAGACCTACTGGGATGGTGTTATTAACAACAGAGTGTTATTGACAACAGAGTGACGTGTGACCTTGTAAATAGAGACTTATCTGTTTTTCTTAAATTCTGCCCAGAATTCTGCTCTCACCCTGACCAAACACCAGAACCAATAAGGGAATCACTGAGTGGGTCTATTGAAAAAAGGTAAAATGGAAACATTGGGTAAGTTAAAATTTCAGTAGTAGCTGCCGCTTGGAAACATGACAAATAAGAGACGACAATTACCCTCTTCTTCTTAAATGTTGCACACGATTTTTCTTGTGCGTTGGGAAAGGAGGCAGAGGGTGTGGAGATGGAGAGAGGGTGGGACACAACGGTAAAGGCGTGGCAACTGGTTGGGGGTGGAGAGGAAGGGGGACACCAGGGGGTGGGGGAGGGGGGATCGAGTCAGCAGGCAATGTACAGGGTGCAGATGTGTTCAAGGAAAAGGAGAAGGTGGAGGAAGGGGATGAGGTCATAGAGAATGCTGGAGTGGCACTTACATTCTCTTCGTACAGGTGCCGCTCCTGTAGTGCTGTCGTCGTAGTCAGCGTTCTGTTGGCTGACGTCGTCTCACAGCCTTCTCTGCTGTTACGTTCCAGGCTTACGTGCCAGCACTTGCTGTTACGCCGGAACATTTGGAATCTAAGGAATAGTCCAAGAATAGCATCAATGATCAAATCGGATTACGTTAAAAATGGACTAAGATCTGCACGGAACAGTGTTTTGTGATAAAAGGAGTTGCTGTTAGTTGATTTCATGGAGTCAACAACATCTGAAAAGAGCTGTCAGACTCTGTTTAAATTCAGATACGCCACTCAGAACTGATGACATGGAAATGTGATGCCCGGAATTACCCTGATTCGTGACAGTGCACGCTGCCACTTGTACCGTTAAAACTATTCGCGACTAAGGCTGAGAATATTTCAATATTCCCTTTAAAATCCCATATCTTGTACCCAGAGGCTTCGTTGTATTAGCACTTAAGAAATAGTTTTCTTTTCAACGTTTTGAAAATAGAAAATAGAAAGTTCAGTTCTCTACAGGCTATTATCCCAGGCAGCGAAATTCTATACACTGCATTTAAGGAAACATTGCGCGAAGTTAACTAAACGGTACAAGCAGAGCCTGTTGAAGGACATTTTTCCAACATCACGTGCCCCCTCCCACCCCATCCTCACTCCTTCAGAGACTAGTTACCTTTCCTTATATTTTTATTCATTTTACTCATGCCATAAATATAATACTCCCCTCCCTAGCAGAACACGATGTCATTCACGTTTTTCACGTGGTGGACTTCCCTTCCATTGCTCATAACACGTCAATTGAAGCTGACCCGCTCATCACTGAAATGGCAAACGGTTGCGAATATTTGCACCACACTGTGAGTCACATGAGATTTATCACTACTTATTTATCTATAAACATTGCTTAAAAAAACAGTATTATATCCACAGGGCGGGTCACAATTAAAAGCAAAAACTGACACATATAAAAGTATACTACATCGGAAATTTCACCCATGGTCTACCTTACCGTTATGCAGCGATGGGAAATGTACAAGGACTGGACAGGAATATGGGAACTCCGTGAGAAATGCATTCTCGAACATAAATTCAGATGCTAGCCAAACTTGAAGGCGGCGCTGTTATATCTGACCACGAACGGTACTTGGGCACGTATTTGCAAGTCTGTCTTGGTCGGACCGGTTTTCTGTGTAGTTGGAGTGCAATGTGTCAGAGATACGAGGGACATTTCACAAATAATGCACATTAACTTTTTTATTTACACTTTTTGTTCAATATCTCTTTACAATCCTTCAATATAGTCTCCCTGCTTCTCCGTGACTGAATCACAACGTCTCGGAAGCTCTGTTATTCCATCCAAGGCACCACTTCTGTTCATCTGTCGAATGACCCGGGTAACTGTGGTAGAGAGCTCCTCCAGAGAAAAATAACGACGTTCACGCATAGGTTTTTCCAACTTTAGGAACAAGTCGAAGTCTGATGGACTCATGTCCGGGCTGTAGGCAGGATGCGACAAACTTGCCATCCGTAATCGCGCGGTTGGTGGACTAATACATTGCTGAAACGCCGGCGAGCACTGTCGTGGAGAATGGGTGACCCAGCCTCGAGCAACTAAGGTCAGGTTCTGGGCATTTTTTGGGCAGATTTTGTGTGAAGTTACGATAGTGCCCTGCTGTGACACTTATTACACAGGGAACCCTATCTGTCATGATGATTCCTTGGTGATCACAAGCAAAAATCATCATTTGCTTGAGCTTTGATTGAGCGCGTCGAAATTTTTTTGGGGTGGAGAATCTGAAGCTCTCCACTCACTGGGCTGTGATTTAAAATCCGTTTCAAAGTCTCTAATCCGCTTTTCATCAATAGCGACAATTCTACACAAGAATCCTCGACCTTCACGATCGAACTGTTGTTTGAGTAAGGTTGCAATGTCCAGGGGTTTGTGCTTTTCTTCGGCAGTCAAACAGTGTGGGACCCATGTCGCAGAAATTTTTCTCTTCTTCATATCGTTTGTCAGGATAGGGAATACTGATGGTGGGGGAATTCCCGTGGCTTCACAAATCGCACTGCGATCTTCTTCAAGAGCATCTGCCACAAGTTTCACATTCCGTTCATCTGTTGACGTTTTTGGTCTTCCGGGTCTTGGATTATCTTCTATGCCCCATTGGACCATCACGAAAACGACTAACCCAACGTGAAACTATACTATGGTCCGCTGTAAACTCATCGGGTTTTTGCCACGTAAAGTTTCGATCTTGATATAAGACCTCTGGTCTTCGACAGTCACAGTATTCGTGACCCCTTCAGGGCCTATATCTACCTCTCACCAATTTTATGTTAGAGTACACAGAGAAAAAAAGTGTTTTTTCCTCAAGCTTCCAACTACATCTCACGTAATTTTCATTGTTGTTTCATCAAACTTTCCATGGTAATACCAACATGTGCATATTTATGAGCTGTCACTCGTAAGTTAATAGAACGTGGGCAAACCTTTTGACCTTTGGGAAGCACTTCACTGGTAATCATTCCTTTTTGGGGACCGTTCATTTTTGCTCGTTCAACGTTCCTTTTTTATTTAATAGTGTGCTATATTGATTTTAGATCACGTTTCTGACAAAATATCAGGTACGCACGAGTATTAATTATGCATGATGAGTTCATTGATTACCTAACGTAAGCTGTTTGTTTACTTCGATTTCTTTAGCTGAATGTGTTTTCAGAAATCATCACATTAGTTGGGGGATGTAATGAGGCAATCACAGCAAGGTAGGCAGAGAGAACCCAGAAGAAAGTGAGCAGATGTACGAATTACAGAAACTGTTTATGACCCAGTGCGGACAACGCCAATCATTATCCACTTTCGAGGGAAGCTTGTTGTCTTAGCAAGTAGAGTGTCCTGGTTTTCAATTCGTTTACAGAAAATTATACAGGCTGTAACAGGAATTGCTGTGACCAGATGAAAATACTTTCGTCCGTCCATAACTATGAGTTTTTTGACTGCTCTGGGAGGAAGCTCATCAAATATTAGTTCACTTTATTACATAAATGAATAAAAGATTTTCTTAACTTTCACACGGTTTTGCACAGGAGTATTGGATAATTTCCAACTGTCATGAACTAACAAAACATCACCTGATGCGCTAATTGGTTCTAGGCGCGCAGTCCGGAACCGCGCGACTGCTACGGTCGCAGGTTCGAATCCTGCCTCGGGCATGGATGTGTGTGATGTCCTTAGGTTAGTTAGGTTTAAGTAGTTCTAAGTTCTAGGGGACTGATGACCACAGCTGTTAAGTCCCATAGTCCTCAGAGCCATTTGAACCATTTTTGATGCGCTAATTAACAAACTGCTCTCTTGAGGTTCAATGTCCAGCCTTGCAAGTTCGTCAGAAACTTTAACAACTCGTTGGTCCTACACAATGATGCTGACTCCTTCAGATGAGGTCACGTCTGGCAGAGTTCTTGCTTACTCGACACTGTATTGACCTCTGCTGTGAGGGCACTGCTCTGCTCAGAAGGAGGCGTAGTCTTCAACAACGCCTTCCATACATCACTGCGGATTACAGCGAGCCCTCGCTAGCATTAGTCAGTGGAATCGATGGAAAATGAAAACGAGCGTTTGGCGTCATTGGCCGGGAGGTCCCTTACGGGCGGGTCCGGCCGCCTTGGTGCAGGTCTTCTTACAATCGACGCCTCATTGGATGACCTGCGCGCCGGATGGGAATGAAATGATGATGAAGACAACACAACACCCAGTCTCTGAGCGGAGAAAATCCCCAACCCAGACGGGAATCGAACCCGGGCCCCTTAGGACGGCGGTCCGTCACGCTGACCATTCAGCTATCGGGACGGACTGTAAAATCGATAAGCCTTGCCGACTTTGGTGTGGCACTGCAACCTCTGGACGATACCACAAGTATAAGTGCAAATATCTTTTATATGGTACCATAAAATGCACACACAGCAGTTTGTTGGTTATTCTTTCTCTACATCGAACAGTCTTCCCACTTCCCACAAACGCATCACGTAGTTTACTGTCTGAATTTTTCTGGACGGTCGTAACTACACTGCTAAGTGGACTATGCCTGCCAGTCCACGCGTCCACACTTCAACATCTCACGTGCTGTCCAGGGGAAAATAAGCGCTCATGGCTTGCTCTTGCCACATGTACTTGGAGGTACTACCCAAACTAAAACATGCGACTTGAAATAGCTACAATTATTAGCCTGCAGATAACCTAAACACTGATGCAATGTTTCTCAATACACTGCCACCAGCAGACGTATCTGCACTTATATCTGTTACACCCTATATATATTTGTTTGGGCATTACTAGTATGAAACAACTCAAAGTAAACTATCATATGTAAAATTAACGTTTTAAGTTGGCTTTAACAGTTTGCAGTGTGTAAATTAACTATGTACCGAAGTATCATACTGTGCGGTAAGTAAACATTTGTTTGGATACTTAACGACCTCCGACATATGAGCTGAGAAACTGCACTCTAAAATTAGAAGGTTTTGTATTAGCAAGACAGCAAGCAAATAAAGATGCTGGGAGGTCGTTGAAATTTAACAAGTGAAAAGAAAAACAAAATTGGTTTTGGAAAATCTTGACGGATTAGCACACGTCACTGCTTTGAAGATCTTTACAATCGAGAAAGATAACCAGTTTTTGATCAGTCAGCAGTTGAAAAGCGCCACAAAATATACGCGTAGAATCAATAATAAGTTGTTTGATAAAGAAAGCTTCTGAGTGAGCATAGGCAGCCACTAATACATGAGAGTGAAGCCAATACGAAAATCAAGAAATCAGTAAATTACGTATTAATGTACTTAAAAGACAAATTTTACACACAAATGTATTACAAAGGAAAGAAAAATCAACTATTAGTTCAATGCTGCCCATTTCAAGCATATTTCGGTCGTTTAACTTCTACGGAACAGGACAGGAAAAACTTGTCAATGAAACTCGCACTGAATGGTTTTTCTCTTGAATCATTAGCCTCCGTCACAACGGCATAAAATACAACCCCTTTTAGAGCTACGTGTGCTTAGTTGAAAAGTTTTGGAATAAAATCTCTTGTATTTTCCTTGTAAAATGGTTCATATGGCTCTGAGCACTATGGGACTTAACAGCGGAGGTCATCAGTCCCCTAGAACTTAGAACTATTTAAACCAACTAACCTAAGGACATCACACATCCATGCCCGAGGCAGGGTTCGAACTTGCGCCGTAGCGGTCGTGCGGTTCCAGACTGAAGTGCCTAGAACCGCTCGGCCATTCCGGCCGGCTTTTCCTTACAGGCATAGGATGGATGAAACGTTTATACTGATAGTTTTTGAATAATGGGCGGATTCTCTTCTCGAGGAACCATCTCATAGAGTATCTTTCTGTGCTCCGAAGGGATCCATCATGCATGGTGCATAACGAAAACTATATACTGAGGAAGTTAATGTTCCTTTATGAAGCTGAACTGCAACCACAAGAATAGACTAAATTTGTTCTGTTTGAATTTTTGTTACCAATATGTATGTCGAAGCATGATCCTATGCTGTTTCAGAAACCAAAGCTGAGTTACTTGGATTCCAAAATTTTATGAAAACTTCGTATGCATATATCAGGTTGTTGCTATGTATATCTCGCGCGTGGCTTTACGAAAACTGAAATATCATTTATGTTTCCTGTCCCTTGTTCTGTTGCCTTAATCTTCTGAATCAAAAATTTAAACAGTCACTAAAGGAATGGTGAAGCAGAACCAACAGCCGAATATAGGTAAGGATTTAATTAGGAATCGGTAAAATCGCAAAATTTATTGTTAATGGGATTGAACTGCTCCTTTCGAAGAAAATAAGAGTCTATTTAAACTATTTTATTTGAGTGACACGTTCTTTGAGAGTTCTTCACAGTGATATGTAAATGAAGACATCAGCGCTCTACACCTAGTAACTAACCTAATGTTGTAAGTTATAAGTTAACCAACTGAGAAAGGCATTAAGTTCATATAACACATTAAAAAATAAATAACAAAACGAGGGACAGAAGGTGTCTGACTATCCCGTTAAGGTTTCAATGTAAAAAAGGACACTGCATTAAAGAATAAGTATTTTTAAAATAATATGTGATTTAGTCGTCTAATCTGTCTCAGATACTTAGTATTGGCAGGTATATACTACGTTGTATTATTAAAGTTAATGCAGCAGTACAGCATTAATAATTAAATTGAAAGTAATAGCGTTATTCGCTAAAAAGGTGCTTCTGAACAATATTTTTTGAGATAAAAAGAAAGTAAGATTTTATGCCGTTCTATTAATTTTTCAAATGGAGGGACAACCGTTCCCCTTTTCCTGCGAAAAATCCAGAATAACTCTTTTTTTGTGCAAACAAACCAAACTAGGGGACAGCACAAGGAAACAACTAAACCTGAAAAACAAGGGGCTCCCTAAGTGCCATGTTTTATTTTTGGAATAAATGCGAAAATCTCAAGTTTCATTTTAACTTTCTCACTCTACAGTAACAAATGATACAAAATTACTTCAAAAACTAGTCGTTAAATCAAGCAGATGAAGACTAAATAAACGACAAACAACAATAAAAAATCTTTCCTTGTGATGAATATGTGATCCCCAATTGATCGTAACGAAGAAGTGATACTCGATTTCTTTGTTTGCCGCGTTAAAAATTTTCAAATTAATTTTTATGTAAGTTACTTAATTACAAAAAATTTCAAATGGAATGTGGAACAAGTGATGGAGGTCGGAACGAGACAGGTCGCGATCATTCCCACCATTCCTGGAACGACCGAAGTGAACTGTGAACGGCCGTTTCTTAGAATTCGTTCCTCAGTTCTTCTGTTCACTTTAGTGAGCCATTCCTTTGGACTCGTTTATTCGCGAAAGACCCGTCTCTAACTCGTCTGGTGGCTGCTTTCACAACCAAGGTAGTCAAAGTGTTGAAGAGGCTCCATACAAAAGATTTATACCGCAAACAGGGAAAGTGAAAAAACGTCATCCACTTCGTCACAACCTGGACGGAAGTGTGTGTTGAATGATCATTACAAACGGTCGTTGAAGAGGGTTGTGACAAAAATAAGAGGGCGACATCTGCAAAAGTGTATACAGAACTGAATGTCGCACTCCTGAACCCCGCCAACACCAAAACAACACGAAGGGAGCTCCATAAGCAGGTTACTGCAGGGCCAGCTGGAATTCCAAAACCACTCATCAGTGATGCAAATGTTCGTAACAGGTAAACGTGGTGCCGAAGTCATAACACGTGGCTTATGGAGCAATGGATGAAATTCATTTGCTCGGATGAGTCTTGTTTCACACCGTTTCCAACTTCTGGGCAAGTTTACGTCCCAAGCGTAGAATGCAGACTGCTTGCTGCCAAAAGTGAAACATGGCGAGGATTAGCTGGTGATCTGGGCGCCGTGTCGTGGTATTCCATGGGCCCCATGGTTACTCTCTGAGGTTGTATTACTGCCAATGATTACACAGGCCAACGAAAAAAAAAATTTTTTTTAAACGTTTTTTACATTATAGCTGATCTTTATAGATTTTTATGAGCTGAATCCAAATCTAGCCTTAGTTTTTTTTGTATCACATATAATTTTCGAGCAATATGCTTTTTATTATATACTATAAAAATCCTATGCTATACAGTAAACGGGGAAATTAATGAAACGCTCTGTTACAACATAAGTATGCTCTGTATTTACAGTAAGCTACTTAAAACAATGATATGTGTTAACAGAGGTTTCACTTGTCAGCTGTAATTGGTTTGTATTGTCTTTCTCTTTTTTCTTTGAAGCTTCTTGTGTAGCTTTTTCTACTATGAGTCGCTTGCTGAACTTCTCGGTGAAGTGACCAACAGTAGTCCCCCATCATGTTGGTGATCCAGCGGCCTTGGTAGCGTTTTTCCATCACTTTAATGTCCTGGTGAAAACGCTCTCTTTGCTCCTCACTAACATCTCCCATATTGTCCAGGAAGTAATCAAGGTGACTGTTCAAAAAGTGAACTTTCAGTCTCATTAAACGTCCTAAAGTTTTAAACTTCTTTACCATTGTTGCTATAATCGAAACATATTCTGGGTCTTTTTCATGTCCTAAGAACTTTGCAACGACTTGCTTGAATGATACCCATGCTTATTTCTCATTTAAGGTGATTATGGATTCTAAGTTAACATGAAACATCAATTTTCTAATGTCAGGTCCGACAAAGACGCCTTCTTTTAGTTTAGCTTCTGAAAGGTGTGGAAACTTTTGGCAGAGATACTTAAAACATTGTCCATCTTTAGGTAAAGCCTTTACAAACTGTTTCGTTAGGCCTAACTTTATACGTAGATGTGGTAGGAGTACGTTTTTTTGGATCGACAAGTTTTTGAGTAAAATGTTCTTCTCACCAGGTTTTAAAGACTCCCTCACAGGCCAGTTCTTTCTGCACCAGTGTTGATCCCTAGCCCTACTGTCCCATGCACACAAGAAACATGGAAATTGGGTACAGCCACCTTGCTGACCAAGAAGCATGCATGTTACTTTCATATCGCCACAAATCATCCAACCATGAGCAGAGTAGCCTATTTTATTTAGCACTATTTCTAGGTTTTCATAGCTTTCTTTCATATGTACAGAATGTCCAACAGGTATAGATGCATACATGTTACCATTGTGTAATAAAACAGCCTTTAAACTAGTTTTGGATGAATAACTGAACAGCCTCTAGTCTTCCTTTTTGTATTCAGTACCAAACTCAGTCATCAGACCTGGAATGTCTGAGCAGTACACTAAATCATCTTCTTGTTAAAAAAACTTGGAAAATTGCTGCTCTCTCTTTCGATACATGTATATGCTGGTTTCAACTGCCAATAAGTATTTTTTCTTTTAATCTAGAGCCAAGCAAATCAGCTTTTTCTTTCATTAAGCCCAGATCCCTAACCAAATCGTTAAGCTCGGTCTGAGTAAACAATTTGGGCTCTAGACTTTCTGTATTACAATGGAATTCATCATCGTCTGGTTCATCTAAATCAGACTGTACATCAGAAAATACTTCTGTTGGAATAGAATTTATGTCATCTGCTGGTTCAGGAACCGGCAAATCTACACCATGCCCTATTGGTCGGATGGCGGACGGAAGGTTAGGGTAGCTTGTTACCTTCTTGTTTTACAAATTATGACCAGTAAATTCAACACTGCAAAAGTAGCAATCATCGAAATGATTTCTTGGCTCCCTCCATATCATAGGAACAGCAAATCTAAAGTCTTTTTTCTCCTTTTAGGACCATTTTCTCAGATCTTCAACACACACATAAAATACCTTATGCGGCGCCCAAGATTTGTCTTGATCACCAAGTTTAGATCCAAAGTATGATAGATAAACCTTTTTCACAAATTCTGTAATGTTTCTTTGGTGTATTTTAATCATAAAATCACTACAAATATAACAAAAACTGTCAGCAGAGTTTTTACAACCACGATTAGACATTGTACTGAGCAGATGTATAGGAAACGGGAAAGTGAGGTTAGCTTGACAGTAAACAAAACACCATCTGTTGACATAAAAATTGAATCGACCTTTCTTTGCCAGCAAATGTTTTTCAGCAGTGCTATCAATGTCATCTACATTCGTTTCACCTCCTTTTTAAATTATTTTAACTATATAAAAGCCGTTAAATTCTTTAAAACACGCTTAATTTAATAAAGTTAACTGTAAACTGTGAAGAAATGGTGGGTGATACACTGTTTAAGTGTGATATTTGGATTTCCCACCCTAAAAAACGTAAGAATAAGGTATTTTCAGCAAAAAAGTTTTTCCATCGTTGGCCTGCGTTATGTGACCATTTTGGCAGATCGAGCTCATCCCATGGTACAGTATTTGCTCCCTAATGACGATGGTGTGTTCCACGAGGACAGACCTCCTGTTCACACAGCTTTCATCGTTCAGGACTGGTTTTGTGAGCACCAGGATGAACTGTTGCATCTCCCCTGGCCAGCACACTCACCAGATCTCAGTGTTATTGTGACCTTGTTCCCCCCAATAGCTGAATGGTCAGCGTGACGTACTGCCGTCCTAAGGGACTCAGGTTCGATTCCCGGCTGAGTCGAGGATTTTCTCCGCTCACAGACTGGGTGTTGTGTTGTCTTCATCATCATTTCATCCCCATCCGGCGCGCAGGTCACCCAATGTGGCGTCGAATGTTAAAAGGCCTGTACCAAGGCGGCCGGACCTCCCCCGTAAGGGGCCTCCCGGCCAATGACGCCAAACGCTCATTTGATTTCCATTGAGCCCTTGTGAGTGATCACTATCCACCTCCGTCGTCGTTACCTCTAAGTGCCACTATATTGCAGAAATAATGGTGAAATATTTCCTTGAAAACCGTAGACGACCAGCATTAACCCATTCCGAGACTACTGGAAACTGTTTCGAGTGCCAACGGCTTTCTTACACCATACTGGGCAATATAATATGCTTTTTTTTAAGTGTTTCCATATTTTGTCAACGCTCTGCATAACGTGCTTGATGGAGCACACACACACATTTCGCTACTGGTATACAACGACGTCCAGCACACCAGTATGATCCAGTATGATCGAGTATAGCCTGTGCCTTGGCCTTCAAGGTCACCTGACAACGATCCTCCGTACTTTTCTGTCTGGCGTCATCTCAAACATGAAGTGTATAGCACTTTCACTGTCACGGTTGAAGATCTAGAGCAGCGAATTGTACGATATCATCAAGAATTAAGAGATTATCTGGGATGTTTGAAAGAATTCCTAACCCATACTGCACAGACGAGTGCAATATTGCCGTCAAATATAAGGACAACATGTGGAACAACTCTTTCCACAGGTGCGAGCGTACAGTAAATTGTGACGTGTAATGTGCTGAAGTAGTATTGTATATTAAGGTAGGCCGTGGCCCAAGTTAGTAGAAGTAAACACCAGGTAAGGATTAGGCCTTTGGTCTGTTCCGACTGGCCGACTGCTGCCTGCAAGGCAGTGTGAGGAGCGACTTATGATCGTGGAACAAGTGATCAGCACAGGCACACACACACACAGAAAAATACTGCATTTGCGCTAGGAATTGAGAACTGCAGTACATGTACGACCAATTTTAGAACACGTGGCGAGAAGTGATGTCGCGATCGCGTGAGCAGAAGTGACATAAGATCGATAAACTTACGAAAATTGACAGGAAAAACGTATCGATTGAGGAGAAATACGCCAAAATGCAGGGAAAATGAGGGGGAATGAGGGAGTAGTTGCATGTCTGCTTTGTGCAGGAAAACTCCTTTACATGCGAACGAGTACGTGACAGCAAGAGCAATACGGGAAAAAGTTGACATGGAAGCACCAGGAACCAGGGAAACAGAGATTTTTCGGCGACAGCGATAAGACAGCTGGATTAGACTGCTTAACGTGGAAGACTACCAAATGTAGAGTAATAATAAATTTATATAGGTCGGATCACAAGCCCAGGTCTAACCCCAAAGTTATCGACAACCACCTTGTAGATTTTTGTGAAGCGTCCTTAGCTATAGAGTGTTGTATTACCTGCTGGGGACTGCAGTATACAACTACAGAATGGATCGCGTGTTTTACCCTGTGCAGGACCGTTTACGTGTGTTAAACCATAACAAATAGTATTACGACGTATTTGTCTGTACTCTCCACCAATCACAACCATATAGCCCCAGCTAAAAAAATCTTACAGAACAGTTGCCGTATAGTTTAACAACATTCTGGTGAATGCCTGTCGAGGCAACAGGGATACATGCAAGTTGACTGCTGTCTTTTATGCTTTCCTGGAAAAGACAACCATGTATCTCTAAATTGACATGGACCTGCGCTAAAGGATGACAGAAAGTAGATGGAGTAATCGGTTGAGACAGGTTGTAACGAGATATGATTTAAAGGTATACTGATGATGTATTCTAGAGAGAGTGAAATGTTGCTGGAGGTCATTTATTCCGCATTTAACCACTTTTTCTGTTGTGATTCTTGAGTTTCTCCCGGCGTATTTGATAATCAAAATATCCACGGGTATGCTGCCGGTCTATAGTGTCCAGCGGGCACAATATTTCGGCGATCATACATGTCGCCATCATCAGGTGAACTGACGGACTGAGCTCCTGTGAACGTGCCGGCATGGAGATCCGTACGCTATGGCTGCTCAGAGGGAACTGGGTTCGGTCGCGGCGGCGGCCGATTTAAATACCCTCTCCGCCCAACCACTGCAGCACAACCTGTTGAGATGGATGAAGTCACGAGGGAGGAGGTAGGCACTGCATTTATTCCATACACAGGCGCACTCTCGGGGAAAATCGCCCGCATTCTGAAGAAACACCGGGTCGGAACTGTGTTTTGTCCTCCAAATAAAACTCGTGCACTGGTGGGGAGCGCCAAAGATGACCTCGGTTTGAGGAAGGCCGGCGTGTACCAGATTCCGCGTCAATGTGGCAAGTCGTATATTGGTCAGACGATGTGTACCGTCGAGGATCGATGCCGTGAACACCAGAGGCACACTCGACTGATGTATCCGAGCAAGTCGGCGGTCGCTGAACATTGTTTGTCGGAAAATGACGCCATGGAGTATGACCGCACGAGGATTCTGGTACAGATGTCGAGATACTGGGACAGCGTTGTTAGAGAGGCCATCGAAATTCGCACCAATGACGACCTCATAAACCGTGACTGTGGCTATAATCTTAGCAAGGCTTGGGAACCAGCGATCGGGTTAATCAAAAGTAAATCGAGCAAATGTATAGTTGTGACGACCACGGCGGACAGAGCCATCACACCGACGTCATCTCAGGCGCCGTCGCAATCTGTTCCACCGCGCGACCGTGGCGCGGGGCACGGACGGCGGAGGGAGCGCGCCGCGGGCGGAGGGTATTTAAATCGGCCGCCGCCGCGACCGAACCCAGTTCCCTCTGAGCAGCCATAGCGTACGGATCTCCGTGCCGGCACGTTCACAGGAGCTCAGTCCGTCAGTTCACCTGATGATGGCGACATGTATGATCGCCGAAATATTGTGCCCGTTGGACACTATAGACCGGCAGCATACCCGTGGATATTTTGACTTTTTCTGTAGTTCTCTCGGGGTGCATCAGTAGTGTGCTATAACTTGCATTCGAGTTGTACACAGTTGCGTGTTCTGTGTGTGACTTAGAGCACTATCTACATGCTGTCGTTAACAGCACATGCCTCCATACCACAGTCATTGAGGGCTTCCAGAGCGTGCGTGATGAATCTTGTCCATCGATGGAAAATCTATTTCAATAGCGTCCTCTAGATGAACGAAAACGTACGTGAAGTACTCCATTTCTATGCCACATCTTGGACATTATCGAGTCTTCAGTTTCATAACTGCAGTGATTTTAAGTTAGTGACAGGGGTTTGTGACGTACTGCTGTCCCTTTGTATACACTTGCTTGCAAGATTTTGCGTGTGTGGATCAGACTGTGTTCTGTCCATGGAATTAGTGCAGCATGGCGTGTAATTTCACATGTCAAACACCACTGCTATGCATTTCTGTTTTTGTTCTACGATCATTTCTCTCTTCCCAGTACCTTTTTGATATGGAATCGAAACACTATAACAATTCTACAGAATTGATAGCAGCCGCTCAACCATGAAATCCAAGTTTTCTCATCTCCCGCCTAACCGTCATCGTACTTGCAGTGGATCCTGATGCAGTTTGCAGTTCCTGTGTGATGGTCTGGATAAATGTCAGCCTATTACACATTACGACTGTCTTCAACTGTCGGTGGTCTCTGTCAGTCAACAGACGAGGTCGGCGTGTACGCTTTTGTGCTGTACGTATCCCTTCACGTTTCCACTTCACTATCACATCGGAAACTGTGGGTCTAGGGATGTTTAGGAGTGTGGAGAACTCGCGTACAGACGTATGATACAAGTGACACCCTATCACCTGACCACGTTCATAGTCCGTGAGTTCCGCGGAGCGTTCCATTCTGCTCTGTCACGATGTCTAATGATTACTGAGGTCGCTAATATGGAGTACCTGACAGTAGGTGGCAGCACAATGCACCTAATATGAAAAAAACGTATGTTTTTGGGGGTGTCTGGATACTTTTGATCACATAGTGTAGGTTTGACATGGCTAACTGTGATATCAACGCATTGAAAAGTATATCCAATCATAATGGGTAATAGATTCATTTCGTAAACAGCTGCACAATATAGCAATGCAAGGGTTCAAATGCATCTGCTGTAGAGTACAAACAGAGTGGGCAATACGGCTGTAACAAAATGGATACACAGAACGTCCTCTCATCGGCTCTGCTGAGCAGACTTTCACATCTTTGTCGCAATATAGACTGCCATGATTATTATAGTAAATAAACCTATATCGGTGATGTCTTTACATCCATTTCGTCCGCGGGAGCGCTGTTGATTATGATAAGTGCTGGACGACTGTGCTTTACACTCGTTTGAGAGAGTATTGGCGGGATGCAGCATCTTCCAGAAGTGTTGATTGAAAATATCTGCAGTCTGTTCTCGAATCTGATTGGCTGGAAGACTTAAATGTCAAACATTTTCCTAGAACTGAACAGAATCGAGATATCTAGGCAGTGTGAGTGTGGACATATCGTAATTTCTTTGGATGCTGCACACATACAAACAATAATTGGAAACGTGTATATTTTAGAGTGTAAAGTTACTGTTGTCAGTATTCCGACATGTTCAAAGAAAATGAGTACGTCCAGTTGTAAGGGAGACATAGATTTGACGTGGAAAATTGCGATTTCAGCACTTTGATAGCTGTAAGGAAACTTGTGGTAAGGTCTTATGGGACCAAATAGCTAAGGTTATAGTAAGCCTACACATTACTTAATCTAACTTAAACTAACTTACGCTATGGACAAGACACACACCCGTGCCCGAGGGAGGACTCGAAGCTCCAACGGGGCAGCCGCATGGACCGTGACAAGGCGCCCCAGACCACGCGGCTACCCCGCGCAGCTAGCTGTAAGGGAGAAGAAATATTTCACCTGGAAAATTATGTTCACTCATTAGAAGGATATAGCTTTACGTGGGCAATTTATATTTCCAGAACCACAGTCGTTAGGAGGCGGTTTCTGACACTTATCTCACTGTCGAATGTTACCAGATTTGGGCTGCAGTCGTAATGTTTGATTCCAATTACACTGGTTAAAGTGTGGCTCATTTCTTAGGATGACTCTGCTGCCGTCCAGGTGCGTGGCAGAGGTAACCGATGACTGAAACTAATGGGAATATTCAGCTTAAGACATGAGCCACCGCTGAGTCTCCCGAACCGGTAAAGTGCGGTACAACCGTGTCGCCCTCTGAGCAGATGAGTAGCGAACCAATAATCAGTATGTGTTGGCCTCCGTGATCGTGTGTGTTGTGAGTAGTCTCTGATTTTTACATGGATATTTGAGAAGATTCAATATCGATCACTGACAAGTGTTGGTGCTAGACCTATTGATAACATCCAAATTCCTACTGCTCCCATCATCCTGGATGCCCTATGTAGAGGGGATGTTGGATGTGGATGGAACTGTCAGGATGCGCCCTATTAAAACTCGTCCGAGTTTCCCAAGTGATTTATTATTTCCAGCTACAATGCCCCTGTTCCTCTTGGTCTTTGTCACCGGGTCCTGCAATGCAGAGGACACCACTTCGCTGTGTGCAAAACGGCTTGGCATGGAATGGCTGCCTGAGCAACCCATGCAACACCCTGCGGCCCTCGCCTCTGGCGTGTGTTTGGAGCCAATAGGATTGCCCACAGTAGCGAACTGTGGCTTGGCTCGCCACTGGCTGGCTGCGGACCCTGTGTTGGCCTCAGAGAGTCGAACCAACGACCTGTCGTGGACTGCAACACAGGCGCCCCACCTGCTGCTGCGTGTAGCAAGTGGTGTGACATGCCCCGCCGTGCAGGAGAGCTGTCACACTTGAATGCCTAGTTTGTGAACTGGCGCCTATTGATATGCGGCTGCACGCCTCTGCCGCTCCGAGTCATGTACTCATAAGACCTGCGTCGGGCCAGTGGGCCCCTTCTGCCTGTAACTTGTGCCATGCAAACCACTGCATTTACTCTTTTCAATGGGTCTACAGCCCTGTGACCTCCATTCTACTTCGCAACTACTGGTATCATAACTTACTGACAACAGTACTGGCTGTAACTTGTGTGCTCAGAAATATTGCACCAAAGCTAACCTTTCCCATCTTAAACAGTGGTGCCGCTACACCTGGATGGCCGGGCAGTCCTCTCCAATGGACTGAGTCTGGCTGCAGACCTGGCACGATCACTGATACGTGTGTCCAAGGCGGCAACTGCCACTGGGCGACTCTCTGCATGTCGGCATCAGGACATGAGCGCGCGTTATGTAGAAGTGTTTCAGCTATCTTTGACATCTAACCATGACAAATGTTACTAAGAAATGAAATGTGATTTAAGTGTGTGGTGTTTACTGCTTCTCAGTACAGTTCAGCGGACTCTGTCTTGCAACCGTATTCATTGTTGTAACTATCCTATCAAGTGATAGGCGCCGGCCGGTGTGGCCGTGCGGTTAAAGGCGCTTCAGTCTGGAACCGCGTGACCGCTACGGTCGCAGGTTCGAATCCTGCCTCGGGCATGGACGTGTGTGATGTCCTTAGGTTAGTTAGGTTTAATTAGTTCTAAGTTCTAGGCGACTGATGACTTCAGCAGTTGAGTCGCATAGTGCTCAGAGCCATTTGAACCAAGTGATAGGCCCTTCCTCCTTCTCCTCATTCTTCATCCAGGCGTAACTGTGAGGACCAACTTAGGAATTATATAGTGCTTTAAAAACCAATAGTGATGTCAAATTCCCGATTGATCAATTTCTTGTTTCCGATAGAGGTATTGTGAGCACACACGCCAGTCAATCTCCTGCCCCCCATCTCCTGCAAATCATTTAAGGACATAGCGCAACTGAGCTGAAATTTGAAATTTTCTGCTACCTCCAACTCAATGGGCTTACTGCCCAATGACTTACCTGTGCCAATATCCACCAACAGGATGCAAGGAAGAAATCTGGAAGGAGTTGTTGTTGTGGTCTTCAGTCCTGAGACTGGTTTGATGCAGCTCTCCATGCTACTCTATCCTGTGCAAGCTTCTTCATCTCCCAGTACCTACTGCAACCTACATCCTTCTGAATCTGCTTACTGTATTCATTTCTTGGTCTCCGTCTACGATTTTTACCCTCCACGCTACCCTCCAATGCTAAATTGGTGATCCCTTGATGCCTCAGAACATGTCCTACCAATCGATCCCTTCTTCTAGTCAAGTTGTGCCACAAACTTCTGTTCTCCCCAATTTTATTCGATACCTCCTCATTAGTTATGTGATCTACCCATCTAATCTTCAGCATTCTTCTGTAGCACCACATTTCGAAAGCTTCTATTCTCTTCTATCTAAACTATTTATCTTCCATGTTTCACTTCCATACATGGCTACACTCCATACAAATACCCTCAGAAATGACTTCCTGACACTTAAATCTATACTCGATGTTAACAAATTTCTCTTCTTCAGAAACGCTTTCCTTGCCATTGCCAGTCTACATTTTATATCCTCTCTACTTCGACCATCATCAGTTATTTTGCTCCCCAAATAGCAAAACTCCTTTACTACTTTAAGTGTCTCATTTCCTAATCTAATACTCTCAGCATCTCCCGACTTAAATCGACTACATTCCATTATCCTCGTTTTGATTTTGTTGATGTTCATCTTATATCCTCCTTTCAGGACCTATCCATTCCATTCAACTTCTCTTCCAAATCCTTTGCCGTCTCTGACAGAATTACAATGTCATCGGCGAACCTCAAAGTTTTTATTTCTTCTCCCTGGATTTTAATACCTACTCCAAATTTTTCTTTTGTTTCCTTCACTGCTTGCTCAATATACAGATTGAATAACATCGGGGAGAGGCTACAACCCTGTCTCACTCCCTTCCCAGCCACTGCTTCCCTTTCATGCCCCTCAACTCTTATAACTGCCATCTGGTCTCTGTACAAATTGTAAAAAGCCTTTCGCTCCCTGTATTTTACACCTGCCTCCTTCAGAATTTGAAAAAGAGTATCCCAGTCAACATTATCAAAAGCTTTCTCTAAGTCTACAAATGCTAGAAACGTAGGTTTGCCTTTCGTGAATCTATTTTCTAAGATAAGTCGTAGGGTCAGTATGGCCTCACATGTTCCAATATTTCTACGGAATCCAAACTGATCTTCCCCGAGGTCGGCTTCTATCAGTTTTTCCATTCGTCTGTAAAGAATTCGCGTTAATATTTTGCATCCGTGACTTATTAAACTGATTGTTCGGTAATTTTCACATCTGTCAGCACCTGCTTTCTTTGGGATTGGAATTATTATATTTTTCTTGAAGTCTGAGGGTATTTCGCCTGTCTCAAACATCTTGCTCACCAGATGGCAGAGTTTTGTCATGACTGGCTCTCCCAAGGTTGTCAATAGTTCTAATGGAATGTTGTCTGCTCCCAGGGCCTTGTTTCGACTCAGGTCTTTCAGTGCTCTGTCAATATCTTCACACAGTATCACATCTCCCATTTCATCTTCATCTACATCCTCTTCCATTTCTATAATGTTGTCCTCAAGTACATCGCCCTTTAATAGACCCTCTATATACTCCTTCCACCTTTCTGCTTTCCCTTCTTTGCTTAGAACTGGGTTTCCATCTGAGCTCTTGATATTCATGCAAGTGGTTCTCTTTTCTCCAAAGGTCTCTTAATTTTCCTGTAGGCAGTATCTATCTTACCCCTAGTGAGATAAGCCTCTACTTCCTTACATTTGTCCTCTAGCCATGCCTGCTTAGCCATTTTGCACTTCCTGTCGATCTCATTTTTGAGACGTTTGTATTCCTTTTTGCATGCTTCATTTACTGCATTTTTATATTTTCTCCTTTCATCAATTAAATTCAATTTTCTTCTCTTACCCAAGGATTTCTACTAGCCCTCGTCGTTTTACCTACTTGATCCTCTGCTGCCTTCACTACTTCATCCCTCAAAGCTACCCATCCGTCTTCTACTGTATTTCTTTCCCCCATTCCTGTCAATTGTTCCCTTATGCTCTCCCTGAAACTCTGTACAGCCTCTGGTTTAGTCAGTTTATCCACGTCCCGTCTCCTTAAATTCCCACCTTTTTGCAGTTTCTTCAGTTTTAATCTACAGTTCATAACCAATAGATTGTGGTCATAGTCCACATCTGCCGCTGGAAATGTCTTACAATTTGAAACCTGGTTCCTAAATCTCTGTCTTACCATTATATAATCTATCTGAAACCTGTCAGGATCTCCCAGCTTCTTCCATGCATACAACCTTCTTTCATGATTCTTGAACCAAGTGTTAGCTATGATTAAGTTGTGCTCTGTGCAAAATTCTACCAGGCAGCTTCCTCTTTCATTTCTTACCCCCAATCCATATTGACCTACTACGTTTCCTTCTCTCCCATTTTCCTACTACCGAATTTCAGTCACCCATGACTATTAAACTATCGTCTCCCTTCACTATCTGAATAATTTCTTTTATTTCATCATACATGTCTTCAATTTCTTCGTCATCTGCAGAGCTAGTTGGCATATAAACTTGTACTACTCTAGTGGGTATGGGCTTCGTGTCTATCTTGGCCACAATAATGCGTTCACTATGCTGTTTGTAGTAGCTTACCCGCACTCCTAATTTTTATTCATTATTAAACCGAATCCTGCATTACCCCTATTTGACTTTGTATTTATAACCCTGTATTTGCCTGACCAAAAGTCTTGTTCCTCCTGCCACCGAACTTCACTAATTCCCATTATATCTAACTTTAACCTCTCCATTTCCCTTTTTAAATTTTCTAACCTACCTGCCCGATTAAGGGATCTGACATTCCACGCTTCGATCCGTAGAACGCCAGTTTTCTTTCTCCTGATAATGACGTCCTCTTGAGTAGTCCCCGCCCGCAGATCCAAATGGGGGACTATTTTACCTCTGGGATATTTTACCCAAGAGGACGCCATCATCATTAACCGTACAGTAAAGCTGCATGCCCTCAGGAAAAATTACGGCTGTAGTTTCCCCTTGCTTTCAGCTGTTCGCAGTACCAGCGCAGCAAGGCCGTTTTGGTTAGTGTTACAAGGCCAGATCAGTCAATAATCCAGACTGTTGCCCTTGCAGCTATTGAAAAGGCTGCTGCCCCTCTTCAGGAACCACACATTTGTCTGGCCTCTCAACAGATACCCCTCCATTGCGGTTGCACCTACGGTACGGCTATCTGTATCGGTGAGGCACGCAAGCCTACCCACCAATGGCAATGTCCATGGTTCATTGGGGGAAGCTGGAAGGAGGTCATAAATCAATTAAGAGAACAACAGGTTTGCCCCTTAATGTATGAAATCTACACTAACAAAATGTGCCATGATGAACTTTGCCCTATTACTCACATGACTATTGGTACTGGACATTTGCACAGCGGCAACCCATTGCATGGTCTGATGAATTCCAATACCTTCATCATCATGTCAGTGGGAGGATGTGAATCCGTTGTCTTCCAGGGGAAGAGCTCCTTGACACATTTTTAACACTTTTACGGGACGGAGACAAGTTGCCAGTGGCTCCATTATGCTCTCTGGAACATTCACGTGGCCACCCATGGGATCAGTGGAGCTCGTGCAAGGCACCATGAATCGTACACTGCTTGCAGACCACGTACATCCCTTCATGGCGATCATGTTTCCCAACAGCAGTGGCATTTCTCAGCAAGATAGTGAACCGTGTCACAAGACCAGGTGTATGATGGAGTGGTCTGAAGAACGCAATAGCGAATTCCAGTTCATGCGTTGGCCCCTCAGCTCGCCAGAACCGTACCCGACCGAAAACATCTGGGGTGTTATTGAACGTGGCGTCAGAGATCATCGCCCCCTCTCCGGAATTTACTGGAGTTGTGTGACTTGTGTGGGCAGATGGAGTGCCAGTTCCCTCCAGCGACCTATTAAGTCCTCACTGCTTCCATGCCGCGAAATGTAGCCGCTATTATCCATGCCAGTGATGGACATACCGGCTATCAGGTAGGTGGTAATAGTGTTCTGGCTGATCAGTGTATTTACAGATGATGCTCATGATAGCTTTCGCTCTTTCTTAAAGAACCGTATGCACTACATTTGACTTGCACAGTTTATGAGTTTTATTCTTTGCTTGACATTCCGATCTCTTGTTCGATTTAATATTAGTAGGTCTCTTATTTTGTCTAGGACCTGACTCCAATCTGAGGCTGTTGTTTTTAGTGGGCAGCTATAGATTATAAGTAATGCAGTGTGATGCTCCACCTGGTTGGTCCACGCTATGTACACATTACTGTGACCCTTCAGGTTTAAAAAAAAACTTTTCTTTATTTTCGTTTCCGCTGCTTTACAGTAAAGCAATGTCCGCCCCGATAGCTGAGTGGCCAGAGTGACGGACTGCCGTCCTAAGGGGCCCAGGTTGGATTCCCGGCTGGGTCGGGGATTTTCTCTGCTCAGGGACTGGCTGTTGTGTTGTCTTCATCATCATTTCATCTCCATCCGACGGGCAGGTCGCCCAATGTGGCGTCGAATGTAGTAAGACCTGCACCAAGGCTGCCGGACCTGCCCCACAAGGGGCCTCCCGGCCAATGACGCCAAACGCTCGTTTCCGTAGTAAAGCAATAACATTTCCATGAGCTGGATAGTGTCTTCATTGCTCCTTACTATGACTCCAACGACGTGAGAGGGATTCTGGAAAAAGACTAAGGACTTTTCTGTGGGACTCCATTGAGAAAGTGATGTCGTTGCTACATGGTCTGATAATCGAAATCTTTGTTTTTATTTCTCTTACGACGCTCTTTAAAATGGTCATGTAGGGAGACAAGACTGGTGGCAGCCAATTAAATTTACACTTACGCTGGCCACACAACTCCCCAGAGGTGAACGTTATTGAGCATATCTGGGATGCCTTGCGACGTGCTGCTCAGAAGAGATCTCCACCCCATTGTACTCTTGCGGAATTATGGACAGCCCTGTAGCATTCATGATGTCAATTCCCTCCAATACTACTTCAGACATCAGTCGTGTTGTGATGCTTCTGCGTAATCACGTTGGCCCTACATGATATTAGGCAGGCGTACAAGTTTCTTTGGCTCTTCAGGGAAATATTTATTGCTATTCCACATTTAGCTTTATGGTCTGAATGAACTTGCTGATATACTGTCGGCGTTTTTTTCATGTTCTGCTCGATTATTGAATTGTTTATTCTGTTAGCTTACTGTAATATTGCTGATATTCTTGCAGACAGAGAACTCCAAACAATGGTTGAATGTGCAGACTGCTATCTCTGCATCCAAAACAACTCCAAACACGAAAACCAAATATCGGGAACAATTATCAGCTGCCATGTTTACTTTAGATTTTGCTAGGCCTGTAAAATTCGTTTCCCTAATTAACAATTGTTTTACACGAATGACCTCTGGTGATGAACTATCCAGGTTTCCAATTTAGCACAACAGTTATTTCTCACCAGTTCAATATAGGAAATGGATAACTTCTTCCATAATATAATATTTCTATCTCAGTAAACAGAAAGGGTTTTGTTGGTACAAGCCGGTTAGGCTATCGTTCGATGATTTAATCATGCGTGTATATCAGTACAGCGAAACTGAACCACACGAAAAACTCCCTCGTGCAATCATACTTAATTGCAAATGGTCACAGGGGAAACGTTGAAGAAATATAATAGTTTCTATGAATATAGGCTCGCAACTCAACGTTAATCTGCAATGAACAATACATACCAAGTTACCCTGTAACTATGCGCTAATAAATAGGCATGAAAGATGTGAAAACATAAAAAGCATAAATCAAGGGATAAAAAAACCAAAGGACGTATGACAAATGACGTATGGCACTTGAAACGTCCCCTTCGAAAAATTAATGAATTACTGTGCTGATAAACCTCTTACATTATTTGATTTTCAAACAGCTGAGCAGAACTGAACGTTCTCAGACGTTTCGCACTTTACCTATTCTAATCAACACTAAACTGACACACAATATTTTTAGCGCAACGCAATCTGACTTTCAATAATCCCTACAAGAGAATGGCCCTGACTAACATTAACCTATACGTTTCACAAATCACTTGCCTCACAGAAATCTTCGTTACTCGAACTACTGCAATACAGCGAGCGCCACTAATGCCAGCTAAATAAAAGATTCAAACTACTGAAGGCACTAACTACTGATAGGCATAGTTAGCAAATGAAAGATTTTGATAGAGAACAAACAATGTATTTACCTTAATAATGTTCAAAAGTCATAATATATATATCAGTTCATAACATCCAGTCTTACAAATTTACTGTCTCTGATGGACACACGTCCATATCATCCTCTCTCAAAACTCCTCGCGGCTCACCACCAACTGCGCAACGCTACGCGCTGTTAACATCCAGCTGCCCAACACTACAATAGCAAATTCAAACAATGCCACCCAGCCACATACTGCACACAGCACAGCCAGTGGTTTTCATACAGAGCGCTACGTGGCGGTGGCGTTACCAATATAAGAACCTAAAGAGCCTACTTACATAGCTCCCCACAAAAAATTTTACAATTTGTTTTGGGCAGTGGCCAATAATGATTTGATAAAATTTTTCATAATTACAATAACAAAGACATCAAATGCACACACTTATTGACACAATGTTGGTCAAAAGCTAAAATTTTCTCACAGTCCATAAAGACAGTCCTGATCATTCATCACAGTATTAATTACAATTTTATGCACAAAGTCAGAGCAGTAAAAGAAAATGCACACGGAAGTAGTGGATTTCCATGCAGTCTTGAAGAAGTAGTGTTGTCCTTCCAACAGAAAGATAATGCTGACTCTTGACATGCAGACAGGTAATGGTCCACAACAGAGCAAACCCACAGCAGTCAGTCGAAGTTTTAAAGATTATTGGTAGGTAGGTCATCACAGAGCAGACCCACTGTAGTCCTGGTAGAGATTACGTATTGGTGGGCCACCAGAGGTGCAGACTGACTGCAGTCCTTGTAGAGATAATGGTATTGGTGGGCCATCAAAGGTGCAGACCCACTGCAGTCCTTGTAGAGACGGCCAGCAGCCACCTGTTGCGACTGTGCAGGTGCACAATCACCATCAAAGAGTCTTGTGGATAATATAGCAAGTCCATAAACCACCACTTGTGCACTCACAAAGTTTTTGGAATTGTCCTTAGAACCAGCAATGCTGTTAACCAGCCCCTTGCTGAATTATTAACACACATGCGAACACTAACAGTTCCAACTTCTCACATATTGTGCATATACTATGACAAACAGAAACGTGTGCAGTGAAATGTAACTTAATTTGAAGAACTGGTGTCTATACAATTATAAATTTACAACATAAGAATACAATTACAAAGGTACAAAATACATCATTAAAGAACATGACAATACAGATAACATTTGTAGTAATAGGGGCTTTACAAAAGAATAGAAATAAACATATACATCAGTGTTACAGGAATTATGACATAAGTAAATACATAAAAGGTCTGAATAACTTTCGAAACATCAACTTCACACGTGAGCATTAAAACAAAACAGAATAAATAATGTCTAAACATCTTTACAGAGTAAATAACATATTATAAATGTAGATTATGTTCGAGGATAACAGTATTTCTCATCATAGTGATTGTAGCTCAGTATTAGAAAAATTCTACAACATAAGTCTTATCAGATAAACGCATAAAGACAAGAAGAACACAATTACACAAGGTACACAGACACATAGTGAAATAACACAAAAGGACAGGACAGGATTTGTTTTCAGTGTGATGTTTGGTACTGCAGTCCAACCCAAAACTTCATTTCGTAGATGTTTCCTCTTATTTCACTTTTTTTTTATACCTTGTCAATGCATTTCTTCCAATTCATCACAACTCATTCTCTTATGTAGCCTACCCCCACTTAAGCTAACTTAAATCTACTGAGCTCAGATGCTAAACTAAGGGACGAGGCAATGCAGCAGCACAAAACAATTAACACAAGCAGCAATGACAAAAAAATTGAAATTGGCAAAGCAAGCAGCAGTATATCTAAATTAGCAAAGCAAATGCAACATTACAACTAATATGCCATAATGTGCAGCAAAAAGAAAAATAAATCAGTAGCAAAACTGGCTTAACAGAGTAATAGGAAGTGAAATTCAGCAGCACTACGCCTGGCAAACAGCAACAGCAAATGCTACAACTTATATCTAAACATGACATAGCTCAAGCAGAAAAAATAGTACACTAAAGACAACAATGCAGATAAGCGAAATGTCTATTCACATCTTAATGGCTATGTAATTAAAGTGGTGCACCACAACAATTTGTTCTACCATAAAAATTACCAAGTACTTGAAAAGAAAATTATGTATACAGTTACTGTTACTAGTCCCTTCTTATTGCTCTTTCCTTTCCAGGTGCCCCTTTTTTGAAGAATGTGGATCATAAAATTATTATTTAGTAGATCTGTTGGCAGAAAGTGTTCACATTAGCAAATGCATTTAATTTTATTTTATAGAACCAATTCTGCAACACAGCTGGAAACCAGATATCAAATGAAATAACCAACTATGTAAAGCAAAGCATAACAACATCATTCAATAGTCATGTGGCATTTCATAAGTTAGTAGAAATTCTCTCAACTCTCGCAGAAAGACAATTGTCATAATCAGGTGTGCAGATGTAAGAATATTTCCCATCAATTCATAAGCATTTCAGTAAGTACCACAAAGTACGATATGTTTCCAAGTAATGAGCGTGTCGTATTTGCGATACTTTCTACAAAGGAATGTCAATAGCGAGGTTAATGGCCTCTTTTTTTTTCTCCACCTAATGGCTTTTTCTCCAGGCAGGTGGCACAGCTGGGCACCCATGATGCATTACGTCAAGGTCACTTAGCTTTCTTACCACAATATTTACTACACCAGTTTGCACCACAGTGACAGTCTCATATAAAAAATTTCACAGGTCAAGAACTTGAAATTGCAATTGTGTAGAAAGAAAAATCCTATAAATAGAACAGTGTCCAAATAATTTTCGTTGGCATTGTAATACTTTCACGCATTTACACACATTTCATAACTTTCGAAGTACGAGTCTTTGTTTCCAACATCCTTTTTCACAAATCAGCGTCTCTAACCACTACTCATTATTCCTTACCTTATTACACATATATATATTCGTCGACACTTCTTTAATATTTCATCATAATAAATACGTAGCATAATCAAATTCCTCATATAGCATCAGCTTATTGATCATAAACATACCTCAACAGCATAATACACATCGTCATCGTAATAATATCATAAAACCTCAGCCAAATCTCAAAATCGTCGTAGCTTCCTCCAATAATTCCAAAACCTAAAAAAATTCTCTGCTCATTTCAATAGAGACATCTACCTCAAACGTACTTTAAAAATCATGATCCCTTACCAAATACATCATTCAAAGCTCTCGTGGTATCACAATGGTTCCGAAAAATACATGAACAGTTCACAAAGTACATACAAAATACAATTTCATAAGTGTGAAGTTATCCAACTGTGTAATTACGTAAACATCTGTCACTGATGTTGTAAAATAAATGTTTGTCTCTCTCAGTTAAATGATCAGATAGCTGTGTAATTTATGTGTTAGAGAAATATGGTACCGATGTGTAAAATTGTATAAGCAAATACCATATTAGCTTGGGCTCCTTGTGCTTGCTACACACATGGTACACAAAGTAAGCGTGTACCCCCCTGAGGATTGATGTAATTATACCCTCAGGTGTTACAGATTACAGCAATGGAATGAAATGTATCACAGAAAACCTTTGTATCATTGTAATTCAAAAATCTTTAAAAATAAATGTTTTAAGAACAAAATTAATCACTCAAATACGTGTACTGCAGCGCTAAACTGTGCGTCTTGTTGTAACATAATCTCTGTCATTACTTAACGGTAAAAATGTGCCAAGTGTCGTAATTATCGTCATCCGTAAGCAAAGTTCTGTAGAAGTCTATGTACTTACCTCGTAATAAAAAAAAGTGAAATGCTATGCGTATAGATATCGTAGTTATTACGTACAGTACCGTGATCAAGTAAGTACTGTACTGTAACGTATTGTTGTGCTACAGAAAAGGCTGTCTCATTGTAGCTATACCACAAAAGTTACTACTAAAACATATTTTACTTTCCAGAAGAATTCAGAAAAACTGTGCAGATATAAAACAGATACAGCACAAAAGCAACAATGTAAATTGTGTCACACATTAGTAGCGTCGTGATATAATCGTGTAGCTGTCAAAGAAACCAAATACTAAGTCATCTTTAATCTCACAGAAAGTACTTCAAATAAAGAATGTCTTTTCAAGTAAACCAAAATGTTGCATTAGATCTCATTAGCAGTATATGTTCTAAGTATGTAAGCCTTATATTCGTTACGTAACCATGCAACTAACAAGCAAGAATGTACACACACAATAACACTGCGTCCTCTGTTCACTATAACAATGTATTTGTAATTACTTGTCTAAATAAGTTCCCTAGGTTCTTGACTGGATAGTTAACTTTAAAACATAGTTGCATGTTAACAGTTTCGAAGTCTGACGAAGCGTACTAGTAACGTGAAGTGAAAAATTTTATAGCAAAGACTAAGTTAAAAAGCAGATTATCTCTCAATAAACGGTTTTACAGTGAAATATGGTGTAAACCTTTACTCTTCCTAGTATGCAGAGTTTCAACTTCAGCGCAATTTATCATGTGGTATACGTCGGATTCTGTAAGGTCCATTGTAAACCAGAAAGAATTTGTGACTCAAGTGTTTCTTCTTATGTGACAATGAATGAGTTTTAATGAGAACTTTCTGACCAATATACAATTTCTTTGCCATTTGCTTTACCGTGTAGTTTTCTCCTTTTGTCTGCTGCAGAATTTATATTTTTAATAGTCAAATCAATTATGTCTTTGTGTCGAAGTTTATGTGTATTCGGGAAAGGTACAAGCTCTCTGATTCTGTTCGGTGGTTCTTCATTTTTCAGTACAAGAATAGATGGTAAAGCAGTGGAGTCATGAGGCATTTCATTCAGCACGTTTTGAAGTAAGTGTAAATATCTGTCCCAATACTGATGCTTTCCGTGACAATAAAGTCTGCAAAGCTTATTGATTTCTTTCATAATCCGTTCAGACGGGTTACAGTGTGTTGAGTACAATGAAATAAAAACGGGTTTGATTTTATGATTCCGAAGCATGCGTGACCAAACAGCAGACCTGAATTGCGGTCCGTTATCTGAAATGACTTTACTAACGTGTCCAACTTCACGTAAGAAATTTTTAACAAAGGAGTTGGATACAGACCGTCCAGTAGCTTTACGTAACGGTGTGAAAGAAACAAATTTTGAAGTAAGCTCAACAGCGACTAGAACGTACGAAAATCCATTAGATATTCTGACAAGGGGTCCCAAGAGATCAACAGCAGCAAATTCTTTTAATTTAGAAGGAATGATAGGAAACAACGGAGCACGACGTGAGATAGTAGATGGTTTAGCTTTTTGACAAAGTTTACAAATAGACAAGACTCTTCGAATTCTCTTTTCCATATTGTTAAAATAACAAGTCGTCCGAAGAATATGATAACATTTTCGTGGACCAAAATATGCATAGCTGAAATGAATGTACCAAATGAGCTTATTAACAAAATCGTCAGGAATGCAAAGTACCCATAGCTTGTCATCAACAGTGCAGCGTTTGAACAGTATGTTGTTTCTAACCAGATAATAATGCCGAATCCGTGTGTGTGTCGTTTCTTGCCATTTGCTTTTGATGTCTTTCTAAATCGGATCTTTATCTTGTTCATGAGCAATGTCCTTTAAAATATGTGGTAATGAAGTTTTCAAAGGCGACTTTCTGAATGTAAAGAATACTGAAATTTTTCTCGAGGTTGCCTTCTGTGTTACTTTTCTCAAGCCCAGCTGGTGCGCGTGACAGTGCGTCCGCAACAATGTTCTCCTTGCCGGGAATGTAGACTACTGTGAAGTAGAATTCTTGCAGAAACAATGCCCATCGTTTTAATCTGTCATGATTTAATTTTGAAGACATAAGAAGTTGTAATGCACGATGATCACTGTATACTTTTACGTTCTTACCAGAAAGAAAGAGACGGAATTTGTTAAATGCCCAAACGATAGCTAAAGCTTCTAATTCAGTAACGGAATAATTTTTTTCAAATTTTGTTAGCACTCGGCTAGCAAAAGCAATGGTTTTCTGAACAGTACTGTCATTTTCTATGGCTTCTTGAAATAAATGGGCACCAAGACCAACTTTAGAAGAATCCGTGCTGAGGCAGAATTCTTGTGACAGATCTGGATGAGCTAGTATTGGCGCGTCAGGCAGCGCTTCTTTTAAAGAGTTGACTTCCAACTGTGCCAGTTCGTCCCAGTTCCAAATAGTATTTTTTCCAGTGAGAGAACAAAGTTTTGGTATAACTAGAATTTGCATATTCAGAAAACGAGACCTAGAAAACTGCGGACTTGTTTTTTTGTGGATGGAACTGGAATGGCTCTGATTGTTTCTAACTTTTCAGGATCCGGCTGAATGCCTTCAGAAGAAATAATAGGTCCCAAAAATCTCACCTTTGACCTACCGAATTCAGACTTTTCCATGTTAACTGTAATTCCATATTCTGCAAAAATACGTAACAAACTGTTGAGGATGCGATTATGTTGTTCCCATGAAGCTTCTGCTATTAGAATATCGTCCACATATAAGGTGATGTGACGTTTTAAGAACTCAGGTAATATGGAATTTAGCCCACGAATGAATGCTGCCGAAGAAATGTTCAAACCAAAAGGAAGTTTCCGAAACTGATAAAAAAACGCCGAAACACAGGAAAGCTGTGTATTTTCTACATTCTGGATGAAGTTCGATCTGATAAAAGCTGGATCTGAGATCAATAGAAGACAACACTTTTACACCATTAAAATTTTGAAGAAGTTCTTCCAACGTTTGCGGTCTGTCTGTTTCAGAAATGATGATAGTATTGATTTGTCTCGAATCTAAGACAAACCTGATCGATCCATTTTTCTTCTCAACAACATGTAATGGATTTTGTATGAGCTTACTGCAGGCTCAATAATGCCCTCATCAAGCATAGTTTGTATTTCTGTTCTAACACGGTCCCTATAATGTACCAGAATTACGTATGGTCTAACACAAAATTTAGTATGCTCACGAACACGAAATTGGTATTGAAATCCCTTGATTGTTCCTGTTTTGTGAGTAAAAACTGTGGAATGTGCTTTTAAAATCTCAAAAAGGTCCTGCCTATCAGCGTCATTACAATTCTCAATTGTTTGAATTTTATTCTGAATTAACTCATTAGTATCAAATACGCCGTCGATATCATCCCTGTCAGTACTTGCAGAGTGATTGTTAGTGTCAAGTTCCGTCGAAAATTCAGAACTGTTGTCTAACAGGAGGTAAAGCCAATTAATTTCCTTGTCATGGTTTGAGAACCAATCTTCAAATTTCAAAGCTATTGACTTACCTTCTTTCTCTAAACTTATTTCAGCATCGTGAAAGTTTAAGACTGCTTTGTATTCATTCAAAAAGCCTACTCCCAATATAATTTCTGTTGACAATAATGGAACGATAAGGAAGTTCATAGAGAAACTGTGGCTTTGACAAAAGAATTCTAAGTTGGTTTATTGGCGTACATCTACACTTTTTCCAACGATTGCACCTTGTAATTTAATCTTACGTAACAGAAGTGTAGGGCAATCGTTCGATTTGTTGCATTTGCTAAAGGCTGTTTCACTAATTACTGAAATGGGACTGCCAGAGTCAAGTACTGCCGTAAATTTTACGTCATTTACTGTAATGTGAATCACAGGATATGCAATGTTGTTATGTTTTACTTCGTGTTCCTGGAGTAAGATGTCCCTAATGTCTTCCATTTTTACATAATTACTATCCACGGCAGCTACGTCGTCAGTTTCATAAGTACGTTTTGTGGCTGCCAGCGGTGTGAGTCGTTGCCTATTGTCTCTTTGTTGGCGTGCGTCGTTATTGGGATATGGAGATCTAACTTCAACAAATTCACCTTGTCGAGAGGGCCCTGCCCTGTTTGAATCCCGCCAGTTCTGATGGAATTCAGGTCTGTCGCTTTGTCGGTAGTTTACATAGTTTCTTGTTTGTTGGTCATTTGGTGGAGAATTTCTCCCGAAATCGTAACTGCGCCGTGGACCGTTGCATCTGAAGTTATTCTGTCTCCCTTGATAATAAGTGTTTTGGTTCCCATATTGTCTGTTTCTATGGTTGTCTCTGTCACATTCATTACTACGGGAGTGTGATCTTTCTCTGTAATTATTGCTACGCTGCCAATGGTTGTCATACGGGTGGTGTCTGTTTTGATCACGATTTACGTTGTAAGAATAGCCTTGTCGTATCCAGTTATTATTTCTGTCATCGCGGAATTGTGACCGATGTGACCTGTAATTGTTGTGCTCCTGTTTGAGCGTTCCGCGAATGTCAGTGTCAATTTCCAGTTCTTGTAACAGTCCCTGAAAAGCTTCAATGTCGTCTTTGCAACGTCCTGCCAAAATAATGTGTCGCAAATGTTCAGGCAATTTGATTAAGCAAATGCGGATGAGTTCTGAGGGGCTGTATGGGTTTGACAAGTACTGATTCATGTGCAACATGTCTTCAAAATAGTTCACAAGACTGGAAAATTCAGATTGTTCGAAATGTTTCATCATTATAATGCTATGTTTTACTCGGTCTTGTGTAACTTGAGACCAATATGCTGAGAGGAAGGCATGATAAAATTCTCCTTCGCTGTGACAATCGTGAATGACCGATCACATTCTTAGAGCTGGTTCATTCTCTAAATAGCCACACATAAATTCTAATCTGTGCTCTAATGACCAGTTGGGAGGGAAACAATGAGAGAATTGATGAAGCCACGCTTGTGGATGAATGTCGTTGCCGGAATTCTTAAATGTTTTCAATTTACGTGTAGTAATAAACAGCTTATAGTCAAAATCATCACGTCGGCAATTCTCATATCAGTCATTGTTACTTCTTTTCGGCGGTTCCATCTCAAAATTCGGTGTACCTTGCCAATTTCTTTCATAATTTCCGAAGTGCCCCGTGTTATTATTTTGTGGCTGTTCCATATTTCTATGTCCCTCTTCCCGTATTGGAGCGCGAGTGTCCTCTGAAATACGTAATTCTTGTATTATCTGTGTTAACTGATCTTGTACTTCCAGGATTTCTATTTGGTGTTGCATATTAATTTGATTCTGATTTTGTTTGAATTTCCTAATTTGTTCGTACTCTCCTGTGTCATTAAAGACTACCAATCTTGTGTCATTCAGATTATAATCTACCTTCGTAGATAAATTATTTAGCTGATCCGAAAGTTCGACTACTTTCTCTGATAATGAACTAATTTCCTCCATGTGTCTTTCTGAACCAATTTTCAGAGTATCTATTGTGTCCTTTAAGTTTTCGTGAGTTTTTGCAAGTAGCGTAACCGAATCGGTAGATGCAACAGACTCAATTTTAGCCCGCAAGGTCTCATGATTTTCATGAACAATAGTTTGCAGTTCTTTTATAGCTGCTTCGTGATTCTGTAATTCATGTTCATGCCGCGAAAAATAGGTTGCAAATGCTCACAAATTTGTGTTTTACGCCATTACAGACTTTTTGACATTTCGATTCAATGTTATGTAACTCAGTAGTTAAATCTTCACGTGTTTGTTCAAACGTGGTGTCTAACTTTTGAAGATTTTGTTCCATTGTGTCTAACTTCCTTATTATTGTGTCTAACTTTTGAAGCTTTTGCTGTGTTTGTCTCTGATTTTGTTCCATTGTGTCTAACTTTTGAAGATTTTGTCCCATTTGTTTCCGATTTTGGTTCAAGCGTTGTGTCTAACTTTTGTAGCCTTTGTCCCATTTGTTGCATTAACTGTAATAACAATGCACTTGTGTCTGAAACATGTTCCTCAGTGCTATTCGGCAGTGCATTTGAACCGGTAATATTCGCATTTTGAAAAGCAGAAAATATGTCTTGACTTACTTGAGAAAACGGTGTTGATTCAAAACCTGAATCTACAGTATTTGCAAGATTGTGTCCTCTCATTTCGGATTCCTGAGGGGAGCTGTTGCCGACCGATCGATCAATAATGCTTCCCTGTTCACTAATTGTTTCACTGTCCACACCATTATTTGCAGCCCGCTCCATTTCCCTATGCACAATTAGCAAATTACTTCTTTGAACATTAGTTAATTCATTACACGGTGGCGCTAACACACTGCTTTCGTCTTCACTGTCATTTCTTAGTTTTCTTTGGAGCCTAGTATCACGTTTTTTACACGCCATTATTGTCACAATATTTCACACGATAACACAGAAAAGCACAATTTGATGAGCAAAATAAGAAAACACATTAACATAGCATTGACAATAATATCTCGTTAATTGCAAGTGCAGCTGCGAAATACTTGGTGCAAATCTACATGCATGCCACAACTGTTTTACTGCACAACAGTGAAAAACTACAACTACAAAAGAAATTCTCTCTATAATTACGCGCTAGCAATAAACAATAGCTACACTAATTACAGAAACTACAAGAAAAAAATCAGAAGATTCCAGTGAAGTATCCTCGGCTAAGGGTCGACATATGAAACGTCCCCTTAGAAAAATTAATGAATTACTGTGCTGATAAACCTCTTACAGTATTTGATTTTCAAACAGCTGAGCAGAACTGAACGTACTCAGACATTTCGCTCTTTACCTATTCTGATCAACACTAAACTGACACACAATATTTTTAGCGCAACGCAATCTGACTTTCAATAATCCCTACAAGACAATGGCCCTGACTAATATTAACCTATACGTTTCACAAATCACTTACATCACAAAAACCTTCGTTACTCGAACTACTGCAATACTGCGAGCGCCACTAATGCCAGCTAAATAAAAGATTCAAACTACTGAAGGCACTAACTACTGACAGGCATAGTTAGCAAATGAAAGATTTGATGGAGAACAAACAATGTATTTACCTTAATAGTGTTGAAAAATCATAATATACATAGCAGTTCATGACATCCAGTCTTACAAATATACTGTCTCTGACAGACACACGTCCAGATCATCCGCTCTCAAAACTCCGCCTTCTCTCCCCCCACATCCACCACTGCTGGCGGCTCACCTCCAACTGCGCAACGCTACGCGCTGTTAACATTCAGCTGCCCAACACTACAATAGCAAATTTACAGTCGGGTGATTCGTGTGAAAAGGTTTCCGACATGATTACACCTGCACGACAGGAAAGAACAGACTTTGAACGCGAAATGGTAGTTGGAGCTAAATGCATGTGACATTCCATTTCGGAAATCGTTTAGGAATGCAATATTCCGAATTCCACACTATCAAGAATGTGCCAAGGGTACTAAATTTCAGCATTACCTCTCACCACGACGGCCTTCACTTAACGACCGAAAGCAGTGGTCTTAGCGTAGAGCCGTAAGTGCTAATAGACAAGCAACACGATGTGAAATAATCACAGAAATCAATATGGGACGTACGACGAACGTATCCGTTAGGACAGTGCGGCGAAATCTGGCATTAATGGGCTACGGCAGCAGACGACCGACGCGAGTCTTTTCATAACGTTGCGACATCAACAGCAACGCCTCTCCTGTGCTCGTGACCGTATCAGTTGGACCCTAGACAGCTGAAAAGCCGAGGACAGGTCAGATGAGTCCCGATTTCAGCTGGTAAGAGCTGATGGTAGGATTCGAATGTGGCGCGGACACCACGAAGCCACGGACCCAAGTTGTCAACAAGGCACTGTGCAAGTTGGTGGTGACTCCATAATGGTGTGGGCTGCGTTTATAAGGAATGGACCGGGTCCTGTGGTCCAACTGAAACGACCAGTGACTGGAAACGGTTTTTTTCGGCTACTTGGAGACCCAAACAACGATGCAGCATATAACCAGACCATAACCATTCGCAATTGGTTTGAAAACCATTCTACACAATTCGAGCGAATGATTTAGTCGCTATGATTCCCAGACATGACTCCCATCGAACATGTAAGGGGCAGAATCGAGAGGTCAGTTCGTGCACAAAATCCTACAGCAGCAACAGTTTCGCAGTTATGGACTGCTATTGAGTTAGCATGGCTGAATATTTCTGCAACCGAGAGAGGTGGCGCAGTGGCTAGCACACTGGACTCGCATTCGGGAGGACGACGCTTCAATCCCTCGTCCGGCCATCCTGATTTAGGTTTTCCGTGATTTCCCGAAATCGCTCCAGGCAAATGCCAGGATGGTTCCTTTGAAAGGGAACGGCCGGCTTCCTTCCCCGTCCTTCCCTAATCCAATGAGACTGATGACATCCATGTCTGGTCTCCTCCCCCAAACAATCCAATCCAATCCAATATTTCTGCAGGAGGCTTCCAACGACTTTTTGAGTCCATGCCACGTCGAGTTACCGCACTACGTCCGGAAAATAAGGCCAGTTACGACATTATTAGGTATCCAATGACTTTTGCCACCTCATTGTATAACTGAACTACCTACATATATGGCCGATCGGGTGGTTTAGCAGTAAAGTGCAGCCTGGAAACAGTCAAGTCGCTGGATTGAATGTCGTTCGGACCACGGATTTTTTCAGTCTTTGTTTTAACCTAGCCTTCAACTGTCAATTATGTGGGGAGTCACCAGAAACAACGCTTAGATTGGACTCCACATTAAACTATAGGTCCCCTTTCCTTGGCTTGATAACTGTGGCAGGTTAGGGACACACAGGAACCGAAGTGGCATCCAATACAAAGACTTGCACCAGGCCATTGAGCCAAGCGAATTATTATTATTATTATTATTATTATTATTACCTACGTACTTAATTAAGTTCGTACGGAACACTCAGAGCGCGAATGCTGCTCGCCACTTATTCTTTACACTGGGAGCGAAAATCGATTATGGAAGAGGAAATCGGGCACGTTGAATTACATTTGCACTGGAGTGTTGGAACATTGGTTTACAAAAAACGGTTTTAGGAACCCCACATAATGGTCGTATGTAAGGGATAATTATAAAAATTTAAAGATAACTTTCAAAAAATGAAATTGTAAGATTAATTTTTTATTTGTTAATACGAGGCCTGTTCAAAAAAATTCCGGAACATACGTAATTTCGCACCAATGGCGTGTCGGAGCGAAATTCGGTTGGCATCCCTGCACACGCTTGTGTTTAACGAGTAACTGCCGGAAGTTTCACTGTTGTATGTCTGTTAGTTATTGTTCAGTGCTGTATTGAGTAGAACGTTGTGTCGCACAGTTTGTGTATTTCGGAGATGGCAGAGTTTGAGGAGCAACATGTCTGCGTTAAATTCTGCATGAAAGTCAAGAAAACCTGTACCGAGACACACGAAATGATGGAGCAAGCCCACGGTGATGAGTGCTCGGTGTTACGAATGACTCACACGGTTTGAAAATGACCGGACGGAAGTTAAAGAAGTCCTCGTTCAGGACACCTTTCGACGTCTACCGACGTTGCTCATGTCAGGAAGGTCAACGAAATTGTGCTTGCCAATCGAAGACAGACTGTCCGAGACACTGAAGAAGAATCTAACATTACAGTTGGATCATATCATAAAATACTGACCCAGAATCTTGGCATTCATCGTGTTACCGCCAAGTTTGTCCCACGGCTCGTGTGTCAAGACCAGAAAGACCTTCGCCTCACAATCTGTGAAGAGCTTTTGCGTCGCGCAGATGGAAACGAGATGTTCCTTTCGGGGGGTAGGACGTCAGATGGGCCGTCTTGGAGCAGGAGAGACACCACAGAACATTTTATTTTCCACTGTCTATATTTTTACGAATAAATTCATAAAACTTTGTCAGAATGACCAGGAAGGATCCAGGATTCGCAATCATACAGGGTGTTTCAAAAATGACCGGTATATTTGAAACGGCAATAAAAACTAAACGAGCAGCGATAGAAATACACCGTTTGTTGCAATATGCTTGGGACAACAGTACATTTTCAGGCGGACAAACTTTCGAAATTACAGTAGTTACAATTTTCAACAACAGATGACGCTGCAAGTGATGTGAAAGATATAGAAGACAACACAGTCTGTGGATGCGCCATTCTGTACGTCGTCTTTCTGCTGTAAGCGTGTGCTGTTCACAACGTGCAAGTGTGCTGTAGACAACATGGTTTATTCCTTAGAACAGAGGATTTTTCTGGTGTTGGAATTCCACCGCCTTGAACACAGTGTTGTTGCAACAAGACAAAGTTTTCAACAGAGGTTTAATGTAACCAAAGGACCGAAAAGCGATACAATAAAGGATCTGTTTGAAAAATTTCAACGGACTGGGAACGTGACGGATGATCATGCTGGAAAGGTAGGGCGACCGCGTACGGCAACCACAGAGGGCAACGCGCAGCTAGTGCAGCAGGTGATCCAACAGCGGCCTCGGGTTTCCGTTCGCCGTGTTGCAGCTGCGGTCCAAATGACGCCAACGTCCACGTATCGTCTCATGCGCCAGAGTTTACACCTCTATCCATACAAAATTCAAACGCGGCAACCCCTCAGCGCCGCTACCATTGCTGCAAGACAGACATTCGCTAACGATATAGTGCACAGGATTGATGATGGCGATATGCATGTGGGCAGCATTTGGTTTACTGACGAAGCTTATTTTTACCTGGACGGCTTCGTCAATAAACAGAACTGGCGCATATGGGGAACCGAAAAGCCCCATGTTGCAGTCCCATCGTCCCTGCATCCTCAAAAAGTACTGGTCTGGGCCGCCATTTCTTCCAAAGGAATCATTGGCCCATTTTTCAGATCCAAAACGATTACTGCATCACGCTATCTGGACGTTCTTCGTGAATTTGTGGCGGTACAAACTGACTTAGACAACACTGCGAACACCTCGTGGTTTATGCAAGATGGTGCCCGGCCACATCGCACGGCCGACGTCTTTAATTTCCTGAATGAATATTTCGATGGCCGTGTGATTGCTTTGGGCTATCCGAAACATACAGGAGGCGGCGTGGATTGGCCTCCCTATTCGCCAGACATGAACCCCTGTGACTTCTTTCTGTGGGGACACTTGAAAGACCAGGTGTACCGCCAGAATCCAGAAACAATTGAACAGCTGAAGCAGTACATCTCATCTGCATGTGAAGCCATTCCGCCAGACACGTTGTCAAAGGTTTCGGGTAATTTCATTCAGAGACTACGCCATATTATTGCTACGCATGGTGGATATGTGGAAAATATCGTACTATAGAGTTTCCCAGACCACAGCGCCATCTGTTGTTGAAAATTGTAACTACTGTAATTTCGAAAGTTTGTCCGCCTGAAAATGTACTGTTGTCCCAAGCATATTGCAACAAACGGTGTATTTCTATCGCTGCTCGTTTAGTTTTTATTGCCGTTTCAAATATACTGGTCATTTTTGAAACACCCTGTAGCAGTGGAAGTTCAAAAAATAACAAAATAATTTTTTTTTTTTACATGCGAAAGTTCATCATTTTTTCACTTCTATTGGTTGCGTTTGTTGCTATAGGCACACGTTTCTTCATAAGTAAGAGAGATTCTTCGATGAATTTTGCACAGCATACAAACCACACTTACAGGTGCATGAAAGTCTAGAAATTATTTAATTTTTGAAAAAATGAATGTGCTGTTACATTTTAAACTTCATGTTTAGAAAGAACTCAAATTTTATAGTTAATTATCTCAATTTTTGCGACAGTTTTTAATAGATTTGGAAAATTCTAGAGTTTCATACACCTGTAAGTATGGTTTGTATGCTGTGCAAAATTCATCGAAAAATCTCCCTTACTTATGAAGAAAAGTGTACCTATAGCAACAAATGCAGCGAATTACCATTAAAAAGGTGAAATACAAATGTAAAAAAAAAATAATTTTAATATACACTCCTGGAAATTGAAATAAGAACACCGTGAATTCATTGTCCCAGGAAGGGGAAACTTTATTGACACATTCCTGGGGTCAGATACATCACATGATCACACTGACAGAACCACAGGCACATAGACACAGGCAACAGAGCATGCACAATGTCGGCACTAGTACAGTGTATATCCACCTTTCGCAGCAATGCAGGCTGCTATTCTCCCATGGAGACGATCGTAGAGATGCTGGATGTAGTCCTGTGGAACGGCTTGCCATGCCATTTCCACCTGGCGCCTCAGTTGGACCAGCGTTCGTGCTGGACGTGCAGACCGCGTGAGACGACGCTTCATCCAGTCCCAAACATGCTCAATGGGGGACAGATCCGGAGATCTTGCTGGCCAGGGTAGTTGACTTACAACTTCTAGAGCACGTTGGGTGGCACGGGATACATGCGGACGTGCATTGTCCTGTTGGAACAGCAAGTTCCCTTGCCGGTCTAGGAATGGTAGAACGATGGGTTCGATGACGGTTTGGATGTACCGTGCACTATTCAGTGTCCCCTCGACGATCACCAGTGGTGTACGGCCAGTGTAGGAGATCGCTCCCCACACCATGATGCCGGGTGTTGGCCCTGTGTGCCTCGGTCGTATGCAGTCCTGATTGTGGCGCTCACCTGCACGGCGCCAAACACGCATACGACCATCATTGGCACCAAGGCAGAAGCGACTCTCATCGCTGAAGACGACACGTCTCCATTCGTCCCTCCATTCACGCCTGTCGCGACACCACTGGAGGCGGGCTGCACGATGTTGGGGCGTGAGCGGAAGACGGCCTAACGGTGTGCGGGACCGTAGCCCAGCTTCATGGAGACGGTTGCGAATGGTCCTCGCCGATACCCCAGGAGCAACAGTGTCCCTAATTTGCTGGGAAGTGGCGGTGCAGTCCCCTACGGCACTGCGTAGGATCCTAAGGTCTTGGCGTGCATCCGTGCGTCGCTGCGGTCCGGTCCCAGGTCGACGAGCACGTGCACCTTCCGCCGACCACTGGCGACAACATCGATGTACTGTGGAGACCTCACGCCCCACGTGTTGAGCAATTCGGCGGTACGTCCACCCGGCCTCCCGCATGCCCACTATACGACCTCGCTCAAAGTCCGTCAACTGCACATACGGTTCACGTCCACGCTGTCGCGGCATGCTACCAGTGTTAAAGACTGCGATGGAGCTCCGTATGCCACGGCAAACTGGCTGACACTGACGGCGGCGGTGCACAAATGCTGCGCAGCTAGCGCCATTCGACGGCCAACACCGCGGTTCCTGGTGTGTCCGCTGTGCCGTGCGTGTGATCATTGCTTGTACAGCCCTCTCGCAGTGTCCGGAGCAAGTATGGTGGGTCTGACACACCGGTGTCAATGTGTTCTTTTTTCCATTTCCAGGAGTGTATTTTGGAACTTCCACCACTGTAAGTGTAAATCCTGAATCCATTCTGGTCATTCTGACAAAGTTTTATGAATTTATTTTTAAAAGTATACACTATGGAAATTAAAAATTCCTGTGGTGTCTCTCCTGCTCCTAGTCGTCCCGTTTGACGTCCTACCCCCCTTAAGAGAGTTATAACTGGTGATGAGGCGTAGGTTTACAGTTACGACGCTGAGACCAAAGTTCAATCTTCACAATGAGTCGGGAAAGGTTCTCCAAGACCAAAAAAAGCTCGTCAGGTCACGTCAAATGTCAAGACCATGCTGATAATTTTTTTCGTCCCTGTGGGAGGGATTTATGATGAACTAATCCTTCAAAGTCAAACTGTTAATCGACGGCACTGTCGGGACGTGTTGCGACGCCTGCGAGAAAATATGGGAAGGAAACGACCTGAAATGTGGCGAGACAATTCATGGCTTTTGCATCACTGTAACGCTACCGCAAATTCATCCCTGTAGGTGCGTGACTGTTGCACAAGAAACGAAATCACTGTGCTGCCTCATCCTCCGTACTCTACAGACCCGGCTCCTGCGGACTTTTCTTTATTCCCAAAGTTGAAAACCCAGTTGGAAGGACGAAGATTTGCAACGATAGACGAGATGAAATATAATTCGCAGACGGCGCTTTGCGCGATCCAGCAAGAGGCGTACCAAGACTTCCTCCAGAAATGGAAACGGCGTTGGAAGCCTTGTACACTACTGGCCATTAAAATTGCTACACCAAGAAGAAACGCATATGATAAACGGGTATTCATAGGACAAATATATTATACTAGAACTGACATGTGATTACATTTTCACGCAATTTGGGTGCATAGGTCCTGAGAAATCAGTACCCAGAGCAACCACCTCTGGCCGTAATAACAGCCTTGATACGCCTGGGCATTGAGTCAAACAGAGCTTGGATGGCGTATACAGGGACAGCTGCCCATGCACCCTCAACACGATACTACAGTTCCTCAAGAGTAGTGACTGGCGTACTGTGAAGAGCCAGTTGCTCGGCCACCATTGACCAGACGTTTTCAATTGGTGAGAGATCTTGAGAATGTACTGGCCAGGGCAGCAGTCGAACATTTCCTGTATCCAGAAATGCCCGTACAGGACCTGCGACATGCGGTCGTGCATTATCCTGCTGAAATGTAGCGTTTCGCAGTGATCGAATGAAGGGTAGAGCCACGGTTCGTAACACATCTGAAATGTAACGACCACTGTTCAAAGTGCCGTCAATGCGAACAAGTGGTGACCGAGACGTGTAACCAATGGCACCCCATACCATCACGCAGGGTGATACGCCAGTGTGGCGATGACGAATACGCGCTTCCAATGTGCGTTCACCGCGATTTCGCCAAACACCTATGTGACGATCATGATGCTGTAAACAGAACCTGGATTCATCCGAAAAAATGTTTTCCGATTCGTGCACCCAGGTTCGTCGTTGAGTACACCATCGCAGGCGCTCCTGTCTGCGATGCAGCGTCAAAGGTAACCGCAGCCACGGTCTCCGAGATGATAGTCCGTCCTGCTGCAAACGTCCTCGAACTGTTCGTGCAGATGGTTGTTGCCCTGCAAACGTCCACGTCTGGTGACTCAGAGATCGAGACGTGGCTGCACGATCCGCTACAGCCATGCGGATAAGATGCCTGTCATCTCGACTGCTAGTGATACGAGGCCGTTGGGATCCAGCACAGCGTTCCGTATTACCCTCCTGTACCCACCGATTCCATATTCTGCTTACAGTCATTGGATCTCGACCAACGCGAGCAGGAATGTCGCGATACGATAAACCGAAGTCGCGATAGGTTACAATCCGACCTCTATCAAAGTCGAAAACGTGATGGTACGCATTTCTCCTCCTTACACGAGGCATCACAACAACGTTTCACCAGGCAACGCCGGTCAACTGCTGTTTGTGTATGAGAAATCGGTTGGAAACTTTCCCCATGTCAGCACATTGTAGGTGTCGCCACCTTGGCCAACCTTGTGTGAACGCTCTGAAAAGCTAATCATTTGCATATCACAGCATCTTCTCCCTGTCGGTTAAATTTCGCGTCTGTAGCACGTCATCTTCGTGGGGTAGCAATTTTAATGGCTAGTAGTGTATCAGTTGTGAAAGAGAGACCGTGCACAATAAGGTAAGCATAGAAAAATTTTGTGGTCAAAGTTCCGGAATTTTTTGAACAGACCTCGTATTGCCTGTCTACTGTATCGGTTCGGACTGAAATCCCCATGTCACAATACCGTAGTATGCCACTCGGTTGTATGCTCTTCCATAGTATGTAGACTGAAGGCCATACCGTTTTTAAAGCAAATAAATAAATTTCTGAATTCCACACAGGTGCAGACTAAGGAGAACGATCTGTGCTTTGTGGCGCCTGTGCGGTTCTTGCCAGTGGAGCCAGAGGAGGAGGAAGAGTTCATAGAGGAGGCAGAGGGTGACATCGTGAGCACCGAAGAAGAGGAAGAGGTCCCGGAGGAGGAGATGGCGACGGAGCCCGAAGTACCCCCCAGGCAGCCGCTCTCCACCCGAGCCGCCAGCCGTCGGCCCTGACCAGCACTGCCCACTGTCTCATTTGGCTACCTAGATCATTAAAAGCTCTCCTTTCCGCCTCTCCAAAGTTTTGTGCTGCGAAGCACCTGAGTATACAAGTGAAACATATTATTACGAGTAACAGCTATATTTGCGATATGACCGCCATCTCTAAAACTGGCAGCAGGTAGACGGCACTGGGTGTGGTCCCAGCATTCATCACAAATACCTGCCTGACAGAAAAAGTAAAGTACACAGCGCAACGGGAGGAAAAGAAATGAAACTTCACAGATTGAGAGCGTGTGTGTTTACATAACTGAGTCAAATTCACAAAGAACTTGGCAGTAAGAGCGCACTTCAAATGGTTCAAATGGCTCTGAGCACTATGGGACTTAACATCTGTGGTCATCAGTCCCCTAGAACTTAGAACTACTTAAACCTAACTAACCTAAGGACATCACACACATCCATGCCCGAGGCAGGATTCGAACCTGCGACCGTAGCAGTCGCGCGGTTCCGGACTGAGCGCCTAGAACCGCTAGACCACCGCGGCCGGCAAGAGCGCACTTACCAGTATGACATTGCATCCTTTTGGCCTGAATGCATGTATTGATTCGGTTGGGAAGGGTGTAATAAAGCCGTTATATCTTCTCTAGAAGCAAGCTCAGCTACAATCGTTGCAACTGTTCCTTGATTTGCTCTGGGATGGACTTGATATCTGACATTAGCCTCTGCCGAATGGTGTGGGATGACACGCAGTGTTAAAGAGAGTCCATTACTTGTTCTGGGATGGCAGGCACAGATGTAAAGGGATTTGCTCGGTGCCAATACATCAGTGTTCCATTGTGGTGGTTAGACGTGGTCAACTACAAACCATACAGCAAAAAAATAAATAAATAGAAAAAGTTGGCTGCTGCGTGATTTAATCAAATGGAGACTCACAATAGGCCCTTTTCAAACTCTGTAAGGTTCTGATAATGCCGTTTACACAAGAATGCAGCATCACCACCTCCTTCACGGTGATACTGAATACCTGTCGCCGTTCATGGCCCTTATACATCCAACCAGACCCGGTAACAACAGTAAACACAAACATCTCTAATGCACTATGATGGCCATACCACCTATCACACAGTATTCCATTCTAGTCATTTAAATATCCACCGACAGCATGGACGTGCACAACTTTTCGCCATACAGTCTATATGGGACCATACTGCATACAATACATTATCGGATTTCGCAGTTCCAGTAAGATGTGTGCCAGAAGTGAATACAAAGTCTGAAATATCACCATCCAGACTCAAGTGGATTCATGTTGAAAATTCGTATAGCTCACCTGTTCTGCTCATCTTTCACACAATTTTACTAGTTATTTAGATGCAACAAACGCTACTGTAGTACGATGCACGTCTTGAATGTTTTCATTATATCTATGCTCAAACTTTTATGAGCCTGTTGCGGTGTCAGCGCAACTAACTTGGAAGTCTCCCAATATTGTATTCAATTCTCGTCATTTCCTTGTTTTCCCCCTAATCTTCCACTAAACACTTATTTCGCTACAAGAAAAGGATTAATAATAATAATCATCATTATCATCAACGTCTCTATTCCTTTCTTAAGACAAATTATATGCTGCAGCAATACAAGTGTTTGGTGCAAGTATAGACATAAAAAGACTGTGAGAGTCTGACCTAGTGCAAGCAGACCTCTAGTCTGCCACTTAAGCTGGGTGGGTTAACGTCACTGCTCGATGGCTGTTGCTCTCATACTTTGAATGTTGATTTTAGGAGACAATTGAGAAGTACACTATCTGATCAAAAGTATCTGGATACCTACTGGTGAACATTTACATTAAGTGGTCAAAAATATCCGGACACGTCGAAAAACGTAAGTTTTTCGTATTAAATGCATTGTGCTGCCACCTACTGCCAGGTACTCCATATCAGCGACCTCAGTAGTCATTAGACATCGTGAGAGAGCATAATGGGGCACTCATCAGAACTCACGGACTTCGAACGTGATCAGGTGATTTGGTGCCACTTGTGTCATACGTCTGTACGGGAGATTTCCACACTCCTAAACATTCCTAGGTCCACTGTTTCCATTGTGATAGTGAAGTCGACACGTGAAGGGACATGAACAGTACAAAAGCGTACAGGCAAACCTCGTCTGTTGACTGACAGAGATCGCCGACACTTGAAGAGGACCATAATGTGTAATAGGCAGGCATATATCCAGACCATCACTCAGGAATTCCAAACTGCATCAGGATCCACTGCAAGTACTAAGACAGTTAGGCGGGAGGTGAGTAAACTTGGATTTCATGGTGGAGCGGCTGCTCATAAGCCACACATCATGCCGGTAAATACAAAACGACGCCTCGCATGGTGTAAACAGCGTAAACATTGGACGATAGAACAGTAGAAAAATGGTGTGTGGAGTGACGAATCACGGTACACAATGTGGCGATCCGTTGGCAGGGTGTGGGTATGGCGAATGTCTGGTGAACGTCATCTGCCAGCGTGAGTAGTGCCAACAGTAAAATTCGGAGGCGGTGGTGTTATGGTGTGGTCGTGTTTTTCATGGAGGGGATTTTGCTACCCTTGTTGTTTTGCGTGGCACTATCACAGAACAGGCCTACGTTGATGTTTTAAGCACCTTCTTGCTTCCCACTGTTGAAGAGCAATTCGGGGATGGCGATTGCGTCTTTCAAACACGATCGAGCACCTGTTCACAATGCACGACCTGTGGCGGAGTGGTTACACGTCAATAACATCCCTGTAAAGAACTGGCCTGCACAGAGTCCTGGCCTGAATCGTATAGAACACCTTTGGGATGTTTTGGAACGCCGACTTCGTCCCATGCCTCACCGACTGACATCGATACCTGTCCTCAGTGCAGCACTCCTTGAAGAATGGGCTGCCATCCCCCCAAGAAACCTCCCAGCACCTGATTGAACGTATGCCTGCGTGAGTGGAAGTTGTCATCAAGGCTAAGGTTGGGCCAACAGCATGCTAAATTCCAGCATTACCGATGGAGGGCGCCACGAACTTGTAAGTCATTTTCAGCCAGGTGTCTGGATACTTTTGATCACATGGTGTATATGAGTTACGTCAAACCTTTGCCTTCATAAAGGTTTGAACTTTGCTGGGGACACCTTTAATGAGGCAGCTAAATGTCTGTGGATGAATGGCATCCCATTCTTCCTCATGAGCGGAAACCGGATAAGGAAGTGATGTTGGATCCTGGGGTCTGCATCGAAGTTGACGTTCTGAATCAGACCAAAGATGAGGCTCTGGACGGACGCCTCGCAGGCCAGTCTGTTTCAGGAATATTACTATTGATAAACTATTGCAACACACGTGGTGCTTTATGAGAGGGTGCGCTGTCAAGCTGGTACAAACAATCGCCATCTCCGAACTGTTCCTCTACTGTACACAAAACAAAACGCTATAAAATGTTTTCATAGCCTTTCCTTGCCTTTATTTTCTTAAGCACAATAAAGAGACTACACCTTGACCACGAGAAACACCCCATTAATGTAACACCACCTCCTCCGTATTTCACTGCTGGCACTACCTACGATGGTAGGTAACGTTCTCCAGGCATTCGCCGAACACAAACCCTTCTATTGGATTGCCAAAGGGCATGGTGTGATTCATCTCTCCAAATCACTCACTTAGAGCCATACGTAGTCCAGCAGTGCAGCTCTTCACACCACCTCAAATGTCAAGTAGCATTGAATGCAGAAATGTCGTGATTTACGAGGAACTTCTCGGCCGTTGTACCCCATTCTGTTTAACTCGCTATGCACAGTTTTTGTGTAAATGGACTGCCGGTAGCACTTTTGAACTCGCGAGTGATTCCTGCTGCTCCTTTCATGCATTTTTCCATCTACAGTCGACTTGAGCAGCTTTATCAGGGTTGGAATGTCCCTGATGGGTTTGTTACTCGGAGGACATCCGACGACTAGTGCCCGTGCAAAGTCATCAAGCTTTCCTCACCAACCCATTCCTGTGTTACTGCTTCTCTGCTGACAACACAATACTCCCCATCCCCTATTATACTGGCAGGTCTGCCTCTTGTAACAGCTAGTGGTCAATTCTGCGTAACACAGGGGTATCCTTGTACTTTTGATCAAGTGGTGTACATCGTGCTATTGTTACATTTAAGTATGTACTACAACCTTGTGAAGGATGAGCAGTACTGTTGACTTTTTTGATATGTGCTTCCCTTGCTAGCTGCAACCTAACATGTCATTATTTTCCAGACACACTTTTATTCAGCAGAGGAGTGTGCCCAATTTTGAAATTTCCCACAGTTTAAAAACTGTCTACTAGACAAGGACTCAAACCTGGTATCTTTCCTTTCATGGTTAACGTTCTTATCGACTGTGCAATCAAGACACTACTCATGACCCTCTCTCAACTTCATTTCTGTCAGTTCCTCTATTCTCCTGATAGATGGTGTTGAATTGGTAAATGCCAAATGACTGTCAGAGTCGTTTCTAATACTACTGAGCTCAAGTTAACCCAGGTTATTGATGTTTATAGCATAATACATGTAGCAGCACAATTTTTTCTGAAATTGTTCAGAGCTGAATTAACATCAATCAAAAGTAACTGAATGAAATTCGTGATGAACCTGAATTGTTCATAAGAGTAATAACTGCTGATAAAAGACATGTATACATGAGAATAAAGCACAATTAAGGCCCAGTTGTCCCAATGGAAGCTTCCTGAATAGCCAAGACTGAGATCAAGTTTCTGTTCATTGTGTTCTTTGATTTCAACTGTGTAGTGTTTCACGAGTTCTTGCCAGCACACCATAAGTTCAGTAAGGAGCACTACCAATAAAGCTCTGCACCATTTGTGAGCATGAATCCGAAGGGAACCTCCAGAAATGCAAACAGACAATTCTTGGTCATGTTACCACACTAATTCACCTGCACAAACTTTATTGCCTATTCATCAATTTTTAGCAGAAAATAACAGATGTATGATGTCTTGTTGCCATGATCACCACATAAGGGGCCCCTGTGCCTTCTTCTATTCCTACAGTAGAAAAGAGCCATGAAAGGATGGCATATTGCTAACCTTGAAGAGGAGGTAAGTGCCATGCCAAAATATGCAAGCCATCAGTGCTTCAAAGGTTGAAAGAAAAGCTTTTGTAAAAATATATATCATCTCGTGGGAAGTACTTTAAAAGAGAGAAAGTTAATATTGAACAAATGAAGATCTGAAGTAACAACATTTGTCTACTCTGAAAACTAACACTTGAATGGCAGACAACATTCAACAAACAGAACTTTTTCACAAATATTGCCATCTTTCCCTTCTGGGATAAGAGGGAATATTTTTTTCTCATTCTCCTCTGGAATATACTGTATTGCTTTTTCTACTCAAAACTCCGAGTAAGATACAATAAACAGCACACCCCATGCGAATTTTAGTTAAAATGTTTCATGATTGATGGAGGAGGCAAGATAGATACAATTTACATGTGATAACAATGTCACAGATATTTAATTACAGAGCTGTGACTTGAGGGCAATATTTTAAGGTGCTACCCATTACACTGCAGCTGTGCCCTTACCATTATGCCCATATTTATTATATTTCACTGTAAGACACAAAATAAAATGTCACTACCAATAATGAGCACAAGCTTGCAGTTATGGTTGGAGTTCACCATGGTGGGAGTTCAGAGGGTAGATTTTTATAAAATTGGTAATTGTACAAAGGCACCTGCATGGAAATGCATCGTGAGAGAAGGCTTAAAAGTCATAAATTGCGATGCTTCTGATGGAGGAGTGTCCTTGACTATCATCCATGCAACATAGCCACGTTCTTCCCATTAGTGGGTCTGGTATGGTACATGCTCAGGAACAGTTCCCCTAACATATTGGTCATTTGCTACTTTAATGTGTGGATCACCCTTTCAGCTTCTTCATTACCCTGAGTGTGGATGCTAACAGGGAGACATTTTGAAAATGGCTTGCGAAGTGAGCTGGAGTCTGTTATCCCTCGTGATGCTCTGGGGGATGCCTTCAGTTGCTAGAATCTTTGTTAGTGTCTCAGTGATAGCCTCTGTGGTAGTAGAAGACATCTTAAAAAATATAGGGAAACTGTGCAGTGCATCCACAACCACTGACCACTTGGATCTAGAGAGAGACAGTGAAATTTAAATGTACCTGCTGCCTTGGCTGTGCAGTCGTGGGCTAAGGGGAAATGCGACTCGTAGCATTTGTTGCAGCTCTACAGACCTGTTGCATTTGTGGATGAGCGCCTCCACTTCATTGTCCTTCGTCACATCAAGTCAATGAACATTCTGGCAGAGTGGCTTCGATGTAATAATACTAGGACCTCTGACTACAGAATTTGGGAATGACTAAACAATACTGAAATTGGCTCTGTTGAATATTAGGCATCTGTCTGCTACTGCTAACTGATTTATCTGTTAGTGGAATGCGGACAAGGTGCATATTCCAGAATTTTTTATGGCTGACACGTTTGATCACCAGGGTCAGCATGTCAGCTTTGAGTCTTACAATGATAGCAAGTTTGCCATTCCATCCTTCAAGTTCAGCATCTGTTTGGAAACAGAGCACTTCTAGTTCATCAAAAGCTGAGTCCCATTCCGTTGTCAAGTGGGTCATGATATCGGCATTATCCTGTCTGCCAGTGGCTTGTACTATATGTCATACTGACAGGAGGAAAAGCGCTGGACCCACAGCTAAAACCCTTGTTTTGTTCTCACTGAAGTTTTCCTTGTGGTCAGAACAACTTGTAAACAGTGTACGACCTGTTATGCAGTGAAATTCACTACATTACAAATAAACATGAAATTTCTTGCTAGCATAAACTGCTTTCGTGATTTGTGAATATTTGTTGTGGGCTGCTAAGAGTATTTGGAGCCATAGGTTATTGGCTGTTACAAGTCATTTGGACTCTGTGGGGAACAGCTGCTCCCAAACTGCGATCGGGCATGTATTGCAAAGAGTGTATTTTACCAGCAGACATCAACTAGCATTTTAGTGTCTGGAAGGTACTTTTGCAAGTTTCAGGCCGAGTAAAAGAGATGGCTTTCTACTGTAAAATTTTTAGTGAGTGAGGGAATCTGCAGCTTGGGGCATAAACTTGACATAATACTTACCCTTTCTAGATATGCCGATAGGTCAATCACATTCGACGACCATGCAAGGAAATCATTCCATGAATGTGCTGTTGTGTGGGTGTAATACCCTATACAATTAGAAACTTTCTTTCAAAGTACTTACATTTTCACACTATTTCAGCCTTGCCTGCCCTAGACAGCAATGTACAGTGTGTAAATCTGCCGATGTGGTTTCTTGCTTTATGCTGTCACTACAATCTCCATTGTCTTGTTGGCACTGCAGAGAAAGGCAGCTGCAAGTTAAAAAACTATCAATGCATCTCCTACCCCTTTGGAAGGAGCAGATAATGGTGGAGTCCAAATGCTTCAAGAGAGTGCATCTAATGGCAGTTTCAAGCATGTCCGTTAGATTTATCTTCACAACATATTTGGTCTTTGCAAATATTGACAACTGTTCATCTTGACTTAATTTGAGTGAGAAGTCAATCATTCAGTAACTATTAATTATGACTTAATAATCACAACAGAGTAGAAGAAGGGCAGTAGCTTTCCTGATCATCGTAAGTGTGGCCCAGTTGCTTGAGTTTACATGGAGTCCAGCGGCACATGCCGAGGTGAGTGAACACAGCTGGAATGGTAGCAGTGGCAGCAGTTGTCTGAAACAGGGTGCAGAGTAATTTACCCTGAAGCGCCAAAGAAACTGGGATAGGCATGTGTTTTCAAATACAGAGATATGTAAACCGGAAGAATACGGCGCTATGCTCGACAACGCCTATACAAGAATACAAGCGTCTGGCGCAGATCTAAGATCGGTTCGTGCTGCTTTTGCCATACGACCATTTCACGAATGTACCATCAAAATAAGAAATCCAGTAAACATCAAATCTCCGTCATTGCTGTGACCAGAAAGAGATACTGCAAGAATGGGGCCAATGACGATTGAAGAGAATCGTTCAATATGACAGAAGTGCAATCTTTCCACAAATTGCTGCAGATATCAATGCTGGGCTATTAACAAGTGTCGACATTCAAACCATTCAATGAAATATCATCGATATGGGCTTTCGGAGCCCACGGCCCACTAGTGTACCCCTGATGACTGCACGACACAAAGCTTCACCCCTCACCTGCGCCCGTCGACACCGAAATTGGACTGTTGCTGAAGCATGTTGCCTGGTAGGACTAGTCTTGTTTCAAATTGCATCAACCAGATGGACGTGGTATGGAGACAACTTCATGAATGCATGGACCCTGCGTGTCAGCAGGAGACTGATCAAGCTGGTGGAGGCTCTGTAATGGTGTGGGGCGTGTGCAGTTGGAGTGATATGGGACCCCTGATAGGCCTAGATAGGTGACACATACGTAATTATCCTGTCTGATCACCTGCATCCATTCATGTCCATTGTGCATTCCGACGCACTTACGCAATTTCAGCAGGGCAATGCGACACCCCACACGTGCAGAATTGCTAAAGAGTGGCTCCAGAAACACTCTTCTGAGTTTAAACACTTCCGCTCGCCACCAGATGCCCCAGACGCGTATTTATCATATCTGGGATGCCTTGCAACAAGCTGTTCAGAAGAGATCTTCACCCCCTCGTACTCTCATGGACATACGGACAGCCCGAAGGATATATGGTGTCAATTCCCACCAGCACTACTTCAGACATTAGTCGAGTCCATGCCACGTCGTGCTGTGTCACTTCTGTATACTCGTGGGGGCCCTACACGATATTAGGAAGCTGTATCAGTTTCTTTGGCTCTTCAGTGTAGTTTAGTTTGAGGTTTTTTCTTGTACTTCTGTGAAGAAATGAAGTATATGTGTAGTGTACCATCTAGAATAGTTGTTGGAATAATATATATATATATATATATATATATATATATGGTGGTCCATTGATAGTGACCGGCCCAAATATCTCACGAAATAAGCATCAAACGAAAATACTACAAAGAACGAAACTCGTCTAGCTTGAAAGGGGAAACCAGCAGTGGCGTAGCATGAGGGGAGACTTTGAAACTTAGTCTCCCCTGTATTCGTGCTTAAAAAAAAAAGCAATAGTAATTCAAACAAAAATATAAACAACTTTCTACTAAGAGCACTAAATGTGCGAAGACATCAGTTTTGTAGCCCACGCCGCCGCACCCTGAGTATTGGTGTATCTGCCTGCTTGAGACTCGACTGCTCTCAGTCTCTGCCTCCCTTCCCTTGCCTGGCTACCCCACGCGGCAGAGAGCGAGGGCGTGGGCGGAGGGCGAGGGCAAGGGCGGAGGGCGGAGGGAGAAGGAGAGGGGGAGAGGGGAGGGGGGAGGGGGAGAGGGGAAGGGGAGAGGGGGAGGGGGCAGAGGGGGAGTGAGAGGGGTGAGAGGAGGAGGGAGAGGGGGGGAGAGGGGGAGGGAGAAGGGGGAGAGGGGGAGGGAGAGGCGGGAGAGGGGAGAGGGGGGAGAGGGGAGAGGGGAGAGGGGGGAGAGGGGAGAGGCGAGATGGGGAGAGGGGAGGGGGGAGAGGGGGAGGGAGAGGGGGGAGAGGGGGAGGGAGAGGCGGGAGAGGGGAGAGGGGGAGGGAGAGGCGGGAGAGGGGAGAGGGGGGAGAGGCGGGAGAGGGGAGAAGGAGAGGGGAGAGAGGGGGAGGGAGAGGGGGAGAGGGGGGAGAGGAGGGAGAGGGGGAGGGTGAGGGTGGGAGGGAGAGGGGGAGTGGGGGTAAAAGGGGGAGTGGGAGGGAGAGGGGGAGTGGGGGTAAAGGGGGGAGTGGGAGGGAGAGGGGGAGTGGGGGTAAAGGGGGGAGTGGGTGGAAAGGGGGGAGAGGGAGAGGGAGAGAGGGAGAGAGGGAGAGAGAGAGAGAGAGAGAGAGAGAGAGAGAGAGAGAGAGAGAGAGAGAGAGAGAGAGAGGGAGTGGGGGTAAAGGGGGGGAGTGGGAGGGAGAGGGGGAGTGGGGGTAAAGGGGGGAGTGGGTGGAAAGGGGGGAGAGGGGTGGAGAGGGGGAGAGAGAGAGAGAGAGAGAGAGAGAGAGAGAGAGAGAGAGAGAGAGAGAGAGAGAGAGAGAGAGAGAGACTAGTCAGTTGGTGGTAATGGCTCCTGCATACACATGAATGTGATATAGCAAATATTTTTGTTTTTTTTGTTTGTCCTCTTTCCAAAGTATTGCGCATTTCAAATGGAAGCAGCACTCCTCACTTCTATAAAATATGAAAGCAAGAGTCTGTGGCGATAACGGATCAGAGGATGCAACTCGTTGAACCTCGAATGAACTAGAATCGACCTTGTTCAAATTCTCGAACTGACAATACCCTGATCCGTCTCCCCTAAATTTACCTCGCCCGGAAACTTGTAAGTTAGCTGTAACCAGAAATACTCTGCTATTCTTCAAATTGGCCCAACATTACATTCACACATACAAGTAATTACCCAAAAATTATAACATTATTAAAATCACCCATTAGCCTAAGTCAGACAAGTGCCACTGTTAAAATATTCTCCATAACTAACTGAACAACTCATGACTTGTTTCTTTCTAATAAGGAAATGGTGGATAAGGCATAGCGCCCAAAATCCATTGGCAGAGCACAATAATGAGCATGAAATCAAATGCAAAACAATAAAATGTGCAGATGGAGGTAAACATTTACAGACTACACAGATAAACAAACGTTGGTTACTAAAAGCAAATGGAAAGAAATAAATTTATTTAAATTGTTCTCTCATTCTTAATTAGAAACTATTGTCTGCAAAAATAACTGTCTCGGAAATTAATAGGTTCGCAAAGTTATTATGTTTATGGAACGACATAATTAAATGAATGAAATATATTTTAATTACTTTTCTAAACATTACTGAAAATAAAGAAAATAATTTTACAATATGAAAGTTTGTAATCAGTAAAATGAATGGCTGGGAAAATTATTGTTGTTCCTAAATAAAGAGTTTTTACTTCACTGATCCTCCCCATGAACCATGGACCTTGCCGTTGGCGGGGAGGCTTGCGTGCCTCAATGATACAGATAGCCGTACCATAGGTGCAACCACAACGGAGGGGTATCTGTTGAGAGGCCAGAAAAACGTGTGGTTCTTGAAGAGGGGCAGCAGCCTTTTCAGTAGTTGCAGGGGCAACAGTCTGGATGATTGACTGATCTGGCCTTGTAACACTAACCAAAACGGCCTTGCTGTTGTAGTACTGCGAACGGCTGAAAGCAAGGGGAAACTACAACCGTAATTTTTCCCGAGGGCATGCAGCTTTACTGTATGGTTAAATGATGATGGCATCCTCTTGGGTAAAATATTCCGGAGGTAAAATAGTCCCCCATTCGGATCTCCGGGCGGGGACTACTCAGGAGGACATCATTATCAGGAGAAAGAAAACTGGCGTTCTACGGATCGGAGCGTGGAATGTCAGATCCCTTAATCGGGCAGGTAGGTTAGAAAATTTACAATGGGAAATGGATAGGTTAAAATTAGATATAATGGGAATTAGTGAAGTTCGGTGGCAGGAGGAACAAGACTTTTGGTCAGGCGAATACAGGGTTATAAATACAAAATCAAAACAGGGGAATGCAGGAGTAGGTTTAATAATGAATAAAAAAATAGGAGTGCGGGTAAGATACTACAAACAGAATAGTGAACGCATTATTGTGGCCAAGATAGACACGAAGCCCACGCCTACCACAGTAGTACAAGTTTATATGCCAACTAGCTCTGCAGATGATGAAGAAATTGAAGAAATGTATGATGAAATAAAAGAAATTATTCAGATAGTGAAGGGAGACAAAAATTTAATAGTCATGGGTGACTGGAATTCGGTAGTAGGAAAAGGAAGAGAAGGAAACATAGTAGGTGAATATGGATTGGGGGGGGGGGGGGGGGGGTAGAAATGAAAGAGGAAGCCGTCTGGTAGAATTTTGCACAGAGCTAACACTTGGTTCAAGAATCATAAAAGAAGGTTGTATACATGGAAGAATCCTGGAGATACTAAAAGGTATCAGATAGATTATATAATGATAAGACAGAGATTTAGGAACCAGGTTTTAAATTGTAAGACATTTCCAGGGGCAGATGTGGACTCTGACCACAATCTATTTGCTATGTACTGTACATTAAAACTGAAGAAATTGCAAGAAGGTAGGAATTTAAGGAGATGGGACCTGGATAAACTGACTAAACCAGAGGTTGTACAGAGTTTCAGGGAGAGCATAAGGGAACAATTGACAGGAATGGGGGAAAGAAATACGGTAGAAGGCGAATGGGTAGCTCTGAGGGATGAAGTAGTGAAGGCAGCAGAGGATCAGGTAGGTAAAAAGACGAAGGCTAGTAGAAATCCTTGGGTAACAGAAGAAATATTGAATTTAATTGATGAAAGGAGAATATATAAAAATGCAGTAAATGAAGCAGGCAAGAAGGAATACAAACGTCTCAAAAATGAGATCGACAGGAAGTGCAAAATGGCTAAGCAGGGATGGCTAGAGGACAAATGTAAGGATGTAGAGGCTTATCTCACTAGGGGGTAAGATAGATACTGCCTACAGGAAAATTAAAGAGACCTTTGGAGAAAAGAGAGCCACTTGTATGAATATCAAGAGCTCAGATGGAAACCCAGTTCTAAGCAAAGAGGGGAAAGCAGAAAGGTGGAAGGAGTATATAGAGTCTATACAAGGGCGATGTACTTGAGGACAATATTATGGAACTGGAAGAGATACGATACTGCGTGAAGAGTTTGACAGAGCACTGAAAGACCTGAGTCGAAACAAGGCCCCGGGAGTAGACAACATTCCATTAGAACTACTGACGGCCTTGGGAGAGCCAGTCCTGACAAAACTCTACCGTCTGGTGAGCAAGATGTATGAGACAGGCGAAACACCCTCAGACTTCAAGAAGAATATAATAATTCCAATTCCAAAGAAAGCAGGTGTAATAAGTCAATAAGTCACAGCTGCAAAATACTAACGCGAATTATTTACAGACGAATGGAAAAACTGGTAGAAGCCAACCTTGGGAAAGATCAGTTTGGATTCTGTAGAAATGTTGGAACACGTGAGGCAATACTGACCTTACGACTCATCTTAGAAGGAAGATTAAGGAAAGGCAAACCTATGTTTCTAGCATTTGTAGACTTAGAGAAAGCTTTTGACAATGCTGACTGGAATACTCTTTTTCAAATTCTAAAGGTGGCAGGGGTAAAATACAGGGAGCAAAAGGCTATTTACAATTTGTACAGAAACCAGATGGCTGTCATAAGAGTCGAGGGGCATGAAAGGGAAGCAGTGGTTGGGAAGGGAGTGAGACATGGTTGTAGCCTCTCCCCGATGTTATTCAATCTGTATACTGAGCAAGCAGTAAAGGAAACAAAAGAAAAATTTGGAGTAGGTATTAAAATCCAGGGAGAAGGAATAAAAACTTTGAGGTTCGCCAATGACATTGTAACTCTGTCAGAGACGGCAAAGGACTTGGAAGAGCAGTTGAACGGAATGGACAGTGTCTTGAAAGGAGGATATAAGATGAACATCAACAAAAGCAAAACGAGGATAATGGAATGTAGTCAAATTAAGTCGGGTGATGCTGAGGGAATTAGATTAGGAAATGAGACACTTAAAGTAGTAAAGGAGTTTTGCTATTTGGGGAGCAAAATAATTGATGATGGTCAAAGTAGAGAGGATATAAAATGTAGACTGGCAATGGCAAGGAAAGCATTTCTGAAGAAGTGAAATTTGTTAACATCGAGTATTGATTTAAGTGTCAGTAAGTCGTTTCTGAAAGTAGTTGTATGGAGTGTAGCCATGTATGGAAGTGAAACATGGACGACAAATAGTTTGGACAAGAAGAGAATAGCAGCTTTCGAAATGTGGTGCTACAGAAGAATGTTGAAGATTAGGTGGGTAGATCACGTCACTAATGAGGAGGTATTGAATAGGATTGGGGAGAAGAGAAGTTTGTGGCACTACTTGACTAGAAGAAGGGATCGGTTGGTAGGACATGTCCTGAGGCATCAAGGGATCACAAATTTAGCATTGGAGTGCAATGTGGAGGGTAAAAATCGTAGAGGGAGACCAAGAGATGAATACACTAAGCAGATTCAGAAGGATGTAGGTTGCAGTAGGTACTGGGAGATGAAGGAGCTTGCACAGGATAGATTAGCATAGAGAGCTGCATCAAACCAGCCTCAGGACTGAAGACCACAACAACAACAACTTCACTGATTAGAACGATGTTGTTCGCCGTGTCTCTTAGCCACCGTTCCTTCAAAACAGTTTCACTTGGCTGATGCTACCAGCGAGTTCTCGATGTCCGCATCGTAATTCGATGATCCTTGAGTGTATAATCATTTTGTTGCTTTCCTTGAACGTGGGCGCCAGTCGTGAATGTAACAACTACGCTTGTTGTTTGCAGAATTAATTCAAATCAGCGTATCCGCATACGATGGCGAGAGTGAAACACACTTCTTTCCATTAACGCCTGACGTACTCTGATGACATAATGTTTGTTACACACTTTAGCCATAGTTTTCAAAAAATGGTTCAAATGGCTCTGAGCACTATGGGACTTAACATCTGTGGTCATCAGTCCCCTAGAACTTAGAACTACTTAAACCTAACCAACCTAAGGACATCACAAACATCCATGCCCGAGGCAGGATTCGAACCTGCGACCGTAGCAGTCCAGCGGTTCCAGACTGAGCGCCTAGACATAGTTTTCAGATTTATAGCTTACGGGTCTGCATATCAAAACTATTTACATCTACATCCATATTCTACAACCATTGTTAGGTGCATGGTAGAAGGTACATCCCATTGTACAAGTTATTAGGGTTTCTTCCTGTTTCATACATGTTCAGGAAGAATGAGTGAATGCTGCTGTGCTTGCAGTAATTATTCTAATCTTATCCTCACGGTCCCTATGAGTGATATTCCGGGGGTTGTAACTGATAGCTGGAGTAATCATTTAAAGCCGGTTCTTGAAACTTTGTTAACAGACTTTCACAGGAGATTTTGCATCTGCCTTTAAGAGTCTTCCAATTAAGTTCCTCCAGTATCTTTGTGACACTCTCCCACGGATTAGACAAACCTGGGACCATTCATGCTGCACTTCTCTGTGTACTTCAATATACCCTGTTAGTCCTATTTGATATGGGTCCCATACACTTGAGTAATATTCTAGAATGAGTGACACGTGTGATCCATGAATACTTTCCTTTGTAGGTTGATTGCATTTCCCCAATATTCTACCAATAAACCGAAGTCTACCACCTGCTTTACACATGAATGATCCTATATGATAATTTCATTTCATATCACTACAAAGTATTACATGCAGGTATTTGCACGAGTTGGTCAATTGTAACAGTGACCCATTGATATAGGATACTAGGTTTTATCGTTTTGTGATGTGCAAAATTTTACATTTTTGAACATTTAAAGCAAACTGTCAATCTCTGCACCACTTTGAAATCTTATCAATATCTGACTGAATATTTATGCAGCTTCTTTCAGATAACACTTTGTTACTGACAACAGCATCATCTGCAAAAATCCTAATTTTACTATTAATATTGTCTGCAAGGTCATTAATACAGAATATAAACAGCAAGGTCCCAACACATTTCCCTTGGGAACATCTGAAGTAACTTCTACATCTGACAATGAGTCTCCATCCATGGTAACATGCTGCAGCCTCCCTATCAAAAAGTCCTCAATCCAGTCACAAATTTCATTTGGTACCCATATGATTGATCATAAACACAGTACCGAGTCAAATGCTTTTCGAAAATAAAATTCATACAACATCTAACTGCCTTGATCCAAAGCTTCCAGTGCAAGCTGGGTTTCACATGATCTGTTTTTTCGGAATCCATGCTGTCTGACACTGAGGAGGTCATTCTGTTCAAGATACTTTATTATGTTTGAGCTCAGAGAATGTTCTAAGATTCTACAACAAATCAATGCCAAGGATATCGGATGGTACATCATTTTTACAACCCTTCTTGTAGATGTGTGTGACTTGTACTTTTTTCCAAGCACTGGGCACAGTTTTTCGTTCGAGAGATCTGCGACAGATTATAGTAAGCAGAGGGGCTAACTCAGCTGCTAATTCAGTATAGAATCTGATGGGGATTCCATCGAGCTCTGGACCTTTGTTCAATTTTAAACATTTCAGTTTCTCTCAACATCACTGACACTAATACTTATTTCACTCATCTTTTCAGTAGTACAAGGATTAAACAGGTGCAATTCTCCTGGGTTTTGCTTTGTAAGGGAACATTTGGAAATGGAATTAAGCATTTCAGCTATGGTCTTCTTACACTCAAATTCAGTTCCTGTCTCATTCACTAGGGATTGGACACTAACTATGCTGCCACTAACAGCCTTTACAGACGACCAGAATTTCTTTGAGTTCTGTGAAAAATCATTGATAGTATTCTGCTATGTTAGTCATTGAAGGCATCACGCATTATTCTCTTGACAGGCAAAAATGCATTTCATTCAGTGTCTCTCTATCTATATCCCTATGCTTAGTCTTACACCTGTTATGTAGAAATCTCTAATTCTTTAGAAGTTTATTTACGGTGGCTGTACACCATGGAGGTTCCCTCCCATTAAGGACTGTTCTACTGGGTACATATCTATCCAGTGTGCGGTCAACTATTCTTTTAAACCTAAGCCAAAGTTCCTCTATGTGCTCCTGCCCTGTGGCAAATGACCAACACACCTCATAAGGTTACTAGGTCTTTAACCACAGTACACACCGAGATCATGAACCCACCTCCTCTTCCTCAAAATCACCCTCTCCAAACCTTCCAGGAATTTCTGACTTCCAGCCTTGCCTCTCAATCCTTCTTAAAAAACCTTAATCCTACTCCCAACATCACCACTGCTGAAGCACAGGCTATCCGTGATCTGAAGGCTGACCGATCCATCGTCATTATTCCGGCGGACAAGGGTTCCACGACCGTGGTACTTGATCGTTGGGAGTATGTGGCTGAGGGACTGCGTCAGCTTTCAGACAACACCACATACAAAGTTTGCCAAGGTAATCCCATTCCTGATGTCCAGGCAGAGCTTCAAGGAATCCTCAGAACCTTAGACCCCCTACAAAGCCTTTCACCAGACTCCATCAACCTCCTGACCCCACCAACACCCCGCACCCCTACCTTCTTCCTAAAATTCACAAACCCAATCATCCCGGCCGCCCCATTGTAGCTGGTTACCAAGCCCCCACAGAACGTATCTCTGCCTACGTAGATCAACACCTTCAACCCATTACATGCAGTCTCCCATCCTTCATCAAAGACACCAACCACTTTCTCGAATGCTTGGAATCCTTACCCAATCTGTTACCCCCGGAAACCATCCTTGTAACCATTGATGCCACTTCCTTATACACAAATATTCCGCACGTCCAGGGCCTCACTGCAATGGAGCACTTCCTTTCACGCCGATCACCTGCCACCCTACCTAAAACCTCTTTCCTCATTACCTTAGCCAGCTTCATCCTGACCCACAACTTCTTCACTTTTGAAGGCCAGACATACCAACAATTAAAGGGAACAGCCATGGGTACCAGGATGGCCCCCTCGTACGCCAACCTATTCATGGGTCGCTTAGAGGAAGCCTTCTTGGTTACCCAGGCCTGCAAACCCAAAGTTTGGTACAGATTTATTGATGAGATCTTCATGATCTGGACTCACAGTGAAGAAGAACTCCAGAATTTCCTCTCCAACCTCAACTCCTTTGGTTCCATCAGATTCACCTGGTCCTACTCCAAATCCCATGCCACTTTCCTTGACGTTGACCTCCATCTGTCCAATGGCCAGCTTCACATGTCCGTCCACATCAAACCCACCAACAAGCAACAGTACCTCCATTATGACAGCTGCCACCCATTCCACATCAAACGGTCCCTTCCCTACAGCCTAGGTCTTCATGGCAAACAAATCTGCTCCAGTCCGGAATCCCTGAACCATTACACCAACAACCTGACAACAGCTTTCACATCCCGCAACTACCCTCCCGACCTGGTACAGAAGCAAATAACCAGAGCCACTTCCTCATCCCCTCAAACCCAGAACCTCCCACAGAAGAACCACAAAAGTGCCCCCTTGTGACAGGATACTTTCCGGGACTGGATCAGACTCTGAATGTGGCTCTCCAGCAGGGATACGACTTTCTCAAATCCTACCCTGAAATGAGATCCATCCTTCATGAGATCCTCCCCACTCCACCAAGGGTGTCTTTCCGCCGGCCACCTAACCTTCGTAACCTCTTAGTTCATCCCTATGAAATCCCCAAACCACCTTCCCTACCCTCTGGCTCCTACCCTTGTAACCGCCCCCGGTGTAAAACCTGTCCCATGCACCCTCCCACCACCACCTACTCCAGTCCTGTAACCCGGAAGGTGTACACGATCAAAGGCAGAGCCACGTGTGAAAGCACCCACGTGATTTACCAACTGACCTGCCTACACTGTGAAGCTTTCTATGTGGGAATGACCAGCAACAAACTGTCCATTCGCATGAATGGACACAGGCAGACAGTGTTTGTTGGTAATGAGGATCACCCTGTGGCTAAACATGCCTTGGTGCACAGCCAGCACATCTTGGCACAGTGTTACACTGTCCGGGTTATCTGGATACTTCCCACTAACACCAACCTATCCGAACTCCGGAGATGGGAACTTGCTCTTCAATATATCCTCTCTTCCCGTTATCCACCAGGTCTCAATCTCCGATAATTTCAAGTTGCCGCCACTCATACCTCACCTGTCATTCAACATCATCTTTGCCTCTGCACTTCCGCCTCGACTGACATCTCTGCCCAAACTCTTTGCCTTTGAATATGTCTGCTTGTGTCTGCGTATGTGCGGATGGATGTGTGTGTGTGTGTGTGTGCGCGAGTGTATACCCGTTCTTTTTTCCCCCTAAGGTAAGTCTTTCTGCTCCCGGGATTGGAATGACTTCTTACCCTCTCCCTTAAAACCCACATCCTTTCGTCTTTCCCTCTCCTTCCCTCTTTCCTGACGAAGCAACCGTTGGTTGCGAAAGCTAGAGTTTTGTGTGTATGTTTGTGTTTGTTTGTGTGTCTATCGACGTGCCAGCGCTTTCGTTTGGTAAGTCACATCATCTTTGTTTTTAGATATATTTTTCCCATGCGGAATGTTTCCCTCTATTATATTCAAATCTCAATTTAGTTTTATCTACACAAATCCCAATTTAAAGGTAAGAGATGAATTAATATTATAATATCCGTTTGGAGACTCCTCACACTTGTTCATAAGCAAAACAGTCATGCCATCAGCACTCCTCTTCATGAGATGTAAACAGTATAAGAAATACAACTGTTGATTGTACAGTTTGCATAAGGTATAGTGTTTTCTTTGTGTTGCTAACAATAGATGTGGGACAAGAAGAGGAGAAAGACCCATCACTGGCTTCTGGTTCTATGGAGAAGTACTAAGAAGGTGATTATGCTTGCCCCTAGCCAACAGACAAACCACTATGTACAGTTTAATATGAATTCATTCTATTAGTGCAGATCTGCTTGGAATTTATCTCAAAAGATTGGGGACTATCTAGCTATTAGTAAATCCATGTCCCCATTTCTCTCTTTCGAGGTTCCTGGGACCATCAAAATTATTTCACCTACCAGACTGAAATCACATTAGACCTGAGACTAGTCCAGGATTGGTAGCCAGGACACAAATCTACCCTTTGGTGGGGACTGTCCCTTGATCAGTTGGAATATCTTACTGCTTATTGCAATTATCTGTACCAAGCACCTGATCTGTCTACTACAGTGCCACCTCTTGTTGTGTGGGTAATGAATATATGTCAGTGGCAACAGCATCTCCAGAAGAGGCATCTTGACATTGTGAGGGATGGGTTGGGTGCAGAACTGTGTATACAGGCACTTTCAAGGTAACCATGTACCTTAAGGGAGGATGTAATGGAAAATGTAAACATTTATTTAAAAAATCATTATGGCCATATTTATTAATGTACAAATCTAAAATTTTGCACACGTAAAGCAAAAGAGTTGTGTTTTAACGGAATAATATAATAAAATATGCAGTATTAATATTTTGCCAGAAATTCGAATTTTTAATTTTTTATTGTCTTTTTTATAAAAAGCCATAACTCTAATTCTAATCATGCAATTAATCTGAAAATATTATTGTAGTGTCCTGAGAAGATTAAGACCACTAAACTACACTTATTAATTTATGGTACAAATTGTATCATTAACAGAGTTTTTAATTCTGCACATTGAAAATTAACTTTTTTCTACAAGATCAGAATGTAATTGCAGGATCTCATATTTTTCAGTTCCAGGGAGCCAGTAACACTTTGCAAACATTTCCTGAAAATTTCATAGCATTAGCACAGATACTTTGAGAAAAGGCTTCTAAAAACGAAAAAAAATGTAAAACAGAGAAAATGAGGTTCAAAGATTTTCTTCTCATACTTCTACATGTAATAAGCTTAACTCAATTTTAAAATCCTCCATACTGACACTCCTCATCCTAGAGGTTTCTCTCATCCCCTCTTCGAATCTGCCTGGTCTGTATTTGCAGGTAAGACACTGATCTGTTAGCTTTCTTGACCCTGCTCTTGTCGATGGAGTAAAATGCTTTTGTTGTAAACAAACCAGGATCTATACCAACTCTCCTCAGCACTTAGATTCTGCCATTATTTCCATTACTGTATCATAAAACTGCATCACAGGCACCTATTTTGAATGCTTCAAGTCCACAGAATGTCCTTTTTGAGCATCTAGCGCAAATTAAGTTATTGAGGCTTTCATTTTCAGGTTGTGTCTTTCCATGAAGACACTTCCTCAATAAATCAGGATTTCCAAGAAACCTGAATGTGGGCTTAATTGCATTCATAACAGGTCCTGGTAATGAGTGTTTATGTGAATACATCTCATTTACGTAGTTGAACTCGCACCAGTCGTCTTTCGGACACGGATTGTGCATTGGCGTTTGATCAGTGTATAGTTTTTTTGTGTGTGTGTGTGTGTGTGTGGGGGGGGGGGGGGGGGGGGGGGACATGCCCACAGAGCACAGACAATTTCTTTCAGAGTAAGCATGTCTTTTCCTCCTAGTGGTTTTCCATCCTCAAGTACTTCACCTTTCTTCTCTTTCGGCAAGGAATAAAGTCTTGTAAGGATTTTGATCTGTTACAGCTTTGAACAGCCATACAGGTCCTCAGATCTGGAGAACATCCTCGTAACTGCAGCAGCCTCCTTGCTACCACTTCAGCCACTGTAATTTTTAAAGAGCATGCTACTGCATATTTTTCTTTCCACAGTTTCTCACTGTCTCCATTGTTGGACATTTTCCTTGTTGCACACTGGTGGCAGTATTTAGGCACAATTTCTACATCTAAAACTTTACCTGAGCCAGTACCAATAACAGATGCAAGTCCATACAGAGATGTGTGACCCCTTTTCATCTAGGTCCCATCTACAGGTGCACACAGGTCAGTAACATTTGTAGGAGATTCACTGCCAAGAATATCTACACCAGGATCTATTTCTTTTTGGTTTATTTCCACGAATTCCTCCAGTGCTTTCTTGATAGAAACTTTGGCAGTATCACATACAGCATCAGACATTTCTTTCTTTCTTTTTTTCAAACCTTGCACAAGGTGGAGGCATGTTCAGAAAACCACACAATAAATTACCTCCTTCGCTGCCCTGTCCAAGGCATCTCAGAGAGTACGCTAACCTAAAATTGCTTTCATAGGTACCAGTGTCAGTTTTTTTTTTTTTTTAAGAGGAAAGTAAAAATTCATAGCCACAAGAATTACAAATTAAGTTAAAATCACAAGCTATTCCCACTCTTCTTTCTTCAACAACAATCATGCATTCTGTATTTTTACAGCTAACACATGAACAACTTTATAGCCTGGCAGAGGAGCTCTAAATCAATAAGTCTGAATCCAGTGGAATCCATATCAACACCATTCACGCACCTGTAGAATTTTCCTGTCTCAAGTTTCGATGCTGAAGCTGCTTCCTCTTTATTCTTGGTAAACTGATTTCCATGAAACCTCCTTTTCCTAAACACAGTTTTTCCACCACCCATTACGCACAAATCTTGACTTCCACATAAAGGTTTGCGAGTTCAACCTTTCACATACTAATATGTGTTAGTACTGCCAAAATGTTTAAGTAAATAAACCACATGCAAGAAAGTTTTCAGGCAAAGATATAAATGTCAGCCAGAGATACAGATGTCAGCCAGAGATACAGATGTCAGCCAGAGATACAGATGTCAGCCAGAGATACAGATGTCAGCCAGAGATACAGATGTCAGCCAGAGATACAGATGTCAGCCAGAGATACAGATGTCAGCCAGAGATACAGATGTCAGCCAGAGATACAGATGTCAGCCAGAGCTACAGATGACAACCAAAGATATCGAAAGAAAATAGCCTTCACACTGACAAATATTCCGTTTAAGCAAGCAGTTTCACACATTAATTTTCTAATTGTTGGACTGCTTTCCCCAGTACCAGTGACAGATCAATTTATTTCAATTTATCTCAGACATTTGCTTCCGACCCTCAGTGTGTGTTCTAATCTCCATGCAATTGAAAACAACAGGACTGAAGTGCACACTAGAGGGCGACCACATAGCACCAAATTCATAGATACACTATTTGATCAAAAGAATCTGGACACCTTGCTGAAAATGACTTACAAGTTCATGGTGCCCTCCATCGGCAATGCTGGAATTCAGTATGGTGTTGGCCCACATACTTTCACTGTACGAAGTGTATAAAAATAAGTGCAAAGATGGCACAAAGCAGTATGACATGTACTACTATAAAGCTTACCTGAAAAAAAAAATTACAAAGCCACACTTAAACTTGTCAAGCAAGGTGCCTACAAAAACTACAGAGAAGAAGTTCCCAACAAATGCAAGGCTGCTTGGGATATTATAACACAAGAACTCACTTCTTCCCAAACTCAAGATGTTCCCCCCAGGCCAGAAGAGCTCAGTAAATACTTAACTGTTACTGTAAATGAACTGAGAACAAAAATTAATCAGTCAAACATATCTGCAATGCAACTGATATATTTCATGATCAGCTTCCTACAGGGCATGAATTCCATTGGGATCTTGTCATACTCACAGATATAATAAATGCCGTTTCTAAATTTTCACACTCAAAAAGTATGGACTGCTACTGGCTATCTAAATACGGTACACAATAAAAAGGACAATACAGTTTATTTGCAGCTTTGTTTTTATTACGAATAAATGCCTAGAATTTGAAGTCTTTCCTGATAAGCTCAGAGTTTCTGAAGTGATACCTGTATAAAAAAGGGGCAAAAGGATCTACCTGGTAACAACAGACCAGTGTCTATTGTTACAATCTTTTCCAAAATATTTGAGACAATTTTTCACAGCTTAGTAACTATTTTGAAAAACATGACCTCTTTTTAGTGGACAGCATGGTTTTTGACAAGGAAAAAAATACCACTTCTGCAATCCATGAAATTGTTAAACATTAACTGCAATTATAAATGTGTTCTCTCGAGCTATGCAATTTGAGTAAGGCATTTGACAGTATACTCTTGTTAATCAAACATTACTGCAATTAAAAATATGTTTTCTCTTGAGCTATGCGACTTGAATAAGGCATTTGACAGTACCGCTTTGACATCTTACTTGCTGAACCACCGTATTATGGAGTAAATAGCAATAATTAATTCTTATCTAAATAACAGGAGACAATCTGTGTCAATTCAAATAGGTATTCTTCCTTTAAGAAAGTCATGTCTGGTATGCCCCATAGCTCTGTCTTTCGACCATTCTTCTTCACTGGTGCAACTATCTGCCACATTGCATTGGGTTTTGGTAAGTTATCTGCTATGCAGATGATACAACTTTAATCACCTTAAATCAAGATGTGTGAAGGTGACACCAGAAATCACAAGATGCTATCTCCTTAACACTGACACAGTTCTCATCTAACGAACTAATCCAGAGAAAACTCAGCATCTGCAGCTTGGACTAGGTAAAGTTGTAGAATCAAAATCTGTGTAAATGCTTGGAATACATGTGATTCCAAACTAAACTGACATCATATCTGCAAGGGTGACCTATCTCATACGAGAATTAGCTGATCTAGTTAATAATAAGTATCTTAGAACAGATTACTTTGGACTTTTTCAGTCTCATATTTTATAGGCTATTTAATGGGGTTACACATATCATGTCAGTCACATACTACCGATTCAGAAATAGGTGCTATGAATAATGTGTAAGGTTGGTACAAGGAAACACTGTCATCCTTTACTCACCAAGATCAGAATATTGACAGCGGTAGATTTTTGTATCTATATATCACCAATACATGCCAAAAACAAGATATCTGAGTTTAACACCAGAGACAATATACACTGTCACGATGCCAGAAACAAATAGTACTGACATTCCTAGGCATAGGCTGACAAAAAAAAAGAAACCGTGTGAAATTATTTAATAGACAGCCACATTCTGCACTCAATGCATCTCTCAACATTTTTAAAAGTCATATAAAATGGCTCTGAGCACTATGGGACTTAACTTCTGAGGTCATCAGTCACCTAGAACTTAGAACTAATTAAACCTAACTAACCTAAGGACATCACACACATCCATGCCCGAGGCAGGATTCGAACCTGTGACCGTAGCGGCCGCTCGGCTCCAGACTGTAGCGCCTAGAACCGCACGGCCACTTCGGCTGGCTAAAAGTCATATAAAGGCTGATACAGAATCCATTCTGCAATTTAAGAGAATTCTTGCATACTTACAGTATAGAAATAGAGTTTTAAGATTATTATTGTAATTCTGTACAACTGGTTAAGGTAAGATAAATAATTTATACAAGTAATACAAAAATTAATTAATACAGTGAATGCTGTTGGTCATGTCATCAGAGTAAAGCCTATTACACTACAGGTGGTTGGCGGCAAACAAGAATCTAAATGTGAAATAGTGAAGTATGGAGGAGGAGGAGGTGGTGGTGTTACAATTTGGGTGTGGTTGGCTGGTTGGAGACAGGACTAAAAGAAGCAGTCATCAGTTCCTCCAACCTTAGATTAACTAAAACCGATAAAATCCCACATTAAAATAGGGAACTACAATATCTATAAAATGATAAACTATTGACAGGGAAGAAAGGAAAAGGGCAGAAGAAGAGGTGAGGGAAAGAAAGTGACTAATGACAGGGGCGTGAAGGAAGAAACACAGGAGACAAGAGAGATGCTCAAGACATAACAGACCCCATAAGGCAGAGGGCCGGGGTGAACCACCAAGCCCAGTTGAAGCCAATCCAGTCAGGCCGAAGGGGGGAGCAAGAGGGCCTGCCATCCTCTCCACTCATCGATAAGGTGGAAGGTCCCTCCCTTAAATAAAGCGGTAAAAACCTCCATCATGAATAAAACGTAAAACGAGATTAGCCATTGAGGCATTGTCAGCCAACACCAGGGGTAGCGAGTCTGGAAAGCTAAAAGTCTGTCATAGGGTGGCTAAGTTGCGGCAGTCCAGTAAGATGTGAGCTGCAGTCAACATCGATCCACAACGACAGAGAGGTGGGTCCTCATGACGGAGGAGATAACCATGAGTCAACCAAGTACGGCCGATGCGGAGCCGGCATAGGATGACAGAGGCCTTACAAAAGGCCTAGGAGGAGGACTGCCACGGAGTTGTAGAATCCTTAATCGCCTTGAGCTTGTTCGGCGAAGAAAGAATGTGCCATTCTGCATCCGAAAGGCCCAAAACCTGACAACGTAATGCCGAGCAAAGGTCTATTTCTGGAATGCCAATAGCAAGTGATGGTCTGGTAGTAGCTAACTTAGCTAGTCGATCAGCAAGTTCATTGCCAGGAATCCCAACATGACCTGGGGTCCAAATGGAAACCACCGAGCATCCACATTGAGCAAGGAGAGAAAGGGAGTCCTGGATAGCAATGAACAACGGGTGGCGAGGGAAGCACTGGCCGATAGTGTGCAAATCGCTCAATGAGTCACTACAGATAGTGAAGGATAGTCCTGAGCAGGAGTGGATATGGCCCAGTGTGTGCAAGATGGCTACCAATTCTGCAGTAAAAACACTACAGCCATTGGGCAAGGAACAAAGTTCTGTGCATCGCGCAGAGGTGTAAGCAGAACCAGTGCGGCCAGCAACCATGGAGTCATCAGTATAAATCACTTCTGAACCCTGGAATGAACTGAGGAGACAGTAGAATTGGTGGCGAAGAGCCAGAATCGATTGAGAGATCAAGACAGAGCTGTGGCCGAGAGACGCACCAAGGAGGGGTACATCCATGAGCAGAGAAGGGAGGCGGTAAAGGAAATTGCTGGAGCTCAGAAAAGAGCGACTGAATGCGGACAGCCATGGTAAGCCCACATCGTGGCCGCCGCTGCGGCAGGGTGATCTCCATGTCTGGATGAAGGAGACCATAATTAGGGTGCTTTTGGGTTCAGCAAATGCAAAGTGCATAAGATATAAGCTGTTGTTGGCGCAAAACTTGCAGTAGTGGAATCCCTGCCTCTGCAAGAAGGCTAAGTACGGGGCTAGTCCGGAAGGCACCAGTCGCAAGTGAGACCCTACAGTGGTGGATGGGGTCTAGGATATGCAGCATTGAAGGCAACGCAGAACCATAGACAGGACTTCCATAGTCTAAACGAGACTGGACCAACGCTTGATACAGTCTCAGGAGAACAGAGCGGCCTGTACCCCAGGCAGTATTGCACAGACACCTAAGAACATTGAGATGGGACCAACACGACCTCTTCAGCTGGCAAGGATCAGGGAGCCATGTCAACCGGGCATTGAAGACCAGACCCAAGAAGCGATGGGTGTCCACTACCTCGAGGGGCTGGCCATCGAGAAACAGGTCCGGATGGGGATGGACTGTGTGGCGACAGCAGAAATGCATGACACACATCTCAGCCGCCAAAAACTGAAAGCCATGGGAGAGAGCCCACGAGTGGGCCCGGCAGATTTCCCCCTGTAGACAGCGTTCTGCAGCACCCATTACGGAGGAGGTGAGGTAGATACAAAAATCGTCAGCATACAAAGAAGGGGGCACTGTCGGCCCAACAGCTGTCACCAGACCATTGATGGCTATGAGGGGATGTTCAGCACGGAACCCAGTGGAACCCCATTTTCTTGCCGATGGGGAGTGCTGTAGGAGCAGCCAAATTGGACTCGGAAAGAGCGACAAGAAAGGAAGTTATGGATAAAAATGGGCACAGCGCCACGAATACCCAACTCAAGAAGGGTAGTGAGGATGTGGTGGCGCCAGGTGGTGTCATAGGCATTATGAAAATCAAAGAAGATTGCAAAGAGGTGTTGCCAATGGGCGAAAGCCAAACGGATAGCAGACTCCAGGCGCACCAAGTTATCCACCGTAGAGCGGCCACAGTGAAAACCACTTTGAGTCGAAGACAAAAAGGTCAGGGGATTCAAGGATCCAAAGCAGCCGCTGTCTCACCATGCGTTCAAGGAGCTTGCAGAGGGTGTTACTAAGGCTAATTGGATAGTAGCTATCCAAGTGAAGAGGCGGCTTCCCTGGCTTCAACACCAGAACAACAATGCTTTCCTGCCACTGGGTAGGAATGACTGAGTGCTCTTTTAGGAGAAGGAACGTGGGCGGATACCGAGTCGATGCCGAAGCTTAAGCAAAGTGTAGAGCGAAATTTTCTGCTAAAAAGTCTGGATTGGTAAGGACAACACAATGCACAGAAATTCCTGCAACCCCGGTGGGAGGACAGTGGCCAAAAATTCACCTGAGTTTCGCCCAGACTTGTGAAGAGGGGGTGTGTGGTCCTATGGCAGCTACATATCATTCCCAGCAAATCCGTTTCTGCAATTTGATTAGGTAGCGTGCCCGAGTGCGGAATCATTTAAACACCAAAAGAAGAGCAGTAGAAGGGTGCCGCTTGAAGTGTTGAATAGCACAGCAGTGGTCTTTTATGGTTGTAGCAATTTCCGGAGTCCACCAAGGGACCATCTTCCAGCTTGGGGAACCTGCGGAAGAAGGGATTGCTGAAATAGCTGTTGAAAGGATGGCAGCAGTTACAGTCTGAGTAGATTCATCAATAGTGCCAATGGCAATACAGGAGGGATGGGAGCAGAGGAGAAAGCACCCCAATCAGCCTTAGATATGGCCCACCTGGGAGGGTGATGGAGCGAGAGACACTGAAGGAAGGTCACTGTTACGTAAGTCATCGTGGACTCCCCACTGAATGGAGAGAAGGAGGCCGGGACTGCAGATGGAGAGGTCAATGGTACAGAAAGTGCTGCGCACCGCACTAAAGTGTGTGAGAGCACCTATGTTTAGTAAACAGAAGTCAAGCCCTGCCAGAACAGCTTCAACTATCCTGCCCAGGGCAGTAGTCGTATGAATACCCCAAAGAGTGCTGTGGGCATTTAAGTCCTCTAATAGCAGGAAGGGAGAAGGGAGTTGTTGAAGAAGGGTGGCGAGGGCACGGAATGTGGGCGGCCTGTCAGGTGGGAGGTAGAGATTACAGATTGTGTTTGGAATGGCCAGATGGACCCTGACAGCAATGACTTCCAGAGTGGTATGGAGCGGAACCCATTTACTAAAAATGTCATTGCGGACCAATGGGCAAACACCACCAGAACCCACAAAGGGCCAATTTGGTTCCAACAGAAAGTGTGGAACCCACAAAGGGCAGGTGAGTAAGAATTGACAAAATGGGTCTCCTGGAGAGCAATACAAGTGGCAGAGTAGAAGGAAAGAAGGGGCTCCAACTCTGGAAGGTGACACAAATATCCATTACAATTCCACTGGAGGATTCTCAAGCTGGAGTCCATAGGGGAAACGAAGGAACCGGAGTCGGTCACACTGCCGAGTCGCCATCCATCACCGATAAGGATGGGGTAATATCCACATAGGTGGGGTCAGACACTGTTGGTTCATTGACTGGGGGAGGGGAAGGCTGCACCTCAGGGGGTACTGGAGGAGCCTTGCCCTTGTTCTTGCGTTTCTGCTTCTTCTCTTGGTAAGGAAGAGAAGGGCAGACTTCAGCAAGGGCGGGGCGGAATTACACCAGGCAATCTTGGTGCCCACTGGCCGCAGATCGCGCTGCCGATGTGGAGCCTTAGATCGCCTTTCAGGGGGGGTGCCGGGAAGAGGAGTCCCAGGAGTGAGCTCCAGCACCGGTGGCCGCCAAAGGAGGGGAGCACTTCTCCAGCGGGGGAGGGGGAGCAGTGCCTGAAGGGTAGGATATGGGTACTGATAGGGATGGGGAGTGGGAGAGGGAGGAGGAGGTTGAAGGCATCTACATCTACATCCATACTCCGCAAGCCACCTGACGGTGTCTGGCGAAGGGTACCTTGAGTTCCTCTAACGGTTCTCCCTTCTGTTCCAGTCTCGTATTGTTCGTGGAAAGAAGGATCGTCTGTATGCCTCTGTGTGGGCTCTAATCTCTCTGATTTTATCCTCATGGTCTCTTCGCGAGATATACGTAGGAGGGAGCAATATACTGCTTGAATCCTCAGCGAAGGTATGTTCTCGAAACTTCAACAAAAGCCCGTACTGAGATACTGAGAGTCTCTCCTGCAGTCTTCCACTGGAGTTTACCTATCATCTCCATAACGCTTTCGCGATTACTAAATGACCCTGTAATGAAGTGCGCTGCTCTCCGTTGGATCTTCTCTATCTCTTCTATCAACCCTATCGGGCATGGATCCCACACTGGTGAGCAGTATTCAAGCAGTGGGCAAACAAGTGTACTGTAACCTACTTCCTTTGTTTTCGGATTGCATTTCCTTAGGATTCTTTCAATGAATCTCAGTCTGGCATCTGTTTTACTGACGATCAACTTTATATGATCATTCCATTTTAAATCACTCCTGATGCGTACTCCCAGATAATTTATGGAATTAACTGCTTCCAGTTGCTGACCTGCTATACTGTAGCTAAATGATAAGGGATATTTCTTTCTATGTATTCGCAGCACATTACACTTGTCTACATTGAGATTCAATTGCCATTCCCTGGCACCATGTGTCAATTCGCTGCACATCCTCCTGAATTTCAGTACAATTTTCCATTGTTGCAAGCTCTTGATATACCACAGCATCATCTGCAAAAAGCCTAAGTGAACTTCCGATGTTATCCACAAGGTCATTTATGTATATTATGAATAGCAACGGTCCTATGACACTCCCCTGCAGCACACCTGAAATTACTCTTACTTCGGAAGACTTCTCTTCATTGAGAATGACATGCTGCATTCTGTCATCTAGGAACTCTTCAATCCAATCACACAATTGGTCTGATAGTCCATATGCTCTTACGTTGTTCATTAAACAAGTGTGGGGAACTGTATTGAACGCCTTGCAAAAGTCAAGAAACATGGCATCTACCTGGGAACCTGTGTCTGTGGCCCTCTGAGTCTCGTGGACGAATAGCCCGAACTGGGTTTCACATAATCGTCTTTTTCGAAACACATGCTGATTCCTAAAGAGTAGATTTCTAGTCTCCAGAAAAGTCATTATACTCGAACATAATACGTGTTCCAAAATTCTACAACTGATCGACGTTGGAGATATAAGTCTATAGTTCTCCACATCTGTTTGACGTCCCTTCTTGAAAATGGGGATGACCTGTGACCTTTTCCAATCCTTTGGAACGCTACGCTCTTCTAGAGACCTACGGTACACCACTGCAAGAAGTTGGGCAAGTTCCTTCATGTACTCTGTGTAAAATCAAACTGGTATCCCATCAGGTCCAGTGGCCTTTCCTCTTTTGAGCGATTTTAATTGTTTCTCTATCCCCCTGTCGTCTATTTCGATATCTAACATTTTGTCATCTGTGCAACAATCTAGAGAAGGAACTACAGTGCAGTCTTGCTCTGTGAAACAGCTTTGGAAAAAGACATTTTGTATTTCGGCCTTTAGTCTGTCATCCTCTTGTTTCAGTACCATTTTGATCACAGAATGTCTGGACATTTTCTTTTGATCTACCTACCACTTTGACATAATTGAACGCCTCTCGCATAGCCCTCCTCACACTACATTTCGCTTCGCGTAATTTTTGTTTGTCTGCAAGGCTTTGGCTATATTTATGTTTGCTGTGAAGTTCCCTTTGCTTCTGCAGCAGTTTTCTAACTCAGTTGTTGTACCAAGGTGGCTCTTTTCCATCTCTTATGATCTTGCTTGGCACATACTCATCTAATGCATATTTTATGATGGTTTTGAACTTTGTCTACTGATCCTCAACACTATCTGTACTTGAGACAAAACTTTTGTGTTGAGCCGTCAACTACTCTGAAATCTGCTTTTGTCACTTTTGCTAAACAGAAAAATCTTGCTACCTTTTTTAATATTTCTATTTACGGCTGAAATCATCAATCCAGTAACCACTTTATGATCACTGATTCCCTGTTCTGCATTAATTGTTTCAAATAGTTCGGGTCTGTTTGTCACCAGAAGGTCTAATATATTATTGCCATGAGTCGGTTGTCTGTTTAACTGCTGAAGGTAGTTTTCAGATAAAAAACTTAAAAAACTGGATTCTTGGTCCCTGCCACCCGTTATAAATGTTTGAGCCTCCCAGTCTATATCCGGCAAATTAAAATCTCCACCCAGAACTATAACATGGTGGGGAAATCTACTAGAAATATTTTCCAAATTTTCCTTCAGGTGCTCTGCCACAACAGCTGCCGAGCCAGGGGCCTATAGAGACATCCAATTACCATGTCTGAGCCTGCTTTAACCGTCACCTTCACCCAAATTATTTCACATTTCTGATCTCCGTCAATTTCCTTCGATACTATTGCACTTCTTATCACTACAAACACGCCTCCCCCTTCACTGTCCAGCTTGTCTCTGCGGTATACATTCCAATCTGAGTTTAGAATTTCATTACTGTTTACATCTGGATTCAGCCAACTTTCTGTCCCTATTACTATGTGGGCATTGTGACCATTTATTAATGAGAGTAGTTCTGGGACCTTTCTACAGACACTCCAGCAGTTTACTATTGCCACATTAATATTGGTATTCCCTGTTGCGTTTTGCCTATTACTACTTTGCTGCGTCTCAGGAGGTGTCTTGTCGGGCCTTGAGAGGGAATTCTCTAACCTAAGAAACCCACATGTGTACTGCACACGTACTCCGCTACCCTTGTAGCCGCTTCCTGCGTGTAGTGGACACCTGACCTATTCAGGGGCATCCTACATTTCTCCACCCGATAGCGGAGGTCGAGAAATTTGAACCCCAGATCTCCGCATGGGGCGAATGGGGTGGGGCTGGCAAGAGGAGGGGATAGGAGGGGGAGTGGACGTAACGGAAGCGAAAGTAGAAGACATAGACACAGGATGGAGCTGGTCATACTTTTGATGAGCCTCAGTGTAGGTGAGCCGATCTAAGGTTTTGTACTCTTGAATCCTTCTTTCTTTCACAAACACTGGGCATACAGGCGAGCGTGGAGAATGCTGTCCATGACAATTTACACACAGTGGTGGGGGAGCACAGGCACTCTCCTCATGGGGAGGGGGGGAGGGGGCACCCACAGTCACCGTAGAGGGGATCAGTGGTGCAGCGGGAAGACGTGTCCCAAAGCATTTAAAGCATCTCATCGGTGGTGGAATATAAGGTTTTACCTCACATCGATACACCATTACCTTGACCTTCTCTGGGAGGACATCCCCCTATCCCCCTCGAAGGCCAGGATAAAGGCGCCCGTAGCGGAGCAATTGTTTAGAGGGCCTCACTGCACATGGCAGATAAAACAAACCCCACGCCACTCGAGGTTAGCACAGAGCTCCTCGTCAGTTTGGAGAAGATATCAGTGGAAAATAGTGCCCTGTACCGAGTTCAAATATTGGTGGGGCGTGACGGAGACTGGGACGTCACCCAGATGGTCACAAGCACACAGGGCGTCTGATTGGGCAGCAGAAGATGTCTTTATGAGCAAAGCACCGGATCGCATTTTACTCATCGATTCCACTTCGCCCTGCTTATCTTCAATCATCTCCACGAAAAACAAAGGCTTGGTTGTGGCAAAATTTCCCCCATCCATCCTGATGCAAACCAGATACCGAGGGAAAGGTTTCAACCCAAGCCAGCCAGCTTGACCCTCCTCCCACGGGGTGGCCAGGGAGGGTAGGCCGAAGGATCAGAAGGAGCAGTGTCACATCAGGTACCACTCTTAGAAACGGCCACAGAATGGGCAGGATGGTGAAACATTTGTTGCTTCATGTGCAAGGCTGCACAATAACCCTGGGTTCGGTGTGGGGCAGCGGTGGGGTGGGTAGACTGCTGTGGCCCGTTGTGGGGTTGTGGACTACTGCGCTCTATGGCGAGATGATGGCCTAATTTTCAGCCGTCCTGCGCATTCCCCTCCACTAGCCACTGGCAGCCAATAATAATCGTTCTCTTAATGAGCGGCTAGCAGCGAGTTACAGCTAGACAGCAAGAATCTCACTCCTAGATGCTGCACTGTTGCCGTACTTCATGACATCCAAATTATTCATTCGACAGTCACTGTGAATGTTTAAGTGCGATTTTAAAAGCCAGATGATGGCAACAAAGTGAAATGCTTCACAACCAGGCGAGGGGTATTATTTACCGCATTTATAACTTTTTCAAACGTGAATTTGAAAACAGGCCTCCTACTGTTGACATTTGAAGACACAAGAACAGACTCCAGAACCATGTGGTGTCAGCAAGAGAACTGTAAAGAGTATTGCAAGGGAAAGTGTCAGAGCTGTAGGAACCGTAGAAAAAGTTGGTTTCGTATTGCCTAGAAAGCATCAAAATTGTAAGGAACCTTTAACACAAATGGATGGTTTTAACAACAATGTTTCAAAGTACTCCGTGTTAATTATGAATGCCCAACATCACAAGAACATGTTACAGTTATGCAGGAGAAAACCGGCTTCAATGGTAAGTGCTTCGTCAATGCAAAGAGTTTTAAGACATTTGTTCCAGATGTGTTAAGAAGAGAATTTTTAGACCAAAGAAGTGATAGAGATGCAGCACTACCTACATCCCATACAAAGATTCATGATACACGAGAAGGGGGTAGTTCAACAGTTTATTACCTTGATGAAACAAGGGTCAATAAGAATCATTCCAGGAAATCTGCTGGAAAATGAATGATGGGAATAGTGGTTTAAAAGTTTTCATAGGAATAGGTTCTCAGATAATTATTCAGCATGCTGACTCTTCTTCTGGGTCCGTTTACTCTCAGAAACTTGTAATTACGTGTAACAAAAACAGCAGCGACTACCATTCGGAAATGAACGCTGTCAGTCTCATGACGTTATTCACAATTCTTGGCATTTGCTTCGAAGTCGGTCATTGTCAGTTATATTTCAACTGTTACAGACAAAACATCAAGTACAAACACCAGAAAAATGGATATTTTTCCCTGGCTTAAAAATATTAAGCACAGTATAAATCAGATTTGTGTCAATCTCCTGCAGGTCCTTAATTTATACAAGTCACGTGGCAGAACATACAAACTTGACTTCCTTTAACGTGAATGGGGTCTCTCAGTTATGTGTCACTGTCAGTGTAGCCCTATGGAATTAATTTGAGCAAAGGATATATGGGATTAAAAAACCATTCAAGATAACATTCACTGAATCACTAGTGCATGAGGCAATAGACAACATCCCATCTGAAGCATGGGCACAGTCTGTGTGGCAAGCTGAAAAGCTTCAGAAACAATAATTCGACAACAGGGAAGTGATGATGGATATTAGCCTTAAACCTATCATCATAAATTTACAATCAGATTGTTCGGAAACAGACTCAAATAGAAATGACAATGGTATTATTATGTAGACTTTGAAACAAAGTATTAATAATATTTCTTAGTTTTAAAGACTTGTGGTTTAAAACGTGTGTGTCAACATATTAGTTGCATACGTAATAACGAGAACTTCATGGCAGTTTTGATTAGGACTTTGTATCTTTTGAATTATGCAGACTATAATGTTCAACATATTGCCCAAGGAAAAGTTAAGCTTCTCCCACCATGTTGTATGCTCTAGTACGCGAGAATGCAGCTGCATAAATTTGTCAAAAGTCTGATATTTCCACTTGTACATCCCTGTTATTTTCAAGTTACAAACTGGATAAGGCCATAAAATGACTGCAACTGTTACTTGACGAGATATCAGTGGTTTTCGATTTATTGGTCATCATTCTCTGCAGTTATTCACAGATGATGGTTAATTGTTTGCTTGTTCAATGGATTATAAATGCGGTCTCTCACTGTAATGTCGAACGATTTAGTTTACATCATAATGCCCATTAACAGCGAAAAATATGACAATGTCCTAACCATTTTTACAATAGTCTTTTCATTAGTCTTTTCTACCACTAATTCTTTTTTATGCACAGTGATTGCACTTAACTACAATCAAACACATCAACACATACACCTCATACATATTCTTAAAAATCCTATTGAGTGGAAGCAGTTGTCAAGCAAATATAATGATTTCGGTTTTTGCTTGAAGTTAATTTTCTCATTTATTAAATTTTTACTTTTAATACAGTTCAAATCGCAATAAGTGATAATTACTACAAGCAGTTTCAATGATCTTGTCATTAGACAATTGTCATTTTGAGAAAAATTGTACTTCACGTCTTCGCAAAGCTGCGTCAGCTGTTCCCGCCTCCCACAGCCCACAGTAAATCTGTGGACACGTCATCAAGACGTTTTTTAAATTTCTCTCATGACGACTGACCGAAATTGGTTTTAATATTTACTATTCCCCTCATAGATTTGAACGTATAATACAATGTACCTTAGGCAAATGAACCAAGCTGTTGTCCGCAGCAACGCAGTTCAGCAATGTGGACTTCCTTCGCCACACACTGATGCTGCACATGCGCAGTTCTCATCCCTCCACTGCTCCGCCTCTATGTGCGGAAGTGCTGTCTTACGTGACGTGAGCTATAGACGAGCGTAACTATTAACTCTCTCACAACAAAAGTCTAGAAATAATACAATATTGTTGTGATTTAATATGCAAAGCTTCAAGCTATTATACTCTACAGTATTTTCAAGCTAGTAAGTTAAGACCAAACTGCTGTTGTAATGTGAAACAAAAAAATCTTTCAACTAAAAGCAATGGGAAAGGCACACACACCTCTGGGCTGCACTTTTTTAACATACTAATTTAAAATAACTTATCAAAGATCCACTTTCATCTGCATACAAATTTTTCACAGTGTTCAAATGGTTCACATGGCTCTAAGCACTATGGGACTTAACATCTGAGGTCATCAGTCCCCTAGACTTAGAAACTACTTAAACCTAACTAACCTAAGGACATCACACACATCCATGCCCAAGTCAGGATTCGAACCTGCGACCGTAGCAGCAGCGCGGTTCCGGACTGAAGCACCTAGAACTGCTCGGCCACAGTGGCCAGCTTTCACAGTGTGTGTCTATCAGATGAGATAATTAAATAATGCTAAAAAACTTCATAATAGACTGAAACTGCAAAATTTGGATTGGGGAATCGGGAAATCCACTGACATAAGAAACTTTGGCAAAGGATAGATTCTTATGCTCCAGTACAGCATCTCGAAAACTGAGACCTGGTCAACCGTTAGAGTGCTACTGTCATCAACATCTACGGAAAGTTGTTGCAACCATGGGTAGGAAACAAAGTGTTTGTAATCCACACCTCATCACGGAATGTGGTCTAAGGTTTGCCCACTATGTAAGGCAGGACATACAGAGATCAGTGGCAGATCTGCAGGTGCAGGAGCAAGTGTTTCAAAGCACATCATTCTGTGCAGATTGCTGAACTTCGCACACCACAGCAGATGACTCCTGCGTGTTATCATGAAAACCCCACGACACTGTCAGTTAAGGCTGAAGTGAGTGTAAGCTCTTCAAGTCTAGACTATGGATTAATGGAAATGTGACACCTGGTTGGATGGCTCACATCTCTTCTTACACCAGATCAGTGATTGTGTCCACACAAGCTATCATCCAGGCAGCAGCTGCTCCAATCCCACACAGTGCCATGGACACAGGATGCTGGGTACAGTATTACACTGCGCAGAACATTCACCTGAGCTTCCATGGGACCTGTGGTAGCAATTACGGGCACCATGACAGCTATAGATTACATGAATATTATTTTGGTCGAGCTACATCCCTTCACACTTGTTGTCTTCATCTTTCAGCAGGATAATTGACCATGTCACAAGGCAAGAACAGGCTATATCTCTGTGTTAAAATTATGGTTCGGAAGGTTGTTATTCTGAATGATTATAACATTTGGATTGCATCTCTGATCAATATTCACACAAAACAACTTATTTTTCTGTAATTAAAGCTTAAAAATCGATTAATAAGTCATTAAATTTCAAGATTTTGTCATATGACTGAAAGCACTGCTATTGGCTGCAGCTCTGTTGATGTCACAGTCCAGGGGTAAGATGAAGCTATCATGTGCTAGTTACTAGTTTTTTTACATAGTTTTTCTCAAACGGTTTTGTTATTTAGTGTTGGAAAATGTATTTACAACTGCAACCATGGAAAGGAATTTTGTGAAGGCTGATAGTGGAAACCTTCCAGAGTTTACGCATTTACTGTCCTTTCATTCTTCAAAAAAAACCCAAATTTTTTATACTCTGAAAATAAGAAATGTGAAAACAGCATTGCATGGTGACTGGGATGGAGGTACTGTGATGCAGTAATAAGCTGCAGAATTGTCTTAAAACTGCGTGAATCTGGAACTGAATTATTTGTTTGCGCTATACTGAAAAGATTTTCCAGGGCAAATTGTGCACAATAAAGCACAGTAGAAACTTTTTCATTCAGAAGATAATTCTGATTGCCAGAACAACCTGTTTTCCAGGTACCTCTTGCCTCAAATTTTAAATTTTCAGACTATGTAATAACAATCATGTGAGATGCAGAGCATCACTGCATTTGCCTTCAACAGCTTTACATATTGTAGTTTCTCTGTTTCTCCTGGTCATTAATTTAAACTGCCAGAAAATTATGTTTATAAAATATGCAGTTGACGCAGCAGAATTGTAAAGTATATGTTGTTCTAATGCACACTGAACTGCTGCTGAAACTATTATTTAAAAGTGCTTAAGCAGAACTAACTTTCATTTTACCATAATGCCCTGGGATTATAACATTTCCTTGTAGGTTCCAAGCGATGTTCAATTTCTCTCTCTCTCTCATAATCATATCGTATTTATCGACTTGTTTGGGAAGAATAAGGTGGATGGAAATTGTTAAATGAATTCTCAGATTCTTCAAAATAAGAGATACATCAGGCATGAAAAACAGTTTCTCAACACCATCCTTGTGATTCATCTGAATTTGGTCAGGCGCAAAATGAAGCTAACAAACGAAAATAGATATAAAAATGGAATATGATATAGAATTTAAAAATGTAATACGATATAGAATTTAAAGCTCTGACATAACTGCACTATGAATAAAATACACATAAGACAATAGTAATACTAAGTGAAGGAAAACAGGATTGCTCCTTACAAGGATAGATCTTGCAAACATTGAATTACACTACAAGGGACAACGTGTTCCTATGGAGTTTTTATCTACATCAAAATGATCCCCACAGACACACACTTTGTGACTGTCACCTGTTTTGGATCTCTACTGGCAAGTTGTAACCTCTTTTTATGCATCTTCTCGCTCTTTGGAACACCCAAAAACAATTTTTCAGGATTTTTTATAGGCGTATTTGTACAATATGGCACTACATGTTACTTGTAACAGATTTTTCGAAACATAAATACCAAAATAAGATACCACTGTGAATGAGCAGCATGCTAGCCAGTGATGTCACAAGCATCATGACTCAAATTGAGCATTTTAGTGGAATTTCAAATTGTTTGAACTAAAAATTCAGATTTCTTTCTTTTTTCTAAAAAAAAAATACTGAAATTCATGAGGAGGAAAAAGTCATGTTATGTGCATAAAATGACATAATTAACCATTTATGACGATTTCCAGAAAACAGTCAAATATCTTATTATGTTACAGTGGTTTGAGGAGCATGATAGTGAACTCGCATTGATAGCTTGGCTAGCCAGTTCAACCAATTTCAGCAAATGGGACACATCTGGGATGCTATCAAGTGCGAGCTTCACAACCACAAACCATCAGCTTGTAAATTGTGGGAACTGCATGATCTGTTGGTAGATATCTGATACTGAATACTTACAGAAACCTTCTACTGACTCATGCAATCCAAGCCACACAAAACTGCCACCTTATGTTCTGAAGGTAGAGCAACACACTGTTAAGCACATGGTCATAATGTGCGGATCATCAGTGCATCTCTTATTTGGAAAAAAAATTATAAACTAAAATTGGTATATTCATAAAATTAGTCATGATCATGAATTATTGTTAATTAACAATTTGGTGGGAACATTATCCATTCCCAGAGATGCAAAAGTTTATAGTGGAATACAAAGGGTGTTTCAAAATGGATATAGATGCTTTAACACTTTGTAGCATTTATTACATTCAATTTATAATTATCAATAATACAGCAAATGAAGGAGCTTCTCAAACAGATGTTCTTGCAAGTTTTCAATGCAAGCACCATTCGTCACAGGGTAGACATCGAGTTGATTGACAAGTTCTTCCCAAACCTTGATCAGTGTGTCTGGAGCAGTTCTTGCAAAAACTGCTTCAATCCTTTTGAGTAGATCCTTTACAAATCCAAAGATAAAAATCGCATGGCATCAGATCGGGTGAACATGAATGCAAAAAAAGCTCTGTCATGCAGCTCCTTGCAGTCAATCCAGTGGTCAGAAGCAACATTGTCTAATCAGTCATGTAGCCATCAAGGTGACACATAATCTTACTGACAAGTTCTGTGGTTCATCTTCTTCCAAATGTAGAAAGAGCCATAGTTCTAGAGCATCCAGATAATACAAGTTACAGTTGCCTGACCAAAAAAGAAAGGCTCAAACTTTCTGCCAGCATATGGCACAAAGCACATTCAATTTAGAGGAGTCCCACTGCAACTGCATGTGAACTGTAATCTGTAGTAACAACTGCAAATGGTAAGGATATAGCTGTAAGTGTCCCATACCGTTTCCTTTCCAAAGACAGGCAACACCTTCAAACTTATAACATATTCAGATGCTGTTATCGCTGGGAGGATTCCAACAGAACTTAATACAGAATGCATATTGCACTGTAACAACAGACACAGTCCTTGCAAACTGTAAAACACAAAAAGCTTTCTGTTCACTAGCCACCAAATTTGCGACAAGTGCTCTCTAATAGTACACACAGCACACAGTACATGTTCATATCAAAACTGTTTAAATTATTATATCATTTCATGTATTATTTATAGTAGTAAATGGTAAATGCCTTCAAACCCCAATATTCATTTTGGAACACTTGATATAATTATTAAATATCATTAGCATCTGTGTGTCATAGAGCAATGAGACAATGTATTGCGAGAAAAAGGAGAATATGATATTATGCACTATACAGTTGGGAGGGAGGGAGAGGACAGTGTTTTAGGTGTATTAATAATAATATTAGTAAATGATCTGAATGATTGTATGGTCTTTCAACCTTTTTTTCCGACAGGGTTGGGGGGGGATAACTTTCTTCTAAAGTAAGTTTGAACCTTCCATACGATAATATTCTGCACATCCCACAAAAAGAATAAACTCTTCAGGTTCATGATATCTCCAAAACAGCAATAATTATTTAGTCTTGCACAGTTTTCACCAACCCCATAACCAAAAGTTGCTCTCTGCTACTTACATTCCCATGATAAAAACTATGTCCTCAACAGGAACTGATAATGCAATACAAATGTCATTTATCAAAAGATGTAATGTATTCATTAAATTTAATTTCTACACATCTTGACAGACAATACAGACAATACACTTTACATCACCTTATTTACAAAAACACAAAAATAAACTCTCATCCTCCATATCTTACAAAACGTGAATCCAAATTTCAATTCCCAACACTAGCCACACACAACTACAATGCTGGAAACAGATAAATATTTTATGAAAAAATGTTGCATGATTGAACATTATGAACTTTGCTGTTTAATTGCAGACCATACTTATGAGAAGCAATAATCTCAATAATTGTAGTGTACCTAGTGGAAATCATTCAAAACAGGTCTAAACTATAGAGATGTTATGAATGTGTGATAAATATATGTACATAAATAATTTATCACTAAGAAATAATTTAATGTTTTCAATCAGACTACACTGAAGCAAGAAAGTTGCACAATTAATATTTAGACTGTTTTTGTTTGAGGACAGCCTGGACACATTTCGCCATAGTTGGTGATGCTCTGCTTATGGTATCAGTCATGAAGAAATCTTCAAGTTCTTTCTGCTTCACATCAAGAGGTAAGCTATCTAGCTGGGTCTTCACATTCTGAAAACAAAATACAAAGAATTTACATAAATTAGACAAGACTGACATAAATGTTATTTGAGAAACACGAAGAGTAACTTCATCAGATGCTGAAATAGGGAACTACAGGAACAGAGTAAAGAAATACAAATTAAATACAGGTACTGCATGGTTTTCAAGCATTTCCTTTTCAAGGAAAATGTAAAAAGGTAAAAGAAATATCTGAACTGGGTAGAAAGAAGAATGATTCCAAAGACCCACGTAGGACGGACAAAGCACATGAAAGAGATCTAGTAAAATGATATACCTTATTTACCGAATTACACTCCTGGAAATGGAAAAAAGAACACATTGACACCGGTGTGTCAGACCCACCATACTTGCTCCGGACACTGCGAGAGGGCTGTACAAGCAATGATCACACGCACGGCACAGCGGACACACCAGGAACCGCGGTGTTGGCCGTCGAATGGCGCTAGCTGCGCAGCATTTGTGCACCGCCGCCGTCAGTGTCAGCCAGTTTGCCGTGGCATACGGAGCTCCATCGCAGTCTTTAACACTGGTAGCATGCCGCGACAGCGTGGACGTGAACCGTATGTGCAGTTGACGGACTTTGAGCGAGGGCGTATAGTGGGCATGCGGGAGGCCGGGTGGACGTACCGCCGAATTGCTCAACACGTGGGGCGTGAGGTCTCCACAGTACATCGATGTTGTCGCCAGTGGTCGGCGGAAGGTGCACGTGCCTGTCGACCTGGGACCGGACCGCAGCGACGCACGGATGCACGCCAAGACCGTAGGATCCTACGCAGTGCCGTAGGGGACCGCACCGCCACTTCCCAGCAAATTAGGGACACTGTTGCTCCTGGGGTATCGGCGAGGACCATTCGCAACCGTCTCCATGAAGCTGGGCTACGGTCCCGCACACCGTTAGGCCGTCTTCCGCTCACGCCCCAACATCGTGCAGCCCGCCTCCAGTGGTGTCGCGACAGGAGTGAATGGAGGGACGAATGGAGACGTGTCGCCTTCAGCGATGAGAGTCGCTTCTGCCTTGGTGCCAATGATGGTCGTATGCGTGTTTGGCGCCGTGCAGGTGAGCGCCACAATCAGGACTGCATACGACCAAGGCACACAGGGCCAACACCCGGCATCATGGTGTGGGGAGCGATCTCCTACACTGGCCGTACACCACTGGTGATCGTCGAGGGGACACTGAATAGTGCACGGTACATCCAAACCGTCATCGAACCCATCGTTCTACCATTCCTAGACAGGCAAGGGAACTTGCTGTTCCAACAGGACAATGCACGTCCGCATGTATCCCGTGCCACCCAACGTGCTCTAGAAGGTGTAAGTCAACTACCCTGGCCAGCAAGATCTCAGGATCTGTCCCCCATTGAGCATGTTTGGGACTGGATGAAGCGTCGTCTCACGTGGTCTGCACGTCCAGCACGAACGCTGGTCCAACTGAGGCGCCAGGTGGAAATGGCATGGCAAGCCGTTCCACAGGACTACATCCAGCATCTCTACGATCGTCTCCATGGGAGAATAGCAGCCTGCATTGCTGCGAAAGGTGGATATACACTGTACTAGTGGCGACATTGTGCATGCTCTGTTGCCTGTGTCTATGTGCCTGTGGTTCTGTCAGTGTGATCATGTGATGTATCTGACCCCAGGAATGTGTCAATAAAGTTTCCCCTTCCTGGGACAATGAATTCACGGTGTTCTTATTTCAATTTCCAGGAGTGTATATGGCGACAGTGAAAATAAGATGATGACCCCCCCTCCCCTCCCTTTTCTTCAGAGGTTCCTTGAGAAAATTTTATTTTTGATGTCCTCTGATTAACAAACATTACAAATTTTTTTTTTTAAATTGGGATTAAATACCTGCCTGAATGCACGAGTATTTTGTAAACAGTTCCCTTTTGAGATCTCTCTTTAACTGTTTTTTTCCAGCATGGCGTTTTACAAAGCTGAAAAACTTTTCTTTTCAGTTTGAGTTTACCATTTTTAAGGCTGCACTATCTGATCTCACAATTTAAGTCTCCATAGTAATCCCATACTAGTGGCACTGTTGTATGGAGTATTCCTCAACTCTAATTTCCATCTGCAAACTTAGCACATTAATAATTTCAAAGACTTTCTCTTTATCATGCACTGAAAAAAACATGTCACTTCAAATACAATGCATCTGTTGGAAAACTTGCGAAATTCTTTCAACACTTACCTACCAAATGCATTTTGAGTATTACCAAACTAAACTGCAAATACTGCAGAGACATCTTATTGGCTTGTACTAAACAACCAAGCTGCCTTTCTTATGGCATCAATAATCCTGGTCAATCAGAAGACCTGATACCTGGCTGCCAGGAGCGGCAGGTCTTGTCACTCATATTCCTCCTAGTGTTTGACAAAGCTGGTGCCACTGATCCCCTCCAACCCCTCCAAATTAAATCTGCTCATAAACTCAACATCCAAAGTAAATGTAAGACTATTCTTATATTAATCTATCAGGCGACGTAAGAATGTTGACCTAAGAAACATCAGTTTAATCTGCATATTTAATGCGACTCTGTATTTTTCAAATTACGAATTTGGGACAAAACCTCATCTGATAATCAAGTAAATATGTTAACTAGGAACTAGATAATCCTCCTCTTCTATCGCAAATAATGATAGTATCAAACACTATTCATTGTTGTAATTTCTGTTTGCAAAATGCAAAATAATGTTTTTGAGAAATTGCAACATACTCATTACATATTAATAATTTAAAAAAATCAAGCTCCAAAATACACATCTATTCTTCACAAAGTATGCAACAAAGAAAAACTAAGGACTTTGTGCATTGAATGCACAAGTGAAAGTATACTGAAATGCTTTTAGGAATGTCACACAACATGTACCATGTACTTGTCAGTTGCTAAAACCATAGATGCTGTAATGCATCATTCAACTTTTATTTCTCTTTCAATCATACTTGGACCCTACGATAGCCTAGTAAATATTAATGTAATCACAACAATAAAGGCCACTTATATAAGCGTGCATTGGTTTGATGAAACCAAATGATTGTCAAGGGCTATGCTCTCAATGAGCTCCCAGAAAACCTGTGTTTCCCTTCACAGGAGCAAATTCTGGTGGCACTACCTAGCACATTGAATCTTTACTGTTCAGAGAGACTAAAGACTGGAGGTATACCCAGATAGTTGCAGTCCAGTTCTATGTAAGCCAGTCTAACCCTGTCCACCTCAATTTTTTCATTTTTGGGAATTTCCATGAATTCCAGCAACAAGTGTCACACATTCAGTTATCAGTTTACAAGGGAATTTCAGCTCCCATTACTGAACCATTTAAATGTCCATTACCATAGCTGTGTATTTCAGTCTTGACACTCACTAATACTCTGGATCTGGATTCCATTTCTCCTGCTGGAGACACGCCATACACTGATGAGCCGAACATTATGACCACCTGCTTAATAGTGTGTTGGTCCACCTTCGGAACACAATTCAGTAGTGTTTCTGCATGGTATCGACAATTATGGAGGTGAGTAGCACCACATTTCTATGCAAAGGTCGTGCAATTCCAGTAAATTATGGGCCAACAATTGTGGAAGTGGAGCTGGCACCCGGTAGGGTCCCAGATGTGTTCCTTCAAGAGCAGATCAGCCGAACTGGATGGCCAATTCTGCATATAATGCTGGTGGACTTTACCTTGTCCAATCCACAAAACTTTCTGTAACGTTGTCTGTGCAGGATAGAGCTAATTCCCTCAACCTCCTGCACCCTTTATGAGAGTGGCAAGAAAAAAATGCACAGGCATACAGGTTTCGGGACAAAGTCAAATTTGATGCCATTCAAAACAGGCTGTTGACAGTCTTCTCTTTATAGAAATAGTAACTTAACTCTATGAATGTAGAACTTAGCTGCATCAATAAGTCATTTTATATGAATAAACCTCATCTTCAAGGTGCTTAGGAGTTTGTGATTAGAATGCATATCATCTCTCTGAATTTTCTAAAGAAATATTTGCAAGATATAAGGAAAAAGAGTACCGCAAAATAAACACTATACTGTACACTTGTTGTAGTATGCACATTTGAGTCTCAATAAAGTATACTTATTGTGAATGCCCCATAGATAATACAAGCTACTTAATCAACATAACCACAACAACAACAATAATAGTAGACTACTACTACTACTACTACTACTTCTTCTTCTTCTTCTTCTTCCCTTGGATCTAAAGTAGTGTGAAATTTAAGAAGATAATCTGGGACACAAAATCAAATTGTGAAAGTGCATTCTTCTTGTGGATGTGGGACAGCAACTGACAATATAAGTAATGGAAATTGAATACCATATTTTCAGAGTATTTGTTATCCAAACAGCTAGTTCCAATGCTCATCTGCATCATCTTCAGGTCCCCTTTATCAAAAACCAACATATATAATTACAATCCTGGTGGCTAGCAACTTAATTAATGGAAAAAAGTAAGATACCACAACTCTTTTAACATCATTTCAGGAACAAAACACAACCACAGCACCCTCTAAGTGTTCACATCTTGGAAAAGCTTTGTAGATATATAATCCCCCCCACCCCCCCAACCGATTTTGGGCCTACCATTCTACATACACTGTTTGTCGTGGATTGTCACAATGTATCATATTATGGGTTCCAATATTTACATAGGTAATTCCTTAGAAACATTGATTAACTAAATGCTATGACTTTTTTTTTTTTTGGGTGGAGGGGGGGGGGGGGGGGGGGGGGAAGGTTCTAGTTAAGCATTAGCTTCTCTCTTCTTCCAGAACAGGCTCATACAATTCCTAAGTTGATGGAATTCAGTAATGTTCTAGTTGCACCAATTTCTCAATTATACCAAAGTATTCTTTTATGTGGAACTTCCAAAATTCTTTTCATTTTATTGTCCTGTACACCTTTCTTGGAGAATATGCTGTTTTACCTATGACTTATCATTTTGGTGTCTGCTATGAATGGTAATAATTTAATGGGGTATCAGATAGTGTTCCATACTTGCTCCCAACTTTGATGTGACATTAGCTATAGGCAGCCAGACATAATGGTATCACACTGTCCTAGTACTGCTGCAGGTACACTGACCATGACAGTGTTCAACTAATTTACATAGGATGATTCTTTTTAAATGAGTATTAGATACCAAAGGATGGTTTTTGGCCGTTTATTTTTATTTTAGTTTTGTTACTATTAATAAGTTTTTTTTGTTTTTTACATACAGATAAGATTGTGCACAACACCTAAGGTTTCAGCATTCACAAATATTTCCACGTCCTTTACATCAACCAAGCCCTTCAGATCACACTGTTACTTCTGTTCCTTGGAGGTCATCTATCCTAAATATTGTATTTACATATGTTGTTATGCTTGTACACTTTGCTTGCAGCTGAACTGCAATATGTGGGTTCCTTGCTGCCGTTTCATACCTTACACCACTTCTACAACCTTCTGCATATCATGTTTTTTGTATATCACTGTATATTTATCAGTTGTATCATGTTTAATATTTTGCCCTTTTCCAAAATTTACAATAGTTGGAGACTATCCATGTACTCATGTGCAAACTCCAAGTGTACTTTGGTTGTATTTTGTTCCTTTTATGATGTTAAAGCAGTTGTGGTATTTTATTTTTCACATTAATTAAGTTATTAGACACAGGCATTGTAACTATATAAGTTGTTTTTCCATAGACAGTATCTGAAGATTATGCAAATGTAGCACTGAAACTAGTTGTCTGAATCATAAATATTTTGAACATATGGCTGTGTATTCCATTTCTTTTTCTTTTTACAAAATCAGAGGTCTGAAATAGCAGAATGCACGGTCAAAAATGGAATTTAACAATACTGATATACCTAATGATATGGCTGTGACAAATACAGCTATATCCTCTTCCCAAAAAAATCTTCAAAGCAGAAATCTGATCTGTAACTAAATACAATTTCTGATCTGTGTCTACTCAATGTGTGTGTGTGTGTGTGTGTGTGTGTGTGTGTGAGAGAGAGAGAGAGAGAGAGAGAGAGAGAGAGAGAGAGAGAGAGAGAGAGACCATACCTTTGCCAGTTCTGTAGCTTGGACAAAGAAGTTTGCTTCTTCCACGTTGCCATACCGAACCAGATTTGGTGAAACCTCCTCCAGTCGATGCCTGATTTCATTCAGATTATCATACGGTAGAGTTTTGCCAATTATCTGAAAAGTACACAAAAGCCATTTACATTATAGCTGTCAAAATCCATTACTTATGTCCAAAAAGCCACACAGGTATTGCCATTATTTCTTCATATATATGAACAAACAAATAACTGAAGTCTACACAGTCAGGACCAGCACAGTTTTAATTTGATTACTACCTTCAGAGCAAATCCTAGAAGAATATTATGTCAAACACTGCGTACAATGAGTAATGGAAAATCTTGACGGAATATATATAATTTAAGGAGCAAAGACAACAACTAACTGAACAGTACAGACATTGATTTGCCGAAAGGCCCATAAACAATACAGAGAACTTTGCTAACTTTCAGGTGAATCCTTTTTCTGAGCTGTAGAGTTAGAAAGTAAAATGAGGTAAACAGAATTACTCAGATAGTAATGGAAGTTTCAAGTTTAATTGTCGTGGGAACTGAAGCTGGATAGCAGGGAAAGGAAGAGAGGGGAAAATTTTAGGTGAACATGTACTATGGGGACAGAGTGAAAGGCAAAGCCACCTGGAAGAATTTTGCTCAGAGCACAATTTAATCACTGAAGAGACTTCGTTTAAGAAACGAATAAGAATTATATTGACAAAAGCAGAAAAAAAGTGCAGCAAACTAGTGTGTGTGTGTGTGTGTGTGTGTGTGTGTGTGTGTGTGTGTGTGTGTGTGTGTGTGTGTGTGTGTGTGGAGATCCAATGGGCGCCCAATGGCGAGGCCGTCATCGCCGTTACGGTTATACAAACAAACAAATGTGGAGATGAACTAAAAGTGTTGTACATGCATGGACTTGAAATTACTGAACGGTCACTGTGTATCACATGCACTCTAAAAGCAAGAATTTAAAACACAGAGAAAACAAAAGACAGAAGAAATAAATTGCAGGGAAATTTGACTGGCTGACCCCTTCCAAAAATCTACGGTAAGCAGGCCACCCTTTTACACATTAAGAACATCTCCCTAAAATCTTGTTAAAAATGTTGGACAATTCACAAAACTTTAAAACCCTAACCACATTCATTCATTTGAGCATTACATAAAATAGATAGCAGATCCGCCGCAGTCCGGTGGTCAGCAAATAAAATGCAGTCTAATAAAATGTGGCGCACCGTGATCTGCACGCCACAAGCACTACAGATTGGAGGGTCCTCTCGCGAGAATAAGAATCCATGTGTCATAGGGCTGTGGCCTATGCAACGACGAGTAAGAAGGACCTCGTCCTGCAGACGTGACTTGAAGGAAGTACTCCATGGGTGAGCTGTGGGCTTGTTGATACAGAGCTTGTTATCGGTCACTGCCAGCCGCTCGTCTTCCCACTGAAACAGGACTCTGTACCTCAACAGCAAGGTGACAGCATGCAGGGAGATAGCACACCAAAATACCAGAGGATCATGACATGTCTGCTTGCTTGGCTGCTCAATCCGCCCATTCATTCCCCGCAATTCCAATGTGCCCAGGTACCCAGCAGAAAGACACCTCCTTTCCAATCATCGTGGTTGTAGGAGGGCATCCTGGATATTCTGCGTTACTGTATCTGCTGGGTACAAACATTGGAGAGAGTAATGGGTGCTCAGAGAGTCTGAGCAGACAAGAAATCTAACACCGGGAGAATGTCTCATCTGCTTCAGTGCTCGGAAGATCGCATATAATTCTGCATTGAAGATGGTAAATTCTGGAGGCAGTCTGACCTCGAGGACATGATCCGGGAAAACGACAGAGCATATAACAGAGTCCCCTGGCTTAGACCCACCTGTAAAAACAGCTACTTGGTCATGGTATTCAGATAAAATATCAGAGAACATTGCATTAAAAACTGAAGCAGGAGTGCTATCTCTGCTGTACCGCACCAAATCTAAAATCACTCTGGGTCTCTCCACTAACCAGGGCAGCACGCGTTTAAAACCCTGGATTTGGGGTCTTATAGGTTCCACACTGAGTGACTCCAGCACACAATGCACGCGGATCCTAAATAGCATCATGGCTCGTGGATCATTGGAAAATCAGCACAGATGCTAGGTATGGGACTGGTCCGATAAGCATCCGTGGCCAGCCGAATCCTCATGATGGACGGTATCAATGATATGCAAGTAAGAGGGCCTCACTGATCCGTACGCTGTGCAACCACAGTCCAACCCTGAATGCACGAAAGACCGATACAACTGAAGGAGACGCGCCCTGTCCACTCCCCAAGACCTGTGGCTAATGCACTTCCTAATGTTCAGTGCCTTCCGGTTTCTGGCTTACAGGTCTCACAGGTGTGGTAACCAAGACAATGGGGAGTCAAAAATAAGGGCCCAGAAACCACACTGTGTCTGTAAAATGTGGGGTGGTGTTCCCCATAATCAAGGCAGGCAAATTAAAAAGAAGATGAGAAATATTAAAATGCGCGCGCACACACACACACACACACACACACACACACACACACACACACACACACTTATCTGCAGAAAACTGAAAACCTGTCTTTGTAGCCCACTCCTCTAACTGCCGCACTGCAAGATGTAACTGATGGCTCGCCATTGCAACACTGGAGGACCAGAAAACAGCAAAATCGTCTACATATAAGGAGCACTGTGCAGGACTCCTTACCATAGATGTGATACTGTTGATGGCTATGGCAAAGGGGGTAACATTTAAAACACTGCCCTGAGAAACACACTTCTTCTGCTCAAATCATACAGACATCACCAACTCAGGTCCTAAAAAACCGCTGAGACAAGAAAGACCGAATGAAGATATAGATGCAGTTGTGAGAGAATACTGTGTGTCCACATAGTATCATACGCCTTACTTATATCAAAGAATATGCTGATACAGTGATGCTTATGGAGGAAAGCCTGCTAAATAGCCACCTCTAGGAGGATCAGGCTGTCGAAAGTGGACCGAAATCTTCAGAATCCACACTGAGAGCAGCTAAGGAGTTGCCTGGTCTCTAACAACCAGACCAGATGATGGTTAACCATTCGCTCCAGGCTCTTCCTACACAGCTCATTAAGGCAATACTCCGATAAAACTACTTGGGCATGTGCAGTCTTTTCCTGGTTTGATGAGAAGGATCAGAATTGCCTCCCTTCACGAGCTGGGGAAGAGCCTGTCTGCCATATTAGACTAAAACATTCGAGGAGGATTTCCTTTGACACCACTGACAAATGTTGAAGCACGCAGTACCGGATTTGGTCATGATCGGTTGCAGTGTCATGAATCTCAGTCAGTGCCGATTCAAGCTCCCACATGAAGAAAGGGCAATTGTTGGCCTCAGAACTGCTGGACCTGAAGTCCAACTTTTCCCTCTCTACAGTCGCATGATAGTGACAAAATGCCAGATCCCGGCTTGCATTGGAAGCAGTTTGTGCAAAATGTTGTTTGGAGGCCCCCTGGTTCAGCACTGCTGCTATCAGTAAATGGCTGCACTTACCGGAAATCCTCCGGATGGCTTCCCATACTTTTATAGAAGAAGTGGAACGATTGATGGAGTCCAAGAATGTTTGCCATGAACTTTTCTTACTATCCCTAATGACGTGTAGAGCCTTGGCTCTCATGACTCAAAAGGCCCTAAGGTTGTCTGCTGTTGGTCAGCATTTAAAATGTCGAAGAGTCGCACACCTTTCCCAGATTGCGGAATGGCACTCATCTGTCTACCAAAGTACTGGTTACCTCCTAAGATGACCTGAGGGCTACGGGTTGGAAAAGTCAGCACACCACTAGTGATGTGGTCAACCCATCCTTGCACACTGCTACAGTGTTTGAACACAGCCAGCTGGCTGAAACGTGTCCAGTTAGCCCTGCTGACTACCCTTTTGGGGGCTTAACTTCAGCTGGTGAGCCATTTAGTAGGTGAAGGCAGATTGGGAAGTGGTCACCAGAATGAAGGTCGTCAATGACCTTCCACTGAACAGAGTTTGCAAGGGCGGGAGAACAGAAAGAGAAGTCGATGGCTGAGAATGACCCCGTAGCAGTAGAGAAATGTGTGTGAGTACCCGTGTTGAGGATGCACAGCTCGTGAGATGTTAAGAGGCTCTCCAAAACCCAACCATGAAGGCAAGTACTGGTCGAGCCCCACAGGACATGATGGGCATTGAAGGCTCCCAGGAGGAGGAACGGTCACGGGAGTTGTGCGATAAGATCTGTGAGAGCCTCAGAGTCTAGTGCATCTTGGGGTAAATACAGTGAGCAAAGAATGATCCTTCAAAATACATTAATTTGAACTGCAACTGCTTGCAGGTCAGTAGCCAGAGGAGAACAGAGGAGTGATGCGTATTAATGTCAAACACTGAGACACCTCCCTTGGCCCTTTCCCCCAATAAGTCATCCTCGCGATACAGCATATATCCCTGTAGCCCAGGGACATCTGTATCTTTAAAATACGATCTTGTAAACAAAAGTGCAAGGGATGTGCCTGGGCTAGGAGTTTCAATTCCTCCACATGAGTCCTGCACCCATTTATGTTACACTATAGTATGGGAGCCATGTCACTGGTGCAGTTTTAATTTTCCACTATCTTTGCACCAGGATGGTGAAGCACTTGAAGAGCGAGGGGGGTGGAGGGGCTGTCTGGATCCAAGGTATCTAACTCCATGATATCCTCCTCATCAGTCAGACAAGAAAGAATGATGTCTGACGGTGCTTGGGAACGTCATGAACCTTCCACTGCATCCTGTCCCTTCGAGGATAACGGGGAAAGGGGTGTTGAGAGGCACACTACTTTTCTTTTACCTTCTGGATCCTCGGTGCAGAATTGTTGTTGGTCTTTGATGGTGCATGCAACGGCTTTGCCACAGTGGATACACCGGTTCCCGTGAGATCACCGTTAAGCGCTGTCGGGCGTGGCCAGCACTTGGATGGGTGACCATCCAGCCGCCATGTGCTGTTGCCATTTTTCGAGGTGCACCCAGCCTCATGATGCCAATTGAGGAGCTACTCGACCGAATAGTGGCGGCTCCGGTCACAGAAAACCATCATGACGACCGGGAGAGCGGTGTGCTGACCACACGCCCCTCCTATCCGCATCCTCAGTGAGGATGATACAGCGGTCGGATGGTCCCGATGGGCCACTTGTGGCCTGACGACGGAGTGCTTTTTGCTTTTTTGATGGTGCAGCTGCCTGGATTACTTTGTCCTTACTCTTTTTCCCTTGACATGTACATGTGCAAGTACAGGTGCTTGTGGTGGATACAGGCGCACTAGGCATCGTCTGTGTCTCACCGTCCACCTTGGGAATAGGTTTCTGCAACATGGAAGAATATGACGTGGCAAAGACAAGGGGTTTTGTCGCCTTATATTCTTTTTTTGCTTCAGCACAGTGGATCTGCTTGGTCACTTATCTCCTGTATTTTGCGTTCTTTGGGGTGGGAGTGAGGGGGGGGGGGGAAGGGGGGGGGAAGCAACAACCCAGGGCAGTCTCCGCTCCAGTCTGTGTGGTTCCCACCAGAGCAGTTGATGCACATTGCCCAAGACAGGCTGTCAGTCCCAGCGTCATGAGCGGCTTTTCCGCAGTTCCCACAGATCGCTTCACCTCCACAATTCATGGTTGTATGGCCGAAATGCTGGCATTTATAGCACCACATAGGGTTTTGAACATAAGACCGAACATTAAGTCGAAGGAACCCCGCCATAAGATGATCAGGCGGTGTCGGAGAATTAAATGTGACAAAGAAAGTAGCAGTCTTTTCAGTTGCTCCATTGCTCCTGCGTGTTCGTTGTTCCACGTCGACTACTCCCTGGGATGCCCATTCCTGCTTCAGTTCTGCTACGTCCATGTCCATGATATCTCGGCACGTGACAACATCCTTACTGAAGTTGAGAGGGGGTGTGCATCTCAACAATATCATAGTCACACAGTTTCTGCAATTTCTTATGAAGGTCTACCTGCTTTGACCTGTTAGTTTCAACCAACAATGAGCCATTACGCAATCATCTTATAGATTCTAATGTTCCGGCAATGTCTCCCAAACCCTTACGGATATAAAATGGGGACACTTTCTCAATGTCCCCTCCTCCCTCTTTATCACCCGAAAGACATTGTTATTCCTGACTCCATGAGCCCTGTTACTGCAGTCCAAACTATTCTTATTATCAGGAGGACTACCCTCCCCCATTCTTTTGGATGAATGAGTGTGAATACTCCCAGGTGGTACACCCTTCCCACTGGTAGGTGAAGATGATAATTTCAAGGGTTTCATCTTGGTCCCATGAGCAGCTAGGGAAATAATTGTCCACTCAGAGCCCTGCCTGCCTGAGTAAGCCTTATACAATTGAGGTGGGGAAGGTTCCCCAGAGGTTGCCTGCTAACGACTGTTCCACCTAAACAACCATGCATCCCATTAGCGCGGGAGGTTTATCCCGTCCTCACGATCTGGGAGGTCAAGCCAAGATCCCCATTCCCTGAGACATACAAAATTCCACTGCCACGCCGTGCGGTGGTCACTGAAGCATGCACAGAGCTTACGGTGATGGGACTGATGGTGCTTACCAGTCCCCAGCTCAGGAACCCGGGGTCGCCAAGCATGTACCCAGCAAATCAATGCTGAGCCCCAAAAGGCTGCAGCAAATGAAGCAGGCAAAATGGATTATGTATTTCTAAAAAGTGGGACTGGCAAGGTGTGGAAAATGGCTAAGCAGGAATGGCTAGACAAGAAATGCAAGACTGTAGACCACGGATGTCTAGCAGAAAGATTTTCTGAGAAAGGAGAAGCAGCTGTACGAATATAGACAGCTCAGATGAAAAACAACCGAAACTTGGAAGGAATATATAGAAGGGCTATATAAGAGTAATGAACTTCAAAGACAATATTACAGAAAAAAGAGAATGCACTTCAAAATAAGACTGGAGAACTGAAAGGTCTAAATAAAGTCACCATTGTAGGTGAGTCTCCTTCAAAATTATCAAGATTTCTTCAGAGAGCCAACCATGACAAAACTGTTCCACCTGGTGTGCAAGACATACGAGACTGAAAAATATCCTCAAATTTCAAGAAAAACGTAATTCTTTCAATTCCAAAGAAGGCAGGTGCTGAGAGATGTGAATATTACCAAACCATCAGTTCAATAAGTTCATGGACTGTAAACTACTGACATCAGTTACTGACGGAAGAATGTAAAAGCTTAGGAGCTGAACTCAGGGAAGGTCAGTTCATGTTCTGAAATGTAGTAACAAGCATGGGAATAATTACTCTGTGACCCATCTTAGAAGTTAGGGTGAAGAAACATAAATCTACACTTATGAAAAGTATAGTTGCTCTTCAGCATATAGCGGAGATGCTGAGTTGCAGATAGGCACAACAAAAAGACTGTCAGAAAATGAGCTTTCAGCCAAAAATACCTACACACACACACACACACACACACACACACACACACACACCAAACTGCAGCCTCTCTACTTATCTGCAACTCGGAATCTCCACTATATGACGAGTAGCAACTATACTTTTTATAATATTTTCCATTGTCGGAATCTACACTTAGAGAATTTGTAGATTCTGCAAAAGCTTTTGACAATGGTGACTGGACTACATTTTTTGAAATTCTGAAGGCATCAACAGGGAGCAAAAGGTTATACGTAACTTGTACAGAAACCAGACTGCAGGTATAAGAGTCCAAGGACATGAAAGGTATCAGTGGTTGAGAAGGAAGTGAGAAAGGGTTGAACACGCAGTAAAGGATACCAAGAAGAAATTTAGGAAGGGAATTAAAGTTCTGGATAAAGAAATAACTTTGTGGTTTACCAATGACATTGTAATTTTAATAGATACGGCAAAGGACTTGGAAGAGCAGCTGGACAGGAACAGTAATGTCTTGAAAGGAGTTCACAAGATTAACATGAACAAAAGTAAAACAGCGGTAGTGAAATGTAGCCAAATTAAATCAGGTGATGCTAAGGATATTAGATTAGGAAACTAGACACTAAAAGCAGTGACGAGTTTTGCTACTTATGCCACAAAATAACTGATGATGCTCAAAGTAGGGAGGATATAAAATGCAGACTGTCAATACCATGGAAAACCACTTGTGAAACAGAGAAATTTTTTATCATTACATAAATTTAAATGTTTGGAAGTATTTGCTGAAGGTATTTGACTGGAGTTTAGCATCGTACAGAAGTGATGTGGACAAAAACAAGTTCAGACATGAGAATAGAACCTTTCAACATGTGGCACTACAAAAGAATGTTGAGGAATATATATTATATTATATATAAATCTATACGTAAACAGAACAACATTCATTGTTAACCCATCAGTCATTGTACTTGTGTGTAACAATCATTTACAATGTATGCGAATCTACCAGCAATACCATGGGTCTGCAGTTATACTTGTGTACTCGCTCTCCTTTCTATGTAGGTAGCGTCCATTTTTACCCAACATCAGACTCAAGTGACAAAATTTTAGTTAATTGGATAGCAGTGGAGATTGATGAGCCTAGGCTCCAATCTTACAGAGATGGCGAGTTCTGAGATGATGTCTTAGGACCTGCTAGCGAGTTTGAAGTAAGTATCTATATTACCAGGTAACTATCCCACAACCAGTGACCAGTTGCAGGTTGCCCATATAATGGCTTCCATGGGTTACAAAAATTTGATTTTCAACATTTCACATGATTACTGATCGAATTTAAGCATTTAAAATGCTGTCGTAATCTACTGATTAAGAGGTACAATCTTATATTTAACTTTTAACACAAAAAAGACAAGTACTACAGATAGAAACTGTGTGTTCATCTTGAGATAGTGCAACTGGACTTCATTCATCTAGTACTTGAGAATAAGGGGACTTAGCAACTTCCAACAAACTTCACACACAATTTCAACCTTTAAGTAACTTTATGTCACTGACACCCCCATAAAATGGTAAAAGGCAAACAGTTTATTGCTTACTACTGTACATTTTCACTGTTCATGCAGTAAAACTTCAGCTTTAGACATGACATGTTCATTTATTACTTCTTTACTTAGCAACTCTATTTGCCACACAGTTTGCTGACAACGTACACATATAGCCAGGATATATTTATCCAGTGTTTCACAATACAAGCACTTGGTGACCCCCAATGACCTTTAAGCATAATTTCAAACCATTTCTAAGCTTCTTCCCACTTACATACTTCATGTCAAATATTTAAAACATTAAATATATCTAAAAACAAAGATGATGTGACCTACCAAACGAAAGCGCTGGCACGTCGATAGACACACAAACAAACACAAACATAAAATTCTAGCTTTCGCAACCAATGGTTGCTTCATCAGGAAAGAGGAAAGGAGAGGGAAAGACGAAAGGATGTGGGTTTTAAGGGAGAGGGTAAGGAGTCATTCCAATCCCGGGAGCGGAAAGACTTACCTTAGGGGGAAAAAAGGACGGGTATACACTCGCACACACACACATATCCATCCACACATATACAGACAAAGGCAGACATGTTTGTTTGTGTGTCTATCGATGTGCCAGCACTTTCGTTTGGTAAGTCACATCATCTTTGTTTTTAGATATATTTTTCCCACGTGGAGTGTTTCCCTCTATTATATTTAAAACATTAACTCATTTATAGATCACCAGATGTTTGAAAATGTTTTATAAATGGATGTTTGATTCTTTAAAAAATCAAGGGTTTACAGTACAAAACTGATTCTAATCTCTGGTGTAGACCTGAATATATGATGATCATATCTAACTTCTTACAAAGATGATTTAAAACTATAGCAGGTACACAGTCACTTTGACTAGTTCTGATTATTTCAGGTCAACTATCATATGGTGTGATTTCTCCCACATTATTTGAAAACTTTTTAATGCTTATTATTCAGGGAAAATGTTATACTTGACTGTAGAACATCTTACCTCAGACAGAGCTCGTATAATTTTCCAGTCTTCTCTTGCAAGACCAGGTGGAGTAACAGCAACCAGTGTCTGCTGAGCTCGGCCTTCTGTGTTCACATAAGATGCCTGCTTTTCAGTGTAAGCAGCACCAGGGAAAATAGCATCAGCCATTGACGCCCCAACATCACCGTGGTGGCCTGGAAAGAAAGAAAACTAGCTCTTTTCCTCGTGTGAAATTAAGACTACCTATCTGCTTGTCATGGGTCATATCAGCATGCTAATCCACAATGTACAAACATCAAAATGACAAGAACAACAGTGTCAAATTATTCAGAACATTAAGCGTATGAAACTGAAAAACAGTGAAAATTCAAGTTAACAATGGGAAAACCAGTATAATTGTAGACATGCCAGCCCGCCATTGGCCCTAAAGACAAAGTAGTGAATGAAGGGACATGTTTAACCCAATTCTTTTGTAATTCACATTCTTCTCTAAAAACAAACATATAAAAATATATTTGAGGACACGCTATCAATATACAAAAGTCACTCTAGCTCCATTACATAGCATCAACATTTAAATTTACATTATTTATAAGAAAGTATTCTTCAATGTAGCTGCCTACAGCAAAATGAATAAACAAAGTGCTAGGTAATTATACTTGCCTTGATAAATTACAAATGCGTCAGCAGGTAAATCTGATCGAGATATAGTGCCTTCATCTGCACCTAACAAGAACAGGACTTTCGGTGGATTGTTTCGAATTTCTTCAACACCAGCCTTGTATCCAATGTCAAGAGCAGCTACCTGAGATGCTACACGGTGCAGTACATTCAGAATCTTCCAATCAGCTGGTGCCTGTTAATTCGACATGAACCACATGTTAATCACTATAGCTACAAAAACTTTTCCTCTATTCATAAAATATTATGGTGTCATATAACGTTTAAAGTTTCTAGCAAATCACCTTTTATTCGTGATATTTATTACACATGCTTAGTGACAGTGGACACACTGTATTACAATCAGTCTGTCAATGTGTAAAATGAAGAGGGAGAGGGAGAGAGAGGGGGAGAGGGGGGGAGAGGGGGGGGTGGGAGAGAGAGAGGGAGAGAGAGAGAGAGAGAGAGAGAGAGAGAGAGAGAGAGAGAGAGAGAGAACTGATGAAACATTACACAGCTGGAGAACATTTTAAAATTCAGCTTTTACGCTCAGTAAAAACAAAACATGGTGTGTTAACAGACATCAGAAAAGCGAAGACCTGAAAGTAGAAGCAGCTGTTATCAAAAAAATTTCTTCTGTTATTATGAGGTCTTTGAGAAAAGAGAAGATTATACAGAAAAATACACAATCTCCAACATGAAAGAACTGAATGGAAGTTTTGCAAATGTTAAAGTACTATTTAAACATATCCACTAAGGGTAAAAATCTATATAATTGTCTTTAGGTTGGCAACAATCAAGATCATACCATCAAAGAATGATGTACAGGACATATTAGTGACAGATATTAGGATGGATGAATGGATGAATTAAATTAAGAATGAATAAGTGACTGAGGATGGGATACATAACTGAATGTATGAATGAGGTTGATTGGACATAAAAATATAAACAACAGCACAAAAAGAAAGAAAGAAGGGGGGCGAGAGGTAACCTAATATTGCCATTATTGACGTGTGTATATCTTGCAGTGTACTCATCCCGTCAGTAGCCACACTCATAAAAGTCAGCACTGGGATAACATGGATGTCAATGAAGGCACCATTGTGCAGTCACTGTTCCTATGACTACATGTGGTAGGTAACAGTGACGTGAAATAGAAAGAAGACAAGGACTTCTGGTCAGATGAGTATAGGGTAATATTAACAGCAGTGGAAAATGGTGTAATGGGAGTACGATTCGTTATGAATATAAAGGTTGGGCCAAGAGTGTGTTACAGTGACAGATGTTGATAGGGTTATTTTTGTCAGATTCGACAGCAAACCAACATTGAAAGCAATAGTTCAGGTATACATGACAATGTCACAAGTTGAAGATGAAAAGACAGAGAAGGAGTACAAGTATATTGAAAGTGTAATACAGTACATGAAGGGAGATGAAAATCTAATAGTCATGGGGGACTGGGATGCAGTTGTAGGGGAAGGAGTAGAAGAAGAGGTTACAGGGGAATATGGACCTGGGACAAGGAATGAGAGAGGAGAAAGACTTATTGAGTTCTGTAATAAATTTCAGCTGGTGATAGTGAATACTCTCTTCAAGAGTCACAAGAGGAGGAGATATACTTGGAAAAGATCAGCTGGTACAGGAAGAGTTCAGTTAGATTACATCATGGCCAGACAGAGATTCCGAAATCAGCTACTGGATTATAAGACACAGATATAGACTCAGATCACAATGTAGTAATGATGAAGAGTAAGCTGAAGTTCAAGAGATTATCCAGGAAGAATCCTGGAAGAATCAATATGTAAAGAAGTGGGATACAGATGTACTAAGGGATGAAGAGATATGCTTGGGTTTCTCTAAGGCTATAGATACAGCAATAAGGAATAGCTCAGTAGGCAGTCCAGTTGAAGAGGAAAGGATATCTCTAAAAAGGGCAACACAGAAGTTGGAAAGAAAAACATTGGAACAAAGAGGGTAACTGCGAAGAAACCCTGGGTAACAGAAGAAATACTTCAGTTGATTGATGAAAGAAAGAAGTACAAAAAAGTTCTGGGAAATTCAGGAACACAGAAATACAAGTCACTGAGGAATGAAATGAACAGGATGTGTAGGGAAGCTAAGAAGAAATTGTTGCATGAAAAATGTGAAGAAGAAGAAGAAAAAAGAAGAAGAAGAAGAAGATTGTCGGACGGACTGATTCAGCATACCGGAAACTCAAAACAACCTTCGGTGATATTAAAAGCAAAAGTGGGAACATTAAGAGTGCAATAGGAATTCCATTGTTATATGCAGAGGAGAGAGCAGATAGGTGGAAAGAGTACATTGAAGGCTTCTATGAGAGGGAATATTTGCCTGATGTGGTAGGAGAAGAAACAGGAGTCGATTTAGAAGATGCAGGGGATCCAGTATTAGAATCAGTATTTAAGAGAGCTTTGGAGGACTTGAGATCAAATAGGGCAGGAGGGATAGATAACATTCCAGCACAATTTCTGAAATTGTTAGGGAAGTGACAAAAAAAATGAGTATTCAAGTTGATGTGTAGAATGGCGACATACCATCTGACTTTTGAAAAAATATCACCCACACAATTCTGAAGACTGCAAGAGCTGATGTGCAAGAATTATCGCACAATCAGCTTAACAGCTCATGCATCCAAGTTGCTAACAAGAATGATATACAGAAGAATGGAAAAGAAAACTGAGAATGTGATATATGATCATCATTTTGACTTTAGAATAGTTACAGAAAACAGAGAGGCAATTCTGACATTGCAGTTGATAACGGAAGCAAGACTACAGAAAAATAAACACACATTCATAAGATTTGTCAACCTGGAAAAAGCGTTCAACAATGTAAAATGGCGCAAGATGTTCAAAATTCTGAAAAAACTATGGGTAAGCTATAGGGAGAGACGGGTCATATACAATATGTACAACAGCCAAGAGGGAATAATAAGAGTGGATGACCAACAACGAAGTGCTCATATTAAAAAGGGTGTAAGAGAAGGAAGTAGGTTTTAGGCCCTACTGCTCAATCTGTACATCGAGGAAGCAATGATGGAAATAAAAGTAAGGTTCGGGAGTGGAATTAAAATTCAAGGTGAAAGGTTATCGATGATACGATTCGCTGATGACATTGCTATCCTGAGTCAAAGTGAAGAAGAAAACACGACCTGCTGAACAGAATGAACAGTCTAATGAGTACAGAGTATGGGTTGAGAGTAAATCGAAGAAAGATGAAGGTAATGAGAAGTAGTAGAAATGAGAACAGCGAGAAACTTAACATCAGGATTGATGGTCATGGAGTAGTACTACCTAGGCAGTAAGATAACGAACAATGCTTCCTGGCCAAGAAAAGTCAACTAGTATCAAACATTAGGCCTTAATTTGAGGAAGAAATTTCTGAGAATGTATGTTTGGAGCACAGCATTGTGTGGTAGTGAAACATGGACTGTGGGAAAACCAGAACAGAAGAGAATCGAAGCATCTGAAATGTGGTGCTACCGGCAAATGACAAAATTAAGTGGACTGATAAGTTAAGGAATTAGGAGGTTCTCGCAGAGGAAAGTAATATGTGGAAAACACTGACAAGGAGAAGGAACAGGATGATAGGACATCTGGTAAGACATCAGGGAATTACTTCCACAGTACTAGAGGAAGCTGTAGAGGGCAAAAATTGTACAGGAAAACAGAGATTGGAATACATCCAGCAAATAATTGAGGACGTAGGTTGCAAGTGCTACTCTGAGATTAAGAGGTTGGCACAGGACAGGAATTTGTGGCAGGTCACATCAAACCAGTCAGAAGAGTGATGACCCAAAAAAAATGGATTAAATGTTAATCAGTAAGTCACTGGAAGCAGCTGCACTATTACTGCACAGTTTAAAATTGAACCACTCATTACTACAGATAAACAAAGCAATGCCTGGTACTATATGAGGTCACAAACTGTTGTAACCTGTTGTGACCATTACCGGAATGGTCGCGGGGTGGCCGAGAAAGCGCAGCGGGACCAAACGGAAAGCGGCCTGTGCACAAACAAACGAACGGAAAGGACAGACACGAAACAACGATGGTCGATGGTGAAAGACCTTACGACGACAACACACAAAATGCAATGGTGTGACAGAGACAACCAAACAAATCCAAGACGTCCACAATTAACGAGATCAAAGTACGATAAGCACGCTGTCTTGTCGAGGCAATGTGTTGAGACACACACAATGATTAGACTCGCTAGCAGAGTGAGATGCCGGCGCTTAAATACTCTATCGAGGGCGCCACTATTGGCTGCTGGAACCACGTGTTCCACTGTGGCACCCTCACACTACATGCAGGCCAGTACGCGCACGCCACCACAGCTTACGGCGCGATGATGCAGAGACCTCTAGGGGTCTTCAACATCCACGACGTCTGGCAGGGATTGAAATTCCACCGCGCATGGTACCAGACAAACTATAAAAAGTTTTGAGACGAGCTAATGGGTGATTATGTAATGACAGTGCCCAGCATGTTCCACTAGAAACTCAAAATTCCATTGTAATTACTGTGTTTACCCAACTATAATAAGTTTTTTCACAAATTCATCATTGAAAAATACAGGGTCATCTTGCACTCGCAGATTAAACTACTGCTACCGAGGTCAATATTTTTATATTGTATAATAAATTAACATAGCAGTCATCTTACATTTACAGACACGGCTTTGGCAATTGAGGTCATGCGCAGATTTAATTTGAAGAATTAGGAAGGGATGGAGGGGGAGTAGTAACACCAGTTTGGATGCGCACTAGGATGAATGTGGAGGGGATTGGTGTGCAGACAGCAAATTTCATCACACTGCCATCCATGGGGAAATATGACACATACCTTGAACTTTTTATGAACATGTCCCATGTTTAAACTGCAATTTACCTGAACCAAATTCTAGTAGTAAGTGACTTAACTATAAACTGGACAGATATGGACAATGTATAAATTTCTAGAGGAGACAAATTAATGTTAATAAAAAATGTTTGCAAGGAACACTCGAAACACAGCACAAAACATTAAATATGAGCTTCAACAACGGCACTCATGCTGCTACTACTCTACAGCACAGTTGATTTTCAAGTTCTGTTGCAGTGTTAATCCGAAGTGGTATGATTTGTGTAAAACAATCAGCTGTAGAGAGCCGCCACGACAACATAGTGTTGTCATTCAGTTTGCAGATACTGGCAGGGCTGTAAGAATTTTAAATTGTAGCAATAGATAAAAGGTGTAAATTAAAGCTATTACTCTGTTGAGAAGCCCAGATGTACGAGTTGACAGTTTGTAAGTGGTTCACACAGACAATATGACACTAATTTTAAGTTAATGGTGAGTGGTGAAATGAAGGCCACAAAAAACTTTGCAGGAGGCAGAAGAAAACTGGTGTCAAAGGAGTGGATGTTAGTAGATCAGATAAAGAAAAAAATTAAAGAAATTCTGTTCAACATGTCAAACTTTCATTGAATCGATGCAGGGAAGATTTCATGAATTGGAGCAACAAATTGTTCAGTAGGTGCAAGAGAAATCGAAATGTAGATGCTGCGAATAGGGAATTTTCCAACTGCATGCATCACGGAATTCAAAACAAGTACTGGCTGATGTATGAGGATGATGAAGAGCATGGGCTTACACTATGGTACAATGCTAGCAGAGTGACTTCCCATAGCATTTTACAAAAACTACTTGCATATCAGTGTCATAAAATCAATATAAGGAAATAGTACAACTGTTTGCTAGGCTATATGGGCAACACAAATGAGATGCTGGTTTATTTTGATATGCTATCAAATATTACTTTCATCATGAGGGGGCATTAAAAGTGGTTCTGTAAGAAGTTTTGGCTAGTAAAAGTAACTGGGTGCACTAGCAGATGGAAGGAAGTTCCACCCCTACATGATTCCTCATAGGAAAATGGTACCAAAAGAAAAACTGCCTGCAGAACATATTGTAAAACAGGGGGGAGGGGAGGAGAGAGATGGATGACAAATGAGCTGATGCTGGATTGGTTGAAGGTACTTTGATATCTAATAATAGGATGTTAGTTTAACACAAGCAAAATTTTGGATTCTCTATTCACTCAGGGGACAACTCACACAGGGAGTTAAGAAACTGATAGTAACGAACAACACAGACCTGGTATGTAGTAATTCCTAAGGGTATGACATCACAGCTAGGAAGTAATGGCTGTTGTTGTGAATAAACCTTTTAAGGTACACTTGTGACAGCTTTACAGTTAGTGGCTCCTTCAGGGAGACCATGCCTTCACTCCAGGGGGAAGTTAAAGAAACCCTAATATCCCTTCTGGGCCAGTGGATCCTTACTGTCTGGGGCAGAATTTCAAGTGAACCTATTATGAAAGGATTCAAAAACTCCTACATATACAATGCCATGGATGACTCAGAAGGAAACATACTATGGAAGGAATGTCAAGAAGGAAGGAATTCCAATTGGCTTACAGATAAAGGAAATGATACAACTGATTATTAGTAAGCAAAAATGATTAGGGAAAATAAAAATTGATGTAACCCATTCCTTTTTGTTTCTTTATTTCTCTTGGTATTATCAATAAATGACCTAATTTAAGAATATGTATAGTGTTATCATTTTTAGGCACTTACTTTATATCAATAAAACAGTTGGTAATTTTGATTAGTCAGAATATGTTAAAAATAAGAATTTATGAGGGAACCTTTGAAAAAAAAGAAAGAAAAAAAGAAAGAAAGAAAAGGGAGGGGGGGGGGGGGAGGTGTCATCTTATAGTCCCTTAAATATGGTAGTTACCTGCCTTTTCCACATAAGTTTGTCTACGTCTGTAGCCAGTCTATTCCCATTAGTGTGATGTGCGATGTTTTTGTAAGTTGCATTGATGCATGCCTGTATTCGTTGTGGCATACTATCCACAAGTTCATCAAGGCACTGTTGGTCCAGATTGACCCACTCCTCAATGGCAATTCGGCGTAGAACCCTCAGAGTGGTTGGTGGGTCATGTCAACCATAAACGGCCCCTTTCAACCTATCTCAAGCATGTTCAATAGGGTTCACGTCTGGAGAACATGCTGGCCACTCTAGTCAAGCGATGTCGTTATCCTGAAAGAAGTCATTCACAAGATATGCACAATGGGGACGCGAATTGTCGTCCATGAAGGTGAATGACTCGCCAATATGCTGCCGATATGGTTGCACTATCGGCCGGAGGATGGCATTCACGTATTGTACAGCCATTAAGGCACCTATCATAATCACCAGCGGTGTACATCAGCTCCATATAATGCCACCCCAGAACAGCAGGAAACCTCCACCTTGCTGCACTCACTGGAAAATGTGTCTAAGGCGTTCAGACTGACTGGGTTGCCTCCTAACACGTCTCTGACGATTGTCTGGTTGAAGGCATATGCGACATTCATTGGTGAAGAGAACGTGATGCCAATCCTGAGCGGTCCATTTGGCATGTTGTTGGGCCCATCTATACCGCGCTGCATGTTGTCATTGCTGCAAAGATGGACCTCGCCATGGATGTCGGGAGTGAAGTTGCGCATCATGCAGCCTATTGCACATCCGTATGCAGCAGTCATCCACTGCAATAATAGCCCTTGGGCGGCCTGAGCGAGGCATGTCATCGACAGTTACTGTCTGTGTCTCCTCCATGTCCGAACATCACTACTTTGGTTCACTCCGAGATGTCTGGACACTTCCCTTGTTGAGTGAGAGCCCTTCCTGGCACAGAGTAACAATGGGGACGCGATCAAACCACAGTATTGACCGTCTACTCATGGTTGAACTACAGACAACATGAGCTGTGTTACTCCTCCCTGGTGGAATGACTGGAACTCATTGGCTGTGAGACCCCCTCTGGCTAATAGGTGCTGCTCATGCATGGTTGTTTACATCTTTGAGCAGGTTTAGTGACATCTCTGAACAGTGAAAGGGACTGTATCTGTGATACAATATCCACAGTCAACATCTATCTTCAGGCATTCTGGGAACAGAAGTGATGCAAAATTTTTTTTTGATGTATCTTAATTTCATTTCAAATGTGAACATTTCAGACTGTATCTGAGAGTAAGATATGGATATGAATGAAATACATGAATATTTTTATCCTATCACTTTTATCCACAATACCGGAACATATTCTGGAATATTTTATCTTTATCATCTAGCAATTCTAACTGATGTTAGTAAATCATAAACAATGACTTTCTGTGAGCAAGTTGTGAAACTCCTTTCAGCAATCACAGGCTAGTTTTCAATATTGTATATACTTTATAGGCTTCATCATACCTTACATTTAATTTCAGTTGATTCAGGGTGGTTTTCAAGATATTGATATCACTTAACTTTCACAAAAATTTATTGGCCAAAGGTATTAGAGGATATGAAACTTTTCAGTCAAAAGTAGTCAAAAGTTTTTTGGAAAAAAAATTCATTTCACTGATAAAGGGAAAAATATAGTACTAATTTTGAATACAAATGAGCAATCTTTACTGGCACAAGATCTGATTATTTGTTGTCCATGAAAATAATTAAGAACTTAAAAATGTAAATTATTATAAAAGAGAATTTATTAATAAATATACATTCCATTATTTTTCTGAGGTATTCCGCGTGGGCTCCTTGCTGTCCCAACAGTATTAAAGCTGCATTTGATGTCATAACATGCAAAGTAATTGAAAGCAGCAAAAAGTCTTCTGCGAAAACCATGGGGTCACAAAGAATACCAACAACCAGAAGATTATAACAATAATATACATACTTGTATAAAAACTCTTGTTTCTTTTTCAGAAATTTGGAGTTTGTTCAACTGTGTTGTTACTAGATCATTAACCTCTGATCATATTTTGTAATTAAATGTAGAATAAAAGCCTTCCTGTAAAACAGAGTAAATGAGTCCTAGTTTTGGTAGAAGTTGAGTTTTTCTACAGACAAAAGAAGAATTACCCACAAGTGCGGGGTTCGCAGACTTCTTGGAGCTGAAGACCAGTGACGACATAATTTATAAATTAATTGAACCCTCACAGTATCCAGAAATTAGAAAATAAAAATACACAAAAAAAGAAAATAAATGCAGTACATACATACCACAAGATTCAAAATCATGTCCGCTTGTCCACAGAATGTGATATTACTAAGTTCACAAACTAACGCAGTAAACAATGCCCATTACATTAGTATAGTGTCCAGAAAAACTGCTGTACCTTTACGGTAGTAGCTGTATTCCGTGCGAGCTGTTGTGCTAGTGCCAGTATGGTCGCACCATCTGGCCTCTGCAACTGATCTGCACCAAGTATAATTATTGGCCTCTTGGAACACGACAAAACTTTGCTGTAAGGATGCTGTCCTGACACCAACTGTTTCAACACATCAGCACTGTCACCTAAATGCTGTAACAGAAGTAATTGTCATTTACCTCTTCTAGAGAAAGCTGTTAATGAAATAAATACAATAAAATAAATACAGCTGAATTATTCCTGGAATATGGTAGTACTTCTGGATGAGATTTACTTTACGAAACTGCAAGGGTAAAAAGAAAAAAAAAAAAAAAATTCTTAACAACTTTCTACTGAAAACTAGCTTTACCTAGCGTCATTTCAGCTGCATCTAGCACATCCAAAAACTATCAAAAAGCCTAACTATTTTTCTAATTGTGTTGAAGTCACTCAAATTTTTAGTATTTGGGAAGAGAGAAGAAAACAGAGAGAGGAATGGTTTTGTGTGTGTGTGTGTGTGTGTGTGGGGGGGGGGGGGGGTAACACAGAAAATGTATTGCTAAGTGAAATTTTCTTAAGTACCTCATGCAACATCAGAATCATTCAAAGGATACTCCATCATAAAAGTGCAAAAATTTGTTGGCAATAGATGTTACTGAATGTCAACTACAAATAAGTAAATAAAACATTTGTGTAGCACCTTTGCTTTATGGTCAGAATAATACACTTTTCTGCGCATGCCAGCATAAAAAAAAGCAAGTTTAATATTGAACAATATGGAACTATGCAGTCGGTACAGAAAGGTCTAGAACACAAAAATGTGGTTATTCAAAAGAGAGCAAGCCAATGGCAATGGCAATTAATGTAAAGTAAGAAACATGAAAATGTTTAACCAAATATAAACTGAGCACCTATCATTTCACAAAAATCTGATTTGGAAAATTCACCACATTTAACTTGCTTTTCACTTTTTGCCAACAAATCTCTAACCCTTTTACATGTACACTCCATACATACCCTTAAATATACAGCTTGCAACAAGTGCATTTTCTGTGGAGAATTGCTGAAATGATCACACTTCCGCAACATATTATATCTGTGAATTGTGTGACATGTTACGTAATGTCTCTGTGATATAGACACACACTATGGAAATAAAATTACTTTTGTTTGATATTCAAAATTCACATTTTAATTGTTCCACAACATTTTTGGTGCCAAAACCCAGGAGGCAGTAATACAGATGGGAACTCTCAGAATCACAGGGATGCCAATGACACATCGAGTCTGCACACACTAATTCCGAGCACCTATGTGATAGCTACAGGGCAGGATCTCTCTGTGTGTAATGCACAATGCACACCTCCATCTGTCACTCAAACATTGGGGCTTTCTGTTTATCTGTATTCATCACTGAAACATACTATGTTACTGACCACATACTAGTAACTGAAGTAACAGCTGAGAAGAACATAAGAGGACAACTGAATGTGTAACAAACCTAGTTGATCCCTAGTGAGAATGTCAATATGGAATCTTGCAGAGAACTGTCACGGATCATGGCCTCTTTTACTTCTACTAAAACGTAGACGAATAACATGGCACACCAATGTTACTCACTTTGTCAGCCAAATAAATTTGCTTAACAACTCCAAGCCCAAAAATGGGGTGGAGCATGTTTGTAGTCATCTGCAGGAAACTTTAGTTAATTTGATAACCTCGGATAACACTATTCAAGACTTACTCGACAACAGTGTATGAAGCCGATGTCTCAGCAAGTGAAGAATACACAGACGTTGTGAAACGAGTGATCCTGAAGGCAAAACATAGTATGAGGGAAGAATTTCACTTGTCACAGCGGTCGGAACACAGTCATGTAGCAATATTCAACAACCACAGATTACGCTAGAGTTATTCTCCAGTAACAATTAACACTTGTCTCACTTCTGTGAACAGTAGGAGTCTGCTTCAAAAGAAGATTCATAATTGTCAATAAACACGTGTTTCTTAGATGCTATCTTGAGGGGGAAAAGGAATTGCTGTAACTGCAACTTCCGATGAGCACACTAAAGAGATTTTGTGTATGCATTATGATGAAAAGGTAGTATTATTCAGGCACATCTTTATTACCTGGAAGCCATCATGCATGTATCAGCTGACTCCCCAGAACCTTTTAACTTGAGATTTATTGAATGCAACAAGTGCATCCAAGCTCTACAGGCACTGAGAGAGAACATACAGTCTTATGTTGAAGTGTTAATTCCTAAAATACTTCATGCTTTTCCAGGGGACACATGTCAGTGCTGGACAATCCACACCAAAAGGGTACTATTGTCAGAAGGGAACATTCTGAAACTAAAGGAATTCTTGTCAGAAGAAGTAGACTCACAGCATCAAGCATATGGGGGGAGGGGGTGGGGGGGGGGGGGGGGGGGGGAGGATCTCGTAGGTTAACTAGCATTGTACAATCTACGACAGCCCTCAATGTTCATCCTAAGCCGAGATATACAGTACGTAGGTCAGTATGGAAGGTACAAGCCTACTGTGTGCTTTGACAGCAGCATGGTCACTAGGTACAAGATTGCGAGACAGTAAAGAATGTTCATGACTGCCTCAAGATTTTGAGTTCTAATAACAGGTGCTTCCTCTGCCTTAATCAGTGCCATACAGCAAAAGACTAACCGGTAGAAAGGGAAAGTGTTTTGTCTCACCACAAGTCAGTCAGTAAAATCTGGCACATTCTACTTCATCAGCATCTCTTGTTGATTACAGTTCCGTCAACAATGTGAACACTGGGTATCTACGATACACATGCTTTCAGACAGCCTATGTGTACGTAATAGAACCCACCACAGTAAGCAGACTCACACGTTGCATTGGGGTGGCAGCCTGTCTAGTTTTGTCAGTAGATTGCTGATCGATGACTTAAATCTAGAAGTCATTAAAAAATCTATGCATTCGAGTTTTCATTCGCTACAACACCATCTTGATGTCTGGTCAGACTGACACTGATAAGCACGTAGAGCCATGCTCACATTAAGGTTACTGTATTTGAGAGTTTTCATTCCTTTTGAAGACATCTACTGGTACCACAAGCACTCAAAATGAAACACAGTACTGATACTGATACTGAACTGGCCGATCCAGCAGAAGGATACAATGATTTTCCCATAAAGTTACAAATCGGAGCAGAGCATTATTGGAGCCTGCAGCACCAAAACATGTCTCTCAATCACTGGCCTTATTGCCTTCAAAATTCAGATGGATCCTTAGTGGAAGCTGCGTAAGTTTTTCTGCAGACCGAACTGTCATCAACATCATCAACCTGCCATGCAATCACACATCTGACAATACAGTCAGAAGTTTTGGAGATTTAGAGGCAGTTGGGATATGCACCGATCAAGAGTGTGCAATGAGTGCAAAAGATTCAAAACTTCAAGGAATTTCACACTTCTGATTCTGTCAAGGATCAACAAAGAGTAGTCCATCTTCCATGGAAATCTGAAGTCATATTCCGTATAACCTCAGTATTGCTGAAAAATATTTCCTTACATTACAGAGATGTCTGGAGAAGAGTGACGCCCTTTGTGCTGTATATGAGACTCAGAAACGAACAAGTCGAACTGGCCCCACACCAGAATTCAACCCATGCCTTTTATTTGTCCCACCAAATAGTAAGGAGGGAGAAACATGGAAGCACAAAATGGTGAATTGTATTCGACGCATCTTCACAGAAAAGGACTCTCCTTCGCTTTACGTTGTCTTAGAAGTCCTGAAGTAACTGCTATGCACTATCAAACGTGATGTTTTGCCATTGTTTCAAGTATTACCCAAGAACTCTTACAGTTCGTCCTCCATCCGGACAACAGAGACCTGGTTAGACTCTTGTGGTACAGTAACAATAATAACAGCCTAAATGAAGCAAATTTAAAAGACTTCCCATTCAGTCTTAAATGTAGTCTGTTCTTACTTTCAGCAGGTCTGAGAGAATTGTCAAGCAAGTACTCATTGCAATTTCTTACTGCAAGTTCCTTGTTGGACCACAACACCCATATGGACACCTTTACAGGAGGCGCTGCAGACAAGAATGGCTGCATTCATGAGTCAAATTAAACTGCGTATGCTAAAGTGGGCAACAAACTCTCAGCAGCTAGTTACAATATGGAAATCAGAAGGACAAGAGCTCAGAAAAACTTTGCACATGTTGCAAGTTCACTGAAACACAATAGATGACACATTTTGTATCAACCAACAGCAAGTTATCGACAACATATCTTAGTCTGCGGCCACCAAAAGGAACTTACCACAAGCAACCATTAACTTATATGACCCTTTAGGTTTGGTAACTCCAGTATCGATAACAGGAAAGATTTTATTTCAAGATACTTGGATACTTGGGCCAGGATGGGATGAACCTTTGCCTGAACATCTTGCTGTTCGATGGCATACTTGGATCTCAACTCTTCCAAAAACTATCACACTCTTATGTAAGAAAGTGGATACAAGACTTCGGGACCACATCACCCATGTCTTTCGTGATGCTTCAGAGACAGCATAAGGCACAACCTTGTATATTATGTCAACCACTACTAACAAGTTCCATTTGGTATCCCGTGGAACCACTGTCGAGGAAAAGGCAACCCTGTGGATCACCTTTCTACAGAACCCTTGCCTCAGATGCCACATACAATGCACATATGGTGGCATAGCCCACCTCAGATATCACAACAACGCAGCCTCAGGGCAAATGAATATCTTGCACCAGGCACTTTTCCAGAAACTACTGACATTCACCTGGATCCACAGGTCTTCCCTGCAGTAATGCCCCAACCACTAATAGATGTTTAACAATTTAATTCTTACTGGAAACTGCAATATATCACAGCCCATGGTTTTAGATTTAAAAGAAGACTGATTGGCAAAGTGAACTTGCAGAGGGAATTTATCGTGGAAGAAACCACATTCACTCAACATTACACAACACCACTGTTGTTTTCTTTTATTTTCTCTTTTTCTTTTTTTTTTTCCTCTACAAGAAATTCAAGCTCATAAGGAAACTGCACCACTACCCACAGGATCAAAAATAAAAGGTCTCAACTCATGTTACATCTAAGTGATCGTTTACAACACCCCAAGTTAACCACAGAAAAATGACACTCATTTATTGTAGACGGAAATCATCATTTCTCAAAGCTTTCAATCTTGCATACACACACATGCTTGCACCATCTTTGAATCATAATTGTACTTTCGGAGCTTCGCAGTTCCTCACGTGAATCAGCACGCAGTGTCACTGGTTGAGAAACAGAAGCTCCAATGCCAGTCGACCATGAAACAATGCACAGACTCTTCGAAGTAACCTGTGTTTATTTTGCAGAACCACTATATGCCAAAGTAGGAAATACGAGCACTAAATTCTATGTTGCACTATTTACCTGCACTGTGTTAAGAGATTTTTCACCTAGAGCTAGACTGTATGCAGAGCATCAACTGACCGATTATTATTGGCACTACAAAGATTTATTGGTCAACGCAGCATTCCACATGCCACCTATAGTGACATGCAGTTAACAAAGAAACAATGGAATTGTGGTCAAGAATATCTGTTGATAAGACTCACCAATACTTCACTCAACAAGGCTTAACTTTGAAATTTATAGCTCTGTGTATGGCTTAGTGGGGTAGATTCTGGGAAATAATTGTCAACTCAACAAAAAGATGTCTCAGGAAAATACTCACACACTCGACTACAGATAAGGAGGGCTACACACTGTGCTCGTAAATACTCAAGCCGCCCTGAACTGAACTGAACTGAAGACCCATTTCCCAAATTGAGGACAAAGTACTCACTCCAACCCACTTCATCATGGGAAAGAAACTTACAGCATTGCCAACTGGACCTGAACCACTGACCACAGTGGACTCAACGAAAGAGTTCAAATTCCATCAGAAAACAGTAGCAGATTACTTAACTTCCAACAAGTTAAATGCCCAAACAGAGTAATGATGAGAATCCGAGTAGGTGACACTGTACTTCTACAAGCAGTTCTTCCACAGCACCTGTGGAAGAGGGCAAGAGCACAGGAGCTGAAAGAAGGCAGTGATGGAATGTGACACACAGCCATCCTTGTGACTGCTGAAGGCTGGTACATCACTAGACCTGTCCAGCTGGCCATACCTCTGGAGATAGACCAAGGAGGGGAGGATACGAAGAATCACTGAAACAACATTTCCTCCGTGCAGTATAAATGAACTGTCAATGATGTGTTACGTAATCTCTCTCTGATATAAACGCACTGTAAAATAAACTGAATTGTGTTTGACATTCAAAATTCACATTGTAACTGCCCCCAACATTTACAATTTAAATTAAGAGTTTCTTCTTAGCCTACTATTAGGTCAGTATTAACACCAGTATTAAGATGCCAGGATATAAGCATAATGGGAAATGATAAACATTTTCTGCAAAGTTAAGAAAGCAACTGATTAGAACAGTGGAAATATACACCCTGAAAATGACACCTGCGAAATAAATGATAAAACAGAATGCTATATAAGAGTCAGCCTAATCAGAATCGAGGAGTGTGACAACCAGATGTGTGTGGAAACAGAAAAACAAAAAACTGGAATTTTAGGTTACGTAAGAAAGTGATCACTCTTATCTCACTTATGGGCTAAACTTCATAGGTGACAAATGGTCTAACAAACTGCATATAGGAAATAAACTGACAGATGTGTTGCCAGATATATGCTGTCTGACAACAAAAGAGAAGCGCGGAAAAAGTGGGGAGGAAACGAAACGGAAATTCACGGGTTGAGAGGGTCTGTGATGATATTTCAGTGCTTATAAAATAAAGTCAAATTTACAAACAAATTGGAAATATGAGCCCATTTATCGGTATGACATAGCGCCCCCTCTGGCTGACATGCCTGCAGGTCCAGTCACTGATATCCTGGACACCGAAATGGAGTTGACTACCGAGCTTGTTCCACAAATGTTCTATCAGAGACAGATCTGAGGATCTTGCTGGTCATAGGTACATCTCAACACATACAGTCCGTAGAGACATGTGCCATATGTGAACGAGCATTGTTCTGTCGAAAAATGACACCACAATATTGTTCTTTGAGAAGTTAAACATGAGGGCACGGGATGTCAGCGATGAACTATTGTGCCATCAGGGTTCCTGCAATCACTACCAGTCATGCCACAGTTATGCTACTGTGCCCCTCTAATCATTGGAAGAATGGAAACTTGCCGTCATATGCACAAACAAAAGTCAGTAAAAATGTGTAGAACTACAATTTATTGTGTCCCACAATGTGACGCCATTCATCAGCAGTCCGGCTTCCCAGTCATTGAGAACACTGAAATTACCGTCTCGTGTGTAGACTGCCGTTAATACTACACCACAAATGACTGCCTTGTGAAACTCCAGCTGTTGTTAGTCCCTGAACAATAGTGCAGGATGTCACAAAATGTTGCTGGGAGTCCAATACTTTTTCTCGGATCACAGTCACAGATACGAAGAGGTCATGACGTGCTTCATGCACAATATGGCGATCCTCCCTTGTGGTGGTCAGATGTGGTTGTCCAGAAGACTAATGATGATTATGAATGCCCTAAGGTTCCCCCGCTGTCCAACGTCAGGCTACTGTCACATCCTGATGCCCAACAACTCTGGATATTGCACATTTCGACCAACTGGAAAAACTAAGACTCGTAATGAGGTCCCTTCAAACTCTGTCAGTTGCTAATAATGCCTCCCACCTGAGCATGAAGCATCTCTGTGTCCTTCACAGTGATAACATCTGATGCTGTTCACACCCCTTATACAAGGTATGTTCAAAAACTTCAGGAACATTCATAATTTTGCACCAATGGTGAGTTGCAGAGAAATTTGGTTGGCATCCCTACACACACCACTGTTTAATGAGTAACTGTTGAAAGTTTCATTGTTGTATGTCTGTTAGTTATTGTTCAGTGCTGTATCGAGTAGAACACTGTGTCATACAGTTTGTGAATTTCAATATGGCAGAGTTAGAGGAACAATGCATCTGCATTAAATTTTGTGTGAAACTCAAGAAAATCTTTACAGACACATACCAAATGATGCAGAAAGCTTATGGTGATGAATACTTAAGCCCTACTCGGTGTTACGAATGGTTCACAAGGTTTAAAAACAGCCAAACAGAAGTTAAAGATGAACCTTGTTCAGGATGTCCTTCGATGTCTACCAAAGACCCTCGTCTCATGAACGTCAACTAAATTGTGCAAGTCAATCGAAGACTGATTATAAGAGAGATTGCAGATGAATGTAACATTTCAGTTGGATCATGTCATGACATCCTTACACAGAATCTTCAAATGGATCATGCTGCCGCTAAGTTCGTCCCACCCACAGCTCTTGAGTCATGACCAGAAAGGCCTTCGCCTCACTATTTGTGAAGAGCTATTGGATGGTGCAAATGAGAACAAGATGTTCCTTAAGAGAATCTAACTGGTTATAATATGCGGGTCTACAATTATGATGTTGAGACCAAGGTTCAACCTTCACAATGGGTCGGGAAATGTACTAAATGGTTCAAATGGCTCTGAGCACTATGAGACTTAACTTCTGAGGTCATCAGTCCCCTAGAACTTAGAACTACTTAAACCTAACTAACCTAAGGACATCACACACATCCACGCCCGAGGCAGGATTCGAGCCTGCGACCATACCGGTCGCGCGGCTCCAGACTGTAGTGCCACAGGGACAAACTGTGACACCTGTGAGAAAATGTGAGAAGGAAACGGCCTGAAATGTGGCGAGATAGTTCATGCCTCTTACCTCATGATAACACACCTGTACAATCATCCCATTAGTGTGTGACTATTACACAAAAAATTAAATCACTTGCTGCCTCATCTTCCACACTCCAGACCTGGCCCCTGCAGACTTTTATTTCCAATGTTGAAAATTCCGCGAAAAGGATGAAGATTTGCAATGATTGATGAAACAAAAGAAAATTTGCAGATGGTGTTTCATGCGATCCAGCAAGAGTTGTATCAAGACTGCTTCCGGGATTGGAAATGGAGTTGGGAGCAGTGTTCCAATTGTGGAGGAGAGTATTCCGGAGGAGACCATGCACAATAAGTAAAAGGTAAGCGCAGAAATATTTTGTAGACAAAGTTCTGAAAGCGCAGAAATATTTTGTAGACAAAGTTCTGAAATGTTTTGAACAGACCTCGTAATGCAAACAATGCTAATACACTCTGGTGGCTGTTCTTCCTGTCACAGATAATTTCAACTCTTACATAACTGCTGATAATGTGTATATGTATGAAGATGCATTGACATCCGTCTATGTCTTCTGAGTGTTTCATTTATTTGTCAGGCAGTGTACTCTAGTGTATCACTAAAATCAAAAATTTGATGGTGAAAGGAAAATGAAATCATTCATGAACAGGAAAAATAGGAGTAGGGGTAAATAAGAGCATGACCAAAAGATGATGAAATATCAACACTGAGGAATAAATCCAGCATTACTAACCCAATCAACCAAAGATTACTGATGCCAGATAATGTTACAGCTTCACAACAGACAGTTACCATCTTGAGTAAGCCGGTTCCATAATATAGAATGACAATCAATTTTTAACCTAAGATTTTTTTTTTTTTATCTTGTCCAACACTGTTTTTAAGAACAAGCTGCTTACCTCATACTCATATGTTAAATTCACTTTAGGCCCAATAAGAGCTATTTCACTCTCCTTGTGTAGATATGCCTTTCGTATCCTAGCATTCAAGATAGGTGCTTCAAACCTAGGATTGGTACCAATCAACAGGATACGATCTGCTTCCTCAACCCCTGAAACAGTTCCAGATAAAATTAGTGCTGAAAGGGGGGTGGTGTAGGACAGGAGAAAAAAATGAAACATGTAACTACCTCAATATAAAAGATGGTAGTAATTTTTGTTTACAGTGACCATTTGTTGGGGTGTACAATATGTAACAAAAATTGAGCATCAGCAACTGAACAACTGAACAACTGAATTCCGAAGATAATCTATTCATTTCAAGTTTTGATACTGTTACGCATAAGTTACAAAATGCCACACTGACAGCAAAAATCCACATAGCATCAACAAAAAATATGAATACCACACATCCACAAATCTGAATTTCGGTTCATTAACTCAAATTTACTATAAAATCAGCTACTCTCAGACATAACTGTGTGTGTGTGTGTGTGTGTGTGTGTGTGTGTGTGTGTGTGACAAATGTATATGCTATGAGTGGCAGACATAAAAAACTATAGACATCATCATTAACCTGAAACTAAGTATGAACAACAAATAGTCATCAAACCACAATTTCAAGTTTAATCTGATGCAATATTTCATTTGCTCACTAAGCATTTGTATTTTACTTTTTAATCTGACTAAGATTCATGAGAAACTTGCAGTTATCCCTCTGAAACACCTGAATCTGAAGGACAGTCACTAAATTTCTTTCTGAATGGAAATATTTACCTGCTATCCTGCTGTTCAGAATATAATTCGATCTCAGATCTGTTCCAGAACCATCTTGAGGGAAAGTGTATTCTGTGCACAAAGCTTCTGATCCCAATCTGTTCAGCAAATCTTTCAGCGCAACAAGGGCCTGAAAATGGCATTAGAACAATCAGTGTTTACAAATAAGCTCTGTGAAGATTGTGAAACATAAGATTTCAAATAATAAAATAATCAATGAGTCAATTACAAAACTAATCAAATTTTACTTATAAATATGATAAGGGAAGTTCTGGAAGAATGCAAATAATTTATGAGTAAAGGAGATACTGAAAAGTAAAAACGTTGAGTCATTGAAAAAAATAGAGAATTGAGCTAGCTTTTGGACTATTTCTTTAACAATTGTAAGTACACTAGAGAGAGAGAGAGAGAGAGAGAGAGAGAGAGAGAGAGAGACTTGACATGTCACAAATCAGGCAGTGAAAATTTTGCATAATTTATAACATGACAAATAAGGCCAAACTGGCAGTTTTAGCCAATATAATGCAAAACTTGCATCTTTTTTAGAAAATAGTCACAAAATTCTGCATTTCCCTCTCCCTGTGAAAAAATGTAAATCTGAAGGCAGTATTTTACTAACGTCAGTAACTCACTGTCATTTAATGCTGAAAATGGATCTTGACTTTTTTCGAAGACTTAAGTACATATATAATCTTAAAAAGAACTGATGTCCTCGATGTCACTTCAGCCGAAAACAGCTTTATCCACCACTCTCACACATTCTCAGTGTTCTGTTCTGTTGCATAAACAGCTACACGTTCTCTCTCTCTCTCTCTCTCTCTCTCTCTCTCTCTCTCTCTCTCTCTCTCTCTCTCTCTTCAGCTCATTAAAAGATTCACCCAAAAACTAGAGAAGTCTACCTTCTTTTTTTGTCAACTCAATGCTTCTACTACTTGGTCAGTTGTCTCCCATACTGCTAAATTACATTCTGCCAGAGCTTCCGTTACAATATTTAAAGTGCCATATTTGGTAGCTTTCATGTTTATATTTGCATACTAAAAAATACACAGTTTAACTGATGCACAACATTAAAGCTCTCTCCAAACTATCTCTCTTCGGTGTGATTTGTTCTATGTTAGTGTCAGGAAACGCGATGTATGATGAAACTGTTATCCCTATTCCATGCTAAAATTGTTCGAAGAACGATTTTTTAATTGTGGAAAGTGGAATTTTTTGTGATGAAGCTAGTAAGATTTCGAAAAACAGGAAGAGACAAATACATCAGACAACGGTAAAGAAAACAAACACAGCAGATTGCAGTTTCAAGTTAGGTTGCTAATTCTTATAGCCATAGAGCCATGCAAATCTGTGATGTCAATGAACATAATGCAACTGACAGGAAAACAAAAAATAACACAAAATTAACAAAGATGCTCAAAAAACAAGCCATTACAAAATAACACTGAAATTGGGAAAAGTAACAGCGAAATTATCCACCAAATAAAAACTTTTTCCTGTCACTAGTCAAGGACTTCACAGATATCTAACAAAAACAGTGTACGGAGTTCAAATTTCACTATACTCATAGTTACTTTATTTGAAGCAAGGTTCCTGTTTCAATTCAAGCATATTTGTATCTGATGACTTAAAACTACTCTGAGAGTCTACACATGGAGTGCTCTGGAGAATTCAAATGTGTCATTATGCTAATTTTAATAACAACCAAAGAATTAACACTAGTGATATAAAATGAAGGTTTGTTTGAACACCACATGTTCAATTTGGCAGGGAGCATTTCCTTGTCTTCCTCTGTCCATAAAACAAACTCAGGAAACCAGTTGAGGAAAAACAAGCACGCTCAGTAATTACCTCTGCATCTACCAGCCCACCAGCAATGGCAGCCACAGAGCTGCCTGCTGCTTTAATTGCCTTGCTTGCTGATATGAGAGCATCTTCCCATTCAACTGCTATCAGCTCACCAGATGCATTTTTCAGCATGGGGGTCACTAACCTCTGTCGTTTAAGTCCATCGCAGGCAAAGCGTGATTTATCTGATAGCCATTCTTCATTTATTTCCTAGTAACAGAAATTTGGTTGTAAATTATTTTACAAAAAAGTCATTTTGATTATGTTGCATTTACTCTAACCCAATATCAAATCATGCTGGTATGTAAATAGTGAAGCAGTAATTAAATTAATAATGAACATTGAAGCTAAGAAGAAACTCAAATGACAGGAGACTACCACACTAACAATAAGAATGTGTCAAAATTTTATTACAATAATGACAGATATAAGCCACTACTATTTACTTTATGGTGAAATGTGTGAACCACAGAGTTTTCTTTTGCCTTTCACCTGTTGTACTTCTATGCACACAATTATACAGTGCTAATAACATAAGTTTAATGTATTTGCTTTTGCTTTATTTACTGTTGTATTTTCAAGGAGCCCCTATTGGAAATTTGTGGCAGAAGTCATCTTCAGCTGTCACTATGTTGATATAGGGGTTTCTTCTGACAAATGTGAGGAAGAAATGCATTTACATGTAGGTGCAATATCAGAAATGATGATGAACTTTGTATTTATTTGTTGATCATTTTTGGCTTCAAGTACAGTGTGATACAGACACTGGATAAATCAGGATCATCTGATTATGTACACACTCAACATATGTACAATCACACTTTCTACAAGGTTACATATGAAATATAGCACTTAAAAGAATTATACTTCAAACATAAACTGCAGTTTATATATTTGAATAACTTAATATTCAACTAACAGCCACAGAATACAGAAATGTTGAAAAAGGGCACAAGAGTAGAATTATTGGGTTTTATTGGTAGCCTACATGCTTATGCTGCTAACACACTACTTTGCCGCCTACATTCTACCTCGGTCCCACACGCACTGCAGCCAAGGAGCAGTCCATTTGCAAATTTGTATTACAAAAAGTGTAGTGATGATTTCAGCACAAATGAGTCATCATCAACAAAAGTTCACCCTTTACAGCCCACTTATCTCCAGCACAGTAATTACAATTTCTGAAATCTGTTTTTGGATGTTGTAATAAAACAATGAGAAAAAGGAAGAAATCCAGCAGGAAATAGATATTAATAGATAATAATCAGTAACAGTAATGATAGATAATAATAGATGATGATAATAATAATAAATAACAACACACAATAAATAATATACCATACACAAGAGTATTTACAAAAATACAGTTGAGATTTCCCAAAAATTTGCTTGGACAAGCACATTTCCTCAAAATATTTCTGTGTATGGCACATCTTATGAAACCAAAATATAAAATGGAGGAACACAGTTCTAAAATTTCAACAAGTTGTGACAGGCTCATGTTCATGATATGATGGAGCAAGAAGAGGAGTTTGAAGCTTCGATTCAGTTATTGTGAAATGGATAATAGCAGCTAGAACTTGGGCAATGAATAAAAAGTGTTTTGCGACTGTTAGCAGACTATTCATTTCTGTTCTCTTTCCATAAAACAATATGCAAGAAAACAATTGTTACATCATTAGGGCATTAATAGAAAAAGTAATATAGGCAAAAACCGTAAGACAAGAATAAAACTGTTGAGACTTGTGGATACTTCACTGGATAGTGACACTAAAACTTGATCGTTGGTGGAAGGCCCCAACTGGCACAGAACGGCCAATTTTTCCTTTGCCTGCTGTTCTGCTTAGATACAGTTGTAATATTTTATTTGCATAATTGTTTTGGCTTCTGTAACCAGAGTAAGTTAACATAAAAGTTTTCTGGGTATGGTACCATGTCATATTGTAAAAAACGCATTACTATTTACATTCATTACTCAACGTTAAGGTTTTCTTTAGCACAGAAACAGGTGCACAACACTGCAACAAAATTTTTTGACCATTTACCCAGTGATATAAAATGTCTAAAAGACAGCAAGATAAAACTTGAAGATAAATTGGAAAAGTTTCTCCTTGACAACTCCTCCTACTCCGTAGAAGAATTGCTATGTTTGTAATGTGCAAAACGTCGTGGGTAGGAATTGCTAACTCAATCTGTATATCTTTTTTTCATTTTGGGGAAAAAATTATATGGTGATGTTAAGAGTACAAATAGATGTACAAATTAATTTGCAATATGAATGTAAAATGACTCCTTCCACATCATGACAATTTATCGTGCAAAATGATCCATGGAACATGAAACTAACTAACTAACTAACTAACTAACTAGACTAACTGGTGAAACAGCATTCTGGCCATGGTCACAGTGGTTCTCTTCTGTGTCCACTGATGTATTTTTGCACTCTAGAGTCACTTATATTTTGTCATGACTGCATCCTTGATTAAGGACTGCAACTTTTGAATACGTTGGCTGTAGGGTCCGCCTGTAGTTCACTGTAAATAGGGTCATTTCATAACTCTTTCATCTTTTCTTCGTGCTGCACTGTGTCCTAGATGACAGTAGCATTGCCTTTACGTGCTTGTAGTAATACCACAGTACTGTTGTTGTTCTTTAGTTCTGGGATAGCTGCCCTTTCCTCATAGCTATGATTGTGCTTTGTTGGCTTGGCACATAGCAGAATGATTTTCTCAGCTTCTGTTGGAGTGTCAGAAAGCTGCTTCCGTGCACTTGATGAATTTTTCTGTAGGGATTCACTCAAGTGTGAAATCAATGTTTAGTTCCTCAGCCAGTGCTTCTATGGCCTTACGGGAGATAGAATGAGATGAGAGATGAGATATATATCACTCTATGAAATGCACCCAGCTATGGCTTAGTGTTGTGTGTTGTCTTTGCTAGTTGCTCTCATTCTTCTTCTGGTGACTGGCGACAGTTTCATTAGTTGCACACAACTGCAGGTGAGTGATTCTGTTGACATTATCCCAGTAAGTTGACGACACTATCTGATATCAGAAGACATATTTGTAACAGTCTTCTTTTGTGGAAATAAAGTTCTCTTCACACAGGCTGAATGTACCCCTTCAGAAGATATTTATTGGCTCGCCTGTAGATGGTTCTTGCTTTGTAGGTGTTGATGTTCAGTTTAAAATGCAGGAATTTAGGTGTGATATGATCCCACCAAACCAAGTAGAGTAGATCATTGAGAACTTTCCCTATCTTCTTCCTAAATATTTACAACTTGTGAACTTTGCTGCAGGATTCCTGCTCATACAGGTTGCTAATACAGTAATGTAGGCTTCTGCGGCCAGAGGCTTTATTGTAATAGTTACAATAGTTACAGAAGAAGTGAGGATTTGCTGTTTGCCTCTTGCAGTTGTGTCCTCATTGGTGACTGGTAGTCACCAGTGAAGGAGATGTGATTTCCTCCTGCTGAATGTAGCTGTGCAGTGGCAGTTATTAGCCAGTAACACTCAGTGTCTTGTTGTTAGTGCATCCCTTTGTACTCTGACAGCTGACAGCCACAGTACAAGTAGCAACATGCATATGGGAACACAAGCGCTGCATTCAACTTGGGCAGCAGAACAAATCTGCAGTGGTCAAACACCATTAAGACTGTGGAAAGGAAACAAAAAAATTAACGAAACCTGCGCACATGCCAAGCATCCAGAAATCGTGGAATTCAGGATCACAGAGGCCATCAAATTGTTAAAATACCCGAATGACATGAATAGAGAGGAAGGACTCAGGCTTGCCCCATCCTGGCTGTCAGTCATCAGACCCCAACAGGCTGCACTAACAACATGAGACATTAGCATTATTGTCTAGTCACTGCTGCCATGCAGCATGTGTCCAGGAGGAAGAAAGCAAGAGTCCACACTTCATCTACTGATGACTGCCAATCATGGCACACATTGCAAGAAGCGATAGACAACTGCAGATCCCAACTCCCTCCACCACAGTAACATATTACAATAAAGTTTCCCACTTCTTCCACCTCAGGTAACCAATTACATCAACTTTTTTTAATTATGACATAATGCAATGCTATTTACAATGAACTACAGGTGGACCCTACAGCCAACATATTCAAAAGTTGCACTCCTTAAAGATGCAAGAATTAATGCTGACACAGCCAAGGGACTCATTCCAGGAATCCCACTACCACCTAGAAGTGCCAAAAATACACAAGAAAGACCATCTTTTAAGGCCGACTGTGATTGGGATCACCTCACCTACGAACATTTTGGCAAAGTAATTAGTCCGCAAATTAAGACCTCTAGTTCACAAAACAGACTCTTATGTGAAGAATTTTAAGCATTTTACAGAATACATAGAGGGATGAACTATTTTACCCACGGACATCATTGTCAGCTTGGATGTAAAGTCACTACTAACAAACATGCCAGTAGACAAAACTGTTCATATCTTACATGAGCATGTCACTCCGGGCATGTGTGTCCTGGTTGACCTATGTTTTCCATTAACATACTTCAAATGCCAAGGAGAATACTACAAGCAAATTGACAGTATGGAAATGAGTTCTCCCCTATCCCCATTAGCAGCCAGCACGTTCATGAAGGCCTTTGAAGCCACCACACTTCGTTCTGCTCCGTACGCCCATGCTGCTGGTTCAGATACATAGACAACACATTCAGCATAAGGTCCCACAGTGAGACAAAGCTACATGTTTCACAAATATTTGAAAAAAATGTATGGAAAGATCTAGTTCATGCTTGAAGCAGAGAAGAATGGTGCAATTCCATTCCTAGGTGTGGACAATGGCTGGTACACTGGGGCACAGCATATACCTGAAACTGGCACAAAACGACATGCACACTGCCAGAAGAAAAAATTCGTACAGGCTTTTAGAGGTTTCCAGTTCACTCAAGATTTATTGTTGCAACAGTGCATATGGAGTACATAAAATGATTACATTTACAAATCAATGGCACAGGCAGTTCTGAGCTGCCAGGCATCGACCCATGCTAAAACACCTATATTAGTATGTAGTGTAGCCTCCACGGACGGCAATGCAGGTGCTGGTGCTGGCACTGGCTCTGACATTCAGTTGATCATACAGATGGCAAATATTGTCCAGGGTTATGTTATGCCACACCTGCTCAACATGTTCACATAGTTCTGTAGGAGTCTTTCGCTGATTGAGTCGCACAACTCACTTCCCGTCCCATCGTTTCCCCCATGTACTTGATTGGAGACAAGTCCGGAGATCATGCTGGCCAGGTAAGTTGCTACACATCTTGCACAGCACATTGAGTTTTACCGGCAGTTTGTGGATGAGCATTATCCTGTTGGAACAACACATCACCTTCCTGTTGCAAGCACAGCAAAAGAATGTGTCCAACAACATTCTGCACATCCCGAGTGCTACTTAGCATCCCCTTCACAAACACGAAAGGTGAAAGAGTTTTAGCTTATCCCACCCTAGACCATAAGGCCTGATGAGGGTCCAGAGCATCTCTGACAAATGCACTCAATGATACAGCACTCACCGGTCTGTGTCGTATGCGCAAATGGCCATCACTTGTATGCAGGCAGAATCTGCTTTCATCGCTGAAAACCACAGTGCATCAGTCCATCTTCCAAGTGATCATCTTACAGCACCAGTCACCCCTGTGCTCGTCAGTGTTGTGGCTCGAGTGGAAGATGGGCTAGAGGTGCAAGTGCCCTTGGTCCCACTACTAATAACTAGTCCACAACAGTTAATGTTAACACATCTGGGCTCACAAGGCCTCTTATCTGTGCTGTATTAGCCATACGATCTGCCACTACTGCCCGTACAGTACAATGATCCTAGCAGGCATCTGTGCTGCGTGGACGTCCGGAATGTCTTCTATTTGTGTGGAAATGTTCACCTGACCACTGATATCAGCACTGTTGCACAATTAATGCAGCACATCTAACTTGTGTGACAACTCTCCGAAAGGACTATCCCACCACTTTGAAGGCCATAATTTGACCCCTTTCAAACTCATTCAGTTGACTGTAGGAAGCTTAAGTGTGCTGTGACATGGTTGCGTGATTGCTTCACACATTTGCACCACAGTGAGCTTTCTGGCTGTGAGCATTCCCTAATAAAGGCCTTGTTGCCCAAAAGCTCACTTTCTGACCATCTTTTTATTGTGCCTATCTGTGACTCAGCATCTCTGCTATATGGTAAGTACTAACTATCCTTTTCATAACACTGTTACATTCCATCCTGGGTTTTCATTATTTGAGTTATCCTATTAAAGGGTAGACACAGACAGTGCACTGGTAGCTATCCTGAGTCCAGCCTGTCTTCTACAACAACCACAAGATCGAGGATGTGCTATGCACAAGATAGATGCTCTGTACACTAAGTCTGCATAAGGTGGAAACTGAGTGTGGAGAAACACACACTGGTGAGACCAGCCAGAAAGTAGCAATGTGCATAAGGGAGCACGAGTGTTACAGTCAATTTGGGCTGTACAACAAATCTGCAGGAAGACTGTGGCAAGGAAATAAAATTTAATGAGTGGACCGTTAAACACAAGAGGCCATCAAAATATCGAAACACCTCAGCAACACGAATAGAGGGGATGGACTCGGGCCTGCCCCACTATAGCTGTCAGCCATCACAGCACAACAGGCCACACTAACAATATGAGACACAAGTGTTAGCAGCAAGCAACTTCTGCCACACAACCTGCGTCCAGCAGGATGAAATCAGAAGTTCAAACCTGATGACTACCATTCATGGTACATATTGCAAGAAACAACAGACAACAATAGATCTTCACTCCCTCAAGCACAATAGCCTACTGTAGTAAAGTTCCCACTACTTCTGCCTCATGTGACCAATTACATCATTTTTATTTAATTATGACATAATGTCACGCTCAGTGAGTAGTCATAAGAAAATCTAATTGACTCTTGACAGCAAAAGTACACTAGTGGACCCAGAAGAAGGCCACTGTAACAGTGATATCACCAGTAATACTTTTTTATAATATAACGTGGTACCATACACAGAAAACTTTTGTCGTTTTATTTGTAATCCTTAATCAGTACCTAAAGATTTGTTACATTTTTTTTATATTTATACTCAGAAAACAAACCTATTTCAAAGTATCTCAGATAAAATAGTAGCCTGGATTTTGGTTTGAAACGGCATTTATCAGGTAATTTCACATTTTAGCATTATGTGGGAGAATTTACACCTATTGCCGGATTTATCCAAAGTGTGAATTTTTCACATTCCTAATCATAGCAGACAATAATTTTTTTGTGAACACATGTTAATAAATTGAGATTTAAGATCTTGTTTATGTTGAAATGGCAGTTCGTTATCTTCAATACTCACTCTCCATGAAGGCCCAGTGGTACTGATCGGCCACCGTGTCATTCTCAGCCCATAGGCATCACCTGGATGCAGATATGGAGGGGCATGTGGTCAGCACACCGCTCTCCCAGCCATATGCCAGTTTCCGAGACTGGAGCCGCTACTTCTCAATCTAGTAGCTCCTCAGTTTGCCTCACAAGGGCTGAGTACACCCCGCTTGGCAGACTGAATGGTCACCCATCCAAGTGCTAGCCCAACCCGACAGCGCATAACTTCGGTGATCTGACAGGAACTGGTGTTACCACTGTGGCAAGATTACTCACACATTATAGAAATTAGCAAAATACTACTCCTGGGAAGCAATAATAAACAGAAGTAAAGGTGGTCTGTTTCATTATCTTCAGGTACAAGATGTTGACTGCTGTAAGAGTTTGAGACAATTTTTCTGCTTACGAGACATTTATTTATTGTCTTATTTTTGCTGCCTATCCAAAATTTTTGGGACTAGTGCTGCCATCTGTTGACAGCCTTACCTTTAGACTAATGGTCACCATCACCCTCGAAGTAGTTCCCATCCTCACGTACACATCGAACCCAGCACTTGCTTCTGCCACTGGTCAAATGTTTTCTGGAAGTCCTGTTCTTTGAGGGTGTTTATCACCACCAGCAATGCTTCTTGAATCCCTTCCGGAGTGTCGAACCGATGGCCCTTCAACTTGAGTTTCAGTTTTGGGAATAGCATGATGTCGCAAGGTGCCAAATCTGGGAAGTACGTTGGGTGGGGTACGATTGCGATGTAGCTTTTTGCCAGAAAGGTCCTGGTAAGCAAGGATGTGTGACAGGGTGCGTTGTCGTGATGCAGCAGCCAGTTCCCTTGACAATTCACTGTTTGGTTGGGTGGGACAAATTCTTTGTGCACAATTCCCTTGGTACCAGAGGAACTGATAATCATGCTCTTCACCTGTCTCGCTTTTTTGGGTCTTTGAGAGCCCGGACTCTTCCACTGGGACGATTGTTGCTTTGTCTCTGGGTCATAACTATAAATCCAGCTCTCATCGCCGGTGATAACCCGTGATAAGAAGGTTGGATCATCAGATGTGTTCTGATGAAGATCCGTGCACACTTCAACCACACCAAACGCAGAGTATTACGGAAATCACTGTGGACATGCAACACGTCCTCCCAGCTGAATGCCACTCCGCACACTGACTCGTCAGATACGCAGCTCTCGCCACCTAGTGGTGCAAATATCTACTACTCCTCCTTTCCAGATGGCAGCACCAGTCCTGAAAATTTTGGATTCCACCTCATATAAAAATGTAGCCAGTTTTGTTTACTGGTACTACAGAGCCCGTGGCAAAGCCCAATTGGGGAAGCTAATGTACACAACAATGTGTTTGCAAAATAAAAAGGGCATCTATGTGTCAACACAATGATATACCCGTGTCATTGTGCCTGTAAGCTCTGCTCCCATGCCACTGGTCAATTGTAGGCAGTTGAATACCTGTATAATATATATGCCACATGCAGCAATGTAGGATGCAGCTGTAGGACCTAGCATCTTGTTACAACAAGGAAACACGTACGTTTGTGTGCCAGCTGAAGTCAAATGTTGGTAAATGTAGACACTTTAACATGACAGGTTTAAGTGGTGCATATTTTAAACTACGGTTGTGTAAGATATCACTAGAGGCTGTGCTTGATGTACCTTGTTTACAACACTCCCAACATCAGCAGGTAGTTGTGGGATACCGAGTGCTTTGTGCACTCGGCTTTGCTGTGTGTTGCTCGTTTTCTTAGTTTGGAGTGAGTGAAGAAACTAATCCTGGTCCATCACAGAGTTCTATTATGACACACACACACACACACACACACACACACACACACACACACACACACACACACACACACACACAAACATCAGCACAGATCCCTATAGCCATGATCATTGCACAGAAACATAGAATGCTAGTCCTACAAGAAGGCGAGGGCTTATTTTCTTGCACCAGTCCTCTTCCCACAGACGGTCTAAGTTGTCATCTGTCTATGCTCACGACCAACTGCCATTGTATAGTGCTTGCAATCCGTACTAGAGCAACCGTAAAACAAGCTGAGAGACTTCCCACAATGTGCAAACAGAATTTTTTTTCAGGTCTACTTCCACTCAATTTACCTTGTCTGTTCTATCTGCAGTGTGGCGAAGTATGGATTGCATGGCTACAAATGCCCATGAAAGGGCTTTGCTGTATGCTAATCAGGGCTTATGTGCTACCAGTTCGGAATCAATATTCGGCAGATTTTGTAATTAACAAGTTGGGTGGTGGAAAGAACTATAATGATGTGAAACACCATAAATCGCAGAAGCACTAATCACTGATGGAATAATGCTACTGCTTGTCAACAGAAACCATCTTTTGTTGAAAACTAAAACAGAGCCATGAGAAGGAAAGAAGCAAAAATTATTCAGAAAAGAACTGTTGAAGCTTTTGCAAACGCAAACATTCCAGTCAAAAAGCTCTAATAGTGGAGAAGGTAAACTATTAATCGGTTATATTATTATTTTTTCCTCCAATCTTGAATTTTTTGTAACAACAATTTAAAAGCACTAAGGTTCTGTCTTCAGGCCTGAAGTGTGGCAATGTTTTAATTTTTACATTTAACCATCTTTAACAAAAAATAAATAAAAGGTAAGCCAATTTCGACAAAAAATAGGTGCTAATTACTCTAAGAATAGAAGCTGCATTTTCAGGTCCCTCGTTATGATGAAACTGTGATATTCTTACTAAATAATTCTATGCGTTCCCTCAACCTACCTCATTTTCTCGTGGAAGTATCCTGAGGACCTCGCCTGTTCGTGTTGTAACCACAATGTTGCTTCCCACAGCATCCAGAACATCAACACTTTCAGTTTTCCTTGTTTCCCAAGGTCGAGCAGTGAAGGAGTATGGCTTTGATGTTAAAGCACCCACTGGGCATAGATCAATCACATTTCCAGAAAGTTCAGATAGGAAAAACTTCTGCACATATGTTCCAACCTGGAAAACAATTTACATTAAATGTTGTACAAACTAGCTAAGGTAGAGGAGCACTTGCAGTTAGGCCTACCAATGACAAAAGAGGTACACAATACTAAATACACAGGTTTTCATACACGAAAAAGGAACATCTTTGTACACTAAACATTTACAACCAAACAAACTCCAACCCTTTGAATTTTCATTTCTTTTTGTTTGTTTGTCAAAGTAACATGTATTACTAACAGTTTCATACTACACAATAATCCTCAGAATAATGGGTGACCAATGAAACGCATCATCAGCTTCTGAAAAGCAATTCTTAAAACAGTTAAGTTACCTTAATCTAACAATATAATTAAAAAAAAGTTCTTCAAAATGCAGTAAAATTAAAAGATTCTAACAACTTGTGTAATACTACCCAACTCTCATCAATGAAAAATGGATTACCTTCTATTGGATTTTCATTTCAGATGGAGGAAAGAGACCGCAATAACAGCATGAGGAGAAGGGGTGGGGGGGGGGGGGGATAGCAGTACACAGTAACTTTACATTTAGCAGAAACTTCCTTTGTGGTGAATGATATTCCCCACCTCATTTTTCCCTTCATTTTTCAAAAAATCTCAGAAAAAAGGCAAGTTTGATAAATCTTAACAACTCACTGACATAAAGATAACAACAGATCAAGAAGAATAGATGGAAAACAGGGTGCTGGAGGGGAAGGTGGGGGGGGGGGGGGGGGGTAGCAATCGCTTTGTTAGATGAGCTATGTTATTATTCTCTTTGAGAGATTTCTGGTAAATTGATGGGCTTGTGACGAAGCAAGCTGGGCTAATTTTACTTCCCCTCTTGTTTTGCTATCAGCCTACTTCAATTTGCCTTTTTTTTTAATTTTAACTAATTACCCTTAACATATGTGAAAATAATATGTTGTGGGGCGGCGGGTGGAATAATTGAATAAATGTTTTGTATTTATGCTGTTTGCCGTTCTCAACACTGGCTCTCTAACTACAATATTGGCAACCAGAAAGTGATTAGCAAAATGCGAAGCCTGTAATTAGAATTCCTAGTGCCCACTTCATCTGAGAAATACATTTATAGCTACAGCTTACAGCTCTGAGGAATTAGGAGATTGTCTGGGATTCATAATCAAAAACCATTCTCTCTAAAATGTTCACTATATTCTGAAAGTCACAGACCAAAAAGAATCCACACAATCCAACTACCAGAGCAGTTCAGAGTCTAATGTGCTGATGCCACTATAACTGTTCAAATTAAATGTTTAAGTGAATGCTCGCCATAATTTGATGATAATGTTCATCAAACGCCGCGCTAATAATGGTAGACTGTCTGCCCTGCGGCGGCACGTGAAAATATGACATACGCAAACTAAAGATAGATCATTAACGTCATCCCAAAATTAACACTTCACTTGAAAACGATTTCATGGTTACGCATATCCCGAGTAACTTATTACTGCATCCGAGGCTGTTTATATCAACGATACCGACGCGACGCAACTCCCGGCACAGGTGATGCGCTAATCAGCGTCTGGAGAGAACTGGGGCCTTCTTCTCTCGCGCAGCGTTCTTACATATAAAGCCGCGGTGCGGACGGCTAAGGGAAAGCCTGATCAAATCTGCTCTCCCGACTAGCCGCTGGGCTAGTAATGCACCATTTTAAGTTATCGAATAAATCATTGCTTCCTTTGCTGATGGCCGATGAAGCTCTCAATTTAAATGTGCAATCAGCACACAGGTAAGTAATCATTATGAAAGTCTGACATGGCTAAGTCAAATATTTTGGGCGAGATAATTAATTTAATTACACTACACGCAGTAGACGAGCTCTGAACTTGCCCTTTGGAGATACGCTATCACTATAGTTTTATAGTTATTCAGTTGAAACTTCTCACATCTTTATTATTATAGCGGATCTCCCTTCTATTTAAATTTAAACATCCTAGCTTTATTGATTCGCCTACTTAACCTATCTTGTTTCCTTAATTTTTAAGATAAAAACCAGAAAATCATGAATTTCAACTAAAATTTTAATTTGTGAGATCCAGAATACTATTTCTACTAAATTATTATGCAAAAGGAATGTAAATATAAATTTTTAAGTTTCTAGCTCTGTTCTGTTGCGCCAATGATTTTTACAGAAAAACGTCCAAATTTCGAAAATGGTTAGAGTTACTGAACTGATATTCAACACATATTGATTTAGTATTACTCCTGACATGCTAGAAATGTTTCAGGTTATTTACTTGATTTTTAAAGTATTGGGCAACATTTATGACATCAAAACTAGTTACAGTGGACTGGCTGGCGCACAATGGAAAGACTGATGTGAATTTTATAAGGCGTGAGTAGGCTGCTTCCCTACAATGTATTCTCATAATAGAGAAAGAATGACCCTCAGTTTTAAAGAATATAACACCAGATCTAATTTTGTGCTTAGTTTTATGTATGTAATTGATTTTTCTAATTTATTTTGACTATTCCTAGTTAGTATCTTTCATTATAGGGTGAAATCAGAAATTGCTTCGTAACTTAAATTCTATTGTTGACATATAAACAAATATAAATTCTGTACTAATTATAAACATTTGGAGGAACAAATACTAGTAATCTTAAAGTATCTATTTGGCTCTATACAAAAACATGTTAGCAAAGCCAGCCCTTCATTAATTCCAAAGTAATTAACAGTTTTGTCAAATGTATTGTTTACGTAACGGTGTATGTTAATTTCATCATTTAAGCAAATAATTCAGGCTAACCCTTGTAGTAGAAGAAACTGTTAAAAAGACAGAATTTTTCCAATGCATTCAGTTAATTCATTATATTAAGTTTTAATTGCAATTTCTGTAAATTTAACTTCAATGTGTAGTTTCACGGCCTATTATTGTGATGATATATAGGGCCCAATATTTGGTTACGAGACGGTCAGTCCACGGCCGAGTTTCAGACGAGGAACCTGTGTTGGTTAGAACAACAATGCTTCAAGTTAATTGTGAACTAAGTGTTACACAATTAGGCCATGTGTTAAAACAATGACAGTGTCTGCTCCATACATACCTTTCTATTCTTCAAGAACTGTGAACTTTGTGGTTAGGTTTTTACTGCTGGCAGATGTTCAATAGTGAACTACTGCAGCAGTATATGGAGGTTCACTTGTACACTATTGATGAGGCTTATCGTAAGTTAAACAATAGTGCACTGCCCATATAACTGTTTATTATTAGGGGGCTGTGAACACTGAAATTAAATTACTGTGAAACACAACTGTGCACCTGTCTGCTACATTATTTGCAGTAGTCAGTGTCAGAATTCACAACCCATTTTTCAGCCAGTGCAGCGATGCAGTACGTTGACACCAAGGACAATCAAAACAAAATGAATAATTTATGCAGGCAGAACCGCTACAGGCTGATGAGGATTCAAGTCCTACTCTTCCCAAATACAGGTCCAATACTTTGGCTTGACTATGTTTCCTTAAAAGCTACGAGACTTTTTGAAGCCATATGTATGACATACTAACTGTAAGAAACTTTCGGTAATGTGGTTGGTAGCAATGGCTGAAATGACAGTACATAAATGACGCTGATTGGTACTGCACGTTTTCTAAGAATCAGCCCTGTTTTTAATTTGAGTTGGATACCAATAAATAAAACTTCTTCCATCTACAGTCAATAAAATTCTTGAGGGTAAGTGACTGCATTGTCAATGTGTAAAATTCTCAGACGTTTCGGGCACTGTTGCAAATGACCTTTCTCGGGTGTTTATTGCCAACTGTTGAATGAGAAAAACATTAGTTCTTATATACTGGCAAAAGAGGCAGTTATCGTAAGCTGATAGGGTACTGAGGATAAGGAGGAGGGACATTAGATGTCCTTTATTGGTGTTTGCATTATTTCTTGTCACTGGTGGAAATAAATGTTCCTGACTGTTGTTCACTTAACTGCTTGCCGCTGGTGGAAACAGGGGAATGAGACAGAGGCAGCAGTTTTAATGTAGGCTCCTCCCCTCACCCTCAATACCCTTCTAGATTACGAATACACTCTTTTCCATCAGTAGTTACACTCTCTAATAGCATGTGGGAAAAATGAACACCTAAATCTTTCCATGTGATTTCTAATATCTCTTTACCCAGGTAGCAAATATCTTGTCTAAATCATTTTGTGACTCATTTGATCTTCTGCTGGTTTTATTAGATGGTAAACAACAGTGCCACCCACGAAAATTTTAAGACAATTGATCCTCTGCAAGGAAATTCTAGTCACAATTACAGATAGTAAATAATAACAGACAGGAACACTAGCATGTGTCCCATTTATGAATGAAAGTCACTTTGATTTAGATACATGTTCTACAATGTCTACACCGGTATTTTCTCACCTATTTTCAAACCAACACTTAGAACGGTTTTAAGAAAAGTAGAGTAAAGTAAATGCACACTAAAAAGTCTTGTTCATGAGCAGAGGAATGTAAATGTGTGGTCTGATGAGAAAAATCACATTTCTGCCTGTACATGTGAATGATGCACAGTGTCATGTTGATTATAAACCTCAGAAACCATTCTAAGAAGACAGTACTCAAGCTGAGTTTTAGGCTTCATGAATTTGGAGACGCTATTAACACACAGAAGTAGACCTTTTCGAAGTGGCAAGCACTTTTGATCACAAAGGATACATCTATAGGGTTTCCAAGAAGATCCCTCTTGATTTTGTACAGTTCAAAAATAAAGAGTTCTTCTATTGGTATCCACTTGCAAAAGAACAACTGGACTTCAAGTAGTGTGATCAATAATACAAACCAAAACATCATATTAAGGAAGAGGAATTGTGTGTTAGATCTCTTCATGGGAACAGCCGCAAAGAAAGTACTTCAAATACAGCAGACATTCAGCAGAGTATCACAAATCAATGTAACACAGGAAAACTACATAATCTTCAAGAAGTGTATGTGTAAGAGCTCTATTTTTTAATATGGGAGGTACGAAGTTTTAGAAACCATCTCCATGGGGAAGTTAGCTGGTACAGAGGTGAAATACTATATGTAAGAGTAATGAACACACAGGTGCTGAAAAGGTAAGTAAAATTATTTTTCATATTCTCTATATGTTGCTCCCATTGCTAAGTACTGCCCTAACAGCGGAAATTACAAGCTGCCTGGCAAATAATGTATCTGCTCCCACACTAGCTAACCTTTGCAATTATTACGGTACCAAGTAGCACCCTTAGCTTGTTGACACTTTATTTTTCAATTTCTTATTTTTGTGACACAAGTTCATGTATAAGTTACAGTTCATTCATTCACACATCCTGCTCCACCAATCCTATCATTAACAAGAGTCTTCAGGGATCTGGAACGAGTCAAGAACTGCACTAACTGGTAGAAGCAACCACTACTGGCTACTTCGGTAAAGAAAACTAACAACAACTAGCACTAATATATGATAATTATGGGTATTACTTCTAGATTTCACAGTATCATCATCTACATCTATTTTATTTTGATAAGTAACACATTTAATAGTAATTATATCTGAATGTCAGTTTTAATCTTGGTACAGAGCACGAAACATGGATCTAATATCTTTTGATGGAAACATGAGCATGGCACGCCAGCAACATCTGTGTTAAGCAAGTACAGCAAAGCCCTACTTCTCCACTTTTCAACGAATTTTAAGAAAATGATGTAAAATGTAGGAAAACATGAAAGGTGTGAAACTACTTTATAAAGTGGCAAAAGTTATGCACAGAAACACCCTCACCTTGCATTTTCATTGTGTGTGTGTGTGTGTGTGTGTGTGTGTGTGTGTGTGTGAGATATAGGTACACACAATATGTGTCAAAAAACTGACACTTTTTTACTACCCCATAAAGCTTCTTGGAATTTGGCACTATGTTTAGCTGTCAGCATGATATTTCCTGACACTTTAGCACAACAAATCTCACTCAAAATGACGAATTCTCTGTTCCGGCATTAAGTCAAGCACCGGCACACCAGTCAGGAATGTTAGAGCAGAGCTGGCTGTGAAGAAGACATTAGCCAATTGCACCCTGACTGACCCCTCTCCTGGATGACAACACAACGGCAGCGTCCTCTATGCGAAGAGACCGTAAGCGCCGCGCCATCTGGTCATGGCCAGTTCTGCGAGTTCTACAGCAGAGAATTCAATAATAGTAACACGACTAGTCATTTCGCTTCTTCTATGTAGCATTGTCTATACTCCTTGTTTGTCTGTCACCCTCTGCTTGTGACGCACCTGTGTTTTTCAAAGTTAAGAACTGTCATTTATTTTCTGTAAATAAAATTCATTAATACAATTTGCTTGAATTGTTGTCTAGCGATCCGAGAAAGCAGGTTTCCTACGCACTCCAGGTTTGATGAGTAGGCAGGATACAACATTTTGGAGAGGGGCATGACAGTAGCAAACTGAGGAGCTGCTATGTCAGTTTCAGTGTTTGTGAAGCTATTGACTTCCCTGCCTGTGCACAGGTACCACTAAGTGCTTACGGCCAGACAACTTGTTTAGTGTAGCACTCAGAAATTATATATACAAGCCTTCCTCATGAATCAGTCTTCCTTTTAGTGAAAACTATCAACATCACTACACTGGCTCCTGAGAGTAGCCTTGTCCTGTTAAAATGTTCAGAAAAGTGACTAAGCGTAATACCCTGAATTTATCCAACTGCTTTAAGATTGTTATAAATATTGCAAAGTGCGTTAAATAGGGCACATGAACTTAAGAGATCAGGATACACTACAGATCAATCTGTCATCATTGGCCTTTACTTCACATCCACAATTGTTGGCTCCACCAACCTGCAACTGAAGTCACCTTCAAATCTAGCCAAAACCTTGGGTTACATTCCAGATTAGACTGTCACCTCACTCAGGCTTTCAGACAAGAGGATGGAGGGTATATCATATCGCACTTTAGCCTTTTAAGCACACATATTAACAAATCATTTTATTTATTATCTGGCCTTTAGTTTGGATGGTCTTAGATAAATGTGACATAATGCACAAATAGGTCCAGTAGTTCCTACTTCTATCAAAAAAACTGAAAACTGTGGGTTGTTTTAAATTGTTTGCCAATTTTTTAATTTTTTCCCAATTGAAGCTTTGATACCTACCTCTGCAGCAGAAATATATACTTTTTATTGTCTTCACTGCAGCATTTATATTGGCAGAAGAATAAAACCCTACTGCCACCGCCCCTATCACCTCCCGCACTGTCATTGTTTCCTGTATATGAAAGATCATATTTTCAACAAATATAATTTCAATACTGACAACATTATCGTAAACGTGTAGGAAATTTTGCACTCGATGCTCAACTGCAGTTTTTCCCGCGATGAACCAATCAGATTTTCATTGTCATCATTATTACTCAGATCTGGTACGTTAGATCCATTTCCTCCATTTGCCTGAACAACAACATTTTTCAAAAGCAGTTTGAGATGGTGGACTCGTTAACCTCTGTCAATGCCTTGGTAATGTAGAGCAAAACACACAAAATCAGCACTATAAAGGAGACTGGGTCTTCTCCAACTTCCATCAAACTTAAAGCTTTATGCACAATGACTTTCCGTAATAAGTTCTGAACACATGGATGATAACTAAATCCAAGGGTTGCACTTTGCTTGTGTTACCTGGTGGCAGGAACTGCAATTGCACATTGTGTAAATTTAATTTTCTGTGTGTGTGTGGGGGGGGGGGGGGGGGGGGGCGGACGCGTGCGCACGTGCAGAACAACAATTCTTTCATCAGACTATGTAACTTCTCAAGTAGTTCAAATGTCTTCCACACCTTGTTATTAGCACAGCAGTTCATGAGAATGGTTTCACATTTTTAAAAGATTGTGGTTTTTATGATCTGTGAGTCACAAACGGTAATTTTTTCGGAGCAATCATTGAGGCGCCTAGCATTACTGTAAGATGAAATTTAATTTGTCTCTCTCCATGACAATGTTCACCTTTAAAGGTAAATGTTCCAATTGGAAGGATGCTGAAAGAGAGGGCAAAGGTTTCGTTTGGAAGGATGCTGAAAGAGAGAGGCCAGTTTTATCTATGTTGAAGATGTTCTTCAGTTTATGCCACTTTATAAGTTTTTGTAATCTATCGCTCTGTCAGTCACTGACAGTTCTTATGCTTACAATGTTTCCTTTGCGACATACAGTTTTGTATGCCACTTCTTCAACCTATTAATCCATCTGTTAGATGTGAAGTCGTCCTCAATTCCATTTTTAGAGTAACTGGCATAGTGCATCTGTTTTTAATTTAGACCACTGTTACTCGCACTTTTGACAATTCTGCTCCGCAAACACACAAGTACCTCTAAACTCTGCTCTAATGCAAACATTTTCTGCGACTATCTTCAGTTCTTTTGAGAATTGTTACTTTCTGTTCCATCAAAAGATTTTTCTTATCTCTTTTCGTAATGTTTTCCACCTTAAAACTGCAACAGTGAACACTAAAATTCTACCTGAAAGGTACAGTAAATAAAACAACACTTCTATCAAATATATAATGCTAACAACAATGCTACATGGTAGACACAATTTACTCTTGGAAAGATGGTTGACAGTAGTAATTGTGTTGAATAAAACTGACACTCCTCAGTCTGTAGCAATGACTCTGTCGGTGCTAATTTAATCAAATTTATCTACCAGACAACAATCTGTTCAGTGCATACCTGAACTATAAACAAAGCTATATTACTAGTTACAAATACTGGGAAGGTGATGTCGTCTGGGCATGGTCATAATCACAGGGTAAAGTTTCCACTGAAACAAAATGGCTACAACAACATCCGTAAATTACCTTTTGTATAGCACGCAGTACTGAAAGCTAAGGTTGGCAGTGATAAGAAACAGGTGAATGTTAAGTCTCAAGTCCCACCTTCTTCCAATTTCTACCAAAACAGTTACTACAATCAGCCACCAAGCCAAATTGAGCTTTGCACCAGCACCATGAACTGCTCCAATTTTTACTGGTTCATGTCTATTGCGCACAGTACCCAGGGCACAAGAAAGTTAACTGCATAACCTTTGTAAATACCACCTGTAGACCAACACCATGCCAGCATTATTTTATGTCAATTACATCTATTTTTTCTCCATAAACACGGAGCATACATCGTGGGAAAATTACACATACGTTAACAGAGAAACAGGTGCAAATTAACTTTGTGATCATAGGAATTTTAATGTGAATGTTAAAAAATGTTGCAAATAGCAGGAAAATGTTAACTCTGAGAACATAAAATTGAGGTTATCCTGTAATTGTGATATAAATCAGGTCAGTGATAAGAATCTACTTTGTAATTTTTTATTCTACTTGAACAGCAGCAACAATATAAATGATGCTGTAACAATATAATAGCATGCATTTATTAATCATGAGCCACAGAAAAGGCTACTCATTGTCAGTTAAGGAATTAAAATATATCTCTACCTGCATATCACTGCCACGGCCAGTGGTACCCAGGTCATCAACACCTGCTACTTCTGATGCAAATCGAATGCATCTTGTACAGTGAATACATCTTGTCATTATGGTCTTAATTAAAGGACCAACATCCTTGTCTTCAACTGCCCTGCAGAAATCAAACACAGACACTAAGTTATGTGCTACAGAATATTTATTTAAAATGTACAATAATTCAAAACTAGAGTTTCAAACAAATACCTGCAAGGTATTCACATTGGTTAGTAAACTAATTTTTCCAGTACAAATCAGCAACATAAGCAGTTCTTTTGGGGTTCACTGTATTTAAATTTCTGTCTCATTGCTTTGGACAATTTGCTAAAACTTCTTAGAGATGCAAATGTTTATTGTATGTACAGTAGCCACACTGATCATTTTTAGATGCATCAACCACATTACATTTATTCAATAATTCAGCTCTTTTCTTCCACAATAATTTCCACGAGTTGTTTAATCAGCCAACGGCTGAGGTACAGATGTTGCCCTGCAACGTTCACTACGTATGCTACTTAACTGTAACATCGTAGACTGTTACACATATGCAAACTGTACCACTGGAAACACACTAAAAATGAGACACTCCTGCACGTATCCACAACGGTCAGCAGTTGCCTCCGTAGGTTTCTGTTTTTTTTTTTTTCACCCTGTGTATGTATCTGCAAGTGGTGGTTTGGTAGCAATTCAACATCAAAAAATACTACATGATGTCCAAGATGTAAATAGTTAAATAATGTAAAAATATTATAATGAAAAAAGTGGGACCAGACACTTACATACAGAGGCAAACTGCAACTAAGCATGTGACCCATACTATAGAGAAATTCATGGATTTTGATTATGACAAGGACACAGGTGTGTGTATATATATGTGTGTGTGTGTGTGTGTGTGTGTGTGTGTGTGTGTGTGTGTGTGTGTGTGGGCTTCGTCACGCGTCGCAAATGCTTGCACATTTCTTTTTTCAGTGCTTCATATGCTATAACACATTTGGTAAATCACAACTGCGAAAGTGTGGACATCAACAGAGGCAGCAGTAGTAAGAAGTAAGATGATACTGCCTAGCATGTTCACGAAACACATCTCTCTGTAAAGATAAAAATCTTTTAATTCTCAGTGTAGCTGCCTTTCTTCTAACATGTGGTTGATCCATGTAATTATTCGAATCTAAAGAAAGAATTAAATGCCGGTTTTCTCATGAATTTTACATTGTAGACTTACACTCACAATCACTCAAGCAAAGTGAACTGATAAGTTTTGTGCAGGCTGCCATAAATGTGTGTGCCTCTTGTAAACCTGGCAGTGCATGCAGTAATTAGCCAGTCCTGCAGTGGAGTCTATGTCACTGACATAAATACTGCAATGAGCAGATCTACCCAAAGTACTGACAGTACCATGGGAGAGAAGTTTTTGCATTCACTACAGATGGATGGATAGAAAAGTAAGTCCATGTGACATCAGATTATCGAGATTATTCATTACACTAATAAACTGAAATTGCAACGTCTGATAATTTTCACTACAAAATTTCCAAGAGATGAAACTCATACTGGTAAGAATATCTGTAGCACGAAAATAATCAATTATTGATAATATAATGTAAATGGACAGGTAAAAAATCTACTGCCACTGCCACTTAGTGAGTAGATGTTTCATCTATCCATTTACATGCTAAGAATATCTGTAACACAATAACTAGTAGAGTTGCACGGCAAATCATTGATACTGATTTACGAAAACTGTCCTGTCATCATACACAAGGTAAAATGGCTCCAGATGATTTCATCAGATCATCATGCTTCATGTGCTACCTATCCACTGTCCTTTATTTTACATCTCACTGTAATTAACAGGAGAAGGATGTCAAAGATCCAACAGTGTGTCATGTTTTGTATGACACTATTACAGGAACTGAATAGGTCTGAACTTCGTATCTGAAAGCAGTACATAAGGGCAAATATTTTCTTTGATCTTTATTCTTATAGTTACTTTCTTAACATATATGAATTTAGTGGGTTACAGACTTATTTAAAATTAAAATGCTCAATTTCATTTCTTAATTCAATTTTCTCCAATGAACCATTATCTGTTCACTTTTAAGTGACACACTACTTACAAAAACACAGCTTATTGCTGTTGTAAGTTGTGTCAATGTAACAAAACAAATTGCCTTACTTAATAAAGATTGCAGCCAATCATCAACCAAATTGTACATGCTCTTGTCTACTTCACCCTCAAGGTGAAGACCAATTTGACACTTCCTTGCTCGTAACCAAGTGTACTGATGCGAGTAAAAACACTAGTAGAGACACTGCACAAAGAGCCACAAACACTGCATAAGCCAGCACTGTGCACGACCATGCTGCAATGGTTCTTTGCTTTACCCTTGAGGAACAAGAAGTAGACACAGAATACCAGGTCAAGCGATTAGCATAGGTGAAGCAGCATGTGTTCTCTTTTCAAAAGGTAAACAGTTGTTGGTACTATGTCAGCTGGTTAATTGCTATGGTACAAAACAAGATTGTCTTTATTGGGGTAGCGACTTTCAAAATTCATGAGGTAATAACAGGAGACAAGTAGAGTATTACTGTAACTCTTCATGTTTTTGCAGTACAGTGACTAAGCCATTAAATAAAGGGTGTGCAGCCACACGTATGCCTTTTTTTTCCTCCCCTAGTGTTTCAGCCATCTTCAGCGTGAGCTGACAGACTGGAGTTATTGCACTTGTTCCATCCTTTTAAACCTGTAAACGATGCCACTGCACATGCAGCCACAGATACACCAGCACTAGAGACAACCAGTAGCAAAGAAGTGCACTTAAATTGTATCTGCGGCTACAAAGTTGATCCGCGCTGGGCTACCTATGTATCGTTGTTAGCTACACTTCAGCAACACCTTTGGGAGTTTATTATAGAAACTGCTGAATACCGTGCTTTGTCCACACTGACACCACTATCTCTATTGAATAAAATTCTTTGCCAAAAAAATTTCAACTTTTTCTTTCACTATAGAGTCCCAAAAATATTAAGTCAATGCTAAAATTTTCACATTTTCATACTCCTTAGTGAGACCAGTATCAATGCAGTGCTCTGCCATGGCAGACTTATTGGACCGTACGAGCCAACTGTACCTACAGTCTCCTGTGCACTTTTCATGGACTGGACAGGCCGTCTGTCCAATGTACAAAAGGTCACATTCCCAGAGCTTCTGGTGAACACCAAAATAGCTTTGCTGGGCACCAAGTCACCTCTGACAGAATTCAAAAGTGCTGCTGTCTTTGGTGGAGGGTGAAAAATCACTTTAATTTTGTGTTTGATGAGGTTTCAATCTATTTTTGATGACAAGCTTACCACATATGGCAGGAACACCACAGATTTAAATCCCTCTATGTCCCCTTTCTCATTCCTTATGTTGACCTTATGTTTTACCTGCAGCACCTTACGTACCTGTTGTGGAGAATACCATCTGCTTCAAAAACTTCCGTTAGGTGTAAAATCTCATCCTGCAGACTACTCTCATCAGCAATGCTAAGTGATCTACGAACCGAAGTTCTGTGCACACTCGTTGTCTAGGAGGGGTGGTGGCAGATATTTGCAAGTAAATATATGTCTGTAAGAGTTGACTTTTAATAAACTGCATGTTCCAAGATGCCCTCAAATCTTTGCGACAAACCGAAACATCCAAAAATGGAATGCATCCATCCTTTTCAATTTCCACTGTAAACCAAATTTGAACTTAGAAGGTCAAAAAATTCCAGCAGTTTATCTGCACCATGGGGCCCCATCACAAATGTGCCATCAACATACATCTGAAATACAGTGCATTTCGAACTAGCAGACTCCAGCACATTTTTCTCAAACCCCTCCACTAACAGACTGCCCACCATGGGTGACAAAGACTACACATGGCAACACCATCAGTCTGTTCATAAAATTCATTATTAAATAAAAAGCAAATCCAGCCTAGAATGTGTATGAACATAAGTGAAACCCCTTCCTCAAAACTTTTGCCAACAAGTAGTAAAGATTCTGAAATGGTAGCCTTGGTGAGTAAGGAAGCCACGTCAAAGTTGAACTGTTCAGTCTGAGTGATTAAAGATCATCAATGAAGTCCACAGAGTTGCATATGTGATGAGTACGTTTTCCTACAAAAGGACTTAATAACAAGTCTTAGTGTACGGCAAAATCTTAATTTAGAAAGCCAATGTTACTTACTACTGCTTGCAACTTTCTTATGGATATTTTTCTCTTTGTTTCGTTGGATGGGGATTAAGGAACTAAACTGTGGGGTCAGCAGTATCCTGGTCACAAGTTAGTTCACCTAAGGTTATGACGTCTGCCAGAAATGTGATCAGATGATGAAAGAAGATAGGAGTGGTAACATCGAGCTACTGAGGTAATACTGATGCCAGAGCAGAGAAATAATTTCTGGAGGAGTAAAAGTATACAGATGAAATGGTACTAGGTCAAAGCAGACTAGGGGAGCGTAATCTAAAAAAGTGAGGTGGAGGTCCACACAGAATGCCTCGAGGTGCTTTCCAAATGGTAACCCCACCAGAGAGCAGGTGTCACGAGGTCATTGCACCTCTGATAAACTGGATGATTAGAAAATTGTTGAATGGGGTGATTATATAAGTGAGCCAGTGTTAATATCATCAAAACTGAAGAGGGAAAATCTCTGCTTCAGCAAGGAGATTGTTATGAGACTAGTTGGGAACGTACCAGTTGCAAGTCTTATTCTACAATGATGGACTGGGTCCAACAATTGCCAACAAGCCATACACCTGGCAACCACAGTCCAATCGAGATGACAACAGGGCCCAGTAAATATGGAGGAGAGCAGCACAATCTGCACCCCAAGAGGTATGAGCAAGGAAGCAAAGAGCATTAAGCTCCCACATCCAGATAGTATTTATTTGACAAATCTGGGGTAGCCAAGTCAGCTTTTCGTCAAAGAGGATTCCCACAAATTGAGGGTGCCCAAGTAGAGTTCTGGGTCAGGATAGACTGTGGTACAATGACAGACATCCATGACTAACATTTTCCAAGAGAAAACTAGAAATCATGAAAAATGGTCCAAGAAGAAGCCCTTCAGATGGCACATTGGAGCCGGAGTTCAGCCAACACAACAGAGTGGGACCTGGGACCTAGACCAATGCAAAAGTCATCAACATACAGTCCAGGGATGAACAGTGGTCTAACTGAGGACACTAGCCCACTGATGGTGATGAGGAAGAGCTTACCACTAAAACAGAAACCTGCAGGACATCATCATCCTGGATCTTTGAGAAACTGAGCAGTGTCAAAAGCCTTAAGTATGTCAAAAAATGACAAACTATGTGTCGGCATTTTAAAAAAGCCAGTTGGATTACAGTTTCCATTCTAACTAGATGGTTGCTTACGGATCGTCCCTCCCCGAAAACACACTAATAGGTGGAAAAAGGACCTGAGATTTAAGAAACTATCACAATCAGCAGGTAACCATCCTATCAAGCAGTTTGCAAAGCATGATGGTGAGGCTAATTGGGTGGTAGCGGTCACTGGGCATAGGGTTTTTGCCTAGCTTAAGGATTGGGACAATGTTACTATCCCACCACTGCAAATAGAAGACATCTCTCAGGAACATGCCAGTCTCTCTTTTGACAAAATGCATCAGTTACTCTCTAAATATCATTGGAGATGTTCTCATGTTATTTCTGCTTACGTTGATTTCTACCGCTGTCAAAAGCGGCCACAAAAGCCATATACAGCTTGGGTGTAGTAACCATTGTTACCGATTTGTTACAGAGGTCCATCAGGATTCCTATGCCGATTTGCTGGTTTGTGATGCTATAATACTCTTGGCCCCCAATAAAGGAGTTCGTGAATGTGCTTTACAATGTGAAATTCCCTCTCACAGATGCTCTGAACATTGCTCAGTCTTTTGAAGTATCTAGGGCAGCAAGAGATCAGATAGAAGCTTGGTGTGAAGTAGGTGCTATTGCTTTTTCTCCTCCCTGGCCACTGTTGGTTAGTTCATGGGGGTAAAAACGACGACAGCCACGAAACTGCCATCTCCACACCACAACGGACAGCGCAGTACTAAGCGCAGCAGCAGCTGCCAACATCACAAAAGCGACCACATGCTACTCATCCCAAGTGTCCTTACCGTTTTTTTTGTTCAACATGAATGGCTCACATGCCGAAAGTGGTGGGTGGCATGCAACCTTTAGATAGTGATAGAGAGAGAAATGAAAATAGGAACATAATGCGCCTGTGTGCAACTCCCAACCTCCTTTACCATACATGGATGTGAACAGTGTTTCCCTCTACGCCAACTTTGAAAGTGGATCTGGGAGAAGCACTGACTTTCTTAAATTCTCAAATCTATGTGGATCTTGAATCACCGTCATGGTCTCGTCTCTCCTCAGTTGATGAGTTACAACAAATATCAATATTGGGACAGTTTTCCACTTCCGTGTGTACAAAGCACTTTTTCAGCCTTTGACCTTTCTCATAGTGGATTATGCTAACATCGAAAACTTACTTGGGTTACATGCCTTCAAAATTTATTGATTCTTAATTTCTGACATCTGGTAATGGATCAAGTCCCGTACCAACAACTGGATGCGCTCTGCTCAGAATATTCCTCCCTGTTTTCGGAAGGTTTAGGGTGGGCTAGTGATTTCAAGGCTCAAATCACAATGAAACCGATGGTGCACCTCCGTTTTTTTTCTGTGTCTGCCCAGTCCCAATGGCTTTACAGGAGCAAGTCAAATTGCAACTGTCTCCTCTAGCGAATGGTTACTTCACTGGTAATTGTAAAAAACCTAATGGCAATCTCCAGCTCTGTGGTGATTTTAAAGTGTCAGTAAATTTACAGTTTATTATTGATACCTAACCCTTACTCCCTCCGGATAACTCTTGGCTCAGCTTTCTGGGGGCCAATGTGTTTCCCAAAGAGACTTGTCAGAAGCCTACTTACAACTGCCTCTAGGTGATGATACCAAATGTGTCCTCATTATGAACACCCCTCCCCTTCCGGTCATATCAAGACCAGTGCCTTGCCATTTTTCAATGATTTTCAGAGCAACTCAAGGCCTTCGTGCCGCAGTGCATTAACTTCCTAGACGATACTACGAACTCAGGTTCTGCAACAGATGAATATTTGCACAACCTTCATGCTTTGTTCACGGTGCTGCAGGCCGCCAATTTGAAATGTAACTTGGACAAGCCACAACTTTTTGGTCGTCTATCATCTATCTCAGTTTTTAAGTCCTGCATGCCGACTCCAAGCCAGCTAGCATGCCGAGGCCAATGTCAAAGAGTTGCAAACCTTCATCAGAAAGACTGTGTGTTACCATAAATTTCTTCCTGGTGCAGTCACATTGGTGCAGTCACATTGGCCCGGCCACTTCATGTTCTCGTATGTGCAGATGTTACTTTTCACTAGTCATTCACCTGTGGCTGTGTTTGCACCCTATTATGGTCAAAATTACACTTTGCACCATGCTTGGTTACCTTCCATCTAGGCCAACACCCTGTTTTGCCTCCCAGTATGACACTCAGTCATTCTCACACACAAATATGTGGATGGTTCTGAATGCCCCATTGTGTACATTGCCAAAACTTTGAATCAAGTGCAATAGTGCTACTCTCAGCTAGAAAAAGAAGCCCTTGCTATTGTGTACACACTTCAAAAATTTCATAATTTCCTATACAGTTCTAAGATTCATTTGACTACTGATTATAAACCCCTGGTTTCTCTTTACAATCCTTCGGCATCTTTACCAGACAAAGCAACCCATCGCCTGCAATGTTGGGCTCTGTTTTTGTCATGCTGTAACTACAAAATTAATTTACAACCCACGGTACAACATACTGATGTGAATGCTCTTTGTCGATTGCCTATTTGCTCTGATCCAGTATCTGATAAGGATGACTATTGTGTTTCCATTTAGAAGTCCAAGCCCAAATCACAGTGGACGGTTTCCCATTAACTGCTCTCTGATTTTGGCAGCTGTTACAGCAGGTACTGTCTTATGTCAGGTTGTTCCATTTGCCCACCACTGCTGGCCAGACAAACCACCAGGCTGTGCATTGGATCTTTTGCATAGTTATTATGTTCTCCACCACCACCTCTTAGTTAGCTACTGAAGAGCCGGCACGTAGGGTTGTGATCCTATTCGCATTGCAGTGGGAGATCATGCACCTTCGCCACCTGGACCTTTTGGGTGTTTTGGCCAGATACTGACAATGAGATCATGCACACTGTGACAGCCTGTCCACAATGCACCACCCACCAAGCACCATCACAGGCCTCTCTCTTGCCGTGCCCCCCCCCCCCCCCCCCCCAATGAACCTGGGAGCATATACATGCCGATTTTCTGGGTCCATTCCATAACTCCTTTAGGCTTGTAGTAGCTGATCCTTTCTCAAAATTTCCTTCTGTGGTTCGTTGCCCATCCATGTCCATAGCAGCTATGCTCTCAAAGATTTTTTCCTTACAAGGATTGCCATATATGTTTGTGATGGGCAATGACCCACAGTTTGTGTCTCAAGATTTTGAAGATTTTTATACGAACAGTGGCATCCAGTATGTTACGGCTCCTTCATTTCACCTGCAGTCCTATGGAGAAGCTTTCAACCCACATGAGAAAAATAGATCATTCAATGTACTCCAGAGGATATCCTCGATAGGTTCTTGAGTTCATATAGGTTCACTCCAGCTGGCAACTGTAGCCCGGCAGAGCTGCTTCAGGGGCACCAGCCTCTTACACTGTGTCATGTGCTCCGACTGACACCTGGCCACTGCCAGCATTCAGCTCGCAGCAATTCCATTCAGGCTCCACTGTCTGGGCCTGCGGATTTGGCCAGAATCATAACTGCATACCAACAGTCATCCATCACCACCAAGGTTGCTGTCTCTCTGTCGTGGACAGCATCGTAAGTGCATGCAAACAGTCGACCATCACTGCCAAGGTCACTGTCCCTACGGGAGGCACCACCTTGGACACGGAAAGTACATAGCAATAGGAAATTTTTGATAAAAATCGAGAGTGGGCCTAAGAAATGCCACTCACTCATATAATGTGGCAAGGATATGATGTCGCCAGGTCGTGTTGTAAGGCTCTTCATAAATCAATAAAGACAGCAACAAGGTGTTGGCGTCTGGAAAAGGCTGTTCGGATGGCAGACTCAAGGGAAATTATATTATCAATGGTAGTGCGGCGCCGGCGGAAACCACCCTCGCATGGAGCCAGTAGGCCAACTGACTCCATGACCCAACACAACCGTCCACTTACCATATGTTCTAACAGCTTAGAAAGAATGTTGCTGAGGCTGATAGCTATCCACATCAAGCAGGTTTTCACCAGGTTTGAGCACTGCAATGATGGTGCTCTCCCGCCACAGAGATGGAAAGATGCCATCACACTACATCCAGTGGAAGATGATGAGGAGATGTCACTTGTAGTTGGACGAGAGACATTTTATCATCTGACTGTGGATCCGATCTGGCCCAGGAGTTGTGTCGGGGAAATGTGCAAGGACACTGAGAAGCTCCCACTCTGTAAATGGAGCATTATAGGGTTCACTGTGACGTTCGGTGAACGAGAGGGCTTTCCTTTCCATCTGCTGTTTGAGGGTATGAAGTACTGGGGGATAATTTTCTGACACGGAGGCTTGAGCATAGTGCTCAGTAAAGTGCTCGGCAATTGCGTTTGGGTCGGTAGATAGCACACCATTGATGTTAATGCCAGTAACACCTGTCGGGGTCTGGCACCCAAAGACTCGTCTGATCTTCATTCAGCCTTGGGAATATGATGTATGGCACGCAATGGTCGAGATGTACCTCTCCCAACATGCCTGTTTCAGTCTTTTTATATGCTGACGAACGCGGCCATGAAGCCATTTAAAGGCTATTAGGTGCTCTAGGGAAAGGTGATGCTTATGGCGCTGTAGAGCTCACCGACACTCTTTAATGGCCTCAGCGATTTTGCCATGGGCACCCTAAAGAACAAGGGATTGTGTTTTCTGCTGCAGAAACAATCATTTTAGTGACCTGCTCAACTACCACATTGATGGTACCATGTGGGGGAGATTCAATGGTGACAGCAGAGGTGAAAGCTTCCCAGTCTGCCTTGTTTAAAGCCCATCTTGGAGTATGTCGAGGAGAATGGTGCTGGGGGAGTGACAGGAAGACAGGAAAGTGGTCACTACCACACAAGTCATCATGGGCTCTCCAGTGGACAGATGGGAGAAGTCCTGGGCTGCAGAGGGATAAATCAATGGCCAAGTAAGTGCCATAAGCCACACTGAAATGTGTGGGGGCCCCAGTATTTAAGAGGCAAAGGTCGAGTTGAGACAGGAAAGTTTCGACATCTCTACCTTGGCCAGTAAGCACAGTGCCACCCCACAAGGGTTTATGGGCATTAAAGTCTCCCAAAAGTAGGAAAGGTTTAGGGAGTTGATGAATCACTGCAGCCAATGCGTTCAGGGGTACTGTACCATCTGGAGGAAGATATACGGCGCAGACAGTTATTTCCTGCGTCGTCCTTATCCTGACAGCTACAGCTTCAAGAGTGGTTTGAAAGGGCACAGGTTCACTTCATACTGAGTTCAGGACATAGACACAAACTCCACCTGACACACTATTATAACCGCTATGGTTCTTGTAATACCGCCTATAGCCGCGATGGGCAGGGGTCCGCATTGCTGAGAACCAGGTTTCCTGGAGGGCAATGCAGAAAGCAGGTGTAAAGCTTAACAGTTGCTGTAGCTCAGCCACATGGTGGAAAAAACCGCACCAATTCCACTGAAGGATGATGTTATCGTAACGCTGGGAAGGCATGAAGCATGCAAGGAGGCAGGTTACACCTCAGGGTCACCCGCTGCCACTGATTGAGTATTTGTATCCATTCCTATTGTGGATGAGGCATCAGTGAGATCAAGGTCCTCAGGGGACGCCGATATCTCCACCTCATCCGCAGGTGCAGAATTGTTAGGGCGGGCCTTTTTCTTGGCAGACTTCTTTGTTTGCTTGCCTTCTCACTTCTCTTTAGGGGCTTGCTGGGATGACTTCTCCGAAGTAGCTTCAGGCATTGAGAAAGACCATGAAGCTCTTCGTCCAGCAGCTTTTGGTTCCTTTAGCCACTGGCTAGTGGCTGCTATGGCATTGGTGGTGACCTTGGAAGAGAGAGGAGCTGGAGGAGGCTGTTGCTTCTCTGGCTGGGGGGAGCGGACCAATGTCCCCTGCGTTTGGGGGGAGGGGGCTTGCTCCTGAAGTAGGTACTTTGGGAGCAACGGAAGAAGATTTTCTCCCTACCACCAAGGGGGCAGATGTATTCCGGAGGGCCCTCTGCTCTTGGCACAAAGTATGGTACGACGGCTACTTGTGATGGCAATGGTAATGTAGCTACAGCATATGTGGACATCAACCGAATGGGGTGTAGTCGTTCAAATTTACGTTTAGCCTCTTGATAAGTAAACTGGTCCAGGGTCTTGTACTCCATGACCTTCCACTCCGTTTGGAGTACTGTGCAATCTGGCGAGCAGGAGGAGTGCTGCTCTCCGCAGTTGATACAAGTGGGAGGAGGCACACGGAGTATCTGGATGCAGTGGACATCTGCAGTCTTGACATGTGGCATTGAAAGTGCAGTGGGAAGACATGTACCCGAATTTCCAGCACTTAAGGCACCGCATACGAGGAGGGACGTATGGTTTAATGTCACAGCAGTAAACCAACACCTTGACCTTTTCGGCAATGAATCGCCCTCAAAGGCCAAGATGAAGGCACCCATACCAACCCTGTTGTCTCTGGGTCCCCTGTAAATGCGCCAGATGAAATGAAAACCCCGCCGTTCCAGATTGGCGTGGAGCTAGTAGTCAGACTGTAACAGGAGGTCGCATACCGAGGCGAATATGGCTCTCTTCTTTCTGTAGCCCTACGTTCCTCCCATGGTGCAGTGAGGGAGAGAAACAATTTAAGGTCGTATCTGTCATCATTGTACTCGATCTTACCCTTCTTAGAAACTGCTGGCACCGTACGGTCACCAGCAAGAGATGACTTAATCCGCTTCATTGTGGGTCATCTGCCTTGATGCCACCCATTCCAATCAGGTGCTCCGCACACGGGCGCCACCCAGCCTCAGCAAAGGCCACCTGGCATGATGGCCATTGCCGGGAGTCCTGATGCCCCAGGAAGACAGGCCTCTACTCCTTGGCATATGTAGGGAGTTTACAGCTCGGGCACCAGCAGTGCGAACCCTGTGTGGCCCGGGGACGAGCACCAAATGAGTACATGACGGCCCCACCACAACAGACTGGCTACCATGCTGGATATTGCGTGCAGAGAAATCAATTCTGTCATGGGAGCAATAGAGGACAGGAGAAAATGGAAGAAGATGGCATACCCCGGAAAGTGTCCTCACCCAAATAGTTGAATTGCAGCTGGAGATGTAAAACCATGACAAGAGGTTCAGGAGATCGAATCTAACGGCACTATGGAGAAGGTGTCCATCCCCATATAGCCTGCACCTCTGTAAAATTTGGATAGTGGCAGGTCAAATCATAAAATGGGACCTGAAATTATAGGGCCGAAAAGCGAGAGACTCTTTTTAGTCACCTCTTACAACAAGCATGGATACCTCGGGCCTATTCTAACCCACAGACCCGCAGAGAGGGGGGAGGGGGGGGGGGCACTTCTCCTCTGGCTTTGACACTGTCTTCACTCTGGGTTCACCGCCACCAGGTGGAGTAGTCAGTGTCAGGCTGCCTCCATCTCCACAGCCCCTGTCACTGCACAGCCATCTTCTCTGCTGCCTCCACTGCTGAGTGCCTGCCCGGATGTGCGTACGGATACACCACCACCACCACCACCACCACCACCACCACCACCGCCACCGCCGCCGCCGCCGCCGCCAGTGTTCCCTTATGGCCTCTCACCTCTCATGGCCTGCCCGCCCTTGCAGCATTTCAGACCGGATTTTCCTGTGACAGCACAATAACTGCTCCAGCAGTCGTCAACTACCGATGAAGACATGGACATCTCCGCAGTGGACACTTTTCCCCATGAGAGAAGGAGAGTTGTAACTTTATAGCATGGCAAGCACACAGAACCAAACAGTGAGTGATGCAAGTGCCTCCATGGCTAGCCTACAGAGTTCACCTCTCAACAAAGCCAGACAAGCAACAAGCACTGCGCCATGTGCACAATAACCCAATATAAGGCCGGCGTGCCGGGCCCTCAGCCTCTTTTACGTTTATTAATTATTGTTTGCTCACCTACAAAACTGTATATTGATGTGTTCTATAGTTTTGAGACTTTCTACTGCTCAGTGTTGTTGTGGATCTCTTCATGTGGAAGTAGAATAAAATTAGGAATGTTACATCTGATACTGTATCCGTACAACATTACAACAGTAGGAAAACCATATATGGGTGTCACATAACATCTGTGTACTGGCTATAGGTTGAATGATCAATCATTTATCAAAAAATGGCCCTTGTTCTCCTTCCCTCTACATTGCAAATCTCCTTCCTCAAAATAATGTCTTACCAGTTTTAAACATGCCATTCCCAATCATAAGGAATAAATCAGAAGGAGACAACAGTATATCGACCTCTACGTTTCATAATACAGATTCAATGGAGTTGTTGGGCTGCCAGCAAAGAGAACAACTTAAATTAACAATATGTTAACACACACAGTTGGCGCAGAACAATAAATAATTTGCTTACAAGTCACAGAACTGGAAATCGGTGAAGAGCAGCACTCAACTCAAATGTTAGTTTGATCACAACAGTAGTTTCATAGGCCTCTGCCTTCCTCTGGTCTATGAGAACAGTCACCCCCTCAACGTTAAGGGATACTTACATTTTGATGTTGAATATGAACTGTGGTACAACCTCAAAGTTTTAAAGACACCACTGCCAATCGTAAAACTCGTATTAAATGTGTAGAAAAATTTCCAAGAGCACCAGAAGCCTAAATCCCAAACTTTTGGAATTATAACTTGATATACAGGGTGTCCCATTTATCTTGACCACCCTAAATAACTGTTTGTCCAAATGCAAATTACGAAAGTTCTTTAGCCGTCAGGGGGATATCAATCAGCATGATTGCGTTCATTGTAGCTTTTTTTTTTTTTTTTTTTTTTTTTTACAAAGATATGAACAGCGGTATGACTTTTTAAAAATGCACCCTATATTTTTTATTCGGTAATTCATTTCCTCTCCTAAAGACCTATTCAAAAATGTATCACAGTGTACCATTCACTGAAACACAATGTTATTAATTACATAACACAACATTGATGTTGACGCACCCAGCGTTTAGTGCAGGTAGTCGGGTAATGAAACAATCCCACATGCTGATGTTGACAGAGGACAAATGTAAACATAAGTAGAATGTACACCCATCATTCTGACAACCATCGTCAGCTGAACAGTTGTCTGAGCAGAAAGTACACCAACGAAGAGAAAGTAGAAATGCTACTCATCTATGGGGAATGTAAGTTAGCAGAACAGTAATTCCAATACTGTTTACTTCTGTACAGGTACATTTAGTACAGTAGTTTAGTCCTTTTAAATACTGCTGTGTATAGTAGGTGTACAGTAAAGGCTGTCCTTCCTACAAACTGCATTGACATTACCTTTCGTTTATTATTGTTGTTGAAGGTACGCGAAATGCTACGCAGGCAGCAAAACTGTACAGAGAGCGACATCCTGACAAGAACCCACCTTTCCGACAGACATTTTCTCGTCTTCTTGTGACGTTTCAGGAAACGGGAGGGTTCAATCCACGACAACGCAATTGTCGTAGCACTCGCACAGATGAAGCTATCTAAGTTACTGTTCTTGCTACCGTTGCTATGAATGCACATGTGAGCACACGACAGCTTGAAAACGAGACTGGTATTCCTAAAACCAGTATAAATCGTATTCTTACATGCCACTGGTTCCATCCTTACCATGTACACCTACATCAAGAATTGCATGGGAATGATTTCCAGAGTCATGTACAGTTCTGTCAGTGGGCACAGCCAACCCGAACTATTTCTCCAACGTTCTATTTACCGACACATGTTCCTTCCCAAACAAAGGAAAGGTAAATACAAGGAATATGCATTATTGGTCCAGCGACAACCCACGATGGCTTAGACAGGTGGAACATCAGCATCAATGGAGAGTTAACGTCTAGTATGGGATGCTTGGTACTACAATTATCGGCCCTTATTTCATCAATGGTAATCTAAACAGCAGAGCATATGCCAACTTCCTCAGACGAATTCTTCCTCCTCTTCAGGATGAAGTGCCACTAAGAACCAGAATGCTTACGTGGTATCAACACAATGGATGTTCAGCACATAATGCCTTGCGTGCAAGTCATGTTCTGTACTGAAGGTATCCTGCCAGATGGATTGGTCAAGGAGGAACAGTTACTTGGACTGCTAGGTCTCCTGATTTAAATCCTCTGGACTTTCTTCTTTGGGTGTGCATTAAAGATGCTGTCTATCACGGTGGTGGTGGTGGTTAGTGTTTAACGTCCCGTCGACAACGAGGTCATTAGAGACGGAGCGCAAGCTCCGGTTAGGGAAGGATTGGGAAGGAAATCGGCCGTGCCCTTTCAAAGGAACCATCCCGGCATTTGCCTGAAACGATTTAGGGAAATCACGGAAAACCTAAAGCAGGATGGCCGGAGACGGGAGTGAACCGTCGTCCTCCCGAATGCGAGTACAGAGAGCGACATCCTGACAAGAACCCACCTTTCCGACAGACATTTTCTCGTCTTCTTGTGACGTTTATAAATAATTTGCTTACAAGTCACAGAACTGGAAATCGGTGAAGAGCAGCACTCAACTCAAATGTTAGTTTGATCACAACAGTAGTTTCATAGGCCTCTGCCTTCCTCTGGTCTATGAGAACAGTCACCCCCTCAACGTTAAGGGATATTACAACAACTCCAGAGGACATGCAGGAACATATCATGTTTGCTTGTAATTCTCTTCAGCAGGCAAAATATCAACTAGTGCACCAGTGTATCAGTGTCCAGGGCACATCTGAATGTTCTACTCCTGGGCAATGGTACAGGAGAGTCAAAGTCAATTTTGTGTTATGTTTTTACTTGATTTTCATTTGTTTTCTGACAACTTCAGCAAGTGGAAGAGTTTGTGATCCCGGGCTCAAAGTCAATGTTGTGTTATGTAATTAATAATGTTGTGTTTCAGTCAATGGTACACTGTGATACATTTTTGAATATGTCTTTCGGAGAGGAAATGAATTACCGGATAAAAAATACAGTGTGCCATTTAAAATAAGTCATATCGCTGTTCATCTCTCTGTAAAAGACAAAGCTACAACGAAGGCAATCATGCTGATTGATGGCCCCCTGACAGCTAAAGAACATTTGCTTGAAACATTTTGTAATTTGCATCTGGACAGTTATTTTGGGTGGTCAAGATAAATGGATATCTTGTATATTCAGATACTTACAAAGCTCTATTGAAATAAATGCAACAAGCACAAACGTCCTGAAAAATTTGTGCAACGGGCAGGGGACAGAGACAGAGGGGGGGGACAGAGACAGAGAGAGGGGGGAGAGATGGGGGGAGAGATGGGAGAGAGAGGGGGGAGAGATGGGAGAGAGATCGGAGAGAGATGGGAGAGAGATGGGAGAGAGGGGGGAGAGGGAGAGAGGGGGGAGAGGGAGCGAGAGGGAGGAGGGGGAGCGAGAGGGAGGAGGGGGAGCGGGAGGGAGGAGGGGGAGCGGGAGGGAGGAGGGGGAGCGGGAGGGAGGAGGGGGAGCGGGAGGGAGGAGGGGGAGCGGGAGGGAGGAGGGGGAGCGGGAGGGGGGAGGGGGAGCGGGAGGGGGGAGGGGGAGAGAGGGGGAGGGGGAGAGAGGGGGGAGCGGGAGAGAGGGGGAGGGGGAGAGAGGGGGGAGCGGGAGAGAGGGGGAGGGGGAGAGAGGGGGAGGGGGAGAGAGGGGGAGGGGGAGAGAGGGGGAGGGGGAGAGAGGGGGAGGGGGAGAGAGGGGGAGGGGGAAGGTGGGGAGGGGGAGGAGGGGGAGCGAGAGGGAGGAGGGGGAGCGAGAGGGAGGAGGGGGAGCGAGAGGGAGGAGGGGGAGCGAGAGGGAGGAGGGGGAGCGAGAGGGAGGAGGGGGAGCGAGAGGGAGGAGGGGGAGCGAGAAGGAGGAGGGGGAGCGAGAGGGAGGAGGGGGAGCGAGAGGGAGGAGGGGGAGCGAGAGGGAGGAGGGGGAGCGAGAGGGAGGAGGGGGAGCGGGAGGGAGGAGGGGGAGCGGGAGGGAGGAGGGGGAGCGGGAGGGAAGAGGGGGAGCGGGAGGGAAGAGGGGGAGCGGGAGGGAGGAGGGGGAGCGGGAGGGAAGAGGGGGAGCGGGAGGGAAGAGGGGGAGCGGGAGGGAGGAGGGGGAGCGGGAGGGAGGAGGGGGAGCGGGAGGGAGGAGGGGGAGCGGGAGGGGGGAGGGGGAGAGAGAGGGAAGGGGAGAGAGGGGGGAGGGGGAGAGAGGGGGGAGGGGGAGAGAGGGGGGAGGGGGAGAGAGGGGGGAGGGGGAGAGAGGGGGGAGGGGGAGAGAGGGGGGAGGGGGAGAGAGGGGGAGGGGGAGAGAGGGGGGAGGGGGAGAGAGGGGGGAGGGGCGAGAGGGGGGAGGGGGAGAGAGGGGGGAGGGGGAGAGAGGGGGTAGGGGGAGAGAGGGGGGAGGGGGAGAGAGGGGGAGGGGGAGAGAGGGGGGAGGGGGCGAGAGGGGGGAGGGGGCGAGAGGGGGGAGGGGGAGGGGGGAGAGGGAGAGAGGGGGAGAAGGGGGAGGGGGTGAGGGAGTAGGGGGAGGGGGAGAGGAGGGGGAGAGATAGGGGAGGGGGCGAGAGGGGGGAGGGGAGGGAGAGAATTGGGGGGGGCATCTAACTGAATGGGGAGGGGGGAGGTGGGGTGGGAAGGCTGTAGTGTGAATGCCAGCAAATTTTTCTGAACTGTTGTGTGTTTACGCAAGATCCATCAATTAACTGTATACGAGTAGCGACCTTTCCTCACTCTGATTTGTTGTTTCCATTGCCACACATTATTACAATATATATATGACAATTATATAAAATTAATGCAATACTTACCTCTTTCCTGAGAAGTTTATGTCGACAAATCGACTCCTATCACTTCCAAACGCCATGCTCTGATCTTGCAAATCACATTCACCACCCTGGTCGCAGATGGGGCAGTCCAGAGGGTGATTCACCAGCAGGAATTCCATGACACCCTCTCGAGCCTTGCGGGTCATTTCAGAGTTTGTCTTGATTCGCCAGCCTTTCATCACTGGCATAGCACAGGCCGCCACTGGCTGATAATATTGAACACAATAATATATCATATCCTCTAAAATTCTATATATACTATTACAAAGTGGTACCTATAAAGGAACCAGTAAGTGCCCATCAGTACATGAGCATTACTAAAATAAAAAGAGCGAGTCAACTACCCCCTTCATACTTTTGATTTTGCTCCACTTTCTTGTTTAATAGTCTTCTTAGCATTACAATTAGGTCTCCATTCACACTTTTATTCAGGGTGTAGCTATACTGAATGTTACTTCCAATATTCCTCCTTTCTTACCCATATTAGCATTTGTGCTTTTAGGGGAAATGGACTGCCTGTAAACTTCATCCTGAGCACTAATATTATTGTTGGTCTTGGATTGTGTGTGTGTGTGTGTGTGTGTGTAACCTAACCTAACCTAACCTAACCTGTGTGTGTGTGTGTGTGTGTGTGTGTGTGTGTGTGTGTGTGTGTGTGTGTAATAAACAACTTCAGTTATGTACTGACAGCATTTAGTCAGAGTAACAGTAACATAATACTTCCCTGAAGCACATCTCAGATGATGAGTATATGTGAGCCACCTGAAGGGCCTATTTCAGCTTCCACTTTGAAGGTCCCTGGCTTTCGCCCAGATCGTGCAAATATTTAACCATCATCACTTGTGCAGGCAAAATTCTTGTTGCCTGCCTTTGTTCTGGGCAGGTCCTCCAGCTATGTTATGCATGTGTTGGCCATCCTCTCCAGGGTCTGACACAGTGTGTGGTTAACGCAGCATTCCCATGTTGTTGGGTCGGTGGCCTTGAGGTGTCGCTGGTGCTGTACCACCACTTCCTCCCCACTGTCTGCCAGTGGCCATGAACCTTATTCTGATCACAGCATCATCTTCACCTGGGGGTGTACCACTTGTGCCCTTTGGGCAACGGCTCTCTGGGGCAGTGATCTGATTACAGATGTCATCTTCAGTAATAAATGAATGGTTTTCCAACAGTGTTTCCCTGACACCTAGCAGGCACACATTCACCATGTCACTACTACCCTCACCTTGAGTGGTGGATTACTGGCATCCTGCCCTCAATCTACCCAGTTCTAACACCCATTGTAGCAGCTGACCACCTCTGTCACTATAATACTCACAGAATTTCTTCACGAATCAGGCCATACTATCCCTGATCAAAGATAGTTTGATTTCATTAACTTATTTTCGTCAGTTAACTGCTTTTGAAATTGTAGTGAAGTTTTATTCTTCCACACCATTGTCATGATATTATTAAACTATCCAGCATCCTCACACATTTCACTAACCCTGACAGTTCATTTACCACACTCAGAAATATAAAAGTAATCTTCTCATCCCACACAACATTCACAAATGTAGAAGCGAGAGACAGACACCAATATCTGTGTTCGTTATTCACCATAAACACACTCATCTTTACAGAGTATTAAATTCCTAACAATATTTGTTTAACCTGCAAGTAACACGTTAATGTGGCTACTTAAAGAGTTTTGTCACTCCTGCACGTTCAATAACACATTTGATATTAAGACAAAGGCAAAACAGTTTCTTCTTCACAAATAAACAAATAAATCTGAAATGATTATGCCTTTAACTTACAACTTTACAACTTAATAAACTTAGAAGATTGTCTAAAGAAAATAAAAAGGGGTGTGTTCCCTCTTCAACGTTTAAAATATTAGTAATCATATATGACTTAAAACTTTGGTGCTTCTGATCTCCTAAGTGTCTGCTTATTTCACTGTGATGATTAGACCTGTTGACATTATGACTAAGTGCTACAATCTGCACTGAGGTGCCAACCCCTACGTTTATTTACCCTCATAATTATAGACTTACATCACTGACTCCACTCTAATGTGGTATTATGGACCACGTGTTATGTTCAATCATTAAATGTTTTTGAGAATGAAAAATCTCTGTAACAATCAGCATGGATTACACAAACAGTCTTGACATACAATTTGCTGCGCTCACATTAATGCTGTGTTTCTGGACTTTTGGGAGGTATTCCAATATATATGGGATGTTCAAAAAGAAACGAGCTGGAAGCATAATTACAGAAAGCAGTACCTGTATGTTAGAAGCATTCACCCTGGCTGTTGAGACACTTGTCCCGCTGTAACACTAGGTGACGAATAACTGTCTCATAAAATTCCCGGGGCTGCGAAGTTAACCAATTCCACATCTACAGTTGGACATCACCGTTTGAGGTAAATTATTTGCGCCTATGCTGACATTCTTCTTTGACCAAGATGGCCCCCTTCTGATTCACTTCCTGCAGCATGGGACAACAGCGAATGCCCAGCATTACTCGCAAACCTTGACCACCCTTCGCCAAGCGATCAAATCAAAACGACCAGGTGATCTCACCCATGGAGTCATTCTGCTCCATGACAATGGAAAGCCTCATATGACCAACACAGTCGCGGCGGTCCTTCAGAAATTTAAATGGGAGGTTCTCGTCCACCCTCCATACAGTCCAGACCTCTCTCCCTGTGATTATGCAATTTTTGGTCCCCTTAAAAAGGCTTTGGGAGGGGCAGACAATGTCCAGCTGTACGTGCGGAACTGGTTAACATCGCAGCCCCGGGAATTTTATGAGACAGCCATTCACCACCTTGTGTCATAGTGGGACAAGTGTTTCAACAGCCAGGGTCAATACTTCTAACACACAGCTACTAGTTTCTATAATTATTAATTATGCCTCCGCCTCGTTTCTTTTTGAACGCCCCTTATAGTTCCATATTGTCATTTAATAAACAAAAAATACCCTTACCGCAATTCAGAACAGATTTTGAATTACATTCAGGACATTCTTGCAAATAGAATGCCAAAAAGACATACCTAACAGGCTGAAATTGAAAGAAGTAAAGATAATTTCAGGATTACCACAAAGCTGTATTACAGGATCATTACTGCTTACAAACATCAGCAGTTCCAAGAGGATGTTTATTCATTTTCATACTAATCTATTCAGACCTTATTATATCTCTTCCCTTGTAACAATGTCTTAAACCATTTTTATCTTTATGAACACAACTACAATGTCTTATCAAATTACCCAATTCCTTTCTACTACTTGCCTAGCTACAAATATGACATCTACAGTTGATCTTCCACGTCAAAATCCTTGTTATTGTTCTCATAATTAAGGATCCGTCTTGTTTTTAGTTTTCTGTAAGATTATCTTTTCATAAATCTTCATGAATGGCACAATAATGCAGATCCTTTGTAGTTCTCAAAGATTGCATTGTTACCCTTCTGAAAGATAAGTAAAATATTTAGGTTTGTCCAATCATCAGGAATCTCTCCATATGTCCATACTATCCTCATTATTCTATGCAGCCACTGACTTCCAAAATGTCCTATGAATTTGAACATTCCCACTGCGATATCTGCTCCAGGAGCTTTGTCATTTTTCATTTCTAACACAGCTACCTCGACATCCAACATCTGCAAATCTTCTCTTTCTATTTCTTCCATAATCATGTTATTTCTTTCATCTCCCTCTACTTCATTCAATTTATTTGTTCCATTCTGTCCTTCACACATATTTCGAAAGTATTTTTTTCCATATTTTCAAACCTACTTCTTCCAGAAATACTTTCTTTCTGCTTCCTTCTGTTGTCTAATGTGTAGTATATCATCATCTTGTCATCCTTAAAATTCTCTTCTTCTTTTGTGAATTTTTCCCAAGATATCCTCTCAGTCAATTCTATCAAAACTGCAGCTTAGTGACTGGAATCACACAACTGTTCCAAGCATCATCATCATCATCATCATCATCTTCATCATCATCATCTGCCAGATGGTGCATTATCTGAAGACGGCTTACTACTAGAGATTTTTAACGAAGGACTGTGCGAATGACATTGTCTTTTACTAATTTTACTTAACTGACAGATTACTGCTTCCCAGTAATGTTATCTAAAATTAAGAAAATCTTCTGTCCACAAATCAGCGTGTGGCTTTAGAAAGCATCACTCATGTGAAATTCTGCTTGCCCTTTGCTCACGCAATTCCTGCTGAACTATGGACAAAGGGCAACAAGCAGAGTCCATATTCCTAGATTTCCAAAAAGCACTTAACACAATGCCACTCTGCAACCTGTTAACGAATGTATGAGCATACAGAATAGGTTTCCAGGTATGAGAATGGCTCAAAGATTTCTTAACAGTATGCAGATGTTGTCCTTGACAGTGAGTGCTCATTGGAGACAACAGTATCATCAAGAGTTCCCCAGAAAAGCGTGATAGGCCCATTGTTATTTTCTTAAATAAGTGATCTGGTGGACAGGTCGAGAAGTAATCTGCAGCTGTTTGCTGAAGATGCTGTGATATATGGGAAGGTGACATCACGGAATGTCTGTAGGACGATACAAGATGACTTAGACGAAATTTCTAGATTCTTTTTATGGCACAAAAACAACCGAAGTCATAAGCATCCATGTCATAAACTTAGAACACCAATAACCAAAAGAAGTTAAAAGCTACTGCATGTTAACCCCAATTGACGGAAGGAAAGAGCTAAAAACAAGGACTTCCCCTTGGAGAAAGGCGCACAAAATATGCCATAGAGACAGCAGCAGAGGTTCCGAACCAAGTATTAAATGTCTGCCATATTGCAATGATGGATAAAAAGTAAAACACTGTTGACAGCCCATGTGTCGTTCATTAGGATGGCTATAACTCAGGAAGCAAACATACACTGGAAGATAAGTGTTTAAAAAGGGGAGGAGGTTGGCCAAGCAGTTGGGAGAGTGGGAGAGGTTTAATTCCCCGGAGCTTTTTCTCATGAAGAGAAGACCAGTGGCGATGCCAAAGTGACACAATCTGCTGACATATAGCAACATGGAGATCTTCAAAAGGAAGCCTCACTTCCGGAAGAACCAAAGTGACTAGGAACACATGTGAACATCACAGTGTCTCCCTCAACAGCAAGCAAGTGGGAGCCTTCTGGGACCCATTGCACTATGTGATGGGCTGTGTGCAGTACACATACGCTCTAAAGCCCACTGAGAGAATCAGAGCATGTGACAATTAAAAAGCCTGTGTCACCATATGTTCTGGGTGGCCTGATAGAGGGTGAAGAGCTCTGCTGTAAATACTGAGCAGTGCTCAGGAAGCCGATACCAGAAATGGCTGGTGCCAATGACGAAGGCACATCTGGCACCGTGGTTGGTCTTAGCGATAGCACCTTTGTGTACACTGACTACTAAGAAACCTACGCCATAGTCTGAACCTGATTAGCATCCTTGAGAAATGAGTGAAGGTCAAGATAAACATGGGCAGCCGCTCGAAGCCAAGGTGGTGAAGGGTTCACCCCCAACAGGAACATGGCAAGTAAAGTGAAATTAAGCTGCCGGAGCAGCAGATGAAAGCAAACTCTGGGAGGTAACAGAAGAAGGGTGCACCCCATTATGGCAGTCAATGGAGTCACTGAAAAAGGGGGCACCATACAGGTGGCCAGGCATGACAGACAAACAGCATGCACATCTACTGACGAGGACATCATGCCAGTATCATAGTGGTAATTCAGCAGCTTCTGCACAGAGACTCGTAAACAGGCTAGTGTAAAATCGCCAGCGGCCAAACATATTCCATGATGGCAGATTGTGTTAAGGTGGTAAAACATGGATGGATGTGTAGAGGACTAAACAAAACACCGATAGTATAGTTTCAAACAGACACGGGATCAGTATAAATGGAGGAGAGCAGTCCGATCTGCTGCACAGAAGATACCACGTAGGACACTGAGGTACCGGGTACAGCATGCAGCCAGGTGAGACACATGGTAGGACCAAGAAAGTCTCCTATCAAGCATGAGACCCAGGTATTACATAGTTTCAGCGAAAGGAACAGCACCAGGCCCAAAATGTAAAGATGGTGGAAGAAACACATTGCGCTGCCAGGAATTAGTACAAGCGGTTTTGTCAGTGGAAAAGCAAAAGCCATTGTTGGTTCTCCAGACAATTCAGATGTAGCTGAAGATGCCACTCGAGGATACAATTCCACAGAGAACTTCAACAGATTGCAAAGTCGTCGATCAAAAGGGAGCTGGAGATTCCTGGCAAGAGATAGTCCATAACAGGATAATGGCTATAACAGAGAGGATGACACTGAGGATGGAGCCTAGAGGCACCCTGTTCTCATGGATAAAGATATCTGACAAGGCCAAAACCTTATGTATGCTCTTTTAAAAATTCCTGAAAGAAATGGGGCAGCTGGTCTAAGAAGTCCTACGTGTATAGAGTACGGAGGATACCAGTCCCTCAGCAGGTGTCTTAGGCTTTCTTCAAATCAAAAAACATGGCCACAGTTTGGTATTTCTGCTGGAAACTGTTCATGACATAGGTTGACAAAGTGAAGACCTGGTCAACTGCAGAGTGGCACATGAAATCCACATTATGCAGTGGTTAGTAGATTGCATGACTCGAGCCACCATATTAGCCGGCCATAAATCATACGTTCCATCACCTTGCAGACACATCTGGAGAGAGAAACAGGGTGGCAGTGTGAAAGAAGCTGTTTGTCCTTACCGGGTTTGGGTACGGGTACAGCAGAGGCTTCACACCAGCATCTGGGAAACGTGCCATCTGACTAAATAAGATTGTACATATGAAGGAGAAAATGCTTGCCTGCAAGAGAAAGGTGCTGCAACATCTGAACACGAACATTGTCTGGCCCTGAGTCGGAAGATCAGGATGAGGTGAGAGCACGGTCAAGCTCCCTCACAGTTAAGGCGGCATTGTAGCATTTACGATTCTGAGAGGAGGAGGACATCACCCGCACTTTCTCCGCTCATTTCCGAGGGAGAAGGGCAGGGTGATAGTAGGTGGAGCTCAAAATCTCCGCAAAAAAGTGGCCCAAGGTGATGGAGACAGCAATAGTGTCCACAATGACATCATCTGCTACAGTCAGGCTGGAAATTGGGGAATTAACCTCAGTCCCAGAGAGCCGATGCAGATTGCCCCACTCAATGAAAGGGGGAGTGGGACTGTTAAAACAACAAGTAAAGGAAATCCAGTTAGCTTTTTTGCTATCCCGAAAAATGGGAAGACACTGTGCATGCAATTGTTTATATTGAAAAAGTTCACCATCCTATGATGGTAGTTAAAAATGCAGAGAGAACATCTCTGCACATTAATTGCATCGCAGCATGCTTCAGTCCACCAGAGGATTGTGACAAGGTGCAGTAAAGATGAGATGTGAGGTATGGAACATTCTGCGTCAGTAAGAATAATGTTTCTAAGATACTCTACCTGGTCATCACAACTGGGGAACTGTTGCTCATCAAAAGTCACCAGGGAGGAGGAAAGCCTCCATTTGTTTTAGAAAGCTACCAATAGGGGTGCCGGTGGGGTAGGTGTCAGCAAACAAATATCACAGGGAAATGGTCGCCCAAGTACATGTCAGAGAGAACAGACCACTCAAGACAACTGGCAAGCTGGGCAGTGCAGAACAAGAAGTTCAAATGGGAACAAGTGTGCATGGAGTTTGAAAGGAACATGGATGTTCCAGTGTTAAGACAGATGAAGTTGAGTTGATTCAGAAGGTCAGCCAAGAGGGAACCTCTGAGCCAAGTTCTCAAAGAGCTCCAAAGGGGACAACTGGTATTAAAGTTGAAACTTGTTCTGGTATTAAAGTTGTCGAGGAGCAAAAAGGGGTGAGGGAACTGACCGATAAGCTGGAGTGAATCTGTCCTAGTGACTTCGAAAGACAAAGGGATGTAGATGTTACAAAGACAAAAGGTGAAAGGAGGAAGGAAAATACAGACAAACAGCTTGCAGCTGGGTTTTCAAGGAGATGGTTTGGCTACAGATGTCATCCCGAATGAGCAGCACGACTCACCCATGAGACAGAGTGTTGTTCTCAGGCAGAAGAGGAAACGAGGTCAAAGCTGTCATGAGGATGCAATTTCGTTTCTTGAAGACAGAAAACAACTGGATGCTGCAATTCCAAGAGCAGCCGCAATCCTTCCTTTTTGGATCTAATGCTACTAATTTTCCATTGGAGAAGTGTCATATCAGGGAATGGGGAGGAGGGAACAAACAAAGGGCAGTTTCCCCAGTGGATGCTGATTGTTAGCCTTCGAAGAATCACTGCTACAGGGTGCAGAGGCTGGAGGATCTTGTTCCACAAAATCTATGGATGTGTCAGCATTCACCCTGGCTTGGCCTACAGATTCTAGGGCAAAGAAACATTAGGTGATGCACACCAACAAAATGTAGGTCAACCATTTGACGGGATCACACAGCAACATTACTGAAGAGGATCTTCGAGCATGGAAGGAGAAGATCGTCTGCTTTTGTTCGATTTTTTAAAGCCTTCACAGTTGGTAGATGAAGACTCAGATATTTGTTGCCTGGAGGGACATAAAAAGTCTTCGCAAGAGTGTTCCTTTTGTCCTTTCCGGCCTGCTGGTTTGTAGCAAGTGATTTCACTGCTGGGGGCAACGATTTGATAGCTTGTTGCGCAGCTGTAGGAGAAGGAAACGGGGGTGCTACCACGATACTGGGCGATTTAATAACTGCAGAACTGAATTGGAGATCGCAAGACTGTGTGGCCCTGGCAAGGCACAGCAAGAATGGTACTAAAGGTGCCAGATAGAAAATGCAGGGTTTTTGACTAGCCAAAAATTTGCCAATAATAGAGCAGGGTACTTTTCCTTCACCAAGATTCGCTTCATGGCCCACTCATTGAGATACAGAACGAGGCAGCATGGTCGCCATTACAACTGATAAAGTGGGGAGAAGGAGATGGGCAATCACCTTCATGAGCATCTCTGCCACAAGTAACATTCGGTGGATTTTTTGACAGGATACACGAGTGTGGTTATAACATTGACACTGGTAGCAACACATCAGGCTTGGAATGTATTGTCAGATCTTGATGACTTCATAACCTACCTTAATCTTTGATGAAAGCATTATTCGACCAAATGTGAGAAAAAGAGAGCAATTAGGCACTAAGTTTGCAGCAAATGGCATGACGTAATTGCCTTACGGGCCAAATACATGCATATTTGATAAACAACGTGCACGGTCCATAGCATGCACAGCTAGCCCTTACCACTCAACCACAAGTTTATGTCAATGTCAGTAGGTGACAGCACACTGCAGCAGCCTTCTTCCCCCCATTCACTTGGCATAAATCCCACTAGACAGTAGCACATTCCTCGGATTTACCGGTTCACTCTCTATATAGTAAAATTAGATCGATCATCATAGTTATACTGATAGAATAACCTATTTTGTGGGATTCTGAATGAGATACAGCATATCAAGTTTTGGATTTTATCGTACAGTAATCCATTAGAGCTGCTGAGAAACACAAAGCATATCATCATCAGCTGTGAGACTGTAGCATTTATCCAGGCTTGTGACATCTGTTGATCTTATGGTGAATCAGGTTTATCTCCACTGTAGGTCCACATTGTACATACACACGAACATTCACGAAAAGCTGTCTCACTGATTTCTCTGATATTCACTTAAATGCATGGTACAAGACGGTGTGCTTTTGGCCCTTATGGGTATCAGCACCTCATTTGTATTCTAGTCAAGTGACCTTGTTGGTAGATACGTAATCACTTCTGCAAATGGCAGTTTGCGTTTGGAGTTGGCTGTTTACTGTGCACCAGCTGGCTTTCCAGTGCAGTGTCAACTTGAACTCTGTTGAGTCTGTTTTAAGTGCTTGTAGAAAACAAAACTAGAGGCAAAATATAGCCACAAAGAAACAGGGCCACCCAAACCAGATCCATTGTCTGAGAAAGTGACAAAATCAGATAAGCGTGACTACAAACCAACATTTAACAAATAAGTGTATAATAAGTGTCAGTTGTTGTATGAACGCAATGTAGGAATGCCTAATTTTCTGCCTGAAAGTTAACTTGATAACTAATATTTGTATTAGGGATCTTTTACATTTGCCCGACAAAATAAAAAAAAAAAAAGCATGAAAAGTCCCACATACACAAAAAAGCGAAACAGAGAGTAGTAAAAGCTTAAACATTATTTCGTTCTTGCCATAAGCTGTACTTAATTATGTATAAAACTACAAAATTCCACAAAACTTTTCTTGTTTTTCAGACAGATTTTGCATATTATTATTGTTGTTGTTATTATTATTATTATAATTATTATTGACAGCATTTGAAGTTGTATAAATATGCTGATACGCATAACTGTTACACAGCAGATTCTACTAATCTCACACTCCCATGTATCTCTGAATTTAAAAATTTGTGAACACCTGGAATGTATACTTACAAGCTGCCACTGGGAACATGCAAACTCAACTTGTCAACTCGCGGCTGGGAATTACGCATTACCCGGTCACCTGTTGCATATCAAAAGCTTGGGCTGGTCTTCCGTAGTGCACAGGGAGGAAGAAGAAACAAAACGAGACCTCAAACACCGAAGTAGAGGAAGGGGAGGAGATGAAGACTAAATAAAGAAGGAAAAAACAGACGAGGGACTGCTCCAATAATGGGCTACCACAACTTTACAAAACAGTCTCAAAAATATCCAAGACATGTTGCACAAGGAAGGGGGTAGAGAATAGCAGGATAGATATCCAGCACGGAAACAGAAGAGATGCTACAAAGAGGGGGCCCGTGGTAGCCAAGCACAAACTTGCCAAAAAGTGGTGAATGGCTGTTAGCTTTAAATGTAGAAAAATATATGTTAATGCAGATGGGTAAGAAAAACAAATCCATAATGTTTGAATACAGCATTAGTAGTGTGCTGCTTGACACAGCCACATCAATTAAATACAAACGCATAACATAGCAATGTGTTATGAAATATTACGAGTATGTAAGAATTGTAGTTAGGAAGGCGAATGTTTGACTTCTTACTTTACTGGAAGAATCCTATGGACAGTGTGACTCACTGGTAAAGGAGACTGCATATAGGACACTAGTACAACCCATTCTTGGGTACAGCTTGAGTGTTTTGACTTCACTCCATGTCAAATTAATGGAAGAGATCAAAGAAATTCAAAGGCAGGCTACTATATTTGTTACTTGTACATTCAAAAAACACCCAAGTATTACAGAGATGGGAAATACGGAAGCGTCCGATCCCACCCGTCTGCTTTGACCCATGACGTCACAAATATGGCGGAAACCAAAACACACACACACACACACACACACACACACACTTTCCACAAGAAGCCTAATGACACTAACGGGACAAGCGCGGGAAATGGGGTGTTTTGGGTGGGGGGCAAACTAAATATAAACAAATTTAGACGCCTTGCGTACCTACAACGTGTAAGTGAAGACAGCCATGCATGAATACCGACCCACCTCCCCAGGGGTCGTAACCCCTGCAACCCATAGAAGATAAAGATGCTTCAGTAGCTGATTAGTGTTTTTTGTCTTTAAAAAAAAAAAAAAAAACTCACGGGATAGAACGAACAGATCAAAGATAAATATAATAAACTAAAACAGAAACTCGAGGAAACAGATAATTAAAATAAGTAATAAGTGTTTGTAAATTTTAAAAAATCTTACGAGATAGAACGAACAGATCAGAAAAGTAAATAAAATAAGATAAAACGGAACTGGAGACAGCCACACTCAAACCAAACTCCGCGCCGTCATGACGTCACACACAACACCCTTACGTCACGGGTCAAAGCCGACGCGTTGGATCGGACGCTTCTGTCGACCCCAGAGATGCTTCAAGAACTCAAGTGGTAATCCCTGGAGGGAAGGCGACATTCTGTTTGAGGAACACTGTTGAGAGAATTTAGAGCACCAGCATTTGAAGCTGACTGTAGCACGATTCTACTGCTGCCGACATACATTTTATGTAAGTACCACAAAGATATGGAAAGTTAGTGTTCGTACAGAGCCATATAGACAGTCATTTTTCACTCGCTCTGTTTGCGAGTGGAACAGGAAACAAAATTACACGTAGTGGTTCAGAGTACCCTCTGCCATACAGCATATGATTGCTTGTGGAGTATGTATGTAGTTGTATATGTAGACACAAACTATTTCTGCTGCTGCGTGACAACTGCTGAGAAATACATTATCTTCATAAATATACTTAGATTAAAGTTTCTCATCTGAGGCCATCCTTCACCACAAATGTGATATACTCTTTATCCTTAAAAACACAAAGTAAAGCTGTCATCAGCTGGCTTAACCACTACAATGCTTTACTATGTATGCTCCTACTGGAGGTGGTATGCTTTTGCCTTCCTCTCACCTATAAACTTACTTACTTAATCATTTATAGGAAGACCTATAGTTTAAAACGGATCTCAATCACAGTCAATGTGGTACTTTTCATATTAACCAACACCAGAAGGCAGTGGGGAAAAAAGGAGGGTTGATATAGTGCCAAATACAAGAGTCCTTTCACAAACAGTATTTCTTACTTTTCTTATGGGCACAATACCGCTTACAAATCATTACTGATGCTTGTAAATAATTGTATTATTACTGATAAAGTTGTAGAATGCAGTATTTAAAAAAGTAGACAGATCAACAGCATTCACAAGGAAAAAAATATCAATAATTAGAAGAATAAACTGCATGTCCATACCTTTGGGGATTTCTCCACTTCTACCAAGCACATTCTGCAGTTTCCCGCAACGGACAATCGCTCATGGTAGCAAAACCTTGGTATTTCTACACCAACCATAGCTGCTGCCTGTTATTAAGAACATAACAATGCAATTATGCACATTATTTGATATTTTCAAATGAACATATCAACATATTATGCATACAATATAGGTCGGCAGATTTTGCAGGGATGTTGGGAGTGCAAGCATGCGAACATCGCCTAGCATACAGGACGGGCTGTGCGGGAGAGAGGGGCACATGCTCTGCCACCTCCTGCATTCCATGATGGTGTCAACATTGCATTCACAATGTTTACTGCACTGATATATTACCATGACATGCTGCATTTTTTCCTAGCTACAGTTGACAACAATCCTTACACGCCAAAGCCATTGAACTTAGAACAATCCTCTGCTCCCACAAAAAAGCCTAGTTGCACTGTGCCTATAGTACTCCAAAGCCTGGGGTAATTAATGTGTTGCAGCAGGACTAAGTACTTTTCCACTGTACAGAATGAATTCATAAAAACTTCTTTGTGAAGTTTGTAGCAGGTTTAGATCGTACAGAAAAAACAGAATAACAGTCAGAATTATCAATCTCCATTTTCAAAGTGTTTTCCACAGTAGCATCCCTATCACAAATACACTGCAAGATATCACTTTACATTGAGTATTGCACATAGTTTCAAGACACATGTGCAGTAGTAATTTTTAGATTACCATATTCTTTGTTTCCAAATCAAATACTTGTGGAAGATATAACGTACCAACGACCACTACTTTTGCTCCCAGAAACATATTTCTAGATTATTTATTTTGAATCTGTGACACTATATTCTTATTTCCATACTACAACTATTATGTCACCCATGTTATTAGCAATACGTCATTTAGTTATTGTGGCTGGTTCATGTGGTATATTACACCTATGTAGTCCTAGATGGAGGTGACAAGCGTGTATGATAATTCCTGTTTTGCTCTGCACTTTATTGGTGGCACCGGTAACAAACTCAAAAAAATTTGTAGTGCCAGACTAACTACGGTCGCAGGTTCAAATCCTGCCTCGGGCATGGATGTGTGTGATGTCCTTAGGTTAGTTAGGTTTAAGTAGTTCCAAGTTCTAGGGGACTGATGACCTCAGAGGTTAAGTCCCATGGTGCTCAAAGCCATTTGAATCATTTTATGCCAGACTAACATGTAGTGTAGCAGTGCAGCTACACATTGGATATCATGTAGTGTAGCAGTGCGGCAAAGGTTACATTGGATATCATCTGGCACTACTTAATCTTTTTTTTTAAGTTTTGTATTGCCACTGCTACAGATTAGTTTGTTACCAGTGCCACCAATATATTATTTTCAGTTTTTAACAGTTTTCATGGTGTTAATAACAAGAACATTGCCACCCAAAAGCCCTCAATCCCACAGAAGTCCCATTACATTTTTGCTTTTCGTTTTCCTAATGTTATCATGTTGTTAGTGATATCATCCACCTGTCATGTCTCTAGATCTGTACCTCGATCATGGAAATATCAGTCTGTCGGTCCACGGTGCAGTATCACGTTTCTGGCTAAAATCTAAAAATTTACAACACAAATGTCAAACTTATAAGACACAAATCTTGAAATAAATAATCATCCATCCAAATTCAGCCAACTGAAGAAGGGAAGGAGATTAACATGAGAAAAAACGAATACTTTGACTTAGTAGCAAGTGCACACTGTGTTGCTTACGCATGAAAATTAAAAAACTGAGTTATTAGTCAAGACTCAAAACCAAATAACAGAACTGACTTTCTCACAGAACACAACCTAGCACACTTCACAGATTGACAAACCTTCCAAAACAGTTTTTCTCCATTGTTATTCAGTATAACTATGACTGTGATTCAATATTTTCACCCTTCTGAGACCTAGTAAACACACATTTTCCATGCATAGCCTACAGTTCACAAGTGTTCACAGTCTGGGTAGTACCATAACAATGACAAGAGGGACTACTCACATTTGGTAGCCAGTATTTTTCTGGGCTGATACACAGCACTCAATACGACTTCAGAGGCCAATGGATGCTGTTTAAACAAAGTAATTGGCTCACTCTTTTAAACAGCTGATTATTTCCACTTTCCATGAATCATCCCTACAATACATAGCTTTAACATGTAACATATCAACTGGTTCACAGTAACAATATATACAGTGTAATGTATGGCTACATGCTGACCCCATATAGACATATGCGTCATATTTATATTTTCATTTACTTTAATCTAGGTTTAACTTCAACATCTGAAAAGGGTCCATGTAAGAACCTCTTTTACAGAATAAAAAACATCCAGAAAAAAATATTTTACACACCTATCACCAACCATTATTTGGTGAAAATGTTATGTTTTTTTTCCTTTTTGCGTAGGAGTAAAATTAAGTTATGGTAGGAATGACAAACTTCCAAGAGTGTATAAAATATGTATTATGGCAAGTCAAGTAGTTTATGGACAACTTCGAAAGGATTTGTGGGCATAATTGCTGAATGATTGGCGTACACTGCAACAAAATAAATACGCAGGCATAAACCAAGGGAGACAATTAATTTCACGAGCAACTCTACTGCCATTCATTCAATGGCAGTGTTCATTGGACTTAACTGTCCCATCACTTAAAAACAGACTTTCGAAGTACGAGACTTGCTCTGAGGAAAGTTCTACAAGTAGTCGGAAAAACGAAATGAACATACAGACCTGCAGGACAGTTGTTCCTGGATCCACAAGCACACGTTTATCATCTATAAAAACTTCCAATTTTTCTGGAGCTTTATTAGCAGTGCCTCTAATACAAGAGGCCGTCTGTGGCCTCTGCAGGGCAAGAACCCGTGAAACCGGCAATCGCAACATTTTCAGTTCGGCCTATGAAAATGAGACAAACGCATATCACAAAATGGATCAGATTCGTATGTTTCTAGAACAACATAAACGAGGGCTGCGTTTTATATTGAAGTAATATGAGGCAATGTTATGACACATAATGTTATCTACAAGCAAATGCGAATAACAAACACCATTAACAAATCTATTTCGTACCCCGACAACCCAACCTACACCTTCCACAGCATAGGTTGCCGATACTGCAACAGAGGTCAGAAATTCACCAGATTCTGTCGCAGTGTTGGCCACAGTGCTACAAGGCGAATATCAAGTATCGACCAGCAAACTCAAAGTGAAACCATAAATTTGATTATCGTGAGACACATTCCTTTCGCCCCTCCAGCTGTATGCTGAAAAAGTGTAACAAAATAATGGGAATCCATCTACACCCACCCACTCTGTGCAATCATTAGAACTGTACGGACAGTCTCCGTGTTCACAGAACGAACATGTATTCGACAATACCGAATGATATGGTGTTCACTACAAGGCAGGCCTTTCTTTTATTTCTAATTATTTGGCCTCTAACTGCCCAGTTATTTAGCCAGCCGCATAATTTATTTAGCGTGTTTAGAAAATATATATTCATTTGTTATGTTTATAGTGGTGTTTCGATACATTTCACTCTTGCTTAATTACATATTATCACTACAAATAAATCAAACACATTTTATCGTTCGTATCATTATTTTCCCTTTAATGTGTGATGTAACAGTCCTATATCGAGGATGTTCTTAATCGAGAATCGTTTTACACTTTGGCAACGAAGCTCGAGCATAACTCGGACCACAGCGCTGTATTCAGAAGACCGCGCCCGAGTATAGCTCGTGCCGCTATTTTCTCGACTCAAGGGTCACCTACTTCTCAAAAACTGAATTCATTTCGCATGAGAACAATTAACGGATGTATTGCGACCTGTCCGTTGACAGCTTTTACGTCCTTCAGAACAATCAATGTGGACACTTAAGAAAATTTCAATCAGCTCTTGCAGCAGACTGACTGGAGCCCAATATACAAAAAAGAAATGTTAATATTAAATTCAACCTATTCACAGATGAATTCATGCCCCTCTTTGAAGCAGTATTTCACAAGAAAACTATTAAAATTAACCCCCAGAATTGCAAAATCAAACCCTGGGTTACAAAAGGGATAAAAATTTCATGTAAAACAAAAAATGGTCATATATATCACAAAGATGTTCTGAAGATCCTGCAATAAAAGAACACTACAGATTATATTGTAAAATCCTAAAAAGAATTATAAAGTGCTCCAAAACCTTACACATTAGAAGTGAAATAGATAACTCTAACAATAAAATAAAAACCATCTGGGATGTCATCAAAGGGAGCTGGGGAAGAAAGAGGAGAGTGTATCCAACATAGAAATAAGACAATGCTGTAATTTAATTAAAGAAACGAATGCAGTTGCAACAGTCTTAAATGAGCACCTTCTAACAGCTTCTGAGAAAACTGGCTGTAGAGGTTCAGTCAACGAGGCTATGGACCTTCTGAAAGGATCTGGTCTGTGCAAAATTAATCAAATGCTCATAGCCCCAGTTACAGTCAGTGAAGCGAAAAGAATCGTCACTAAAATGCAAACCAAAATGTCATCTGGCTTTGATAATATCTCCACTAAGGAACTTCAACATTGTCATAATGCCATTGGTATAATACTTTGCCATATATTTAATGAATTCCTTCGACAAGGTATTGTTCCTGATAGAATGAAGTATGCCAATATGAAACCAATGTTGAAGGAGGGGAAAAGACTTCTAGACTATCGCCCTATATCCCTTTTAACATGTTTCCCCAAAGTTCTCGAGAAACTGATGCATAGGAGAATTGTAGAACACCTGAATTTCCAATGCAAATTTGGTTTGCAATCAGGCCTGTCAACTGATGATGCCATATTCTCCTTTACTAATAATGTTCTAGAAGCACTGAAAAATAAATTGGCCTCAGTTGGTATTTTTTGCGACTTAACCAAAGCCTTTAACTGTGTGAAAGCCTCCTTTCAAAAGCAGCCTATTATGGTTTAACTGACACAGTGGGAATGTGCCTCAGATCGTACCTGACTGACTGAAAGCAGAGGGTATTGCTGAATCATGAAGATGGTTCAATAGCTTCATCTGACTGGGGAACAGTTAGTCTAGGTGTGCCACAAGGTTTGGTGCTTGGTCCTTTGCTCTTTCTTATTTTTATTAATGACCTTCCTCACTGTTTTAAGGCTACCATCAAATTTACTGTTTTCGCTGATGATACATTCCTTGTAACTGAAAAAACATCTGAAAATGATATTGGATCATCTGCCAACTTGGTGTTCCGTGACCTCCATAAGTGGTTCAGGTGCAATGGCCTAACTTTAAATTAAAAAAAAAACAGTTCATACATTTCCATGGGTCTCACAAAGTTCAGGATGACATAAGTCCAAGCTGTAATGATCAAGGTATACATCAAGCTTATTCAACAAAATTTTTAGGCCTCCACATTGACAATAAATTAAATTGGTCTTGCCATATTTTGGACTGGAGAAAAAGACTTAGTTCAGCAACTTACACTCTTCATATTATAGTAACAACTGCTAATAGTGATGCTGTTAAGGCTGCTTATTTTGGCTATTTCCATTCATTTTTATCCTATGGCTTAATATTCTGGGGTAACGAACCAATGGCAAATAAAGTATTTGTAGCTCAGAAAAGAGCAATTCGAATTATAAGTGGAGTTAACAGGTATCATTCACACAGAAATCTTTTTAAAACACACAAAATATTAACAATGACCACACAATATATCCTATCCCTTATGTGCTTTTCAGCTAAGAACCTACACATGTACAAAACCAATACTTCTTATCATGACTATGAGATAAGAACAAAACATGACTTCCATGTTGACAGAAAAAAACTTGAGTCTGATACAAAAGGGAGGATACTACTAAAGCATAAAGGTGTTTAATGCACTCCTGTCTGACGTAGAAAATCTTACCAGTGAAATGTCAAAATTTAAGAGTAAATTCAAGGAATATCTTCTGGAAAAAGCGTTTTACTCCCTTAATCAGTTCTTTAATGTAGCATTGTAACTTAGATGTAATTAATTTACTTGTAATATTTGCTATTACCACTTTGGAACTTAATACATCTTACACCAGTATGGGAATTCGTGTTCAGGCAATTGGCACTACCAAATTCCTGCTAATGTATACTTCGTAATATGGAAAATTGTAATTTATTATTTTATCGTTTTATACCTCTGTTTTACCACAGAAAATGCTTAAGCCTGTAACTATTAACATACTTTGTTTCTTATACACCAATTGCAATTTACATTTGTTAGCATATAAAAGTAGGCTACTGTGTTAATTTATATTGTGACTCGTTCTATGTCCATGCAATTCTTTTGTATATGGATCTATGGAACACAAATAAATAAATAAATCAATAAAATAAAGAAGATGATGCCTTCTGTTGCCAGTTTCTAAAATTTCTCGTACTTTGAAGGAAACAGTAGTGAAGTAAGAGCTGTTCTTGGTCGCAACTGAGTGAGCCAATGTGTGTTCGTGCTGTCGTGAGTTTCTTGCATGTACTCGTTAGGTTTTGTAGTTTACTGTAATTCTGTTGCAAATATCTCATATTTGTTGAGTGAGCAAGGAATATTGGAAGCTCAAGAGAAAGAATTCAGTGATTCTGGATCACAATGAGAAATATGTCAATGGGAAAAGGCAGAAGAAAATTCATATTGAAGTAAGTTGCAATCTCCTACAAGTTTTCGCAGCTAATGTTGTTCCTACAGATACCACTGCTGTAATTACAATTTAGTCCAGTTTTATTTGGCTTAATCTCGTTTTTTGCAAATGAATCTCATAATGAATCAGCATTCAGCATAGGTAACCAAGATATGTTTGGAAAAGATGAGACAATTCAGTTGTAAAATAGGCAGGAAACAAACCAACTAGCATTGCCCTAAATCCAAAATACTTCTCTGCATGCTAAAACCTTCATACTTTTTCATACAAAAGCCAATTACGTTTCAAATTACTGAAAAACTCACCTCGCACTTTTTTGGAAGGTTAATTAAACTTTTTGAAACCATTGTTGTATGGTTTGTAATACATCAAAGAACTAAAATAAATATAAAAAATAAACCTTGAAGCTTGTTCTTTTAGTGGGTATTATCCTTTAAGATATATCAAACACAAATGTACCAGTAACGCTTTCAATTATAGCGTTAATGACTGGTTTTCTGTAACTAAATTTTTTCTTGGTGACTGGGCCTCAAAGTGTCCAATTCACATTTGCAACTAAAGTGACGCCACATCTAGTGGCATATGCCAGTGGCACCATAGTTGCATGTGTGAACACACAGTTTTCAGTGGCAGTCATTCAAGTGACACAACTTTTGTCAGTTGACAAGAAGTTCAACATTGTGAAGCCACTAGCCTAGTTCACTGGGGGCTGTATTTCGAAACAACAGCACTCTGTCGTAGTTATTGTGGAATAGTTGCTGCTTTATTACATTCGATTCTAGTGTGCTTTCATTTTTTTCAGTGGAAGAAAAAATCAAAACAGTTGATACACTTTAAAAGCTTCTGGAACTTGAAGAAGAGCAACATATTATTACTGTTAAATTTTCTGTAACAAAAGAGTCTTGAAAGATAGGATTAATAAATAAATAGATATAATATGTAACCAGAAAAAGTCATATAAACCTCATAGTTTGAGATATGAAGCACTGTATAAATTATGGGCTTTGTGTGGGAATTGGCTCACAGTGTGATGTGGCAGATGTGAAACTAAAAATAAGAGGTATTCGAAATGGCTACAGTAAGGAATACAATAAAATTCTAAGATCCTTAAAGAGTGACGCGTCTGCATTCGCTATTTAAATGCCAACTGTTGGGTAGTTTGCCATCGAAGACACCATTTTCGTCTTTGATTGTTAGATCATTTATAAATGTGTTTGTTGCCCCTATTTTAATCCATAACAAAATCTATTTCTGGATTCAAAATTTGTGTTTCGTTTTCGTTGTGTTTAATTCATGTCACAGTTCTAATGCCATAACCTCCATTATAACATTACCACCCAACCATATGATATTAGTCCATGTCTACTGAAAACTGTTGAATTACATAGAATTTGTGGCATCCAGAGCAAACTTCAACGATATTTCATAAGACATTTTACAGTATGCAAATGAAATACTCTCTCAGTGTTAACTCATTAATGATAATTCACACATAATGGAAGAGAACGTCATGTCAAAACATTCCACACACCATTTCAAATGGGAGCATTCACACAGGGCGTCAGTAGCACAGAATGGGACGTCGCCATCAAGGTTTCTCGTGAAGACATTGGTGGGGAGAACTTTGACATTATCTGCTAAGATCTCGGATTCATGGAAAACACAGTCCCTACTGCAAACTTGTGGTATCACACTAGCTGCCTTGCCAAATATACACTGCAAATGCTTGGCTGCATCGAGGGCCAGGAGGAAAATCATTATGTCAGTCAACACAAAAAGTTCTCAGTGTGTCACAAGATATCAACAGTATGAGTGTATTTAAGTGTGGGGCTATGAAGTTTTAAACTGGTCTGAAATAGTAACACGCTCCCTGCTGGAGATAATCAGTCTGACTTGTAAGTCCTGTAGTGTCATGACACACACACACACACACACACACACACACACACACACACACACACACACACATATATATATATATATATATATATATATATATATATATATTGCCATTTGTCCTCATCCTACACATCTTTTCCTCGATATTTGAGAAAGTAAAGATACATTCTAAGTAGTGTATCTCTGTATCTTCTGACTCACATTGACCTTTGTCTGTCATTTGTCTGCATGCCAGACGATGTGATGTCATTATCCACACTACCCTTATCTGTGACACCATTCACAATTCAAGAAACCGCACCTCATTTTTTGGAATGGTGATGATTGTTAAAATGAAACAGCCAGTCACATGCTAGTAATCTGGAGACCATTAAAATGAAACACACAATCACAATGTAGCCACAGAAATGCCATCTCAGCTGTATGCTAAAGTATACAAACGATTTCAGTTGTTTGCACTATGCTAAAAATGTTATCTCCAGTAGTTTTCTCTCTGCACCATACTTGGTTTAAGGGATAAGGTATCCACAAATAAAATATTTTCACATTTAAATTATTATACAGAACACCTGAAGCTTGTCAAGTGTCACAATGTTAAATCAATATTTAACATGTCAAAAAAATACATAAAATTCATCAGTGATACCACATTGTTGAATACACATCTAAAATATCCACCAAAACTGATACCTAAGCCCTGAAATTAAATGCCTCAACGGTACTTTGCTGTGTAAATTATTTTAAAAAACATGTGACTAAAAAATAACGTTTACGCCCGAAAAAAGAAAAAGGAGTCTTAACAGTCAGACAGACAGATAGACAACAAAGTGATCCTATAAGGGTTCCATTTTTACCGATTGAAGCACGGCCCCTTAAAAACGAGCTTTCAAGGAAGGCTGCAATATTTACCAATCGCAACCATGGTGCATACTCTCCAAAATGTTTACAGATTTTATCTTCATAATGAATTACTAAATATTACCAAAATCTTATCGTCATGCTCCAAAATACGAGATATAACTACACAACACAGCCAAAGACAACGAACTGATCAAGCAAATTTTAGGGGGAATAAGTTGTTTCAATGAGATCTTCATTATATTGTATTACTTAAACTACATATTCATGTAATACACATATATAAGTTGGTTATGCTCTAAACATAAGATCTATATATCACCAAAGGCAATGTTAGACAAGGTTTCACAGAGAGAGAGAGAGAGATAGAGGAAAATTCGATATCTCGAAAATATGTTCTTTGCACCACGAAAATTTAATCTTTGCTCCAAAATAAAATTCTTTCTCAATACAAGTAAGATTTCGATTGCAAAACTTATGTGCATTACTCTCATAACTTAATTGTTCTCCAACGTTAAAAATACACGTGGCTCACGCAATAGCACTTTTGATAAAACTTACAGGTTTAGTAGCACTTGTTGAAAACTACTGTTTAGTTTCTGTATACCACAAATTGCAAGGCACAATGGACCCTCAAGTTAAATATTTCCCCAGACAAATTATCTGTTGTTGGCATCCATCCATCCTCAAAGAATGATGGTCAGCATACTTGGTTCAGAGTCCGTAAAGTCTGCTGTGGCTGAAAAGTTCCACTCGATGATAGCAGTCCCTACTGCAGTTTGGGCATGTGAAACTTGAGGCACTTTGGACGAAGCTGTTCTCCCTTTCCGTCTTGTATTCTTCCTGATTGTTCTTCTGTGCATTCGTCCTCTGCAACCTTGAGCCCATTTCACACTGTTAATCGCCACTTGATACAATCATCAACAGTACTTTCCCAGCGACTTGGATCAATACTAGCTTGGTCAGATTTCTCTTGCAGGCATCCTTGAAGCGAAGATGCGGTCTTCCCACTGGCCTCACACCCTCCTGAAGTTCTCCATACAGCACCTTTTTCAATATTCGCTCAAAAACCCTGCACCTGACATGTCCCAGCCACCTTTAAGTTCGGTGGCTCAGGAGAGCATGAATGCTGGTTGCTCTTGCAAGCTTTAATACTTTGTTTTTCGGTACTCTTTCTCTCCAAGTGATCTGATGGATCCTCTGGAGACAGTGGATATAAAAGCTGTTCAGTCGAGATTCATGCTTAGCAAGAGTTGCCCATGTCTCACGGCTATACAGAAAGGTGCTGGATACACAGGCGTTGTACAATTGTAATTTAGTTTTTATTATGAGCAGTCCATTGTTCCATACTCTGTTTTTCAATCTGAAAATGACAAATTATGCTTTTGCGAATCTGTTAGTAATCTCAGTATGTTACTACATTTTGCAGATCCCAAATAGGTAAACTCATCAGCTGCCTGGAGAGAATTACCATCAATGCTTATGGATGGACGGATGATGGTGCCTTGTGCCATGATCTCAGTTTTTGGAGGCTGATGGTAAGACGAAATTTTCACATCCATGTGAGAATTTGTTAATTAATACTGCAGCTCATCGTCTGTGTTTGTTACCAGAGCTGCATCGTCTGCATATAACAGCCCACAGAATATAAAAACTGTGTCTTGGCCTTGAAGTGGGAAATGCTGAAAAGATTTCCATCAGACTTAGTATGTAAATACACTCCTTCCCCACACTCTTCAAACGCAAATTTCGGCAGAAGGGAAGAGAAAATCTTTAACAGAGCAGGAGCTAACACACACCACTGCTCTATGCCCCTATTAACAGGGGATGCCTTGGATGTTTTCCATTGAAGGAGATTGTTGCTTGCGTTTTCTCTTGGAAACAGTCAGTCATTTGTAGCAGTTTAGGTGGGCATCCAAACCGCTGCAGCAACTGAAAGAACCCATTTCTGCTCACTAAATCACATGCTTCAAGAAGGTCAACAAAAACAATATAAAGTGGCATCCACTGCTCATGGCACTTCTCTTGCAGCTGTCATATAGAGAAGATCATATCCATGGTTGATCAGCCAGGTCTGAAGCCGCACTGACTGGAAGCTAGGATTTGTAATCACATTACATGACTCTTACATATGCCTTCCTAGCTAAAGTTGGCCGTGAAGTGCCTCGATAATTGCTGCAGTCACTTCTGTTACTTCTGTTTGTACAGCGTAACATTCTTAGCTTCCTGCATACTCAGTGAGACGTAACCTTTTTCCCAGCTTGTTACAAGATGAGAGTGGAAGTGTCTGCGAACGACAGACTAATAACACTTAATAACATTTGCAGGGATCCCATCTTACCTGGAACCTTTCAATTAGCAAGGGAATCTACCGCTCTACTGAGTTCTTCCACAGTAGGCATTGTATCTAGTTCTTCCATGACTGGTATTTGTTTGATGGTGTCAAGAGCGTCCCCACTAACTTCTTTCTCAGGTGCATACAACTCGATGTAGTGCTGAATCCAGCGTTCCATTTGCTTGTGTTCATCAGTAATGACTTCACGTGTCTTGGACTTCAAATGAGCTATTTTTCTGACAGTTGGACCCATTGCTTTCTTAATATTATCATACATTACCTCAGCGTCCCCAGAATCGGCAGCTTTCTGTGTACATGCACATAAGTTCAGCCAGTAGTTATGTGCACATCTCCTGGAGGTTTGTTGTTGTTTGCTTCTTGCAAGTCATCTCAAGATCTTCTATTTGGGTTTGTTTTGTAAGCAAGTAAGGCTTTCCACCTAGCCTCAGTAACTGGCTCAATTTGTTCAAGATTTTTCCTGTACCAGTCCCTGTTTCTATTTTCTTTTATTTTATGAGCCAATATTGTCAAATTCTAGATGAAGCCAGAAAGTTGGGGCCATTTGTTATCAATATTCCTTTCTGCTTGTACATTTCCTGGTAAAGCACATTCAAAATTATGAGAAATTCCTGTTTTCGTTGTGAGTCATGAACATGGTATGCGCTGATCCAGGGGCGCCGTCTCTGTTTGGCATGGTGATACTTCTTAGGGGTGAGCCTCATTGTGCACACTACCAGAGCGTGCTCAGTGTCGCAATCAGCAATATGGTAGCTTCATGTTAGTAGGACATTTTTGACAACGGTACACCTAGCTATGACGAAATCAAGTTGGTGCCAGTGATGAGAGTGGGGGTGTCTCCAGAATACATTGTGTCGATCCTTAACTTGAAAGTATATACTTGTAATGCTTAGTCCATAAAAGCAACAGACATTCAGCAGTCTCTGCCAATTTTCATTCACGCTTTCCACTCCATAATGACCCAGGCAAGTCGGCCACACGTAATTACTTGACTCAATGTGAGCTTTAAAGTCCCCTAGAATATACAATGACTCAGAACCAGATACTTTGGATGTTCTGTCGCTGAGTAAAACATAAAACAGATTCTTGTCTTCCATGCTGGATGATGAAGTGGGAGCTCACACATTCAAGAATTGATAGTGTCACTTGAAGAGCACATTTGTAAAGAAAGAATCCGCTCTGTTCCACCAGGTGGTGGCATAGTACAGTTCAGGAGGCTGTTTTAAACCGTGAGTGCTACATCCTGAAGTCTTGGCTCGTCTTGAAACTTCCTCTGCCAGAAGAATGTGTAGTTAGCCTCTCTGATACAGCCCATGTCTGGAAGTCTTGTCTTCTGCAGTCCCACAACGTCCAAACTCAAGTAATTGAGCACCTTGTCAATTACAGCAGCCTTAAGAATGAAATCAGCCTCTTGGATATCGTCAATGTACTTTGGACACGTGTACCTGACATTCCAGGTGGCAATACGAAATGGTGATTACTTTGTTATTTCCTTTTCGCTTTTAATAGGTGCACTATCTCAATCCACTTGTCGGAGATTACTTCTAAGCTCCACACTCTGTATGAGACTGGCTGGTGGCTGCCTTGCTTGAGATGGGCAGTAGCTGCCCAGTGAGCTGCAATGATCTCTCCCACCATCAGAAGTGGCTCCTGGTACTCGAGTACCAGATAGAGCTGATAACTAGTAACTGCCTCTTTCTGCGTTGTCCCAATGTCCTTGAACGTCGCGGAAGTGTTTTCTCCAGGATGCTACACGAATGAGCGATAAATATAAAGAGACGCTAGTTGCCCAGTCACACAGTCTCCCTCTCGACCTAAATGATGTGTCCAGAGGAAATGCAAGCCAATATATCTGGCATCACTTCAGTTGCAGGAGCTGCCAGGAGGGGATGTAGTACACCTTCCAGCCACCTTTGGCGCCCCACTCTGGATTTTATTTCAATGTTTTCTCCCTTGGCCTTCATCCCTCCAGAGACTAACCACAATTACTTATCAAAATACACATGGCTCACTTATTGTCACTATTGATATAAATTAAAGGATAGTTGTCAATCTTATTCGATCTTTGTATCACAATTAAAGAAAACAAAACATTTAAAAAAATTGTTCTATAAAATTGCAAAAAGTTATAGGAACTACTGCACACCTATCTTATACCTTAACCCTCTGGTGGTTGCACCATCACATACACACCACATTTTTTTGAGTGTCCACAGGCTGGTGTTAGTAGACGGCTTCCATAAAATCTAGTCCTCAATCTTCATCTTAAATAAAGTGTGTGTGACCTCGTTTAAAACCAGATTTGGTCACCGCTTAGTTGCAACATGAATGACAACTTCAGTTCAGCCTCTGTGCTGTGATTTCTGGCAAACACCTATCGATGTAAATATTTCTTCAACTTCAAACGTCTCTATGTGAGCCGTTTCATTGACTCTATCGAACTGACTTCGGCTTTTCTACACATCTCAGCATTTCTATTTGTCAGTTCATCTATGCTCTTGATTCTCGGTAGAAGAATGAACAGCAGAGTATTTCATTAGACAGCCACAGCGGCACTTGAATACTCATATGTTGTGTTTTCTCACCTTATATTTTAAGTTTTATACTTCTATAGTTATATTAAGTGTATATGTACTCCTATAACCATTTTTATTATGTACCCATCCCATATTTCTGATTCCCATTCTATATTTCTATATACCCTTTCTTATTCCTTAACCTGCATCTACATCTACATCTACATTTATACTCCAGAAGCCACTCAATTGTGTGTGGCGGAGGGCACTTTGCGTGCCTCTGTCATTACCTCCCTTTCCTGTCCCAGTCGGGTATGGTTCGCGGGAAAAACGACTGCCGGAAAGCCTCCGTGCGCGCTCGAATCTCTCTAGTATTACATTCGTGATCTCCTTGGGACGTATAAGTAGGGGGAAGCAATATAGTCGATACCTCATCCAGAAACGCACCCTCTCGAAACCTGCTAAAGAGAACGTGGTGCTTCCATATATGTGCCTTGGTTCACAGACACAGATTCTTTGAATGGCAGAGGCAGTTTAGCTAACTTTTGTGTATAGTTTAAGTTAAGCTCTGATGGATCTAAGAGTCATTGATAGATACTGGTCAGCAGCTATCTTTTAGTTTGGTGCAGGTAGCTGGGACATATTTTCTCTGATCATTTCCACTGCTACCTGTGGAAATTGGTCTGATGGCATGCTATGGTACTGTACTCCGGGGTTTTGGTAAGTAAGGGTGTTTCTTCAGGTCATCATTATTAATGTAAGTAGGAAGTTGGAATGTGTAAGACTTGGTTCAGTTAGAGATGCTAATTCATTTCTTTCATGGTACATCATACCACAGAATTTACTTCAGTTAGGGAGTGATATCGCGTGTATTATTATTTCATTTCTTTTACTTGATTCGTCATCCTACCGTAGCTTAGTGATGGGAGATTGCTTTGACCAATCTACATCTCATTTCAGTTAGTGTAAATCTCTTATGCGCAGTTGAGTTGTGTGTTTTCCGTATGTTTGTGATAGATCCCTTTTCGCGGTTCAATTTTATTTCATTTCACAAGTTTCGGTTTTTTTTGTGCCATATGGGATGGTGATAGGAATCATGTGTTTCTTGTATGACATATTGAGCCTTCAGTTCTGATAATTCATCTCCCCTTACTGTGACTCCTTTTAATAACTTTCCTTGTGCATGTAATTTTATGTTCTTCGAATATCTTTCGTGAATTCCGTGTTTTACATTTTGCTTGTTCTCTGAATTAGACCAAGTGCATTCACGCTATGAGGTGAGCTCTCAGGTCAACATACGAGGGGGTACGTAAAACAAATCAAACTTCTTAAAACTTATTTAATCATATTTTCGACACAAACCTTCTATCCCCTTCAAACTACTCTCCACTTGCACTAACACTTGTCTAATATTTTATTCCATTTTTCAAAACAGTGTTTAAATTCGTCTTTTGTGATTCTTGACAGCGCCTCCATAATTTTATCTTCACCTCAGCAACATCAGCTAATTGCTTTCCATTCATGTCTCTTTGCATTCTAGGAAACAATAAAAAGTTGCATAGGGCAGGGTCAGGTGAGTACATGAGTTGAGGAAAGGGGTCATAACATTTTTGGTTAAGAACTGTCGTACAGACAGAACTGTGTGAGCAGGGGCATTGTTATGATGAGAGACGCAGTCACATGACTGCTACAAATCAGGGTGCTTCCTTCGCACACCGTTGCGCAATCTTTTCAAAGCAGAAAACCTGATTAACTGCCTGACCCTGCGGAGCAAATTCTGAGTGGACGCCTCCTCTCACATCGAAAAAACAAATCAGCATTGTTTTAATGATTGAGTTCCGAAAACCAGCTTTCTAAGGGCTTGATTATTGCTTTGATTCAGGACCCAGGTCTAAATTTCGTCACCTGTGATAATTTTTGAAAAAAAGTGTGGATCAGGACTCTTCTTTCAAAGTACAGCATGCATCCACGGGAACTTGTTTTTTCTCAGCAGTCAGTAGTAGTAGCACGACTTTGGCAGCTATCCTCTTCATTCCCAAATCTTCTGTCACAATTCGCTGCACTGAACTCTATGTCACTCCCAATAGCCCCACAATTTCTCCAGTGGTCTGTCATCGATCTTCATTGATGACTGCACGAATATGTTTAACATTTTCAAGTGTTTGGTCAGTGGAAGGACGATCAGAATGAGATTTGTCATTAACTGACATTTCACCATTTTTGAAATGCGAAAAGCACTCAAACACTTGATTTTTTCCCCATAGCATCGTCCTTGTAGGTCGTTTTTAACTTTTCGATAGTTTCTGATCCACTTTTTCCGAGTAAAAATCAGGATTTAATCCGCACGCTGTTCAAGAAAATCAGCCATTGCAAAAACGACAATGAAACAAAACAGTTGTTGCTATTAACTCTGCAGAATCTAGACCTGCACTTCTTTAGCTATGGCACTCGGCTTATTGACTCTTGAATGTTCATTCTGTCCGTACCTAGCGGCAAAACGCAGTACCACAAAAGTTCTGTCCACCAAAAATTTGCTCGGTTTCTTTTGGGTATCCCCTCATAATCGTTTATTCAAGGCAAGTGTTCAACCTGAATTTCAAATCATCTTTCAATTTGTTTTTATTACAGACATTTCCTATTTCTTGTACTTCTGAAGCGGATGTCTTCTATTCGAGTATCTGACCATGCAATTGACTGATAAAGCTGGTTATTCTCTGGACCGTAGAGGTTAAGTTTGCTGTATGGAATTATTCTTATAGTTTCTTCTTTCTGTGTGTGGACTGTTGGTGCTGATGTACATGCATGTGTAATTTCACGAATCGTTCCCTTGTACTTGTCCTATATTCTTCCCAAATGTCGATATATAGCTTATGAAGTGGTTACAGTATTAGAATGAGTATCAAACATTCCCTTGCGATTATGAATTCTAATTGATGTTGTGTAACTTAATCTATAAATAAATGTTCAATGGTTTCTCAGTTGTGATCATAACGTTACTTAGTGCAACTCACCCAACTTTTCAGTCTGGCTTCTTGAAAGGCAACTGATTCTCACAGACCATTTGGTTTTTTAATATCTTATTTGAAGTGTTAATATGAGAGGTTTTATTTTAAATTTAATCAAATGCCAATCTGGGAGAAAACTTTCCAGAGAGTCAGTCAAATTTTAATTGATTTAATTATTCATCAACTTACAAATTTAATTGATTGTGGCTTACTGAATACAAACGAGCACCAGTCTCCCTTTCAGCCTGACTACTGAGTAGGACATATTAGTTGAAAATAGACAGAAATCATTCAGACCTCATATGCTTACGATTTGTTACACATACTCATATTTTCGATATTTATTCTTACTTACAGTTTTAATTTGTTGTTTTTTGAGTTATTTATTTCCGGGGAAAATAGTATTGCATGGGATTCTGAAAAGATCATTCGAATACTAGGAGAAATTTTGGAACATGGGTTCATGTGTGATGAATCTGATGACGATTTTCATTTGGACAGGAACTTATTGAAGCTAACGAACACAATAAAGAATATAAACAGTCACACATAGAGGCTGACAGTCAGGAAACAGCTGAACATAATGTTATAGCGAATAACTACACATTTTATATCGGAAAATACAATGAAACTATTTGGATTAGTCAGCCACTAGCTGCAGGAAAAACAAGTGCTAAAAACATTGCAAGAATTTTTACCTGGCCCAGAAGGGACTGCCAAAAATGCACTTACACATTTAGATACACTTTGTCTGTTTATCACTGAAAATATGATAGAAGGCATCATAGCTCACATCAACAGATGAACTGGAAAAAAAATGTTGCGATACCAATTATTCTCGAGCTCAAGATTGTAAAGACACTACAGTAGAAGAAATTTGGCTCTCTTTGGGGCATTATTTTTAATTGGCATAAAAGAAGGAAATCATGTAAACTGCAGTGGATGTTGGACATCCGATACCACTGGTATGGCTATCTTATGATAACGAACTTGCACCACACTGCAGGTGAAAAATATGTCCACAAGTCGTTTTATAATTGAAATAACTGGTTGTGGCTCCATCATAAGTGTCATCAACAGTAAATAGACCACAGGGGATGGACATTAGAGTTTATGTACACAGTCTATCGCTCGTATTGTCACACTTACGATAGAAATGATTTGAAAATGGACACAGGTGTGTGAAACTAGTCACCATCACGAAATAAAAAAGATGCTTCTAAGTGCAACTTATGACGAAGCTACAACGATTCATTTCAATTATCTGGTGATCACTTTTCAGTTACAAATATTCTCATCCTCTTCTTAGAGCAATTAGGTTTGACAATATAGAAATGAGAATTCAACGAAAAACTACAGGTAAACTGGCACCGTTTCGTAAGTTTCACCAATAATTTGTAAATAACTGTATTGCTCATTATAATTACTGTGAATTTGTTATAACTGATGAAATGCAGTAGCTGTTTAGAGGCTGTTGTGGATTTTCACACTACATTCCAAATAAGCCTGCAAAGTATGGTACCAAAATATACACCCTTAGTGAAGCAGAGACATTTTATACACCAAATTTCGAGTTATTGTGGCAGATAGTTGGCTGGGGCATACCAAAAAACCTTAAGATGATGTCAAAAGACTAATAATTCCCTTTGAGAACATGAATAGGACTGTTACGACTGATGACTATTGCACCAGCTATAGTCTAGTTCAGAATCTGCTGGATAAAAAGTTGACCAATATTAGCACTTTAAAAAGAAAAGGTCTCGAAACACAAGGGAAATAAAAATGACAGTGGATGGCTTTCAGTTTGATTTCTGCTTGTAGACAATAGAGGACATGTGTTTCACATCTGCAAAAATCAATAAGTGCTTGTAGCAATAGATAAGGTGTGCATTTTACAGTCCATGTTTACTATACTTTTTTTCTAATTTCGGTTCATGCTACCACCTCTGAAAGTTCCCTTCCTTATATCCTTCGCAACAGCAGTACCAGAATGTGCATTGAGAGGTATCAGAATTATCTTCACTTGAAACTTCCGACTTGTTTGTTTCCAAACCAGGGACCTTTAAATCAAATTGATACATTTATGCTTCTCCATCATCCTGAAAATTATGTAACACCATCACAGAATCATCTTGTATATTCATACATTTGCAGATTGCAGCAAATATAACTTTGTCACTCTGCAGCGTTGTTGAATAACGTTTCTGGGCATGGGTGCCTATGTAAAATCTGACCTACGAAATTCCTTCTACAATCTCTAGGAGTGTATAACATGAACTCTGAAACACCCTGTACCTCACCATTGTTATACGAAATTGTAAAAAACTGGCGTTATGATAGCCAGAATAGTTGACACATGGTAACTAGCACTACCCCAAGTGCATAGTTGATACTATTGTAGGGCAAATACAGTTAGTTCACAAGTGGTGACTGCCATTACCGTGCATACAACTGGGACAATGGTGGTCAGTTGACAAGGTGACTGCCGTTTCCCCAAATGCAATTGCACCATACATCACCACTGCTACACTGTGCAGCATGTGAGGATCAAGCTGTTACTAGGAGGGAGTATCTAAGTCCATGATTGAAGACAAGGCGATGAAACCGAGAAATGATGGGTTTTTTAGTGTTTGTGGGTCCATTTTTCTTGCTTTGTGAAATAGCTGGTTGATTAGGCTTGTCGGTGGGCTGGCATCTAGGAATGTGGTGATTGCCAGAAGAACTATTGGCAAGTGGTCAGGTCGACCAGTTATGCTGCATGAGTTGAATGGAGCAGACAATGTAACACTCCATCCTCGATAGCATTAGAAGCTACCTAGGAGGAGGTTCTACTCACATTACGTTTTAGAACACCCAGTAGTTTCCCATGCAATTAAATGTTGCTTATGTAATCTGTAACGAAACTACATGCTATTCTTTACCAACTGTGTACCCTTGATATCATACCACTATGATCGATCAATATCAATTAATCTCAAGTACTAAAAGGCCATAACCAGTGATTAAGCTGAAGTCCAAGAACGACTGTAATTGCAGGGCTGATTGCTTTGTGAGGAGAGATCTAGACCTTTTCTCCTAAATCAGTTATTCCCAAAACTCATACATGTATAAAGATGAAGCACTTCACACCTACTGTCACAGTCTCTGTTGTAATCTGTCCACGTCATGACATAAATAAAAGAGCTCTCACACAATGATTTCCTTTAATCGTACATCAAGTCTAAAGAGCGACCATGCCTGTATTTAGGATTTATTCTTTGTGGCTACCTCACTCGTGGTAGTCTCCCAGAGGCTGGAATTCAGGCATCACTTCTCTTGATGATGGAAGCCGTTTTTTTATACATAATCCATACAGTTAACCTGATAAACAATAGATTTGTAGGAGCAGAAATGGCACTGGGAAAAGTAACAGTTATTATTGTTTTTTTATGGCGACAGGTGGCAGTGTGTGTAATAGTAGGATCTATAGTAATCTGGCCTTGCTCATGAGCAATAAGGTGATCAATTGATTGTAATAGACGGATATCTGTATAGTTAGGCAGTCCTTCACAGTCATTTTGGTGGTGCAACTTGAAAGGTAACTCAGAAAAGTAAAAGACACACTGATATAATTATAACAAAGACGAGTGGTTGCCATAGGTTCCAGCACTGCATAAAGAAGGCTATTGCCCATGCGCTGAAACAGAGCATCTCACACTGTATCATGCGTGGTTAGGGAGGCATTGATGTTTCCATCACAAACAGTGTGATCTCAGAATAAGGTGTGCAAGTTTGAATAGTCTGAACAAAAATTATTGTTTTGCTTCAGTACAACACTGGAGGTCAGCTAACAATCACAAAGTCTCAAGTCTGACTAGCAATGTGTTGCTGTAGAGCATCCCAGAGAACAGGAAAGGTATGTAAACGGCAGTATTCGTATTCACAGCTTGTACAAGGGATGGTCAAACATATCTGTATGCGGATACTCTCAGCACGATGGGTTAACTGTACAGCTTAGTAGAATGGGATGGCCTATTCTTGATCTAGATGAGGCATCTGCACCGAAGATTGAACTTTATATTTTGAACTGGTCAGTGTAGTCACTCCCATAGTGAAGATTAATCAAAAGATGTGAGTTCTCATACATACGATATCCACTACTTTTGAGCCCATGTTGTTTGATCACTTCACTGTGATATAAATGTGAAATTGTTGTTCCAAAATGAAGTCAATCAAAGCAGTAATTTCAATGCAAATGTCCCAAAGTTGAATGTTGTATTGTTGTGTCATCTTGTTAGTTTAATGAGTGAGAATTCTCATGTTTCAATCTATGGAAAGATAGTTTATAGTGCCATTTCCCAAATGAGCATGAAACCAACTGGTATATTCAAGGGAAGCATGGATTGTACAATTGTGTATATTCATTTTAGAGCATTAGATATTTTGTAATTCTTAATACTTCAGTAATCGATCGAAAGGCAGAAGGGATACATGTTTCTGTTATTATGAGTTTTAATTGTTCCTAATGTTCCTTGACAGATGATCCTCTGACCATCACTACTGTTTACGGTTCTGACCTACCACAGCTGTTCACTAGATTGAGTCTACTATAAAATGTTTGCATTGATCGACAAAATGATAGATAAATTATTAATTTCAGAGCATAGTCAGGTCATAGGTAACATTAATCTCTAGCAGTAATGAGTTTCCTGGTAGCAGGGTGCCTGGAGATCAGCAGACTCAGGTGTGCAGACAAACAGCATGCCATGTGTTATAGCAATCAGGTATTCATACTCAACTACTTAAAATGAATATTACTGAGCCAATGAGGCAGAGAACAGTACCAGTTACATAGGGCTCGTACTCACTGAGTAATGGCCTCAGATGCGTTGACTTAGATGTATGGTTCGCCAACAACGAGCGAGGTATGGTAGGCAACACTGAAACCGATAGTTATTGTTAATCACGTGCTAGCAGTTGTTAGAGGGGGTAAATCTCTGGAGACGGAAGAAATAATAGGTTGTATTATCCTTGTTTCCAGCTGCTGTTGTATTGTCCCCTCTACCACAGACTAGAAGTGCTATGGGATTCTGTAAGGTTTCTGTGATGTCAGCCGTGCATCTTCAGTCGGAATGCCATGGTGAACAAGGTCAGTAGCAGACAAATATGCCACTCCTCGAACAAACATGAAAATTCTTTCAACTCCAGGCCTAATAATTTCCACTCAGAATTACACAAATGCTTCAATTTTTCTTCGAATCTGCTTTTGAGTGAGGGCATGATTACATAAACTTCTTTGATTGCAAACGATTTTCGTTTTATTCTCGGATATTCTGCTTTATAGGAGACAGTTCCTCCTTGGGTACTTCCTGTACACTGGTCAATGCTGTACTGTGCAGTATAACGTCTCCCATACCAAAATTACCTACAAAAACTGGCAAACATCTTTTCTGCTGAATTTGCTCTGCTTTGCAAAGGCCTTGATTCACGTGCAGCTGGTCGAGAACCCCATTCTGGCGAACTGGGTCAATCAGAAAGTCAACTCGACCAGAACTTGGTTTTTTAGCGTCACACAGAGAAGTCTTCCAGAACTGCTTTTTGCGTTTACAGGGCTGCTGGCTTTTAACACCATGGCACACAGAGAATTAGAAACTCGGGAGATAGGTCCTGTTTCTCTGGTTTCTTGCGCCTACGTTGTGCAGTCACTATCGAAATGCTGAACAGTGTCGCCGAATCAAACAGTATGTTACCTATCGTCGATCGGGCACTCCCTGAAACTGGTTCAGATAGTCGTTCCCTAGCACATCATGGTTACTTCATCGTGTGACCTCCAAATCAAATTTTGTGTTGTACGGCATGAGTTGTGAATCTAAGTCTGTCTTTAAAATTTTAGATCCTACTCCAGTTATGTGACGGCGTGAAGGCTTTAGATCCTCTCTATTACCACGAACGCCCACATCGATAAGAATACGCACTTTCCTCCCTTGCCTTTCACGATTTACAATGAGGCTGACCAACTCTGGGACCCCACGAAACTTTATGGGATTCAGTATTCTTAACGGAGGTTGAGTGGAATGGCTGTGCCTGTCCCTGTTGTTCCCTCAATTCTACCTACCACTCTGGGAGCCATTTCTTCATCTATTTGGTCCATCGTCCATCCTAGGGTAACTGCGCAGGTGCCCTACAATTCTGACAGCAATTACGAGTCATGTGTCCCAATCTCTCACAACGTCTACAATGCATATCGTTAGTAAACATGCAGCACGATTCGTTATTGCACGCCATGACAGAGACAAAGTGTCGCGCTTCTTCATGGAACAATGCTAATCTTACTGCCTCATGAATGGAAGATTCTAAGGGTACTTCAATCTCGCTGCCAATTTGTGGATTTATTCATGGCTACAGAAATCTATGGCACTCAGCTTTGCTTCTTCCATTATCACTTCGTTTTAGGTTGTGTTCCCGCACAACACATACGTGTAGCAGGACTCTATTCTTAATCCGCCAGCAAAACCCTCAAAACTTTCTTCCTGTTTCTGTCATACCGATGATAAATGGTCACGATAATAACTAACACCCTGCTTATTGGAGTAGTACTCTGCAGGTCCCTTTGCCAGGAGCCAAGATTTGTTGAGATTTTTCAATGTGTTCAAAGACTTTACATAAATGCTGACGTCACCAGACAATTTTTTTTTGGGAGGGGGGGGGGGGGCTACATTCAGCAGGAAACCGTCTGCCCACGTACATACGCGGCCTACGTCACAAATATTCTGCATCTGCAAGATGGTATTCACATTTTCATGTGGCTTTCCCGCGAAAGAAGGGATAAATGTAATGGCAGGAAAACAACTTACAATAGTAGCAGGGGGGGGGGGAGGAGGACATGTGTTAACGTCACTGTTCTGGGGACCTTCTAAAGTAATATGAACACTAAAAAGCTTGTTGCAGACCTCTGTGTGACTTGAACGCTGTAAACCGCACCTCTAAGCCGGTATTTCTAAGCATAAGTTTACATATTTGATCTTGTCAGGCCCCAATAGTGTCTTCACTGCTACCTTCAGCAGAATTTTCTTGCTGAGTGTGGGGCAAAGGCATGATTTACAAATAAAGGATCTCACAGCCTACTCAATAACAAACATACTTAACGCAGTTAAATTACCTAAAGACAGAACAAAATTCGTGCCCTAGCCACTGCAAAACATTGGAAACAGTAGAGTATTGACTGGTGACACATGTGTCGTCCATCATGGAGAAAGCGGTAACAATGTCTGTGTGATGTTTTGGTGGCGTGGTGTGTCGGTCCAGTGGACCACTGTAGCAAGGCTGAGGCGGCAATAGCGCTGAAGACGCCAAAGACGATGGCCAGCTGTTGAAACGCGCTCGTCACTGAACCGGTGGCGTTGGGGTCAGTGACGGCAGCAGCTCCTTATCGTACAGGGGTGCGACTGCAACTGGCTGCTATGTTTTAAGAGACTGGAGCAAAAGACAAGAAGGCCGTTGCGTGGCATGTATGACACATCTAAGGCCGAACACGATAGAAGTGCTCGCTGCAGCATCGGATAACACCAGGTGTGTGAAAGGCAGGAAATGGTGCAGAAGATTTCGTCTCTCAACCACAGCAGCTGTAATCAAACTGTAGCTGCCAAATGTGCCTGCTAGACCAGAAGTTGGATTTTATCCACACTTCTAACGTCAGTTGTACAGGATACAAGGATCAGACTTTGACGAGGAGTAGGCATGTAAGTCTATGATTGAAGACAAGGAGGCAAATTGAGAAAATCAAGCGCTTTTATTCACGTAGCCAGAGACAGGACGTTTGCATAAGGATGTCGCCGCCAGGCCTGGAGTGCTGCGTGGGCCAAAGTGGAAGTTGAAGTGCTAATTAAGGGAACAGGAGAGGAGCCTTGCTACTGCGATGACAGCTGGCAGCCAACGAGACAGAGATCAAGGGCCGTGGCTCCTTCGTGTCTGTGCCCACGTTCATTCACGTGATTCCTCCTTGTCTTGTTACTAACGGTTGAAACCACTGATGTCTCATCATATGGCATCCCCTCATAAGCGGTATCAGTCTGTGCAAGCTGTGATGTATCAGCTGCACGTGCTTCCACCATGGGAGGGAGTCCCTCAACTAACATCAGTTTAACGCTGTTAGGTTCGTAACAATCAGAGAGGGGTGGGGGGAGGAATTAATAAAAAACTAATAATAGTGCATTCTTAGTTCCTCCAAGTAGAAGGTCCATTGTACAACACAAAATTGTTTAGATTTCTTCTGGCAAGTTATGATTTTTTTACAACAAGCAACAGTGATTAGTCAACAAGTTGAGAGTTATAGCACGCCGGCAGGTCAAGACTTGTTCCAACAGGCAAAACGCTTAGTCAGAGTCACGACGTTATGTATACAGGTCAGTATCCTGTCTATGATTTCGCAAGCCACAGTATACCCAAGGTGGCTTGGAAACAAACTTTTGGCTGGCCAGGGTGACCAAGCGGCTCTAGCCACTACAGTCTGGAACCGCGCGACCGCTACGGTCGCAGGTTCGAATCCTGCCTCCTGCATGGATGTGTGTTATGTCCTTAGGTTAGTTAGGTTCAAGTATTTCTAAGTTCTACGGGACTGATGACCTCAGAAGTTAAGTCCCATAGTGCTCAGAGCCATTTGAACCATTTGAAACAAACATTTCCTACCGCAATTACTGTCCAGACTTTGCCTAAAGCCGCGAATGCATCTCACACGCATGTTTGGTCTTGTCGTTACAATTATCATGTGTAAACTAAAGATGGAAGTGGATAGCAGATTTCTACTTCCATAAGAGTCGACCACAGACTCAAATATTTGATTAACATCTACAAACACATTAACAAGGAAGCTTACAGATCTAACAGGATGAAAAGACACTGAAATAGGTGGCAAAAGCGCAAGGATACAAATTAAAGACGGAAGTGAATAGCAGAACTCTACTTGCATAAAAGTCGACCATAGACTCAAATATTTCATAAACACCTACAAACATATTAGCAAGGAAACTCACAGATATAGCAAGATAAAAAAAAACACTGAAATAGGCGGCTTAAGTGCTTGGATACTGAAGAGCTATTAATTGACTCGAGGTCAATGCTTAGATAATCAAGAAAACCCGTACAAATTAGTAATAAGACGACACAAAATTAACAACTCTTCTCTAATTGAGGACAAGCAAGAGAGACACTAATGACGGCAAGTGACAATAGACCTTCAGAGGATCGGATGTGACCACAATTTTGAGCTGTCATTTTAATTCCAGATGATCTGATTGTCGCAACTAGCGAGCAACAAAATCTTTAAATGTTTCTTTGTTTATCGACTCCTTCTGGTACCTGTACCACTTGGTCAAAACGCCTCAACAAGGTACTTGAACGATAAGACTATGTGATTGGGAGTCTGATGTACCAGTCACGGAAAACACATCCTGACTGCCAAACAACTCGGTTGCTAGTGAGACAGGGTCCTTGTTGTGGGGGTTTTGAAAACACCACGTTTTGGTAAAAACGGCACCAGGTGCTCGACTTTTCATAGCCAACCTGTGCTCATATGCACAGTTTCCTGTACGCTGCTTGGTTATGTTAGTTTGCTAGCACTGACTTCTTCTAACGACCAAAACTGCTGCTCTGGTGCCTCTCTCGTGCACTCATGCACGAAGGACTGCTCAGACTTCTCACAAAGGTCACCCTCACAATGGCCATCGCCATCGAGCAAAAACTGCCAACCCCTAAATAGATTACAAGTAAAACAAAAAAATGGACAATCCCTCTATACCTGGCCATCATTATGTCAATTTGCTATCCGTCATTCGCCCTTGCAGTGCACACAAAATCACTAATGAAATTATAGTCATAATGAATTAGCATCATTGCTAACCTCGGAGGCTTGTTAATCTCTACTACCCTAACTCTGACATCGTGTTAATAATTAATCACCCTATGACAGTGGTGCATCAGAACAAATATTCCAATATTCATACGTTTCACGTCTTGGCAGTGTCTACATTTTTGGAAAATCTAAGTCTGTTGAAAGTAACAGCAATAAATTGAATGTCCATATTAAAGTAAAAGACTTGTTCATACAATAGAAATCTTTATCTTTAAAAAATAGTTTTTCTTCAACAAGAAATCCATATTGAATACTTGTTAGCATAAATACCCATAAAATACTTTGTTTTTGCCTTGTTGAGAGAAACTCTTAAAGACTTAATGTGTGATGATTTTTTAATTTTTTTTTTTGTGGACCATATCTTACTATGTCAATGTTTTATTTGCTACTCATTTGTGTATGGTTGTATGTCTGTATGATTATGTGTGGGGGGTGGGGGGCGAGAGGGAGAACGTGAAATTGCAGTAACAAGTTATTCCCTTTTACATCATTGCATCGAACATTGTTTGCTTTATATCTATATGAATTCTTACCACACCAAGTCATTGTCATCTATCATGACATCTATAAATCATAATGCAGGTCGTTAAGATGTGCATAACTTTATGAGAAATATTTGAGAGAAGCAAATGAGAAATAAGAATGCAAGAAAAATGCGTTTTTAAGACTGTTCTAGCAGTCCAAAATTATTCTCGTCCTATGTGCTTTCTGTAGCTATTTTAAGACTTTTATATGGGAGTCATCCTTAAATCTTTAAAAGTAGCTTAATTATACACTGACATCACATTTCCTAACTTTTACAGAATCATGTTGCAACTGAGACAACTGATTTTGATAGCCCTTTTATGTGTCAGTGTATCGAACAGTGACATTGTTATATGTTACCTATGGAAATTGTAATATGTTACCTACGGAATACGGCACTTTAGCGTCAAAATGATGGACCGATGTTAGGCTGCACTTAAATAGTGATGCTGATTGGCTAGCCATTCCAGTCAATCCAGATCACTGCTTGTTTTTGGAACATAGGTATCTCTTGAAGCATTGCATTCATGAATCGCTCAACTTACTCAGAAGTGATGTCAATCGACAACTTTGGAAATTCCTTATTAATTTTATCATATTTCTTGTTTTTGTGTTATAATTCATGTGGTATGGTAGCATGACATTTCAATGCAATAGCAAATTGAAAATTTATCACAAATATGTAACTCCTGGTGTGAAAATTTATCACAAATACGTAACTCCTGGTGTGATTACTTGTAATTAAATACCACTTAGTGATGCGTCAGTAGCAAAAGTCTTCAGGAGATCTTAACATGATGGTAATATTGTTCTGAGATGCAGGTGTTCAATGTGGTACTGAGGTAAGGAACGTTGAGTTACAGAGTCAAGGAAGTTTTTTCGCTTTTTGCTACATGCTATTTCTTCATCTTCCTGCTTGTAACATATTCTGGGCCTTTATTATGAGTCGAATACAGATATGTTCTGCAATATAACGTCTGTGAAGCTTCGAAAGTAGGGGATGCTGTACTGGCAGAAGTGAACTGTGAGGCTGGGTCATGAGTTGTGCCTCAATAACTTAGTTGCTAGAGCATTTGCTCGCAAAAGGATAGGGTTCTGAGTTCGAGACTCGATCCAAAACACAGTTTTACTCTGCAGGAAGTTTCATATCAGCGCACATTCTGCTGCACAGTGAAATTTTAATTGTGGCAATATTTTATATTGTTTATGTATAAGAGCCTGGTCTCTCAGGCAAGAATTTCTTCAATTTTGGGTCTTCTGCCCGAATAAAAAGTGAAGGATGAAATTGCTTTGAGTACAATTTGGCTGTATATTAGTAAATATAGTGAAGGTGAATACAATCTTAACTGTGGTGGCATAGTGTAGCGTACCCCAAAGCACAGGTTAGGCTAAAAGGTGATGATTTTTTTGTGAGTTGGTGAAATGATGTTTAAGATTTCAGTTAAATGTATTTTTATTCTAAATGACGGAAAATAATACATATGTTCAAAAATATGGAGACACAATGTAGAATCAAAACATAATATCATAGAGCTAATTTTTATGATTATAGAACTATGAATTGATCATATATCAGTGGCTCTGATTCTAATTATTAATCATAATTATGCATTTTCCGAAAATAAAACATCAATAAGTAACTGTGAGCTTCACAGAAATGGAGCTAATGACAGCATACTCGTTAGTTTTCCAACTGTGTTCCAATTCTCAATGGGTATGGACACACACTGTGAATGGTTGAAAGCAATTCTAAGAAAAGAGTGGTTACCTTCCAAGAGATCTGTGCTCTGTGCCAAGCATTGTGAAGTAAGGTTTGATACGTTTAAAGATATGCTAGGAAATGAGTGGAAATACCAAAGAGCTTGACCAAAATTAATAGTTGGTGCAGTATCAAGAATTTGTGCCAATCTACCTCACTATTTAAGCTAACTATCAAAATCAGCCTCTAGGAGAGATGCAAACGAATGTAGACTGAGGTGAGAGGAAGATCTTCATAAGAAAAATGAAGAGTGGCTTGCAGAGGACATGATTAAAAGTTGTACAGAATTGTGTGAAAATGTAAGTAGAATTATGCGAAGTGACAAGTGGTACCATACTCTAATTGACGATTTTACATGTTTCTTTAGGTTATCAGTGGAAGGCATTCGAAATATTCAAGTTAGTGTAAAGATTGACAGTTTTACGTGTGTTCAAGTACATATCATAAGAGTTCATGATCTGCAGTGGATCGTGCTTCTGAACTTGAAAAAAACTAGTTGATCACAGCTAGAGAACATTCTGCAAAGATATGAACCATGTCGCCCACTATTTGAAAAACAGCAGTTATTAACAGTTCTCTCTTTATACATCTATGATATTATCGTCTTTCTACATAGTAATTTAGAGTTATTCGAGAAAAACTGTTTCAGTCACGCGTATAACATGAGAAACAAAGACAATTTTATGCTTCCCACTCATCGCTTAAACCTATATGCGCAGTCTGCTCACTATATGGCAATGAAAATTCGTAACAAGCTGAAAGGATAGAATGTTCTGAGTATGAACCTAGAGACACTGAAAACAAAGCTATATGATATACTTGTCAAACGCTGCTACTACACTGTTGAGAAGTTCATGAAGGGTGAACTGAACATTTGAGCAGGATAAATTTACATATAGTTTTGTGCGTAAATGTAGCTGTCCTTCACAAAAGGGAGGAAAGAAAAATAAAAGTTTATATTAATGTTAAAATTCTTTGTACCATTTAGGCCTAAGTTGTCTTATCCATTTTTTTGACGTGTCTCCTGTAAACTAATCATATGATTATAAATTGTATGTTATGAGACGAATAAAACACTATACACTATACTATACTATACACTATTGAAACATCTAGTGAAAGTTGTGAGATGATTGTATAACAAAATTTTTAAAAACTGGGTTTCATAGTTGGAGGAAAATTTTGTTTAAGACAATGTAAACAGCACTCATACGAACTTCTGGTAGGAACAAATAATGGTATGAAAAAAGAAAAGGTTTTCTGGTAATATGTTGCTGTTCTCTTTCTTATTATTTGAACAGTCCCGAGCAGCATTAAGTGCTCTTAATTCAAACTGTCATCTATATCTAACACATAAAAAAAATACAAAAACTTATAGCTTCCGTAAACCTTTCAGCAAAAAAGTCTAGAAACTGTTATTTTCTTAAGACTGTAGTAATCAGACTGCCTGAAGAGGAAATAATACGCATTTCACAGTTGGATGAGATTTATGTTAATCCAAAAATTTCCATTTAAGGGAGGTGCTACTAATGGTGTTGCTGATAACTCATTAAAAACTGAAGCTACAACAATTCTGGCTTTTCCAATTGTATCTGCATTTGATAGCACGAAGAAGATTTGCATCCAGTGGAAGCAACAATATGTCTGCGGAGGAGTTATATGAAAAAACTCTAGCAGATTTACAGCTTGTAATTTCTTGCAGACTTTCACATTCTCATCCTTCGATCAGGTTTAAATTGAATTGGTCAGTTTATACAGAGAAGAATGGAGAAACACCCTCATTGCAATAGCAGCTCAAAATCTCAATTACAAAAGTGTGTATCTCAATGGCACTGAATGTCAAAATGTAAACTTGTGAAACAATGTTTTTCGTGATTCAACTGTTGGTGCTTTGATGTTCAGAATGAGGGTACAGCTCAGTTTCTTCAAATAATTACAGACTGGTAAAAACAGTGAATGTGGGAACCCCAGTTCATAGTTTGTTTGTAATGACACCATGTCACATTTTTTGGAAAGTTTTAAATGTTGGTTGTGCAGGTGGCAGTCATTAAAAACGAAGAGTTTATCACTTTGCACCATACTAATGGAGTTCTTCTTTACATTATACAGTTAGGTTTCAGTCATTTCCAAATGCATCTTATGACTGTGAAGTCTCAGACTGATAACTCAGAAGAAAAATTCGGATTGTACAGACAACGGGAGAAAATTATAACATCTCAACACTCAGATTTTAAAATCTGATAAAAATGTGCCAAGAGTTAACTTGGTTTGTATTCTTCATGTTATGGAAGAATATCTTTCTACCATCAAGTCTGGGATGATAATTTTGGAATGGTCCAGTCTGATTTGTTGATGTGGATATCTCCATTATTCTAGTCAACCCAGAATTTGAAGATTCATATCCCAAAGTCATGAATGCCAATGATATACAGCCTCTGGCAAAATTATTAGATGCACCACACATTTTTAATGTTATTTGTAATAATTACATGTTGAATACCGTATTTAAAGCGATTAATCGGAAAATTTATGACAGTTATTCAGAAGACTTATCACATTATTGAATTTTGTATCTACTGTTGCTATGTAGCATTGGATTCTTGGCTTATTGTAGGTATTAATGCGCATAGTGCAGCGTACAGGAAAGGACCTGTTCAGTAGTGTTCTAGCATGTAACTGGTGTAATACTTTGTTCACTTTGATTATCAATTTCGTAATATCGACATCACAATTGATTGTTTAACAGCTGGATATTACTAATTGTGACCTTTAAAAATGGCTAAAAGAGGGGACATTTCATCATGTAAAAAAGCTGAGGTCAAAGCACTTGTTAATACGAAAATGTATTCCAATTGGGAAATTCCACGAAGGCTGGAAATATCGGAAGCTAGCGTGGAGTGCATGAAGAAGAAAACTGATTCAGGTGAAGAATTGAGCCCTAGAAGGAAGAATAAATGTGGAAGGAAACCAATTTTCACCCCAAGGACAGTAAGATTTCTCAACAGAATTTGCCTAGAAAACAGATTTGCAACAACAAAACAGATAAAGTCTCAACTGGAAGAGACTAATGTCAATGCATCTGAATGCACTATTAAAAGAAAGTTGAAGGATATTGATTTCAAGGCATGATGACTCACTAGAAAACCAAAGTTAATAGCTTCCATTAAAGATCCTCTGAATTAAGAAACTGTGTAATAATCTTACAAACCACTTATTTCGTTTGATACATAATAGCAAGTTACTCCCATATTTTACATTTACTGGTATGGAAAACCTGTTTTATAACCTGTGATGTAAGTGCGTACTGATCACACTGTGCTATACTTTACTGTAGCACTATATTTTGTTTTCATATACAATAATTTTTATCAGTTAAAAATCAATTCTTTTTTGTTTATATGGAAAAGGCAATAGTGATTTGTTCTTGTTGACATCTATTAATCATAGTACCACTCTAATTGTATACCACTCTAATGTGTATACCATACATCATACCATGTAACTGAATTCTGCACTGCGTTCTGTTTTCATGTGTTACAGTCTTCAGCACTTGATAAAATTCCAATCATGTCTCTGAATATCGGAAGACTGTTAGTGATTCGTTCTTGGAGTACATGTATTATCATACACTGAACAGCCAAAGAAACTGGTACACCTGCCTAACATCGTGTACAGCCCCTGCAAGCACACAGAAATGCCGCAACAGGATGTGGCACAGACTCAACTAATGTCTGAAGTAGCATTGAAGGGAACTGACACGATGAATCCTGTACGGTTGTACATAAATCCGTAAGAGTACAAGGGTATGGAGATATCTTCTGTACAGGACGTTGCAAGGCATCCAAGATGTGCTCAATAATGTTCATGTCTGGGGAGTTTGGTGGACAGCGCAAGTGTTAAACTTAGAAGCCACCCTGTAGCAATTCTGGACGTGTGGGGTTTCGCATTGTCCTGCTGGAGTTGCTCAAGTCCGTCGAAATGCACAATGAACATGAATGGATGCAGGTGATCTCACAGAATGCTTACGAATGTTTCACCTGTCAGAGTCGTCTCTAGACGTATCAGGTGTCTCATATCACTCCAGCTGCACATGTCACACATCATTACAGAGCCTCCACCAGCTTGAACAGTCTCCTGCTGACATGCTGTGCCCATGGATTCATGAGTTTGTCTCCATACCAGTACATGTCCATCCACTCGATACAATTTGAAACGAAACTCGCCTGATCAGGCAACATGTTTCCAGTCATCAACAGTCTAATGTCGGTGTTGATGGGCCCAGACGACGCATAAAGCTTTGTGTCGTGCAGCCATCAAGGATACATGAGTGGGCCTTCGGCTCCAAAAGTCCATATCGATTATGTCTCATTGAATGGTTCGCACGCTGACACTTGTTGAAGGCCCAGCATTGAAATCTATAGCAATCTGCGATTCTCTCCAGTTCTTGCAGGATGTTTTTCTGGCCGCAGTGATGTCGGAGATTTGATGTTTTGCCGGATTTCTGATATTCAAGGTACACTCGTGAAACGGTCGTACGGGAAAATCCCCACTTCACCACTACCTCGGAGATGCTGTGTCCCATCGCCCGTGCGCCGACTATAAAGCCACATTCAAACTCACTTAATTCTTGATAAGCTGCCATTATAGCAGCAGTAACCGATCTAACAACTGCACCAGACACTTGTTGTCTAATATAGGCGTTGCTGACCGAAGCGCTGTATTCTGACTTTTCGCATTTGTACTTGAATACGCATGCCAGTAGCAGTTTCTTTGGCTCTTCAGTGTTTAATTGCACTTATTACAAAGAATAATGCTTTTTAATGTGCAATAAGATGTACATTCTGAAAATCAGTTCTTCTGTTTGACATCTGTGCAGCGGCGCCACACTGAAGGCTTGGACTTGTGTAAAGTCGGCTACGACTCAACTGAGTGGCCTTCTAGTTATTTGAAAATGTGGGTCAAGAAGTGAGCAATACCATTCCCTCGAGAGACAAGTTGCAGATGGATGTTACCTTATGGCGTTAGTTATAAACTTATAGTCCACACTCAGGTGCTTAACTTATTACTTCATGAACGTTACCCAATAAGCACAGATACTGATGCATAGAGTATAGTATTAAATCTCAGGGATGCCGAGGAATTGGTTTTGCTGTTTGGTTAACGTTCATGACATTGTAGCGCAAATCGATGGGACCAGAAAACTCTTATTCACTGTGTTTGTGTTATAAGTTGTGTATTATCACAGTATGCCATTTTAAGGCAATGGTGCTTTGACGATTTATCACAAACACGTCACTCTAGGTATGATTTGTTATAATTAAATGTCAGATAATCATTCATCAGTGGTAAAATCTTTCAGGACATCACAAGATGAACGATAATGTCTTACTTAGTATGCATTCACTACAGCATAGTGAACAGAGGCATGGGATTATGGTGTATGATGGAAGTAGTTTTTCGTCCTGCTCAGTGCTAAATTTATTTTCATCTTCGCCTTTGTAACAGATTCTGGGACATTCTTATACAAGTATGTTCTGCAACACTTGATGTTATTTACATTTTATATGAGCAGCGCTCTCTCTCAGGAATGAGTTTCTTCGATTTCATAAATCCAGTCTTATTAAAAAACGAAAGATGAAATGGCAATTGTATTCTGGCTTGTCACAAATATTTGGGTGTCTCTTCCCAATATGTTGAGATTTATGATGATGTGGCCTCGCAGGAACGTAATAGTAATTCTTAAATGTCAATAGAACTCACTGCAGGCCAAGCCACCAGGCAGGGCTGCTACACTCTTGTCCCTTTCTTATGAAGTCGTTAATATTAGCCGATCAGCAGCCAATCCTCTGGCAGTCACAAGAGAAAAATGAAGAAGCTAATACCTCCTTGCTAACAATGGTGAGACTCAATTGCTTCACATAAACCTTAGATCTATGGTCTATGGAATTTTTATGCTGGTAAGTGGGAACATCGAGAGCTTTGAGACATCGATACTTGTCTGAATTCCCAGGGAGAGGATCTTTGGGGGAGAAAAAACAGAGACTAGCAGGGCATTATTGGCGTTTTAATGATGAGGAAGATCTCTAAGCTCACTCTATGCAATAAAATGATTCATTTGTAATTGTGATGTAAATAATTCGTTAGTCTTCTAGTATGCTTTGGTGACACCACCTTTCCTCCCTGAATATGCGACAATTCGCCACCTGGCGATATTCAGTCAGCTTGCACCTTGACAATGTGGCAGATACATTCTACAGCAACTACCGCAATAGTGCTGGATTACATCAGCAACTTGCGTATAGTGCGTGAAGAACAATGTCGTTTTTGTGCTAATCACATAGTGAAAACTGAGAGTGTTCTTAATCTCCACAACAATCATGTGAATAGCGAACAATATCACGACTGACTCCCATTAATGAACCTCTGATTATGCTTCAAGGGGAATACGCTGACAGACAGTGTGTTGAATCAATTTAATCCACAGCGTACATCATGTGTGAATCCGTGCCTTCCATGTCCTATATCCCATGCATTGGATATGAGCACCTGTACTCCATACCAACATGTTCTGATGAGTCGAACGAACAATAGGTAGCCATCTTACCGCATGCTGCGTGATTATGACACAGTGCCCTGGATAACATTCACTTGGACAGTATGATGAATCAGCATGCCATCCAACGCAATTCTTGTGCCAATGTCTTACCACCCACATCTACAGTGCAGCACTTTGAACCATTACATCCCATTGTCACCCAACTAGTTGTGTATTATGGACAACCATCGTTCAAAGAACACTATGCAACAGTTCTACCACAGCTCAAACCAGACCGTGCCACCACAAACAATTTAATATGTCAGTGCCTACCACAACACGGTGCAGCTGCTGGTTACATGCCACATGTGCCTACCATGACGCATTATGGATATGAGCATCCATATTTCGCTTCACAGCAACTAGTTGCACATCAGTTTTAACCACCAGCAACCACGTTATCCCACACAGCGAACAATAATCGGGGAACACAAGTCAGTTGTGTGACAATCAGTGCTACACAGGCTCAAAGCTCTCTGCATAACATTCGCATCAGGCTCGCGCCTCCCACACCACCTTTGTGCCACGACCTTGGATTGCTGTATATTGCAGTGTCATAGCACGGGACATGTTACAAACAAACGAAGTCGATATCATCACCCACACTGAACCCCTGGGTGTGAGTTCCACAATCTTTACATTTGAAGTGTTAACCACCCTAAACTACAACCATTCGGTAAAGACCACCTATCTCCGTGGTTTGCCATGGCTGAAAGTGTTTTTCAGTCATCCATAATCTTCGATAACACTACAAAATACGCGAACATTTTCTTGCTCTGTTGTCTGGGCGAACAGGCAGTGATAATCGATGATATCATCAAGGCATCAACAAAGATGAACAAATACTACACTGCTAAAACAACCCTGCTACTATCCTGTACTTTCCTGTACTCCTGAACAACTCCACAAGGCATGCTACAGCCAGCATCCACAAATCCACAACTCCGTGTCAGCTACGAATGTGCAGTGATACTAACGCACTATCTGACACAGCTCTGTGGACTCTGTAGCTCATCAGTCTGCTTACCATGATAACACATGTTGCTTAACCATTCAGGCAGTGAGTCCTGCTTCTTGGTAACTAGTCATCACCATGTTATTAATACACAGCATTCCGACACCCCATGCTCAGCATAGCATTTGATACTCTCTGTGCCACGCAACCCACATCAAAGCTCTATGATGGCTCATGTGGAAACCACATGGCAGCTGCTGCCAGTGCTATGCCCTTCTACACGACCAGAGAGTAGCTGATATGGTGGAAGATATGACTGGAGCTGAACCTTCAGTCTGTTGGTTTCATTACTAGTTCAGGCACACCAGATGCAAGGGTCATGCCGCTTGTAGGCATTACCCAAGCCAAACGACAACCACACTGAATTAGATAGTGCTGCCATTCCGGAATCACGCTGATACAGGACACTATACTGGCTCTGCCACATGGATGTCTCTTCCTCCTTACACTCACCACACAAACGTATTTTCTGTTGGAGACCGGGTCACACATTAGCTCACTCCCAGTCAGCTAATGAGGCCTAGACCAGGTATATGACATGATATCTTTTGTATCCCACCTGGAAGGCGGCGCGCGGGTCTGCTCCCGGAAACTGAAAGGTTGGCCGAACGAAGGAAGTGAGTAAGAGCAGGCCCATGCGCCGCCTTCCAAGCGGGATACAAAAGTTGGTGACGAGGACTCTCCCCTTTCCCCTCCCATCATCTCCTTTTTGCTCGGTATTGCTTTCTTTTCGTGCTAGTATAATACTTTGATTTGTGTAAACCATGGCCTCGCCACAGGAACAGGCTTTGCTGTCCGATCTTGTACGTTTTCAGGCTCAGCAAATGACGCAGCTGCTTGCTGCCATAAATGGACTGGTCACACTACAAACTGCAGCTACTTCAGCGCCTCCGACGCCACCGCCTGTACTGACGCCGTCGCCGGCGGCGCCGTCATTTCGTGCCTTCAATCCTGACGTTGAACGCTGGCCAGAATACATCGCCCAGCTCGAGGCACATTTCGCAGCATACAACATACAAGGTACAGAGCGGCTTGCCTTTTTCATTGCCAACGCGGGTGTTGTGTTGTACGGTGTGCTCGACGTGTGTAGTTTGCAAGCCACATATGGTGCAACGACGCGAACGGTGTCTTTCCATATGCTCCGCTCTAGCGATGCTACGAACATTTTTGGCATGGACGGATTTGAACTTCTTGGCCTCGCAATTCAGGACAATGTACTTTACATCAACGCTAGTGACCACGCAGTGTTGCCGCACTATGCGATGATTTTGCTGAACTCTTTTCTGATGGCCTTGGTTGCGCCACCGACTTCGCAGCGCATGTTGTAGGCATGTCATGCCTATTTTCCGGCGCGCACGCCCGTTACCGCCCACACTGCGCGACACTGTAGCTGCTGAACTTAAGTATTTGCAAGACAGTGGTGTCATTGAACCTGTTCCTGCTTCGCCATGGGCTTCGCCTATAGTGTGTGTGAAGAAACCAAACGGTCGTCTCCGTATTTGTGCTGACTTTACAGTAAATCCTCAGACAGTGGTAGCTACGTTTCGCTTACTGCGTTCTGAAGATATTTTTGATAAGCTTGGTGCAGGAAAAACTCTTTTCCACAATTGACTTGCGGGACGTCTACTTTCAGATTCCGCTCGGCGAACAGTCGCAGCGCTATTTTGTGATCAACACCCACCTTGGATTGTTCAAATTTCGCCGCCTTCCATTCGGTTGTGCTTTGGCTCCTGCTATTTTTCAGTCTTACTTGTAGCAGTTGTGTGCCACTGTCCCTGGTTGTTCCAACTATCTGGACGATATAGTCGTATTAGGTCGCACCCCTGACGAACGCTTGCAGAATTTACGTGGCTTATTTACTGTACTTTTGCAGGCGGGACTTAAGTGTAACAGGGACAAGTGCAAATTTTTTTCAAACTGAGACTCAGTATTTAGGACATATGATTAATGGACAGGGTATCAACCCCTCGCCATCATATCTCAGTGCGATTAGAGACTTGCCAGCGCCCAGGAGCTTGAAAGAACTGCAGTCTGTGTTGGGCAAAATTTCATATTATCTTCGGTTTATACCAAATGCAGCGCAGATTGTAGCACCTTCGCATCGCCTTCGGCGTAAGAACGTTCCTTTTGTTTGGTCTTCGGCATATGACGCTGCTTTCCACAAGCTCAAAAAAATGGCTCTGAGCACTATGGGACTTAACATCTGAGATCATCAGTCCCCTAGAACTTAGAACTACTTAAACCTAACTAACCTAAGGACGTCACACACATCCATGTCGAGGCAGGATTCGAACCTGCGACTGTAGCCGCCGCGCGTTTCTGGACTGAAGCGCCTAGAACCGCTCGGCCACCGTGGCCGGCCACAAGCTCAAATCTGCTTTGTTGAGTGATCGCTGTTTGATTCCTTTCGATCCCTTCCAAACCAGTTATTTTGGCTGTAGATGCATCTTCGCACGTCATCGGAGCGGTTCTCTCGCACCGCATTAATTCTGTCGATCGCCCGATCGCTTTTGCATCTAAGTTGCTCAATTCTGCCCAGCAAAACTATTCTCAAATCGAGACGGAAGCTTTAGCTATTGTTTATGGAGTAACTAAGTTTCAGGATTTTTTGTACAGTTGCAAGTTCTATTTGGTCACTGACCATAAGCCTCTGACTTTGTTGTTCCACCCGTCAAAGCCAGTTCCGGCCCATACTGCAGAAAAGTTGCAATGTTGGTCTTTGTTTTTGTCTAACTACAATTACGGAATTTTGTTTCAGCCTACAGCCCAGCATGGCAATGCTGATACTTTATCTCGTCTGCCTATCGGTCCTGACGAAGTGTTTGATTCTTCCGATCTGTCCTGCATGTTTATTGATTCGCAATATAAGGACTTAGCTGATGGTTTTCCAGTGGATTTTCGTCGCATTGCTTCCGCGACAGCCGCCGATGCTTCTTTGCAGATTATTTTGCAGTGTATTTGTACTCAATGGCCTCCATCTGCTACGCTGATTCGAGATCCTCTTGTACGGCGTTACTTTCCGCAACATCACAACTTGTCTGTACACCGTAGTGTTATCCTGTTATGACCTGACAATGATCAGTCTTGTGTGGTTGTACCTCGTTCGTTGCAGTCGGAAATCCTCAGGTTACTGGTCATTGGAGTATAGTGCGGACGAAGCAATTAGCGCGTCGTCACTGCACTTGGATCGGCATTGATATACATATTGATAATGTTGTTGTTGTTGTGGTCTTCCGTCCTGAGACTGGTTTGATGCAGCTCTCCATGCTACTCTATCCTGTGCAAGCTTTTTCATCTCCCAGTACCTACTGCAACCTACATCCTTCTGAATCTGCTTAGTCTATTCATTTCTTGGTCTCCCTCTACGATTTTTACCCTCCACGCTGCCCTCCAATACTAAATTGGTGATCCCTTGATGCCTCAGAACATGTCCTACCAACCGATCCCTTCTTCTGGTCAAGTTGTGCCACAAACTTCTCTTCTCCCCAATCCTATTCAATACTTCCCCATTAGTTATGTGATCTACCCATCTAATCTTCAGCATTCTTCTGTAGCACCACATTTCGAAAGCTTCTATTCTCTTCTTGTCCAAACTATTTATCGTCCATGTTTCACTTCCATACATGGCTACACTCCATACGAATACTTTCAGAAATGACTTCCTGACACTTAAATCAATACTGGATGTTAACAAATTTCTCTTCTTCAGAAACGCTTTCCTTGCCATTGCCAGCCTACATTTTATATCCTCTCTACTTCGACGATCATCAGTTATTTTGCTCCCCAAATAGCAAAACTCCTTTACTACTTTAAGTGCCTCATTTCCTAATCTAATTCCCTCAGCATCACCCGACTTAATTAGACTACATTCCATTATCCTTGTTTTGCTTTTGTTGATGTTCATCTTATATCCTCCTTTCAAGACACTGTCCATTCCATTCAACTGCTCTTCCAAGTCCTTTGCTGTCTCTGACAGAATTACAATGTCATCGGCGAACCTCAAAGTTTTTATTTCTTCTCCATGAATTTTAATACCTACTCCTAATTTTTCTTTTGTTTCCTTTACTGCTTGCTCAATATACAGATTGAACAACATCGGGGAGAGGCTACAACCCTGTCTTACTCCCTTCCCAACCACTGCTTCCCTTTCATGTCCCTCGACTCTTATAACTGCCATCTGGTTTCTGTACAAATTGTAAATAGCCTTTCGCTCCCTGTATTTTACCCCTGCCACCTTTAGAATTTGAAAGAGAGTATTCCAGTCAACATTGTCAAAAGCTTTCTCTAAGTCTACAAATGCTAGAAACGTAGGTTTGCCTTTCCTTAATCTTTCTTCTAAGATAAGTCGTAAGGTCAGTATTGCCTCACGTGTTCCAGTGTTTCTACGGAATCCAAACTGATCTTCCCCGAGGTTGGCTTCTACTAGTTTTTCCATTCGTCTGTAAAGAATTCGTGTTAGTATTTTGCAGCTGTGACTTATATCGATAATTGGCTTGGTAATTGTCGCTCTTGCGCGGATCATCAAACGGCTCCCCGCCAGAGCTTCTTTGCGTGGCCGACTCCTACTGCGCCTTGGCAGCACGTTCATGTTGATTTTGCGGGTCCATTCTGGGACACCCGCTACTTGATAGTTATTGATGCGCACAGCAACCTTCCCTTTGTTGTATCTATATCTTCTACTACATCTGTGAGTACTTTTTGGGCTTTGACATCAATTTTTTATATTGAGGGCCTTTCTGAAGTTACTGTCTCCGACAATGGCCCCGAATTCGGGTCCTCAGAGTTTGAAGCGTTCTGTGCTGCTAATGGCATTCGCCATCTGACCTCAGCCCCGTTCCACCCCAGTCAAACAGCGAGGCTGATCGCTTTGTGCGTACGTTTAAGTCGCAGATGAGCAAGTTGCGCGCCACGCACTCTCGCGAGCGCGCGCCAGGCCCCCACAACCGCACGGGTGGTCGACTGTGAAGAGCGGACAAGTTGAATAGCTGGGCGGCGGCCATTAGAGTGGTAAACTGACGCGCGGAGTTCGAATGTTTATACATCGCTTTTGGTTATAAAATGCCTTCTCTTGAGTTAGATCACAAACATAATGCCTCATTTAAATACGTTACTACAATATACTTTTTAATTTATTAACAAACAGCAACTAGTCACTGTTTATGAATTTATCTTACGTACTACATGGAATCTACCGTTGCTAAAAGTTATGTACTGGACCCCTAGCATTTTTCGTAGTTCATTTATGATAGATGTACGCAAAATGCATCAAAATACTCGAAGATTTGCCCACTATATTAACAGATATTTTCTGACTCTACCTTGCTTTAGATTTTATGACGAGAAGTGCGTTATATATGGCATAGTGCTTTGGCAACTCACGACCAAATTATCAAGTTTCAACCTAACCTAGACCATGAAAACACTACCGATCAGCCAACTTTCTTCAAAATGATCAGAACATATAAAAAGTTATTTTGTCGGTCTGAAATCTTGCCTCCTGACAGCATGTAACCATTTTTGTAACAGCTGTGGTTTTGAGAAAGGAAACCTGCAAATGGATGCACAGACATTATGCTAATAACGTGTTACAAAAACATTTATTAAGCAAGTGCACTGACATACAAAGCAACTTAAAATATCCACATACCTGTGAAATGTAATATTCGTTCCTTTCTCGAATTTATTTGTACAATTAATCGCTGCACAACTCTTCACCATTGTACTTCTTTTGATTGGAACGTACAGACAGTAGAATTACGAGTAACAAATACTGTATGTGCGCCCCAACAAATATACAACGTTGAATCAGGGTCGTCATAAACAACAATACTATACAACACATCAGACTACAACCACTATAATGGCGTCCAACCGAAGTTTCAAATTATCCCGCGACTGCAGCGCCATAAGTGAGTCTAATTATTTTTTACAAGGTCTTTGGCGCGCGCTCTGGACTTTCCTTGCTTCACATCGCTCCCAGCAGCGCAGCACCTGTTCCCCAGCGGAACTGCTGCATGGTCGCGCCCATCGGTCACTCCTGCAGCTATTGCACTAGCCGCCGCGCGCTCCCTCTGCTTCGCCTCATTCTGGCTTGGCGCCGCACGATTTGGTGTTGTATCGCGTTTTCTCTGGCAGGCGGCACTGGGAACAGGGGCGCATTCTTCGCCAGCTCGGCCGCGCCTTATTTGTCATTTCTGGTCCTTCCGGCTCTGTCACGTGACACTGAAACCAGACCCGTTTGTGCCGTCCCCGGTTTTCTGCCGCTGGTTGTTTTCCGGCAGAATTGGCGACTTCACGGCTTCTGCTGCCTCAGCCCACGCCTCCCCCGACAGCGCCTCCGCCGCAGGCGCGCCTGCCGTCGTCGCCGCTATCGGACCGGTCACCTGCACTGGACGGGCGCCTCCCGCCGCCGCAACTGATGGACGCTGAGGCTGCCGTCGCACCGCCGCCGTCGCCCATGGGGGTCGCTTCTCCGCCTCCTCATCCGAGCTTACCCAGGCCTGGGCAGGTTTTCCACAGGGCGTTTTCCTCGCCCCCTCGCGAGCAATTCGGGGTCGCGGGTGGACAGCTCGCTCTGGCTGTTCCACTGTCCGCCCCCTCAGCTGGTTCCCCCCCCCCCCCTGGGTCCCCCCACCTGCCGTCAGAAGCCATACTCAACGATAGTGTGTCGTTTCAGGAGGGAGGGATGTGGTATCGATAGCAACGATGCCACGGCGTAAATGCAAGTTCTGAAGTTGGCAATATGATAGACACCAACGACAGCGCACTCTGGCTGGAGTGGGAGAGCTCTACGAGCTCTGCTCCTGATTGTGCCCATTTGATGAAGAGCAGACGGCCGCGACACTGCGACACTTCGCACCTCGTGGCAAAGTTATGTATTCTTTCTGCTAGAGTAAAGGTAATTTAAATTCATCCTGCAGTACTGACGTGTATTACCTTTCCTGCTTCTACCCACGTGCCGCCTTCCAGGCGGGATACAAAAATATCAATAACCATCTGCCTAGCAACAAATGTTCCATGTCAGTGGGACTTGCACATAACTGACATGCTGGAGCTGTTCCTGGGAATCAACTTCCTATGTGCCAATCAACTTTTGCGAGACATCGTGTGACCCACACTCACATAGCATATGATGGGATATGGTATGGATGGTTTCAATGCACCCTCTCCACCTACAATCTGATATGATGTGACCCGCTCATCAAAATATTTCATCTTCAATGAAGCCTATGCAGAGACCCTCCATGAGTGTGCTCACACAATAAACAATATCCTTATGACACATCAACAAATTCTCAGCTGCTGATCACAATCATAAAACCCCATGCAAGGATTCTTCTCTTACATGCTGCATCTAAACGAGCACTACATCACTCGCATTGGCATACAACCACCTGTGGTCATTATCCTCACAGCAGCTGGTTACATCAAATGCGCTGCCAGTCAGTTGCACTCATGACCAATGAGGCACCCCTCCACTGTCAATTGTGCCATTATGGGAAAACAAATGTGCCCAGTTGGTTCAAGGCAATGTGTGGTGTTAACAAACAGTGCTTCTACTACCCGTAACTCCTGCTGCCTAGCACCTACATGTGTGGTTAAAGATGGAACAATGTGCCACATCGTTATGACAGAAGGTATTCCCAGCTGTCATGAACCATGCTGCCTCCATCCAGCAGATCTGCAGATTGTGAAGAATACTATTGACAACTTGCTCCAAGGGTGGATCATGTGACTGTCAGACAGTCCATAGCCCTCCACAATCAAACCGGTCCCCAAAAAAGATGGTACCATGAAACTCTAAGACGATTAAACTGTTCTTAATTCCAGGACAATTCATGACCGTTATCCGATTCCTAACCATTAAGATTTTACTCATACACTTGTGGGGCTCTTTCAGTGTCTATAAATGCCATATGGCTTGAAGAATGTGACCCAAATGTGGCAACGATTCATTGACAGGCTCCTCTTCTGCTACACATGTTTAGACGATGCTTTGATCTATTCCTAAAATCACAAGCCACTCGGTTCATTTACAAAAGGTCTTAGTCACAGTCCGAGTAGAGAGGGGGTTATCATTAGGTGGTTAAATCTCAACTGAAACGACATGAGATCACTTTCTTGGGCCCCGATCTGTATGCGGATGACATCCACCCTACAGCAGAGCTCGAACACATGGTCCAGAGCCTGCCTCTACTGGAGATGTATCACGACTTAAGTCATTTCCTCAGCACACTAAACTTCTGCTGCCCGGAAAGGACAAGCATGGCAACAAAAAGATCGAATGGACGACAAACATGAAAGAAGCATTCCAGATCTTGAAACAATCGCTAGTTAATGCTGTCACTCTAGACCATACCCACCTGAATGCACAACTCATCCTTACAACAGATGCTAGAAACACTGCGGTGGGGGCTGTCCTGCAGCAAATCATCAATGACAGCTGCACTGATTCTTCTTCAAGAAGCTCATGCCTCCATAGTCTAAGTGAGCTGCTCATGATATGTGCTGTGGTCAAACATTTTGCAGAGAACATAGAATGTAGCAATTTAATGGTTTACACAGACCTTGAGCCACTTGCTGGCACAATCAAGAAGCTGCCTCAAGACATCTACCTGCACCATTTCCGCCATTTAGACCTCACTTCGCAGTACACTACTGACATCCGCCATCTTCAAGGGGCAGACACCGTAATTGCAGACTACCTCTCATGGATTGGTGCAATTTTTTTACTATACAGCTATGAACTTTTGGCGATAGACGATCTGATGACAGATTAGACGACCAGTTTTGGAATCATAAGCTGGACCTTACCCATTACTGAGCTGACACTGCTGTGCAACTGTCCCGAGACAGAATACACATTCTTGTGCCACTCAGGATACAATGGCAAATTTTGAACCGACTACACAACTTGAGCCACCCAGGAATCAGAACAATGTGGTTTGTCACAGAACGGTTCATATGGCATGGGTTTAAGCAAGACTGAAGATGCTCGTGACTAGGCTGTCTAGTCTGTCAATGAAACAAAAGTGGCCGACCTGCCCAGTCATAGCCCGGACACTTTCCATACCCAAAGCATGTTTCAAACATGTAGATACTGACGTTATAGGCCCTCTTCCTCAGAAGATTTCTGGCACCTGCTTTCAGCCGTTGATAGAATATCAGTATGGATCAAGATGGTACCCATTTGTGACATTAAACTGGAAATGACAGCATGCACATTTATAGTAATATAGACTTTGGAATCTCAGAACAGGTCACCATGGTCCAGGGCTGTCAGTTCGAGTCATCTCTCTTCATAGCCCTGTGCTGTCTTCGCATGCACACCACATCTTATCACCCCCAAAGCAATGGGCTGCTCGAGAAGTGGTACAGGACTGTGAAGGCAGCTGTGATGTGCCTTAGTGGTTCCTGTCTGAGGCATTGCATTGGGTGTTCCTCAGCATTTGTTCAATACACAAAGATGACATCATGCGTGACTTGCACCTATCCTATATCGTGAAACACCATTGCTTCCTGCAGACTTCACACAGCTTACATTCGATGCAGCGCACACTGACCTTATGACATTAGTCAACTGAGTTCGCACACATATTCAGAACATGTATGTGCCGCCACTGTCACCACACACATGCAGGTGCAAGTCATTATTTGTAAAGACTTACGCCAGTGTGAGTTTGTAATACGTGACGAAACCATATGACCAGCCGTCCAACCACAATAGAATCACCTCACAAAGTGCTGTCCCACGACGAACAAACGTTCAAAGTACTAGTGTCTGGTACACCGACAACAGTGTCGCTTGTGAGGCTAAAACCTGCCTGGGTTCTGCACGGCGGCCACACTACTACCCTCACAGACATCGGACCACCTGATTCAAACATAGACGAACAGACTACACTGACACTCGCAACCTCACCCGTAGTACCAGCACTACCACCGCCGTACCTGCACTGGATGTCACCTGCAAATCACGTTGTGGCCGCATCACATGGCTGCACCACCTGGCGTAATATCACATGTATGTCATTCCCCAATACACCACTCCCCATTCTGCGGTAGACAACAAGTACCTACACATGCCAGAGGCCTCAAACGAGCTCACCACCATTGCACGGCAGCCAGCCAATCATGTCTTGCTCACATACCAACCACGGCCCAGTCAGTCAGCGATCTCACTCATCACTCGCTGTCGACGCAACCCACAGTGCCCCATAGTCCCCACAGGGGGCTCTATGAGAACATCGACAGCTTCAAGAAGTCGAAACCTCTATGACAGCCCAGTGAGAGGCTTTTTGGTGGAGAAAAAGCAGAGACTAGCAGTCGGTTCTTGACGTTCTAATGGTGTGGAAACTCTGTATGTTCGCTCTATGGAATAAAACAATTTATATATAACCGTGTTGTACATCATTCTTATTGTTCTAGTACGCCTTAGTACACTAGTTCCACAAGTGCAAGTGGTTTGAACAGTGAGAAGCGCTGTACATAAGCAGTAGAGACAGGTTGCAAGTGGTGCTGATCGTCAGCACACTTTTGCTCAAACGAATCTACTAGCAGTTGAAACAACAAGTTTAAATTTAAACTCGTTGAGTTGGAGGCTTTTCAAGCCTGCACATGTGCAATAAAGCCAGTGGGCAAACGTTATCAGCTATTGTCGCTAATCGAAAAAGCTCCTCAGTTTGATACCACCATAAGAAATCGTCCAAAACAGAAGAGAGGCATAATTTAAAATTTATTGGATAAAGACAATAAAATCTATAATCCATATTACCATATTACTAATAAGAAGAGTTCAGTTGTTTTATAGTCCTATGAAAATTGTTACTCTGATAAGGACTCGAAACGAACTCTTTGACCGAGAAGAAAGATTCTCAGGATGATGAAAAGCAACAGATGCCAACAGGGAAAATCTGCTACCCATTTATAAACAAGATTACTGATCACACAGGAAAAGTTTTGATAAAGTATAAATGAAACTAACAATTAAGCCTACCAAGAAAACGATGAATTCCTCAGATCTGCAAGAGAAGTATACCATTCATTGGCAACAGCTGATCTGGCTAAAATTACGTTCACTTGTTGCTATGCAGGTACTGAAACCTCGGAAAGTAATATTAAGAACCACTGTGCCAAACACAAGAGGATATTTCACTTGGAATATATTGTTAAGGTGAACATCGTAAACGTGCTTTACAGTTTGAAGACTGCAAAATAAAATTTTGTGAACCTACACTTCTACCTAAGACAATGCATTATCATATACACTCAGACAGAAATTTGCCATCCTGATTTTAACAGGAAGAAAGAAGAAGCTATCATAAAGTATGGATGCTAACTTGGCACAGAGAGAGGAATTACTTATAATCAAGCATGATGTCGCATATCACAGTCATACATGTTCAGAATCATATAATGAAAGTTGATGTATTTATCCAGTGCATAACACATCTATTAATTCAGGACTCCTTAACCTTATATGCAATTGCTAGTTGTTCATATCTGAAGATGCCCCCACAAATAGAGACGAAAAGTTTTTGGGCATTTTTATGCAGCGACTGTGGCATCTCAGTCTTGAAGTTAAACACAAGAATACATAATTCTTACTTCTCATTTCTGTGCTCACAAAATATGGACTTTTTAAGTTGGGATTTCCCTTTTAAAGCTGCTCCTTCCTTTGCTGTTAAGATTTAGTCCACTGAAAGCAGAAACACTATTTATGTGACCATCAAGAAGGCGTCAAGTGACGTTATTCATAGAAGGAAACCAATGTCATTCGAAGCTTTGAGTGAAACTCGCGTCTCCCTTACTGCGGTTTGTGCAGCTTTTAGCTGAAGAGCTTATGATGGCGCTGACAAATAAAAATCGGACCCACAAATGTTGAGTAAGGAAATCGGCATCTCGTATAAATCGTTTGCAGACATCCAATAAACTAATAAGGGAGCTATCGGCTGTATACGAAAATCATTTTTGAATGTGTAAAACTGAGTTTTAATGCTTTTTGAACCACATTCTGTGTCAATACAAAAATCTACGACACAATGTGAGATGCCATGCCAGGTTTCATTAAATTACAAGTGTCACTGCATTACTTGTACTGCATTCTGAAGAACACTATTTCTAAATTTTTATGTTAAGCAGTTTGGTGCTATCTACAATACATTGAAGGTACATTGAAAAGTAAGGTTTCTGTCTCTAGAGTCCTGCTTTGTTTTTATTTTTAGAATTAGTCAAGATTCTAATTAGTCACAAATGATGTAAATGTGATGCTTCCTTTATCGGTACCACACTTAATTTTGTAATAAAACTTTGTACTACAGTGCAGAACAGTCATTTTTCAGTGAATGTCCCAATACAAAGACTATTGCAAGTACATAGTATTTCAATTACGGTCAAGAGCAATATTAAATTTCCAAAGGCTCAAATAAATTTTTTATACCCACTTAACTGTAATGTTTCACTCAATTACTACAGTAAAAACTATTATCATTATACTGAAATAAAAAATACCTTTAGAATATTGACTACTGGACTCGCATTCGGGAGGACGACGGTTCAATCCCGCGTCTGGCCATCCTGATTTAGGTTTTCTGTGATTTCCCTAAATCGCTCCAGGCAAATGCCAGCATGGTTCCTTTGAAAGGGCATGGCCGAATTCCTTCCCAATCCTTCCCTAATCTGATGAGACCAATCACCTCGCTGTTAGGTCTCTTCCCTCAAACAACCAAATCCAGCTCAATATTGACTACCTGCAGTAATGCGAACCTCAGCAAGCCCATAGTCTCAGTGATATTTTTTTCGAATCCATACATCACTTCAAATGATGCTATGTTTCTTTATTACAAACAAGCGATTATAATGAATTGCTGAATGCTGGAATAAGATTCCTATCGTATGAATTAACAAAATTTTGTTGCTTTATAAAGTATTTATTTATTTCTTTGAAGACTAAGCCCACTATTTTATCACAATGCTAACGATTCAAGATGTGTATTATCCAATGAAGGAAAGCAGAATGAGATCAGATCTACATCTACATCTACATCTACATCCATACTCCGCAAGCCACCTGACGGTGTGTGGCGGAGGGTACCTTGAGTACCTCTATCGGTTCTCCCTTCTATTCCATTCTCGTATTGTTTGTGGAAAGAAGGATTGTCGGTGTGCCTGTGTGTGGGCTCTAATCTCTCTGATTTTATCTTCATGGTCTCTTCGCGAGATATACGTAGGAGGGAGCAATATACTGCTTGACTCTTCGGTGAAGGTATGTTCTCGAAACTTTGACAAAAGCCCGTACCGAGCTACTGAGCGTCTCTCCTGCAGAGTCTTCCACTGGAGTTTATCTATCATCTCCGTAACGCTTTCGCGATTACTATATGATCCTGTAACGAAGCGCGTTGCTCTCCGTTGGATCTTCTCTATATCTTCTATCAACCATATCTGGTATGGATCCCACACTGCTGAGCAGTATTCAAGCAGTGGGCGAACAAGTGTACCGTAACCTACTTCCTTTGTTTTCGGATTGCATTTCCTTAGGATTCTTCCAATGAATCTCAGTCTGGCATCTGCTTTACCGACGATCAACATTATATGATCATTCCATTTTAAATCACTCCTAATGCGTACTCCCAGAAAATTTATGGTATTAACTGCTTCCAGTTGCTGACCCATTATTTTGTAGCTAAATGATAAAGCATCTATCTTTCTGTGTATTCGCAGCACATTACACTTGTCTACATTGTGATTCAATTGCCATTCCCTGCACCATGCGTCAATTCGCTGCAGATCCTCCTGCATTTCAGTACAATTTTCCATTGTTACAACCCCTCGATACACCACAGCATCATCCGCAAAAAGCCTCAGCGAACTTCCGATGTCATCCACAAGGTCATTTATGTATATTGTGAATAGCAATGGTCCTATGACACTCCCCTGCGGCACACCTGAAATCACTCTTACTTCGGAAGACTTCTCTCCATTGAGAATGACATGCTGTGTCCTGTTATCTAGGAACTCCTCAATCCAATCACACAATTGGTCTGATAGTCCATATGCTCTTACTTTGTTCATTAAACGACTGTGGGGAACTGTATCGAACGCCTTGCGGAAGTCAGGAAACACGGCATCTACCTGTGAACCCGTATCTATGGCCCTCTGAGTCTCGTGAACGAATAGCGCGAGCTGGGTTTCACATGACCGTCTTTTTCGAAACCCATGCTGATTCCTACAGAGTAGGTTTCTAGTCTCCAGAAAAGTCATTATACTCGAACACAATACGTGTTCCAAAATTCTACAACTGATCGACGTTAGAGATATAGGTCTATAGTTCTGCACATCTGCTCGACGTCCCTTCTTGAAAACGGGGATGACCTGTGCCCTTTTCCAATCCTTTGGAACGCTACGCTCTTCTAGAGACCTACGGTACACCGCTGCAAGAAGGGGGGCAAGTTCCTTCGCGTACTCTGTGTAAAATTGAACTGGTATCCCATCAGGTCCAGAGGCTTTTCCTCTTTTGAGCGATTTTAATTGTTTCTCTATTCCTCTGTCGTCTATTTCGATATCTACCATTTTGTCATCTGTGCGACAATCTCGAGAAGGAACTACAGTGCAATCTTCCTCTGTGAAACAACTTTGGAAAAAGACATTTAGTATTTCGGCCTTTAGTCTGTCATCCTCTGTTTCAGTACCATTTTGGTCCACCTAGTGGCAGTTGCTGAACCTCATAACCAATGGTGAGGGAACCGAAATCATGCAAGAAATTAAATATCATTTAACTTTCGTAACTTTCATGAAAGGTGACATGATAGCATGCAATTAGGGTGTTTCTACATGTAAGTTGAGTTACGCAAGTGGTGGTGGGGGCATGTATGTTTGTCACCTGCCAAAACCCAACTCAGTGCCATGGCCAGCTGTGCTGAGTATCCATGGCCCAAACAGCCTAATTGAGGTGGTCCCACATATTCTCGTTTGGTTTTAAATCCAAGTAGTTTGATGGCCAGAGGAGTACAATAAGCTCATTCTTGCGCTCTTCAAACTACGTATGTCCACTGCGAGCTGTTTGACATGTTGCATAGTTCTTCTGGTAGATGCCATTGTGGCAAGAAAAAACAAGTTGCATGTAGTGGTGAACATGGTCCCCAGGGACAGATGCATACTTCTGTTGATTCATTGTGCCTTCCACAACGAAGATATCACTAAGGAAATGCCACGAAAACATTCCCCAGACCACAACACTCCGACAATTATTGCACAGTGTTTGCTTTCGGGAGTTTCGTCCCATACGCGCCAACGGATACCTGTCTGTTGCAGCTTAAAATGCTATTCACTTCTTGCCACTCAGTGGAATTCTGTTGCGGTGTTGGTGTGCAAATTACAGGCTTCGTCACAAATGAACAGCAGTCAGAATGGATGCGTTAAGCAGCTACCTGCTGCAGAAGCCCGTATGAGCCATGTTCGCTGAATGGTAGTTGAGGAGACACTGCTGGTAGCCCCTTGGTTCATTTGAGTGGTCAGTTGCTCAACAACTGCACATTTGCACGTCAGTTGGCCCTCACACCTCTCTTCATCTGTTGTTCAGTCCCATCATCTAGGGCCTGTAGTGCACCACAATTGCCTTGGTGCCAATTTTGGAAAGCATCATTTTGCCATCCAAGGTATACTTTAACCTCAGCAGCATGCGAATCCTTTACAAACTGAGCCATTTCGGAAACTCTGACCCTTGGCCTGGAAATCAATGATCATACCCCTTTGGACGTCAGATAAATTGCTGTCTCCACGTTACGACAATGACTGAACTGCTTTTCGCATCTCACTGGCATACTTTACATACTCTCACTGTTAGTTTTGTCACCTGGCGTCTATGAGTGATTACTGCACGTTAACCCCGTTATTCAAACCTGTGGAAATAGAAATCCAGCTTTAGTGCTAGAGGGTGGTTGGATGCCCTTCCTGTCGCCCCCCCCCCCCCCCTCCTCATCACTTTCCTCGACACTGGGTACCTCATTTGTCTGTGTCTAGCGTTACTCCATGTAACAATCTGCGAATTTTTTCTAGATGTTTGTGAATTGTGTAACTGAGGGGACGTGGGCACCAGCCCAGTACTCACATAGTCAGATGTGGGAAACCAGCCCTTGTTAATCAACCATGCATATCCGATTCAGGCTGGTGCACATCAGTGAATCCCAGAAGTGGTGTGCTAACGCGCTACTGTAGTGGGTGGGCCCCTGAACGCACTTTAATAATGAATGATATTGCTAAATTGATACTAACAGACTGCAACCGTTGTTACAAATTTTTACATCAACAATAAAGCTCAAGGAATGATATTGCTAAATTGATACTAACAGACTGCAACCGTTGTTACAAATTTTCACATCAACAATAAAGCTCAAGGAATGATATAGCATTGGGCAACATAACTAAAATATACAGTGGACTATCTTTGGCAGTCTTACATGGAAACAATTTTCGTTTCAAACGTAGACGATGGTATAAGTCGTCAGCAATCATCGACATACTTAAAGTTCATGGAATGTAGTATCAACTGCGATGATCGTGAAGAGATTTGCGTTTGTTAAAGGCTGCTTTAGGGCAACAATGTCACGGTTGGACAGGCGGCGTAACATGGAGTTGTTTCTGGAACAATCGACAAATTCCAATCGATTGTCACTTCAGTGTGAATGAAAAAAACCAGTGCCAAATTCCCATATTTCTTACTACACGAAACTCTCTTTATTGTTATTGGTCTTCAGCTTCGAATAATAGTGCTTGTTACAAGCTCATAGAAGCGCGTGGCAAATAATGATAGTTATATTTCACTGTACGTGAAACAGTAACTTAAAAATCCCAGACCAGGTGCAGCTATAAAGACCTTAAAAGTTAATAGAACTCATTACGAGTACGATGCTTTCTACTGCACGCTCAAGAGAGAGAAGAGACATCTGAATGACGATACGAGAATAAATAATCCAAAGAGTCGCATGTGTGAAGCACATCCCCTCCCCCTTCCTTCTACCCACGTCTGTGGTCAATTAAGTAGGGTGCCAGCGTGAGACCCAATATATTACTTTTTAATTAATAAAGCACAATGGTTGTAGGAGATCTGAAAACGACAGACGGTGTGAAATCCCTGGACGCATACCTTGCAGACAGAAGCTATGTCGACGGGTGAGCTGTTATTGAGATATGAGCAAGCTACAGTGGAACACGTGTTGTGAGACTGTGTCATTTCTGGACAGAGAGTAAAGTCAGAAACTATTGTATTGAACCTTAAAGTTGAATAAGAATGTATTATTTGCAGGTTTCAACCAACGCAGGCTGATGTGTGCGTATTCGAAACGTTAGGAAAGCCTCCATCAGCTGATACACCTCATGCATTGCGTTGGTACAATCATATTAAATCATACGGAGCTGACAGCAAGAAATTTCCAGGTGAAAAGAAACCACCGGCGGCTTTTGCTGGAGCTGTAACGAATGGCAGTGCGCCATCCGGAGACAAAAAAGCCGATGATGACGACGATGTGGATCTGTTCGGCTCAGACGACGAGGAGGTAAGTGGTTAAAATTATTTTTGCAACTGTATGGACGCGAAGATCGTGCTAGATAACACATCTGATATAGAAAGCCACGATCTTTCAAAAAGTTTAAGAGAAAACTAAATTATGATAAACTTAGGTATGTGGTGAGGGTAATTTGTTATGGTAACAACTCTGACGAATTTGTGTTCACTTGAGGACTGTAGTGTTTCTACCTTTAAATCAGAGTGAAAACTTGACGTAGTTATCCCCACAAAACTGCCGGTTTGTCATCTCATTATTCTCTAATTTCTTTTCCTGTGCCATGTCATTGAGATGTTTAGTGTTAAAGTTTCAGAACTAAAGAGGGATGTGCATATGGCCTACAGTCTTCAGTATTATTTTGTATTCCTTTTCAGTAGTTGGCAAGCTTAACGTAATAATCTTGAGATGCTGTCATATAGAACCAGAATGAGATGTTTCTTAACATCTTGACAGCAAGTAGTAGCTTTTCTCCCCTTCTTGTTTCCATCATTTTGTAATTTTCATATACTTGACAGGTTTGGTTGTTGTTCTTTGTTCCTTGCGGTTGATACTTTTCCTCGTGGTTCATAATTTTTAATTGTAACCAAACAGTTAAGATAGTAATGTATCTGCTAAGCTTGAAAAATGATTTGTTAAAATCAGTTTGTGTATACTTCCACATAACGGAAGCAGGAGGACAGTCTGCAATTGATGTGAAATTAGCCCCTGTAGTAAGTGCACCAAAGTAATTGGGACAATGTTGTCTTGTTTACAGTTATGATAAACTTGTGGAATTGTGTGAAGTTTAACAGTGAAGTTAATAATTGGGTACCTTCTTGATTAGGACTTTGTTACAGTATTTAGAATTGCTGATGTTTAAAATGTAAAAATAGTTAATGTTTAAATTGAAACATTCAGATATTATACAGGATATTTTTTATTCTATTTTCCCCACTTGATCTCTGCCATATAGGGTATACCAAGATTGTAGTTATAACATGAGAGGAAGTGCTGCCAGCATTCTGCTCTTTGATGCCTACCTTTCATTAAGACTCATTTGGTTAATTCTCCTGTGATATCCCACACACATGCCCTTAACTGCTTCAACATCTCATTTGGTTGTTATGGAAGAGGAGACAAGAATAACTGATGGTGTACTTCACTCTTTGTCTGGTCAATGTTCATTGGCAGATGTATTTGGCAGTCACTCTTGTTTGTGATTTTCGTTACAAGCTTAATTGGAGGTGAACTTACCTTTATGATTACACTTGCTAAGTATTAATTTGAAGTTTTTAACATTTGGGTTATTACTCTTGTAGTGGCTTTATCAATGTGTCAAGAACAGTTGACATAATCATAGTTGGAATATTAAAAGGGAGGTGGGAGGATGTTGAATGTATGATGGGTGAGATAAATTCATTATGATACAGAAGACTATATGCTTCCTTCCTCCAGTTTCAACTGAACTAGATCTCCAGCTTGATTGACGTTTTGTTAACAGTGCAGAAGGTGTAAGTAAAAGGTTCATATTGAAACTGTCTGAAGGTTTTCTTGCTTTTAAGGAAACAGTAGCAGGAAATATAGATAGAAGACATGAACTTGGAATATCCAATAATATTAATTAATTATAGCTTTATAGTTAATAATGGAAGCAAAGAGATGGCAGTGAAATAAACTGAGGTTCACATGTAATTTTGACAGTGTCCCACATTATATCCTCAAGTTTCCTTGATAATATAGTGAAAGTGATTATTTCAACTTCCAACTTCATTGCTAATACATTTAATCCATCTCCTTTTTTATCCCTAGAAAACTGTGTGTTACACATAAGATTTCAGCTTGTCCACTCAATGGTTTTTTCTAGATTCTTTATGCTTGATGAGATCTTTCGTAGGATTGCCCTGCTATTTAAGTTGAGAAACAAGATATCATTTTCCATTGACTGACATCTTTGCCATCTGAACTAATTTTATGTTCCTTAATTCGTTGCTCTGGACTGGTAGTTACAAATGCTGAATCACCTCATTGTCTCATCTGTCCCCAAAAACTTTATTCTTGGCTAAAGGATCAAATAGGAAGATATGCTACGCCAAACCTATTGCTGGCTGTTCGGACATAAATGTGTGGTGAAAAGAGCTGGGGATATGGGTGTGTTAATAGATATTAAGTACAGGAAGGTGTCAACAGGATGCAAGAACATGGTGGAGGGCAAATTGTTGCCGGTCCCTCCTTCCCCCTCCAGAGTTCAGTGAAACGTGGAAGATCGGAACTTGCCCTCTGACACACTCCTTGACATAGTCAGTCTCTCTCTCTCTCTCTCTCTCTCTCTCTCTCTCTCTCTCTCTCTCTCTCTCTCTCAACTGCGTTATTCATTTCCCTTCTCATAATCTATCTTTACTTCTCAATTTGCCCTTATCAATTCTGGACTGAAGCAGACACAGTGCTTACCTTATACCATCTGACACCTCCCCCATCATCCACATCCACCATCATCCTCACTATGGGTAGGTCCATCTCATCCAGGTCTCTTAGTCAGCTGTCTTTCCTTTTTAACCTGTCAAGTCCCCTCAATGATCTCCAGTCTGATATGAAGAGGAGAGACACTGTTGATGTTGTTTGACAGCTGTCAGATGTACAAGGAGCTGTCAAATGAAAGAGGTACAGAAGGAAAGAAATGAAGTAATCTGTTTATTATTTCAAAACTGGTCGGCATAACTGTTAATACGTTTACTCCATTGTGAGACCAGATGGTCAGTGCTGTCGTGCAAAAGTGTTTGTAATTGCCTATGGCATCATGATTGTATCTCCAGCCAAAGCAGACAGACAGCCACAGTTGTCTTTCTTCAGGGCTTCAAAAATATGGAAATCACATGGGGAGAAATCAGTGTTGTTTAGAGTACATTGTAGAAGTGTCACTGTGAAGCCTTACACATCCTCCGTACAGTTCCGATCTCTCCTCATACAATTTCTGTAACTTTGGAGCCTTGAAACATAGATATTCATGGCCATCAGTTTGCTTTGGATGAAGAGATGCACTGAATCAGTAGGCAACTGCAAACATTTTTCCATAAAGGCAGTGATTGTCTTGTCTCACAGCAGGATAAATGTAATAAGTTATGGGAGTTCCTTTGGTAAGAATAAACAGTTTAGGTACTTTTTTCCATTTAACTACCCCTTTTATTTTGTTCCCTCTAGTAATTGTTGTAGGCTTGTCATTTTATGGTAAATGGTTCATATCAGTAACACTGGATTAAAGAAATATATATTGCGGCTCTAGTCATTCCTCCTCTTAACGGAATTTATAAGGTTCTGAAACTGTACAGAATTTGATGTAAGGTAGCTTTCGGACAGAGAAAAAAGTGGTATGATATAGTCAATGTGTTGAGGAGGCAGCTGCAGTAAGCTGGAGTCCAGAGAATTGCTATATAAGCAAATTTTAAACAAATCAGTTGATTAAATGTTGAAGTGTAGTGTAAAGTTAGATAAGCAGTGTGTCTTACTTTTTGAGCATGGAGTATCTACTAGCTTCCTCAGAGTAGTTCACCATCGTTGCAAGTATGATACCTAAAATTGTTGGAATTTATGTTTCATTAAACCTGAATGTCACAGTCTGTTTAGAATTCTCACACCCTTCCATCATCATGGTCTCTTAATTGCAATGCAGTCTCATAAACTTCAATACACCACACCACATGTTTGTTTTGGTAACCTCAGATTGATTGAGGTTTCTCTTATTGTTATAGGTGATGATGTGCCCTTGGGCCATTGTTGCTGCCCCTCTCCCTCGTAGTCTCTTGTTTTGCTCACTTGCCTTCAGATGTTTCTCAGTGAGAAATGATAGCTGACGTACACTAAAGTGACTGCTAGGAGCAGTGTTTCAGTCCACATCTGAGGTATCCATAGGCAAACAAGATTTCTTGTTAGGGCAACAGTGCAGCGGACAAAGTGTGGTCGAGTAAAGTATATCTAGACTCAATCTGTTGCTGTCTGCTGAATGACAGGTCATCAATGACTTCTGTACTGAAGCAGAAGGGTCTCCAAATAACACCCAGAAATCTTTTCACACAAGGTATTATTAATGGTAACAGGTGGATAGATGTTGTTTGTGTATTAATTTAAATGAAACTACGTCAGGTATGACATTGTACCATGTAAGAGTGCCAGTGAGCGGCATAGGGAATCCTCCAACCACTTCAAAATCACCTGTTGCCCATGGAAGACTTCCGTGATTCCTGGAAGGAGTTGATCTTAGTTGTCGTTTGTGAAACTGGGAAGGATTTTAGGATCATTCATCCTGATTACAATGAAATGACCTTGGAATAGATAGTGGGGTAGTGTTGAAGCTGATTTGTAATATTTAGGAAAATAATGGTCTTCAGTGCATGTGGAGATATTGGTGCACAGCCAATAACTGACAATGCAAATGGCTTTCATATACAGACAACACTTTTTATGTGTTTCATATCAGCGCACACTCCGCTGCAGAGTGAAAATCTCATTCTGGAAACACTTTTTATATTTTTAACTTTCAAGAAGACCTTTGATAGCTACTTAGATGCATAAAATTTTCAAGCAGCTCCCCAAATGATACCTTCAGGTATATCCTGTCTTTCATTATCAGATATTTTGCGAGGAATAGCTATTGATGTCACAACAAAGACCAAAGAAGGGTTCCTGGGTCAACAGAAACATCCGATCTCACGCGTCGGCTTTGACTCGTGACGTAAGGGTGTTGTGGTGTGTGACGTCATTACGGCGCGGAGTTTGGTTTGTGAGTGTGGCGTGTTTGTAGATGTTGCCTCGTTGACGTTACCTTAGTAGGAGTTTTAGGGCCTGTAATATATAGTTTACCTTTTTACTGTACTTTTTGTTTTAACGTCGTCTATGAGGCTTTTATCAGTTTGCCATTAGATTGTTCAATCTTTATGGTCTATATGTTTTGTCGCTACTCGTTATGTCTAATGAATCAATATTGTTTTTTTCTTTTTTTTTATTTGTTTCTTTTTTTTATCTTTTGATTGACCTACACATTGATCTGTAGCGTAGCCCTGAATACGAGGTTAGGTTGGGAGTTTTTTTTTTGGCGGGGGGGGGGGGGGTCAGGGGGGGGGCGCAGCCCCCCCTGCCTGGCCTTGAGTACCACTTGTTTATTATTATCTTTGTTTGCTATCAATGTTAGCAGGTTGTTCTTGTGAAACCTTTGTGTGTGTTGTTTTTCTATGTGTTTTCGTCTTTGTGATACGTATGCAACGTTTCTATATCCGCCATATTGGAATTGTCGTTTCCGCTATATTTGTGACGTCATGGGTCAAAGCCGACGGGTTAGATCGGACGCTTCCGTATTTCCGGGTTCCTTGCTCAGTTCAAAGTGGTTTTTCTGTTTCTATGCACGTAAAAGTAAAAATATGCTATCTCTGTGTGTGTTGGACTGTTTGAACTGTTGCCCCTGTTGGTGGGTTATTTAGTTTCCTTCCCAGTCAGTTGTGAAGAGACGTTCACTTATTAGGGTGCATCTGTTTACACAGCAAGCTAACATACTGAATCTGTGTTACATTTTGTGATCAGATGGTAGAAGTCCATGTAGGGTCACACTGAAAACTATTCTACCATACACTTCAGCTCACAAAGCTATTCTTGATCCATTAGACTCAAGTGGTTTCATTCAACTCATAACATGATAATCAGCTTCACTAAATGCTTGTAATTTTCCTTAAATCCTGTTAGATTCCACCTCCCCCACCACCTTTTCGTGAGTATATTTGTTTTGCTGACTATGTCCGTATGTGTTGGCTTGATAAGGCTTACTGTCAAATAGGTTCAAGCTGTAAACTTCCAGGGTGGAGAAAGGCTGTCAATCTATGCATTCTTGAAGTTGACGAAGGTGGTGGCGATAGGGCTGTTTCAGGTTGACTGTTATTTCAGTATGCTTCTTAAGTTAAAATCTGCTCTGTGCATGAGCACCTGTAGTCAAAGCGCACTTGTTATTCACTGACTTTACATGCAAGCTTTTGTTCTCTCTCTCTCTCTCTCTCTCTCTCTCTCTCTCTCTCTCTCTCTCTCTCTCTCTCTCTCTCTCTCTCTCTCTCTCTCTCTGTGTGTGTGTGTGTGTGTGTGTGTGTGTGTGTGTGTGTGTGTGTGTGTGTGTGAGAGAGAGAGAGAGAGAGAGAGAGAGAGAGAGAGAGAGAGAGAGAGAGAGAGAGAGAGAGAGATGATGAAATTAACAACACTGCAAGTGATCTGGCAATGTTGTCTTGTACTTGTGTAGACCGGTCTTCCCTTCCAGACGCTAAGTCAGAGCTACGGCACCATTCACGTGCCACGTGATTTAAGAGTGCCCTCAGTGAAGTTGTTTTTTTTTTTGTTACGAAAATGGGACAGAGGAGTTTAGAGCAATCTTACGCCATAAAGTTGTGTGTAAAACTTAGTGAGGCAATGAGTTTGCCCTTTGGAAATTTGAAGTAGGCCTATGGGAAACTTTCCTTAAAAAGAGCAGAAGTTTGTCGGTGGCATAAATCTTTTTGGAAGTCCAAGAACGCATTGAAGATGAGCCTTGGTCTGGGAGACGTTCAACTTAAAAAACCAGCGAAATCATTGAATGGGTTCTTGTTCTTGTGAAATCAGACATTTAACATTGATGGTGGTACATCATCAATACATCAAATTTTACCGAAGTTTGCATATGCAAAAGGTTTGTGTCAAAATAGTGTTGAAAAAACTCACAAATGAGCAGTAGAACAATTTAAGATACGTGTGCATAGATATTCTTGAGAGGGTTGCCAGTAACTACAAATGGTTCAGTTGTGTAATCACAGATGAGAATCTTGGATATTTTTTATTTTTTTTGGTATGATCCTGAGATAAAGTGTGGAGCAGCCCACTGAGACGTCTCCTTGACTGAAAAAAGCTTGAATGACCAAATTAAAGATCAAAACAATGCTGATTGCACTATTGAGAAAATGTAGAGAATCGGCGCTTGAAGCTGCCTGCCGAAAGATTCTACTGCCGCCAACATACATTGCGTGTAAGGGCCACAAAGATAACATAAAAGAAACTAGGGCTAATTTGGAGGCATATAGACAGCTTTTTTCCCTCATTCTTTTTGGAGTGGAACAGGAAAGGAAATGACTAATTGTGGTACAGGGTACCTTCTGCCACACACCATATGCTAGATTGTGGAGTGTCTATGTAAATGTAGTTAGTTTGCTTTTTTGACACTGGGGGTGTCGTGGATAAAAATTTTTTTCCTCCAGGAAAAAACTGTCAACCAAGTGTTTCACAAAGATGTCCTCAAAACGCTTAGGGAAAGGAGCCAAGTGAGACCAGATGTTGCAGACAAGAGGATGCTGCATCATGAATATGCCCCATGTCACATGGCCACTTCCATCATGGAATTTTTTATTTCAAAAATCAATCCTGTTTTCCCCCCCCACCCCCCCCCCCCCCCCCACCCCCCCCCCCCCCCCCCCCACCCCCCCCGCCTACCCCCAATTCATCTGATTTGTCCTTGTGACCCTTCTTTACCCAAAATTAAGAAATGTCTTATAAGGACATCATATTAGGACTCATTACAACATTCAAAAGAATGTGACTGACATGTTAAAGGCTCTAGCAGTTGAAGCATTTCAGCTCTGCTACCAAGGCTGGAAACAGTGCTTTGAAGGGGACAATATTGTTGGAAAAAAAAAACTTTGCTAGATAAAAATCAATCTCGTTATGTTTTTCATCCATCCTATAAAAAAAGCTGAAAGTATCTTGTAATGTGAATTGAAAGTGGGACTCCTCAATGGTTATTTGTATCTGGACTTGTCCCTTCTCAGGTAGAGTGGGTGGATGAATCCTTACTTCTAACGTAATATGCAAAAAATGAATTTTAAAGGAAATAAAGGTTTGCCAAAACTTTTTCACAAGACTTAAGAAAGACTTCAGTGACTGTCCCCCGACACCCACAGTGGTTGTTGTTGTTGTTGTTGTTTGTGTGTGTGTTGTGTGTGTGTGTGTGTGTGTGTGTGTGTGTGTGTGTTTAAATTTGTTTGCATATCTTCATTGCTAATTGAATGCTCTTTTATAGGATGCTGAGGCAGAAAAGATTAGGGAAGAAAGGTTAAAGGCCTATGCAGAAAAGAAAGCAAAGAAGCCAGCACTTATTGCAAAATCAAGTATTGTTCTTGATGTGAAGCCATGGGATGATGAGACTGATATGAAAGAAATGGAAAATAAAGTTAGAAGTATTACAATGGATGGTCTTGTATGGGGTGCATGTAAGTACAACAGAAATCAATATCGAATTACATCTGTTTGATAAATTAGAATTTGCAATACTTCTTGATCAAATTTTTATGTTTAGTTGAAATTTTTGTCTAGGCACAAACAGCAACTATTTTAATGTAATTAGGATTGGCATATAACAGCTTGTAAAAATGTATTGAGTTGGTAAAATGTTTAAACCTGATGAGCATGCTAGGGTGAAAACCAATGTATAAATATTCTCATTTGTTCTTTGAGAGTCAGTCAAATTAAGAGAATAGAGATCTGAATACCCATTGCATAAGTAAATATCAATGTTTTCTCTGACACCTGTGGTGCACTGTGTAATATCAAATTACATGGGCCAAATAATAAAAAATGTAGGTTGAATGTTTGGTCAATTTTCTATGCATTGGCCATATAATTACATTTAACAGTAACATGTATGGTATTTATCTATGTATTAATAGTAACATATGGTTTATCATTTTTTTTCTGATGCTAAATATTTGATTTGTTACACAGCCAAACTGGTTCCTGTTGGTTATGGAATTAACAAGCTGCAGATCATGTGTGTTGTCGAAGATGAAAAAGTTTCTGTGGATTTGCTTGTGGAAGAGATACAGAATTTTGAAGACCATGTGCAATCTGTAGATATTGCAGCGTTTAATAAAATTTAATTTTGGTATTAATAAGATTATTTTTGTGTAAAAAAAATAAAATTTGAAAACAAGAATTCTTTTTGCTGTTCTGTCTCTTATTTCTTTATTTGCCTTGATTTATCCAGCTAGTCATCCCCCTCTAGCCTTACTCCATTTTCTGAAATTTATTTGTAAAATATACTCTGTGCTAGACTGCCATTTCAGTTTTAGGTCAATTGTACATTTGTGTGTCTTGTTTCTTAAATTTTCTTTCTTTTCCACTCTGTGATAAAAGTGATGAGTGGAGTGTAGATACAGAAGGAAAAAAATTGATATTTTGCTGTTTGATGCAAGATCTGCTGTGGTTAGGTGTTGAGATTATAGCAGAGAGAATCAGTGTGCAAAACAGTGCAGCCATGCTGATTTAAGTCGTCCAGTGCTTCTGTGAGTCGAATAAGATGAATGGTGGGTTGTTTTCTTAAAATAAAAAAAATAAAAATAAAAAATAAAAATAAAAAAAACCTGATCATGCCCATTGATTTGTGTTGAGAGTTAGCCACTGGCTCAATTTTTGCAATAAAGTACTTTCTTCTTACTGCCCATAAAGTGAGCTTCTGGTGGATCTTATGTGAAGTCCTCAAGATTTAACTTCCAAAATGGCCATTTAGGATTCATTCTCGTATACACTCAGGAAAATATACACAGTCCTCCGCTCTCTGAATACCTATGGGGAAACAAAAGTGTAGCAAAGTGGTGATTTTTATGAACAGTTTGACATTTTTTAAGTACGGAAATTCTTATCAATAACTTAATTAAAGTGAAATCCTCACAATTCAGTCTTGATGAAAAGTATTAGGCTGTTTTGTGAGTTGGAGAGAATAACTGTTACCACAACAGTACTTGATGAGAAGTCTGTTCATAGACAACAGCAGCAGCTGGCGTCGTGCCTAATTCAACTGGAATTAGCACATTCAGTGTTTGATGATTCACCTGTGGATTCTGGAAATAGTTAAAGTAGTCATTAGTATGGAATTGTTAATTCATGATAGGAATTTAAAAAAAAAAAAAATATTAGTCCTGTGATACAGAAATTTAGTTGCACAAGTAGAGAGCACTTGATTGATTTATACCTTTGGAACTTTTAGAAGTATTTCATTTTCAGAAGTAAGTGATCTCTCTATTTGTTAGCTCTGTTCCAACCATACCTTTTTCAGGAACGGATAAGCAAGCATATTTCTATCTTGAATGATATTAAGATAGCATTGAAAGAACATAGTAGTTAGATTTCCGTAATGTGTATGGGATGTACAGTAGTTCCTAATGCTACTGAGATTCCCCTGTGGTGAAAATAAATCTAAGAAGTTAATGCATCTACTATCTAGCAAGTGAGATCCAAAAGACTGTTTTCAGGTGTGATTTTGGCACCAAGTGTGGTGTATGTAAATACCAGGGTTTTTTTCTTTTCTGTTTTTAATAATGCTCGTATGTTATCTTCTCTTCGGGTAACTGTTTAGAAATTTATAAAAAATTCTGTCCTCACAGAAGTGCCTTTAATTTATATAAATATGTAAATAAGCTGAATTTTGTGTTTTTCACTGAAGACACTAGTGCACAGCTGTCAATCACCTACTGCTTATTTACTTCACAAAATTCAATATGTAACACCTATCTTAATGAGTTATGCACATGTTTTAAATAGCTTCTCATTGTGGTGTAGAAGTGTTCTTAGGACAGTGTCACAACTCATTTATTTATAATTTTTCCACCCAGTTCGGTTGACATAACTCTTAAGACTTGTTAATTGCCTTTGTTTCTCAAAGAATTATTCTCCTGTAACATCTGCAGTTGGTCAAGTACCATGTCGTGCCGTTGTGTTGTAGGTGGTTTAGTGTTGATTAATTTTCCCACTCATTAATGTATTCAGTGTGGCCAAAAGTATTCAGGTGACTGGTGGAGGGGCTATGTCATCCATATTTTTAGGCATTCCTACAGAGGTTTCACATGCATTACATATGTCCAAAAACACCATTTGGGAGATAATGTGAATTGAACACTCCAAGAAAGTAATGCCAATTTGTTCTCGTAAGTATAACAAGTGACCGGAATCTCCAGACTATGAAAGTATGTTGTCAGACATACCCTTACCAAGTATTACTAGGCATTAATTAATATGCTGTTATTAGCTATAAATTATATCTTAAAGCATAGTTAGTATTGTCTAGTTTGATGTACATTTCTTAGGCAGGGCATTGAATATTACTACATAATTACAAAAAAAACTTCCAAATTCTATTGACAGTATTTTGTCAATATGAACCTTTGCATTCTCATTCAGCACATATCTGCTCTAACTTTTCCAAGGTTTACATGTGTGACAAGATAATACACTTCATAATGACTTTGTGTAATCAGTATTCGGTTAAACATGTGAAATCAAGGTGGTTAGATGCAGATGTAGAAAGACAGTCTTCAATAGAGATGGAAGTTATTATTGGTTTTCTTCACAATGTGACTTGACAAAATGCTAAAGACATGCCTGGATATTTCTTCTACGCACTAAAATTACTTTTCAATGCATTTGAACCCAGATCAGGAGGGAAGGTGGTTCACAGGAATGTGCCAAATGTCTGGGATTTATTTGGATGAGCTTGCACCAGTTTCACAATTCCAAGATGCCTCTTCCAGCCACTATTATTAGTGTAGATTTTTAGTGTTGTTGTTGTTGTTTTTTTTTTAAAAAAAAAATCACTTCTGGGAAAGTATTGGGATGGTTTCTATTGTGTGGCAATATATCTTTTTTTGTGCTGAATTAATGACATGAATATCTGTCATTGCATCATTCTTTGATTCTGGAAATTGGTAGTTTCATGCAGACAAAGAATCTGTCAGAAATGCAAATAATGAATGTTGAAACTGCATTTAATCCCTTAGGATACGTGCTGTTAATCAAAATCTTAAAATGAATTTAATGTACTAAAGAATATTGTCAGTTGTTTCACTTCTTTGTATCAGGAGACCCATGGAGCCTCTGTAGGTCACAGTGAAAATCGTCCTGAACTAGCTGAATATAATTCTGAAGTAATTTATGAGTTACTGCACAATCAAAACTTAACATACGATTCATTGTTTTCTGTTGTTGTTGTTGTTGTTGTTGCGTCTTCAGTCCAGAGACTGGTTTGATGCAGCTCTCCATGCTAATCTATCCTGTGCAAGATTCTTCATCTCCCAGTACCTACTGCAACCTACATCCTTCTGCATCTGTTTAGTGTATTCATATCTTGGTCTCCCTCTATGATTTTTACCCTCCACGCTGCCCTCCAATACTAAATTGGTAATCCCCTGATGCCTCAGAATATGTCCTACCAACCGATCCCTTCTTCTAGTCAAGTTGTGCCACAAATTTCTCTTCTCCCCAATTTTATTCAATACGTCCTCATTAGTTGTGTGGTCTACCCATCTAATCTTCAGCATTCTTCTGTAGCACCACATTTCAAAAGCTATTCTCTTCTTGTCTAAACTATTTATCGTCCTTGTTTCACTTCCGTACATGGCTACACTCCATACAAATACTTCCAGAAACGACTTCCTGACAAATCTATACTCGATGTTAACAAATTTCTCTTCCTCACAAACGCTTTCCTTGCCATATCCAGTCTATATTTTATATCCTCTGTACTTAGACCAACATAACTTATATTGATCCCCAAATAGCAAAACTCATCTACTGCTTTAAGTGTCTTATTTCCTTTTCTAATTGCCTCAGCATCACCTGATTTAATTAGACTACATTCGCCCCCCTGAACCATGGACCTTGCCGTTGGTGGGGAAGCTTGCGTGCCTCCAGTGATACACATAGCCGTACCGTAGGTGCAGCCACAACGGAGGGGTATCTGTTGAGAGGCCAGACAAACGTGTGGTTCCTGAAGAGGGGCAGCAGCCTTTTCAGTAGTTGCAGGGGCAACAGTCTGGATGATTGACTGATCTGGCCTTGTAACACTAACCAAAATGGCCTTGCTGTTCTGGTACTGCGAACGGCTGAAAACAAGGGGAAACTGCAGCCGTAATTTTTCTCGAGGGCATGCAGCTTTACTGTATGACTAAATTATGATGGCGTCCTCTTGGGTAAAATATTGTGGAGGTAAAATAGTCCCCTATTTGGATCTCCGGGCGGGGACTACTCAAGAGCACATCGCTATCAGGAGAAAGAATACTGGCATTCTATAGATCGGAGCGTGGAATGTCAGATCCCTTAATCGGGCAGGTTGGTTAGAAAATTTGAAAAGGAAATGGATAGGTTAAAGTTATAGTGGGAATTAGTGAAGTTCGGTGACAGGAGGAACAAGACTTTTGGTCAGGTGAATTGAGGGTTATAAATACAAAATCAAATAGGGGTAATGCAGGAGTAGGTTTAATAATGAATAAAAAAATAGTTCGGGTAAGCTACTACAAACAGCATAGTGAACGCATTATTATGGCCAAGATAGACACAAAGCCCACCATTACTACAGTAGTACAAGTTTATATGCCAACTAGCTCTGCAGATGATGAAGAAATAGATGAAATGTATGACGAGATAAAAGAAATTATTCAGGTAGTGAAGGGAGACGAAAATTTAATGGTCATGGCTGACTGGAATTAGAGAGTAGGAAAAGGGAGAGAAGGTAACATAATAGGTGAATATGGATTGGGGCTAAGAAATGAAAGAGGAAGCCGCCTGGTAGATTTTTGCGCAGAGCATAACTTAATCATAGCCAACACTTGGTTCAAGAATCATGAAAGAAGGTTGTATACATGGAAGAACCCTGGAGATACTAAAAGGTATCAGATAGATTATATAATGGTAAGACAGAGATTTAGGAAGCAGGTTTTAAATTGTAAGACATTTCCAGGGGCAGATGTGGACTCTGACCACAATCTATTTGTTATGAACTGTAGTTTAAAACCGAAGAAACTGCAAAAAGGTGGGAAATTAAGGAGATGAAACCTGGATAAACTGAAAGAACCAGAGGTCGTACAGAGTTTCAGGGAGAGCATAAGGGGACAATTGACAGGAAGGGGGGAAAGAAATACCGTAAAAGAAGAATGGGTAGCTTTGAGGGACGAAATAGTGAAGGCAGCAGAGGATGAAATAGGTAAACAGGCGAGGGCTAGTAGAAACCCTTGGGTAACAGAAGAAATATTGAATATAATTGATGAAAGGAGAAAATGTAAAAATGCAGTAAATGAACCAGGCAAGAAGGGATACAAAGTCTCAAAAATGATATCAACAGGAAGTGCAAAATGGCTAAGCAGGGATGGCTAGAGGACAAATGTAAGGATGTAGAGGCATGTCTCTCTAGGGGTAAGATAGATACTGCCTACACGAACATTAAAGAGACCTCCGGAGAAAGGAGAACCACTTGCATGAATATCAAGAGCTTTGTTGGAAACCCAGTTCTAAGCAAAGAAGGGAAAGCAGAAAGGTGGAAGGAGTATATAGTGTGTCTATACAAGGGTGATGTACTTGAGGACAATATGATGGAAATGGAAGAGGATGCAGATGAAATGGGAGATATGATACTGCGTGAAGAGTTTGACAGAGCACTGAAAGACCTGAGTTGAAACAAGGCCCTGGGGGTAGGCAACATTAAGAACTAATGACAGCCTTGGGAGAGCCAGTCCTGACAAAACTCTACCATCTGGTGAGCAAGATGTATGATACAGGCGAAATACCCTCAGACTTAAAGAAGAATATAATAATTCCAATCCCAAAGAAAGCAGGTGTTGACAGATGTGAAAATTACCAAACTATCAGTTTAATAAGTCACAGCTGCAAAATACTGCCGCGAATTCTTTACAGACGAATGGAAAAACTGATAGAAGCTGACCTCTGGGAAGATCAGTTTGGATTCCGTAGAAATGTTGGAACACGTGAGGCAATACTGACCCTACGACTTACCTTAGAAGCTAGATTAAGGAAAGGCAAACCTACATTTCTAGCATTTGTAGACTTAGAGAAAGCTTTTGGCAATGTTGATTGGAATACTCTGTTTCAAATTCTGAAGGTGGCAGGGGTAAAATACAGGGAGCGAAAGGCTATTTACAATTTGTACAGAAACCAGATGGCAGTTATGAGTTGAGGGGCATGAAAGGGAAGCAGCGGTTGGGATGGGAGTGAGACAGGGTTGTAGCCTCTCCCCGATGTTATTCAATCTGTATATTGAGCAAGCAGTAAAGGAAACAAAAGAAAAATTCGGAGTGGGTATTAAAGTCCACGGAGAAGAAATAAAAACTTTGAGGTTCGCCGATGACATTGTAATTCTGTCAGAGACAGCAAAGGACTTGGAAGAGCAGTTGAACGGAATGGATAGTGTCTTGAAAGGAGGGTATACAATGAATATCAACAAAAGCAAAACAAGGATAATGGAATGTAGTTGAATTAAGTCAGGTGATGCAGAGGGAATTAGATTAGGAAATGAGACACTTAAAGTAGTAAAGGAGTTTTGCTATTTGGGGAGCAAAATAACTGATGATGGTCGAAGTAGAGAGGATATAAAATGTAGAATGGCAATGGCAAGGAAAGAGTTTCTGAAGAAGAAAAATTTGTTAACATGGAGTATAGATTTAAGTGTCAGGAAGCCGTTTCTGAAAGAATTTGTATGGAGTGTAGCCATCTATGGAAGTGAAACGTGGACGATAAATAGTTTAGACAAGAAGAGAACCGAAACTTTTGAAATGTGGTGCTACAGAAGAATGCTGAAGATTAGATAGGTAGATCACATAACTAATGAGGAGGTATTGAATAGAATTGGGGAGAAGAGGATCTTGTGGCACAACTTGACTAGAAGAAGGGATCGGTTGGTAGGACATGTCCTGAGACATCGAGGGATCACCAATTTAGTATTGGAGGGCAGCGTGGAGGGTAAAAATTGTAGAGGGAGACCAAGAGATGAATACACTAAGCAGATTCAGAAGGATGTAGGCTGCAGTAGGTACTGGGAGATGAAGAAGCTTGCACAGGATAGAGTAGCATGGAGAGCTGCATCAAACCAGTTTCTGGACTGAAGACCACAACAACAACAACAACAACATCATTCCATTATCCTTGTTTTGCTTTTGTTTATGTTCATCTTATATCCTCCTTTGAAGACACTGTCCATTCTGTTCAGCTGCTCTTCCATGTCCTTTGCTGTCTCTGACCGAATTACAATGTCATCAGCGAACCTCAAAGTTTTTATTTTTTCTCCATGGATTTTAATTCCTACTCCAAATTTTTCTTTTGTTTCCTTAACTGCTTGGTCAATATACAAATTGAATAACATCGGGGATAGGCTACAACCTTGTCTCACTCCCTTCCCAACCACTGCTTCCCTTTCATGCCCCTCAACTCTCATAACAGCCATCTGGTTTCCGTACAAATTGTAAATAGCCTTTCGCTCCCTGTATTTTACCCCTGCGACCTTCAGAATTCAAAAGAGTATTCCAGTCAACATTGTCAAAAGCTTTCTCTAAGTCTTCAAATGTTAGAAACGTAGGTTTGCCTTTCCTTAATCTTTCTTCTAAGATAAGTCGTAGGGTCAGTATTGCCTCGCGTGTTCCAACATTTCTACAGAATCCAAACTGATCTTCCCTGAGGTCAGCTTCTATCAGTTTTTCCATTCATCTGTAAAGAATTCTTGTTAGTGTTTTGCAGCTGTGGCTTATTAAACTGATAGGTCGTTATTTTTCACATCTGTCAACACCTGCTTTCTTTGGGATTGGAATTATTACATTGTTCTTGAAGTCTGAGGGTATTTTGCCTGTCTCATACATCTGTCTCACTAGATGGTAGAGTTTTGTTAGGCCGGGCTCTCCCATGACGGTCAGTAGTTCTAATGGAATGTTGTATACTCCCGGGGCCTTGTTTCGACTTAGGTCTTTCAGTGCTCTGTCAAACTCTTCATGCAGTATCATATCTCCCATTTCATCTTCATCCTCTTCCATTTCCATCATATTGTCCTCAAGAACATTGCACTTGTATAGACCCTCTATATACTCCTTCTACCTTTCTGTTTTCCCTTGTTTGCTTAGAACTGGGTTTCCATCAAAGCTCTTGATATTCATGCAAGTGGTTCTCCTTTCTCCAAAGGTCTCTTTAATTTCCCTGTAGGCAGTATCTATCTTACCCCTAGAGAGATAAGCCTCTACATCCTTACATTTGTCCTCTAGCCATCCCTGATTAGCCATTTTGCACTTCCTGTTGATATCATTTTTGAGACGTTTGTATCCCTTCTTGCCTGGTTCAGTTACTGCATTTTTGTATTTTCTCCTTTCATCAATTAAATTCAATATCTCTTCTGTTACCCAAGGATTTTTATCAGCCCTTGTTTTTTTACCTCCTTGTCCTCTGTTGCCTTCATTATTTCATTCCTCAAAGCTACCCATTCTTCTTCTACTGTATTTCTTTTCCTCATTCCTGTCAATTGTTCCCTTATGCTCTCTCTGAAACTCTGTACAACCTCTGGTTCTTTCATTTTATCCAGTTGCCATCTCCTTAAATTCCCACCTTTTTGCAGTTTCTTCAGTTTTAATCTACAGTCCATAACCAATAGATTGTGGTCAGAGTCCACATCTGCCCCGGGAAATGTCTTATAATTTAAAACCTGGTTCCTAAATCTCTGTCTTACCATTATATAATCTCTCTGGTACTTTCCAGTATCTCCAGGCTTCTTCCATGAATACAACCTTATTTTATGTTGTCTCTTGTAAATAGCAGCTTATAGTTACATTGTGTTATGGGTACTTCTAGGACATCATCATTGACAGTGAGGAAGAAATCAAATATGCTTTGAGAATAGCTCTCATAGGATGTCATGTGAGTTGTGGAAGAAGCACTGTTGGCTTTTGTTGAAATTACAGAGTCCAATAAACTGAAAGCTGAGACTTGTTTTTCGCCAGTGACATGACACCATTCTAAATTCTTTTAGGTGGGAGATGGATGTGCTGAAGGTTCTTGGACTCTTTTATGAGAAACTCTAAACGAATTTGATTTTTACTGTTGTACCTGAATTAATCAGTCCTCTGGGTTCATGCCAAATAAAAGGTTCAGTTCATTCTGTAATGATCTTGGCAGCACATATATGGACCACTGTTATTAAGTGGAGGGTTTTAACGTAACACTCCTACTCTTCAGAAATTTTTCATTCACGGCAAGTGAATTGTACACACCTACGTAGTAGTGTGCCTGATTGTGGCACCAATGCATTTTGTCTTGAACTACATAAAGAATGACAGATCCATGACTGCACAAATGCCACCCATAACTCTTTGCGAAGATTGGTTTTATCTGGGTCAAAAGTACACACACACACACACACACACACACACCCCTTGCTCAAAGGTTTTGCATATGTGCTCAAGATGATTTTTAAGCCAGGTGATCGGGAAGCTACATAAGCAACATTGTTCCTGATGACAAATCTTCAAAGTAATGACACAGTGTGTTTCTGTGTATGAACAAGCATGATTGGATAGTAGTTCTGTATCAATCAATGGTCAGAGACAATGGCAGACTTATGAGAGAATCCATTTCATCCTTTATAAATATCCTTTACATTAGAATAGTGTGGTTTTGTAAGTAATACATTACGAATATAGTGGAAGATCTATCTGATCATGACAGCTCATTAAAGGATCTTGCCACTTCTCTACAGTTGGCAACACTACCCTCCAACTATGGCTGTGTGCGCCGCCTTATAGGCGGGTGACCTTGAGCGGGACTTAGCCGTTTACCGAGGCAGGCAGCGAGACGCGGCCCCTAGTATTACTAGGGCCGCGTCGGGCAAAAATCAAAGTTTATCAGCGGAAGTGACGTAGTGATAAGACGCTCGTGAATGGAGCGCTCGGCGCGCTTCCTGTTTCTGCATCAGTCGACTGCAGGCAGCAGCACGCAGCACACAGCCATGCCGTACCGTCGTAGGAGATACACTAGGAGGAGCAGAATGCCAGTTTATAAAACTGTTTTCAGTTTTGATGAGACACCAAGCCCTGTCTCGCAACAGGAGATACTGTCTGGTCCAATAACATTTGTTGGCTGTAAAATTACGTTCTCCTGTACCACAAATGAAGTTGTTCCAGGCAATTCATGGATGACACTTGCTTTGGTGAGAGGAAGTGAAAAGCCTTTGCAAGGATTGGAGGCTTACTACGACAGGGATATTATCTGTTATAAAACATTTTCGATTGGTGTTGTTGGAAGCAGAGATTATGGTACTGCTATTGTAACTACAGACAAGCCTTTTTTATTGTATACCAGGAACAGAAGAAAGATTAATACCAATGAAAGAGTTAATCTTTGGTGTAGTTACAATAGCAGTACCATAATCTCTGCTTCCAACAACACCAATCGAAAATGTTTTATAACAGATAATATCCCTGTCGTAGTAAGCCTCCAATCCTTGCAAAGGCTTTTCACTTCCTCTCACCAAAGCAAGTGTCATCCATGAATTGCCTGGAACAACTTCATTTGTGGTACAGGAGAACGTAATTTTACAGCCAACAAATGTTATTGGACCAGACAGTATCTCCTGTTGCGAGACAGGGCTTGGTGTCTCATCAAAACTGAAAACAGTTTTATAAACTGGCATTCTGCTCCTCCTAGTGTATCTCCTACGACGGTACGGCATGGCTGTGTGCTGCGTGCTGCTGCCTGCAGTCGACTGATGCAGAAACAGGAAGCGCGCCGAGCGCTCCATTCACGAGCGTCTTATCACTACGTCACTTCCGCTGATAAACTTTGATTTTTGCCCGACGCGGCCCTAGTAATACTAGGGGCCGCGTCTCGCTGCCTGCCTCGGTAAACGGCTAAGTCCCGCTCAAGGTCACCCGCCTATAAGGCGGCGCGCACAGCTGCAAAATACTGCCGCGAATTCTTTACAGACGAATGGAAAAACTGATAGAAGCTGACCTCTGGGAAGATCAGTTTGGATTCCGTAGAAATGTTGGAACACGTGAGGCAATACTGACCCTACGACTTACCTTAGAAGCTAGATTAAGGAAAGGCAAACCTACATTTCTAGCATTTGTAGACTTAGAGAAAGCTTTTGGCAATGTTGATTGGAATACTCTGTTTCAAATTCTGAAGGTGGCAGGGGTAAAATACAGGGAGCGAAAGGCTATTTACAATTTGTACAGAAACCAGATGGCAGTTATGAGTTGAGGGGCATGAAAGGGAAGCAGCGGTTGGGATGGGAGTGAGACAGGGTTGTAGCCTCTCCCCGATGTTATTCAATCTGTATATTGAGCAAGCAGTAAAGGAAACAAAAGAAAAATTCGGAGTGGGTATTAAAGTCCACGGAGAAGAAATAAAAACTTTGAGGTTCGCCGATGACATTGTAATTCTGTCAGAGACAGCAAAGGACTTGGAAGAGCAGTTGAACGGAATGGATGGTGTCTTGAAAGGAGGGTATACAATGAATATCAACAAAAGCAAAACAAGGATAATGGAATGTAGTTGAATTAAGTCAGGTGATGCAGAGGGAATTAGATTAGGAAATGAGACACTTAAAGTAGTAAAGGAGTTTTGCTATTTGGGGAGCAAAATAACTGATGATGGTCGAAGTAGAGAGGATATAAAATGTAGAATGGCAATGGCAAGGAAAGAGTTTCTGAAGAAGAAAAATTTGTTAACATGGAGTATAGATTTAAGTGTCAGGAAGCCGTTTCTGAAAGAATTTGTATGGAGTGTAGCCATCTATGGAAGTGAAACGTGGACGATAAATAGTTTAGACAAGAAGAGAACCGAAACTTTTGAAATGTGGTGCTACAGAAGAATGCTGAAGATTAGATAGGTAGATCACATAACTAATGAGGAGGTATTGAATAGAATTGGGGAGAAGAGGATCTTGTGGCACAACTTGACTAGAAGAAGGGATCGGTTGGTAGGACATGTCCTGAGACATCGAGGGATCACCAATTTAGTATTGGAGGGCAGCGTGGAGGGTAAAAATTGTAGAGGGAGACCAAGAGATGAATACACTAAGCAGATTCAGAAGGATGTAGGCTGCAGTAGGTACTGGGAGATGAAGAAGCTTGCACAGGATAGAGTAGCATGGAGAGCTGCATCAAACCAGTTTCTGGACTGAAGACCACAACAACAACAACAACAACATCATTCCATTATCCTTGTTTTGCTTTTGTTTATGTTCATCTTATATCCTCCTTTGAAGACACTGTCCATTCTGTTCAGCTGCTCTTCCATGTCCTTTGCTGTCTCTGACCGAATTACAATGTCATCAGCGAACCTCAAAGTTTTTATTTTTTCTCCATGGATTTTAATTCCTACTCCAAATTTTTCTTTTGTTTCCTTAACTGCTTGGTCAATATACAAATTGAATAACATCGGGGATAGGCTACAACCTTGTCTCACTCCCTTCCCAACCACTGCTTCCCTTTCATGCCCCTCAACTCTCATAACAGCCATCTGGTTTCCGTACAAATTGTAAATAGCCTTTCGCTCCCTGTATTTTACCCCTGCGACCTTCAGAATTCAAAAGAGTATTCCAGTCAACATTGTCAAAAGCTTTCTCTAAGTCTTCAAATGTTAGAAACGTAGGTTTGCCTTTCCTTAATCTTTCTTCTAAGATAAGTCGTAGGGTCAGTATTGCCTCGCGTGTTCCAACATTTCTACAGAATCCAAACTGATCTTCCCTGAGGTCAGCTTCTATCAGTTTTTCCATTCATCTGTAAAGAATTCTTGTTAGTGTTTTGCAGCTGTGGCTTATTAAACTGATAGGTCGTTATTTTTCACATCTGTCAACACCTGCTTTCTTTGGGATTGGAATTATTACATTGTTCTTGAAGTCTGAGGGTATTTTGCCTGTCTCATACATCTGTCTCACTAGATGGTAGAGTTTTGTTAGGCCGGGCTCTCCCATGACGGTCAGTAGTTCTAATGGAATGTTGTATACTCCCGGGGCCTTGTTTCGACTTAGGTCTTTCAGTGCTCTGTCAAACTCTTCATGCAGTATCATATCTCCCATTTCATCTTCATCCTCTTCCATTTCCATCATATTGTCCTCAAGAACATTGCACTTGTATAGACCCTCTATATACTCCTTCTACCTTTCTGTTTTCCCTTGTTTGCTTAGAACTGGGTTTCCATCAAAGCTCTTGATATTCATGCAAGTGGTTCTCCTTTCTCCAAAGGTCTCTTTAATTTCCCTGTAGGCAGTATCTATCTTACCCCTAGAGAGATAAGCCTCTACATCCTTACATTTGTCCTCTAGCCATCCCTGATTAGCCATTTTGCACTTCCTGTTGATATCATTTTTGAGACGTTTGTATCCCTTCTTGCCTGGTTCAGTTACTGCATTTTTGTATTTTCTCCTTTCATCAATTAAATTCAATATCTCTTCTGTTACCCAAGGATTTTTATCAGCCCTTGTTTTTTTACCTCCTTGTCCTCTGTTGCCTTCATTATTTCATTCCTCAAAGCTACCCATTCTTCTTCTACTGTATTTCTTTTCCTCATTCCTGTCAATTGTTCCCTTATGCTCTCTCTGAAACTCTGTACAACCTCTGGTTCTTTCATTTTATCCAGTTGCCATCTCCTTAAATTCCCACCTTTTTGCAGTTTCTTCAGTTTTAATCTACAGTCCATAACCAATAGATTGTGGTCAGAGTCCACATCTGCCCCTGGAAATGTCTTATAATTTAAAACCTGGTTCCTAAATCTCTGTCTTACCATTATATAATCTCTCTGGTACTTTCCAGTATCTCCAGGCTTCTTCCATGAATACAACCTTATTTTATGTTGTCTCTTGTAAATAGCAGCTTATAGTTACATTGTGTTATGGGTACTTCTAGGACATCATCATTGACAGTGAGGAAGAAATCAAATATGCTTTGAGAATAGCTCTCATAGGATGTCATGTGAGTTGTGGAAGAAGCACTGTTGGCTTTTGTTGAAATTACAGAGTCCAATAAACTGAAAGCTGAGACTTGTTTTTCGCCAGTGACATGACACCATTCTAAATTCTTTTAGGTGGGAGATGGATGTGCTGAAGGTTCTTGGACTCTTTTATGAGAAACTCTAAACGAATTTGATTTTTACTGTTGTACCTGAATTAATCAGTCCTCTGGGTTCATGCCAAATAAAAGGTTCAGTTCATTCTGTAATGATCTTGGCAGCACATATATGGACCACTGTTATTAAGTGGAGGGTTTTAACGTAACACTCCTACTCTTCAGAAATTTTTCATTCACGGCAAGTGAATTGTACACACCTACGTAGTAGTGTGCCTGATTGTGGCACCAATGCATTTTGTCTTGAACTACATAAAGAATGACAGATCCATGACTGCACAAATGCCACCCATAACTCTTTGCGAAGATTGGTTTTATCTGGGTCAAAAGTACACACACACACACACACACACACACACACACACACACACACACACACACACACACACACACACCCCTTGCTCAAAGGTTTTGCATATGTGCTCAAGATGATTTTTAAGCCAGGTGATCGGGAAGCTACATAAGCAACATTGTTCCTGATGACAAATCTTCAAAGTAATGACACAGTGTGTTTCTGTGTATGAACAAGCATGATTGGATAGTAGTTCTGTATCAATCAATGGTCAGAGACAATGGCAGACTTATGAGAGAATCCATTTCATCCTTTATAAATATCCTTTACATTAGAATAGTGTGGTTTTGTAAGTAATACATTACGAATATAGTGGAAGATCTATCTGATCATGACAGCTCATTAAAGGATCTTGCCACTTCTCTACAGTTGGCAACACTACCCTCCAACTGCAGCATTCCTTTGTCACTACTTTGTGATAAAGTAAAAGTGATGAAAGGCTTACAGAAATTAAAAACCATCTTTGTTGCTTTGCATGCCTCGTTCTTTGTTATAGTGTATAATGTGATGACGGACCTTGATTAAGGCTCCTATTTTACCAAATTGGTAATAGGCTTTGCTGTTCTAAACACAAGTTCCAAAAACGTTTGCCATTTCATTTTGTAAAAGTCTTGCCATTTCTCTTGCTGTGTACATACATCTGCCAGGTAGTGCTATTAGTTCAGTATTCCAGTGATAGTGTGTTTTGTTTTTCACCCAGCCTTGCTTCAGGTTGCTCTAGTCAGTGGCCGGCTAACTCATTAGTCAGAAGAGCCAAATATTAACAATACAAAGACTGGAATTTCTTATGAGCACCAATTTTTTTAAACTTAAGTAGGTATGTTGTTATTAACTTAAGGTCGCTGGCTTCTGCTAATGACTTCCTCAGTCTGAGGCAAGTTTGCCGTGTTTGACCCCTTCCAACTCTCCCATCTACACGCGTTGTATATACATGTATCATCTGTATCCTTTAGTTCATCCTCTGTGTATATCCAAACTATCTCAACATAATTTTCTCAATAATTGAGCCTACCCCTTGTTTCTCTCCACGGCACACCCTGATTTTAACTTAAGTCTTAGTTAAAACTATAGGTCCATTGAATGAAAATCGATATCATACTTAATAACAATACTATTTATTGATGAAATTAAATTGTAAGGTACCAATAAAATTAGATTGTGACAATGACTGGCAAATACTAATGTGAACAATGGCCTCGGATCTCCTTTGAAAGTTTGCATATGATTCTTTGCATAAATATGTAGACCTCAATAAAGGAAAAACAGCAAATGCTAGTTTCTTCAGCTACTTATAAGAGTCATGAATACTCTTCCAGGTGTTACAAATCAGTTTATCTTCCTTTCCCGGGTCTTTCAAAACCTTCCACTTGTGCTGTGAACTAAGTCCACATTTGTTTTTCTCCACCATTCCTGTATCGGCACAAAGAAATTTTAATTCCATTACACTAGCATTAAGTGCTTTTTGTTACTTTGTTGTTTCTGAATTCCTGTAGCCTGTTGAAAAGAGCTTCCCTCATTTAAAAGTGTTGATCATTTGGATGAGATGTAACGGCTACCATGAAATAAAGTTTTTGGATCTACTGATCATTCATTAGTTCTGGATAATGAATACCCTTCTCAAGGAGAAGTGCTTTGGTTTTTGTTAAGGAAGCAAAACCTTTCAAAGTGTTTCCTCTTGATAATCAACACTGCCAGGAAGTTTCAACACTGCTAATGATGCAGCACAAGATGTGCTTATTCGCACTCTGCTTCAACTAAAAATTCTTTAAATTGGAAATGATTAAGAGCTGTGTGCTCTGGCATGTGATACTTTGTGGAAGAGCCACTCTCTGAGCCAAAGATCACATGTGTGGCTCATGAGTTGTTGTTTGCTTATCAATGCTCTAGGCAAAATCAACTGAAAGCAACCAAAATTTGTGTTGAATCCATCATTTTAGGGCTTGTTAGACTAATTTATGTCAGCCACTATCTCTCTTATGTTGAAGATCGGTCAAATTCATGGAAATTTTTAGACTAATATAACTGTAGAAACTCCAATTTTAGAATGTACGCTTGGTCCATACATGTTGAACAAGGTTTTGATTATTCATATCATACATTTGTAGCCATGATCAGTAAAACTGTACAGCAACTTGACCTGTCTGCACCAGTTTGACACTGAGAAGACATACTTCACACGGACAAGTGAAGAACAGGAAAAAGGTTATTGAATTATTGTTGATCAGGTAGCCAACAAGCAAACGGGTATCATTTTTCCTGACACTTCTGAGGGAGCAAGGAAGATATTTTTCATTAATTTATTTCTAGCTGAAATTGACCATGCTTTTGCCATAATGTCTTCAGGAATTGCAGCAGTGTTAATGGCAGAGGAGAGGGCAGTTAATTCTGCACTGACACTTTCACACTGCCAGACAGGAAACTCTTACCTGCATCATAAACAAGACAGGTGCTCAAGACTTGTAAATTAATCCTGTAAGATGAATTCATCAAGGTTCATGACAAAGCTCTTAAGACAGTGATGAGATTCTGAAAGCAAGCAGCAACCCGATGGGAGTTGCTCTGATACATTCTATATAGATGTTCTTTAAACTCTGCCATACATCACGGACCAGTGGCCTGTACACATTTTTAAAACATTTATTTGTGTTTGGAAAGATAATTTGAAAGTAAAATATGAGGGTATGTCCAGGTGATGAGAGAGTGAAATTTTCTCAGGCAAACTAATGGAGAATGGAGAAGATAGATTTCCAGTTGAATCTGGTAAGAGAAAATCGCCATCCAATTTCTGTAATCTGATGGCATTTATCGCAGCATTATTAGATTCTGTCTGCAACAGGCATCCTGGCAATGAATGTAACAGTACATGTCTGACACTTATCGAAAAATGGTGGTGGAGCAACAAGGCAACATAAGGCTTCATGCTATGTTTTGTGTTTGTCATCAAGAGTGCGTGGAATTTGGCCATAATACTAAGAGGCAGGTCTGTGGTCGCTCCTCCATGACAATGCTCCAGTACACAAAGTGAAGATTGTGCACATGTTTTTGGCCAGCAAACAGGTCAGTTCTGGATCACCTAACGGATTTGGCCTTGCTTCTGGTTTTTCCCCAAATTAAAGTTAGTAACGAAAGACACCATTACCATGCAAATGACACCCAAGAAAATTGTACTGCAGTACTAAACACAATTCCAAAAGAAGACTACAGTGACTGTTTCAAAACATTTCTAAAAAGATTTCAGCTCTGTTTTAATTCAGGAGAACATATTTTGAATAAATACAGTGATTTTGTGAACAAAATCTATAACTTATTTTTCATAGCTAGAGCCCTAATGAAACTGGGACACACTGTGTATATTGTGATAAGGTGGCAGAAACATTGGGATGGGGATCTGCCCTCCCTTTTAGCTGGTGATGAGAAAAGTGTGGTCTAGCTTTTAATATTTTGTGAAGTGTCTGGACTCTGGCCAAAATTTTTAGGATCTAGATTGTAGCTATCATCCAGCCACAGTTATCTGTTATGCTATTTTAATTCTTTCCACTGCATTTTATTCTAATTTGTAGGCCTTTTCACATTAAAAGTCAAGCTGTGCTCAACACAAAGGTTGGTTAAAACACTACAGTGCTGTACTAGGCATGAGCCTATTGAGAGCTGCAATCATGATCAATAAATCACTTGGGCAGTTTATAAAGTACTGAGTGGTGGATTTCATAGTGGTATGTTTCTCCCATCTGCAACTTCATGGTGGTTGCTGAAGAGTGCATTTGTCCAAGTATTGGTACATGTATGCTGCCTAATATGTTCCAAAATGCTGCGCGTAAAAACAGGATTCTTCCGTGGCGCACACCTCAGGTTCTGTTGGTGACATAAAGGTAGGGTCAGGTGTTTTAGATAGCCTTTTGGCTAGGGACCATTTGTATATCCAACAGAAGGATCAACTTAGTGTCACTATCCTACAGTACAAGATCAAAGTATGAATGTAACACACTTCCTCCTGCTTAGGTAAATATATCAAATCATTTGATTCTTTTTGCATTTGATGTGGTCTGTGGTGGACCTTGAGGGACTTGTGAAGGCACCGTTAGTTTGTGGGCATTCCCAAGAAAACCCCAAAGAGAAAGTTTTTTTGCCATTTTCTCATACAGAAACTGATCCTTGGGTTTCAAGATGGTTGTACGCAGCAAATGGCTGAAATTTTTAGGACATATTCCTAAGATCCCGATCTTGAACAATGTTGAAAATTTTCTTGATATCTGTATACATTTCTGTGATACAGAGGTCCAAAGTTACCCAACTTTTACGTGTAAAATACACACACAAAATACGGTGTGAGATGAAAATGTAGTTTATAAAGAGACGTAGCATGGAAAAATAATACTATCATCACAAGGGTTCTGTTAGCCCTGTGTTGTACATTGAAGCACATGCAAAATTTTTGTGCTTGTAAAAGGGTGGTCTAAGGAGTGAAAATGGTTTTGCCTTATTTCAATTTCAAATAAGTAAACTATCAAAATTTTACTGACCCATAAAGTTTATATGAATGACATGCCCTACCATGGCAGGGAAAAGAAGGGAACCAACAGATAAAAGGTGGATATGCTCCTGTTTAAAAGACTTATACTGAAAAGTAGGGTACCAGCTGCCTCATTCTACTGTCTTCAGCACCTCTGAAAATTTTCCCAAAAATTTTGGCATGTGTACATAGTCACCCTTTTTTATGCTAAAAGAGGAGGAGACAGTGGCAGTGGGAAAGAGATGAATAAGTAATAAATACTGAGAAGATAGTGGACAGTGATTATGGTATAGAAAGACCAAAGGAGAAAATGGCAGAGAGAGAGAGAGAGAGAGAGAGGAGCAAGTGATAGTGGGGATCTCAGACTATGACAGTGCTGGGGAGAAGAGAGAGAGTGACAGCGAGAAGAGAGAGAGCAGCAATGAGAGGGAATGAATGAGATGGTAGCAGTAAGAGGGAGACAGTGACAGGAAGAGGAGACTAGTAGTAGGACAGAATGAAGGAGACTGTGACAGAGAGAGAGTGGACAGTGACAGTTAGAGAGAGACAAAGAGGTAATGACACTGAGTTGGGCTGAATGAGAGAGAGAGAATGGGCAAGTGGGAGTGGATGAGTATGAATAAGTTACAATTAAGAGCGCTGGTGAGTGTGAGAGGTGAGTTGCCCATTAAAGAGAGTGAGAATATGTTTGCATGACAACATTTTTAAACATGCTGAGGTAGGTAGAATGGGGAACTGATACCCCACTTTTTAGTCAGAGTGTTTTAAAAAAGGAGCATGTTCCCCTTTTTTGTTGTGCTATGATAGGAGCATTTTTCTGCTGGTGTATTTATTCTTGCACCTGGGGGAAGCAAGAAATATGGCATATGATCAAAATTTCATTTAACTTAAGATTACAATAAATATGTAAACAATTATGATTTATAATTTGTATATTGTACTTATGCTACATAAATAAACTTAGGTTTCTTTTTTCTGTTGACAGATTTAATTCCTTTTCTATCTGCCACAAGTTTGGGAAAAACAAGAAACCAGACAACACTGGATATCAGCTGCTACTAAATATCATCTCTTAACAGTACAAATATTACCACCCCGGCTACCGAGCGAGGTGGCGCAGTGGTTAGCACACTGGACTCACATTCAGGAGAACGATGGTTCAATCCCATCTCCGGCCATCCTGATTTAGGTTTTCCATGATTTCCCTAAATTGTTTCAGGCAAATGTCGGGATGGTTCCTTTGAAAGGGCACGGCCGATTTCCCTCCCAATCCTTCCCTAAGCCGAGCTTGTGCTCCGTCTCTAATGACCTCGTTGTCAACGGGACGTTAAACACTAACCACCACCACCACCACACCGGCTTCAACAATGTGCTGTTGGCAAGTGGGATACATTGTTTATGATGCACTCATAGCCTGCCATCCTGCATGTACTTATGGGTAATGTGTCTCCAGGTGATCCTTTCCTGTGTGTCAAACATTCTGTTGGTGGTTTTCCTGCATCCATCTCAATTTCTGTTCCCTGTGACTTTACTTTAACAAGAGTTCACTTGTTAGGCAGTGGCTTCAGTATCTCACAGAGAGGTGGTAGTTTGAAATGGTAATGGCTGCTCACTGATTTTTATTGTCCAGCATGGTATTGGTTAGCAGTTTACTTAATTACCACCCATCTATCATTGTCACAGTCATCATATGTTGACAATGCCACATGTAACCACCCACAGCAGTTGACTTCAGTGGTGATTTTTTCCTTGAATCAAGAACTCAAGCACACACTTGGGATGGGGGCATACGAGAAGACGATTGCCTGCAGGACTTGACAAATGGGGTCAGGTACATGTGATCTGCACACAATTAGTTGCATTGATAACACACTTCTTGGCTATCCCGCTTTAAGTTGTCACACCAGTGATCAGAATAAAGTCTTACAACCCTGAATTGTTCCATTTGTCTTGCTAAATGGAGCACCCTACCTCCAATAGAGGAGATATTTCACATTAGTTTTAAGTCCACTAGATACAGAACAGAGTTTCTTATTTAACAAGACTTTGTATAGCACATACATGCATTTTAAGGCTAACCATTACCATAAGAAATCATCAGTGGACTCTCCATGTATGGAATTCAGTTTTCAATCTGGTTTCTTGTAGAATGGTTTGGAGTCCACAATAAAATGTAAGTTACACTATAACTGGCTGGATAAGTCAGTTTATCGATCAAAGGAAAATCAGTTGATATCTTCATGCCATTTTGATGAAATGTTCTCAGTGATTCTGCATTGAGTTGTAACAGACTTACTGAATTTAATTATTGTGCCTATTATGGTTTTTCTACATAAAAGCTACAACTAATCACACATTTTATGTAGTGTGTTATCTATCATAGGCATCATTATGGGAATGAGATAGCTCCATGCTAATGTAGTTGCTTTTTGAAACAAAGGTTTCATTTAACTTTCAATTCCAGTCTAGCTGGAGAGTGAGTTGGAAAAACCCAGATTAAAATTCGGCAAGCAGAGTTTATAAAAACTTCTGTATCACATGTCTACTCATGGCTTTGATTCTGAATTTCATAGATATGAAAATGAAAAGTAATGGAATTACATAATTCTTAATACCTGTAATTTTCTTGTAAAATATAAACTTTCACTGTCACACTTATTAAAATATTCCGGTTCAGAGGAATTTCTTGTTGAAACCAATCATTTCATCACCATCCCCAGAGGACATCTGCAGGGTTTATTGTAGCTTTTTTGAAGGTCCGATACAAACCTTGGCTTGCTGCTGACTGAAATAAAATTCTGTTTCTGTGTGGTCCTACACAAAGACATGATGTTACCTTTTGAACAAACATAATTGTCCGTTATCTGCTGCTGTCATCCGTTATTGCTATCACCCCATGGTGGAAGACTGGTACACTCTTCTTCAGCTCCAGAATCCAGACGCCATTTAATTTCTTGTACTCATCCTTCTGATTAAGTTTTTGTAAGTCTGTGGGTGACAGCGGCCGACAACGGACAGCTATGCTCAAGTTTTCAAAATTTAATGGAAACAGAATCTTATTTTAGTCAGTAGCAAGCCAGTTTGTGCATCAGACCTTTGAAAGATGCTACTTTATGTGCATCAGACCTTTGAAAGCTGCTACAGCCACCACAGAAGAGTCCTCCACAGGCAGGGACAATATGTCAGGTTTCAACAAGAAATTCATCTGATCATGACACAATGGCCTAGAATATTTTAATAAGTCCTTAGTTTTTATTTCACTCATCATGATACACAGTTAGATTGATTAATATGTGTCATTGAAAATTTGTTACTTGGGTTCCTTTATGCACATTTTCTTATTGCTGGATGTCTGTACTGAAATGTCACTCTTAAAATGCTATTTGTACATGACCCAAGACTGCTTGAAAAATAGTCCATTTTGAGCTCAATAAAGTGTTCTATCCTACTGATTCATGTAGTATGGGCAAGCTCTTATTGCAGTTACTTTTTGATTTATTTTCTGTTGAAAGTAATCATTGAATGTGTGTAATTATATGTAGTAGAATGGTGAATAAGTTCATGTCATTTTGTCACATGGTTATTAAACATAAGAGATGAACTTGTTAGTGAGGTTAATTAGCAACAATATATTTGTTCACATCATCTACAACAGATGGATACTTTACAGTTCCTTGCCTCTAGAAATCAAAGGGTTTGAAGTTGACGATCAGTCAAGTTTGAAACATATTTTTATCTGCACAGGAATTTTCCTGAGGATTGTCTGATATGGAACAAATAATAATAATAATAATAATTTAGGGTGCAAGATTGGGAGAACAGGTACAATGAGGAAGTTTCCCAGGCAGGCTCCTGGATGGCTTCTTTTGTCTAATCGGCATAGTGTGGATGAGCATTGTTAAGTGGCAGCAAAACTTAATCCAGTCTTCTTACTCATTTTTCTTAAACTGTAGCTGAAAGGCTTCTACCATTGGCAGAAAATAACATTTATGATAGTCACACCTCTGGGAAGCAATTCGTAGCACGCAACATCCTGTTTGTTTTATGAGGTGCACTATGTTAACTTTTGTGGCTGTGCCCACACATGATATGATGATTTCTGCACTCTATTCTTTCTTTTTCTTAAGTGAACATAAAGGCACCATAGCTTTTATTTTTCAGTAATTATAATGCTGAAAAATGTTCAAGACCCAGCCAATATGTCCAGGCAAATATGCACTGATTTTTATTTTTTGTATTAGAGTATGCAGTTTACCCACAGACCTGACTACTGGTGCTTGCCCATTAAGTGCAAATGTTACACGAAGGTTAAACCACCACAATTTTACACATTTGCAAACTATTGTTTCCACTGATAAGTACCATCTGTGATTAAACTGTTTGAATGGTTGTCAACATAGGCTGTACAGTGTGTTACTGTTAGTTGGCACATTTCAGAAGGGGGGAGTGAGGAGCAGAGGAAGCAGTCCCATCCCCCCACCCACACTCCCACAGACAGACACAGAGTGAGGAGGTGTGTAAGGAGAACAAGCTACACCTGGCACCTGCAGTGCTGGCAATATAAACTGTGCTTCATACAAAAGCAGAAGTCACATATGGAAGTAAAAAAAAGTCACTTAAATGTTGTTCGTAAACATAACTGAAAGCTTCATACTTTCTTTCTTTGAGCCTTTGTCCCGCTTCAATGCGGGGTCGGCCTTGTTATTATGGATTTGGCAGTGTTAGTTGCAGAGGGTGGCCAGATGCTCTTCCTGCCGCCACCCCAAATCCCCCAGGACGTAAGTAGTGTACCCCAGCTGTCTGCATCTAGTGTAAGCCATGAAACAGTGTGAGCATTGTCAGATGTCTGTGAGTCGTATAACTGCAGTGGAACGTGGGAACCAGCCCAGTATTCACATAGTGAGATGTGGAAAACCACCTAAAAACCACATCCAGGCTGTCCGGCATACCGGCCCTCATCATTAATCCGCCAGGCAGATTCAATCTGGGGCCGGCCGGCGTACCTACCCGAGTCCAGGAAGCAGTACATTAGTGCTCTCAGCTACCCTGGCTGGTTATGAAACCTTCATACATATTGACATATTTAATAAAGCTCTAACAGCAGCAATTATAGACATTTATTGTAAGGAAAGGAAACAGTACTAAATACAGAAAAGTGCAATGAAGTTCATGGTGGACAATAATGGTACCTCACATGGTACTGTCAGCTATCTAATGCTGGCCACAGCCGGAAATGAATGACTATTGGCCAAAGCTGTCTGACTTCTACCAATTCAGAACTATGGAGCAGTCTGCCACATAAAAGTTAACACACTGTGAGCATCCTGAATGTGGAGGATCATTAATGGGAAAATGAACATCCTTAAACTGAGATGCACATATTTTAGCTGCTTCCACTAGCTTCACTTCTATATTAAACACAAAGCAAACAATGTCACAAATGTCGGAGTTTCCCCACTTGATACTTTATTTTTTAAATGCCCCCAGTGGGACTCTTTGCCTTTGAATAAGAAAAATTCAGAGCTTCAGTAAACTCAAGAACAATACTGTACTTCAAATAAGAAAATTAGCATTGGTAAATACACTTGTAGTTATCTGTGCATCAACGCACCAACCTAATATCAGAACAAATTTTGTACTAGTAGATTACATACTTAATGTTCATCATACTATGTGTTTATGAATATATCAATGAAAATAATACATTTTTGAACATGTAATAGAACTGGACAGATAAAAAAATCTTCTCACTATGTGGCAGCAAGAGAAAATACATACAGAAGTTAAGGAAATGTGCAAGCTTTTGCAGGCAGTGGGTCCTTCTTCTGACAGAAGTGATGAAGGGGAACGAAGAGGGATGAAAGTAAAGGACTAGCAAAATTTAGGAAATGGAGAGAGCTGTGGAAAAGTTGTCCAGAACCATGGGTCAGGGGAGACTTACTGTGTGGAATAAGGAGGATTGATTGTTGGGGACTGCACTGGATGAGTTGAAAACCTGAGAGCTTAAAGGTGGAAGATAGGGCAATAATAAAGACAGAGATTATTGACAAAACATTGTGCAAGAGTTAATAAGACCATAAAGTTAAGTGTTTTATAAGTGATAAACATGTGAGATGGGGGACAGGGAAAAATAGACAGGTCAGAAAATAAAAGACATAAGAAAATAAAATGGAGTGAAGAAAGGAATAGTTTCTGAAAAGAAATGCTGAGACTGAAAAAAATAACCTAAATTAAGGTCAGATGCATGGTAAGAACCAAGGACACATAGTGCCAGTTGCCAGTCATTGACGTCCCAACTGTCATCTTGTAGAGCATGATCTGCTACAGGATATATTATATTGCCAGTGTAAACCATCTGTCTATGTCCATTCACCCTAACTGACAACTTGGTAGTAGTCATTCCAATGTAGAAGCCTGAACAGTGTTTACATAACAGCTGGTATATGATGTGTCATTTCACATGGACCTTTCTTTTGGTAGTATATGTATTGTCAGTTACAGAGCTGGTGCAGGTGATGTAAAGAGGGTGTATGGGGCAAGTCATACAGCAGGGACATTATAGTTGTAGGAGCCACAGGGTAGGGAAATGGGCGCAGAAGGAGCAAAGAGTCTGACCAGGTTATTGCAGAGATTGGGAGAGGACCAGGTTATTGCAGAGATTGGGAGAGTGGGTTGACAGAAAGTTATTCTAGGTTGTGGTGGGCAAAATGTCTGATGGAATGGACCTCATTTCAGGACATGATTTTAGGAAGTTATAGGCTTGTCAAAGTAGCTGATTAAAACATTCAAGACCAGGATAATACTGAGTGACGAGTGGTGTACTCCTAAGTTGTTTTTTGGACAGATCAGCAGTACTAGCATGGTATGTGATGCCCCGGGAAATACGCCTTTGAACTAGGCTGATAGGGGTAATTACATCCAGTGAAGGCTTAGGTTAGAATGGTAATGTATTGCTGTAAAGAGTCAGCATTCGAACAGATATGTTTGCTTCAAATGCCAGGGCTGTATAGGAGGGAGCATTTGACATAGAAAGAAAGGCAACTGTCGAAATGTAAGTAATGTTGCTTGTTAGTAGGTTTAATGTTAACAGGAGTATGTAGCTGACCATCAGTGAGGATGAGGTTAACATCAAGGAAAGTGGCATAGGACCACATGAAATTCGATTGGGAGAATGTATTTAGTGATTTCAAAAATTTTAACACGTCAGCTGGACCCAAAGCCAATTGTCAAATCTATCATCAGTGTATCTAAACCAGACCAAGGGCTTAAGGCTAATGGATCCCAGGAAAGCCCCTTCCAAGCAATCCATGAGAAGGTGGGCATAGGGAGGAGCCATCCTAGTTCCAGTGGCCATTTCCCTGATCTGTTTGTATGTCCATCCCTAAAATGTAAAGTAGTTGTCCGTAACTATAAAGTTTATTAAGGTGAACAGGAAGGATGCCATAGGTTTGGAATCAGGTTGGTGCTGGTTGAGGTAATGTTCAGCAGGCAGCACACATGTCCAAGGAGAATAATGGTGTAGAGGAGGTGGCATCACTGGTGTCAAGCAAGGTATATGGTGAGAACAGGATGAGCAAAGATTTCAGATGATCGAGGAAATACATTAAATATATTCACTTCTGCGAATAATGACAACCATCAGCTATATAATGGACAGTGACTCAAACCAGGATTTCCCACTTATCACGAGTGGTTGCCTTTTCATTAGGCTATCTGACCATGACTCACAGCCAGACCCAAACTTTCATATTTTGTCAACTATGCATCTACAACCTGCAGTAGTACATCCATTATGTTTATTCCTGTACAGTGGTGGCATTTTAATTGGAGGTCATTTGCCCACTGTCAGCAGAAAAATAAAATATTGCAGTGCCTGTGTTGTTCAGAAGTATGATGCAAAGTTTCTTTGTACATGCATGTATGTCTGAAGGAACTTTGCATCTTACTTCTGAATGACACAGGCAATGCTATATCATCAATATTGTATTGTATCATATGGATTGATGAAACAGTTGGTGCCTTTAATGTAAGAGGAAAATTTTTGTGCTATATGTTGCAGGTGTTGATAAAGTAAGGCAGATTTATATTCAGTTGATACTTTGAAGCCAGAATCTATGAGATAGTCAGGGTGGTTGGATAAGTGGATCTTAGGAAGCTAAATGGTGGGAATGTGTGGTTTGGGTAGGATAATTAATTCTATGAATTGTGATGTTACCCCTTGTGAGGGGCCTGAGATTTCAAGGAGCAACTGTAGGTCATATTGTATCACAGGGATGGGATGTCAATGGCAGAATGCTGTATGCAGAAGTGTCAGAAAGCTGGCATAGACATTTGCTTACATATACTCATTGGTCAAGTACCACAGTGGTAAACCCATTGTCCACCAAGAGGATAATGTTTGCGGCATCAGTTTTTAGGGAATGAAGAGCCTGAAATTGCGCAGAGGACAGGTTAGGGTCATGTTGTACGGACCTGAGAAATGGTTGTGAACCAATGCTGGATGTTAGGAATTCTTGGAAGGCTTATAAAGTTGTGAAGGTGGAGCAAGTTGGGATCATGATTGGAACTGTTAAAGGTGGAGTTCAATGTCAAGTTTGCTGTTGGAAAGGTTTTGAAATTGGGTTGCAGAGTGCTATTTCCAGTGACAATATGTATGAAGGAAAGTAGGCCCTTAACCAAACCAGCAAGATTGAAGTGAGGTTTAGGGCTGAAAGTGAGACCCTTGGGTAATACAGGTGATTAAGGAGGGGAAAGCTCCTTGGATGAGAAGTTCAGAACATGTGCTGTTGTGGCTAATTTGTGGCTAGACTTCATCTCAAAAAGCTATCCTACAGTCTCCTAAACTACCTCAACAGTGATGTTTCCATTCCTGTCCTTCTCCAGTTCCCTAAACAGCCACACCATCAACCACTCCTTTCTTACAAACCAAGTTTGATGAACCTTCTTAACATCTCCTAGCCTTCATCCCTGCTTCCCAAAGCAATGGTAACTCATGATCACAAGAATCAGCCACAACAGTACAGTGTTCTCAACCTCTCAGTTAAGAACTTCTTCCCTCCTGTATTATCAGTAGTTTCCAAGGTCTCACTTTCAGCTCTAAACCTGTGTTTAATCATTGTTGCTTTGGTTAGGGACCTATTTTCTTCCCCTCTGACACCAGTTTCTCAGAACTGCAAGTTGGAACTGGCATTATTGCATGTCCTTGGTTCTCATCACTCAACTGGCCCTAATTTATATTAATTTCTTTGGTGTCAGAATTTATTTTCAGTAACTATTCTTCCTTCACACTCTTTTAGTTTTTTATATCTTTTGTTTGTTACCTGTCTATTTTCTCCTATACCCCATCTCACATGTCTAATATGTATAATGCACTTAACTTCTTGCTGTTATTGACTCGTGCACTGTGTTTTCTCCGTAGCCTCTGTTTCGCTTATTACCCTGTCTTCCACCTTTAAGCTCCCAGGTGTTCAAATCTCATCTGTTGCATTTCTCAACAGTCCATCTTTGCTTCTCATTCCGTCTGTAAGTTTCCCCTGATCCATGGTTCTGAGTATTTTTTTCGTAACTCTATTCGTTTCCTAAAACTTACCAATAAATTTCTTTTATCCCTCTTCCTTTCCTTTGAACCCTTCTGCCATAAGGAGCCCTGGCTCCGAAAGCTTGCACATTTCATTAACTTTTACACATGCTTTCTGTTGGGAGAGGATATTGTTATGGGTGGTCGGTATCCTCTTTCTACAACACTGATGCACATGTGGATGACTACGGTTCTTTATTTACATGAACTGGAAACATTTACTTAACTTGAATAGAGTCCATGTTTTGTGGTAGAAACTCATCAGTAATAGTTCTTTTGCAGACTGTTGTAATGTCAATATCAGTAATCTTACTGTTAAAAACTTTAGTTTCTCATTGCTAGTAAAGTACAATTCTGCTTACAGTAAACTAGTCCCACTAAAGTCACTAATCTGGTCTCTATGTACTGACACAGCCTGTGACAAACTAAATCCGCTCTGTGAGTAAACTGACAGATGCCAAACTGGATGATTAAGTGAGGTCCTCCAGTCAGCGGCAGTTACCTAAATACATGCTGTCGAGAGGGTGTTGGTGGCATGTTACTTGTGGGTGTGTCTCTGGCCTCTCACATGATAGGCACACTTGATCTAGTGCCTACTAACCAATCTTCACACTTCATAATAATCAAATTATAAACAGCCAACCATTTGCAATGGATAAAGAAATTCTTTACCTAGGTTTCGACAAATATAAATTTGTCTTCTTCAGATGGAAACAATTTTACATTAGTAAGGACTAATGTACCATCACCGTTTTTACAATTGTCAGCATAGATCCATGTGTCAAAAATAAAATATAGTCATAGAATTTGTGTTTGTCACGTTAATATAAAATAGCTCATGGATCTTGCTGAGCTCACAACCTTTGCTGACCAGTGTGCTGGCGACATCTTACACCAGCACATTCCTCCCCCTAAAAATGCTGCACTGTTGAAGTGTATGGGGGACGCGAACAACAATGGGGGGTGGGGGTGGGAGGGAGGCAGGATGCTGGACTTAGAGATGAGCTGGGAACCGTGACTGTGGAGGACGGCATACTCCCAACTGTGCCCCGCCATCTGGCTCGCGAGGCAACAGGAGCATATTCTGGGAAACTGCTGCCTGGGCACACATCCAGGCCTGAGGATGTGTCCTGGGGTTATGATGGTGATGGCAGATCCACGTCCATTGGGTTGGCGAATGGGGATGGCGGGGGTGAGGGTACATTGTCCATCTGCTCCTCCTGGGGTGCTCTGGTGGCACCAGCGGGTGGCTGCAAAAGACCACACAGTCTCGTGAGGCCACAAATGTGTGAGAAGAAAAGCAGCAGAATCACAGAACAAATGACATGCATGAATTCGGTTCTGTGCTGGCACTACAAACCATCAGGACACGCAATCGAGTGCATATATGTGCCATTTCTGGATCTCGCCTCACACCCAGTACTGGCATCAGCCAAAAACCCTGTAAAGATCAATATCATGCAGTTCAAAGCCATATTTGTGAACCATTGGCAGCACTGGATGTTGCAGTGGGTGGAGCAAGTGAAGCAGAAGTTCCAATAATGACTCTGTGTCTCATGGGTGGGAGTGATGGGAGGTGAGAAAGAGTTGCAGCTCCTGTTCCCATGTATGGGTGGTGCAAAGCTTGGCCGTCTAGTAAGTGCATATGAAGCATTCTGCTTCTCTGTTGGACTGGGGATGAAACGGAGCACTTGTTACATCTACATCTACATCTACATCCATACTCCACAAGCCACCTGACGGTGTGTGGCGGAGGGTACCTTGAGTACCTCTATCGGTTCTCCCTTCTATTCCAGTCTCATATTGTTCATGGAAAGAAGGATTGTCGGTATGCCTCTGTGTGGGCTCTAATCTCTCAGATTTTATCCTCATGGTCTCTTTGCGAGATACATGTAGGAGGGAGCAATATACTGCTTGACTCCTCGGTGAAGGTATGTTCTCGAACCTTCAACAAAAGCCCGTACTGAGCTACTGAGCATCTCTCCTGCAGAGTCTCCCACTGGAGTTTATCTGTCATCTCCATAACACTTTCGTGATTACTAAATGATCCTGTAACGAAGCGCGCTGCTCTCCGTTGGATGTTCTCTATCTCTTCCATCAACCCTATCTGGTACGGATCCTACACTGCTGAGCAGTATTCAAGCAGTGGGCGAACAAGTGTACTGTAACCTACTTCCTTTGTTTTCAGATTGCATTTCCTTAGGATTCTTCCAATGAATCTCAGTCTGGCATCTGCTTTACCGACCATCAACTTTATATGATCATTCCATTTTAAATCACTCTCAATGCGTACTCCTAGATAATTTATGGAATTAACTGCTTCCAGTTGCTGACCTGCTATATTGTAGCTAAATGATAAGGGATCTTTCTTTCTATGTATTCGCAGCACATTACACTTGTCTACATTAAGATTCAATTGCCATTCCCTGCACCATGTGTCAATTTGCTGCAGATACTCCTGCATTTCAGTACAATTTTCCACTGTTACAACCTATCAATATACCACAGCATCATCCGCAAAAAGCCTCAGTGAACTTCCGATGTCATCCACAAGGTCATTTATGTATATTGTGAATAGCAACGGTCCTACGACACTCCCCTGCAGCACACCTGAAATTACTCTTACTTCGGAAGACTTCTCTCCATTGAGAATGACATGATGCATTCTGTCATCTAGGAACTCTTCAATCCAAACACACAATTGGTCTGATAGTCCATATGCTCTTACTTTGTTCATTAAAAGACTGTGGGGAATTGTATCGAACACCTTGCGGAAGTCAAGAAACACGCCATCTACCTGGGAGCCCGTGTCTATGGCCCTCTGAGTCTCGTGGATGAATAGCATGAGCTGGGTTTCACACTATCGTCTTTTTTGAAACCCATGCTGATTCCTACAGAGTAGATTTCTGGTCTCCAGAAAAGTTATTATACTCGAACATAATATGTGTTCCAAAATTCTACAACTGATCAACGTTAGAGATATAGGTCTATAGTTCTGCACATCTGTTCGATGTCCCTTCTTGAAAATGGGGATGACCTGTGCCCTTTTCCAATCCTTTGGAATGCTACGCTCTTCTAGAGACCTACGGTACACCACTGCAACAATGGGGGCAAGTTCCTTTGCAGACTCTGTGTAAAATTGAACTGGTATCCCATCAGGTCCAGCGGCCTTTCCTCTTTTGAGCGATTTTAATTGTTTCTCTATCCCTCTGTCATCTATTTCAATATCTACCATTTTGTCACCGTGCGACAATCTAGAGAAGGAACTACAGTGCAGCCTTCCTCTGTGAAACAGCTTTGGAAAAAGACATTTAGTATTTCGGCCTTTAGTCTGTCATCCTCTGTTTCAGTACCATTTTGGTCACAGAGTGTCTGGACATTTTGTTTTGATCCACCTACTGCTTTGACATAAGACCAAAATTTCTTAGGATTTTCTGCCAAGTCAGTGCTTAGAACTTTACTTTCGAATTCATTGAATGCCTCTTGCATAGCCCTCCTCACACTACATTTCGCTTCGCGTAATTTTTGTTTGTCTGCAAGGCTTTGGCTATGTTTATGTTTGCTGTGAAATTCCCTTTGCTTCTGCAGCAGTTTTCTAACTTGGTTGTTCTACCACAGTGGCTCTTTTCCATCTTTTATGATCTTGCTTGGCACATGCTTATCTAATGCATATTGTACGATGGTTTTGAACTTTGTCCACTGATCCTCAACACTATCTGTACTTGAGACAAAACTGTTGTGTTGAGCCATCAGGTTCTCTGAAATCTGCTTTTTGTCACTTTTGCTAAACAGAAAAATCTTCCTACCTTTTTTAATATTTCTATTTACGGCTGAAATCATCGATGCAGTAACCACATTATGATAGCTGATTCCCTGTTCTGCGTTAACTGTTTCAAATAGTTCGGGTCTGTTTCTCACCAGAAGGTCTAATATGTTATCGCCATCAGTCGATTCTCTGTAAAACTGCTCAAGGTAGTTTTCAGATAACGCACTTAAAAAAATTTCACTGTATTTTTTGTCCCTTCACGTGCTCAGCCACAACAGTTGCTGAACCAGGGGGCCTATAGAGACATCCAATTACCATGTCTGAGCCTGCTTTAACCGTGACCTTCACCCAAATTATTTCACATTTCGGATCTCCATCAATTTCCTTCGATACTATTGCACTTCTTATCACTACAAACATGCCTCCCCCTTCACTGTCCAGCCTGTCTCTGCGGTATACATTCCAATCTGAGTTTAAAATTTCATTACTGTTTACATCTGGTTTCAGCCAACTTTCTGTCCCTAGTACTATGTGGGCATTGTGACCGTTTATTAATGAGAGCAGTTCTGGGACCTATCTATAGACGCTCCTGCAGTTTACTATTAGCACATTAATATTGTTATTCCCTGTTGCATTTTGCCTACTCCTACCTTGTCGCATCTCAGGAGGCCCCTTGTCGGGCCTAAGCAGGGAATTCTCTAACCTAAAAAACCCACATGTGCACTCCACACATACTCCGCTACCCTTGTAGCCACTTCCTGCATGTAGTGCACGCCTGACCTATTCAGGGGGACCCTACATTTCTCCACCCGATAGCGGAGGTTGAGAAATTTGCACCCCAGATCTCTGCAGAATCGTCTGAGCCTCTGGTTTAAGCCTTCCACTCGGCTTCAAACCAGAGGACCGCGATCGGTTCTGGGAACAATACTGCAAATAGTTAGCTCAGATTCCACCCCACGAGCGAAGCTTTCCGCCTTCACCAACTCCGCCAACCGCCTGTATGAACTGAGGATGACCTCTGAACCCAGACGGCAGGAGTTATTGGTGCTGACTTGAGCAACAATTTGCAGTCGGGTGCACCCAGTGCTCTCTATTGCCGCCGGCAGGGCCTCCTCCACATCTCGGATGAGACCCCCCCCGGCAAGTAGACAGAGTGAACACTGGCCTTCTTCCCCGACATTTCCGCTATTTCCCTAAGGGGCTCCATCACCCGCCTAACGTTGGAGCTCCAAATCACTTATAAACCCCTCCCCCCATGTGCCTGCTCGGACCTTGCTGAAGGAGCGGCCACATGTCCACTCACAGGCAGAGCGGGTGATGCCACATGGCCAGCCTACACATTGACCCTCCGCTTCATGCGCCGCGAACGCCGCTGAACCTGCCACTCCCCTTGGGGAGAGGGTGGCCCAACCGTGCCTGGTACCCGTGAAGATGTCTTGACAGCAGGGACAGTGGGTGAAGCATGTAACACCTGGGGTGTATCATGCGACGCACCAGACTCCCCACTGCCGCTACACTCAGAGGCAGCAGCCTGAAGACGGCTGACTATGGCCATCAACACGTTCAGCTGTTTGCGAACAGTGGCCAGCTCCTCCTATGTCCGTACACAGCAGTCACACATCCTACCCATCCTAAGTAATCAATTTACTGTAGAGAGTTAATCAGCTTTTAACTAGACTGCTAATTCACTAGAGGCGGCTGATAGTTGACTAAACTGTGCTTACTAGACACTTCTTGTAGAAAATAGCACTACCTGTCTCTGGACTGTATTCAAAACAAACACTAGCACTACTGGCACTATGGCTGACTAAAGGGACTCTTTCTGACTGTATTCAAAACAAACGCGAAATCTATGGAACACTGTTACTAGCACTCGACAATTAAAGCTTCCTAAAAGCAAAAACACATGGCAGAAGAAGTGACAAGTAAGAAAAATACAGTTAATACTTAAATTAACATAGCTCACTGCACAGCAGACGTGATGCAGATGGCAGTTATGACAATACTGACACGAATGCTATTTTATTCACAAAACTGTTCAAAATTGCATGAAGTGAACTGTGGTCCATCATCTATACAAGTACTTCTGGCAAACTGTCTATGCAAAATATGGAGGGCAACACCTGAATGGTGCTATGTGATGAGGTAGAAGCCATAGGCACCACGAATGGAACTTGCTGAAAGAGTCTACCACTACGAGCCAACAAGTGTTCCAAAATGGTCCTGCAAAGTCTATGTGCACTCATTGCCATGGGGATTGAATCTTAGGCCAAGCTGAGAATGTCTGTGTTGGAGTGGATACGTTTTCTTTGCATGAGCAACACTGTGATGTCATTTATTCAATATGGGCATCCATGCCCTTCCAAGAACATTGCCATCGTGCTAATTGTTTAGTGTGGACAATTCCTCCATGTCCTTGGTGGAGAAATCGCAACACATCCTTTCACAGCACTTTGGGAATAAGCACATGTGATTGTCCACTTTTATTTTGAACTAGAATCACACTCTGTTGAGCTGAAAGGTTATGCCAACGTGCAAAATGTGGGCACACAACTGAGTTCTGTATACTATTCAATGAACGAGGCCGAGATGTGTGAATGTAATGCAACACAATCTTGAGATCTGGGTCTGTTTCCAGTGGCTGTGCTATTTTTCTGTAGTGCAAGGGAAAAGATTCCAGCAATTGAGAGTACTGTGCATCAATTTGGCAACAAGATGCAGCAGATGCATCAAAATCAGCATCTGGGTCAGTCGGAGGGCGAGATAAGGGGTCTGGATTGGCATGCTTTGCCATAGGTCTGTATACAATTTCAAACTAATACTGTGAGAGCAACAAAGCCCAATGTTGCAATTTTTTAGCAGTGTGTGTAGGAACTGGCTTTGATGTATGGAACAATGACTGCAATGGATCTGTCACCAAACAGAACTTGTGACCAAACAAATAGTGATGAAATTTTGTCACAACATACACAATAGTGAGAGCTTTTTTTTTAATTTGTGAATAATTGCACTGAGTATAAGCTAAACAGCTTTGAGGAAAAAGCAATAGGTCTGTCTTGTGCACCAGTTCTGTGCAAAAGCACAGTGCCAATTCTGTAGGAAGAAGTGCCAACTTGCAGAATTACTGGCTTAGCAGGATCAAAATGCACTAAACATCTGTCACTGAGCGAAGCATTTTTGAGTTTCTGAAATGTGTCTTGATACCCTTTGGTCCACATGAAAGGCACATTTTTCTGACGCATGCAATCCAATGGAGCTGCACTCTGAGAACATTCGGTATGAACCAAATGAAGTATATCATCCTGCCTAGCACTGACTGCTGTTCAGACACATTGGGAGCAACAGGCAGGTCATGGATTGCAAGCAAATGGGATTGGAGGAGGTGCACACTGACTTTATCACACGACCTAAGTACTGGAGTTCTGTCTGAAAGAAGTCACACTTTTCTTGATGATACTTGAGTCCTGCTTCTGACAACACTTGAAGAAGAGTACGCAAACTGGCAATGTGTTCCTCTGGCATATGACCTGAGACAACAATATTGTCAAGTTAGTTTGAACAAAATGGCACTTTTGCAATCAGCTTTTCCAAGTAATGTTGAAAAATGGTGGGTACGGAAGCACTGTCAAAGGGTAAACGCAAATACTTGAACAGTCGTAAGTGGGTATTTACAACAAACACTTTCTGTGATTCTTCATCCAATGGAATTTGCAAGTAGGCACCACGCAAATTTATCTTAGAAAAGTAATGTCCTGCACCAAGCCGTCCCCAAGACAAGGTAACGGATAAGTGTCAACTACTGTCTGTGGGTTGACTGTATGCTTGAAATCAACACGAATAAAAATGCGACCAAAAGGCTTAGGCAACAAAACAAGAGGGCTTGCCCACAGAGTAGCTTGAATGGAAGCAATTACACCATTATGTTGCAATTCTTTGAATACACTGGCTACTTTGTTTCTTAAAGCAATTGGAATGGAACAGATCCAGAAAAACTTAGGCTGTGCATTGTTTTTCAGTGTAACATGCACTACAAAATTATTAGCTTTTCCCATTCCTTCTGTAAATAGTTCAGGAAATTCTTGAAGGAAGCCACCAGCTACACTGTCTTTTGGTTCAAAAGCAGACACTGAAAGAACAGTGTCTTGGATGCTAAGTGCAAACAAGTCCAAATACGTACTCACTGTCTCTTGATCTCAACACAGTAAAAGCCACTGTCCTAGTGTGGGATTTGTATGTGGCAGGGAAACTACAATGTCCAAACACTGGAATTTCCTGTCTGCTGTAAGCAGTGAGGTGCTTGCTAGATTTAGAAAAGTGTGGTGAGTCTAACTGTTCGTATGTGGCACAATTAAGCAAAATTATTGAGGCACCTGTATCTAACTGAAAGTTCACATGTTGGCCAGCAATTTGTAATGTGAGAAATTGTTTGTTAGAATGTTATTGTACAGCACTAGGGTGAGAAGGAGGCAGAACCTTAATCTTACTTTTGTCAGAACCTGTTGCAGGTTTGAAAACACAGTGTTCACTTTATGTACACAAGCCTGTTTTTTATGGGAGCAGACAAAGTTGACGTTTTTGTGCCATTGCAAACAAACAGCTTGGATATGGCCTTTTTTTCCTCATATGTAACACATTGCGTCATGTGATGGGCAATCCTGTCTTTTATGGTGAGCAAAACATCTAGGGTAAGACTTCAGTAAATTCACAGGCCTGTTTACATGTCTGTGTAGCTGTCCATGCAGCTGTGTATACGTTCATTGTTGTGGCTGTGAAGAAGGGGCAACTTGACCCAGCAAATTGAGGCCTGTACAAACTTATCAGCTGCTGTGGCACCCGTATCATATTGCTCTAAGATCTGCAATACTTGGGGAAGTGATGAATCAGAGTACTTTAAGATTTGTTCCCATATTCTACTATCTGGGAATTGAATATTTTGCATCAAGTACAATTAAATCACTGTAAAAGTTGCCACAACTACACTTAAATTTACACTTCCTAGTTAATTCTGTGTACCATTGACTATATGTCTGTTCAAGCTTTTTCTGCAAGCAAAAGAACTGATATCTAGATGCAACTACTTGGACTTGCTGGTCTTAGTATTGAGTTAATGCAGCAATTACTTGGTCATAGACAAGTTCATCGAGAGAGTTGGAAATAGTTCTTATATTAAGCTGAACACTGGGAACCCTACAATCGAAAGAAAGTATTGTAACTTTTGCAGTACCTTGAACATGATGAACTTGACAGTGTGCTTGGAACTGAGTCAGGTATTTAATCCATTCCTCCTCTGGTTCCTTAAATTGCTGGAACATTGGTATACTGGTTGGTGGCACTTCTTGGGCGGTTTGGTTGGTCAGTTAAGGTTGTACAGCCGATGCAGCTTGTGCAGCCAGTAGTTGTTGTATTGTCACCAGTAAGGTAGCAATTTGTTGGTTCTAAAACTGAAAAACTTGTGTTAGATCCATCACATTGGCCATTTGTGGCTGAGGTGCAGGGGCAAGATGTGGAGGGGGTGGGGAATTCATGGTTTACACAAATATGTTGTATCAAAAAGCAAGCAAAGCCTCTGAAAAGAGAAATTTGGTTAGTTTTGTGGTTCCCCTCCTGGAATACATGGAAGAACACAACAACAAATTAGCAAATAGAAACACTTGAACACCATCACCTCTGCAAGCCAAAACACAGGAGAAGCAAGCAAAATCTTCAGCCAAGTTGATTATCTTCGACTGCCACTGAATTATCCTTGTTCGCCACTGTAAGGTTGTGTACCACGAGGAAGCAAGGGAGAGGACATTGTTATGGGTGTGTGGTACACTCTTTCTACAACAAAAATGCACAAATGGATTAATACAGTTATTTATTTACATGAAATGGAAACATTTACTAAACTTGAATAGAGTCCATGTTTTGTGGTACAAGCTCATCAGTGATAGTCCTCTTGAAAACTGATGTAATGCCAATATCAGTAATCTTGCTGTTACAAACTTTAGTTCCTCATTGCTAATAAAGTACAGTTCTGATTGAGATAAAGTAGTCCTACTATAGTCACTCATCTGGTTGCTATGTATTATCATGGCCTGTGATGAATTAAACCTGCCCTGCGAGTAAACTGACAGACACCAAACTGGATGATTGAGTGAGGCCCACCGGCCAGTGGTGGTGGCCTAAATACATGCTGTCAAGAGGGCATTGACGGCATGTTGTTTGTGGGTGTGTGCCTGGCCTCTCTCACGATAGGTGAGCGTGATCCAGTGTCTACTAATCGATCTTCATCTTTGCTGATCGGTGTGCCACCACTTGGTTAATAGATATTTTTATCAACTCAATTATATTATATTTTTGTGTGTAATTTACATGTTACTGTTATTACTGAATGTTGACAATTTTACCCAGATATTTTATGCATACCTCACACTGCCAGTATAAATAAATTTACAATGGCCAAAATGAAAGCAGCTGTATCCGCTGTAGATCTTAGATGCAAGTTGTGATGCTGTGTTAACACCTTGGCTGTTGCTGGACACCATTAGCTTAGACCGGGGGTCCACCACACCAGGGGGAAACTTCCATGCACAAAGGTGTACAGACAGTGATGAACTTGCCTCTAAGTGTCACAAAAATGTTATTTGTTAGTTTTACTAATACTAGGGAAATCTGAAATAAATAATCATTACATTTCCCTCAGACATATTCTTTTTGCATGCAGAATAAATGCATTTTAAAAAGAATACAGAGGGTGTCGGATTGAATGCTCAACTTTGCATGTACTCTAAATTTCATTTACTAGTAGACCATGAGGAGATACAGCACAGGAACAGTTTCAGTAGAAGGCAACAGTTTCTTCACATTTTTCTGCACCCTGCAGTCTAGCTATTTTGTGCAAATGACAGGACACTTTGGTTTCTGAGTATTAGATTTATGGAGGCTGGCAAGTTTATTGTCATCTTAAGTGAATACCGCAGACGTAATAGCTGAAATAGCCAACTAGTGACCTTTTTTTTTCTTTCTGTATGTTATTGCTTTTATTTATGTTTACATCAGCCTTATATAGGAAGAAGATTAGCTTTTAGTATAATATTTATTTATTCATCCTTTAATTCTTGTTTAGAATGATGCTGGATACTTCAGTGTATATTTACAGTTGTAGGGTAAATCACAGTTTGAGAACTTCAATTATTTTACAGTAGACTTATATACACATTGCTCAAAATTTCAGGGGAAACTTGTATCAACATCTGGTATGGTAAATCTATTTTGATACAATCTGTAGTATTATTGCATAGCCTGAGATCTTCGCTTTCAGTGTATGTGGCAACTAAAGTCATTCACATTCTGCCACATGTGTTATGCATTGCAGTATCAGGTGGCCCCTCAGAAGGAAGCAAGTACTGGTTTCCCAGTGTTCTCTAGTGAGTTATACAGACAGAATTTGTCATTTGGGGACATAGTATTCAACTAAGAGCCAGCAATAAGACATCTTAATGCAGTGAATGTTGCAAGGGCAGTCTGTTTGATTCAAGAGGGATGGGCTTTCTGTTGTGTTACTGCAGATGCCAATGTTTCTCCAGCTGTCATCTATTAGGATGTGAATATGTTTCAGGGAGACAGGTCAGTATACAAAGCAAACTGGACAAGGTCATGTGAAAATCGATATCTGACAATCTCTGCACTGCAGTGTTGTATGGCTACCACCAGAGCACTGCAAGATGATTTCAGAAGGGTAACTGGAGCTGCTGTGTCTGATTAGACTACAAAGAAAAGGTTACAAGAAAGCATGACTTTATAACCCAGAAATCCTATTCGATTTTTCCTCTTGACACAACACCACCTCATAGCTTGTCTTGATGTCAGCTGTTCCCATGTCAACTGTCAACTTTGTCACAGGTGAAATGTGTTATTCACAGAAAAGTTCAGATTTCTTTGACATAAGATGATAGCCCTGTTAATGTGGAGATGATGTGCTAAGTGGTACCTGACAAATGTTGTTCAAGAGCTCGACAGATTCAGCCAAGGTTCTGTTGTTGTGTGGGGAGGCATCAGTGTTGAAAGCCGTGTGGATCTTGTCATTGTCCATGATCACCTTACTTAGGCAGTGCATAAGACAGATCCTGCAGGACAACATGGTGGCTGCTGCGTACTGTGGTGACCTTAAATTCCTTTTCATGCATGATAATGCCAGGTCCCTTGTGACAGGCATCACCAGCAACGTCTTGCGAAACCTGGACATGGAAGTAATGGAATAGCCAGCAGTGAGTCCTGACCTAAACCCCATAAGCATGTGTGGGACATGCTTTACAGGCATGGTTGAGGTGCTCATGTTCCATCACAGATTCTCCAAGAAGTCTCAATGGTTCTCATTGAAGAATGGGGATGGACATCACAGAGTGACCTCTGTAGATTCAGACAGAGCATGGCACACAGTTGTCAGATGGTGATAAATACTAATGAAGAGCATACACATTATTGAAGCTCTCAGAGTCTAATGTAAAGCCCTCAGGATGATGGAATGAATAATTGTTTCCACATCAATTTCAACACCTGTCAGACACATGTTTTCTTGTGATGTTTTGTTGTGTACTTCATTTGTGAAGGATAAGGGTATAATTAACTAACATACCCTTGCAGACATCCAAAATCATGTTCCCTCAATTCTTTTGGACAGTGTACATATATGTATAAATAACAAATGAAAACATAGTCAAAACAAAAACTTTATTACTAATTTAATTTACTTGATATAGACACACAGTTTCACTTTCTGCTGTGATGCATAACTGTCAATCAGACATACAAAAAATTTCATGTGTTCTTTTCACTGACACAGTATATGTAACATATTTCTCTGGACGTTGCCTTAGTACAACAATTCTAGTTCTTTTGGACTACTGTGAAAATATTCATTAACACTGTACAGGCATGCTGTTTTCAAATACACTTAGTTTTATTTTGAAGACTGGTAGTGCTTTTACATTTTTAAATTGCCTGGTAGTTCATGGGTTTGGCTGGGTCTTTATCAGCTGGTTATAGTCAGACACTGCTGCTGTGATAACAATCTTTGACTCTTGTGCTGTAATTTTGCAGTTCCCTGATTAGCATTTGTGCACAATTTAATTGTAGATACATAACATACATAGAGAAAATGGTCAAAATTTTAAAGGCTTTGAATTAAATTTTTTCAGTTTTACAGCATGCTCTTGGTGATAGCCATCTAATACATCTGACTGCACTCACTCCTCCCCCTCTATTTTTTCAGCTTCAGCAGTGACTCTACATGGTATACAGTCACTGTGAAGAAACTTCTAAAGAAACAGTGACTACTGAATAAAAAGTGTAAAACAAAGCATAGGGCTATAGACAGAAAGATGCTGAATGAAATGCATTTGGCTGTCAAGAGAGCAAGGGATAAAGCTTTCAGTGACTAACATAGTAGAATTTTGTCAAATTATCTTCCACAAAACCTGAAGAAATTCTAGTTGTATGTAAAGGCTGTTAGTGGTACTGAAGTTAGTGTTCAGTCACTCACAGAGGAGACAGGAACTGTTATTGAGAGTAGCAGAGCAAAAGCAGAAATGTTTAACTCCACTTTAAAATGTTCCTTTACAAAGGAAAACTGAGGATAATTGCCCAAATTTAATACTCATATCAGTGAAAAGATGAGTGAAGTAAGTGTTAGTGTCAGTGGAAACAGCTGAAGTCATTAAAACAGGACAAAGCTCCAGGGCCTGATGGAATCCTTATCCGATTCTTCCCTCAAATGAGAAACTAAACCTAGTAGTTGGAAGAAGGCACAGGTCATAACCATTTGCAAACAAGAGTTGTAGAAATGATTCACACAACTGTCATCCATTATTCTTGACATCTGGTTGTTGTAAAATCTTTTAACAATTTCTGAGCTCAAACGTAATGAGATATCTCAAACAGAATGACCTCCTCTCTGCCAACCCAGATTCCAAAAACATTGATCATTTGAAAACCAACTCTCACTTTTCTAACATGACATACTGATAGCTTTGGTTCAAGGCAGTCAGAGATGCAGTATTTCTTGACTTTAAAAAAGCATTTGACTCAGTATCACATCTATGCTTATAGTCAAAAGTTCGATCATAGGGGGTAACAAGCCAAATTTATGACTGGATTAAGGACTTATCGGTAGGGTGGACACAGCGAGTTATGTCAGATGGAGAGTTATTGACAGATATGAAAGTAGCTTTATGTGTGGCCCAGGGAGGTGTGTTGGAACCCTTGCTGTTCATGTTATCTATTAATGACCTTGCAGACAATATTAATAGTAACCTCAGACTTTTTACAGATGGTACAGTTATCTATAATGAAGTACTGTCTGAAAGAAGCTCCATAAATATTCTGTCAGATATTGATAAGCATTCAAAATGGCGCAAAAATTGGCAGCTTGCTTTAAATGTTCAGGCAAAATTGTGCAATCCACAAGACAAAAAAAGTGTAGTACACTATGACTATGGTATCGATGAATCATGGGTGGAATCAGTCAACCCATACAAATACCCGGGCATAACCTTTGTATGAATATGAAATGGAACGCTCACATAGGCATAGTCATGGATAAAGTAGGTGGTAGACTTCAGTTTGTTGGTAGAATACTGGAGAAATGCAATCAATTTGCAAAGGAGATTGCTTACAAATCACTCACGCAACTCATCCTATAACATTGCTCAAGTGTTTGAGACCAGTACCAAATAGGACTAATGGGGCATATTGAACTTCTACGGAGAAGGGCAGCATGAATATTGAACTGTGGGAGGGTGTTACAAAACTGAACTGGCAGTCTCTTGAAGATAGATGTAAACTATCCTGAGAAAACCTATTTACAAAGTCTCAAGAACCGGCATGCAATGCTTATGCTAGGGATATACTAAAATCCCCTAATCATTGCTCCCATAGTGATCTTGGGACAAGATTAGATTAATTGCAATGTACATAAAGGCTTTTAAACAAACATTCTTCCTGTGCTCCATGTGTGAATTGGATGGGAAAAAACCCTGATAACTAGTGCAATGGAATGTACACTCTGCCATGCAGTTCACAATGGTTTCCAGAGTATAAATATAGTCTGTTTATATCCTCATTTGTGCCCTACCCCATTTTATTATACAGTACATTAAATGTGGATGAATTATTCCATGGTACTCATACATATTCAATGGTGTATCTACATCAACTGTGTGAAGCCTTTTCTTCATTAAAAATACAGTACACTGCTGCTTATTTTTGAGCAGATCTTGTCTATATGATTTTCCCCAGGTAATAAAGATGTCTATTGTGAATCCCAGAAACTTGTCGCTATGAAATGAAATGAAATGTCGCGTGGCGAGGGCATCCCGGCGGGTAGTCCTTATCACCTGTACAAGTCTTTTGAGGTGACGCCATTTGGCAACTAGTGCATCGATGAGAGTGAAGATGACACAAACAGCCAGTCTCTGAGTGGAGAAAATCTCCAGCCCAGCTGTGAATCGAACCCAGGCCCCTTGGCATGACAAGCCAGCATGCTGTCCACTCAGCTATGGTGGCGGACACTTGTTGCTATCAACATCCAGTATTATTCGTTATTCTCTTGACAAGTATTTCCCTGTATGTTGTTTCTTTTTATTTATAAGTAGATTGTTTCCACTTAAATACAAGGGTAATCCCAAAAGTAAGGTCTCCTATTTTGTGTAAGTACAGAACTCTATTTGTGAGGCAGTTGGTCACACTGTTATGAAGAGTGCTTCACGCACTGTGTGTAAACGTGCGCACGCAACGCTGATGTGCTCAGTCTAGGCTTCGCAGCCATTGAATTTGGAGCTCCTGTTGGATGTTACTGCCAAGTGCAAATTGTGCGCACTTATTCGGTTTTTGAATGCAAAGGGCACTGCGACGATTGAAATCAATCGCCAATTGATGGAAGTGTATGGTGAGTCATACACAGATGTCAAAAATGTTCGTAAGTGGTGTGTTCACTTTGAACACACAAGCAGGAAACCTTCAATTTCTGAGGAGACAGTGTTGAAGGTTGATCAAAGCGTGCTTGAAGATCGGTGTATCAGCCTGGAGGATCTCTGCGCGTTGGTTCCTGAGGTTTCCCGAAGCACTGCTCACAGAATTTTAATGGAAACATTGAACTACCAGAAGGTGTGTGCAAGATGCCACACATGCTGACTGAGGACTACATGCAGCAATGAGTTGACGCTTCCCGCGTATTTCTTCACCGCCTTGCAGCCGAACAAGACAACTTTTTGGACTCAATTGTCACAAGTGACGAAACCTGGGCATACCACTTTACACCTGAGACCAAGCAACAATCGCGCCACTGGCGGCATCCTTCTTCACCAAAGCCATGGAAATTCAAACAAACACAGCCTGCCAGTAAAGTCACAACAACCGTTTTTTGGGATCAGAAAGGGGTATTGTTGGTCGACTTTATGCCCACTGGGACCACAATTAACGCTGACAGGTACTGTGAGGCTCTGAAAAAACTCAAATGGGCAATTCAGAACCGGAGAAGAGGAATGTTGAGCTAGGGCATACACATTCTCCATGACAACGCTCGCCCACACATCGCTCGGCAAACCGTTGCTCTCCTGCAACAGTTTCAGTGGAACATAATCACCCACCCACCCTACAGTCCTGACTTGGTGCCCAATGACTATCACCCCTTCCCCAAGTTAAAAGAACATTTGGCCAGAAAGCGATTCAGCTCCAACGACAAAGTGAAAGAAAAGGTTCATAACTTTCTGAACAGCATGGCGGCAAGCTGGTATGACGTGCGTACAAAAACTGCCACAGTGTCTACAAAAATGCATCGACAGAAATGGTGATTATGTCGAAAAATAGCTAAATGTTCAAGCTGTAAACTGATATAAACCATTGTACAAATAAACAGGTCTATGTACTTATAAAAAATAGGAGACTTTACTTTTGGGATTACCCTCGTATTAGTTTGCCCTTTCTATGTCCATGATAGTTTCTAATCTCTAAATTATGTATTGAGTTTATACATAGGCCTACTATGAGTGTTGTATCATCTGCATACATTATTGTATTTTCTTTGCATTATAATTCACATAAAGTATAAATATTAGTAGACCGAATGACAAGCCTTGTGTTGTTCCATCCTTTACCACTTGAAAATCATAATAATAGGCTTCCACCACATTGTCTACCCTGCGTTTTAATTATATGCATTGTTCTCTGTTTCCTACAAATGATTTTATTAGGCTGGCACCATTGCCTCTGATACCATATACATGTAGTGTATGTAACTACACAAGGTGTAACAAAAAGGCATGGCCAGACTTTCAGGAAACATTTCCAACACATAGAAGAATAAAATGTAGTATATGAATATGGATCTGGAAATGCTATATTTCCATGTTAGATCTCATTTTCTACTTCTCTTCATAATCGCCTTGATCATGGGAAACATATAGGTACACAGCATTACATGAAATGTTTTCTTACATGAAATGCTCATAATACCCTCTTGGTTACATTTTGGTTAGAATGTACAGCAAGTTGTAATTCTTAGGTCCACTGCCAGTGTTTGTTGTTCCAATGGAACAGAGATAATGTTGACATGTGACTCACTTCACTATGTATATTGATGTGTGTTGCTCTATTACATCGTGAAATGATTCCACAAAATTTCGTGACTTAATTCAGAAATCTGGTTTCAAGCTAAATTTGCTGAAGGCACTAGGGAAAACAGCAGATCAGTGACCTGCATTGATAATATTATTACTAACTACAAATTTGACAGTGGAAATAAGCACAAATACTGCTTAGACTTGGGTATTTCAGATCACTCAGCTCTGTTTATTGAGCTCCCAAAAGCAAATAACCTAAAGCCTCCAGAAGTGTGTATAAAAAGGGATCTCAGTAAAAGTAAAATGGATTTATTCCACAGTAAATTAAGTATAATAAGCTGGCCTGTAGACTACAATAGTTCAAGCTCGATAAACTATGACAAATTCTTAAATTGTTTCTTAGAGGTATTTAATGAATCATTTCCTCGTAGATATAAGCAAAAGAAAGTTAATGGTAAACTCAAATGGATTACAACAGGAATAAAGATCTCTAGTGCCAGAAAGAGAGAGCTCCACAATGAGTTAAAATTAAACAGAAATCCAGATTTTGTTATTTATGTCAAACAGTATAAAGCTGTATTTAGGAAAGTTGTAGCAGCAGCTAAAAAAATGGCAAATAATAAATTCATACGAGAACACAGAAATAAGACAAAAGCAGTGTGGTCAGTTGTACAGTCTGAACTAGGAGCCAAAGTAAAAATTCATGAGATTTTGAAAATTAGACATGAAAATGAAATTATAGTAAACCCTGTTCAGATGTCAAGTTGTTTCAATGAATTCTTCCTAAACGTAGTAAGATCAGATGTGGATATGACATTCTATCAGGGCATCACAAATTTGGAAAACAGCCAGAACACATCTTTTAAACAATTTGAAAAAATAACCCAAAGGGATGTGGAAAAGGAAATATTGTCTCTAAAAAACAAAACCTCACATGGGTGGGATGAAATAACAACATCTGTAATCAAGTATGTGTACGATATTATTTCCCAACCACTGTCAACTATTATAAATCAATCTTATGAACAGGGATGCTTTCCAGAGGTATTGAAATATGGTGAGATCAAACCTCTATTCAAGAAAGGATCGACAGAAGATATGGGGAATTACCACCCTATCTCTCTCTTGCCGGTCTTCTCTAAAGTGTTTGAAAAGATTGCAGCAAAACAAATTAATAACTTTCTTACTGTAAATGATATAATTTTTAAAAACCAGTTCGGATTCCAACAGAGTAAAAGCACTGCAAATGCTATAAATGAGTTTATCCAAAAAATATGCTCCACGTTAGATAAAGGTAGAAAGGTCACAGGTATATTCTGTGATCTGACTAAAGCTTTTGATTCAGTGAACCATGCATTACTCTTCCACAAATTACAGATGTATGGAATCAGAGACGCTGCTTTAAAATGGTTTAGCTCTTACCTGTCAGGTAGGAAACAAAGAGTAATTTTAACTTCAAATGGAACCAATTATCATCAGACTGGAAAACAGTTCCCCAAGGAGTCCCACAAGGTTCGATATTGGGTCCCTATCTGTTTCTTTTTTACGTAAATGACCTACCACTTGCTATTGATGTTCATTCAGTCTTATTTGCTGATGATACGTCAGTTCTAATTGAAAATGAGGTATCTGAAAATATTCCAGAAAAAGCCAAAAATACTTTAGAAAAACTTGAATCTTGGTTCTATCAAAATGGACTAAAACTAAATGTAACTAAAACCAAAATGATGCAATTTGAAGCTAAATCAGTAGAAAGGAGTGAAATAAAGATAACTTGCAATGATCAGGATATAACAGAAGCAAACCACGTGAAGTTCTTAGGCCTAAATCTTGACAAAAATTTAAATTGGAAGGGTCACATAGATTACTTAGCAAATAAACTGAACAACTTAGCATTTGCAATGTGTATTTTGTCAGATGCCACAAACATGGATACCAGAAAGATAATTTATCACTGCTACTTTGAGTCAGTTATTCGTTATGGCATAATCTTCTGGGGAAATTCAGCAAATGTCACTAGGCTCCTAGTATTACAAAAGAAAGTAATTAGAAACACGTGTGTTGCAAAAAAATGGGAATCCTGTCGACCACTGTTAAAAAACTTAAAAGTACTATCTATCCCCTCACTTTACATACACTAGACAATTTCCGTTTTGACCACAACTACAGCACTCGCCACAGAGATAACTTCAAACTTCCAACACATCGTTTAAAACTTTATGCCCAAACGCCAGAGTATATGGGGTTAAAAATTTTCAATAAAATAAAAGGCAGTAATATATTTTAAATGGAGATTGGTTCACTGAAAAGATTGCTCTTTACTCTCCTGGTGGAAAAGTGTTATTATTCTGTCGATGAATTCATTGAGGACAGCTTCACAATTTGAACACAGGGACTGTAATACATTTATTATTTTATGTACATGTGTAGCTGTAACTTAGAAATGTAAAATGTAATGTAAACTTTTGTATTTCTCTTAAAAAAGTGAAAAAAGTTTCTTTTGTAAACCTTGACATGTCTCCTGTACATCAAATCAAATGATTTGACAATTGTACGTAATGAGATGAATAAACCACATAACATAACATAACTGCATCAACTGTTTAGTGTTCAAAGCAGACTTGACTTCCAATTCAGTGCAATGGAAGTGTACTCAAATGTGGAATTGATAGATGCCCATTTGCTGTTTGGATTAGCGGATGGTAATGCTCATATTGAGAGAGATTTTTCAGAATGACAGTGCCTGTACGGGAGGATGTTTGAAACAATTGAGCATCATCTTAGGGAGCATGGGACATTTCAGTTTACTAGCCATGACTGCGAGAAGCCTAGAACGACAAGGACACCTCATCTGGAGGAGAAACTACTTTCTGTATTTGATGACAACCCTAGTGTAAGCAAAAGACAATTAACTGCAACAAGTAATGTTGTCTGGAGAGTGCTACACGAGAACCCGCTGCATCTGTACCATGTACAGTGTGTGCAGGCACTATCGGCGGCTGATTTTCCTGCAAGGGTACAACTTTGCAAATGGTTCATTTAACATTGTGTCAACCCTCACTTTAGTGCAATGTTCTGTTCATGTATGAGACTTTGCTTCAGCATGATCAGATTGTAAATTTTCACAATCAGCAAGTATGACCTGTCCAGAATCCTTGAAACACCGTGCAATCGCATCATCAGCAAAAATTTTCTGTCAATGTTTGGGCTGGCATTGTTGATGACTTTTTGTTAAGGTCTTGTGTACTTCCACCCAGGCTCAACAGAGAAACTTACCGTGCTTACTTAGAGATTACTCTACCTGCTCTGCTGGAACATGTGCCTTTATGAGTACAACAAAACATGCACAATGGATCTCCTCATTTTGTGTTAATGTTTGTAGGTCTTTAAATCAGGGTTGCAATGCAATGGCAGGCTGATGCATGTATGTATGCTAACGGAGAGCATTTTGAACATTTCATTTCAGTTTATGTTTCATACTATGTTGATATGTTCTCTTCCTATGTGTTTCTCATGATTAATGTGAAGAGCTGTAGAAACTGAGCTCTAACATGGAAATAAAGCGTTTCTGGATACAACATATTTTCTTCCTCTCTGTGTGAGAACTGTTTACTGTAAGTTTGGCCATACCTTTTTTGTTATACCCTGTGTGTTGTGGAGCTTGCTACTGCTGTTTTGTAGACTTAACTGTCCTAAAGCTGTGCTGTGCTTTATCCAGGATATTTTGTTTTTCTTTGAATTTTATTACTCTGTTTGTAATAGCTGTTTCCACAATTTTTGACAAGGTGAGTGTAATTGTTATAAGTGTATAGGTTCCAGAATCCCCCTTGCCACAACCTATTTAAATTGGTACTATATTACTCTTTTTTTTCAGACATACTGGGAACAAACACCTGTCCATTATCAGGTTTACTGGGAATGTCAGAGGCTTTGCTAGGTAATGTGAGCAGTGTGTGATTAGTTTCACAAATATTCCATATATGCCCTCTGTATCTTCATTTTTCAGTGTTCTGACCATAATTGTGAAACTTCATTTTGTTTCATTAGTTTCTGAACTGTAATTATATAATACTGATGTAAGTGGAACATACTTCATGAGAGTCAATCAGTTTCTACCATTGTCCAACAATTAGGAATATTATTTTCTCACTTCCTGTCTCATTTGATTCATTCTTGTTTGTATTTATGTGTGACCAATAGAAACACAGGGTGTTTATAAATGATTGATGCAGTTCTAAAAATTAATAATAAATTGATTTACTACTGTATGTTGGCCAACCTTATAGCACAAAAAAGTGGCAGCTGTTCAAGTTTCTGATGCATTAATCATAATCCTTCAATATGTGCACCCTTGGTGCTAAGGCATAGGAAGGAAGAGAGAGGTTTATCATGCCCCAGGCACCACTTACAGAGGGATGCCAAATGGTCTCCAAGGCAAACAAGATTTTCTGGAAAGTAAATTGTTATTAGAATAAGTTCTATATATTATACTACTACACGTGTTCCTGGAGTGAGTAGGGTGCCAATAAAATGTATTATCATAACCCACCCACCTAGGAGCGGTGTGAGTCACCAACAAAGTGTCATGGCCCAGGTGCAAGTTATGTTTGCTGTGCCATTGCCTTGATCATAAACATCTACATGGTAATAAAATTATTCACATACTCAGAATAGCATGTCACTTGTTATGGTCTGCGGTACATGCTTCATCAGATCAGATACTTCCTAAAGGGACACAGACATAGATGGTACATAAACTCGGTCTTTCTCAAACGCCCACAGAAAGAAATCAAAGAGTGTTAAATCCAGTGAATGGGGTGACTGGGGAAGGAGGGGGTTGTGAGCTGTTGCAGCAAATCTGATCCAGAATTGGTGAAAAACACAGTTAAGAAGCTTTCGTACATTCTTGTGAAAATGTGGCGGAGCACTGTCCAGTTGCAAAATGTTATGTGTGTTCACCTTGCCACGTACATGGAAATTGGCTTCATCACAGAAGATGAGTAATTCTACAAAACCAGCAACCTCCATTTTTAACTGCAGCTCTTCGCAAAAGTCATGCCTTTTCATTTTGTCTGCTGGTGTGAGGCCCGACACTAATTCCATTTCATACAGTTTATAGTATGCAGCACCTTCCACACCATAATCTTTGGCATGAGTGATCTCCTGGTTGATTTACTAAGTGACTTTCAAGGACTTTGGTGGAATGCCTCATCCACTCTTTCGACTCTTACTTCGCCACACGGGGATGACCAGAAGCCTTCCCCTTACAATCTTACAAAGGCATCTGATTTCCATGAACTGTTGGCACCACCTACCTGTGTTATTCTTCTGTGGTGAACCTTCCTAAACTGTGTACAAAACTTTCACTGCAGTTTAACCAAAGATCTGGACACCTCAAAATGGGGTACACAGAAAGCCTTTCCCTGTCGGATGCCATCTTGGAAACAGATGTTATGCCAGCACAGTAAGCATGACAAGTGAACTGTGGATAGTGCATCTTAAACTTGGATAGTTGCTGTTGCTTATGCCATAAGGTTTTACAAGTAATTTTTAAAACCACACCATTTCATTCATATTGTTGTTGAGCCGTGGTGGGCCGGCCAGTATTATCTCTGACATGAGTACGATTGATTTTCTTGTACAGAGGTTTGTCTTGGGGCTTGGGCTGGCTCAGGATATAAGCGAGTGTCAACTGTGAGTAAGGGGTGGCCGTTATCACATAGTTATACTGGAGGCGGCGGGAGTTGGCCACTGCTGTGCATTCTCCGACAATCTCGTGAGCTGTGGATGTGCCTGCTTCCTTGGAGGGACATGCTGTTAAGGTATTGCGAAGTGATGGTCTGACATCTTCACAAAATCGCTCCAGCATCAAGACACCCAGTTGAGTACTCTAATTACTAAGAGCACTTAATTAACTGTGATTGTGATCAATCTTGGTATAGTAAGACATTTCCAGACGCGTGATGTTATGTGTGTTCAATTTCATTTGATGCCTCTTACTAAGCGTGTGCTCTGCTTCAGCATAATATTGATGTATTTGCAGAATGTTAGTTCATTAGCTATTATTAGCAAGTGCTTAATTTGTTTATGATATTACTTAATCCATGTCAATATGTCCTCTGTGGGCAATCTGAGTTTTTATTTCTAAAGGTTACCGTGTTGAGCTTTTCAGGCCCACTTAAGGTGGCCAATATGTGTGTCATTAAGTCCTAGTGAGTGTCAGTTCTCATGAGCCAGTTCATGTCCCACTCTTAGTGTTTGTTCATCAGGTACTGTTTCACTTAAAGAAAGGACTTGCGCATGAAATTAGTTGTTGTTTAGCCTTGATTTTGTAGTATTAATTTACTGGTCAATCTTGAATGTTAAAATTAGGAAAAGTTTTTTTAGCCTCCTGTTGTCGGGTGTGGTCTGTGTTTCAGTGAGCTGAAGCAGCGGGCAACAACAGCGCAGAGCTTCCCTTCAGATTACAAGTTTGGCTTACGGGCAGTGAACTTTGCTTGAGCTTGTGTGTTCCTCTTCAGTAGCGTTTGCTGGGTTCACATTTCAGTGGCCTATTCAACGTGGGGTTGCAAACGGAGCCACGTCTTGGTTTGAAGTTAAGTATTACTTCCCTCAGTCGGCTCCACCGTTCATGGTTAAACTTTGGCCTTAGAACCTTGGGCCTTACTTCTGTTGTTACACATTTATTATTGTACAAAGTTGTAACTTTTTATGCCCTAAAGGCCCATCTTACAAGCCAATAGGTAACTTCCTGGCAGATTAAAACTGTGTGCCCGACCAAGACTCGAACTCGGGACCTTTGCCTTTCGCGGACAAGTGCTCTACCATCTGAGCTACCGAAGCACGACTCACGCCCGGTACTCACAGCTTTACTTCTGCCAGTACCTCGTCTCCTACCTTCCAAACTTTACAGAAGCTCTCCTGCGAACCTTGCAGAACTAGCACTCCTGAAAGAAAGGATACTGCGGAGACATGGCTTAGCCACAGCCTGGGGGAGGTTTCCAGAATGAGGTTCGCAGGAGAGCTTCTGTAAAGTTTGGAAGGAAGGAGACGTGGTACTGGCCGAAGTAAAGCTGTGAGTACCAGGCATGAGTCGTGCTTCGGTAGCTCAGATGCTAGAGCACTTGCCCGCGAAAGGCAAAGGTCCCGAGTTCGAGTCTCGGTCGGGCACACAGTTTTAATCTGCCAGGAAGTTTCATATCAGTGCACACTCCGCTGCAGAGTGAAAATCTCATTCTGGAAACCTCCCCCAGGCTGTGGCTAAGCCATGTCTCCGCAGTATCCTTTCTTTCAGGAGTGCTAGTTCTGCAAGGTTCGCAGGAGAGCTTCTGTAAAGTTTGGAAGGTAGGAGATGAGATACTGGCAGAAGTAAAGCTGTGAGTACCGGTTGTGAGTCGTGCTTCGGTAGCTCAGATGGTAGAGCACTTGCCCGCGAAAGGCAAAGGTCCCGAGTTCGAGTCTCGGTCGGGCACACAGTTTTAATCTGTCAGGAAGTTTCATGTCAGCTCACACTCTGCTGCAGAGTGAAAATCTCATTCTGGAAGCCAATAGGTGTTTGAATAATTTCGCGGTTCACTCTGCCAGGTCCTCTAGTCAAGTAATTTGCAGGATTGCTCAAGTTACATTTTAATAAATATGTTCTAAGTATTCATGTTAAAATTGAGGCTGTGTGTCCATTGTTATTTTACAGAGTATTGGAATTGAAAGGGCCTTAAAGAACGTATCTTAACTAGGAGTTGTTTTGTTAAAGTTATGGTTAAATTCAGCCTTAGTGGCATTTCTCAATGTTTATGGGAGATCGTTGGCTAATGATTTATTAAATTGCTTATGATTTTATGTATTGAGTGTTTTGTAAATAATCTTGCCTGAGTGGCGTCTGTCAATTTTTATGTGAGATTGTTTTTGGTAGTTAATTAAACACATTGGAATTGAAATGTTCACATTATTGGGTCAGCCCTTCCACTTCCTTTAGATTTAAAGGTTAAACAAAGCAAGTGTTAAATAAGAATGTTCCAGTCATTGTTGTAGTCTTCAGTCAAGAAACTGGTTTGATGCAGCTCTCCATGCTACTCTATCCTGTGCAAGCTTCTTCATCTCCAAGTAACTACTGCAACCAACATTCTTCTGAATCTGCTTAGTGTATTCATCTCTTGGTCTCCCTTGGCAGTTTTTACCCTTCACGCTGCCCTCCAGTGCTAAATTGGTTATCCCTTGATGCCTCAGAACATGTCCTACCAACCAATCCCTTCTTATAGTCAAGTTGTGCCACAAATTCCTCTTCTCCCAGTTCGATTCAGTACCTCACCATTAGTTATGTGATCTACCCATCTGAACTTCAGCATTCTTCTGTAGCACCACATTCTGAAGGCTTCCATTCTCTTCTTGTCTAAACTACACTCCTGGAAATTGAAATAAGAACACCGTGAATTCATTGTCCCAGGAAGGGGAAACTTTATTGACACATTCCTGGGGTCAGATACATCACATGATCACACTGACAGAACCACAGGCACATAGACACAGGCAACAGAGCATGCACAATGTCGGCACTAGTACAGTGTATATCCACCTTTCGCAGCAATGCAGGCTGCTATTCTCCCATGGAGACGATCGTAGAGATGCTGGATGTAGTCCTGTGGAACGGCTTGCCATGCCATTTCCACCTGGCGCCTCAGTTGGACCAGCGTTCGTGCTGGACGTGCAGACCGCGTGAGACGACGCTTCATCCAGTCCCAAACATGCTCAATGGGGGACAGATCCGGAGATCTTGCTGGCCAGGGTAGTTGACTTACACCTTCTAGAGCACGTTGGGTGGCACGTGATACATGCGGACGTGCATTGTCCTGTTGGAACAGCAAGTTCCCTTGCCGGTCTAGGAATGGTAGAACGATGGGTTCGATGACGGTTTGGATGTACCGTGCACTATTCAGTGTCCCCTCGACGATCACCAGTGGTGTACGGCCAGTGTAGGAGATCGCTCCCCACACCATGATGCCGGGTGTTGGCCCTGTGTGCCTCGGTCGTATGCAGTCCTGATTGTGGCGCTCACCTGCACGGCGCCAAACACGCATACGACCATCATTGGCTCCAAGGCAGAAGCGACTCTCATCGCTGAAGACGACACGTCTCCATTCGTCCCTCCATTCACGCCTGTCGCGACACCACTGGAGGCGGGCTGCACGATGTTGGGGCGTGAGCGGAAGACGGCCTAACAGTGTGCGGGACCGTAGCCCAGCTTCATGGAGACGGTTGCGAATGGTCCTCGCCGATACCCCAGGAGCAACAGTGTCCCTAATTTGCTGGGAAGTGGCGGTGCTGTCCCCTACGGCACTGCGTAGGATCCTACGGTCTTGGCGTGCATCCGTGCGTCGCTGCGGTCCGGTCCCAGGTCGACGGGCACGTGCACCTTCCGCCGACCACTGGCGACAACATCGATGTACTGTGGAGACCTCATGCCCCACGTGTTGAGCAATACGGCAGTACGTCCACCCGGCCTCCCGCATGCCCACTATACGCCCTCGCTCAAAGTCCGTCAACTGCACATACGGTTCACGTCCACACTGTCGCGGCGTGCTACCAGTGTTAAAGACTGCGATGGAGCTCCGTATGCCACGGCAAACTGGCTGACACTGATGGCGGCGGTGCACAAATGCTGCGCAGCTAGCGCCATTCGACGGCCAACACCGCGGTTCCTGGTGTGTCCGCTGTGCCATGCGTGTGATCATTGCTTGTACAGCCCTCTCGCAGTGTCCGGAGCAAGTATGGTGGGTCTGACACACCGGTGTCAATGTGTTCTTTTTTCCATTTCCAGGAGTGTATTTATCATCTATGTTTCACTCCCATACGTGGCTATACTCCATATAAATACAGGGTGTCCCACTCAAACCTCCTTGATTTCAAGGACCCAGGAGAGAAAAACCACAGCAGATACAACAATAGAAAATGCACCACATTGTAGAGCACCTCAAAGAATTTATATTTCCCTGTCAGAGTGCCAAGTATCATCACCAGAATGCAGCATGGCCACATGAAATAAAAATGGTGACTCCACAGCCGCACACGCAAGCAGTGGTTTGCAGAAACAAAATTGTTGATTACTGTGCAAAGAAATTATCGTCGTATGTATGAATGTGATTCATCTGATGTGAAAACAATTAAGGAATGGTATAGGAAGTTTCTGGCAACAGGCAGTGTTCTGAAATATTCTGGCGGTACATGTTACAGAGTTTCAGATAAAATAGCAGAGGACGCTAGACAAATGTTTCTTAGAAGCCCACGTAAGTCAATTCACCAAGCATCTAGGCAACTTGATGTACCACGATCAACATGGCATCGTGTAGTTCACCAGCATCTTCATATGTGTGCTTACAAAGTGCAAATTCTGCAACATCTGACGCTGAAAGACAAACCATGCGGACGACAATTTGCTGGGGATATGTTGCAGCGTATTGATATGGATGCCAGCTTCTTGGAAAGATGTTTATTCTCAGATGAGGCAACCTTTCATCTATCAGGAAGGGTTAATAGGCATAATGTTCGGATTTGGGGTTTACAAAATCTGCACGTTGTCACTGAACATGTTCGTGATAGCCCTAAACTAAACGTCTGCTGCAGGCTAATGCATGACAGGATTGTTGGACTGTTCTTCTTTGCAGAATAATCAGTGAATGGGTCAGTGTATCTGGACATGTTGCAGCAGTTTGTGTGGCCTCAGATACAATACTTGCAATCCAACATCATTTTTCAACAAGATGGAGCTCCGCCGCATTGGTCAATGGCTGTTTGCAAGTTCCTGAATAGGAAATTTTTCAATTGTTGGATTGGAATCGGAGGACCCATTGCCTGGCCACCACGTTCACCCAACATTACGCCACTTGATTTCTTCATGTGGGGATTTATGAAGGACCACATGTATGTGACCAAAGTGAACGATATTCCTACATTGTGACATCATATCACTAATGCTATTGCAACAATAACAGAGGAAATGTTACAAAGAACTTTGCAAGAAATTGAATATAGACTCGATATTCTTCACGCTACAGATTGTTCATATGTAGAGGTGTATTGATGATAAATAAATAAATTCTTTGAGGTATTCTACAATGTGGTGCATTTTTTATTGTCGTATCTACTGTAGTTTTTTTCCTGCATCTTTGAAATCAGGGACATTAGAGTGGGACACCCTGTACTTTCAGAAAAGATTTGCTGACACTTAAATCTATACTCAATCTCAACAGTTTTCTCTTGTTCAGAAATGCTTTCCTTGTCATCACCAGTCTACATTTTATATTCTCTCTACTTCATCCACTGTCAGTTATTTTGCTCCCCAAATAGCAAAATTCTTCTACTACTTTAAGAGTCATTTCTTAATCTAATTCACTCAGCATCACCTGATTTAATTCAACTACATTCCATTATCCTCATATTACATTTGTTGATGTTCATCTTATATCCTCCTTTCAAGACACTGTCCATCCCATTCAACTGCTCTTCCAGGTCCTTTGCTGTCTCTGACAGAATTACAATGTCATCTGCAAACCTCAAAGTTTTTATTTCTTCTGCCTGGATTTTAATTCCTACTCCAAATTTTTCTTTTGTTTCCTTTACTGCATGTTCAATATACAGATTGAATAACACTGGGGATAGGCTACAATGCTGTCTTACTCCCTTCTCAACCACTGCTTTCCTTTCATACCCCTCGACTCCTATAACTGCCATCTGGTTTCTGTACAAATTGTAAATAGCCTTTCACCCCCTATATTTGAACCCCACCACCTCCAGAATTTGAAAGAGAGTATTCCAGTCAACATTGTCAAAAGCTTTCTCTCAGTCTACGAACACTAGAAACGTAGGTTTGCCTTTTCTTAATCTATCTTCTAAGATAAGTCGTAGGATCAGTAAAGCCTCACATGTTCCAATATTTCTACAGAATCCAAACTTATCTCCGCAAGGTCAAGTTCTACCAGTTTTTTTCATTTGACTGTAAAAAATTTATGTTACTTCATTTTATTTCATTCATAAACACTCTGTATTTGATGAGATTGCAATTTAGTGTTTACAGTATCTAGATTTTGCTTGCCTTGTCATCCTACTGTATTCTTTCTTCTTCTGCCACTGATGATGTGAGCATTAGAGACAGATAATCAGTTTAATTTTGTCTGAACAGCAGATCATTGTTTAGCCCAAAAAGGAAATTAATCGGCAGGTGAATTAATTCATCATATTCTCCATCTTGTCCCAAATGAAAATTTACAAGAAAAGAAATGAATGCAAGTATCAAATCCATCTTTAAAACAGGCATTATAAATTGCTCTGACATTTGTAGATGCATAACCTACGGACAAAATGCTGTGAAGAACTAATGAGACTTTCTGAAATGCAGCTGGTCTCTTAGTATTCCACATTTATTTCCATGTTGGACCTGTCTGAAATACAGCAGTATCAATTCCCTTGTAGTCAGCCATGGCAGTAGTGGAATTGAAGCAGTAAACAAACAAGTTCGCCAGCTCAACATTTGCACCTCAGTAACATGTCACATCAACATCATTACAATAACTGCAAATCATATTGTCAGTGTTAACTGCTTTTCTGAGCTGATTGTTTCCAACTGTGTGAACAGACATTGTGTTTTGTTTTCAGCAAGTTATGTGCAACTATTGTAACAAAAATGACCCTGTAACTTCTGCATGACAAAGCAAAAATAGAGCATAAGTATAAAATCCTTCAATATGGGTATCCTTCAATATGGGTATTGACTTACTATTAAGCAAGTATTTTTGAAGCTTTCAAACATTTTGTCAAATATTTATCTTTCTCTACCAGAAACTTCAGCCAGCACCTTCATTAATGAAGAGTTATGTTGCCAGTTCTAAGTTCCACTTTTGGTGTTGGCACCTACAGTTTAAGCTCTGGTCTTGTGAAATTTGCACATAAAAGTCAAGTGAAGCCCAGTCTCAGTTTTTGGTCTTGCAGAGTTCAAGCACTGAAACTATTGCCAGATATAGTGATGAAAAACCTATGTGAACTGGATTGAGATGTTGGGCATTCTACAGATCAGTTCTATATAAGTAACTATATAAATTTGTTTTAACAACAGTAATTCATGTAACCTACTGTTGTGTTACATTACAGATTAATTTATTACTAAGTATATTTATATAATGTATTACATAGTATATTGAAGTATGTTTATATAATCAAGTGACACAACAAACTAAAAATATTCAATGTCCGTTGGAAGTGACATTTCCAAATTACATTGTCAATAAAGTATGGGTGTGTAAGGTATACCTTGTAAAATAATAAAATGGTGTCAATATTTTGTAAAATTGGATATATTAAAAAGAAAGACCATTAACTTACAGATACATCTGTAATAAAAAAATACAGAAATGATACAGGATTATTGATCTTCACCACAGTTTTCAGGACCATACAAAAGAAATAATACCCCGAGTAAAAATGTAACTTGTAATATTTAGTCTGATTGGAGAGAAAATGTAAAATTTACAGGCAATTCCAAGACAGAAACAACAAAGACATAATTCCGTCACAGGAATGTGCTTGTGGGTGTCTGTGTTTGTGTGTACAAGTGTGTGCTTGCATTAAAAAGAGTAACGATTTTCTGGAAAGCTAGTGCAATTTTTGGGCTGCTGTGTGTATCTGTGCACCACCAACACACAATTGCGAGTGACTGGCTGTCTTGCTTCACTTTCATCTGTAAGGATTTGGTGATTTATTCGCATCACTCAGATCATCAACTTGGTACTTTATTGCCTACAAATTTCTGTATCCTTATTTGCCTAAAATAGAAAATATATATTTCAATTTGGAATACAGGAATTTGTATCTTCAAGGGTAACACTCACTGTATAGGGAAGGTGTTTGGCAATAGGTGGGAACAGGGAAAGAAGATGAAAGCAACAATTTAGCTTTCAAACTCACATTCCTTTTCAGAATATACAATTTGAAAACTGAAGTAGGCTACAGTGTTCAATGTTTTGATTGTGTGCTTACCTACTTTTCAAAGACTTCCCTGTACAGTAAGCCATTATCTTACTCATTCCACTTCCACTCCTGCATTCCTGGACAGTGAACAAAATTTTAGGCTACCAGTATGTGAAAATAAAACTGTGTGCTCGACTAGAACTCAGACATGGGACCTTTGTCTTTTGCAGGCAAGTGCTCTACTGACTGATCTATCAGATCCACTGGGAGGATGAGTTATGAGCCATACTTGGATAGCTTAGTCAGTAGATCACTTGCTCATGTGACACAAAGGTCTCCAGGTCAAATTGCTGTCTGGCACACAGTTTTAATGTGCCAGGAAGTTTCAAATCAGGACATACTCAGTGAAAATTCATTTTGCAAATAAAAGTGCATTCCTTCCATGAAACCAACTAGTTAATGTAACTTTTGCAGGGACATAGTATGCATAATTGTTTCTTAAGTGTAAATCAAATGACTTCAGTGTAAACAAAACCTGATTATTATGTTCCTAGTTTATTATTCTAGAACCAGAATAACAGCTCCATGCTAAATTTTTAAAATTCAAGTAAATACAATTTCCTTACAGACATAGACAGGTTAAGGGATAAGAATTTACTTCAAAACTGTCCTATTTGCACAAAAATAAATCAAACTTTTTTACTCTAATTTGTTTTCATATATATTTATTATGACACATCCAGAAATTGCCACTCTCTCATACATTCCAATGTCTTACACTAGTTGTTCATAAAGTAGCTCAAGAGTACAGTCCTTACAAAGAATATTATACAAATGTCGGTGGGTAAGAATGATCAATAATAAGTGTGATCAACAGTTTCTTTTCAACCATTGAGCTGCTGAACACTATCCATGCACTCCCTGAACACCTTATAGTACCCTAGATGTTCCACTGGCAGAGTACACTGATGTCCACCCATGTAATGTATGCGAGCATAATCATCACAGTCCACTCTTCCATCCCAGTTGCAGTCCTGCAACATTATTATTTTTCTTAAATAACAAGCTAATGGTTCATGTAAAAAAAAAAAAAAAAAAAAAAAAAAAAAAAAAAAAAAAAAAAATAGTGGTGTCTAAACAGCTTACTCTAGACACACGAGCAGGGTATAGATTTACAAGTTAATATTTAATCTTTCAGTTTATTTAAATTATAAATAAGTGATACCATACCACTGTCATCATCTTAATTGTACATGTTATGTTCCTTCCAACACAGTATAATGAAACAAAAAAATATTAGTTCTTACAATATCATTTATTTAGGAAGTAAACAAAAAGATGTAATGTTCCAATTTGAACAGAATTTCTGTTGTTAGCTTTTTGTGGTAAAGAAGGTGTGTACATTTCTTAACACATCAACTGCTGCACACTTAGTGATGGATGTTTTACCACCAGGGCAGGCTTTAGGCATCAGTCTGTACTGTGGCCACCGGCAGCTGCACAGCAGTAAACATGTTAAGCAGCTAGACAAAAAGTAACATTGGATTCTAGGTCAAGAGAGACTAAATGGTATATGACATGAAGCAAATATCCACTGTTAATTTCCATCTCATCCTCATTTGCTGTCTGCCTCTTGTGCTGTAATTATAAGTGAGTTTAATATCTAGTCCTTACAATTCCTGCTCTTCTCCAGGCAATGAAGTTTATAGTTACTTTACCTTCAGAGCTGGGTGTCTGTCTTTTACATGTGACTAAGAAGCTAATTTTGTACTTCACGTTGGTAATCTGCAGTCTGAATAATGTTCATTCTGTTACAAAATCAACAAGATAAAATAACATTTGTATGTCATGTACACATGTCTCACAGTATAGCTTCACAACTGTTGTTTCACAACTATTAACTGTTGTCTGTTGTAAATGTGTAACTGACATTCTTTTTTCAATATAAATTAATTCTGTACATAAAATATTTATATATTTATTTATCTGACTAAAAATAACTTTAAGTTGTCTTATTTTAATATGGCCATAAAGTCAAAACTGAATTGCTCCAAAGAAAGTCAGAAATGTAAAAATATAAACTACATCTTACCTGTGCATATCTACTGAGATACCCTCTAACAGTAGCAGCAGCACAGAAAATATCTGTAACGCAACGGTAGTATGCTGGGGAAAAAAAAGGCCAAATCATATTACAACCAGTAACACCATATATCGAAAAACATTGTAGCATTCAAACAGGCCAGTAAATACAAGGTTCACAGGTGGCTCTCCTTTTGATAGTGTATATTTGCCACTTACAACATTACAGTGCGGACAGTCAAGGGGATAGCAGCCATAGGTTAGGGAAATCAGTGCAGAAGGAGCATAAGGTCTGACCAGGATATTGCACAGATTGGTGGGGTAACACGGAGTTAGGTAACTGCACACATACACAAAAGAAACATTATGTGGAGGTATAGCACGAGACTCAGTTATGAAAGTTAAAGGAAATAGAAGACCCTCACTGAAAATATTAGGCACTGATTAGAGCATGAGAAATAAACTGTCTCATTCTTCTGGAAACTGTGATTACCTTAAATGATAGATATGCGAGACTGTCAAATTATGAGACTGGAGAAACTGACCAGGTCAGTAAAATTTGTGTCCGAGTGAGGAAGATCGCCGATGGAAACAATATTTGTAAAAAGTGAAAATGAATATTTGAGAGTATTGCAATGATCAAAGGTGAATTTCTTTCAAATGAGAATCTAGATAGCAAAGGTGAAAACAAAGTGTGGAGGGCATGGTTTACAAAAGAAAACTAGTATATGGCATATGATAGCTGAAGGAAACAGAACCTGTTACATAGGCATGTAGAACTTGGTTGAAATTGCTCTGAGCACTATGGGACTTAACATCTGAGGTCATCAGTGCCATAGAACTTAGAACTACTTAAACCTAACTAACCTAAGGACATCACACACATCCATGCCCAAGGCAGGAGTTGAACCTGCGACCGTAGCAGTCGCGTGGTTCCAGACTGAAGCGTCTAGAACCGCTCAGCCACTGCGGCCAGCATGTAGAACTGTTATAGATGGAGACATCAGTGTGTATATGCAGATAAGAGGAAGAGATATCAACACTAGTCTCATTTTAAACTACATTGTTACTATAAAGGGATAACTCAGACATACCAAGTTCTGAGAAACTAGTGTGTTAAGGGCAGACTCACCATATACTAACATAGAACAGATGCCAAAGTTTTAAGTATTGGTACCTAGTTTTGAGTGCCATGCTTTTAAACCAGTTTTTACTTGACAGTCATGGTACCATGTTTACAAATATTTTATATCAACAAAATTATGTATTATTGAAAATATACTATATCTAAAAACAAAGATGATGTGACTTACCGAACGAAAGCGCTGGCACGTCGATAGACACACAAACAAACACAAACATACACAAAAACTTCAAGCTTTCGCAACCAACGGTTGCTTCGTCAGGAAAGAGGGAAGGAGAGGGAAAGAGGAAAGGATGTGGGTTTTAAGGGAGAGGGTAAGGTAAGGTCCTTAAAACCCACATCCTTTCGTCTTTCCCTCTCCTTCCCTCTTTCCTGACGAAGCAACCATTGGTTGCGAAAGCTTGAATTTTGTGTGTATGTTTGTGTTTGTTTGTGAGTCTATCGACGTGCCAGCACTTTCGTTTGGTAAGTCACATCATCTTTGTTTTTAGATATATTTTTCCCACGTGGAATGTTTCCCTCTGTTATATTCATATCATAAATTTGAAAATATAACTATATAATGGAAGGAAACATTCCACGTGGGAAAAATTATATATAAATACAAAGATGAGGTGACTTACCGAACAAAAACGCTGGCAGGTCGATAGACACACAAACAAACACAAACATACACACAAAATTCAAGCTTTCGCAACAAATTGTTGCCTCATCAGGAAAGAGGGAAGGAGAGGGGAAGACGAAAGGAAGTCTTTCCGCTCCCGGGATTGGAATGACTCCTTACCCTCTCCTTTAAAACCCACTTCCTTTCGTCTTCCCCTCTCCTTCCCTCTTTCCTGATGAGGCAACAATTTGTTGCGAAAGCTTGAATTTTGTGTGTATGTTTGTGTTTGTTTGTGTGTCTATCGACCTGCCAGCGTTTTTGTTCGGTAAGTCACCTCATCTTTGTATTTATATATGAAAATATAACTAGATATATAAAAAAATTAACTCCCCAAGTAATGGCAGGAGAAAGTACATGTAAAAGTTAAGGAAATGTGCAAGCTTTTGGAGCCAGTGACTCCAATTGAATTGAATTGAATGAAATTTTATTGTCATTTAGCTATTACAGCAATTGACAAAGTCAAGTTACATAAATACAAGTTATACAGCATATATACATGGGTTGAAGATCAATATGTCATTATCGGTTTTCCATATAATACTATATTTAAAATCAAATAATATGAAAACATTGCATCATAAATTACTCAGTTAAAAAAATTATGCTGAACTCTCCAAACCAGTACCACTATGATGTTTTACAGTCATAAAATTCCTGAGGTGAGTAGCAAGGATTTGCAGCTAACCAACTGAATAATTTGTCTTTAAATAAATCAAATGGAGCTTCTATCCATTCTTGTGGCAGTTTGTTAAACATCTTCATACCCACCACTTCATAGCTGTTCAGTGACTTGGATAATCTGTAGTAAGGTATGTCAAGATGGCTACTATTTCTGGTTCCATGAGAGTGTACATCCCTTCTACGCTGGTATTCTGATAAGTTGTTCTTTATATGCAGTAGGGCAGTATAAATATACATGTTTATAATGGTTAATATTTTTAAGTTGATAAACAGTGGTTTGCAGTGGGCCAGTTTATCACTGTTTGTCATAATTGTAATTAATTTCTTCTGAAGTACCTTCAGGTGTGAGCTATTGCCCCATATAAAAAGCCCATAAGATATAATGCTTTGAAAAAAAGCAAAGTAGGCTGGTCTTACTCCTTCTGGCAGAAATATGTAGATGAAGGAAGAGGGATGAAGGAAAAGGACTGGTGAGGTGTTCAGGAAATGGGGGGGGGGGGGGGGGGTGGAAAAGTCGCCCAGACCCATGGGCCAGGGGAGACTCACCAGATGGGAAGAGAAGGGTAGGCTGACTGTTGGGGACTGCACATGATGAGATTTGAAAACCTGGGAGCTTAAAGGAGGAACATAGGGTAATAGGCAAGGCAGAGGTTACTGATAAAACATCTTCCAGGAGTTAATAAGAGCAAGAGCAGAAAGCTAAGTGCATTATATGTGATAGAAATGTGAGATGGGGGACAGGGAAAAATGGACAGGTCAGAAAATAAAAGAGATAGAAAATTAAAAAGGAGCAAAGAAAGGAATAGTTACTGAGAAAAAATGCTGCAGATTAAGACCAGCTGGGTGGCCAGCTCCCAACTGTTGAGTTCCGAGAAACTGGTTTCTACGGGAGAAATCCTGATGGCACATGTGATGAAAGATGCACCAATGTCATGACTGTCATGTTGCAGAACATGCTCTGCAACAGGATGTTTTGTATTGCAATGTACACCATCTGTCTATGACCATTCATCCTAACTGATAACTTGGTGACAGTCTTACCAGTGTAGAAGGCCGAACAGTGTTTACATATCAGCTGGTACACATGACATCTCATTTTACAGGTGGCTCTCCCTTTGATAGTATATGTTTTGCCACTTACAGGGCTGGTATAGGTGGTGATAGGAAGGTACACAGGGCAAATCGTACAGTAGGGACAGTCCTAGGGGTAGTAGCTATAGATTAGGGGAATCAGTGTAGAACGGGCATAAGGTCTGACCAGGATATTGCATGGATTGGTGGGGTAACAAGAAGCTATTCTACATTGAGGGTAAAGTCTCAGACATAATGGACCTAATTTCTGGACTTGGTGTTAGAAAGTCATATAGCCTTGTTGAAGTAGCTGATTAATACATTCAAGACCTGATAATGCCAAATGAAAAGAGGTGTACTCCTAAGCTGATTTTTGGAGGGATCATCAGTCCCAAGATTGGATACAATGGCCCAGTAAATTTGCTTTTGAACTAGGCTGATGCGGTATTTACATCCAGTGAAGGCTGGGGTGAGAATGGTGATGTATTGCTGTGAAGTGTCCGCATCTCTGTTTGCTGCAAATACCAAGGCTGTACAGGAGGAATTGTTTGATACAGATGGCAACTGTCAAAATGTAAGTACTGTTGCTTATTGGTAGGCGTAATGGAACGGAACTGTGCAGCCAACCCTCGGCGAGGATGAGGTCAACATCAATTAAATTGGTGTGGGATTCAGAATAGGACCATGTGCAATTTAACTGAGAGAATGTATTAAGAGATACTAAACATCTTAACAGTCCAGCCTCATTGTGAGTCCAAATGGAAAAGATGTCATCTATGTATATATAAACCAAAACAGGAGCTGAAGGCTTGAGATCATATGGCCATGTCCCTGATCTGTTTGTATGTCTGCCCCTCAAAGATAAAGTAGTATAAAGTTGATTAAAGTGAACAGGAAGGGTGTTACAGGTTTGGAATCAGGTGGGTGCTGGTTGAGGTAATGTTCAGCAGCACACAGACCATGTCCATGGGAGATGCTGGAATAGACGGAGATGCCATCAATGGTGACAAGCAAAGTGTGTGATGGTAACAGGTCAGGCACAGGTTTCAGATGATCTAGAAAATGGTTGCTGTTTTTAATATAGGAGGGGAATCTTTATAATATATATTGCGGTTGTTGATCAAGTAAGGCAGGCATTCTTTTGATGGGTACTTTGAAGTGTCAGCACTATGGGATGACTAGAGTGACTGGTTTTGTAGATCTCAGGAAGAAGGTAAGAGGTGGGAGTGTGTGGTCTGAGTGAGATAACAAATTCTATGGATTGTGGTGTTAGTCCTTGGGAGGGTCTGGGGTTTTGACAATGGATTGTAGATCATTTTTTATCATAGGGTTGATATCTTGAGAGTAGATGCTGTATGTAGAGGTGTCAGACAGCTGGTATGGGCTCTAGCTTACATACTCCTGTTGCTCAAGTACCACAGTGATAGATCCATTGTCTGCCAGGAGGATAGTGATGGGGTGATCAGATTTTAGGGAACAAGGAGCCTGGAGTTCTGCTGAGGACAGGTAAGGGTCATGTTCTAGAAATCTGAGAAAGGGTTGTGAAGCAATGCTGGATGTTAGGAATTCTTGGAAGGCTTGTGAGGGGTGATTTTGAGGTAGTGATGGTGGATCAATATGGGATCAGGGTTAGAACTGTTCAAGGCAGGGTTAATGTCAAGCTTTCTGTTGGAAAGGTTTTGGGTCTGGGTTCCAAAGTGATATTTCCAGCTGCTATTACATGTGAAGGAAAGTTAGACCTTCACCAAAGCAGCATGATTAAATGTGAGACCTTTGCGCAATACAGATAATTCGGGAGGGGAGAGTCCCTTAGATAAGAAGTTGAGAACACTGTACTGTTGTGAATGGTTCTTGTGATCAAGAAATATCATTGCTCTGGGAGGCAGTGGTGAAGGCTGGAGGTTTGTCACTCATTATTATCGTGGTCTTGAATCAGCTACTTCAGCAAGGTTATGACTTCCTAAAATAATCATGCCCTGAAAGCAGGTACATTCAGTCCAACATTCTGCCCACCATGCCTAGAAAAGCTTTTTGTTGACCCCCTCCTCCCCCCCCCCCCCCCCCACATATATCTACAATATCCTGGTCAGACCCCATGCTCCTTCTGCACCCATTTCTCTATTTCTCTACCCTATGGCCCCTCCCACTGTGAGATTTGTCCACGGCATTTCTTCTCGGTAACCATTCCTTTCTTCATCCTCTTTTAGTTTTCTATCTCTTATTTTCTACCTGTCAATTGCCCTAAACACCCCTCTCCTTCCCCCCCCCCCCCCCCCCCCTCCCCCCCCCCACCTCTACCTCATATAATGCACTTAGCTTTCTGCTTCATATTAACGCTTGCACAATGTTTTGTCAGTAATCTCTGTTTTGCTTATTACCCTATCTTCCAGCTTTAAGCTATCAGGTTTTCAAATCTCATCCAATGCAGTCCTCAACAATCAGTCTTTTCATCCAGTTAGTTTCCTTGACCCAAAGTTCTAGGTGACTTTTCCAAACTTTTCCCATTTGCTACTCCTTACAAGTCTTTTTCCTTTATCCGTCTTCCTTCCCCTTCAGCCCTTCTGCAGGAAGAAAGAGCCACTGTCCCTGAAAGCCTCCACATTTCTTTAACCTTTATATGTTTTATCTTTTCACTGCTTACACAGATTTTATAAATTTGCTTGTTGATACAAGGGGCACATGGTTTTAGCTACATATGTAGGCAAGAGTAACATTTAGCCATATAGGTACATGAATAAATATTTTGAGTAAACTTTTCTTTAAAATGTTTTCAAAGGGACATCATTACATCCCAACATTAACAAAAAAGTTCACCAACCAACCAAATAGTATTACCTGTCTAGTTGGCAAATGGTTTGAAATTGTTTCAATTTAGAATAGAGTGGAGCAGAAGAAATTAGTCCTAATCTGTAGACATCATGAGCCTATGTGAGAGCGCCAGTACAGCACGTCCACAACAATCATAAGCAGGTGTACACACGATATCTGTAAATATGTGAGGAAACTAGAGACAGATTGGATAGTGAACATTCTGAAAAAGTGGCACTGAACAATTCAGATCTACAATTCCGTGAATAGATTTATGAAATAATTTATTCAAACCCTTGTCTTCCTATCTAAAAAATGATTCCAGCAGAAGCTTTCAACTTACAGAATGTTCTCTGCTAAGCTTATGTGTCTTCCAATTGTCTTGAATGTCAGTAGTACAATGGAACAAAAAATGTTCTTGCATTGACTTATCATCTGTATCATTAAGCATTTTATCTAGATTACATGCTCCCTCCCCCACCCCTCCACCTATCTCTTCTGATGTACAATATGTTCCATGTAAACGTAGGCTTCCATAGCCATTTCATTGTCAATAAAATTCTTCTGTTAGCAGTACACCCTGAGGAAGGCATCTTGCAACAGTTGCTGAAACGTCGAAATTTTATAGTTGACAATGTGGCCTCAAATCCAGAAGAATTTTATTGAATATGTGCCATGTTAGTGCTGTGGTTGTTAGGCTGTCAACACTTCCGGCATGGCTTACCACCAGGATTGGTAGGCCAGTCCCCACGCAGCAGTGGGGATCCTGCATCTCTCCAGTACTGTGGTGCCACCAGGAATGGACCACACAGCGTCCTCTGTGGCAGGCACATGGCGCTCATGTTGCAGCCTGAAGTCGCCTCACATAGGCAGCCCAGGCATGCGTCATCTGCCTCTGGTAGGAACACACCACCTGCCCAACACACACAGTGACAATATTAAATATATCTACAAAGTGCCGTGTAAAGTTGGTTGTAAAACATCCGGCAGAAGCCTCTAGAGTGACCTAACAACTCTTATGTTTACATGCTAATACACTGACCTCTTAACGGCATTTGTGGGTAATAACAAGAGTGCATTAGAATGTTATTAACATTGTGACAACTTCTCATTCCATATTTATTTCCAAAAGACCATGCATCACTGTAAAGGGTTCTCAACGAAGTTTTATAGTGTGGTGCTAAAGTCTATAACAGAGTGTATCTAAATATCAGGCAGGAAACTAAAAATCTCCAGATTCAATGACAAAGTAAAAGAGTACTTGCTTGGTGAATACTTCCTTAATTTGTTCAAATACTGGGACTCATACATGTAAATTATGCTTACAGATAACTCTAATATTCACAGTTATTAACTTTTCAGCTGTGTAGATTGAAATCAGTAAAATAATGTTAATGTTTAGTATGAAGTCCAGCAAGCTCCCAATTATCTGGGTGCAGTTTATCCAGTTTGTAGATTATCTGCAGACAGTAAAATGATTTTTGAAAACTGAAAAAGTCTGTAGTACTCCATTATAACAAGAATGAATGTTTTCATTTAGCATGCACTATTATACATGTGACTCACATTTCACAGGTGGAAAATGATGGGACCCAATTTCACCTTCAGACATCCTCCCTGAAACAAGTTTCTGTTTTATCCCATTCCATATCTTGGTAAAAGCGAGTGCCTCTGCACTTGTTACATGTTCGTGGGCTGATTTCCTGTCGATATATTTGCCTAGCCCTTTCTCTTGGAGACAAGTTGAAAATTTCTAAGTCATTTTTTCCAGTGAGTAATGCAATGGGCTTCCAAATGTGACATATAACAAGAATTGTAAATAAAGTAAACAGTAATTTCTGGTAAAAAACATGTGCTTTTGATTATATGTGTTTTTTTTTTATTATCTGTGCTGTCTCAGGTCTGTATTCGTTCTGATAATGGGGAGGTTGCTGTAGCAGAAAAAACAGCATTTCAACAGTGGAAGAGAAAGAGCAGTGGCTTCATTTTTTCAGAGTAGCCACATTTCTCATACATATAAATATGAAGTAATTTCTATAATTATCAATATGAATAGATTAGTTCTAGCCATAATTTGTTGTTAGTATGCTAGGTAGAAATGGCCTGCAGTGACTACTTCTGTCAGTTAATGTGTAACTTGCCTTCTTTCATATCCTCAAATGTTCTTTTTCATGATGAGATTTATGAAATACAATTTGGGAGTGAGTGAATGAGTGAGCAAGCTAATGAACCAATAAACAAGTTAATTGTAAATGAACAAATTAATTAAGCTGATTATTTAATGTTACTGCACAACATTTTGAGGAAGTAATATACTCTTCACTCTTTATCACCTTTTAATGGTAAAAACTAAACAGATTCATTCATTTCAGCTTCAATTATCATCAGTATCACATTAAAAGGATTTCAGTATATTTTCCTTTCATTTTATTCTGGTGATATCTTAAACAGAAACTTTTAAGGTTGTATAGTGAATAAAACAAAACTGTTCAAAACAAAAAATTATATTCTTCTTATTCTTGTGTCTTTGTCATGCCTTAGTGCACAGTTGGCATGGTTACTGAAAGATTTGGCATGGTTAATTTAAGAGGTGGTCAGATGCCCCTCCTGTCACCACCACCTTACTCCCAGGGACGGAATATGTGTACCCCAACAGTTTCCATGTGGTGTTATTCATGTGCAATTGAGCGAAAATTTACTAAATGTTTGGGAATCATGTAACTGAGGTAGACATGGGCACCAGCCCAGAGTTCACATAGTAGGATGTGAAAAACTACCAAAAAACCACATGTAGGCCCTCGGCCCTCGTCAATAATCTACCGGGTGGATTCGATGCAAGACCAGCACACCTCCCTTTTCCAGAAGTGGCACTTTAACACACACGGCTATCTCTTTGGGTAAGACATCAAGTTATATTAATTCATGTAATTAAGCTCACTGAGTCGTATAATGATTTTATGTCATTTAGTGACAAAATATTGAGGAATGACTTAATTAGCATTAGGAGCCACAGACAGTGCTGTGAAGATTAGAGTTAAAGGTCAAATTCAGTATAATCTGCCTAATGTTTCTACCACTGCAGCTCATATATGTCTATTTTCTGGCAGCTGCATTAACATTTCATGCACTGCAAGTCCTGTGGTATTTCTGACTAATCATATTTTCCAAAGGAAATGACATACTGAACAGACATTTTGGCAAAAAGTCAGCTATACCTGTGGAAAGTATAAAAAACGATAAATAATAACTAAGGATTTCATATCTTATGCTGGCTCAGTCGCTAGGAATATTATTATACTATTACAATGGCATGCAGTAAATTTCACTCCTATACACAGTGATAAAGGGTTTGTTTCAAAGTGTAAAAGGTGTTCCAGGTTTCAAAAATGGAGCATATATCACATTCTGTGCCAATGGAGTAAATCGTATATGTAACAGAGTATTACAACATCAGATGCAGCACACAACACTAACCCACCATAGCGAGTCAGCTAAGCACCTTTGTTGGTTTTCAACAGGCTCTGTACAGAGTATAGGTATGAAAATGTGAGGGCAGGTCATGACATCAGCCTGGACAACTCAGATGTTAAGAGAATTACCCACAATAAGCATATTATCTTGCTTGAGTCTAGATACGACACAGCTTTAATCTGTAGGATGTTCATAGTGTTTCTGGTTAACTTCTTCATCTTGCTCCTCTCAGAGGACCTAAGTTTCCTTATGCCTGTTATGTTTTACATAATCCGCTGTAAAGAGGGAACCAATTTTCATTAGTAAATATAACTTCAGTTCCATATTATTCAGTATATTATTTAATTATTTGTAACTTTACTATAATACTTTTTTTCTTTTTTACAGTAGTACTAAGTAAATCATGACTACTGCTGGATTCAGAGTCCTAGTACCGGGTGTGGATCAAAAGACATGGGGGAGAGGGGGAGGGAGAGGGGAGGCATCATGGATGTCACGATGAGCCCCATCCATAAATTGTTTTAGTAAATGTATTCATTTTTTTTCATAGAGTATCAGTTTCCATTTTCTTCACTAGCTTTTGGAGAATAAGGTATTTAGCATGAAAACTGAACATCCTGAAAACCAAAATTATAGGAAATTACAAGCCATTTTAACACAGGGTGCTTTACAGTTCCTTGCTCACGTGGAAGGGCCTGTGGAGAACATTTCAGCGAAGTCAAAGTGCTCATTCATAGAGAGACCTTACCTGCTGCCGGCAACTAGTACGACATGATTTGAGTGGCCATACAGGAAGGGCCGACAAATCACAGGAAGTTGAGTGAAGACAGACACTCCCTAACAAAAAATTACAGAAATGTTGACTTTTATGAAGGTAGATGGAAACAACTGAAAGAAACAGAAATTCTCTCACTTAAATGTTCACAGAGCTGTAATTTGCAGACCCTTGTTCACATATGTAGCACTGTAAAAGTAGTGATAATGGTGAATGCAGACTATTATTTTATACTGTGTACATTTTGATGTTACCAAAGTTCTGAGAATCTGTTTGTTTTAGAGTTTTTAAATCAACTGAATGACATATGTACTTCTCAAATTTTCAGACAAATGCTTTTCAGATGTTGTAATTTTCCAGCTGTAATTTCTTGGAAGTTATGGTAAAGCAATGTACTAAATACCAAAGTAAACAAATTATTGTTGTTGTTGTTATTATATTATATAATTATAATTTTATATATTTTATTGTTAATTTTCTGTGGTACCTCAAAAAACAGAGGTAATAGAAAGTTAATTTTGGGGATGGATGGGTGAGAGAATGTAACAAACAGTAACCCCCTCCTCTCCTCCTGAGAATTGAACTCTGGACCCATACCTGTCCATGACACATGTTTTGTTCTAATCTGAATAAGAGAACATTCTTGAAAGTCATGATCTCAGCTACAGGTTCTGAAGGCAGAGCTAATGAGAAATTCGGCTCACTCTTTCTGTGTTTCGTAGATGAAATTAACCAAGCAGATCTTTGTATTATTTGTTTTTTCATAACCTTTGCTCTTCAGATCAACAGAACATACTGAAGAAAGTATGATCATGTGGATTATTTGGTGGGAAGCAGATGCAGAACTGAATTTTAGAGTTTGGCTCCAGTAAAATGACACTATTGCTAAGAATCTACACTAATGTCTGTGAAAATTGCAATACCTAGTGGGAGAGCTGTGTCTCATATGAACGTGACATCACTGATTAGGTACATGACTTCAGAATATGCAGATTTAGTATGGTGTAAAGCTCATCTAAGCTGTAATCACAGCCTCTCCACATTGTGACATGAAATCAAAGAAAACTTCCATGTGTCCCTGTAGAATTTACCTACAGGCAGCTTTTAAGTGAGTCCACAATGCTGTGAAGGATCATGATGAAGAAGTTGTGCACCAATCATATCACGGACACTGGCAGTGGGTGATATGTCAGATGTATGTGTGGACCTGGAAAACAGTAGTATACTCTATCTTCGAAGAGGTTTTCACCGCATGTGGCCTATTGTTGTTCTGCTGAAATTTTATTTTTGAAGTTAAAAGTAGAGCGAGTTCGTTATGCTCAAATACGTTTCTGGTGTAGAACTGCTGTTCAGACTGTCCCTGATACTTGGGAGTAAGTATTACATGCCGTATCTAATGGTGCCCTACACTATTACACATAGTATTTGTTCACTAAGCCACTCCACAGTGTAGACTCTCTGGTGTCTGGATTAAAACAACACCGTCTATCTAAAAGGCTTAGGCTGACGTATGCCTTTTCTGGAAAGCATTCGATAAGATTCCACACTGATGTCTAACGAACAAAATACAATCACACAGAACATCAGACCAGCTTTGTGATTGTAATGAACAGCAACTAGCAAATACTTGTAGAATATAGTTTGTCATTCTTAATGGAGAAGAAACAGCAGACATAAAAGATGTTTATTACATACAGCAAGGGGGGATTATAGAACTACTTTGCACAATATACCGGTATATAAATGACGTACTGAAAAACGTCGGAAGTTCCCTGAAGCTATTCCCATTTGATTCGTGGGGACTGGCTGTTGACTCTAGACGTAAACAAATGTACCGGTAATAAATAAACGAAAGCTGTACTAGCATTGTTTCATTAGACGATTGCCGGACAAACTGTGGAAGGAGTCAGACCCATTAAATATCTGAGAATGTGTGTGGGAAGCCCTTTTAAGTTGAACGAAAGCATGAAACGAATCCTAAATGGTTCAAATGGCTCTGAGCACTATGGGACTTAACTTCTGAGGTCATCAGTCCCTAGAACTTAGAACTACTTAAACCTAACTAACCTAAGGACATCACACACATCCATGCCCGAGGCAGGATTCGAACCTGCGCCCGTAGAGGTCGCGCGGTTCCAAACTGTAGCGCCTAGAACCGCTCGGCCACCTAGGCCGGCGAAACGGATCCTAGGATAGGGAGATTAGAAGAATTCCTTACGCGCAAAACTAAGTTGACACTCAGCAGTGTGAGTGATGGGACTGACCGTAAAGACATTTCCCGTTTGCGCGAATATTATGTTGTCCACTTGTAAAGGATGTGCCGTCAAAACCGTCGTTCGATCTATTATTAAGTGTTACTTCTCCGTATGGGACTTTTAGCAGGTAGGATTGATGGAAATAGCCGAGTACCAAAGAAGAGCAGTACGTTTCGTCACAGGTTCGTTTAGTAAGCACGAAAGTTTCACGGAGATGCTGTCAGCTCCAGTGGCGGACACTGAAGGAGAGCCGTTGTGTGTAATGGTGTGGTTTACTCCAGTGTTGGTTAATCCTGTGGCGTAACTGAGCAACGAATCTCCAATCAAACTTTTGTGTCGAAGAAAACTCTGCAGTCTACACAGATTTTAAACTTAAACTCACTAATTCACCTGCCTCTGTGGCAGTTAATATTCCGAAGCTTATTTTAACAGTCTCGCCGATGCCCGCAACCGTGTTTGACACTAACGCTCAGCTTTTGCCTGTTCGGCCCCACCCTTACACAAAATCAGGTACGTTAACAAAGCACATACAAGTGGCATTTTGCCCATCACAGACGCAGGAAATGTTAACCGGTAACAGTGCCAGCCACACGACATACAACTACACGTACATCAACATTTTTAGCCACTGTTGTCTCGTAATCTTCGCGATAATTCATTTTATGGCCAGAAGTGTTTATACGGGTCACACTACGGTTGTGAAATGGGTGAAAGCGAGTGATGAAAGTGAGAACGCCATTTGCATTCCACAAGGAAAAAGTTAGCAAGAAAAAGTGAAATTACATTTCGTGGAAGTGCTGTTTTTTAAGTGAGATAACTGTTTCCGGTAATTAATTTATTCAGGATACCGTACTTATTTTTTCCAAAATTTTTTAATATATCGTTTAACCCTAGAGCGTTAGGAAAGGGGGAGGGGGGAGTTACGTTACTACGAAATCGTCGTAAAATTACCACTTCAAATTTTATTCAAATTATATTCAGTGTTGACATTTTGGTAACTGCCAGCGCAGTTTTGTTTTTATTCTAGATCATAGTTTTCATAGTTGTGGAAACTCACGATAGAGTGAGATAAATTGTTATAAAACTATTTTTCACCAAACGTATCCGGCAAAACACTGACACGAACAACGTCCGCCATGTCAAATTCTGCCAGTCAAAATTTCGGGCAACACTCATCAAAAACGCTCTAAGTTTACAGACACGTCAAACAGCGCTTTACACGGTCAAATATTTGGCAAACATAGTAAAATATGACAAACTGTTTGATTGTTTACTTGGGTCTTAACAGCAAGCTCGGATCTAGGAAGGGAAGCCTGATCTAGGATGGGGGGGGGGGGGGGCTGTGGTATCGTATCGTCCCGGGCGGCAATTTAAGAGGGCGCCAAATTCATATTCTCGAAGAAAAAAAACCTCGTACCTTGTTTTACAAAGTGCCTAGCATCCAGCGCACATTGGTCTGTCGAGTATTCATATGCTTTTAAAACGCATCCCAGTTGGTTTGTGAACATTTTTGATCACATTCTAAGTTGATTTCGGAACGAATAATTAGGAGATTTTTGCATAGTGTACGTGATGTCTCTGCCAGGGGAACCACCGTGGCATCTTTTTTTTTTTTTTTTTTTTTTTTTTTTTTTTTTTTTTTTTTTTTAAAAAACCTTACCGCAGACAAAGGGGGACGGGATCATACGGGCTGAGCTGAATAAACCCAAACGGTTGAATACCAATGTCTTTGATTGTGTGGGCGAATGATCAGCGTTGTTATAATTACTAGCGAAACCCATAGATTCAGATTACCAGAGTGGAAATAAAAGACTAATAGGAATAACAGGTATGAAAGATTACAGTTTATCTTCTCGGTGTATCCAAGAAGACAGAAAATTTTTTGCCGTATCGCTACACTGTGAGTAGTGCAGTCCCCGGTTAGCAGCCGCTTCACGTTCTATTCTCGGGTGCGGAAAACGTAATAATGCCTAAGCGGAGAATAAACGCGAGATAACTGTACCTGTGATCTTATCAGGGTTAGTGAAGTTAACGGGAGGATAAGTTTTGACAGTGGCAGGAATAGTTACAGAATTTGTGATGACAAGATTGTTTGTTAGAAGGAGGAAGGAGAAGGAACAGAAACATCGCGCAAACTATATGAAAGAATATCACGATACCAAATTTAAATAAAATTTTCGTACTACTACTTTTCTATCTCATGTTTGAAAAAGTGGAGCGTATGAATGAAATGTGAAACTATTTCCTAACATGAAACTTTCTGCATATAGTAGGCTTAATAGGCATTTGATATTGGTACTTCGTAAATTATGTCCTATCGTGTTACTTATATAAATGAGGTAAAAAATGACCGTTGTGTCAAAACAGTCTTGCTTATTTGGCGTGTGCTGTAATTCCTGCAATATTAGAAAGGCCTGTTTCGCTTTATCTAGCAGACAGCGACAACATAGAAGTAATCAAATCGAGAAACCACACCAACCTTGGGTGCTATCCGTATTAACAGCTTTTTCAGTATTAGACAACGAAATTTTGATTTTTCATGTAGCAAAACTGTTTATGTACTTCTGATGAGGTTACAGATTGTTTCACAGAAAGGAAAGCACTCCGTATAAAGCTGTAGCAAGAGTAGAAGGGAAAAAAGTTGGGACCTAAGGATTGAAGACTAGTGTGCTGTCTTGTTGGTCTCTTGTCTTTACTAGTATTAGGTTTCCTATATTTAATTTTACGTCACACAAAAGAGAAAGTTATTAGCTAATAAACAATAAAGTGTGCAGATTTTCTGAAGAGTTCTAATGTTCCTGTCACAAATAATCCCACACGGTATTAATTTTGAGGTTTGTTTCTTTTTTTAGGGGGTAGGATGTCAAACCGGCCGACTGGGAGCAAGAGAGGCATCACAGAACATTTTAACTTCCACTGTGCTGAATGTAGGTTTGATGGCCTCCATTACAAAATGTACACGTCTGAATTCCACATAGCGAAATAAAGTGACATGCGATAGAATAACGCTGTGTGAAGAGGCGTGGCACTGCACTTTGGTTCATTAAGACCGAATAACATGTCTTACATTTCCTCGAACTTATAAGTATTATGTATCATATTCTTCAGAAAGATGTGTGCTGTCTTGTCAAAAATCGATTTTTTAAAATTTTTGACGTCCTATCTCAAACGCAAAGTAGAATTCTCGTTGCTGCTTTGGTGTCTCAAAAATCGCCGAGCGGTTACTGAAGCAGATACGCTATTTGATCGAAGGCTTCCAATTTTTGCCGACTGAGAAATGGAGCGAGAAGCGATTATGGAGGAAGCAAGGAAAAATAAGTACTGCTGCATGAATATGAAGTGCGGTTCTTCGTTAATGTGTTGGTCGGTGTTGTTGGGGACTGTTTAACTGTGCCGTATCTGCTACTTAGGCTATTAAATGGCAGGCACTATTACAATTTTCTCGCCAGAGCATTGGCAGAGTTGCTGGAAAACGTCCCGCTCCTTAAAGACAACGCATGTGGTTCCAACATGACGGAGCGTCGGCACATTTCAGTCGTCGTGTGCGTCGATTCCTGGACCGACGGTTCCCAGAAACGTGGATTGGCAGAGGTGGTCCTGTACCATGGCCTGCTCGATCCCCAGATATGTCCCCTCTGGACTTTTTCGTTGGGTTAATTAATTTGTCGCCAGAGAAATCTTCCTCTACCGGTTTGAATACTTCTCGTAGGAAAAACTGACATTAGGGAAAAATATTTGTTTTTATGTCCCCTACAACCTCTCAGAGTCTGTCGGTTTAAATACTTTTCACCCTGTATATGACCCGTGGATATTGTGTCGCTTTCTTCCGGGTTGGCGGTCTTCAAGAATCGGCCGTCAGCTTTCGAAAGAAAGACTCGGGACGTCTGCAGAGAAAGGAGTGTCGACTGCGACCGGGTGTGCCCCATCAGCGTGATATGCCGCGGAGTTGTATTGGTCGGCAAGTCTGCGTTTTGGGGCAGCTCGGAGATCCAAGTTTCGTGATTTCCATCGAGGGAAAGGTCCCTGAAGTAAAGTGGTTAAGCTGCATGAGCCGCTGAGTTGTGCTGCGTGCAAACATCAAGTAAGTTGGTCGTCAGCGTATGTGGCTGAGCGACGTGTTAAAGAGGCGTTTCACTCGCTAGATGACTGTGGAACTTCACAGCCGTTAATCGAAAAGTATCTGGGTGAGCTCAGTTTGAGCTGGTTAAATGTTGGCTGCGCAGTGAAGTCTTAGTTATAACTGTACTGGTTGTTCTCTAATTGATTATTAAGAGTATTAAGTGATTGAAAACTGCACCTAAGTGATATTAGCATTATCGGTGAACCATCCTTAAATGGTTTCAATTTAAAGGTCAGTGATTGCTTTGGATGGAACATTTTGTAAACTGATGCACGTATGTCTGGTGCAAGGATTCTGCCCTGTATTTTTGTGTGCGTTTTAGAGAGTTGCAATTGTCCTGTGTTTGTCAAAAGCAAAAAGTAAGTGCCAACGTCTTGGTGGGGAGTGAGAGGTAACCCGCAGCCTAGTTCGTGTTGTGTTTACGTAACCCTGTCGTGGCTGGATTGCTTTGGGCGAAGACCCCATACCAAAAGTTTAGTATATCTTTCCTTTCCGCCAAGGCGGGTAAAACGCGTTTTGTAATTTGATTGTGTTTTTCTGATGTTTAAACAAGTGTTTGATTTGGGTTACATGGAGATAAACCTGCAACTAAGTAAACGTTGGAAAATAGAGCAGGCGCAAAGTAATTAAATTCTCTCTATCGATTGTCATGTAATTTTGGACTAATTGCAGTGATTTGTCTCTGTAGTAATAGACAGTTCACAGTGCTTGTTGAGTCGATGTCACATCTCTGTTTAAGATACAGTGTGTAATCATGTAAAGTGTAATCTGGGTTTGTTTCATGGCAATCTTACTTGCTTCTGTTACATATCCATGTTCTAGTGAATTGTGGTTAACCACGTGAGTTTTTAATTGTTGCTTGGGCCGTGTAGTAATAAAATGCAATTAAGTGGCTGGCCCACTGTGATAGGAACGGTACTGTCAGTTGTAAGCTTCTGTTAAGTGTGGCGAAGCCACGGCAATACTGTGTTTGCTAGTTGTTTCTTAACTGATTTCATATGCATTTTATGTTTATACTTGTTGAGTTCTGATAACTGTCTTGTTTCAATAAGAACCTATACTAAGTAACTGCTCCATTGTACTGCAGATTGTGGGGAATTATCTGAAGGAACCTTAAGTTTATAAATTAAGTACGTGCAAATCAAAGTATGACTACCAGCCATGATTCGCCATCCCATTTCCCATCCTGATAATAGTTGTGGTATGGATTGTGCAAGGTCGTGTTAAAGGGGCCACGTACCAATATACCCTGTTCATTTAAGGTGAACATTCGTATAAGCGAATGTATGCCCTGCCGTTGGTCATCAGCTGTACTGCTCAAGCACCTGATGTCATAAGATCGCTTGAAGACGGCCTTAAATACATATTAGGTATTTTGTTGTTATTCTAGTGCGATTATTCTGATACTCACTAAAGCATCGAAAGCAGGTGCCATAAGCAACGAGATGTAGAAAATCTATGCAATAATTTGAAACTTCCTGACAGATTAAAACTGTGTACGAGACGGAGACTCGAACTCGGGACCTTTGCCTTTCGTGGGCAAGCGCTCTACCGACCGAGCTACTAAGCACGATTCACGACCCATCCTCACAGCTGTACTTCAGCCAGTAATACGAAAGAGAGCTGTGAAGTTTGGCAGGTAGGGGATGAGGTACAGGCTGAAGTAAAGCTGTGAGGATGGGTCGTGGGTCGTGCTTAGGTAGCTCAGGCCTAACCACCGATCGACGTAGCACACATCTCACTGTTATTGTACCATGCCGTAGCTTACTTCGTCGAACGGAGCTACGTTCGAAACGGCCTCCCTATCAGCTACCCTCCCCGTGCGAAGGACTTTCACTTTTGTTTACATCGCCCATCCCTCGCAACTCTATACCGCAGGGGTCGGCAAGTACTTTTACGTGGGGTCTGGATACTTTTGGAAATTTTCATCGACATCCTAAAAAAAGCAACTCATATTCCTTACTAATTTTTATTTTAATTTTCACTCGCAAAGTAATATGAAAAAAAAGGCAAAACTGCATTCAAACATCAATTGGAGACCAAAATATCCACGGGTGTACTGCCGGTCTACAGTGTCCAACGGGCACAATATTTCGGCGATCATACATGTCGCCATCATCAGGTGAACTGACGGACTGAGCTCCTGTGAACGTGCCGGTACGGAGATCCGTACGCTATGGCTGCTCAGGGGGAACTGGCTTCGGTCGCTTTTTTTTTTTTTTTTTTTTTTTTTTTTTGCACTGTTTGAGGGCTTGCATTGCCCTTTTCAGCCATTTGCTGTACATTACACGTACATTCATTTATTTATTAGTTCAATATTTCTTGCAAAAGTGCATTTGATCATATTGAGTATACAAAGATATAGTATATATAAAGATGCAGAAATATAAAATAATACAATAATACAAAATAAAACAAAATATAAAGTAGGTACAAGGATATTAAATAGGTACAAAAATATTACATTAAATGAGGTTAGAGGTTGAGGTTTAAGTATTAAAGATTTTAAGTCATGTTGTGATATAGTGTTTGTTTATAAATTATACAGTATTTTCCGTTATGATTATTCTCTTTATTTTCTTTGAATACTTTAGTGTGTATGGAGGTTGTAGCATACGATAGTAGTACCGTAGTTTTGGTGTGTATGCTACTTTTAATGTTTAATTTGTTATTTCTATGCTGCTTTTTAGATGTAGCTTAGGTCTACAGTTCTTGTGTATGTTTTGTGTGTGTGCGTGTGCGCGCAGGTGCGTGCGCGTTTGTGTGTATATTCTGGGGTCAGTTTCTGTGTCTTTGGGTCAGGTGTGGGGGAAGTTGGATGCCTTGTGTTAGTGGTTCCATGGTGGGGGCGAGGTCTGGGTATTCTTGGCTGGTGTTTTGTGCTACTGTACGCGCTGGTTGGGTATACTTAAATTTTGGTCGTCTGTTCACTCGCGGTCTTGTTGTCAAAATGTCTTCCATGTCTGGGCGTTTCGTTAATATGTGTCTACCGTAGTTCGCTCTGAGTTTGGTCAGTCTGTTTTGTAGCGGCTCCACGCCTGTGATGTCATATACGTCGTCACTGGGCGTGAGCCTTGGCAGTCTGCAGATGCTGCGTAAAAGTCGTCTTTCGGTCGAGTAAAGTTGTTCGGCTACCGGTTTGTGCAAGCCTCCTAAGGGGGCTGCTGCATATTCTATCACTGGTCTGATGTACGTCTTGTAGGTGTGGATCGCCGTGTGGTCGTCACATCCATGGAATCGTCCTTGTACTTGTCTGATTAGGCATTGTCTTTTCCTCGTCTTGTGTAGCAGGTAAGTGAAGTGTGTCTTCCAGTTTAAGTACTTGTCTAGGTGCACTCCTAGGTAGCTGGCAGTGTCGTTAAGTCTTAGTGGTGTGTCCCACAGCGTCAGTTGTATGTCATTTGTGTTTTGTTGTCGTTTTTTCGTCAGGTGCCTGTGTCTAAATAAAACCATTTGGGTTTTGGTTGGGTTTTGGTTGGGTTTGGTCGGATTCTCCATGTCGTCATCCAGTTTTCTAATCTTTGTAGGTAGGTCTGTGTTTTTTGTTGTATGGTTGTCGTCTTCAAGTCTGTGCACCAGTAGGCGGTGTCGTCAGCATACAGTCCTACCGTTTCTTTGGGGGTTGTTGTCGTTGGTACGTCAGCCGTGTAAAGCGCGTACAGCAGCGGGGATAGGATACCTCCTTGTGGCACTCCTGCTTGGGGTGTGAATTCTTGGGAGTAGGCTCCGCCGACATGTACCTTGCACTTCCTGTTTGTGATGTACGTCCCTATTAGTCGTATAACCTTGGTCGGGAGGCTCAATTTGCTCAGTTTGTAGAGCAGTCCTGTATGCCAGAGCTTGTCGAAGGCACGCTCTATGTCTAAGAAGACTGCAAGCCTGCAGTGTCCTCTGTTGAAGCCTTGTGTTATTCCGTTGGTCAGTATGATTAACGGGTCGTTAGTGGAGTGATTTTGTCGGAAGCCTGATTGTGTCAGAGGGAGGATGTCGTTGCGTTCTACATACGTTTTTATGCGGTCAGTTAGTATCCTTTCGTAAGTTTTCCCTATGACGTCGAGTAGAGATATTGGTCTGTAAGATCTTGGGTCAGTCCTTGGTTTGTCAGGTTTTGGTATCATTATTGTTTTGCTAGTCTTCCAAGTGGCGGGTAGCGTTTCATTTGTGAGACAGTAGTTGTAGATAAGGTAGAGGATGGGGGTCAGGAGTTGGGCTGGTGCTTTCTGAAGGTGTATACGTCTTATGTCATTTTGTCCTGGAGCTGTGTTACGTCCTGAGTATATGGCATTAATTATTTCTGCGTTAGTGATCTCTGCTGTCAGCGTGTTTTCGTCTTCTGTTGCTATCGTTGGGGTGTTTAGGATTATAGTCAGCTGTTGCTCGGCGTGTTGTCTGAAGTTGTCGTCAAATTTTGCGTCTTGTGGGAAGGAGTAAACTTGCTGCAGTACTTGTCGAAATGCATCGGCTTGTTCTGCTTTGTCTGTTGTTGGTTCGTTATCCACTAGTAATGTAGTGTTTGTTGTCTGTCGTTGTCCCGTGAGCGTTTTAAAGCGTTGCCAGAATTTCCCCCCTTCCCTGTAGTTAAGTCGTCTGCATGTGTCGTCCCATTGTCTTTGTCGGTGTTCAGATATGATTCTTTTAATTCTGGCATTCAATCTACTCCATTGTCTTTTTAGGTCTGGGTTGTTGTCGCGTCTGATTTGTCTATAAAGTTGTTTTTTGTGTCGAATTAGGTTGAGGGCTTCCTGGGGTATGGCTTGTTTCCAATTTTCGACTACTATGGTGGGTATGGCTTCATGTATTGCTTGATGTATGGCAGTCTCTATTCTATCTGTGGCGTGTTGGAGGTCGTCGTCGTCTGTTATCGTCAGTGGTATTGATAGTTGTTCCGTGAGTACTTCTTTATATTTGTCCCAGTCCGCATTTGCGTATTTGCGGATTGTTCGTCTTGTGGGTATATGGTCTGGGGGCAGGGTGACGCTGGTCGAAAAAAGGATAGGCAGGTGGTCGCTCGTTATCGAGGTGCCCACGACAGCATCTGACATTGTGTCGCTAATGTTGTGTCCATATGGTACGTGATCTGGTGTCGAGTGCCCTCGGTGTCCTATGAAAGTCGGTTGGTTGACTGGTAGCCGGTCCATCGGTTCTGTCGTCAGGAAGTCGAATAGACTTCGTCCGTTTCCGTTATCGGCTGTGTCCCCTAGCATATGGTGTCGTGCATTAAAGTCTCCTAGTATTATGTATCTATTGTAAGTCATCATGTATCGTAGGAAGTGCAGTGGCAGGGGCGTTCCAGATGGGTTGTACAGGCATGCTATCGTAAGAGTGCGTCTGTTCTTGTCTCTTATCTGTACTATGACTGCTTCTACGTTATTGAGTGGTGCCGGGAGAGGAATCTCCTTTGCTGCAATTGTGTTCTGCACGAGTATAGCTACTCCTCCTCTTCCGTCCTGCCTGTCTTTTCGGAATGTATTGAACCTGGGGATGTTAAAGGTGTGTGTGTTCCTTAGCCATGTTTCGGTGATGCCTGCAATATGGACACCTTCCTGTTGTATGGTGTGCGTTAGTAGTGGGCGTTTCGGTTTGACGCCTTGGGCGTTTACCGATAGGAGACGTAGTGTGTTGGCCACCGCGGAGGTGCCTGGGAGGGAGGGGGTTGGAGTTAGGGTGTGGGTGCCTGTTTAATTCGTGTCCTGTTGTGTGTGTTGCGGTGTGTGCTGGGGTGTGTGTTGTGGTGTGTGTCTGAAGCGTGTTTCTGGATGCCAGTGTGACAGCTAGGAAAATAGTTTATGGAAAATTATACTTTCATGAAAGGAGAAGGTACGTTCAATTCTTTGGTTATTTTAACTTCTCCCTCGTTTGTGGCTCGGAACATTTTTTGATGTGTCGTAACTCGTAGGAAACTTTGTATCCTGGGAAATCAGTAGAATCTGCACCATGGACGTTCAAGCTCTATTTTAAGAGATTAAATTCTGGACTTTACCGAAGTTGATACACAACTTGGACACTGATTCCCATGCTGCAGAGTGAGTACGTCAGAGCACCCAAGACAGCTTCCCCACGGAGTACGATTGTGCCTCTGATTATTTTAAGAATTTTTAGAGTCTACGATCCCCGGAATTCTGCAAAGCCACAGAGATTTTATTCCAGGTACTAACTTCGACAACGACCGTCAGACAGAGTATGATTATGAACTTCTAATTATTTTGTATGGTACATTCGAGAATTCAGCTAATAATAAATTTTGTACCTGGAAGTGTGGGAGATAATTGTGTAAAAATAATAGGGAAGCGACCTCTCTCGCCCGAAAGTTTCCATTCAAGTAACTACATATTAAAATTCAGTCATAATAATTTAACTTTAGTTTCATGGGGAGAGAAGTTAAACTCCAATCCGAAATATAAACTTATCGTTTCACATTAAAGTTTCATAAAGCGGCGCTAAGCTTTCGTTCGAGTTAGGAACATAAAAATTGTGTTAAAATGAATATGCTAGCTCCGGTTAAAAGAGGCATGCCTGATCCGGGCAAAAGAGGCTTCATAGGTTGCCACAGTCATAGATAGATTCATAAAATTCCCTTTTCAATTAAATAAAATAATTCGAGCGTACAGAGCATGTGTGTGGATCAGGACAGCACGCTACGCCGGCCGCCCAGCCTGTTCATCTCAGCTCTCGCTCTCCAGAAAGCACTTTCCTGCATTACGCAGCACAGTAGCTATTTTTTTTATTCTACCTACTAACCATTAAGAAGTGGAATCACTCATGCAGTTACTTGTAAACTACTACTAAAATGATAAGGGTGCCGCTAAAACGTATTGTTATGTACAGAAAAATGTTTCTTAAATAATTTTCTTCAGTTCACTTTCAAAACATTTTTGGCGGTTCAGTTTTTGACCCTCCGCGGTCTGGACCTGGGCCGCGGTCCGGCAGTTACCGACCGTTGCCATTGACGTACAGCACCCGGACGTTTGGGGGTGCGTCCACGCACCCTTATCTACAATACTGGCCATTAAAATTGCTACACCAAGAAGAAATGCTGATGATAAACGGGTATTCATTGGACAAATATATTATACTAGAACTGACATGTGATTACTTTTTCACGCAATTTGGGTGTACAGATCCTGAGAAATCAGTACCCAGAACAACCACCTCTGCCCGTAATAACGGCCTTGATACGCCTGGGCATTGAGTCAAACAGAGCTTGGATGGCGTGTACAGATACAGCTGCCCATGCAGCTTCAACACGATACCACAGTTCATCAAGAGTAGTGACTGGAGTATTGTGACGAGCCAGTTGCTCGGCCACCATTGACTAGACGTTTCCAATTGGTGAGAGATCTGGAGAATGTGCTGGCCAGGGCAGCAGTCGAACATTTTCTGTATCCAGAAAGGCCCGTACAGGACCTGCAACATGCGGTCGTGCATTATCCTGCTGAAATGTAGGGTTTCGCAGGGATCGAATGAAGGGTACAGCCACAGGTCGTAACGCATCTGAAATGTAACGTCCACTGTTCCAATGCGAACAAGAGGTGACCGAGACGTGTAACCAATGGCACCCCGGCCGAAGTGGCCGTGCGGTTAAAGGCGCTGCAGTCTGCAACCGCAAGACCGCTACGGTCGCAGGTTCGAATCCTGCCTCGGGCATGGCTGTGTGTGATGTCCTTCGGTTAGTTAGGTTTAACTAGTTCTAAGTTCTAGGGGACTAATGACCTCAGCAGTTGAGTCCCATAGTGCTCAGAGCCATTTGAACCATTTTTGAATGGCACCCCATACCATCACGCCGGGTGATACGCCAGTATGGCGATGACAAATACACGCTTCCAATGTGCGTTCACCGCGATGTCGCCAAACACGGATGCGACCCTCATGATGCTGTAAACAGAGCCTGGATTCATCCGAAAAAATGACGTTTTGCCATTCGTGCACCCAGGTTTGTCATTGAGTACACCATCGCAGGCGCTCATGTCTGTGATGCAGCGTCAAGGGCAACCGCAGCCATAGTCCATGCTGCTGCAAATGTCATCGAACTGTTCGTGCAGATGGTTGTTGTCTTGCAAACGTCCCCATGTCTTGACTCAGTGATCGAGACGTGGCTGCACGATCCGTTACAGCCATGCGGATAGATGCCTGTCATTTCGACTAGTGATACGAGGCCGTTGGGATCCAGCAGGGCGTTCCGTATCTCCCCTCCTGAACCCACCGATTCCATATTCTGCTAACAGTCATTGGATCTCGACCAACGCGAGCAGCAATGTCGCGATACGATAAACCGCAATCGCTATAGGCTACAATCCGACCTTTATCAAAGCCGGAAACGTGATGGTACGCATTTCTTCTCCTTACACGAGGCATCACAACAACGTTTCACTAGGCAACGCCGGTCAACTGCTGTTTGTGTATGAGAAATCGGTTGGAAACTTTCTTCATGTCAGCACGTTGTAGGTGTCGCCACCGGCGCCAACCTTGTGTGAATGCTCTGAAAAGCTAATCGTATGCATGTCACAGCATCTTCTTCCTGTCGGTTAAATTTCGCGTCTGTAGCACATCTTTGTGGTGTAGCAATTTTAATTTTAAGTGCACCATCGGATGGGGTCTACGCTCTGGTATATCGTGTCAACGGAAAATTCCCGACCAATCGTCAACTTCATCATATGGGAGTAGCTACTTCGCTGCTTTGCTCTGGCTGCCATCTCGTCGACACCGACGAGCATCACCTTACGTGCCCCCTGAAACAGGGCGTCTGGCTTATAATTCAACACATCGTGGGCTCTTACCTCCGCGTCCCACCAACGACGGTTACCTCGGAGCTCCTGCTGTTGCCCCAGACTTCACACTACCCTCTTGTGAAAAACCACGCACTCATCTGGTTTCAAGAGAGGCTTAAGAATACCTCTTTCGCAACGGTTCACATACAGTCGTCGAACTCTGGAATCGGGTTGTGATGGCGCACAGTACACTCACCTGATCAGCCCTTTACCGACGAACCTTCGCAGGATATCTCCACAGCATTTTTTTTTACCCTCCCCCCTCGGTTGGGGTGTGCCTTGTCTCCCCATTTTATGACACATCCATGATCACCTTCGACAGTATGGTGCATCAACATGTACAGGTCAACGAATAGACAAAATTCGAATGAATAAATAAATAAAATAAGTAAAAAACAAAAATAAATGGATACATAAAAATCTTTATTTCATGGTTATTGGGATCTCCTATCCCTTATTCCTATCGCCCTTAAGGACTGGCGCTCGGACGACTGCCGCTTTTAGTTATCTTAGTTTAATTTCTTGGGTGGTGGGTGGGGGAGGGGGAGGAGGTTTAGGTGTAGTTAGGACGGCAAAGCCTGAAGAGGGATAATTTTATTTCTGTTTGGTAGGGTCACAAGTGGCGGTGCCCCTTACGGTTAGCAATGCTTTTTTGTTTTCTTTTGCTAGGTACCATTAATATGCCAAAAAGAAGTCCGTAGAGCACTTGCCTGCGAAAGGCCAAGGTCCTGAGTTCCAGTCTCAGTCTGGCACAGAGTTTTGATCTGCCAGGAAGTTTCATATTAGCGCACACTCCGCCGCAGAATGAAAATTTCATTCTGGAATCTGCAATTTACTAACTACGGTGATATATTTAGTTTGTTGTATGCAGTATTTTTCATCAATATAGCCCAATGAAGTAACATTTTTCAATAATGCTACATTTTTATTAAACCAACTACAAAATTATAAGATCCGGTTAGGGCGGCAGTGTGGGGGTGCGCAGCTTTGGCAGTTCTGGTAGCCGTGCATCATCACCTGTCGGTACGGCTCTGGTTAAGTTACCAGTACTGCAACCGCTTTTACTGTCTGCGGCGCGAGAAAATTCGGCATGATGTTCTGAGTTTGAAAACGAAAGTTCTCAGGTATGCAGTGTGGAAAGAAAATGTCTGAAAATCCATTGCAAACGCATCAAGAAACTAGTTTATCTTGCCCGTCGCTTGAAGATAAATTTCATATCAAAGACCACCTCAGGAAATAGGAGCCTGATGCTAAGCTGAGAACGTTAAAAATAAAATCCACTGAATGATAAGAATTTTCAGACAGGACACTTATGTAAACGACAACTACCTACATTCCACTAAGCAAATGCTAGGACTAGAGTTATAGAACTACCATAACCTACAACAGACTGTCATAGGTGAACTTAGACTACGGTAGTTTACCTAGTAGCTTTGGTCACTTAAGATCGTAGCCGCGTTACCTATACATTAGGTTTGTTGCATACCTACTAGGCATTACCACATTTCGATCGACTTCTCTGCATTTACCATTAGTGTTGTACTATATTTCCCTAGAAATCAGAAGAGGTGAACTGTTTAGAAACTGTATAACGGACCTCACAACTCTACAGAATGTTTTTGTTCTACATAGTTCTCCTCTTGTGTGTTACTTTAAAATAAACATATCTATAGCAACAGGTTTAATTTGGGAGTTGTTGAGTGTTAATGTGAAACATAGAGATGCTGCAGTAAAAAAACAAAAAAATACAGAATTATGACAGTACGTTAGAAAATGCAATTACCCCAAAAAAGGTAAAATAAGAAAAAGAGGCGAAACACAAAATGCCAACATCGGTTCAATATTTCGTCGATTTTATAAAAATGTTTCTGTTTTTGCTAAACAACTTTTACACTTACTAGTAATATTAAGGAAAATCTTGCCTTTTGTGGTGTCACCGCCAGACACCACACTTGCTAGGTGGTGGCCTTCAAATCGGCCGCGGTCCGGTAGTATACGTCGGACCCGCGTGTCGCCACTGTCAGTGGTTGCAGACCGAGCGCCGCCACACGGCAGGTCTAGAGAGACTTCCTAGCACTCGCCCCAGTTGTACAGCCGACTTTGCTAGCGATGCTACACTGACAAAATACGCTCTCATTTGCCGAGACGACAGTTTAGCATAGCCTTCAGCTACGTCATTTGCTACGACCTAGCTAGGCGCCATATTCAGTTACTATTCTGGTCGTATGGCTTGTCGCATTGTCATGCTGGAATTGCCCAAGTCCGTCGGAATGCACAGTGGACATGAATGAATGCAGGTGATCAGACAGGATACTTACGTACGTGTCGCCTGTCAGAGTCCTATCTAGACGTATCAGGTGTCCCATATCACTCCAACTGCACACACCCCACACCATTACAGAGCCTCCACCAACTTCAACCGTCTCCTGCTGATATGCAGAGTCCATGGATTCATGAGGTTGTCTCCATACGCGCACACGTTCATGCGCTCGATATATTTTGAAACGAGAGTCGTCCGACCAGGCAACATGTTTCCAGTCATCAACAGTCCAATGTTGGTGTTGACGAGCCCAGGAGAGGTGTAAAACTTGGTGTCGCACAGTTATCAAGGCTACACGAGTGGGCCTTCGACTCCGAGAGCCCGTATCGACAATGTTTCGTTGAAAAGATTCGCTCCCTGACACTTGTTGATGGTCCGGCATTGAAGTCTGCAGCAATTCTCGGGTGGGGTGTCTTCTACCTCTGTCACATTGAACGATTCTTTTCAGTCGTCGTTGGCCCCGTTCTTTCAGGATCTTTTTCTGGCCGTTACGATGTCGGAGATTTGATGTTTGACCAGATTCCTGGTATTCACGGTACACTCGTGAAATGGTCGCACGGGAAAATCCCCACTTCTTCGCTACCTCGGAGATGCCGTGTTCTATCGCTCGCAGGCTGACTGTAACACGACGTTCAAACTCACTTAAATCTTGATAACCTGCCATTGTAACAGCAGTAACGGATCTAACAACTGCGCCAGACACTTGTATTATGTAGGCGTTGCCGATCGCAGCGCCGTATTCTGCCTGTTTACATATTTCTATATTTGAATACGCTTGCCTACACAACTTTATGTAGCGTTTCAGTGAACTACCACTTACCACGCCACTTACTTATTGTACCAAAACAACCGAACCAAAGTTTTGGTAGAGCGCAAATTCAGATAGGTTCAAATGGTTCAAATGGCTCTGAGCACCATGGGACTTAACTTCTGAGGTCATCAGTCCCCTAGAACTTAGAACTACTTAAACATAACCAACCTAAGGACATCACACACATCCATGCCCGAGGCAAGATTCGAACCTGCGACCGTAGCGGTCACGCGGCTCCAGACTGTAGCGCCTAGAACCGCTCGGCCACTCCGGCCGGCCTTCAGATAGGACAATTACTTCAGCACAACTCCAGTATATTCTTGTCTCTGTCCTCTTCTAAATGAGCGTACTGTGCTTCTCAGATAAACCCGAAAACTACTATCAATTTGAAGACTGATTTCAATACCACAACCCTTTACTAGGAATGGACCTATTGTAGGTCGTATGCTGTTGCCTTCCTTCGACCTTTGAACTGATTTAACCAGTCACTTTCAGGGGTCTGGGACCTATAGCTTAAAGTTGGTAATTTACCATCAACACCAAGCTCATTAGTGATACAACTCTGACTCTGGGACGAAGAAAATTGCTGTGATTCGGTTGAAAGAATTATCTTGGCACCTGCCTAAATGATTCAGGTAAACCACAGACAAAGGAGAGTTACATATTAGGGAACATGGGTCCAATTTCTTAACCACTGTGTTACCTCGTTCGGTGAAAGACCTTGTATTCATCTGAAAACCTTCCTTCTATATATACGCAATTTTTAAATGAATGGTGAAATTTTTTTCCGTTTACAGCACTACAGTTTAGACAGTTTAGACAAGAGAACAGAAGCTTTTGCAATGTGGTGCTACAGAAGAATGCTGAAGATTAGGTACTGGATAGAATTCAGGAGAAGAGAACCTTGTGGTACAACCTGACTAAAAGAAGGGATCGGTTGGTAGGCCACATTCTGAGGCATCAAGGGATCGGCAGTCAGTACTGGAGGGAAGAGTAGGGGGTAAAAATCATTGAGGGACACCAAGAGAGGAATACAATAAGCAGATTCAGAGGGATATACGTTGCAGTAGTTACTCGGACATGAAGAGGTTTTCACAGGATAGAGCAGCATGGAGGGCTGCATCAAACCAGTCTTTGGACTGAAGACCACAACAACAAAGTGTATTATTTTTAATATCGATTGTCATTCCGATTACGTGATCAATCGTGCTTGTGTATTTCAGGGTTTCAGTTGCCATGGAGTGGTTCACAAAGAAGGAGGTGTTACCATTGTGGAAAACCATTACAGAGCCGGCTAGCGTTATGCATAGACTGTTTGTAGACTTCGCGTTCTCTTAGAACGTAACAATGCTTCTATAGAATCAACAGTTCTGCGGTTGATAAAGAAATTCGAGGATACCGGGTCCGTCGCAACCATAAAATCGCCCATTAGAAACCGCACGGTTCGTACGGAACAAAACACTGCGTTAGTGCCACATAGTGTGGCTGTGACCCCACGCAAGTCGCTTCAACGCCGTTCCAAACAACTGGGAATTTCGACAGACTCTTTGCAAAGAATTTTGAAAAAGGATCTTCATATGCACCCATACAAGGTTCAGTTGACGCAGTATCTTAAGCCCACTGACCATCTGAAACGGAGAAATTTCGCCGATTGGGTTCTCATAAAACTAGGAGAAGATAACAATATCTTCCGTAACGAGGCACATTTTCATCTGTGTGGATCGTTAACGGACAAAATTGCCGTATTTGGGGCCAAGAAAACACTAGCCACATGCATCGACTGTGAGCCACAGTTTGGTGTGGCTTATGGGCAGGTGGTGTGATGGGCCACTCCTTTTGGAAGATTTCGACGGTAATGCAGTAACAGCGTTATCGTGAAATAGTCAGAAACAGCTTGTAGTCTGTTCTGGATGAAGTGGATACAGCCAATATATGGTTTCAGCAGGACGAGGCTACGTGTCACACACCCTGCGAGACTAACCTAACCTAACCTAACCTCCACTCCATAAAAAACTCCCTCAGCCTGTGATTTCAGTTCGCGGCGACTTGGAATGGCCTCCCACATCTTGTGACCTTACTCAAATGGCTCTGAGCACTATGGGATTTAACAGCTATGGTCTTCAGTCCCATAGAACTTAGAACTACTTAAACCTAACTAACCTAAGGGCATCACACAACACCCAGTCTGTGACCTTACTTCATGAGACTTCTTTTTATGGGGTTACGTGAAGTCCAAGGTCTATGAGAATAAACCACAAACAGTTCGCCAACTTAAGGAAGAAGTTCAACGTGTCACCAACGACATCAGCAGAGACGTACAGTGAGTCCAAAAAGTATTCATCTAGTTCTAATTTCTTTAAAAAACTAAATATATGTCACGTGAAAGGAAGGGAACATAAAATGTGAACATCCAGTCATATGCAACGAATCTTGGTAAGTAATTTTTATTGATGGACAAGGAAATAAATAACATCCATAGCGATAACAAATTCGACAAAATGGAGGATTTATTGAAGGGCTACTACAAAAAGTATTCGTCCACTCATATTTTTTTATTTACAATCTGAAAATATGATTTCAATTACAAAAATTAATATTTAGTGGGGTTTCCCTTTGCATCTATTACTTCTTGTAGTCGTCTGGCCATCGGCTTGACCATGATTGGCATTAGAGAGGCTGGAATTTTGTCCCATTCGTCTTCAAGTGCTTCTTTTAGGTCTCTCTTGATAGAAATATGTCTTCTCAGGATGCTATATTCCAGTACTTTCCAACGGCATTCAACAGGATTAATGTCTGGGCTCTGAGGAGGGGTGTCAAGTTGTTTTGGTGTATTGTACAGGAGCCACAGCCTTGTATTTAGAGCCGTATGTATGCTTTGGGTCGTAATCTTATTGAAAAATGTTTTTTTCCTTGCAGACTTAATTTTTCGGCGCTAGGATTCAGATTGTCCTTTAAAATGTTGATATACATATGGTGATCCATTGCACCTTGTATGAAATGTAATTTTCCAACACGTGCAGCACTCATACAGCCCCACACCATCAGGGAGGCACCACTGTGTTTAACCGTTGGCATAAGATTGCGTGGCAACATCTCCGCATTCTTCTTACGCCACGCTATTCGCCTGCCATCCGACCCGAATACGTTATATTTACTCACATCAGAAAATATTATTCTGTTCCAGAAGCATTCCTTTTTGAATCTATGTTCCATCGCAAAATGAAGACGATTCTTTCGATTCTGTTCACTAACCCAAAATTTATTGCGCGCTACCCGGCCATGTCACCCGTACGTTTTGAAGGTATTTCTGATCGTGTTGGCATATACCTTCTTTCCTCTGGACTCTAACTCCCCAGCCAACTTAGGAGCGATGATTTTAGGTTTCTTCTTAATTTCCCTCATGATAAATCTCACGTCTGCATCAGCCAAAGTGTTACGGCGTCTGGTAGGTGGTTGGTTTCTTAATGCTTTTGTGGCGCGACTGAACCGTCGATCTAGGTCTACCGACTACTTTACCAATCTCGTAAGAAGATTTGCACTCATTATGTAAGCGCAGAATGTGTTTCCTTTCGATTGGCCCATGGCGCTAATTGGACTGTAGCGGCGCCGGCGCCGTTCAGACCCACAACAGGCGATAGAGTGGGGCCGCGCCCGGTTGATTAGTGTGTGCCGTGGGTCAGCGTTATAGTTTAACCACTGCGCGCACAGTTTCGGGATGGTCAGATGGGGGACGAATACTTTATGAACTAGTTGTTGTATTACATTTTCTGTTTTGTTAACTTTGCTGTCGATTTGGATACATTTCTTTCCTTGCTTTTCAACAAAAATGACTTACCGCGGTACTTCTTACACGAATGGCTCTTTAGTTTTTGTATACATTTCTTTTCATGTTACACAGACTTTGTTTTCTAACAGATATGCAGCTGGAGGAATATTTTTGGACTCACTGTATGTGAAAGGATCGTCATGAACTTCACAGACTAACTGCCGGCCGAGACAGTTGTTGTGGACATACGCCTGCAGTTAAATGGGAGTGAATGTAGATTAAAATGAATGTTTTATTTCGATGCAATTTTCACTTAATTATTGCATTTTTAAAAATTGCGAGATATCTGAAAGACCCTTATTAAGACTACGTTAACTGTTTTACGTGCAGAAGTGTACTAGCAGTTTAAGCTGCCCACGATACACTTGATAATACGCTGCCTGAAAAGTGCTACCTGTCGAGCACTTGTCGACTATTAGCAGGGCGGCTACAGTGACATAGATGGCAAGTGGACGAGTTTGAGTCACAGAGGCATGCGTTGAACCGGACGTTCAGCGCTCTGATGCGTGGCCATCTACTGACACCCACACGCCCTTCGGCGCCGTTCGAGCATCCAGTGGGGGCGGTAAAGACGGCTTCTCGCCTTTCTGGGAAGCAGTAGCACCGTCCGGTGACGGCTGCTACACGGCGGGACCAGCGTCCTCTTATAGGGGAACGCGGGCGGCCGGTTCGTGACTCATCTCGGCAATCACGGACCAGGAAAAGCGTAAACAGGAAAACGTCTCTGGCCGCGTGGTTTTATTCTACAGGGCAGAGCAAGCACCACACACCACAAAAAAGATAACTGGAATAACAGATGACGAAAAATTTGACTCTAGGCAAGGCAAAGGCACCAGAGGGGCAATTCTGACGCAACTGACAATAGAAGCAAGGCTTAAGAAAACCCAGGACACGTCCAAAGAATCTGTCGATCTAGTAAAGGTGTTCGACAATATATAGCAGTCAAGAAAAAATTCTCAGAAAAGCTGTAGCCAGTGACAGGTAATAGACATTACGTACAAAAACCAAGAGAGGACAGTAAGAATGGACGAATTGGTTCGTCTCTTACTTTAAGAACAGAAAGCAGAAGGTAATTCTCCGCAATATTTAGAGTGGTAGTGTTGTCCAGTCCCAACTGGGCATTGTTACGTGGGGCGTTCCCCAAGGGTCGGTGCTGGGGCCACTGCTGTTTCTTATTTATATAAATGACATGCCTTCTAGTATTACAGGTGATTCAAAAATATTTCTCTTTCCTGATGATCAAATAATGTAGTTCATGAAATAAGTTCGTGGCTTGTGGAAAATAATTTGATGCTAAATCACAGTAAGACTCAGTTTTTACAGTTTCTAACTCACAACTCAACAAGAACCGATATTTTGATCAGACAGAATGGGCATATTATAAGCGAGACGGAACAGTTCAAGTTCCTAGGCGTTCGGATAGATAGTAAGCTGTTGTGGAAAGTCCATGTTCAGGATCTTGTTCAGAAACTAAATGCTGCTTTATTTACCATTGGAACAGTATCTGAAATAAGTGACAGTTCAACACGAAAAGTAGTCTACTTCGCATATTTTCATACGCTTATGTCGTATGGTATTGTTTTTTGGGGTAATTCTTCTGATTCAAAAAGGGTATTTTTGGCTCAAAAACGGGCTGTTCGAGCTATTTGTGGTGTAAGTTCGAGAACCTCTTATCGACCCCTATTCAATAGTCTGGGAATTCTGACATCGCCCTCACAGTATAGCTTTCACTCAGTTAATACTAAGCAGAAATCCAATCTGCATGTGGAATGCACTTCCTTGACTCTTGCGCAGAAAGGAGTGCAGTATTCTGCTGCATCCATTTTCAATAAGCTACTACAAGAACTCGAAAATCTTAGCAGTAGCACAAACACTTTTAAGTCTAAACTGAAGAGTTTCCTCATGTCTCACTCCTCCTATTCTGTCGAGGAGCTCCTGGAAGAGCTGAAAAATTAAGTAAATTCCAGTGTTTCATGGTTGATTTTCTTTATTTAAACTTACGACTTCTCGCCTGAATATGTTTCTTATATTTCATTTTATCTGTTTTTACTATCGTGTTATAATTTCATGTATTGACGCGTTCCATGACCTTGGAGACTTCTCCTTAATTTGGTCCCACTGAACAATAATAAATAAATAAATAAAACAAGTAAAAAAAGAACGAAATGTTCGGATTAAAAAGGATGTAAGACAGTCTACACACTGAAGAAGCAACGACGGATAGAAAAGAAAGCTTCAGAGTCTACTGGTTTCAAATGTAAATTTCTGACAAGTAAATGAGTGACATCGAAAGCTTACAACCGCACGAAAACGTGCTTAGAATATAAATCGCTTATTCCGAAAATAGTGGTACGAGACATTCGCACGCAACACTGCGTGTCTTATGACGAGAGGCATTTGAATAATGACCCTTTCCAGATCTAAGAGAGCATTGGTAACGCGAACAACAAAAAATGGATGTAACAGAACCAAAAACACACATACATTACAATGTCGTGACTTATTCTTATACTTCCCTCTGCTTAAAATAACTGCACTATCTGATGAACAGACTTCTAATACTGATCTTATAATATAGTACAGCTATTCAGTCTTCAAAGGGCAGGTGTGGGATTTCAATGAAGCACTCAAAGCAAAGTGGAACACTACAGCATGCACGTCTGATTAAAGCCACTTTTTCTCATTCGACATCAATATCAAACGCCGCACTAATTACGTTTTCACACGATGATATGAAAGTGTCATAACCTGCCTTTTGCGAAGCATATTGTAACACGGGTTCGTACTTCGGTATAAAGTCTTTTGCTGAAATGATGATCGTGTAATTTTACTAGAGGTTTTTCACATTATAGTCTTACAAAATGAACGATCCTTCTCATGCAGAGCTTATATTATTTATTGAAGTACACACAGTGCAATTGTCGACCCTGAAATGCGTGTGTTTTTGGTCATATTATAGCGATATATTTTCTTTCTTCCCGTCACCAAAGTTACTATCCTAGACGTTGAATGGATGATCAGTGATCATTCAAATATCGCTCGCGGTAGGAAGGGCAATTTTAAATGCGAACAGCTCACACCATTGCTTTTGGGATAAGCGATTTATATTCTAGGCACATTTTACTGCGGTTCTGAGCATTAGAGGTGACATATTTCATTTGTAAGAATATACGTTTGGAGACTGTACTGCATGGTAGTAAATCATGGACTGTGGGAAAACTGGAACAGAAGAGAGTCAAAGCGTTTGAGATGTGGTGCTATAGAAGGAAGGTGAAAATTAGGTGGACTGGAAAGATAAAAATATTAGGAGGTCCTCCGCGGAATCGTCGAGGAAAGGAACATGCTGAGAACACTGACAAGAAGAAGGGATCGGATGGTAGGACATGTGCTAAGACATCTGGGAATAATTACTAGGGGAAACTGCAAAGAGTCAAAACTGTAGGGAAAGGCTGAGATTGGAATTTATCGAACATATAAGGGAGGACGTAGGTTGTAAGTGCTACTCTGAAATGAAAAAAGTGAAAAAGTGTGCAATTCCTGCAACAAGTAATAACCCACTTTCGAGAGCTATTCAAGAGCTGTAAACAGCTGTAAACTGCAATGCAGACACATCCCAGATGGTTGCGTATAGTTAATCAGGGTAGAGCCACCAACGTTCATGCGGAAGGAATTGGTTTGTCGCGAAGTATTAGCAGTTTTCCGATACGTTTCTCACACGCATTGCTCATTCAAGACGTCGTACGCCTAAAAGATTTATTTCAGACAGTTGTTTTCTTATCTCACAACATTCAGTTTGTAATCCTCTTTCAATCGTATCATTTTGAACCAGTAGGGCTGGGACAACCCCTAGATGTACATGCAAAAATGTAAGTGGCGTGTGGTGTTGCCGATTGGTAAAACGTCGAGGGTTTGAAAACTATTTGAGATCAGATTGCAGTTCAATGTTTGTTTTTTATAGTGATGAGACAGTCGAAGGAGAGGGCGACAGGGTAATCTCCCAAATCGCCCAAAGGGGCCATCCAACGGCTAGGTGCCACCGGCCAGAAGCGGTCGCCAGATGTTGCCCGATGACATCGACAGACAGCCTGACCACAGCGCGATCTTTCTCCCTCTCACCAATTTTTGGCTGGGCGAAAAGAAGTGCATCGCGGATTTTGCTATTAAAACTGTGGTGTCACCGCCAGACACCACACTTGCTAGGTGGTAGCCTTTAAATCGGCCGCGGTCCGCTAGTATACGCCGGACCCGCGTGTCGCCACTGTCAGTGATTGCAGACCGAGCGCCACCACACGGCAGGTCTAGAGAGACTTCCTAGCACTCGACCCAGTTGTACAGCCGTCGTTAATAGCAATGGTTCACTGACAAATACGCTCTCATTTGCCGAGACGATAGCATAGCCTTCAGCTACGTCATTTGCTACGACCTAGCAAGGCGCCATTACCAGTTTATATTCAGTGTAATAATGTCTAAAAAGAGCGATGTTCTCCAATTGTGGATTAAAGTTAAGTATTCCAGGAACTACGTTCTTTTCTTTATAGGATAATTACTTTACCTTGTTGCAGACCTCACGCCAATCTGCGTGAGCTTAACGCGTGCCTTTCGGCTACCTCCAAGTGGCTTGGCTGTCTTGCCACGCCACTACAAAAACGAGTCGGAATGCGTGTGAATGTCTCTGTCTCTAAAACAACATGGCGACTACCATACACTCTTTCCTCACTTAATTGGCATAACCAGACAATTTTTACAAATATGTGAGATGGAGAGAGAAAAGTTCAATTACACATTCGAGATGATAGGTGGTGGCATCGAAAAGTACGATTTAAACACGCTGTACAACTTCAAATACATTCAGTAAAAGAAGCACTTGTCAGTCAGTGAGCACGTCTGGAAGACAAAAATAAGTTTTGGAATAAGACTTTCTAGACACACAAAGCACTGAAAAGTGGAAACCATATTCGACATTTGTCTATTGGCAAAGAAACAACAGTAAGTACTAACAAGAAAACTTTAAGCATCAAAATTGACATACGCCACTTTTCTCACTTGAACATACACTTAATTCGGGTTATATTCTAGCCCTGAAATTTCCGATACAGATTTTGCCCATGTTGCAGATGACATGCTGCACGAAGTACACTGAAGCGCCAAAGAAACTGGTGTAGGCATGCGAATTCAAATACAGAGATCCACAAACAGACAGAATACGATGTCCTGCGGTCAGTAACGCCCATATAAGAGAACAAGGGTCTGGCGCAGTTGTTCGATCGGTTACTGCTGCTGCAGGTTATCAAAATTTGAGTTCGAACGTGGTGTTATAGTCTGCGCACGAGCGATGGGTCACAGCATCTCCGAAGCAGCGATGAAGTGGTGATTTTCCCGTACGACCATTTCACGAGAGTACCGTTAATATCAGGAATCCGGTAAAACACAAAATCTCCAACATGGCTGTGGCTGCAAAAAGATCCTGCAAGAATGGGACCAACGACGACTGAAGAGAATCGTTCAACGTGACAGAACCCTTCCGCAAATTGCTGCAGATTTCACTGCTGGGCCATCAACAACAGCGTGCGAACCATTCAACGAAACGTCGGAGTAGCCGAGCAGTTCTAGGCGCTTCAGGCTGGAACCGCGCGACTGCTACGGTCGCAGGTTCGAATCCTGCCTCGGGCAGGGATGTGTGTGATATCCTTAGGTTAGTTAGGTTTAAGTAGTTCTAAGTTCTAGGGGGCTGATGACCTCAGATGTTAAGTCCCATAGTGCTCTGAGCCATTTGAGACATTTTTAGAGGATGTGTGTGTGAGAGAGGCAGTAACAACGACTGCAGACAGAAATAAATCGAGCTCATTCGTATTCTCTACGTCATGAGTCAGATGAGGAGTAAGTAGGTAAATTCAGTAAGTACGAGGGCAGTTCAATAAGTAATGCAACACATTTTTTTTCTGAAACAGGGGTTGTTTTATTCAGCATTGAAATACACCAGGTTATTCCCCAATCTTTTAGCTACACAACACTATTTTTCAACGTAATCTCCATTCAATGCTACGGCCTTACGCCACCTTTAAATGAGGGCCTGTATGCCTGCACGGTACCATTCCACTGGTCGATGTCGGAGCGAACGTCGTACTGCATCAATAACTTCTTCATCATCCGCGTAGTGCCTCCCACGGATTGCGTCCTTCATTGGACCAAACATATGGAAATCCGACGGTGCGAGATCGGGGCTGTAGGGTGCATGAGGAAGAACAGTCCACTGAAGTTTTGTGAGCTCCTCTCGGGTGCGAAGACTTGTGTGAGGTCTTGCGTTGTCATGAAGAAGGAGAAGTTCGTTCAGATTTTTGTGCCTACGAACACGCTGAAGTCGTTTCTTCAATTTCTGAAGAGTAGCACAATACACTTCAGAGTTGATCGTTTGACCATGGGGAAGGACATCGAACAGAATAACCCCTTCAGTGTCCCAGAAGACTGTAACCATGACTTTACCGGCTGAGGGTATGGCTTTAAACTTTTTCTTGGTAGGGGAGTGGGTGTGGCGCCACTCCATTGATTGCCGTTTAGTTTCAGGTTCGAAGTGATGAACCCATGTTTCATCGCCTGTAACAATCTTTGACAAGAAATTGTCACCCTCAGCCACATGACGAGCAAGCAATTCCGCACAGATGGTTCTCCTTTGCTCTTTGTGGTGTTCGGTTAGACAACGCGGGAACCATCGGGAACAAACCTTTGAATATCCCAACTGGTGAACAATTGTGACAGCACTACCAACAGAGATGTCAAGTTGAGCACTGAGTTGTTTGATGGTGATCCGTCGATCATCTCGAACGAGTGTGTTCGCACGCTCCGCCATTGCAGGAGTCACAGCTGTGCACGGCCGGCCCGCACGCGGGAGATCAGACAGTCTTGCTTGACCTTGCGGCGATGATGACACACGCTTTGCCCAACGACTCACCGTGCTTTTGTCCACTGCCAGATCACCGTAGACATTCTGCAAGCGCCTATGAATATCTGAGATGCCCTGGTTTTCCGCCAAAAGAAACCCGATCACTGCCTGTTGTTTGCAACGCACATCCGTTACAGACGCCATTTTAACAGCTCCGTAAACTATACGAGACGAAGCGGGAATGTTTGAAAATATTCCACAAGAAATTTCCGGTTTTTTCAACCAAAACTGGCCGAGAAAAAAATGTGTTGCATTACTTATTGAACTGCCCTCGTACATTTAGTCTGAAAGTAATTCGTGCCTGCACAGCGCTGCAGATCCCTCATTATGTTCCGTAAACTTGAATCCTTACATTTGGTTAACGTTGGTTACAGATGCGGAAATGCCTCAGTCGATCTTGCTTTAAAAGTCATTTCCCAACAAGCACACAGGCAAAAAATAGTCACCTTGAGGAGACAAGACGGTAATACCGCGAAAAACCGCGCATGGCGTTGACAGTGACCTTAATGCGGTGAGGAAGAAAGGGCACAAGTTTCTCCAGATATGCGGTATCCCGCTGAAGGCACTCATTGAAGCTACTTAATTGAGGTGATGTTGCTGCTATGTATCATCCGCTATTCCAAACAACCCAAGACATTTTCTTGCGGAACTAAGACTTTGCGGGAAGGTAGAGGTGCGTCAGAGTGCCTGAGTGTGCGTCAAGGCAGGAACTTTTGCGAGCAGAACTGTAAACGTGGCTGTTGTCAGTTTGGAAGACGGAAGTGTCTACAACGTACTCACGAAGAAGATGTAGAAGGAAGGACAACACTTGGTCACCAAGGATGTTGGAATAAACGTCCTGGTTCATGTTCAAGATAGTCAGAATGCCTTTCTTTAAAGTCAGTACCGCCATTAGACTGTTGATTTATTTACTTTGTTACATTTGCACTTACGCAATCATGATTTCGGCTTCAAAGTGCCATTATCAAGTGTTTTAAGTGTTATAAATTGCCTGGGGTGCCATACACTTAACTCACTTGATAATGGCACTTTGAAACCGAAATCATGATTGTGTAAGTGTAAATGTAACACTGTAAATAAATCAACAGTCTAATGGCGGTAATGACTTTAGAGAAACATAATATGACTGTGGCCCCGCGTTATAAAAAAATTATAATCAGAATGAATGGGCTCAAGTCATGGCAAGAAAACCATACCAAAAACATCACAAAACGGTCTCCTGCGAGAACTATACCCCTCACACAATGCAGGTGAACACTTCACTGGGCCATCACAGTGGCGAAGTCACGATTTCTCAAATCACGTTACACGCCTCCAGTCAGCTGCTGTTCGGTTTCTGTGTTGTTTATGTTGTGTACGATATCGTACACAGTACGCAGAAGATTTACTTGTCTTGTATTTCTCCAAGTGTACAAAGACTCATTACAAATAATGCAGCAAGAAACGGAGTCCAGCTATCAGAATGTCTCTACACCAAGCACGAACAATGGAGCTGGAGCCTCGACTTGTAGCGAAGAGGCTCCAAGTGCTAGTGGGTTGAGCAGCTGCCTCCAGCCAACCTATATCACGGCAGCAGAGGGCGCTCGTGGTTCAGTGCCACTGAAGGCGAGGCTGGTTCAGTGGGCATGCTCCATTGGGTACGCCAGATCCCGAACGACCGCCGTCGGTATCAAACGAAAAATTGCAATTCCGTTGTCGACTTAAAGACGCCCTTGGGGTGGTATCGACGTATGATACCACAGTTCGGCCCACTGAAAATGTGCAGCTTTATGCGTCACTCCGAGGAATGAGCGTTTGCGACATACACAACACCAAATGTCCATTGCGTGTAGTTCCCTTCGTAACGTTCGCTCGGGAGCCGTTTGAGATGGACTTGCACTCACTTACAGCAGCAGTTCCCGTCAGGCTTGGCACCGATTGTATTGACAAGACGTTACCCTTGTCTCCCGCCCTGTAAATCAGGGTCGTTTTACAACCACTATCCTCATGCCGTCAAGTGGACCAACACGCTTCAAAACCTGGACATAACAGAAAAGAAACTGGCCAAGTTCGAATAGGACTCACGCACTGAGAGTTCTGTACACACTTAATTATGTGCACTATATCGACAGTTCATCCATTCTGGGAATCGAGAATTTCGACGATTTTCGCCCATTATCGACACTGATACTGGCAAGATATCGTTCCCTGGATTCCAAGGTTTTCCAGAACGTTTTAAGTTCTACAGTATAAATGTGACATATAGTCATGGCGGAGGCAGGCGACCTTTATTATAATATTCAGTAGTTCTCCATTCAGACTGTGTCGCTATGGTAAAAGTCAAACATCAGGCAAGGAATGAATTTATTGCCCATATGATACGTTTCGGAATTTATCCGAAGGATAGTATCTTCGGGAGCGTGACTGTCATGGAATGAAAACTGCAAAGAGGTGGGAATTATTAGCATACACACCACACTGATAGGAGACAGACAGGAAAAACTCAATAAAGAGTGGGTAAAAGAACAAAGTGACATCCCACCCGCATTTTACGTAAGTTTCGAGAAAGTTTATCACACTATTCTTGGATTGTTTAAATACAAAAGTTGTATTATTGCGAGCATGAATATTTATAGGTTAATTCCACTATCGTAAAGCGTCAACCACTCACCAAGTGGTCTTGCATTGAATCATATTTTATTTTCGTTCTTTTCCTTTCTTGTATATAAGCTATATGTAAACGGAATGGGTTATAGACACCGACAAAAATAAATTAACGAGTGTTTTGTGGCAAGGATAACGTTTTGATACGTCGTTAAATATCTGTTTAAAAAAAAAAAGAGAAATATGCTCTTCAATTTATTAATTCCTGTATCTTCACCCTTTTGTTTCGATAAGTGGTCGCGAACGGACATATGCTTGGATCCGTCGTATCAGCATTGTTAAAAATGTGTATTTCAACCGTATATTAAAAGTGTTATAGAAAGTTATTAGAAAAACAAAATTTATTCGCACATTTACGACGTCCAATCCTATCTGTTCATCATTCCATTTGCTGCCGAGATCCTGCTTCAAGAGGTTCGGAACAGACAAGAAGAATTTACGCGGTATCCTGGGGGAACGATTCTGCATCGACATTGTCAAAATCAAGATTAAAGACAATTGAATTAATTTGAAGCCGTACGTAACGAAAATTATGAATATTGACCTTGAATGTATTCATATTGAAGGTCTGTTGGTATTGGTATCAGTTAAAGTTCACCCAGGATTGTGTACAGATTCATAAATTACCTTCAAACTTCTTTCAACTATTCTGTCCAATCAATTTTTCCAATTATTCAAGCAGTTATTAATCAATTTCCATCCCCCACATATACCTATTCAGTCTCAAGATCTCACACATAAAGCGACGAGATTCTAGCTCAACGAAAATTACTAACTCTGTACATTTTTCTTTTTCGTTTTTTTTGTTGTAAATTACCGTTGTCAAACAAACTGAGGCACTTAGAAGACGAAACGGCGGAATATACGTACCAAGGAATTAAAAAAAATCATACATGAAGCAGCATTTGAAGCAAAGGGACAAGAGGAAGGAAGAAAGCGGCGCCCACAATGGTGGACTCCAAGCACTGAAGAAAAAGTGAACCTAAAACAGATGTTCTGTAATGATTGGTTGAGCAAACGCGACAAAGGCGATAGAGCCTTGTATGTCATAATGAGTAGAGAAGTAGAAAAGGACATTTGCAAAAGAGAAATGAAACTTGGAAGAATAAATGCGAATATTCCGACCGATGCATGTGGGGCACAAAAGTGGTGCCAGCATGGAAAGTGATAGCAGGGCTGAGGAAAGAAGGAGTAGAAAGAGCAAACCAGCCGATTATCAGTCTGGCAGAGAGGGAGAAGCATTTTAAAGGCCTGTTAACAGAAGAAAGGACGGAGTACAAGGGCCGGCCGCTGTGGCCGAGCGGTTCTAGGCGCTTCAGTCCGGAACTATGCGGCTGCTACTGTCGCAGGTTCGAATCCTGCCTCGGGCATGGATATGGGATGTCCTTAGGTTAGGTAGGTTTACGTAGTTCTAAGCCTAGGCGACTAATGACCTCAGATGTTAAGTCCCATAGTGCTTACAAGGGAACCTCCCCAACGCACCCCCCTCAGATTTAGTTATAAGTTGGCACAGCGGATAGGCCTTGAAAAACTGAACACAGATCAATCTAGAAAACAGGAAGAAGTTGTGTGGAACTGTCAAAAAAATGAGCAAAATATACAAACTGAGTAGTCCATGCACAAGATAGGCAACATCAAGGAAACTGTGAGCTCAGGAGCGCCATGGTCGCGTGGTTAGCGTTAGCAGCTGCGGAACGAGAGACCCTTGGTTCAAGTCTTCCCTCGAGTGAAAAGTTTACTTTCTTTATTTTCGCAAAGTTATGATCTGTCCGTTCGTTCATTGACGTCTCTGTTCACTGTAATAAGTTTAGTGTCTGTGTTCTGCGACCGCACCGCAAAACCGTGCGATTAGTAGACGAAAGGACGTGCCTCTCCAATGGAAACCGAAAACATTTGATCGAAAGGTCATAGGTCAACCGATTCCTCCACAGGAAAACACTTCTGATATATTCTATACGACACTGGTGACGGCATGTGCGTCACATGACAGGAATATGTTGTCGACACACCTAACTTGTACACTTGGCGAATGGGTAAAAAGATTCTTCTACCTTGCCCGATTTAGGTTTTCTTGTGGATGTGATAATCACTCCCAAAAAAGTGATGAAAACGTAAGAGTTTGTCACATAAACTGAAAGTAAAAAATTAAACTTTTCACTCGCAGGAAGATTTGAACCAAGGACCTTTCGTTCCACAGCCGCTCACGCTAACCACGGGACCACGGCGCCCTTGAACTCTCAGTAGCCTTGATGTTGCCTATGTTTCCAGTTTGTATATTTTGCTTATTTTTTTCATAGTTCCACACAACTTCTTCCTGTTTTCTCGATTGATCTGTGTTCAGTTTTTCAAGGCCTATCTACTGTGCCAACTCATAACTAAATCTAAGGGGGGTGTGAAGGGGAGGTTCCCTTGTTAGAGCCATTTTGAACCATCCACCGGAACTGTGAACAAGCGCTGACACCACGATTCTACCGAACTGAAGAGAGTGCTGACCGAAGAGTGCCACACCGCAGTACTGAATGAAAGGTGTCGCTGTTCGGGGTACTTGCGAGGAGGACCGAGCAAAGCCGAGGCAGGCCGGGCGCTGGCCCGCACGCGATCCCCACACACCGCATTTGTGAAATTTGGAACATCGCGACTGGGCCTGCGCTGTAGGCACGATAAGAAAAATTTCGTTAGTTGCTATCCTTCCTGGTGGTGCAAATATTAATGACCGCAGGTGTACATCAGTAGCAAAAACTTCATGTTTAACGCAACAAAGTTTCGTGATTCTCTCAGCTGCTCTTTCCGTCTCGCAGACACTGTCTCTGACAACCAGGCTTCTAAAGGCATAGCAGCAGAGAGGCAAGAATTCCACTCGTCATATGGTCTGTCACTGCCAGCCCCCACCCACTCAAGCGCGCAAATCAACGGTAGTCCTCCTACGGCCGCCTCTCGACCAACCCGCAGAACCGGCACGTCATCCCCAAACGGCGCGACTGCGTGTCAGAACAGTAGCCACTTCCTGTCTCGCTTGACTAACGGCAGCAGTCGCGTGTGTTTACACTGTCGCGCTGCATACTTCTGCGGCATGCGTGGTCGCCACGAATGTTTGTCTTCTTGCAGCCGAGAAGAGCGCAGTCAGCAGCTCTGAACAAGTGCGCTTCAATCTGGCCACAGCTGCTGCGTAAACACTCGTTTTAGGCAAGTTCTGATACACAAATAACCAGCCTGTACAGTGACATGTTGACCGAGAACTTATACTGGAAAGACGTAGCAAGAAGAACAAAATAAAAGGCAAAGAATCTGTCAAAGTTATGGGAATAATGTGAATGAACAGGCTGGTTCTTATTAACGTTTAAAAACCCTCAAAGCGCTGCAACAAGTAATTTAATGTAAGACACATGGGTATGTAAATGTTGGGAAATACTTCAAAAAAGGATGACAAATGTTGAACATTTGACATCACCAGATGACGTACTCCGCCGCACGTGCAGCGGAAAAGCCTATCGGTCTGTCGCATCTGATCATCCGAACCGAAGTCAAGTGTGTGTGTGTGAATTCCTAAGGGACCAAACTGCTGAGGTCATCTGTCCCTAGACTTACACACTACTTACACTAACTTATGCTAAGAACAACACACACACACACACACTCACACACACATACACACACATGCCCGAGGGAGGACTGCCGGCCGAAGTGGCCGTGCGGTTAAAGGCGCTGCAGTCTGGAACCGCAAGACCGCTACGGTCGCAGGTTCGTATCCTGCGTCGGGCATGGATGTTTGTGATGTCCTTAGGTTAGTTAGGTTTAACTAGTTCTAAGTTCTAGGGGACTAATGACCTCAGCAGTTGAGTCCCATAGTGCTCCGAGCCATTTGAACCATTTGAACCGAGGGAGGACTCGAACCTCCGGCGGGAGCGGCCGCGCAATCCGCGAAATGGCGCCTAAAACCGAGCGGCCACTCCGCGCGGCGAAGTCAAGTATTCACGTTGGTATTGCTGCGCGACTCTTGCGCGAGGGGCTCGTTGTTTGAGTCTTGCGTCTCGCACGGCTATTTTGTTGCACTGCGTTAGACAATTATGCGTTTACATTGAGATAACATCCATCACTTTATCTAGCACTCTCTCGGTCTCGGATGGTTAACTGCAAAGTACAGTACAACAAAAACCTGTCACGTAGGTCGACCTGAAACTACCGGTAGAGGTATGCGACCATTATTATTAATATAACTGACTGCGTTTCAGAAAAGCTGAGTATCACAAACAAACAGATACCAGTTGTTTATTGGTGCATTTATTCCAAATGACATGTTCGGGCTCTGCCCATCATCAGATTTCATGGTACAAACAATATAACAATATTTTGTTATACATTTCTTTTAAAACGCCCAGTGTTAACAAGAAAGTGCAAAAACGAACTAAGTATCAGAACCAATACATACGATTTCATAGAGAAAAATAACTTTGACAGGTTGCTCCTTACTCATGTGTTCACGAACTAAAAGATGTTACAGTTTATTCCTGACTTACACAGTCACGAACCAAAAGGTGTCAAAGTTTAAATTATTCGTAACATCTTTTGTTCGTGAATGTATGAGTTAGGAACAACCTGTCAATGTTATTTTTGCTAGGAAATGGTATGTACTGGTTCTGACACTTAGTTCGTTTTTGCACTTTCTTGTTAACATTTTGCGTTTTCTTGTTAACATAGGGTGTTTTAGAAAAATATAAATAATTATTGTTATATTGTTTACAATATACAAGGCGAGTCACCAACTATTGCCATCAAGAATAACTCCGAAAGTATGATCGGAGCGCCGGCCGCGGTGGTCTAGCGGTTCTATGCGCGCAGTCCGGAACCGCGCGACTGCTACGGTCGCAGGTTCGAATCCTGCCTCGGGCATGGATGTGTGTGATGTCCTTAGGTTAGTTAGGTTTAAGTAATTCTAAGTTCTAGGGGACTGATGACCGCAGTAGTTAAGTCCCATAGTGCTCAGAGCCATTTGAACCATTATGATCGGAGCTGAAACGTTTGTGGGAAAAAAGTTGCACGGGACAACGGGGGCCGAATATGTCGTTGGTTTTTTTGTTGCTAGGGGGTTGCGTCAAAGATATGAAGGGCAACCTTTTTTTTTTTTTTTTTTTTTTAATGGGATGCTATAGTTTGGTACGTATTTTCTGATAGCGGCTATCGAGACGAATCCAAGATGTGTAACAGTAAGGTCTTTGAAGGTCAACGAAGGTCAAAAAGGTGGCATGAACGTCCATTTACATAAGTTTCACAACTGTGCACACTCAGCAGCAAAATAAAACATCCAGAAACAATTCGCAGCCCGTGGCTAAGTCATTTTCTCGGCAAAACGTCTCTTCCAGCAGTGCTAGCCCAGCAAGGTAGGCAGGAGGGCTTCTGAGAAGTGTGGAAAGAACTGTTTGGCAACGGTAAGTCAACCCTTCGCAAGGTGGCTGTCAGAAACGACAAGGGTATGATTGCTACGTGTTCGGTTGTCCGACTTTCATCATGAAGTAGGGAACGCAAACTAATGCCCGTTGCAAGATAATGTCGTAAGTGCGAGGAATAAGTGTAATGAGGAATACGATAAGAGGATATACCGTAACGATACGTTCAGGATGTCCGGAAATTACCGTTACAAACATCTAGGATATGTAGAGAGGACTGAGTACATAATACTTTGAACAGGAACACATGTCCGAAACCGTCATCAAACGGCGCTACAGAGATATAGGGTCCGGCGTCTGTAAGAGTATGTATATACGTGGTGACTCAGTGATGGCGTTATAGACTTTCAAGGATGACAGAGAAGGGTAAATGTATCAATCTGAGGTAAGGATACCAGTGCCAGAAACGAGCGAGTCGAAAGTAATAAGCAGATCCGTTCTGATACCCATGACAGTAGAATACATGTGCCGGTATTGCTAAAACTGCAGGGCAGGCAACTTTCAGAGGTGGTAATATGGAGCAAAATAAGAAAAAATGTAAACATGGGCTCTAAGATGCTGGTTCAGCGACACTGGTCTGAAACACATTTTCTCTATTGAACAAGTGCTCATAGCTCTTAAGATATGCATTTGAAAGTTCTTTGTTTAAATGTGTCTGTCTGTGGCCGGCCGGAGTGGCCGAGCGGTTCTAGGCGCTACAGTCTGGAACCGCGCGACCGCTACGGTCGCAGGTTCGAATCCTGCCTCGGGCATGGATGTGTGTGATGTCCTTAGGTTAGTTAGGTTTAAGTAGTTCTAAGTTCTAGGGGACCGATGACCTCAGATGTTAAGTCCCATAGTGCTCAGAGCCATTTGAACCATTTGTGTGTCTGTACTTCAACTGCTGAATGACTGAGAAGATGAAACTTCAAATCATGTCAACACTGACCCACAATATTCTAGCGCAACGCAATCTGACTGCTCAAAAAAATTACAACCTCACTTTAAATAATTAATTCAAAAGAATGGCCATGACTAAAAGGAAATCTTAACAATAACCTATACATTTAATTAAGCACTTACCCCATACAAATCTTCATTACGCGAACTACCGCAATACAGCGAGCGTCAATACTACCAGCTAAATAAACGATTCTAAGCCCACTAACTACTAATAGGCATGTAGTTAGTAACGGAAAGATTTTGTTGCAAACCAAATAATGTATTTTTTTACCTTAATTATGTGAATTCCAGTTCAAACACGAATATAAATCGTCATTGCCATCCAGTACAAAGATGTATAATCATGAATAATTTTCAATCTCCAAGTCGGATACTTGCAGATCGTTAGCCTACGCTAACACTTCAGACCTCTACCCTCCATCGATGCTAACTTCTCACATTTAACATCCACCTCTGCTGGCTGTTCACCTCCAACTGCCCAAAAATACTTTCATCACTGCTGGCGACTAGCCTCCAACAGCCCAACACTACTAGCGATTAACTTCCAACGAGTTCAACCAGCCACAGAGTATCTTACAAAGAAAGCATAGCCAGAGATCCAATGCAAAGCGCTACACAGCACTGCCAACACAGAAGCAGCCCGCTTACACATTTTAGAGCCCAGCTGTACTAGACATTTTCTTCTTGTTTTGGTCGAAATTTCCACCTCTAAAAGTTGCCTATCGCACAACCTTTGCAACAGCAGTACCTGTACAAGTATTCCACTGTCAGAGGTATCAGAACGGTTTTCACTTATAACTTTCGATTCGTTCGTCTCCGGTACAGGGACTCTCTCCTCAAATTGATATCTTTATCTTTCTCCATCGTCCTAGTAAGTTTGTAACATCACAGAATGACCCTGCATATACATACACTTACAGGCGCCGGAGCCTATAACATTGACGCTCTGTAGCGTCGCTGGATGACGTTTCCGGACATGGGTTCCTATTCAAAATATTACGTACTTACCCGCCTCTATAGGTCCTAGAACTTTGTAACTAGAATTTCCAAACATCCTGTAGATAAACAAAGCAATGTTGCCTTTCTGCCTGTACCCTACGTTTTAAATACACTACTGGCCATTAAAATTGCTACACCACGAATATGACGTGCTACAGACGCGAAATTTAACCGACAGGAAGAAAATGCCGTGATATGCAAATGATTAGCTTTTCAGAGCATTCACACAAGGTTGGCACCGGCGGCGACACATACAACGTGCTGACATGAGGAAAGTTTCCAACCGATTTCTCATACACAAACAGCAGTTGACCGGCGTTGCCTGGTGAAACGTTGTTGTGATGCCTCGTGTAAGGAGGATAAATGCGTACCATCATGTTTCCGACTTTGATAAAGGTCGGATTGTAGCCTATCATGATAGCAATTTATCGTTCCGCGACGTTGCTGCTCGCGTTGGTCGAAATCCAACGACTGTTAGCAGAATATGGAATCGGTGGGTTCAGGAAGGTAATACGGAATGCCGTGCTGGATCCCAACGGCCTCGTATCACTAGCAGTCGAGATGACAGGCATCTTATCTGCATGGCTGTAACGGATCGTCCAACCATGTCTCTATCCCTGAGTCAACAGATGGGGACATTTTCAAGGCAACAACCATCTGCACGAACAGTTCGATGACGTTTGCGGCAGCATGGAATATCAGCTCGGAGACCATAGCTGCGGTTACCCTTGACGCTACATCACAGACAGGGGTGCCTGCGATGGTGTACTCAACGATGAACCTGGGTGCACGAATGGCAAAACATCATTTTTTCAGATGAATCCAGGTACTGTTTACAGCACCATGATGGTCACATCCGTGTTTGGCGACATCGCGGTGAACGCACATTGGAAGCGTGTATTCATCATCGCCATACTGGCGTATCACCCGGCATGATGGTATGGGGTGCCATTGGTTACACATCTTGGTCACCTCTTGTTTGCATTGACTGCACTTTGAACAGTGGACGTTACATTTCAAATGTGTTACAACCCATGCTCTACCCTTCATTCGATCCCAGCGAAACCCTACATATCAGCAGGATAATGCATGACCACATGTTGCAGGTCCTGTACGGGCCTTTCTGGATACAGAAAATGTTCGACTGCTGCACTGGTCAGCACATTCTCCAGATCTCTCACCAATTGAAAATGTCTGGTCAATGGTGGCCAAGCAACTGGCTCGTCACAACACGCCAGTCACTACTCTTGACAAACTGTGGTATTGCGTTGAAGCTGCATGGGCAGCTGTACCTGTACACGCCGTCCAAGCTCTGTTTGACTCAATGGCCAGGCATATCAAGGCCGTTATTATGGAAAGAGGTGGTTGTTCTGGATACTGATTTCTCAGGATCTATGCACCCAAATTGTGCGAAAATGTAATCACATGTCAGTTCTAGTATAATACATTTGTCCAATGAATACCCGTTTATCATCTGCATTTCTTCTTGGTGTAGCAATTTTAATGGCCAGTAGTGTATGTCGCCGGCTGGGGTGGCCGAGCGGTTCTAGGCGCTACAGTCTGGAACCGCGCGATCGTTAGGTTTAAGTAGTTCTAAGTTCTAGGGGACTGATGACCTCAGAAGTTTAGTCCCATAGTTCTCAGAGCCATTTGAACCATTTTAAGTATGTAGAACTGAAATGACCAAATTTATTTAATATATTTTCGTTTTCTGTCCGGCGAATCTATTTCAGTTTAAAATAGGCAGATTTTAGGGCAAAATTTCCCGTTAAATATAACGCCCAGTCCGGCTTTCCTTTGTATTTTTAACCTGGCAACACGGCGAACGGTCTACCCGACGGGAGGCCCTAGTCACACGACATTTACATTTTACGTGGCAAAACTACGCAGGCGTGTCGTGCCACCGCGTTACGACTGGACGCTGATAACCTCGCCGTTGAGCGCCCATAAAGTGTAATGGCGCACACACACACACACACACACACACACACACATTACGACTGCCGAGGGGCGATGCGTGTTGAGAGGAAAGCGGCGCAGTGCTGGAACCATTATTCGCGTTTTGAGCTCATACTGAAGCAGTGTTGGCAGACGCGGAATTATTGGCAGCGCTCGGAGACAAATGAATGTCTTCTAAATAGCGCTGAATTTCTTCGCTGCTAGCAGCACACTAAAAACGGGTCAAGTTATCGTGGCCAAACAGTAGAAGGGAGATACTGGCGGCATTGAAGCTGTTGAAGGCGGATGGTGGGTCACGGCTGGTCGTGCAAAATCAATAAGAGCATTGACCGCGAAAGGCAAGGTCACGGGTCTGTGTCCCGACCCGGGACACAGTTTTAGCCTGGTGGGATGTTTCAAAACGGTACTTTCCGCTGCAGAGTCAAAGAGCAGTTCCAGTAATATGTGTCGTAAGACCACTGCCGCTTTCCAAACGCTGCCTTTTAAACCACGCAGGTCTAATGAATTCGGCCTTTCTACTGCTGCCACATGACTAAGAGTGTACTACGAAGGCCTCTCATTTGACACGCTCATGAGTAATGGGCTGATGAGCCACGCGCATCAGTTCGGAATATGGAGCAAGAAAAACACACTGCCTGTTCCTTCAGATACGCAAGTAATGTGTTGAAGTTAAGTAATACATGTTTCCATTAAGTTATAAAAGTATCACAAGCCTAGCCGGATATACGACAGTAACAACAATGCTCCCGATTCCTCGTAGTCTCATTCTCTCTGAGTGCGAATCGACTTAATAACGTTGGCAAGTATTGTATGATGAATATAGGGGACTATGGCATATGGATAAACGATGTGGCATATGTAGATTTGGGTCGATCCAAGGAGCGTGCCCAGAAAACCGAAGTGGTTAAGGTGTATACTGCCTTCCTAAATTATTTCCGCCACTTTAATATAATAAAAAAATAGAATAATAAAAAAATAGAATGTGGTCTTTTAGATATATGTACAAGGTGTACAACGTTGCTTCCGCCGTTTGCCATAGGTGGCGACAACGGTAAGTAGCGGTCAAAAGAAACAGATCGCTTGGCCCTCGGTCAACATAACCTCATTCAAACATTAGTCGATCTGTGTGTGCATCATGAAGTTGTTCTTGATTGAAAATGTCAGTTTACGAGCCTAATTCACGTACTTTGCGGGAGGTGTTACTGTTTTGTTTCAATGTGAAGGAAAACAGCGGCTGAGTCCCATCGAATGCTCCCAAGTACGTATGGTAAGGACACTATTAGTGAAAGAACGTGTCGTGAGTGGTTTCAACGCTTCAAGAACGGTGATTCTAACGTCGTAGACCGGCATAGTGGTGGAAGAGAGAATGTTTTCGAAGATGCAGAATTGGGGTTGGGTTGTTTGGGGAAGGAGACCAGACAGCGAGGTCATCGGTCTCATCGGATTAGGGAAGGACAGGGAAGGAAGTCGGTCGTGTCCTTTCAAAGGAAACATCCTGGCATTTGCCTTGAGCGATTTAGGGAAATCACGGAAAACCTAAATCAGGATGGCCGGACGCGGGATTGAACCGTCGTCCTCCCGAATGAGAGTCCAGTGTGCTAACCACTGCGCCACCTCGCTCGGTGCAGAATTGGAGACACTGCTGAGTGAAGACTCGCTCAAACTCAAGAAGAAATGGCACGATTAGTGGAAGTGACACAGCAAGCCATTTCAAAACGTCTCAAGGCTATGGGCATAATTCAGAAAGAAGGAACTTGGGTCCCGTGTGAGCTGAAACCAACAGACGTTGAACGGCGTTTGTGTGTTTGTGAACAGTTGCTTCAGAGACAACAACGGAAGGGATTTCTGCATCGCAATGTGACCGGGGACGAAAAATGGGTTTATTACGATAAGCCTAAACGCAAAAAATCGTGGGGATATCCCGGCCATGCTTCCATGTCGACGGCCAAACCGAATATTCACGGCTCCAAGATCCTGCTCTGCATTTGGTGGGACCAGCTCGGCGTCGTGTACTATGACATGTTAAAACCAAGTGAAACAATCACAGGTGCTCGTTATCGAACGCGATTAATGCGTTCGAGCAGAGCATTAAAACACAAACGGCCGCACGATAAAGTGATTTTTCAGCATGACAACGCTCGACCCCAAGTTGCAAACGAGGTCAAAACGTACTTGAAAACGTTAAAATGGGAAGCCCTACCCCACCCTCCGTCTGGAGACAGACATTACTCCCTCTGACCATCACCTGTTTAGATGAATGGCGCATGGCCTGGCTGACCAACACTTCCGATTTCATGAAGAAGTTACATATTGGATCGATTCGTGGATCGCTTCAAAAGATGAACCATTTTTTCGATGCGGGATTCGTACACTGCCCGAAAGATGGAAGAAAGTAGTGGCCAGCGATGGAAAATACTTTCAGTGATACATGTGTAACCAATTTGTTTCATTAAAGCCTCAAATGTTGGGGGAAAACGGCGGTAGCAAAGTTGTACACGTTGTAATTAACGAGATTTTTCGGCACTCGGACAAGCACAATAAACTGGGCTATGTCTGTAAATGGGTAAAGAATCTTTTTATATCAGTTTCACATAAATGAAATAGCCCTTCTCTTGTTGTAGTTTTCGATTACCAGTGTATAATATTGTGTCCGGTTACCGTATCCACCTACAAAATCTTGACCGTGTCCATGTTGCGTTAATCGGATGTTCGTAATTTTCCGAAGTACACAGGTGACAGGTGGGCTTCAGCCCTTGTTATTACAGTACTACTAGAAATAATAACGCATACAACCTTTTAGTTAGTAAAATAATACTTTATTCTTCTGTTCGATGCACATCGAAAATACATACTCCTCACTTATTCACATCGCCCAAAATGGCGGTCTACGACTACGCGTTAAGATAACTGAGAGAGCGCGAATCCTTCCTCTTACTGAGGAACAGGAAAAACATCTTATGTTTTTTAACATCTGAGAATCAAAAATACATGAAGGTAGGCACAGGCTTTACGCTGGGCTACCGCTTCACCTTCTCTCTTTGCCTTTAAAGAAAACGAAAACATAAAAGTATGAAATGCAAAAGGTTTGTTACAGGTGGCCGCTGCAAATAAGCGGGAAATCCGGGTTCATGTCCCGTTGCAGCACAAATTTTAGTATGTCACTACTAGCTACTATATCTAATAAAGCTGACGTCAAAGAAATCGTAGTCAGCGAATAAATTTGGAATTTTTTCGACAAAATTAATGGGAAAATGGTTATAATGTACGTGATTAGAACTAACAAAGTTAATGTGTTTAACAGATCAGCAGCGCTGCTGGCCTTCGTGACCAGACATTTCGCAGAGCCACGGCTTGAACCGCTGAAACCTATAAAAACGGCTGTCCCAGACTGCAGCCACATTCAGTCAAGTTGCCGCCAGTCGCTTCATCTACTTGATGTCTCTCCTAAGAGTCGGCAGACGCATTTTCTCTGGTGTTTCGGCAGATATCTGCAATTTCGATGTGGCAGCGAGTAGCTGGAGTCAGCAAAAACAAGTAGTGCTCGTTATGTCTTTCGTGTGACGTCCAGTGTCGACGGAAAGTGTCGGCTTGTTACCTGTTACAAACAAAAGATTGGTAGAGCGGAATTTTATGCACATTGGATAGAGCGGTCCGAAATTAGTCCAGTGCTGTAGCTGTTTTATCAGTGTGTATTGACGGGCGCAGAAAAAAAAGGAAAAATAACCGGTACTTCAGCAGGGACGGCATTGCCCTGGGCTGCGTTGACTGCTGCTGTCACACCTGAAGTAACGGTTATTTTTCGTGTTCTACTGTCACTGTTAACACATACCGAAAAAATAAATATGGCACTAGACGAATTTTGAGACCGCTCTATCAAATGAGAACAAAAAAAAAACCGCTTTTGTTGGTAACATGTAACAAACCGAGGCCTTCCGTCGACACAGACTCGCGCGAAATACGTGACTACAGGTGTTTGCTTAGGCTGACTCCAACTATACAGTAGAAACACGAAATTCAGACATCTGCCGAAACACCAGAGAAAATCAGCATCGGTACACCAAGTAATTCGAGCGGCTCACAGCGATTCCGCAGTCTACACATCGACAAATCCGTCTACAGAAACACAAAGCTATCATTTTTTACGTGGAACATGCTGTCCCAGAATTGAATTAAAAATAGTTTCCTCCCCCTCCACGGTTCTTATCAACATTTGCGGGGAATTTCCCCCGGATGTAAGGCCAATGACAATAGTCCCTTCCCAAATATTCCCAACTGGGATACCCTCGGTCTCACTACCAGCTCGCCTGGTATTTGGCTGCAGGCGCTCTGATTCTACAATGGTATCAACTCGAAAAGCCTACTCTACAAAAAACAAAAAAACAAAAAAAATGACTATAGTGTCAGTCTGCCTCTTGCAGCCACATATACGTTTGCCACAGGGGGCCTTCATTAAGACGAGTAGAGGTACAAAACTGCGCGAGGACTAGACATTATTCCCTTTTCTGTAAGTTCATATACGAGATGGTTACGAGGCCTCGGCTGCTCTATATAAAATTCCAAATCAAAACACGTTCAACCGTCTAGATTTGCAATTTTATTTTAGTTGTACTACCAGTTTCAGCGATACATTGCGGCAGCTTCAGTCCTGCTAATCGACTTGAATGAAGAATCCCATCTTTTTTTTCAATCGAAATAGGGGCCAGCATACATTCATTGACATCCGTCTAGACATATATCAGTGACTGTATGCTGGCCCCTATTTCGATTGTAAAAAAGGTGGGAGTCTTCCTACAAGACGATTAGCAGGCCTGAAGATGGCGTAATGTAACGCTGAAACTGACAGCACAAATAAAATGAAACTAGAAATTTAGGCTGTTGTAGATCAGGTTACCCCCCATTCAGTATTCAATGAACTGTGGATGAAGCCCGACCAACAGGCATTACATGCATTGATCAAAAATGATAGTGCATTGAGAATGGCTAGTTTCTAGCTGAAATCTAGATGTGCCAATAAAATTTCAAAAGGACGACTGATAGCTGAAATCTATTATTTACAAGTTACTGTTGTAGAATTTTGGTTTGACATTTTTTATTGCTCCCTTTTGTACAAGACTTGGCGATTCTAGTAGGGCTGTATTTTGTCTTACAGTCACTAAAATACACTATCTGATCAAAACATCTATTAATATATATTACTATATGGTGTGCCTATACTCTGCCCGTATGACGGTTTGAATTCTGCTGAAGACACTTCCAGTAAGGCGTCCGAATGTCTGTGGAGGGATGGCAGGCTACTCGTCCTCCAGAACCGAAACCCGAAGAGGAAGAAATGTTGGACGCTGGGGTCTTGAGCGAAGTCGAAGTACAGGGCTATTACAAATGATTGAAGCGATTTCATAAATTCACTGTAGCTCCATTCATTGACATATGGGCACGACACACTACAGATACGTAGAAAAACTCATAAAGTTTTGTTCGGCTGAAGCCGCACTTCAGGTTTCTGCCGCCAGAGCGCTCGAGGGCGCAGTGAGACAAAATGGCGACAGGAGCCGAGAAAGCGTATGTCGTGCTTGAAATACACTCACATCAGTCAGTCATAACAGTGCAACGACACTTCAGGACGAAGTTCAACAAAGATCCACCAACTGCTAACTCCATTCGGTGATGGTATGCGCCGTTTAAACCTTCTGGATGCCTCTGTAAGGGGAAATCAACGGGTCGGCCTGCAGTGAGCGAAGAAACGGTTGAATGCGTGCGGGCAAGTTTCACGCGTAGCCCGCGGAAGTCGACGAATAAAGCAAGCAGGGAGCTAAACGTACCACAGCCGACGGTTTGGAAAATCTTACGGAAAAGGCTAAAGCAGAAGCCTTACCGTTTACAATTGCTACAAGCCCTGACACCCGATGACAAAGTCAAACGCTTTGAATTTTCGGCGCGGTTGCAACAGCTCATGGAAGAGGATGCGTTCAGTGCGAAACTTGTTTTCAGTGATGGAGCTACATTTTTTTTTAATGGTGAAGTGAACAGACACAATGTGCGAATCTGGGCGGTAGAGAATCCTCACGCATTCATGCAGCAAATTCGCAATTCACCAAAATTTAACGTGTTTTGTGCAATCTCACGGTTTAAAGTTTATGGCCCCTTTTTCTTCTGCGAAAAAAACGTTACAGAACACATGTATCTGAACATGCTGGAATATTGGCTCATGCCACAACTGGAGACCGACAGCACCGACTTCATCTTTCAACAGGATGGTGCTCCACCGCACTTCCATCATGATGTTCGGCATTTCTTAAACAGGAGATTGGAAAACCGATGGATCGGTCGTTGTGGAGATCATGATCAGCAATTCATGTCACGGCCTCCACGCTCTCCCAACTTAACCCCATGCGATTTCTTTCTGTTGTGACTTAGCAAGACAGCCAAGTCACAACGAGAGGAAGCCGAAAGGCACGCGTTAAGCTGACGCAGATCGGCGTGAGGTCTGGAGCAGGACAATATCTTGAGAATTGCAAATAAAGTACGTAGTTGATATAATACTTAACTTTAATCCACAGTTGTAGAACATATCTCGTTACGGTACATGCTTCATAATATTAATTATCAATAGAATATGGCGCCTTGCTAGGTCGTAGCAAATGTAGCTGAAGGCTATGCTAACTATCGTCTCGGCAAATGATAGCGTATTTGTCAGTGAACTGTTGCTAGCTAGCTACGTCGGCTGTACAACTGGGGCGAGTGCCAGGACGTCTCTCTAGACCTGCCGTGTGGTGGCGTTCGGTCTGCAATTACTGACAGTGGCGACACGCGGGTCCGACGTATACTAATGGACCGCGGCCGATTTAAAGGCTACCACCTAGCAAGTGTGGTGTCTGGCGGTGACACCACACTTTCTGTGGGGTTATGTGAAAGATTCAGTGTTTAAACCTCCTCTACCAAGAAATGTGCCAGAACTGCGAGCTCGCATCGACGATGCTTTCGAACTCATTGATGGGGACATGCTGCGCCGAGTGTGGGAGGAACTTGATTATCGGCTTGATGTCTGCCGAATCACTAAAGGGGCACATATCGAACATTTGTGAATGCCTAAAAAAAAAAAAAAAACTTTTTGGGTTTTTATATGTGTGTGCGCCGGCCGAGGTGGCCGTGCGGTTAAAGGCGCTGCAGTCTGGAACCGCGAGACCGCTACGGTCGCAGGTTCGAATCCTGCCTCGGGCATGGATGTTTGTGATGTCCTTAGGTTAGTTAGGTTTAACTAGTTCTAAGTTCTAGGGGACTAATGACCTCAGCAGTTGAGTCCCATAGTGCTCAGAGCCATATGTGTGTGCAAAGCATTGTGAAAATATCTCAAACAATAAAGTTATTGTACAGCTGTGAAATCGGTTCAATTATTTGTAATAATCATTTGTACTAACTCATCCCAAGGGTCTTCCTCTGGGTTTATATTGGGACTCTCTCCACCCAGGGTAGTCCATTTCAGGAATCTTATTTTCCACTGATGGCGTTTCCTGGCAAAGTGCGTTGTCAGGCTGATACAAACAATCATCGCATCCAAACTGATCCTCTACTGTACGCAGTACACGACCCTCTAAAATATGTTCCAGTCCTCCCGAATTTAGCTTTTCCTTAAGCGCAATAAGGGGACCACAACCTAACCACGAAAATCACTCCCGTACCGTAACACCACCTCCTCAGTACTTCACTGTTGGGAGTTGGCATTAGAGATGATGCCAGCTGATGTTCTCCAGGAATTCGCCAAACCCAGATCCTCCCATTTGGTTACCACACGATATAACGTGATTCGTCGCTCCAAATCACTCGTTTCCAGTGGCGTCGCTCTCTAGACACACCTCAAGCCTTACTTACCACTGACTACAGAAATGTGTGCCCCGTTAGGAGCTGCTCAGCCAGTGTGTCCCATTCTGGTGGACTCCCCACCCACAGCCATTGTGCTAGCTGGATTGCTGATACCACTTTGGAACTCGCCAGCTTTCCTTCCGCTGACTTCATGAGATTTCTTACAAAGCACTCTCACGAATTCTTGGCGGTCCCCGTCCGTCCGTATTTGAGATCTACCTGATATTGGTTAAGCTGTGATTATTCCTTCACGATTCCACGTGAGAATCGCTTCACCAACAGTCGACTTGTGCAGCTTTAGACGGTCTGAAATGTCTCTTATGTTACTCAGTTGACATCAAATGGCTAATGCACGCTCTAATCCACTGAGCTCCCCTGACTGATTCGATGATGATGATGTTTGGCTTGCGGGGCGATCAACTGCGCGGTCATCAGCGACCATATGAAGTCCCAATTTTTACACAGTTAATTTTTTTTCACAATCCAATCTAGTCACTGTCGCAAGTAATGAATATGATGATAAAGACAACACAAACACCCAATCCCCGGGCAGAGAAAATTCTAGACCTGGCCGGGAACCGAATCCGGGACCCCATGATCGAGAGGCAGCAATGTTAGCCACTAGACCACGAGCTGCAGACCCTGACTGATTCGTTGTGCTGTTACTGCTTCTGAACTGACAACGCAATACACTTCGCTTCCTTTTATGCTGGCGGGTCCGCCTCTTGGGACATCTAGTGGTCTATTCTGCATTATGGCGTTTGGCTTGTGGGGCGCTCAACTGCACGGCCATCAGCGCGCGTACGAAGTCCCAAGTTTTGCTCAGTCCAATTCGTTACATAGTACAATCCAGCCACTGTCACGAATGATGATGATAATGATAATGAAATGATGATAATAATACAAACACCCAGTCCCCTGCCAGAGAAAATCCCCAACCCGGCCGGGAATCGAATCTGGGACCCCGTGATCCAGATGCAGCAACGCTAGCCACTAGACCACGAGCTGCGGACATTCTGCATTACGTATGGGTGTTCGTATACTTTTGATCACACGATTTATGTTACATCTCTTCCCCTGCTTCCCTCCTTACAACACAGGTCATAGAATGAAATGTGTACGTCTATTGATGCGTCAATAATCGAGGCGTGAGAGGAAATAAAAATTACATCCTCGTCCTACGCTTACGGTCTTCCTCATTCCCACGTATGTCTCTCTTAACTGCCCGCTGCACGCCAGAGCATTGCATAAGCGCCCATATACTGATCCAATGTAGGTGCAGCGACGTGCACTGCAAGTGGGTGGCAATCATCAGCAGAAAATGGAGACGTCTAATGTACTACTTACCTTATTTGTCACCGTGTGCCCCTGGACTGCGAACTTGGCGCTCTGATCACGTAGAAATTATTATAGAAGCGTCACACGTGCTTGTGACCGCATTGAAATCTTCCGAGTGCAGGCAGCACCTTAGCAAACGATCCATCCAATACCGGTTGCATCGCAAGCCGCCATGTTCTCCTTGGATGTGCATAAGGGGTTGTGAAGGACAGAAGCGCGTAATCATGGGAACATCGTGACATCCTCTCTTCGTATGGCGACGACATTTTTCATGCTTTTGCCACAGAAAGTTGAGCTAGTAGCCTTTTCTTATAGGAAATATGACTCCCCTCCTTCATACCCATTAGAATAACCGCATTGTAGTTCGAACACTGTCATCAGTGGGACCGGATATAGTTTACAGGACCCCCCCCCCTCCCCCCCCCCCCCCATTCAGTTTCACAAAGTGGCGCAGCTGAGTCTCTGGTCATGATGTAACATGTCAGTCCAAACAGAAACTGAGGCAAGTTGGAGATTTTAAGGCTTCAGATGTTCCGCACACAACCATTTGAAGCTGTCAGAAAAGTCCTTCTTTGGGATGTTGATCAACTCATGCGTCACATTGACTTGAATGGTCGCATATACTAAAAGGTATCAGATAGATTATATAATGGTAAGACAAAGATTTAGGAACCAGGCTTTAAATTGTAAAACATTTCCAGGGGCAGATGGGGACTCTGACCACAATCTATTGGTTATGAACTGTAGATTAAAACTAAAGAAACTGCAAAAAGTTGGGAATTTAAGGAGATGGGACGTGGATAAACTGAAAGAACCATAAGTTGTAGAGTGTTTCAGGGAGAGCATTAGGGAACGATTGACAGGAATGGGGGAAAGAAATACAGTAGAAGACGAATGGGTAGCTCTGAGGGATGAAGTAGTGAAGGCAGCAGAGGATCAAGTAGGTAAAAAGACGAGGGCTAGTAGAAATCCTTGGGTAACAGAAGAAATATTGAATTTAATTGATGAAAGGAGAAAATATAAAAATGCAGTAAATGAAGCAGGCAAAAAGGAATACAAACGTCTCAAAAATGAGATCGACAGGAAGTGCAAAATGGCGAGGCAGGCATGGCTAGAGGACAAATGTAAGGATGTAGAGGCTTATCTCACTAGGGGTAAGATAGATACTGCCTACAGGAAAATTAAAGAGACCTTTGGAGAAAAGAGAGCCACTTGTATGAATATCAAGAGCTCAGATGGAAACCCAGTTCTAAGCCAAGAAGGGAAAGCAGAAAGGTGGAAGGAGTATATAGAGGGTCTATTCAAGGGCGATGTACTTGAGGACAATGTTATGGAAATGGAAGAGGATGTAGATGAAGATGAAATGGGAGATACGACACTGCGTGAAGAGTTTGACAGAGCACTGAAAGACCTGCGTCGAAACAAGGCCCCAGGAGTAGACAACATTCCATTAGAACTACTGACGGCCTTGGGAGAGCCAGTCCTGACAAAACTCTACCATCTGGTGAGCAAGATGTACGAGACAGACGAAATTCCCTCAGACTTCAAGAAGAATATAATAATTCCAATCCCAAAGAAAGCAGGTGTTGACTGATGTGAAAATTACCGAACTATCAGTTTAATAAGTCGCAGCTGCAAAATACTAACGCGAATTATTTACAGACGAATGGAAAAACTGGTAGAAGCCGACCTCGGGGAAAATCAGTTTGGATTCCATAGAAATGTTGGAACACGAGAGGCAATACTGACCTTACGACTTATCTTAGAAGGAAGATTAAGGAAAGGCAAACCCACGTTTCTAGCATTTGTAGACTTAGAGAAAGCTTTTGACAATGTTGGCTGGAATACTCTCTTTCAAATTCTAAAGGTGGTAGGGGTAAAATACAGGGAACGAAAAGCTATTTACAATTAGTACAGAAACCAGATGGCAGTTATAAGAGTCGAGGGGCATGAAAGGGAAGCAGTGTTTGGGAAGGGAGTGAGACAGGGTTGTAGCCTCTCCCCGATGTTATTCAATCTGTATATTGAGCAAGCAGTAAAGGAAACAAAAGAAAAATTTGGAGTAGGTATTAAAATCCAGGGAGAAGAAATAAAAACTTTGAGGTTCGCCGATGACATTGTAATTCTGTCAGAGACAGCAAAGGACTTGGAAGAGCAGTTGAACGGAATGGACAGTGTCTTGAAAGGAGGATATAAGATGAACATCAACAAAAGCAAAACGAGGATAATGGAATGTAGTCGAATTAAGTCGGGTGATGCTGAGGGAATTAGATTAGGAAATGAGACACTTAAAGTAGTAAAGGAGTTTTGCTATTTGGGGAGAAAAATAACTGATGACGGTCGAAGCAGAGAGGATATAAAATGTAGACTAGCAATGGCAAGGAATGCGTTTCTGAAGAAGAGACATTCGTTAACATCGAGTATAGATTTAAGTGTCAGGAAGTCGTTTCTGAAAGTATTTGTATGGAGTGTAGCCACGTATGGAAGTGAAACATGGACAATAAATAGTTTGGACAAGAAGAGAATAGAAGCTTTTGAAATGTGGTGCTACAGAAGAATGTTGAAGATTAGTTGGGTAGATCACGTGACTAATGAGGAGGTATTGAATAGGATTGGGGAGAAGAGAAGTTTGTGGCACAACTTGACTAGAAGAAGGGATCGGTTGGTAGGACATGTCCTGAGTCATCAAGGGATCATCAATTTAGTATTGAGTGGCAGCGTGTAGGGTAAAAATCGTAGAGGTAGCCCAAGAGATGAATACACTAAGCAGATTCAGAAGGATGTAGGTTGCAGTAGGTACTGGGAGATGAAGGAGGTTGCACAGGATAGATTAGCATGGAGAGCTGCATCAAACCAGTCTCAGGACTGAAGACCACAACAACAACAACATGTAGTTAAAGCGTTGACCCTTCAATTGAGTTTCTGAACTTGGTTGTTTTGCGGCAGATTTGTATTGATAATACCTAGCGCTGTCAGTCGTGATGAGTTTTTCCACAAGAATAATTGGCCGCAGTTTGCATTTCAGTCAAATCGCGGCAGGCGCCCAAGCGTCTTTGTCTTTGTTCGGGAGTCAACGTGTGCAAGACAAACTTCGCACACATTTTTCTCTTCTTTCGAACGTTCTGTAGAAAGTCTTGAATATTTGTTTACAGATGTTCAGTTCGTTGCTCCACGTCGATTTGCGACACAACAACGCCGTCAAACCAGGGCCGCACGTACACTGCTGAACACAAGACAACTCACTGGTCGAATGCACACCCGTTGTTTACAGTTGTTAGTTCAGTCTGGTACTGTTATTTTCTGTGCTGACGTCGGTTATATGTGTGGAATTAAATCACAGAGACAGCACAAAAGGTCGCCACCAAGCATACACTATTAATCCCCAGCGCCTCGGAATTCCGATCTGTTGCCTCCCAGATGGCGCTCATAATTTGGAACCAACTTCTTCTTTAGTAACGCATCCTTTAAAGCGTAAGACCATTCTGCTGCTAGCTCGTCAGCCACCACAGCTGCCGCTGAAACCCGGCATTACTTTCTGCTTTCGTCAACGAGGTCGTAAAAGCAAGATTATTCCAACATTAGCGGATGACTGGAGACGTGCGATAACATTCAAACAGTTCCAGCAGTTCCACAGTTGTGGATCCATCTGCGGTTCATCAGTTCTTCTGTGCTTCATTTCCAGTCCATACGTCCAGCCTACACTAATCAACTGTTGTCGTCGTACTAGCTAGCCGCTATTTGGCGACTGATCGTTGGACAATCAAATGCCGAGCGTCTTGTGAAATTGGGATTCAAAGACTGAACTTACAACTCAAACAGCAGTCCAAGCAGAACTCAATAGGTTGTTGGACGTCATGACCACTTGATGAGGATTCCATGAACAACAGAATTTGTGGGACTAACATCTTATATGCAATTTCTGTTACAGATCCACTGCACTTAACCCTGAACCCTTCCAACAAATCTAAGTCTTTTATTTGCTCTCCCTAATGCTGATATTTCGTGACTGCCCCATTTCATACTGCTTCTTAGTATTATCCCAAAATACCTACAGTATATGATGGGCACAAGATGTTCACCACTAATCTTGTGATAATATTGGATTCTTGCCTCCACATTTAAAGACAGCTTCCACTTATCGCACCATGAGCCTTTTCTCAGTGGCTCCACCTACCTACACATTCAATATATGTATATTGAATACACTTCTCCTCCCCCTCTCTGTGTCCACCTCTTTCTCCCTCTGTCTGTACACCTCATCCTCCCACCTCTTTGTGTGTCTCCACCTCCCCATCTGTCTCATCAACTTCAACTCCGTTTGTCCATTTCCTTCCCCTATCTCTCTGATCTTATCTTCCTCAACTCTGAGCATATTCTCCTCCCCCTCTTTCTTTCCTTCTCTGCCTACTCCCTTTTCCTCCTGTTCACTACCCCTCTACACCTTCCTTTGCATCATGCATCTCCCATTTCTCCCCTGTCTCTGTCCATTACCTTATCCTCTTCACTCTGTCCAACCTGGCCTCTACCGATCATAACCTGTCCCCAGCCATGCCCATCGGCATGTGTTGCCCCTGCAATACAGTTCAATGAAGGAAGCTGATACTACTCCCACAATACAGCTGTCATACAGGGCAACCTACAGATTAGGGGCTTGAAAATCATTTATTCGCCCCTGAAGTAGAGACTGCTGCCTCTACAGAGCACCTTGATTTGGCAGGCTGATACTGTTCCCATATAAAATGCCTGTTGTGCAGGGCAGGCCAGGGGCTGAAAAAACACGTTTTTGCTCATATCCCCGCTCCTATTACAGCTGGGAGCTAATAAACCCCACAGTGCTGCTACTCGTAAGGCCTGCTGTTTCTGCACCAAATTAGGCTGAAATCCATCCAGATATACAGGGTGAGTCACCTAACGTTACCGCTGGATATATTTCGTAAACCACATCAAATACTGACGAACCGATTCCACAGACCGAACGTGAGGAGAGGGGCTAGTGTAATTGTTTAATACAAACCATACAAAAATGCACGGAAGTATGTTTTTTAACACAAACCTACGTTTTTTTAAATGGAACCACGTTAGTTTTGTTAGCACATCTGAACATATAAACAAATACGTAATCAGTGCCGTTTGTTGCATTGTAAAATGTTACTTACATCCGGAGATACTGTAACCTAAAGTTGACGCTTGAAACCTCCGACGTTCAGTTGCGTGATGTAACAAACACGGGCCACGGTCGGCGAGCAGCATCTGCAGGGACATGTTTACGATGACGACCGTGTTTACGAGTGTGGCTGCAGTGCACTGTTGTGGTTTGGCCTAGCTGTCGCAGTGTCCGCATGTAGCGCTTGCTGCTATTGTTATTCTGCATTCGTCTCCGCACGCAGACCAACTGTAGTACACCGTGTTACCAGACGTCTGTGATAGTGTAGTGTTGTAGGAACTGTGACCATGGTGTATTCGAACTCTGAAAAGGCAGAGATGATACTCATCTATGGCGAGTGTCGACGAAACGCAGCTGAAGCCTGCAGGGTGTGTACAGAACGGTACCCGGCCAGAGAGCATCCAACGTGCCGCACATTGCAAAACATCTACCGTCAACTGTATGCAACAGGTATGGTCGTAGCACGCAAACGGGTCCGTAACAGGCCCGTCACAGGAGAAGCGGGTGCAGTTGGTGTGTTAGCTGCTGTTGCCATGAACCCACACATGAGTACACGGGACATTGCGAGAGCCGGTGGGCTGTGTCAAAGTAGTGTCATGCGCATACTGCATCGTCACCGCTTTCACCCGTTTCATGTGTCGCTACATCAGCAATTACATGGTGATGACTTTAATCATCGAGTGCAATTCTGTCAATGGGCATTAACAGAGAATGCGTTTACCGATGAAGCGGGTTTCACAAACCACGGGGCAGTGAATCTACGGAACATGCATTACTGGTCCGTGAACCATCCTCGCTGGCTCAGACAGGTAGAGCGACAGCGACCGTGGACTGTAAGTGTATGGTGCGGAATCATTGGCGACCACCTCATTGGTCCTCACTTCATTGCAGGGGCCCAAACAGCTGCAACATACATCGCGTTTCTACAGAATTATCTGCCAACGTTGCTCGAAAATGTCCCACTGGAAACGCGTCGACGTATGTGGTATCAGCATGACGGTGCACCTGCACATTCCGCAATTAACACTAGGCTGACCCTTTACAGGATGTTCGACGGGCGTTTCATAGGACGTGGAGGACGCATAGATTGGCCAGCCCGTTCTCCTGTTCTTACACCTCTGGACTTCTTTCTGTGGGATACGTTAAAGGAGAATGTGTACCGTGATGTGCCTACATCCCCAGAGGATATGAAACAACGTATTGTGGCTGCCTGCGGCGACATTACACCAGATGTACTGCCGCGTGTACGACATTGATTACGCCAGAGATTGCAATTGTGTGCAGCAAATGATTGCCACCACATTGAACATCTACTGGCCTGACATGTCGGGACACACTCTATTCCACTCCGTAATTCAAAACGGAAACCACGTGTGTACGTGTACCTCACCCTCATGGTAATGTACATGTGCGTCAGTGAAAAAGACCAATAAAAAGGTGTTAGCATGTGGACGTAATGTGCTGTTCCAGTCTCTTCTGTACCTAAGGTCCATCACCGTTCCCTTTGGATCTCTACGTAATTCGGTGCTCTCCGATACACACGATCGAACAGCGGGCAGAGTGGTACTCAAGCGTCAACTTTAGGTTACAATATCTCCGGATGTAATCAACATTTTACAATGCAACAAACGGCACTGATTACGTATTTGTTTATATGTTCAGATGTGCTAACAAAACTAACGGGGCTCCATTTAAAAAAAAACGTAGGTTTGTGTTAAAAAAACATACTTCCGTGCATTTTTTTATGGCTTGTATTAACCAATTACACTAGCCCCTCTCCTCACGTTCGGTCTGTGGAATCGATTGGTCAGAATTTGATGTGGCTTACGAAAGATATCCAGCGGTAATGTTAGGTGACTCACCCTGTTTATATATGTATATAGGTGATTTTTTTAGCAAAGGACACAGTGTGAAAAAAATTAGTAGTTGTCTGTCCAATCACGAAACCACTAAGATTAGGGGTCAATGCTTCTTCGACAATGAGGTCATTAGAAATAGAGGAGAAGCTCAGACGGAGGAAGGCTGCGGAAGGAAATCGCCTGAATCCATTTGAAACTATCTGTGCCAATACTGACCTTAAGCAATTTAAGGAAATCACCATTATCCTGAATCTAGAAGGTCGTATGGGTATTTGAAACATTGTCCATCTGAATGCGAAGTCAATGTCTTACCGCCTCATTAAGTGCAGATAATGATGTATAAATATTAAGAATGAAATGAACCAAGAAAGAGTCGTATTCAGAAGTGGGCATAGAAAAATTCGACATGGGTACACTTTCAATATTGATATATAGATACATTATCGCAGGAAACACTTGGCAAGAAATGATTAACTGTTCCAAAACAAGATCCACAGAACTCCTGAAACGGAATCCTTCCATAGCCATTGCAGTGTACACTGTTCTTTGCATCCCAATATCAACAGGCCTCCAGCACAACTTAATATGGACTGTGACAAATTTCTAATTTTAAAATCTAAATTGAAAAATTTCCTTGTGGTTCACTACTTTCAACTGGTGCATACCCAGAGTTCGGTTCTGGGAACAGTGGGTGGAGGGGCACAATTACAGCATCTCTCCAACCCCCCCTCCTTCTTCCTCTCGTACCACCTACGGATCTGTTTCCGCCTTTCATTCCAGCCAGAAGCTCTTCGTAGTAGTATTGAGCATTATGCTGCTCCAAGTCATTTTTCCACATATATATTTTTGTGACCCTCAGTCTGAAGACTTGTTTCATGCAGCTCTCTACGCTAGATACGCTAGTCTATCCTGAGCAAATCTCTTTATCACTGAATAACTACTACAGCCTACTGCTTAGGGTATTCGTGCCTTTGTCTCCCCCTGCAATTTTTATCAAAAATGGTTCAAATGGCTCTGAGCACTATGGGACTTAGCATCTATGGTCACCAGTCCCCTAGAACTTAGAACTACTTAAACCTAACTAACCTAAGGACATCACATAACCCAGTCATCACGAGGCAGAGAAAATCCCTGACCCCGCCGGGAATCGAACACGGGAATCCGGGAGTGGGAAACGAGAACGCTACCGCACGACCACGAGCTGCGGACGTAATTTTTATCTCCCAGATTTCCTACCATTAACAAACTGATAATTCTTTGATGCCTCAGGACGTCAAACGACCCCTTCTTTTACCCAAGTTATGACATAAATTTATTTCTTCACCATTTCGATTGAGTATCTACTCATTACTTACTCGATCCATCCATCTAATCTTAAGCATTCTTCTGCAGCATCATATTTCAAAAACAACTTTTTTTTTCTCGTCTGAACTACTTATGGCCCTGTGTCACTCCAGAAATACACCTTCAGGAAAGACTTCTTAATACTTAAACTTACGTTAAATGTTAAGAAATTCATCTTTTACAGAAATGATTTTAATGCTATAGGCAGTCTGCATGTCGTATTTTCCCTACTTTGGCCATCATCAGTTACTTCACTGTCCAAATAGCAGAACTCATCTAAAACTTGTAATGTCTCATTCCCTAATCTGATTCGACCGAGCGGGGTGGCGCAGTGGTTAGACACTGGACTCGCATTCGGGAGGACGACGGTTCAATCCCGCGTCCGGCCATCCTGATTTAGGTTTTCCGTGATTTCCCTAAATCACTCCAGGCAAATGGCGGGATGGTTCCTCTGAAAGGGCACGGCCGACTTCCTTCCCAATCCTTCCCTAATCTGATGAGACCGATGACCACGCTGTCTGGTCTCCTTCCCCAAACCAACCAACCAACCTAATCTGATTCCCATAGCATCAACTGATTTCATCTTACTACGTTCCACACTCACCCTGAGACTTACCTTATAAGATAGGAGAAAGAAAGGTAAGGCAACGTTATAGCATTTGACGGAAAGCTTTTCGCAATGTTGACTGCAGTACTCTGAAATTCTGAAGTAGCAGGAGTAAAATACAAAGCGCGCAAGACTATTTACAACTTGTATAGAAACCAGGCGGTAGTTATAAGAGTCGAGGGGCATGAAAGGGAAGCAGTTGTTGAGAACGGACTGAGACAGGGTTGTAGCCTATCCTCGAAGATACTCAATTTGTACACTAATGGAAACCAAATAAAAATTTGGAGTAGGAATTAAGAGTTCAGGGTGAAACATAAAAACTTTGAGGTTGCCCGATGACATTGTAATTCTATCAGAGACAGCAAAGGATTTGGAAGAGCAGATGAAAAGAATGGACGGTGTCTTGAAAATAGGAGACAAGATGAACATCAACAAAAGCAAAACGAGAATAATGGAATTTAGTCGAATTAAATCAGGTAATGCTGAGGGAATTAGAGTAGAAAACGAGATACTAATAGCAGTAGATGAGTTTTGTTATTTGGGCAGCAAAATGATTGACGATGGCCGAAGTAGAGAGGACATAAAATGTAGACCGGCAATGGCAAGAAAAGTATTTCTTAAGAAGAGAAATTTACTAACATCGAAAATAGATTTAACAGCTTATAAGTCTTTCCTGAAAGTATTTGTCTGGCGTGTGGCCATGTATGGAAGTTAAACATGGACGATAAACAGTTTAGCAAGAAAAGAATAAAAGTTTTTGAAATAGGGTGCTACAGAAGAATGCTGAAGATTAGATTAGTAGATCGCGTAAATAGTGAGGAGGTACTGAATAGAATTGGGGATAAAAGAAAAGATCGGTTGGTGGGACACATTCTGAGACACCAAGGGATCGCCTATTTAGTATTGGAGAGAAGTGTGCGTGGGGGAGGATGAGGTGTAAAAATCGTAAAGCGAGACAAACAGATGAATACAGTAAGCAGATTCAGAAGGATGTGGGTTGCAGTAGTTATCCGGGGATGAAGAGGCTTGCACAGGATAGTGTAGTATGGACAGCTGCATCAAACCAGTCTTCGGACTGACGGCCACAACAACAACACTTTCCATTACCCATATGTACTATTGTTGATGCTCGTATTATAATCTCTTTTCAAGACAGTATTCATTCCGTTCAACTGTTCTTCCAAGTTGCTGTGTCTAAAAGAGTTATAATGCACTCAGCAAATCTCAAAGTTTTTATGTCTTCTCTCTAAACTGTAAATCGCTTTCCAAATTTTTCCATGGTTTTTTTATTGGTTACTCAATGTACAAGTTAAATAACATCAGGCACTGCTTCCCTTTCATGACTATCGACTCTTACGACTGCTGTCTGGTTTCTTAGCAAGTTGTAAGTAGCCTTTCGCTCCCTGTCGAAAAGTTTTCTTCCACTCAACATTGTCCATAGTTTTTATGTATATCGACAAATGCTATAAATACAGGTTTACCTTTCTTTCACCCATCTTCCTAGATAAGTCGTATGGTCAATATTGCCTCGCATGTTCCTACATTTATCCGAAACCCAAACCGATCTTACCGATGTCGACTTCTAACAGTTTGTCTTTATTTTGCAACCATGACTTATTAAACTGATAGTTAACGTTTGCACCTGACAGCGCCTGCCTTCTTACATACCTTAAACACTAGATGGAATAGTTTTGTCATTGCCAGCTCTTCCGAGGATCTTAATAATTCTGTGGGAAGTCGTCTACTCTAGGGGTCTCCACGACTTAGATCTGTCAGCACTTTACTTGCACTATTATTACTCCCATCTCTTCTACATATATTTTCTCTTTTCTTTCTATGATATTGCTGTACAACCTTTCTATTTACTCTTAGTACCTTCCAGCTTTCCTTTTCTTCCTCAGAACTACCTTACCATTTAAGCTCCCGATATTTCTACAGCTGCTTCTCTTTTCTCTGTAGGTCTCTTTATTTTCCTATATATAGACAGCGTCTATCTTGCCCCTCGTTATGCATGCTGCTAATGTCTTTATATCTGTCATCCAGCCATTCAAGCTTAGACATTTGCACTTTCTGTCAATCTCATTTTTTAGACGTCTATAGTCCCTTCCACCAGCTTCATTCACTACATTTTTTATATTTTCTCTTTCTTCCATTTACCAGGATCAGGTTTTCACTCTGCAGAAGAATGCGTATCATTGTGAAATTTCCTGGCTGATTAGAACTGTGCGCCAGACTGAGACGTGAACTTTGGACCTTAGACTTTCGTAGGCAAGTGCTCTACCAACTTCTTTTTCCTACTATCATTTTGTTCGATATTGTTCGTTGTATTTGTTCGGGTCGGACGTCCCAAGACACCAGTTCAGTTCATCGTTGACCCATTCACTCAGCTGTTTTTGTTACGCTGAGCTATCGTGCCGGCTCCAACTGAGCTACTCAAGCACGACTCAACACCCGCCCTCACACCTTTAGCTGCAGTGTTGATGTGAGCATGGGTCGTGAGTCGTGCTTGGGTAGCTCAGTAGATAAAGAAAAAAAAGAAGTTGGTACAGCATTTCCCCGCGAAAGGCAAAGGTCTCGGGTTCGGGTTTTGGTCAGGCAGACACTTTCAATCTGTTAGAAAGTTTGCCGGCCGAAGTGGCCGTGCGGTTAAAGGCGCTGCAGTCTGGAACCGCGAGACCGCTACGGTCGCAGGTTCGAATCCTGCCTCGGGCATGGATGTTTGTGATGTCCTTAGGTTAGTTAGGTTTAACTAGTTCTAAGTTCTAGGGGACTAATGACCTCAGCAGTTGAGTCCCATAGTGCTCAGAGCCATTTTTTTGTTAGAAAGTTTCAATTGCCATTATGTTGTTCACATTGTTCTTTCATTTATTTCACAGGCACACTATACACTAGCATGCAGTGTTCTGACCTAAAGCCTGTTGCACTCGAGCGACTTTCTGGCCAAAACTGAGTATTTGAAGTGCGTGCGCCTTTCGTGCCTGTGTGTAAATCAGCAACCAACCACAGGGCGAGTGTGTCTATGACGTCAATGCACTATAGATGATGCCGAGTGCGGAGTTACAAATTTCCGAACATGCTGCGCATGCGCAGAGACAAGGAACTATGGCGGTTTAAGCAAACATCGTAAGTTGTAACCTATTCTGGTCGAGCTCACTCCTATTACACAAATAGATTTTGTGCTTTCGTGTCTTCTTAATATTGATTATCCAGTAGACTTCGTTTTCGTGGCACATTGAAAGTTAGACAAAGTCCTGTTATTTTTTCCTACCAGTGTCCTCCTACAAGAGAGACAAAATACCGGAAAGCAAATACATTTATGCTTTACAGAAAAACTCCTACACTGTGCATAAATATAAACGTAAATAGATAAATGTGTAACAATGAAAAATTCAGAATTATTGGGCGAGAAAAATAATTTTCGTTATTCAAATGGCTCTGAGCACTATGGGGCTTAACATCTGAGGTCATCAATCCCCTAGAACTTAGAACTACTTAAACCTAACTAACCTAAGGACACACACATCCATGCCCGAGGCAAGATTCGAACCTGCGACCGTAGCGGTCGCCCGGTTCCAGACTGAAGCGCCTACAACCGCTCGGCCACATCGGCCGGTAATTTTCGTTATTATTTGGCACTTCGCCAGAAAACAAGATAGAAAGGATAAAACAAAAAGATGCTGTTTACTGCGTTCTACATATTGTCTGATGCGTTTGCAAGTATATATTTTATGGAGCAAATAAATGTACATGTTCTGAAATGTTTGGATAAAATTTTTCCTATTCTTCCAGTTCTCAGGAGTGTGAACAATTTGCCACACGGTCTTTGACAGGAATTTTCACTAGTAATTCTTTATTATTATATTTCGATTTTTCCGTAAAACGTCGCCCATAACCTCACTTTCACCATTCAGATGCCAAACAGCCCAGCAGATAGCTCTCACAACACCGGCAGTTTTGGCGCTGACGTGTAAACGAAAATGACCACTCAAAACAGACGAGACCCAGTTCGGGAATAAAACGCCAGAGGCGCTGCTGTAGACGCACTTATCTCGAGTAGCTCATAGAGTAAATATCTCTGGAGTGAGCATTCACAGGCGCAGAACAGATTTTGTGTTGTCAACATACATTGCCGGCCTGGTCACGTGTTCTCGGGACGTCGTGTGTTTGTCCGTATAGCGCCCTGTATATTTAGAATGTCACTACATCCCTAATACAGATGGATTCTTTTAGTACGTGTCGTGGATTATTTATATATGTTGCGCAGACATTTTAACAGTATCCATTTCATACCAGGAATAAACCAGCTACGTAACTTTTAAGGGCAAGTGATATTGCATTCTGCTTCTTTGCGATAGGTGTCACAGTTCAGATGCACTCGATTTTTGGTAGTTTTCGGTATGATACGGCACTTTTTAGTCTTACAGAGCCTGAAGTACATTTTTACAGTGATAGTCTTGCAAAACGACTTCACAGTACGCTAGTGTTTTTGCAAGTGTCCGAAAAACACCGAATTTGCCACACATTAGGGATTATATCCCTGCTAATTCGTCCTTTTTTCTGCAATTTCTGCGTATTTATTTTCTCGTTTTTGCGACCTAAAGATCAATTTTTCTTACTGGTTACACTTTGAAGTATTTATTTAACGCGATTTACGTACTTGCTCCCAGTTTATTAAATAAATAGTAGACTGAGTAATCTATATCCATAATCGACAAGTCACTGATAAATGCATGGAGGATAGTATTTGCTGAAACAACTAACCATTCCCTTTCCTATTCAACTAGCAAATTTACGAGAGGAAGCGATTGTTTGTAAGCTTTTGTACGAGCCGTAATATCTATTATATAGTCATAAAATCGCAGAAAAATAGGTCTACAGAATCAAGCCTTAATTATAATGCGTCTCGAAAGTTTTAAACATATACAGTGTCTCTTACTAATATGATAACTATAATTACAGCTACATGGTATGCACCCATGAAAAGTTACTATCCCTCCTTTCACATATTTTTCTTTGCATCCGTAGCAACAACAGTAATTCACCATCGCTATACACTATCAACAAACGGTGAAACACAACAAAAACTCTTGATATTATAAACTTCAAACGTTGCAGAAAGCACACACACACAGCGAGGTCCCGAAAACAAGTGACACTCCTAGTTTAATGTTGACAACATGCGCAGAACGCAATGCTCACTCCAGATATATTTACTCTATGGAGTAGCTAGTTGATACAAGAGTGTCGACCGTGTAAAAGGTACTTATGGGCGTATAGGTAAGATAGAATTTGGTCTTACAGATACGATTAGAATAAAATGACACTTAACTAAAATGGGCACTGGCAACTGTCCGTGCAAACGTGTCCTTAAACATTTACTACTCCTCTCGCTACAGCGGGTGTTCCAGCCTGAGTCACCGGCAGCAACACAAACACACCGGCTCCCTGTCCCGCCTTCCTGACAGCACACGCCACCAAACGGCCTTGTGGCCCATTCACGACGCCTACACCAGCCAGCGTGCTCCACCCACGGCTACCGAAGGTCCCTTTCGCCACTCTGCTTACATCACGAGGCATCGTGGAGCACGCAGAGCGGAAGCACGCTGTGTCTAGGCGCTGCCGTGACGTCATCGTATTACGCGTTGCCAATACACGTTCAGGCGACACAGGAGTCGGGACTGCAGCCAATTGCAGTCGAGACATGACGCGCTCGGAAAGTAGGGACGTGTGACGGAAGAATGCAAGGTCTCGTTACGTCACCAATGGACACCTAAGGGCCGTGAATGAACAATCCCGTGAACGAAAAAAGTCACGTACTACTCCTCTACGACATGTTGTGCTGTTTCTCAAATACACTTCAGAATACTGTCTCCTGCTTGGTAAAAAAAAAAGTTAGTGATAATCTCAACCTTTTCGCAGCTGATACAGTTATCTATGGCGAATTGCTGCTCGGTAAAAATTGTCCAGTTACGCCTCGACAGAAATCAGTGTGCTGCAAAGACTGGCAACTGCTCCTGGTAAAGAGCAATACAAAATCCTGCACTCCACAAAACGTATACTCCGATTAAAATTACTTGATAGTTGACACTGCACGACTGGAGCTGGGCTCCTCTAATCAGAGCGCTCAATGTCATGCCCGAACCCCTGACGTTGGCAAACTGCCACAACAATCGATCAGTTCATCTTACCGGGCTTTGTTTTTTCTAGTGTTCAAACCCGAATCCTGGATCTGGCCATTTACTTTCGTATTTCATCACACATGATGACCACAAAACACACACGAACAGCGATGCTAACGATATACTCGCGTATCATACTCAGTACTAACCAAACACTGCTTCATCCTTCCGCACTTGACGGCCGCGGTCGCCGAGCGGTTCTAGGTGCTACAGCCTGGAACCGCGCGACCGCTACGGTCGCAGGTTCGAATCCTGCCTCGGGCATGGATGTGTGTGATGTCCTTAGGTTAGTTAGGTTTAGGTAGTTCTAAGTTCTAGGGGACTGATGAGTTTAGAAGTTAAGTCTCATAGTGCTCAGAGCCATTTGAACCTTCCGCACTTAACACGAGTCAGCGTCACATATATAGTTATTTCAATCACAGAGATCGGCTTACATTAGAAAAACTTCGCACGGCATTACGCCAATCAAATGTTTGAACGTTGCAATTCATCGTTACTACCGGAACATGAGTGTCATAAATACAGGGTGTACATAAAGTCCGAGAACACTTTCAATTATTTATTGCACAAGAACCAAACACTGTACAGATATCATACGTATGTCATTTTGAAGAGAAACCATGAAAGTTTTTTTTTTTTTTTTTTGTGTATACCGCCACAGCGTAGTTTGGTAATTTGCCGATAGTCGGCGCTAGTCTCAAACATGCCCAGTTCAGGTGCGGAGCGAGGTTTCTGTGTGTTGGAGTTCGACAAGAACACCAGATCTCACTCCGTGTGACTTTTTTCTCCGTGGACACATTAAAGATCTGGTGTATGTACCGCCTCTACCAAGTGATGTAGCAGAGCTCCGTGAGATAATACGAGAAGCGGCTGCCACAGTCGACGATGCCGTGCTGGGACGGGTATGGCAAGAATTCGATTACCGTGTGTTTGCTGGGTCACCACTCATGGTTCGCATATCGAATGTTTAAAAAAAAAATAAAAAAAAACTGTCAGAGTTTCTCTTCAAAATGCAACGTGTATGACATCTGTACAATGTATAGTTCTTGTGCAATAAATAATGGAAAGAGTTCCCTTTGGTCATTGTAGTGCCGTAGCCCAGTGGTTACCGCGTTAACCTCTCGTCTAGGAGGTTAAATTTTCAAAATTCGTAGCATGGCGAAATTTATTTTATATCTAAATCTAATAAAAGGACTTTCATCATCATTTTTATTCAGTTAACTGATTTAAATGAAATTTTTATAAACTTTTATAATGAATCCTGCCCAGTTGTCGAATATGGGGTGTCTAGGAAACCTGCTTTCTTGCAGCGCTAGACAACAATTCAAGCAAATCATATTAATGAGTTTTATTACGAAATGAACAATGAGAATACTTTGACAATAACACAAAAGTGTCGCAAGCAAAGGGCAACATGCAAATAAGAAATCTCTTCAGTATATACAATTCCTAAGTCGCCCGTCTAATCTTGCCAGTCTGGCGTGGCGCTTTATATCCTCTTCACATAGGGACTGCTGCTGTCGCCTTGTCTTCCCAGAGAGGGGTCGGTCAGCATGCGATTGGCTGATGTCTTGTCACAGCCCTCTAAGCTCTGTCGTTCCCGACTGGCGCGCCGGTGCTTGACTTTACGCCGGAACAATACGTTACCGCAACCATTTTTCATTATCGTATTGATTTTTTTATTTATTCTTGTTTTTCTGCCTATCACTCTCTTTTCAGTAATTTTTGAGAACATTTCTCGTGAAGAACAGCGGTCTCGCAAAAAGTACTTTAAAAATGGACACAAACAGTCTCGACCGCAAAAACGTTTATTTTGCGGTAACCGGTTTCGGTCAGTTTTTGACAACCCTCAGACCTTCGTACCATGATGGTAGACGGTAGTGGGGAATGGAGCGGGTTTTGTAACTCCATGAGCAGTTGACATTCGTGGAGTCACGAACCTGCTCTATTCACCACCACCGTCTACCCTCATGGTACGAAGGTCTGAGGGTTGTCAAAAACTGACCGAAAACGGTTACCACAAAATTACTGTTTTTGCGGTCGAGACTGTTTTTGTCCATTTTTAAAGTACAGTCTTCTTCCCATTTGGAATCTGCTAGTAACATTTATAATTTACACGCAACTGTCAACCAGGACTTTTCATCGGTTGGTAAAGCGGCGGCAGTTCGCATAGCCAGCGAGAGGATAGTTTCAGGTAATGAATGACAGTGAGAAACAGCAGTTTGTTTTTAGCGCTGAAACTGAAATTTTTATGTCTTGAGTTTGCAGGTAGAGGTAAGCTTTAACTGCCGTGAACAAAGCGAGAGTGATTTCAGTTCTGCCGCCGATTGTTGCGATCCAACCAGTAATTAGAGGGACCCCCTGATTTCGAAAATTTCAGGCGAGTAGGATGCTGGTAAACTACCTTGATACGTAACCTAACCAACCATGTTTCAACCTTTGAATGATCTCCATCGAACCTCAGAGTTCTGCAAAACACAGTTTGAGAAAAGCTGGTTTAAGGAGTTAGACATTTCACCTTGAACCTGGAACATATATATACTACCACAATATTTGTGATCAATAATTCATCAGAATTAATAAGAAAAAATGACCTGCACAGTTACTATACTAGAACAAAAAATGACCTCCATTACTCGTAACATAAATTCAGTTAAATTTAGAAAGGGCTAAGAACACTGTTACCATAATGCTTTACCAGTTAGCTAAAGAAAAAATGCATTACAATCAGAAAAGGAACATTATAAAGGGAGTTGAAAAAAAGTCTTCAGGTCAACTTGTTCTATTCCCAAGAAGACTTTTTAATTTCGAAAATGTGTGTGCAAAATAATTACACGCTCACTTCTGTTGTTAAACTGAACATTTTTACGTTCATATTAGTCGCCTGTAACTGACAGTATTTAAGTGCTCGTATGAATGATGAGCAGCCTTTAATCCGAGTGGTTCCTACTCATCGATATGTACTGTTCTACCGACTCACGGAACATGTAACGAAATATCTGACCATGAGGTTTTCCATGTTCATTTAACAGATAAAAGACTTTTCGATAAATATTATCTCCTCTGGCCTGTATGGATGTATGTACGCATAGTTGCTTCATATTGGTTACTGTTTGTGGCATGAAACTGGAGCAGATTGTACAGTACATAGCATATTTTTCTTTTTTCTGACCAGCTATTTTAACAGAGAATTAGAAAACTTAATTTATCGAATTAGTGCACGGCTGAAAGTTAACTATGTGACAAGAAAATGATGTAAGCCATTACACTTAAACGACGCTAAAAAGAAGGATAGTGACGTCACTGAATCACTTGAACCAGATATGCCTTTCAAGAAATAAATAACAGAAAATGAATAGGCTACATAGCCAGACTGAGTAAAGCATGTGGAAGTACATTTTAAAACAGCTCAAGCCGCAGAATGCCAAGAGCTTCTTTGTACCTTATGCAAGTATTCCTCCACAGGAGAGGAAAAAAAGAAATGGAATTACATTTTTTTTTACCTCAGGTGAAAAAAGTCCTATATCTTCTCCTCTTAGCCACATTACGACATACTTCTGTTCTCATTGTAAAGGACGCTCTTCATTTGGTGAGGATAAATTCGTGTGGGTACCAAATGCCTTCTTGAAAAGTAAATTTGTGTGTATCGTGAACTGAGGTATCAAAGCAATGCATAGTACTTAGTTCTAAAGGATGGCAGCATTTATTAAAGAAAATACGCAGACCATTCAAAAGTGAAGAGATGCATGAGCTTGCAGAGAATTATAAAAAGAGGTAAGAAAACAAATACATGGAGAAGAGCAGAGACAGGGGTTAAGAACGTCATGCTGGCTTCGGATCGAAATGGAGATGAAATGGCCTCGTGGTCGTAAGGATATATCCCTCAGATGCCTCAAAAATAGAAATTACTTGGACGGCGATCTAATGGAAGTTGAATGAATCACATTAGAAGATGGCCAGAACTGATTTTCGTGTGCACAACTATAAATCATAAATATGTGGAGGTATCTAGAAGAGGCACTCATTCACCATTGGGCGAAAAACTGTGACTGCTTATGCGACATTTGATATTGAACCATTTTGTGTTCGTACCTTACAGACATTAGTTGTGGTCAGTTCGTGGTGTAGGCTCGCAAGACTGAGAAGTTGCCGTTAGCAACGTCGGGGAAACCGGTACAAAATGGTAGGACCAGGAGCGCCAGGTAGGGCGGACCTTGCAGTGTCCATACACCTTCCTCCCACTCCTAGCAGCCTCTCCCGTCTGACTCACGCACTGCGGTCGCCCTTGGACCCACAGAAACGGACGTGACTGTTGCTCCATTTTGAAATGCGAACTTGCTCCCACACGTCTACAAAGAGCTCGGGGGATAGATTTTGCGAGGCCGTCATCGAAATGTGAACGGCTTATATAACAATAACAGAGAAGAAGCTGCTAGATTAGTTTCTCTACTTGTTAGTGTCCAAAATGATGTTACTAGAGAGGGAGCAATGCTCTTAGCTTTGGTCCAGAAGAATAATCCAACGAACACAACCGAAGACTACGATAAGGGGTTACTCCTAGGTGCATATGAAGTGATTCAGTAAATTAAATAATCAAAGAAGGAATGCCTGGTGTGTGTCTAAACTAGCTCCTCCCGACTACAAACCAAGTGTCATGCTGAGCCACATCGCTAGACTGCGATACCTCCGTCGGAGATTCGAGTCCTCCCTCGGACATGGGCGTGTCTGTTGTCTTTAGAGTAAGTAAGTTAGATTAAGTAGTGTGTAAGCCTAGGGATAGATGACCTCAGCAGTTCGCTCCCATAGGACCTTACCACCTACCACTAGACTGCGATAATCTCAAGAGCGTCCAGTGCCTATTTTCACTTCGCTACTTTGCACTAAACAGGCAGAATGAAAGCGCTATTTAATCTAGCTATTATTAAAGCATGAGCTTACTGCGAAAGGGACCCCAGTAAGACGAAAAGAGAAGAGACACCATGTGTGGTGTGCGTACTGTAAGACCTTCGATACACACAACATCAGATTATTTGACTTGTCGCTCTAACGAAGTAGGCAAGTGTCAGCAATATGTCTCGTGGTCTTATCGTGGCGTGTTTATCTTCTGCCGTTTGGTCAGACGATAGAAATGCCACTTGCACGTTTAGTGTAGCAGATTGACAATGACCAACTTTAAACAGAACTTGATTAATTTTCACACACATTTATTAAAATAATAAAAAGCATAAAAATAACTTAACTTGGTTCTGGATGCTGTTTACAATTGACAATCTGAAGTTCCTTTGGTCTTGGTACGTTAATCTTATTCTCACATATCTCTGATACTTGACAAAGAGTCTAATCATTTATCTTCATGGCTATGTACAGGAATATGGTAATCTTATTAGGCGCAGACTGAAACTTGACTATAGACTGGTACAGACAAATGCAGACTAATGCAGACTAAGGCAGACTGACGCAGACTCACTAATCGGAGGTCTGTACACTCGTTATAATACCTCGCGCATTCAGGTATCACTGAGCGAGTGTGATCCATGAGAAGAAAAGGTTCTGCGTTATCAGCAATCTCATTGGCTGCGTTACATATTAATACGCGGATCGGCGGAAGCAGGATTTGGTCCGTCTCTCAGGCAGCGCCATCTTGTAGTGCGGAGACGGACGAGCGCTGCGCCTGCGCTGTTGTGCTTAGCGGAGTGCGCTCTAGTGGGAAAGTTGTGTGTGTGCTGACTACGCGGAACTATGTACAAAACACCATGAAAGACACAAATGCACTTTTTTTTTAAAAAAAAGCTTTGTTACGGAAATCGCTTTGTTCAATTACCAATTAATGTGGGTTTTGTGTCGTCTCGTTGTCACTGTGGGCTTGTACAATGGGAAGCAAGGAGAGGATGTTGTTCGGTGGCCGGTATCCTCTTTCTATAACACAACTGCACACATGTATTAACTGGGTTCTTTATTAACAAAAACAGAAAGGTACTTAACTTAAGATAGGTGTTGTGGTACAAGCTCTTCCGTAATACTCCACGTTAGCCTCACTGTTGGTGAAGTACAAGTCCTGCTGTGCACTGCTCTGGTCGCTAGTTAATGAGTGACTCTCTTGGCGATTGGGCTGACCGTCTGTTGACTCGACTCGGTGACTCGCTGAATGACTGCCTGAGCCTTCCGATCTGCCACGGCGGTCTGAATACTGGCGGTCGAGAAGGCGTTGGCGGCGCGTTGGTTGTGAGTCTGTTTTTGGCCTCCCTCCTGATAGGCGCGTTCCTTGCGCCTACTATAGATCTTCTCGCAACCTCTTTGCCGCCCGAATTGCTGGCGACAGCTTACCCCAGCACACTGGGTATTTTATATCAATAAAAATTTGAAGTTATTCAAGTTTACCCATGTGGCATTCTGTAGGAATGTAATGACAGATATCAGGATATTGATCACTCTTTTCTTCGGGAAGGAAATTGTTTCGACCTTGTCTGTCCTCTAAAGGCATAATTCGTTTCCAGTCTCCTTCGCCAGCCGGTGTGGGCAAGCGGTTCTAGGCGCTTCAGTCTGGAACCTCGCGACCGCTACCGTCGCAGGTTCGAATCCTGCCTTGGGGATAGACGTGTGTCATGTCCTTCGCAAAGGGGCGTGCTGAAAAGAAACGACCCCTAAATTTTTATTCTATTCTCAGTATCGGTCAAGGTGTTACATGTCATGGACATTATTCGGTCGACTTTCACATTCAGCTGTCGTTAGTTGCAACGTCCTGGATGCCCTCCTCCAACTACAGCGACTGGGGAACGAGGTGGCTTTTGATGGGTCCCAGGGCACGTCGGCATTGCTGGGAACGAAAGGGCAGATCTCGCAGCTAAGCAGGCGTGTCTCGATCCGCAAGTCTTTCAGTGTGCCATCCCCCCTGCGCGCACTCACCTCGCTGTTGAGCTCACGAGTCATGTGTCGGTGGGAGGAGGAGTGGCTGGAAGTGACTGGCAATAAGCTCCGTTTAGTCAAGCCCACAATGCGTGTGTGGTGTACTTCCTTCCAGCCACGTAGACGGGACGAGGTTCTCCTCACTCGTCTTTGGATAGGCCACAGTCCTATGACGCATGCCTTCCTGCTCCGGCGAGAGGACCCTCCAATGTGTGGTACTTGTGGCGTCCAGCTCACTGAGCGCCACGTTTTATTGGATTGCGTTTTATTTTCTGACCAGCGGGCCGCGGCTGACTTGCCGGCGGATCTGCCATCTCTTTTAGGAAATGCTCAAATGAACGTGGTTAAAGTTCTGTGACTTGTCCAATGTTTTTACCAAGAATTTAGGGAGGGAGTCTTAATTTGTTCACAGGGTGACTGGCTCGCCCATATTTTACGTTAGTGGCCAGCCAGTGACAATTTCCTGTGGCATCCTTGACACTCCTTTCTCGTTTTCCTTACGTTTTATTTTCTTATGCAGCATTTTTCACCTTTTCCCGCTTTCTTTGCCTGTATGCTTCCACTTTACTAAATTTGTCCGCATTCGTTTCTTTTAATGTGCGTCAGGGCGCTGATGACCTCGACGTTGAGCGCCCGTAAGTCCCAAAACACACAAACACACACACACACACACACACACACACACACACACACACACGCTAGAGGGCTCCGAATTGTGGCGTGTAATATGGCCGTGTATAAGGTAACTATGACGCTGCGTGAGGAACAGCGTGCAGCGAAAACGTATCTCCAACTGAAATCCATAGAAGAATGTAAGCTGTGTATTTTGATGATTGTATCGACATTAGTAACGTGCGGCACTGGATTGTTCACCTCAACGTGCATGACAGAGCTCGGAGAGGACTGCCGCTTTCGGCAACTAACAAGACCGATCAGAGTCGGGTTGATGAACTTGTCAGAGAAAATCGTCGTGTAACACAGACACAATGCTCAGGTAAGTGTGGCATACGACAAGAGTGCTGTACGAAAACTGTGTGCACAGTAGGTGCCCTGAATGCCCACTTCTGATGAGACTGGACATCTGTCCACAATTTATTTTGCGTTTTGGGCATGATGGTGGTGGGATCCTTAACAACATCGTGACAGGTGATGAAAGAGGCGTTCACCATTTTGACCGCGAAAACAAGAAACCATCAATGGAGTTTGGCCACAAAGGTTCACCGACGGCAAAAAATTCAAGACCATACCATTAGCAGGCAAAGTTATCCTCACTGTGTTCTGGGATATTCAAAGTGTGGTGCATTTGGAATTCATGCCTGAAGGCACCTCCACAAAATCTCCATGGTATTGTGAGACCCTCAGAAAACTGAAAGCACAAATTTGAAGAATTCGTCCACACTTGGAGTTCCGTCTCCTTCATCATGGTAATGCCAAACCACAGACGAGCTCTGCAAGATGGATTCACAGTCATCGACCATCCTCCATACAGTCCCGACTTGGCCCTAACCGGTTTTCACCCGTTTCCAAAACTTAACAGAACTCTTTCAAGGACTTCACTTTGGTAGTGATAAAGTGGTGCGAGCAGAGGTGAGCTTGTGGTTCCGTGAGCAAATTCTATAATGATGGTACCAATAAACTGGTCTTTACGAATTTCCAGCATGCTTATCTGTATCCGTTGTAACTGTTTGTTTGCACATTTTTGACATGGTATTTGCATTTTCGAAAACATAATTTTTGACTATATTACGATAATTTGAAAACGGGTCCCGGTCCGAAACTAGTCACCGAGTGAATAAAATAAAGTGAAATTTGCAACTTTTGACTGGTTTTTCGTGGTATTGAAACCGGTCTTGCGTTGGGAGAAATGTGCTCGTCGCCAGGATGATTATGTTGAGAAATGAATGCGTAAACGTGAAGAATAAAGACGTAGAATGTTAATAAAGTCTGTTTTAATTAAAGAGCTTTAAGAGTTTTCACCTAAAAAATTCGGAGGTGTTACTCTTCTGCACGACTTCGTGTCTTTACAGATGACTTGTTTTTCATTACAGTTACTGTGAAAAATTTAAAGAGAGTGTAATATTTCGATCAGGACACAAACATGTTAATAAATTCATAAACATACAGCTATACCAAGAAAGGTACCCAGTTCTGTATTTGACAACCATTAAGCTCGCACAGAATCGGAAAATGACATTGTATTACTAAGTGATAAACGAGAAGTATTATAGTGGCTACCAGGGATATTTTCATACCGCAATGCATAGAGAAGTGTTGAGAGACATTTATCGAACGGTGTATTTCAAACGGCTGATGATTATGTCGACTGCATACTTTCGTGAACTTGCATTCCGCACCAGCCTCAAACAGGAGCAACTTCAAGCCTACTGGAATGACCTTGTGAGCGCGATAACATCTGTTATTACTGTGCGGAATGCAAACAAAACGCTGACGATTAATGACTCGAGTTGTCGCTTGTCTGGTGACGCCAAGGATGGCAGCTGTCGTTTAGCTAGCTTCACTGGAATTCAACGCTTAGCTGTGGTTTGGTTTATTCCTCCTCTCCTGTTTTTTTAGAGTTACCTACTTCAACCTGTGAATACCTTTGTTGTCTGTCCGTCCCACTCTCCAAAACCCGTTCTCTCAGGAAAGAATAAACATATCAAGCTGTAATTTATATCACATATTAAAGGCAACGGTCTGTTGGCGATGTAAAAAACTTAAGTGTCTAAGTCTATGTAATAAAAACACACGGCAATTTATGTCACATAAATTGATACTCGCAAACGCACTCGTCGAATCATATAAGGTACTGCCCTTTGACCTAGAACCATGAAATTTGCCAAGAAGCAATGTGTCACATTACAACCAAAGAAAAAAATCCGAAAGCGGTTAACTTGTAATTATATCATATGAAAAAAAATGTTGCCATTTGTTATCAGACTTTTAAGACTCCTTTTTCTCGGGAACAGGTAGACGTGTCAAGATAAAATGAAAGTTACGTACTAAGGTCTGTCGTCCCTTGGCAGTAAATTAACGTTAGTTTCTAAGTCAGTGCAATCAAAAGATGCGACCAGTTATGTCACGTGTTTTGATACTCGCAAACTCACTCATCAAAACCTGTAGGGTACTTCTCGTAGGTCTAGAACCATGAAATTTCGCAAAACGCAATGAATCGCAGTATCAACCAAAGGCAAAAATCCGAAAACCGTAAATTTTTAATGATATCAAACGGAGAAAAATCTTTGCACATCTGTTATCTTACACTCTGCCTGTTGGTTCGTCTGTTGAGACGACTCTTACAGGAACGGGCCTACCACTGTGGCCGAGCGGTTATAGGCGCTTCAGTCTGGAACCGCGCTGCTACTACGGTCGCAGGTTCGAATCCTGCTTGGGGTATGGATGTGTGTGATGTCCTTAGGTTAGTTAGGTCTAAGTAGTTCTAAGTCTAGGGGACTGATGACCTCAGATGTTAAGTCCCATAGTGCTTAGAGCCATTTGAACCATCAGGAACGGGTACACACACCGCTTTGAAATTTATGTTACACACTAAGAGCTATGGGCCCTTATCGGTGTAATAAATATAAACTTCTAAGTCAATGCAGCCATAAGATACGGCCATTTACGTCACATATTTTGATGCCTGCAAATTCAATCAAAAACTATGGGTACTTCCGTTGGCCTAGAATTATGAAATTTAGTAAGAAGCAATGTTTCACAGTACGAGTAAAGGAACAAATCAGAAAAGTATTAATTTGTAATTGACTCATACGGAAAAATATTCTTTTCTCATCTATCATCCGACTTCAAACTTGAAATTAGAGCTCTCTCATATGTCTTGGAATAGCCGGGACAGATATTTTGGCAGTATCAATACATGCTAAAAAAGGTCCAGATTCTCGATTCCGAGAATGGGTGAACTGTCTATATACATACAGAACCCTCATTGTGCGAGTCCTAATTGCAACTGGCCTTTTTTTTACTTTTGTTGTTTCAATCTTCCAGTACCACCAACAGTTTACCGGCCTTAGAAAGCAACAAGAGCAGTGAGTCGTGGCGGGTTTGTTGAGCCGCATGACGCGACGAAAGTGAAAGGCAGAGAGAGGTATTTCTGCTCGCGATGGAGAGTAAACGGAAGCGGATGTGATAGCCGCGGCTGGCCGCCTGCATGGAGATGAAAGTGCCGCAGCTCATCCGAACAATGCTTAACTGGTCTGACAGACACGGAAGTCGTTTTGTGACAACAGACTACACATCTAAAAAGCAGTGGTTCCGCACCGTGTATTCTAGACAGTCGGAGAGGGTGGTACCGCTTGTTGTCGAAAGTACAACTGTGAGGGGCATTAAGCGAAATTCGTGACTGGATTGACGATTTCTTGGTAGAGGGACGCAGCATGTTATCTTGGACAGAGGGTCATCGATAGATGCTCAAGTAGCTTCGAGTGCGCCTCAGGTGAAGCTGTTGGGACCCTTGTTGTTCATATCGTATATTAAAGACCTTCTACATCTACATCTACATCCATACTCCGCAAGCCACCCGACGGTGTGTGGCGGACGGTACTCTGAGTACCTCTATCGGTTCTCCCTTCTGTTCCAGTCTCGTATTGTTCGTGGAAAGAAAGATTGTCGGTATGCCTCCGTGTGGGCTCTAATCTCTCCGATTTTATCCTCATGGTCTCTTCGCGAGATATACGTAGGAGGGAGCAATATACTGCTTGACTCCTCGGTGAAGGTATGTTCTCGAAACTTAAACAAAAGCCCGTACCGAGCTACTGAGCGTCTCTCCTGCAAAGTCTTCCACTGGAGTTTATCTATCATCTCCGTAACGCTTTCACGATGACTAAATGATCCTGTAACGAAGCGCGCTGCTCTCCGTTGGATCTTCTCTATCTCTTCTATCAACCCTATCTGGTACGGACCCCATAGTGGTGAGCAATATTCAAGCAGTGGGCGAACAAGTGTACTGTAACATACTTCCTTTGTTTTCGGATTGCATTGCCTTAGGATTCTTCGAATGAATCTCAGTCTGGCATCTGCTTTACCGACGATCAACTTTATACGATCATTCCATTTTCAATCACTCCTAATGCCTAATCCCAGATAATTTATGGAATGAGATGCTTCCAGTTGCTGACCTGCTATATCGTAGGTAAATGATAAAGGATCTTTCTTTCTATGTATTCGCAGCACATTACACTTATCTACATTGAGATTCAATTGAAGTCAATATTAATAACAACACCAGACTTCTTATATAAAGGGAAATGTACGGAAGAAAAACTGCTCAAATATTCGGTCGGTTCTTGATGAGATTTCAAAGCGCTGCAGAGATTAGCTATTTGCTTTAAATGTTCAAAAATGCAAAAGTGCACACGTACGTAGTATGCTGTAACTGCAATGTCAATGAAACACAGTTAACATTCGACCAACTCATATAAATACCTGGGTACAACATTTCGTAGAGATATGAAGTAAAACGATCACATATGCTCAGTCGTTGGTAAAGCAGATGTCAGGCTTTGGTTCATTCGTAGGACATCAGGACAATGCAGTAAGACTGCAAAGTAGAATGTATACAAAACACTTGTGCGACCCATCTTACAATATTACATAAGTGTATTGGACTCGTACCAAATATGATTAACTGGGGATACCGAAAATATAGTGGTGTGTTGTCCGAACAAGACACAGGCAGGACAAAAGCACGACAGGCACAAAGGTGCGAGTTGGTGAGAGTGCCATACAGACTCGGCACTTGCTCATGTTCCACCAGCGCCACGGGCAGCGTTGAGGATGAAGATATCGACTTCACCTCAGCCAACTGCCGGCCGAGTAAAATCCACCAATGACCGGACGACAACGGACAGTAGCCTACTCGGAAGGCAGAAGAGCAGCTCTCGCCCACTTGGTTACAGATCATCGTCCAGGGCTGATGTAGACAGGGAACGTCGTATAGTGAAGTCTTAGAAGTGAACAGACAGTTATTGTAAACTGCATTTGGTATGTACTGTGAAGTTTGCGTACAGTTACACTACTGGCCATTAAAATTCCTACACCAAGAAGAAATGCAGATGATAAACGGGTATTCATTGGACAAATATATTATAACAGAACTGACATGTGATTGCCCGCATCTCGTAGTCGTGCGGTAGTGTTCTCGCTTCTCACGCTCGGGTTCCCGGGTTCGATTCCCGGCGGGGTCAGGGATTTTCTCTGCCTCGTGATGGCTGGGTGTTGTGTGCTGTCCTTAGGTTAGTTAGGTTTAAGTAGTTCTAAGTTCTAGGGGACTTATGACCACAGCAGTTGAGTCCCATAGTGCTCAGAGCCATTTGAATTTTGACATGTGATTACATTTTCACGCAATTTGGGTGCATAAATCCTGAGAAATCAGTACCCAGAACAACCACCTCTGGCCGTTATAACGGCCTTGATACGCCTGGGCATTGAGTCAAACAGAGCTTGGATGGCGTGCACAGGTACAGCTGTCCATGCAGCTTCAACACGATACCACAGTTCATCAACAGTAGTGACTGGCGTATTGTCACGAGTCAGTTGCTCGGCCACCATTGACCAGACGTTTTCAGTTGGTGAGAGATCTGGAGAATGTGATGGCCAGGGCAGCAGTCGAACATTTTCTGGATCCTGAATGGCCCGTACAGGACCTGCAACATGCGGTCGTGCATTATCCTGCTGAAATGTAGGGTTTCGCAGGGATCGAATGAAGGGTAGAGCCACGGGTCGTAACACATCTGAAATGTAACGTCCACTGTTCACAGTGCCGTCAATGCGAACAAGACGTGACCGAAACATGTAATAAATGGCGCCCCATACTATCACACCGGGTGATACGCCAGTATGGCGATGACGAATACACGCTTCCAATGTGCGTTCACCGCGATGTCGCGAAACACGGATGCGACCATCATGATGCCGTAAACACAACCTGGATTCATCCGAAAAAATGACGTTTTGCCATTCGTGCACCCAGGTTCGTCGTTGAGTACACCATCGCAGGCGCTCCTGTCTGTGATGCAGCGTCAAGGGTAACCGCAGCCATGGTCTCCGAGCTGATAGTCCATGCTGCTGCAAACGTCGTCGAACTGTTCGTGCAGATGGTTGTTGTCTTTCAAACGTCCCCATCTGTTGACTCAGGGATCGAGACGTGGCTGCACGATCCGTTACAGCCATGCGGATAAGATGCCTGTCATCTCGACTGCTAGTGATACGAGGCCGTTGGGCGTTCCGCGTTACCCTCTTGAACCCACCGTTTCCATATTCTGCTAACAGTCATTGGATGTCGACCAACGCGAGCAGCAATGTCGCGATACGATAAACCGCAATCGCGATAGGCTACTATCCGACCTTTATCAAAGTCGGAAACGTGATGGTACGCATTTCTCCTCCTTACACGAGGCATCACAACAACGTTTCACCAGGCAACGCCGGTCAACTGCTGTTTGTGTATGAGAAATCGGTTGGTAACTTTCCTCATGTCAGCACGTTGTAGGTGTCGCCACCGGCGCCAACCTTGTATGAATGCTCTGAAAAGCTAATCATTTGCATATCACAGCATCTTCTTCCTGTCGATTAAATTTCGCGTCTGTAGCACGTCATCTTCGTGGTGTAGCAATTTTAATGGCCAGTAGTGTATTTGCACTTAGCCATTGAGGGCCTTTTTTGTGTTACTTATACGGGGTGAAGCGAAATTCGCGCGTTCGCGCTTCGCTGCGCGACTGCTCACATGCCAGTGATAAAAAAATGTCTCTCGCAAAATTTCGTCTGGCGGGTGCAGCAGAAGAAAAAGGCCGTTAAAGAGTGGTAATCTGGCAGCACTGTAACCACATGTATGGTAACTTGCTTTGTCAGGAAATAGTTGTTCGGCTGTGGAGATGGTAGAGAAGATACAATTTTGGGTTAGTATGCGGGGGGTCGTGGGTTCGATCCGGCGTACGGGCGCGTTTTTTTTTTTTTTGCTAATTTCATACTGTAATATACGCCGTTTCTTACGTCACATGTATCCTAAATTTACAACATTTTATAATTCTGAACATAACAAATATGTGGTTAGACAAATAAGAAACAGACAGTTGAAGCAAATGACCTGTCGTAGCACAGAATAACTACAAAAACAATATCAATTTCGAGATACTAAAGATGCGCCTGTTCCATGTAATGCGCATTACCCCTCTGACAGGTATTATTCTGCATGATTCATACCGACATCGCTAATTGTGAAATGGCTCTGAGCACTATGGGACTTAACATCTGAGGTCATCAGTCCCCTAGAACTTAGAACTACGTAAACCTAACTAACCTAAGGACATCACACACATCCATGCCCGAGGCAGGATTCAAACCTGCGACCGTAGCGGTCGCGCTGTTCCAGACTGAAACGCCTAGAACCGCTTGGCCACACCGGCCGGCATAGTGAAATGTTCTGTTTCGAATTACACTGTGTCCCTAATGGTAATACACGTGATGTTTCCACATAATAATAATAATAATAACAATAATGCAGTGAAATACGTATTAAACAGCATGTGGTTACCAGACTCAGTGTTGAAAGGCATGGGACCATGGTGATAACACATACAAATAGTAACCAAGTTTGGACATTATTCGTAAAGCACATTGGCAGTCCTATTGGTAAAATAAGGCCCTAACGAAGTGTATGGACCTGAACGAGGCAAGAATAATAGTTGCTACTAATCTCTGGGATCATTGGAGGAGGATACGAACAAAACAAGTTTTCGTATCTATTGGATAAGATAACTGTGAAATTCCATGACATGAAAAGGGCTTCTTTCAAAGCTGACTAATCTTCCATTTCAACGATTGTAGTATGTAAGTCCAAGTGTTTTCTAGAGGATTCACTGCAATCGTTGTTGACTATTAAGATGCCAGATACCGTACCACCTGCACTGCATTTACCGAATAAAAAACATAGGCCTCAACCCAGGATCGAATCATCGACCTGCTGCATGCTAACCCAAAACTCTATCCTCTGCACCAAATGTATAGTTCGTTGAGTTTTGTCTGGGCGGTCGGCACAAGACATTCGCTCAAGGTGATCTTTGATCCGTTTACTCATTGTTACAGAGGGCAAGCAGCCCTCTCAGCGAACGCGCTGAGCTACCGTGCCCGGTACTGTACAGCACAAGGACTGTGTGCAGGCACAGGTAGTTCGCATACATATGCTTACAGTGTTGCCAGACTGCCACTCTTTAACGTCCATTTTCTCCCGGATGCACTCGCCAGACGAAATTTTGTGACAGACATTTTTTTATAGCTGAGATGTGAGGAGTTGCGCTGCGAAGCCCGAGTGCGCGAATTTCGCTTCACCCCGGATATTATATGCAGTACTGCAGACTTAATTATTGGACAAGTCACAAAGATAAGTAAGCTTTTTTAACTCACTTCTGTGACTTTGTTACTAACTTGTTGGAGTATTGCAGAACCTTCGTTCTCCTATCCTGTTACCTCATCCTGCGGCATAGGTGTGTAACAGGGCCAGGGAGAAAATCTCTTAGCGGTGTACTGCAATAGTGGCGAGGCCTTTACAAAACTGGCTGCGAAGGTTTACGAAATATACAAAGGATAGCACAAATGGTCACAGGTTTATCTGACCCATAGGAGGTCGTCACAGAGGTGCTGAAGAAACTGAACTGGCAGGCATTTAAAGTTAGACATGACCTATCCTAAGAAGCCCACTTACAATTTCTCAAGTACAAACTTTAAGCTATAAATCTAGGAATATACAGGATGAGCACAAAGTATTGCCCTGATTATAACAATTCATTACAGAATAACCGATTGACATAATAAGTTAAATTTGATGCCGTTACATAGGTTAGTCTTACTAGTTTTTTTTTTTTTTTTTTTTTTTTTTTTAAGACCACTTACGTTAGTAAACCTCAACGTGTGCTCCCTTGGTAGCTCGGAGAATGTCGCGGCGGTATTCCAGTTCCCGCCAGGTGTTTCGTAACATGTGTTCTGTCACAGTACCCACACTAGCTTGTATCCTAGCCTTCAATTCGTCGACGTCAGCAACTGGTGTGAGTAAGACTCGGTCCTTGATATTGCCCCAGAAAAAAAAGTCAAGGGGCGTAATGTCTGGAGAGGGGGGTGGACAGGGTGTTGGACCGTTCCATCCAATCCACCACCACCATCATCATCATCATCATCATTTAAGACTGATTATGCCTTTCAGCTTTCAGTCTGGAGCATAGTCCCCCTTATCAAATTCCCCCATGATCCCCTATTCAGTGCTAACTTTGGTGCCTCTTCTCATGTTTAGCCTATTACTTCAAAATCATTCTTAACCGAATCCAGGTACCTTCTCCTTGGTCTACCCAGACTCCTCCTACCCTCTACTGCTGAACCCATGAATCTCTTGGGTAACATTGCTTCTCCCATGCGTCTAACATGACCCCACCATCTAAGCCTGTTCGCCCTGACTGCTACATCTATAGAGTTCATTCCCAGTTTTTCTTTGATTTCCTCATTGTGCACACCCTCCTGCCATTGTTCCCATCTACTAGTACCTGCAATCATCCTAGCTACTTCATATCGGTAACCTCAACCTTATTGATAAGGTAACCTGAATCCACCCAGCTTTCGCTTCCATACAACAAAGTTGGTCGAAAGATTGAACGGTGCCCGGATAACTTAGTCTTGGTACTGACTTCCTTCTTGCAGTCAGTACCAATCCACCACACTATCAAAACCCAATGGTGGGGGGGGGGGGGGGGGTGCTCCAGCTTGCTGGAAAATTATGGTTGATATTCTTCTGTGGGGCTTTGATAGTGCGTGTTTGTATACTATGACAGTAAAATACCCCTAGCACCCCTATCGCTGAGGGCTTGGTATGAAAAGGAGTGACATAAAAGCAAAAATTACGAAAGCCTGGAACAATTTCAACCAAATTTGGTACATACAGATTATTCGTGTAAAAACTCTGTGGGATTAAGATATCCCTACTACCGTTGGAGGTGGGCGTGACGATGAGAAGGGGTGACATTTAATGCACAAAAAAATTATCGGCTTTTGTTCACGTAATTGTGTCTGCTTTGTAAAGAAAAAGAAAGAAAAAAGAGGCAGTGTAAAGCAGGGTGGGCACAGCATGTAACTGTGTACAATGCTCTAATAGCTGCCTCCCGTTGACAAAAGTGCAGAATGATTTTTTCCACCGTGTACAAACTCTACGGACTGATCGATGAGAGGACACGGAACAAAAAATTTCCAATAAACTTATGTCAGGAAATGCATGGTTTCCATGCTAGATATCATTTATACAATCGTATATTGTTACAGAGGCTGCTGTCTAACATGCGCTGTACCATGCAGTCTCAGTTACAGCATGTGGTGAAAATGGTTCCCATGTGCCTCAACGCATCCGTGTAAGCGCCGTAATATGTTCTGTCTCACACGTTCACATCGGCCAGGCTGCTTCCGAACAGTGTCAGCATGAATGCGCTGCTCCAGTGTCTTCACATCTGGAATGGGCGCTGCATACACGATACTTTCGAGATGGCCCCATAGACAGAAATCGCATGGGTTGAGAACCGGTGAACGAGCAGGCCATGCATCTGGACCCTCTCACCCGATCCATCGACCAGGGAAGACACAATTGAGATGCCTCCGATCCTAACGGCGAAGTGGGCTGGAGCAGCATCATGTAGCAGCCACGTAACCCTTCGAATCGTCAGTGGCACTTCTTCCAGCAGGGGAGGCTAAGTCACCCGCAAGAAAAGCCGATAGTTCCGGCCTGTTAGGCGACGTGGAAGGAAGACTGGTCCCAAAATACGGTCGCCAATTATCCCGGCCCATACGTCCCGGCTGCATCGATGCTGTTGACTCGCTGTCCCCATACCGTGGGAGTTCTGCTTAGTATCCCACAGGAGACTGTTACCGAAGTGGAACGTACCACTACGAGTAAAGGAGGCCTCATTTGTAAATAGGACGGATAACACAAGTCCCGGAATCGCGATTGCCTTGTGAAGAAACCAGTGACAAAACTGCTCCGCCGACCGGAGTGGCCGAGCGGTTCTAGGCGCTACAGTCTGGAACCGCGCGACCACTACGGTCGCAGGTTCGAATCCTGCCTCGGGCATGGATGTGTGTGATGTCCTTAGGTTAGTTAGGTTTAAGTAGTTCTAAGTTCTAGGGGACTGATGACCTCAGACATTAAGTCCCATAGTGCTCAGAGCCATTTTGATAACTGCTCCCGATGTGAAAAGTCTGTCGCTAGTTAGCCCTGCACACGCTGAGAGTGATAAGGGTAGTAACAACTGTCATGGAGACTGTTACACACGATCGTCTGGCTTACCCTGTACTGGCGGCCAAATTGCCTGCTACTGACACGGAGGTCGCCTTCCAGAGTGTTGATCACATTTTACTCCAAGTCTGGTGTACGAACATTTCAGGTACGTCCTTCATCATTTCCTGCTTCCTGAAACAACCCTGCCTCATACAAACGACGAAACACTGTTGCAAACGTTGAATGCTCTGGTTTCTGTCGGCGATGATAGGTATCCTCATACAATGTTGCTGCTCGCCGCCGGTTGTCATTTGCCTTTCCGTAGGTAAACACCATCTCGGCAAGCTCTCGATTCGAAACGGGACTATTGTGTACAACGCTGTATCACGTCCACTACAGAGTGTGTCAGCAAGGGAAGAGAATCGGACACACCATTACCAATTACTATGGCAGGAGAGGGCGCTAGTGCATGACCTATAGGAACAGTACCACCCTCTAGGAGGAAACGATCCGTACTGTAACTGTGGATGCGTGGTACAGCGCGTATTAGACCGCCGTCTCTGTAACAAAGTCTGACTGAATTAATGGTCTGTTCGCCGCGGTGGCCAAGCGGTTCTAGGCGCTTCAGTCCGGAACCGCGCGACTGCTACGGTCACAGGTTCGAATCCTGCCTCGGGCATGGATGTGTGTGATGTCCTTAGGTTAGTGCTGTTTGAGGCTTTCCCGACGCTGAATCTGCTTGATAGGTTCACGGGAATTACGCCGGATAATATCGTAGAAACCGCACAATATTTCAGCGAGACAACTGCCCGCCATCTTCAGGTGCTACTTTCGCGTCGCTGACGTTATGCCCGTTATGCCACGCTGGCGCCTGCATATAAATTGGAGAGCTTCTCAGCGACGCGACAGTAGCACCTGAAGATGGCGGGCAGTTGTCTCGCTGAAATATTGTGCGGTTTCTACAGTATTATCCGACGTAATTCCCGGGAACGTATCAAGCCGTCCTTAGGTTAGTTAGGTTTAAGTAGTTCTAAGTTCTAGGGGACTGATGACCTCAGAAGTTAAGTCCCATAGTGCTCAGAGCCACTTCAACCATTTTATACTCTCCCCGATCAATCCCTAGAGTTTGTACACGGTGGAAAAAATCACCCTGTATAACACCCTCTCTCCATTCTTTCTCTCCTTTTCTTATTCACTCCCTCGCTCGGTAATACAACTGCGACCCAGACGCTGGTGCCTGCGTATTCGCGACACGTTCTCGTTGAGATCATGGCCTTGGCTGCCTGTCAGTGGCGCGTCTCTGAACGCAGTCGTTGTATAGAGAGTCTCATACCAGGCCACCAGCGCTGCTGCATTAAAACTAAGTCAGCTGACGTAATCGACAGCCGGATATAGCGCTACAGGTGGCTGGTAAATCTGTGCTCGTGGGCTGAAAAACTGGAGTTCAGCGTGTTGATAATTTCGTGAAGGGCAACAAAAACCTGTTGTTCCCAAAAACAGCGATGCCATGGCCATCATGATTGAATCGGCACGATTGTGACTTACAGAGAGTTAGAGCCATCTTTGGGTATATCAAAACTGCAGTACATTCGCTCCATAAAAGTTTAGCTGTGAAAATGTTCTGTTCTGAATTTCGAACAATTTGACCGAGGTTCAAAAACACGTCCCTGTGATTTGGGATAAGGAAATGCTCAAAACAATCAACCGAGGAAATGCAAAATCTGCATTATTATCGTGAACAGGACAAGAAAAATTGGGTGTATTCTTAAGAGCCGCAAACCAGGCAGCCACTAACTGTCTGGATGTCCCAAGACGCAAAGAAACAAACAAGAGTCGTTCGTTCGTAAAGAACTAAAAAAGAATTAAGATCGCTTGTTTCTTTGTTTACAGTAGACGTTTCATGACCATAGCTTTAGTGTAGCACTCACCAAACTTTTTTACTCAACAAACAATACTGACTTTGTGGGGCGGCATTTTATTATTAGTTGGTAACCTACATAAATCAGTAAGCTGGCACCATTTGGAATACTTCCCATCGGCTTTTCTAAGTTTCAGATTGTTGTCACCCACAGCTATCCTGGAGTTGTGACACTGAAACTGCCCGACGAAGTGTTGTTGTGCAGTCCGTGTGAGCGGGCGATTAACTGATTAATAACAGTAATTGCACTTAAATTTAAATGAACTATGCAACATGAGGCATGATCACAAATGCTTAGTACAATTTTTATAAGTCATTTTTCTTCTACTCATTGTGTTGTTATACAACGACCTTAATTTAATTACGTATTCCCTGCTACAGATACACTGATCAGCCAAAACATTATGAACGCCAACCTACTATCGATATAAACCGTCCCAAGTACACTGATCAGCGCCGGCCGCTGTGACCGAGCGGTTCTAGACGCTTCAGTCAGGAACCGCGCGACTGCTACGGTCGCAGGTTCGAATCCTGCCTCGGGCATCGATGTGTGTGATGTCCTTAGGTTAGTTAGGTTTAAGTAGTTCTAAGTTCTAGGGGACTGATGACCTCAGATGTTAAGTCCCATAGTGCTTGGAGCCATTTGAACCATACACTGATTGGCCAAAATATGATGACCACCGACGTAAACTCCTCCCAAACAGGCCATGAAGGCCCAAAGATACCAACCGGCCGCCGTGTCATCCTCACCCCACAGGCGTCACTGGATGCGGATATGGAGGGGCATGTGGTCAGCATACCGCTCTACCGGCCGTATGTCAGTTTCCGAGACCGGAGCCGCCACTCCTCAATCAAGGAGCTCCTCAGTTTGCCTCACAAGGGCTGAGTGCACCCCGTTTGCCAACAGCGCACGGCAGACCGGATGGTCACCTATCCAAGTGCTAACCCAGCCCGACAGCGCTTAACTTCGGTGATCTGACGGGAACCGGTGTTACCACTGCGGCAAGGCCGTTGGCCACACCACGGAACACTAAAGGTATAAAACCGCCCAGGCGATACCAGCGTCACCTGGCAAGGAATGGCTGCAACTCAGACACACGCTCGACGCATGCAGTATCAGTCAGTCAATAGAGTAGGCGCGCGATCTATCTTGGTTTCGCTGAGGGTAGATAGTGATGGCGCGGAGGAACGGCGCGAGCATTTTGGAAACTGCACGACTTGTCGGGTGTTCGAGGAGTGCTATGGTGAGTGTCTTCAACACGTAGCGAAACCAAGGTGAAACCAAGTCCAGGCGTCGTGTTTGGTTGAGCGGCCGCGCCTCATTACGGGTGTCGGACGTCGTAAGCTGGGCAGACTGGTGAAACAGAACAGGCGGCGAACTGTGGTGGAACTAACATCAGACTTCAACGCTGGCCAGAGTACAAGTATGTCGCAACACACAGTGCCCCGAACACACCAATGTTATCAACACGACATCGGCAGCTGCAGCTGAAACGTACTTGTGACCATCGGTACTGGACACTGGCACTGTGGCGGAGCGTTGCATGGCCTAATGAATCCTGATACCCTTCTTCATCATGCCGATGGAAGAGCGCGAATCCTCGTCTTCCAGGGGAATAGCTCCTTGACACCTGCATTGCGGGACGGGGGTAAGCTAGCGGCGGCTCCGTTGTGTTCTGGGGAACAACGTGGGCATCCCTAGGTCCAGTGGACCTCATACAATGCACCATGACGACCAAGGTGTATCGCACACTGTTTGCAGACCACATACAGCGCTTCATTACGATCATGTTTCCCGACGGCAGTGACATTTTTCAGCAAGACAACGAGCCATGTCACTAGGCCAGTAGTTGACGGAGTGTTTCGAGGAATATAGTGGTGAGCTCCAATTGATGTGATGCCCCCCCCCCCCCCCCAAACCGCCAGATCTGAACCCGGTCGAACACGTATGGGGTGTGATTGAACGTGGCTTCAGAGCACATCGCCCCCCTCGCCGGAATTTACGGGACTTTGGTGACTTGTGTGTGCAGATGTGGTGCCAACTACCTCCAGCGACCTACCAAGGCCTCATTGCTTCCATGCTACCACGCGTCGCCGCTGTTATCCGTGCCAGAGGTGGACGCACCGGCTATTGGACAGGTGGTCATAACGTTTTGGACGATTAGTGTATGTACCGCATGTGAGGATAACCGTCTCTAAAACGCACTTTCATGAATCTGTGTTACTTCCGTGTCAAAATTTATACCATGTCAACATATCGGTACTAGTAGCGTGCGCCCGTGACTTGTCAGTACAGGAAGACAAACAATACATTCCCTAATCAAAATATCCACGGGCATGCTGCCGGTCTATAGTGTCCAACGGGCACAATATTTCGGCGATCATACAGGTCGCCATCATCAGGTGAACTGACGGACTGAGCTCCTGTGAACGTGCCGGCACGGAGATCCGTACGCTATGGCTGTTCACTCTGAGCAGCCATAGCGTACGGATCTCCGTGCCGGCGCGTTCACAGGAGCTCAGTCCGTCAGTTCACCTGATGATGGCGACTTGTATGATCGCCGAAATATTGTGCCCGTTGCACACTATAGACCGGCAGCATGCCCGTGGATATTTTGATTATCAAATGCGCCGGGAGAAACTTAAGAATCACACAATACATTCCCTGCCCTCACATCTTGTAACCCCGCAGTGGCCACGCTACGTACCACCTCCCGCCCCTGAGGTAAGCAGCCTACGTCCGATTTCACAAACATTACACATGCGGCCCGCGGGTCGCGTTTTGACGACCATTGCTTTAGTGGACCGACGAACAGATAATGTTGAATGGTATACAACAATTTCTTTCTACATCTACATATATACTCCGCTAGCCACCAAGCGGTGTGTGGCGGAGGGCACAATTTGCGCCAAAGTCACATTTCCTCCTCTCTGTTCCAGTCGCGGATCGCGCGAGGGAAAAACGACTGTCTGAACGCCTCAGTACGACCTCTTATTTCCCGTATCTTTGAATGGTGATCATTGCGCGATTTGAAAGTTGGTGGTAATAATATATGCTCTACATCCTCGGTGAAGGTCGGATTTCGGAATTTAGTGAGCAGCCCCTTGTGTTTAGCGCGCCGTCTATCTTCAAGTGTCTCCCACCTCAAACTTTCTATGAGATTTCTAACGCTCTCGCGATGGCTAAATGTACCAGTCACGAATCTTGCCGCTTTTCTTCGGACCTTCTCAATCTCTTGAATCAGGCCCAACTGGTAAGGGTCCCATAAGACGAACTATACTCTAAGACTGGATGAACTAACGTATTGTAAGCAATTTCCTTTGTTGAAGGACTGCATCGCTTCAAGATTCTACCAATAAACCGCAATCTAGAGTTCGCCTTGCCCGTTACTTGTGTAATCAGATCATTCCATTTGAGATCATTTCGAATAGTGACACCCAGATACTTGACTGACGTTACCCCTTCCAAAGACTGATCATTTATTTTGTACTCATACATTAATGGGGATTTTCGCCTTGTTATACGCAGTAGGTTGCACTTACAAATATTGAGAGATAACTGCCAGTCATTACACAACGCATTTATTTTCTGCAAATCCTCATTGATTTGTTCGCAACTTTCGTGTGATACTACTTTCCTGTAGACTATAGCATCATCGGCAAACAGTCTCAGGCCGCTGTCAATACCATCAACCAGATCGTTTATGTAAATCGTAAAAAGCTATTACGCTGCCCTGGGGCACACCTGAAGTTACTCTTGTTTCTATTGAAGTCACTCTGTTCAGGACGACATACTGCTCCCTGTCTGTTAGAAAACTTTCTATCCAACCGCATATGTCATTGGATAGACCGTAAGCGCGCACTTTTTGTAGCAAGCGACAGTGCGGAACTGAGTCGAACGCCTTTCGAAAGTCGAGAAATATGGCATCAACCTGGGAGCCGGTATCTAGAGCCTGTTGTATATCATGCATAAAGAGGGCCAGCTGTGTCTCGCATGACCGCTGTTTCCTAAAACCGTGCTGGCTTCTGCAGATGAGCTTCTCAGAGTCTAGAAAGGTCATTATGTCTTAACACAAAATATGTTCCATGATTCTACAACAAATCGATGCCAGTGAAATTGGCCGGTAATTATGTGCATCTGATTTTCTACCTTTTTTATAGATTGCTATGACCTGGGCCTTCTTCCAGTCCCGTGGAACTTTCCGCCATTCCAATCATCTCAGATAGATGACGGATAAGAATGGTGATATATTTGTAGCATAGTCAACATAAAATCTTACGGGGATACCGTCTGGACCAGATGCCTTTCTGGCGTCTAAGGATCTTAACTGTTTTACAATCCCAGATGCACTAAACACTACGTCAGCCATCCTTTCGTTTGTTCGATAATTGAAAGGGGGAATGGTGCTGCAGTCCTCTATCGTAAACGAGTTTTTAAAAGTTAGGTTTAGAATTTCGGCCTTCTGTTTATCGTCATCAGTTACATTACCTGTACTGTCAGAAGGTATTGAATTATTTGTAGCGTTCATAGATTTTACGTACGACCAAAATTTTTTGGGGTTATTTTTATAATATGCAGATAAAATATTGCTTTCAAATTCGTCAAAAGAGCCTCTCATTGTCCTTCTGACAGTTGCTTTCATTTCGCATAATTTCTGTTTGTCAGCGGGGCAGTGTCTACGTTTAAAACGACTGTGCAAAATTCCCTGCTTTCTCAGCAACTTCCTAATACGTTTGTTGTACCAAAGTGGATCCTTTCCCTCCCCTATACTTTTGCTAGGCACATACTTCTCTAGCACATGGTGGACAATATCTTTAAATTCCGACCAAAGATGCTCAATATGTTTGTGTCCCGCGGTGAATGCTTGTAGCTGCTGACTATGAAGATTTGCCTCAAGTCATCGCTGAAATCAGGAAACAATCTAAAACGACGCACATTTTTCATCATAACAATGCCAGCTGTACCAAAGTGCCCCACACAGTTGCTTTCACAGTCATAAACGTCACACCTATTAGAATAGTCTAGGCTATTACGGCATAGTCGGATGAAAAACTTGTTGAAACCAAACGTTTCGTCCCATTCAAGCGGTGTTGTAGCCTTTTCGTAGGTCAGCTGCTAACTGAAGTAAAATTCCATTTCTGCGTGCTCCCGCGCAGAGGCAATTAAGTCCAATGTTTTGAGAACTCGAGCGCAATTGGCCACTGACGATCGCTGTCATCTGCTGTTGTTATCACCCCACGGTGGGGGTACTCCATTTTCAGCACCGAAATGCACATACCATTTAGTTTCACACCCTCCTACTTCCGATTAAAATTATTGGCATGTTTAGTAAATTTTACCGTCTCTCAGTATAGCTTTACATGGAATCCGCTTGTGGTTGCCAGTACCTGAGTCTTATCAAATTGAATCCACTTGTCCCCTGGCTGCAAAGCACATTTTGCAACAGATCATCCGCCAGTTTCTCTCTTTTTACAGTTGCCCCTGTTTTCTAATCGTTTTGCGACCGCTCTTTTAGCAGTACCAACATACACGTCCCCACAAGTACACGGCATGCTGCAAATTCCTACATCTTCCAGAGGTTTACGAGCACCCCTGCCCCACTCTTGATGTTCCTGTATCTTCTGCGTAGATCCGCAGATAGCGGTGATATACTGTTTCGTTATCATTCCTGTGTTCATGAGCGACCGTGACAGACCTACCGTGAACCTGGCTGTACAAGATTCTACAATGAAATAAAATATGTGAGCTCGCTTCTTACGCAGCCCGCACTTCAGGAGGAGGAAGAAAATCGTACCCAGCGAGACAGTAATAGGGAAGGGGCTTAAATTTACTACTCTTAGTGTCCCATTTCCTAATCTGATTATCTCAGAATCGTCTGGCTTAGGGTTCCGTACATCAAGCGTTAAAAACGGAACTCTATTAGGATCACTTTGTAGTCCACCTACCTGTCGGTTTGTCCGAATGTTAAAATCCGTTTTTCTCATGAACGGGTTGACGTATCAAGTTGAAATTTATGTCACGTACTAAGGCCTGCGGTCTCTTATCAGACTGCAAAAATGAAACTTATAGGTCAATGCAGTGAAAAGATATCGCTTTTTATGTCACATATTTTGGCAGCCTAGTCACAAAATCACCGTCAAAGCTCATAGGGATCTCCCACTGGCGTAAAACCATGAAATTTGACAAGAATCGAACTTTCGTAGTAATACCAAAGGAAAAAATTCTAAAACTGTAAATCTGGAGTTATATCACACGAAAAAATTATTTGTCATTTGATATCAGACGGTCCATCCGTCTGTTAAGACCCATTTTTATCAGGAACGGAAAGACATATCGAACTGAAATTCACATCACACAGCTGCTACGCCCTTGGTGGTGTAATAAATGTAGGCTTCTAAGGCAATGAAATCAAATGATACGGCCATTTGTATCACATGTTTTGATACTCGCAAACTCACTCATCAAAAGCTATAGGGCACTTTCCGTTGACCTAAAATCATGAAATTTGGCTGGAAACAAGGTCTCACAGGACAGATAGGGGGAAAAATCTGTAAATTGTTAATTTGTGATTATATCACACGACAAAAATACCGGGTGATAAAAAAGTCAGTATAAATTTGAAAACTGAATAAATCACGGAATAATGTAGATAGAGAGGTAGAAATTGACACACAGGCTTGGAATGACATGGGGTTTCATTAGAACCAAAAAAATTCAAACTTTCAAAAAATGTCTGACAGATGGCGCTTCATCTTTATCAGAATAGCAATAACTAGTATAACAAAGTAAGACAAAGCAAAGATGATGTTCTTTACAGGAAATGCTCAATATGTCCACCATCATTCCTCAACAATTGCTGTAGTCGAGGAATAATGTTGTGAACAGCACTGTAAAGCATGTCCGGAGTTATGGTGAGGCACTGGCGTCGGATGTTGTCTTTCAGCATCCCTTGCGACTTCAGGTAACCCCAAAGCTAATAATCGCACGGACTGAGGTCTGGGGACCTGGGAGGCCAAGCATGACGAAAGTGGCGGCTGAGCACACGATCATCACCAAACGACGCGCGCAAGAGATCTATCACGCGTCTAGCAATACTTTTTTTGTTGTTCTAACAAAACCCCACGTCATTCCAAGCATGTGTGTCAATTTTTACCTCTCTATCTACATTATTCCGTGGTTTATTAAGTTTTGAAATTTATACTGACTTTTTGATCACCCAGAATATGTCTTAGAATCCCTGGGACCAATGTCTTGTCAATATCAATGTCGATAACAGGCAAAAATGGTCGACTTTTTCGTATATTCCGGAATGTATGAACTGTCTATATAGATATTTAAGTTTGTACAGAACTTTCAGTGTGCGAGTCCCAATCGCACCTGGAAACTTTTTATACTGATGCTTATCGTATAACCTCTTCTCAAGATACCTTGCATTCCATTCAACTCCTGCTCCAAATCTGCAACGTCACAAACAGTAACCTTGCTCAGTATTTCGCACGAGCTCCTTCCCACTCCCTCTGCCTCACCCCAAAGCGAGTCACAACGTTGCGTTTGGAGCTAACGATAAGTGCATCTAGCGGTGAGGAGCAGTCCTCGCACTACTTCGGTGACGTTGTCAGTATATACTATAACAAGTTGCCGATTAACGTCCCGCTGGAATTTGGGAATCCCAAGCTTTCGCTGACTGCATCCGTCACTGTCGCCAGGGGCCGCGCCCGGCTGACTTTACCTGCGTACAGAGTGGCGGAAAGGCAGGCGACGCTGGCGGAGGCTGCGGCGGCGACGACGAGCAGCTGGAGCAGTGCCGACATGGCGGGCAGCGGCGGCGGGCGGCGTGCTGGAGGGACTGCACTGGCGCCCGGCGCGCTCGCTCGCCATTTATATGGCGCGTGACGCTGCCGCGGCACGCCCACTCCGCGGCTGGCCTTGCGGGGACGTGCGTTGCCCCCAGCGGCGGATCCACGCTTACCTCCGACCTGGCTGCGTCATCACGCAGTTCCGCAAGCCCTTAAGGCCCTTTTACGAGAGCAGGTTTCTTGTCTCAATCGACTCCTTGTGGCAAGTGGACTACTGCAGCGCCCCTAGCGTTTTATTCCTGTCCTGAGCCTCTCCCCAGTCACAAGTGGTAGTTTTCGTCTGCACGTCAGCTATGGAATTGCGTGTGTTGCAAGACCTGTCTGCTGTGCAGTTTCGCACCGGAAGTTCTTCGGGGACCTTTTTTTTACGAAAACTTCGAAATATATTAACACCGGAAATTAGAAACATGAAAGAGGAAGCAAAACAAAATTCATAGTAGATGTCCTCAACACATGTCGTATGGTAAATTGAGAACAAAAAGATTAGGAAGTCTCGTCTCAAGATTTCAAAACAGTAATACGAGGGTTATTCCAAAAGTAAGGTCCGATCGGTCGCGAAATGGAAACGACTATGAAAATCCGATAAAGCTTTGCACAGATGTGTTGGGTAGTGTCTCTAGTATAACTCCAGTTAGCATCACGTCGCTCTTCTCATTTCTGAGCTCGCAGTGAGTGCGTAAAGATGTCTAGAAAATAGTGTCTGCCGCCAAGTACGAGGGCCTGGTGAGAAATTTCGCCTGAAGCTATGCAGCCAACATTACATAACTGTCGTGCTGTTTCGTCTTCACGACAATTCTCAGCCGCATTCTGCAGGGGCAATGAAGATGTTCCTGCATCGTTTTCAAATGGAAATGTGAGATTACCCACAATACAGTCCGCAATTGTCTCCCCCTGAGTTTCATCTCTGGTCACATGAACCGCTGTCTTTGAAGACAACATTTTGACACAGACAACGAGGTGTAGGCCAGCGTGGAGAATTGGCGGAAAGCACTGGCGGCTGCCTTCTATGATGAGGCTATTGAAAAGTTGGTACAACGCTATGACAAAAGTCTAAGTCAGAACGGCGACTACGTAGAGAAGTAGCTGAAAGGTGTAGCTAATTGTTACAAGTAAAACATTTCTGATGTTCACTGTGGTTTCAATTTGGCAATCAATCGGACCTTACTTTTGGAATAACCCTCGTATTTATTTGCTCGAGAAAATGCAATGAGGCGACAAAAATCATGGAATACCTAATACCGCGTAGGACCTCGACGTGGCAAGGACTCAAGAAGTCATTGGAAATCTCCTGCAGAAATATTGAGCCGCTGGCCGGAGTGGCCGAGCGGTTCTAGGCGCTACAGTCTGGAACCGTACGACCGCTACGGTCGCAGGTTCGAATCCTGTCTCGGACATGGATGTGTGTGATGTCCATAGGTTAGTTAGGTTTAAGTAGTTCTAAGTTCTAGGGGACTGATGATCTCAGAAGTTAAGTCCCACAGTGCCCAGAGCCAATATTGAGCCATGCTTTTCCTATTGCCGTCCATAATTGCGAAAGTATTGCCGGTTGGGGTTTGTGAACGAATTGGCCTCTCGATTATGTCCCATCAATGTTTGATGGGGTTCATGTTGGGCGATCTCGGTGGCCAAATCATTCGCTCGAATTGCCGAAAATGTCCTTCAAACGAATCGCGATACAGCGTATCGTTCAATCGCATAACGTCTAAAATCATATGATTCCGTTTCACAAACACTAAATGGTCCGTTAGTAACAACTATGCAAAAAAAGAAAAACAACTAATAATATTTTAAATTTTACTTTTACTGAATCTGAAAAATGTTATAAGTGCTTCAGTCATAAATGTTGTGGACTGACAAGACAGCCAGTCCACAGTGACGGGTAACCGAAAGGCACGTGCTTAAACTCACGCAGGATGGCGTGAGGTCTGAAACAGGATACGTAATGAATGCTATAAAGAAAAGTACGTAGCTGCTGGAATACTTAACTTTAATCCATCATTTGTATACATCGTTCTTGATGAGACATGCTTCATACGATAACTATCAATTGCTATGGCGCCTTGCTAGGTCGTAGCCATGGACTTAGCTGAAGGCTATTCTAACTATCTTCTCTGCAAATAAACGAGGCTTCGTCAGTGTTGCATCGCTAGCTAAGTCGTCCGTCCAACTGGGGCGAGTGCTAGTACGTCTCTCGAGACCTGCCGTGTGGTGGCGCTCGGTCTGCGATCACTGACAGTGGTGACACGCGGGTCCGACATGTACTAATAGACCGCGGCCGATTTAAAGCTACCACCTAGCAAGTGTGGTGTCTGGCGGTGACACCACAATAAACGTTCTATGTTATGGAATAATTATTATTAGAATTAGATTACACATTAGCTTACTCTTGGTATCATAAATAAAAGTCGTGGTTTCGCCATGAAGTACTAGGAATTATATCTTTTACGATTTGTGCTCCTTGTTATGAACGTTATGGAAGTTGCTATATAAAAAAGCTTTTTTTATGAATAACACTTAAAAGTTAATTTACCACGGATGTGAAATTTGTGTCAGTTGTAATTTACCGCTGCTCCACGTATATCAAAAATACAGTTGCAAAAGAAAGAAAATTGAAATTGAGCCTTGGGACTGAGCAATGCTGAGAAGAAAAGTTCATTATTTCAAAATCTAGAAGACACGCCCAAGAAGGAAGACATACGACATCGCGGCTGTTAAAGACATCGGAAGAATTTTCCTCAAGTACGAAATAAAATAACTCCACAAGGGGTTGCTAAGAAAATACAAGAAACTTTACACGCTTTTAATGACATATACGGATTCCGGAAATTAACTTGGGAATCAATAGTAATGAATTTTGTAACACACTATGTGATCAAAAGTATCCGGATACCCCAAGAAACAAACATTTCACATTAGGTGCATTGTGCTGCCACCTACTGCCAGGTACTCCATATCAGCGACCTCAGTAAACATTAGACATCGGGTAAAGCAGAATGGGGCACTCTGCGGAACTCACGGCCTTCAAACGTGGTCAGCTGACTGGGTGCCACTTGTATCATACGTCTGTACGCGAGATTTCCACACTCCTAAACATCCCTAGGTCCACTGTTTCCGATGTCATAGAGAAGTGGAAACGTGAAGGGACACATACAGAACAAAAGCGTCCAGGCCAACCTCGTCTGTCGACTGACAAAGACCGCCGACAGTTTAAGACGGTCATAATGTTTAATAGGCAGACATCTATCCACACCATCACACAGGAATCCCGAAATGCATCAGGATCCATTGCAAGTACTATGACAGTTAGGCGGAAGTTGAGAAAACTTGGATTTCATGGTCGAGTGGCTGCTCATAAGCCACACATCACGCTGGTAAATGCCAAACGACGCCTCGCTTGGACGACTGAATATTGGAAAATCGTTCTGTAGAGTGAAGAATCACTTAACACAATGTGACGATCCGATGGCAGGGTGTGGGTGTGGCGAATGCTCGGTGAATTCATCTGCCGACGTGTGAAGTGCCAACAGTAAAATTCGGAGGCGGTAGTGTTATGGTGTGGTCGTGTTTTTCATTAGGGGGCTTGGACCCCTTGTCGTTTTGAGTGGCACTATCACATTACAGGCCTACACTGATGTTTTAAGCACGTTCTTGCTTCTCACTGTTGACGAACAATTTGGGATTGGCGATTGCACCTTTCAACATGATCAAGCACCTCTTCATAACGCACGGCCCATGGCGGAGTGGTTACACGACAATAAGATCCCTGTAATGGACTGGCCTGCACAGAGTCCTGAGCTGAATCTTATAGAATACCTTTGGGATGTTTTGGAATGCCCATTTCGTGCCAGGCCTCACCGACCGACATCAATACCTCTATTCAGTGCAGCACTCGGTGAAGAATGGGCTGCTATTCCCGAAGAGACCTTCCAGCACCTGATGTACGCCTGCGAGAGTGGAAGCTGTAATCAAGGCTAAGGGTGGGCCAACACCATACTGAATTCTAGCACGAACTTGTAAGTCATTTCCAGCCAGGCATCCGCATACAGTGTAATCTAACATTCTGAGGTCAGTCACACCGTTGCATCATCAACATTACCACTGCATTGTATTAATTACACTATAGAGAACAACTGCAGCAAGGTGACATGGTGCTTTATCATCCATAAAAATTCTATCGGTGTTTCGGAACACGAAGTTGATGAATGGCTGGAAATGGTCTTCAAATAGCCGACCATAAACATTTCCATTCAATGATCGGTTCAGCTGGGCCAGAAGACCGCGTCCATCCCATGTAAACACATCCCACACCATGATGGAGCCACCACGAACTTGCACAGTACCTTCTTGACAACCTGGGTCAATGGCTTCGGGGGGTCAGTGTCCCACTCGAACCCTACCATTAGCTCTTACCAACCGAAATCGGGACTCATCTGACGAGACCACGGTTTTACAATCGTCCAGAGTCCAATCGATATGGTCATGAGCCTAGGAGAGGCGCTGCGGGCGATTTTGTGCTGTTAGCAAAGGCACTCGCGTCGGTCGCCTGCTGCCGTAGACGAAGGAAGCCAAAATTCGTCGCGCTGTCCTAATATATATGCTCGTCGTACGTCCCACACTGATTTCTGCGATTATTTCACGCAGTGCTGCTTGTCTGTTAAGCTTACAACTCTACGCGAGCGCCGTTGACCTCGGTCGTTACGTGAAGGCAGTCGACCATTGCGTTGTTCGCGCTGAGAGGTAATGCCTGAAATTTGGTATTCTCGGCACACTCTTGATACTGTGAATCTCGGAATACTGAATTCCCTAACGATTTCCGAAACGGAATGTACCATGCTTCTGGCTCCAACTACCATTCCACGTTCAAAGTCTGTTAATTCCTGTCGTGCAGTCGTAATCACTTTGGAAACCTTTTCATGTGTATCACCTGAGTAAAGATGACAACTCCGTTTTTTTTTTCCTTTATTGTATTTCAATGCTCCATCTGAGGTGGGCTGGCAGCAGCATATGCGCTGCTCTTCAGCCTAAAGACACTAATTGTACAAAAGAAGATATTTAAAATAACAGAAAGGAGAAAATATGGCGGAGTATAAAAACAAAAAAGGCGGAACATAAGAAAAGAAAGCACATAAAGTGGTGACTGTAAATCGGAGATAAAATTCTAAAAAAGTATGTTACACAAAAAACACACTAGATTAAAAGGCACCAGGCAAAATACAGCTGGAGTATAAAAAGTCGTATAACGATTATTAAAACAGCCGCATGACGAACAATGTAGCACGGAACAGTCATGGACGATAAACAGGTCGACCACACAATTAAAACCACATCACTAGATGACGCTGTATAAAGGCACCAAAACACAACACTAACACAGCACACTGATAACGAATAAATACCTGATAGGATCTGCCAGGGAGCGGGGAGACGTGGGAAAAGGGAAAAGGAGGCGAGGAGGAAGGGAGAGAAAAGGTATGAGGTGGGGGGCACGCCAAAGGAGGGCTGGGGAGCAAAGGGACGGGAGAGGAAAACAGCCGAGCAGGGGTACAGGGACTCAGAGGGGTAAGGACGAAAATCCGCTCTGGGAGAAGGAGAGGAGAGGAAAACGGGAGCCCTGGGGAAGGGGCGGAAAAAGCCAGATTACAATTGGAAGGAAGGGTAGATGTCACAGTGAAGTTCAACACCCAAGAGGGGGAGGTGCTGGAAATTGCCCTGATGAAGGAGATGGAGAGTGTGGAAGTGAAGAGAGGGAGAGATACAGGTGGGGGGGGGAGGTGGAGAGGGAGGAATCCAGGGGGTGGGGGACTCAAGCCTGCAGACAGTGTAAGGGTTGCGGAGATTTTGGAGGAACAGGAGGAGGTGGGGGGAGGGGTTGAGGTCGTACAGGAGTTGTGTGGGGGAAGAAGGCGGATATGGAAGACAAGGTGGAGTGTGTGGCGTTAGAGGATTTGGAGGGCCTTGACAAAGTGTGTGTGTGTGTGGGGGGGGGGGGAGATCCAGGCAATGCTGGCGCAACAGAGGATAGAACAGATGAGAGATTTCTAGATGTGGAAGATGGTGGAAGGATGCAATCTCCATGTCCAACCAGACAGGAGTTTCTGAAGGCAGAAGTGGGAATGGGCTTTCTGCTGGATGGTCAGGAGATGAGAGGTCCAGGTGAGGTGACGGTCGAGAGTGAGGCCAAGGTGTCTCAGGGTGGGGGTGAGCTGGATGGGACGACCATAAATGGCGAGGTAGAAATCGTGCAGACGGATGGAGTGGGTGGACAGCTCTGTCAATGCACCGCCCTTTTAAGCCCTGTGTGCGCGATTCATGCATATAGCTCTCCCATGAATTTTGTCGCCTCAGTGTATATATAGCGCGTCTGTAATTAAAGTTCCAGCTTAAAAAGGCTGTAGAAAGAGAACCACCTCTTACACTGACGTAAAATTTGAACTCATGGAGAAAAAAGTTAATGAAAATTTGACCAATAGATGACGCTGTGCGCGTCAGAAATGCGCAACAACAGGCTATTCCTCAGTTTGCGTGCGAGACCTCCAACATGACTGTGTCCATGAAGGATCGTGAGCTGCTGGTAAAGATATTTTACAAGAGCGGCGTCTATGTGCCCTGATGAAATTCTGGACACTTTAGGGAAGAGACATTGGTCCAGTGTCTACTAAGAGTCTGGATAATAAGATTACAGTATTCGAAATGACAGGCTCTTTTGAAATGCAGTGTGGCATAGGAAGGTTCAAATGGTGCATGGGGGCTTAATTATTTATAATGCAAATACTTTTTAATTTTAGTCGCTGTCTGTCCGGTTACGCAGTCTCGTAACCGGTTGGCCCTGTCTAGTATAGTACACAATCTGACTGCATAGCATAACAACAAAGAATGAAAGAAAATTTCCGTTAACACAATTAATTAATTAAGTCCCCAGCAACTATAAAACCTGGGAAACAACAAAACACAAGTGTAGCTGTTCTGTGTGTGGAAGTGTGATTCAACGTACACATCTGGCACGGTTCTTCGTCAATAAGACCAGATATTTTAAATACCACTTATACTGAAGTAATTAAAAAAAACAGAAATACTATAATTGCACATAGAAACCAGAAATGCACTCTAATACGAGAACACGAGCCAGATGCTTTGTTGACTGAACCTGTGACCAAGAGGCATTATTGTTTAAGACATTGAAATAATAAAAAAAAGGAATTTTTTTTTTACCTTCATATATATTGACGAAAAGCACACTCTGATCATTACAGCATCCCCAATCCAACAATATCTGGTGTCTAGCCCATCAAAACAATATGACAACATCTGAACAAGCACTCTCCATGGGAACTTCTCAACAACGACTCACCACTGCTACATCTCAACAAGCACTGCCTACTGCTACTTCTCAATAAGCACTCTCCACTACCACATCTCAACAAGCCCTGCCCGTGGAGGCGGCTGAATAATACTCTTTGGCGCACTCTCTGGCGCTGTGGCTCAGTGTAGCCACCTTTCATATGGCCCTCCTCCACGGGCTAGAATTTGATGGTATTTTTGCCAGCATTGGTGGTGAAAATACCACCAAATTCGTCCAAAAAATACAGACAAAAATAAAAGATAATATTAATAAGTAAATATCACATAACTAGGTAAAATTTTGGCTTTGCACTGACCGTTCCATAACCTAATATAAAAAATACAGTAAGGAATACAAATGCTTTCATACATATGATTTTACATAATAGTTTACATAAGTATTATTCAGTCAATGACACCCAGTAATGTTGAACAGGTGCAGACATCAACAAGTGACATTATGTCAGTAGAAACAGTTCCATCAGTGGCACCCAGCAATGTTGACAGGTGCAGACAGCAACAAGTGACACCATTTCAGTAGAAGCAGTTCCATCAATTGCACCCAGCAATGTTGAGCGGGTGCAGACATCAACAAGTGACATCATTTCAGCAGAAGCAGTCCATCAGTGGCACCCACTAATGTTGAGCAGGTGCAGACACCAACAAGTGACATCATTTCAGCAGAAGGAGTCCATCAGTGGCACCCAGTAATGTTGAGCAGGTGCAGACACCAACAAGTGACATCATTTCAGTAGAAGCAGTCCATCAGTGCAAATACTTCCTCTCTCCAAAAAAAGTACAGTATATACTGCTTATTGATTTAACAAAGTGTGTGTGTAGACAATCTTCTTTCCACTTGAGTGTTCTAGTCTGCCATCTTCATCCTCCTTGTTCCATATAAACCAACAAAAAAAATATGCTCCTCACTTACTTTACCTCTTGTCCACCAAAACTCCAATAATCATCAGCATCACATAATCTTAATACTTCAATAATACCTCTTACGTCGATACATATAAACCTTATCATCAATATCATTTACCTTACCTCTTGTCCACCAAAACTCCAATAATCATCAACTTCACACAATCTCAATACCTCAATAATACCTCTTCAATACGTCGACACATATAAACCTTATCACCAATATCATTTCACTTCCATAACAACTCTTTCCTCTAGTCACTCTCCTCGAACAAGTACAGATAAAATGCTAGTGCAAACTTCAATTCATCATCCCATACAATCCGAAGACACAATGTCCACACACAACCTCTGTGTAGTCCACCTGAGCCAAATCTTCTACTCATTATGAATTATAAAATACATTTTGGTTACCTTGTCCATCATAAAATAAAAGAAATGCATACATGACCTCTAACAGCCTTCAGTTTGAATAACTTTCAGTAAGTAAGTACGAGTACGGAGTGTTAATGATAGTAATAATTCACAGTGTGTAGACCACTTTAAGAATCATGGCAAAACAGAAGCAAACATGAAGTATTTCTTGCGTCAAGTGTCACTTGCTATTTCAATTGCTCACGAAGAATGCAGTGTAATAACTGTCAGTGGTCAAAACCTAGTGTTGGTATGTCATGTCGTTAGCTTCCTTCCTGTTAGCATAAATTTATACAGCTTTCATAAAACCTCCGGCTCATGTGACTTCTATGACGTTTCTTGTAGTAATGTCGTTCGTCGAATTATAGCAGTTCATTTTCTTATCTTAAAAATATAAGGCACTAAGCGTAAGCAAAACATGCAATAGCGAGTAAATATACCAGTAGAGAACAGAATGTCAGGCACAATCCCTACAACGAGGCTCTGCCAAGCAAACAATCTATAATTAATACCATAGTGTGACCTAAACTCTATGTTCGTACACAGTATATCAGCATTACTATATACAAAAATAAAGAGTAGTTATGACAACAAAACGGTAATGTGTAAATATGCAATCCATAAGCAAAGCAGCAAATATGTATTTTACACAATAAACAGGTCATTAGCATCATATCAGCATAAGCAAATAAATGTTCATATGTAATCTTAATAAGTAAACCTGAAGGCACAAGCAGATAAATCACAAAGTAAAACGTACATACATAACCACATCAGCACAATTAATCAGGTGACAATTATAATTTAAATAAATAAACACAGCAGGCACATAATAAAAAAAATATGACGTCAGTGAAAAAGCATAGCAGCCAAGCGATGCATAATATTCATAAGTAACAACCCTGTTCATTAATCAATCATTGTCAAAATCAGTTAATGTACGCAAGCACGTCGCTTCACAAGTAAATTCATAGAACATGAAATTTAGTACAAAGTATGAATCACGTGATCGCGAGCAGCAAATTACGTCTAAAGTACGTACCTAAGTGGAAATATGTTACCTGAAAAATAAACTCAATTAATAGTTACCCTTTTAGTTTATTACTTTCTTCTTCGAAATGACATTCTTCCCGAAAATTTCTCGATAGCAAGTCCTCTTAACGTCGGATACACACAGAATTTACCTGAAGTTCTTAAATATTTTATACAACCGTATCCTGAAAAATACTGAACGTTAACAACATAATTTACCAAGTCACTATAGCTTTAGACTGAATTTAATCGGAGAAATTAGACTGTGTATTTGTTTACGGCTGTCAGTGCATTCGCACTGAGCGCTCGATCAGCTGTAGGTACGCGTGACGTAGGAAGTAATTGTCAAAATATCCACGGGTGTGCTGCCGGTCTATAGTGCCCGTTGGACACTATAGACCGGCAGCACACCCGTGGATATTTTGACTATCAAATACGCCGGGAGAAACTCAAGAATCATAGGAAGTAATTGTTTGCGGTCAACGACTGCCCTGTGCGCCGCGCAGACTCGACTGTTGCTTTGAGTATGTGCCACCGCAGGAGCACGGCGCGGTATCCTTGTACTCTCTGCATGTTTACGTATAACTGTTGGTTTCTCGAAAGTATGTCATTCCACAAAAATTTTAACGCTCGATATGTGATGTATTCCCTTAGAGCGCCGAGATTTAAGAGTTTCTACTTCGACAGTGTTATCATGAATAATTTTGCGAACTCTATATGGACCGTTATAAAGCAGAAAAAAATTGCGGCACAAGCTTTTTCCTTTGTGAGACAAACGGTGAGACTTAATTAACACCTTTTGACCAACTGACAAGATTTTTAAACGACCAGGACGTTTAGCTGATTTCTCTCTTCTAGCAACCGCAGACGCAATATTTTGTAGAGCCAGGTTGACAACTTCAGAATGCCGCAGTTTCTGTGAAGGCGGAAAAGGAACGATTTCAGAAATGCGATTTGTCGGTGCTTTGTTTTTTAATATCAATATAGGCGGTAAAGAAGTTGAATCATTAGGGAGTTCATTCAGAATGGTTTGAAAAATATGAAGATACTGATCCCAAGTTCTGTGATTCTGATGACAATAAAGTCGACACAATTTATTGATTTCCTTCATCCATCTCTCTGAAGCGTTAGATTGAGGGTGAAAAAGTGAAATGAAAATTGGTTTAATCTTACAACGCCGTAGAGTACGAAGCCAAATTTTAGAGCGAAACTGTGATCCATTATCTGATATAACCTTATCAATATGACCCACTTCTTTAAGAAAATGTTTGATGAAAGCATTAGATACTGAACGAGCTGTTGCTTTGCGTAAATGTGTAAAACACACATATTTTGATGTCAATTCCACTGCTACCAAAATGTACGCAAAACCATTAGTAGAACGAACCACTGGACCGAACAAATCGACTGCAGCCATGTCTTTTAATTTCGCTGGAATGATAGGAAACCACGGTGCTCTGTGAGAAATCGTCGGCGGCTTAGCCTTTTGACATAATTTGCATTTGGCAAGAACAGATCGAATACGTTTTTCCATATTACTGAAGTAGCAATTTTCTCGTAATTTATGAAAGCATTTTCTGGGACCAAAGTGTGCATAACTGAAATGTGTGTACCAAATCAATTTATTAACTCACTCATCAGGAATACAAACTAACCAAACAGAGTTGTTGACCGATTTTCGTTTAAAAAGAACTCTCCAGATAGATCGCAAAAACGAGGTGTGGCCAAATTGTCCAATCTAACAAAGCGCCTAAGAAAATTACAGACACCAAGGAAACTACGAACATCACGTTTTGTGGTAGGAACAGCATAATTACGAATAGCGTCTAGTTTTTCTGGATCAGGAAGAATACCTTCTGTAGAAATAATATGACCAAGAAATTTCACCTGAGAACGACCAAATTCAGATTTTTCCAAGTTCACTGTAATGCCAACTCTTGCAAAAATACGTAATAATGAATCCAAAATTTTGTTATGCTCACTCCAAGAACGTTTAGCAATAAGAATATCGTCAACATATGAAGTAATATTGTCACGAAGATAAACAGGTAAAATTGAGTTTAAACTACGAATGAATGCTGCTGAAGATACAGCAAGTCCAAACGGTAATTTTCGAAATCACGTTTGGGTAAAATAGTCATGTCCGGTTATTCTTTACCGACTCTCTAGATAGATTGATAGTTGAAGAGTTGTTCTGATAGATACAAAGAATAGTAGAAGAGTAGGCAGTGGTGCAGAAAACTAAAAGGGAAATAGCACCACTACAGCTCGGGGCCCTGTGCACGCTACGGCACATATTCACTTAGTGTAGCGAATCCCCTGAGGACATTAATAGCCGCACATAAATTCCAGTTTGCGACTTAGGGGCCAATTTGGTGGAAGTGCGTACATAAATTGATCTAACCATTGTAACCTCCCCACCGTAATTTTTTTAAAAGGAAAAAATGAATACTTAATAGAAATGGGAGCCAAGTGTAACCTCCCCACAATAATTTAAAAGAATGGACAATATTATTTAGGGATGCTAATGGACATTGCGCTAAGCGTAACCTGCCCACAATGAAATGTACTGACAATGGCAACAAAAATGTGAAATACGCAATCTGACTCGAATATAAATCCTTCAAAAAAAATTAAAGTCCATTCAGTGATAAGGAAATTCAATTAAACCGAAACAGCGGTCTTTGGCCCTGTGTAAAACAATCAGAGTTAAAGTCTTACCTCAGAATAAATGGATGTCACATTTCTGCTCTTATCTTTCTGCACGGCTTGGAGGAACTGCATTGCAAATGATAATATTCCTTTTTTCTGTGATTTTACTGAAAATTTTCTTTAAAAGAAGTGGAGTGAAATGGGAAGTGCAACGAAATCTTTAGTTCAATAAAAATTAAATTTTTGAAAAAAAAAATGCTTTTGAAATAAAAATTATTATTGGGGCATTTGTTAGAGAATAATTACAATAAATAAATTTTTACATTATCTAATGATTATATTAATTAACAGTATACCTTATTCAGCATCTTGACCAGTGTTGCCGACCGCCTACATCACCCGCACTGGACTGCTATCACTGACCGACCGCTCTGCATGACGGCTACTAGCGTACTGCACGCGACGACTACTGACAGAGTACTGCTCTCAACTAGACAGAGCTACAGACTCGCAACGACTACTGACAGACTGAGAACCGCTCGCAACACTCGCGCGGTCAAGCGCATACTCTCTGGTCACAGATGCTACAATGCCTCGCCATCGCTGCTGCGTTACATACGTGTTTCATAACCCTCCACTGGGGGGGCAAATATTTGGCAGCGATGGTGAGTCATTTGGACTTGCCAATCGCGGCAAAATTTTTTAATTAATTAATAAACTTCTACAATTTACAGAATATTTAGATGTAGTACATAAAGTAAATGTTGTGCACACGCACTAAGTACAAGATATATCAGACAAAGACAAAATGTGAGTACAAAACATAGTAACAAATCAGAAAAATGTATATACAAATTATTTGACAGATAACAAAGTGCACAGGCACTGAAAAAATTCTTTAGCATATTCAGAACAAATAAACAGACTGGCAAAAAATATTATGTTGACAAGTGACATGAGTGCACATGCACTGCAGTTGAGAACATATCAGTAATTGATGAAATGTATGTACAATTAGTAACAAATGGCATAAGTGCATTCGCATTAAAGTATTGAATATACAGAATAGTAGAAAACATATTGAAAAATGAGATAAGTGTACAGGCACTGAAGTTCAGTAGAAAACATATTAACACCTAACAGAAGTGCACATGCACTGTAGTTCAGAACATATCATAAAAATAAAAATGTATATACAATATAAAAGACAAGAGTGTACATATACTGTACTTCAGAACAAATCGAAAAATGTCTTTAGCATTTTCACAACAAATAAACATAATGACAAAACATCATGTCGACCAGTGCCATAAGTGTACTCGCACTGGAGTTCAACAAATCGAAAAATGTATAACCCACGACAGAAATGGTGTTACCAAAAAAAAAAAAATGATTTTCATTATGTGACAAGAATTAGGATAGGAAAGGGAAGGATTGCATCATGGTTGTAGCACTTTAGATTGCACACAGCTGTTCTGAAAGTCCATATCTTTCCACTGAAGTACAACACCAAGTGACACAACTTGAAGTTCTTTTCCCATTAGAATTTATCAGTGTAGCCAAGACACTGAACTGTCGTAGTAATGTTCCATATTTTCATTTTGGCAGTACATTAGGTACACCAAACAGTGGGACCATAATAACGTCTTCATCGCTCACGGTGGTGGGCAGCATGTCGTGTCAACACCACACTCTTACAAGGCACACCAACGTACAATTAGTGCAAAACCAAAGATAGTGCTCCATGATCACTAGGATAAACAGGACAAATGGACATTGCAATAATTCAGGGTAGTCAGCTTATGAGGTGAAGGACATCAAGTCACATAATATTGACAATTAGAGACTTAATTAGTTTGTGGCATTCATAGCCCAGTTATTGAACATTTCTGTACCAAGTATGTAGTATTACAGAAAAATGTTCATTAATTGTTTTACATGGAATCAGTAGCCTTCTTTTCCTGGTTACAAAGCATTATTAAATAATCGCATTCTTTTCAGTTACAGAGTGTAATTAAGAATCATTAACCTTCTCCTAATTACAGTTAATTAATCATTTGTCATTCCAATAATAATCATTAGCCTTTTCCTAATTACAGTTAATTAATCATTTGTCGTTAATTAATCATTTGGCATTCCAATAGTAAGAATTATTAGTCTTCTCCTAATTACAAAGCATTATTAAACAGTACCATAGCTAATTAATTATGTGTCATTCCAATCTATTAAGAATCACTAGCTGGCATCATGGGTAATCGTATTACAATAAACAGTGGCGGTCCTTGGCCAGTTACAAAGTATATTTAGTATGACAGAATAATGTTCATCATAAGTCTTAGTTGAAAAGGAGAGTCAATTATTGGCCTAGCATTAACATAATACATTGAGTGATACAAATTATTGGCACTCATTGGCCATTAACCAAAACATGAAAACTCAACAGGGGAAAAAAGGGCTAATTAATGGCATAATTAATAACAATTCTTCAAGTGACATTAATTATTGGCACTCAGTGGCCAGCAAGTATTGAATAGAATCATCATTCAGTATTATTCAGATTATTACGAAGTCATTATTAAAAATCAGTTAATTACAGTCATAGCATTAATAATTACAGACATTATAAGTAGTCTCATTACAATAAACAGTGTTTCTCCTTCAGTAGTATTCAGATCATTACAAAGTCATTATTAAAATCAGTTAATTACAGTCAAAGCATTAATAATCACAGGCATTATAAGTAGTCTCATTACAATAAACAGTGGCAGTTATTAGCTAGTGACAAAGCATTATTTTATATATATATACCTTCTCCCCTTTTTTTTTGTCTCATTAAGAAGTCATTACTGAAGTGACATACTATTCAGAGCTAATCAGTATTATTCAGAATTATCTCAAACTGGTATCACTATTTGGGACTGGTAATACATTTTTTTTTGTTAGCAATGCATTGCGTTGAGATCGATAATTAATTGCTGAGGCATAACACTATTTGCTTTTGACCTATTGCTGCAAATGAGGATAGGTAACGTCATTCGTCATGAGTCAGCTGTAGCAAGGTTATGCAACAAGGCAGTATATGTGATCACATTCATAAATGATAAACACAAATTGGTAAAAAAATAAAAATGCAAGTACTAGAACAGGTATAATAAGTAACTGGTTTAGTAAGTATCATGAAAAACTTCTCCTGAAAAAATATACAAAATGGATTATTGACCTGAAAGAAGAAACGCACACTATGCTGAAAAGTAGTGAACTTCGAATTAACAGGTAGTGAAATGTGTATAAATTGTGTTCCATAGCTGTCCTTTCCAAAACTTTCTGTCATCCTACTATGCAATGTAACACCTGCTGCCAAAACAAACTGCAACAAATACTTAAATAACTACGTAGCATAAATACATAACTTCAACATTATCCTCATCTGTAAAGAAAAAACTTCATTATCAATACCATCATAACTTCATTATCATCATCACCTGTAAAGAAAAACTTCATTATTCATAACATCATTTTCTTCGTCATTATTCATCAGTATTCATTATCATCTACAAAAAATCACTTCATTACTCATTATACAACTATTCCTTATCTCTAGCATATTTCATCACTAAAACTAAGATGTGTAGTTCTGTCTGACAGCCTGCATCAATCACCTTGTATTCTGAAAGAAAAAATTAGTTAAGACTGCTATTCTGTGATGAGTATTGTATATTCTTGTTAATGCCTGCCAATCCTGATCCATTTACTCTTCCTCATAAAGTTATTGCATCTCCTTTCGTTTATTCCCTAGGTGAAATTCCATTTCTGTTGAATTTATTTCTTACATGCATCATTTCTTTCTGAAATTGATGAACAAAGATTAATGTCTTGCATTTAAATCATATACCCACTAAATAATGATTGGTTTATGGTGACACAATTAGCCATACAGCATAACATGACAGAAAACGTAATATGTCAAAGACATTGACAGTGTTCAAAGCTAAAAATGTACAGAGAATATCACAATGCAGCAGCAAAAAATGTAAAACAGTCACGATCTTGAGATGTCATAAAGCAAAAAATGTCAAAGTCAACTGGTGTGTGTTATATCCTAACTATTTCACAGTGCATACTAACAAAACTGGAATACAATCGTACATAAAAAGACAAATGTGACGTTCGTTGTGTTCAGCTTGTATGTAGTGTAGTTAATAGAGGCGAGAATTAAAGACTTTAATGGAGAGAGAATTTGATAAAATTAATACGTCATTACATAGAATTGCATAATTATTCATAAAATACGTAAGTTCATCTGGAAAAATATGCACGGTCTGATGTGTAACGACAAGAAAAGCGACCTGCTAACCTTACCTTGCAGGGCACTTGCCAAGAAAAAATACGATAATCATCAGTAATTAGTCACGTGAAATAATTGCATTAGTAAATGGCATCATAGTGTGTTGAATCATACAGTGGTTTTACTCAATAAACGGTTTAATGTTTGAGATATGGTGATTGCCTTTCGATTTTCTGGTTCTCAAAGTTTCGACGTGTACAACATTAGGGTGAGGGATGCTGCGAATCCGATATGGACCTGCGTATAGAAGTTCAAATTTACTGCACTTACCTTTTAATTTGCTGGATAAATAGTGTGTACGTACTAGTATCTTCTGTCCAACGTGAAAGACGCGGCGTGTACAAACCTGTTTTTGCTGTCTTCTCCGGCGCTCTGCGGCACGTTTGATGTTGTTCAGCGCAATGTCAATTATTTCGTGGTGTCGTAATCGACGAGATGTAGGAAATGTTATTAATTCTTTAATTTTGTTTGGTGGTTCAACGTTTTTCAGTATAACAGACGGAGATAGCATAGTGGATTCATTTGGTATGGAATTAATTATGTCTTGGAATGAGAGTATGTGTGTATCTCAATCAATATGTCTTTTGTGGCAGTATATTCGGCGCAGCTTACCAATTTCTTTCATTAATCGTTCACAGGGGTTCGAAGAAGCGTGGTACTTGGATATATAGATCGGAGAAATGTTTCTGGCTCGTAACATGCGTGTCCATACGCTACTACGAAATTGAGATCCATTGTCAGAAATTACTTTCATTACATGCCCTACATGAGATAGAAAATGTTTTACAAATGCTTTCGAAACAGTTTTAGCAGTAGCTTTGCGTAATGGAGTGAAAGTAACAAATTTTGAAGTGAGCTCAACAGCGACAAAGATGTAGCAAAAACCTCTGTTAGTTCTGGGAATCGGACCAAAAATATCTACAGCGGCCATATGTCTTAATTTAACAGGTATAATGGGATATAATGGAGGAATATGTGAAGTGGTGTCTGATTTAGCTTTCTGGCAAATTTTACAAGACGCTAAAACTCGTCGTATACGTTTCTCCATGTTGGTAAAATAACAGTTCTGTCTCAATATAAGAAAACATTTTCGTGCTCCGTAATGTGCGTAACTTAAATGAGTGTACCAAATTAATTTGTTGACCAGTTCGTCAGGAATGCATAATAACCAATTGTTGCTGTCAGGATGAGAGCGGCGAAACAGAATGTCATTGCGTACAGTGTAGTGGTTTCTAATCGTAACATTTTTCCTATCTTGCCATAGGTGTTTAATTTCTTTCCACACATTGTCTTTGTTTTGTTCTTGTGCTATGTCCTGTAATGACGATGAAATAAAATTTTCAAATGCAACTTGCTGAATGTACATGACACTGAAATTTGTTTTGCAGAAGTTGGTTGCTACGTCTTGCTGATTGTTGCCGAGAGAACGCGATAGTGCGTCTGCTATAACATTTTGCGTGCCGGGAATGTGAACTATTGTAAAATTAAATTCCTGTAAATATAGTTTCCATCTGCTTAATCTATCGTGAGTAAATTCAGCCGAAAGTAAAAATTGTATCGCTCTGTGGTCTGTGTAAACAGTGGTATGTCTGCCATAAAGAAAGTGCCGAAATCTCGTGAAAGCCCATACAACACATAATGTTTCCAGTTCTGTAACGGAATAATTTCGTTCAGCGGGTGACAAAATGCGACTTGCAAATGCGATGTTTTTAATTACTGTTGAACCATCTTCTTCTATTTCCCGGAAAATATGTACACCTAAAGCGGTGTTGGAACTGTCGGTGGCAATGGAAAAATTTCTAGTAAGATCTGGGTGCGATAAAAGTGGAGCATTCAACAGAGCATGTTTCAGGTTCATGAATTCAGAATGTGCTTGCTTATCCCAAGACCAAATAGTGTTTTTACCTGTCAATTGGCATAATCTAGGCGTGTCTAAAGCGGAGTGATGAATAAATTTACGAAAAAAGTTAATTAAGCCCAAAAAACTGCGTAATTGTTTCTTTGTCGTAGGAACAGTAATGTCACGTAGAGCTTGAAGTTTTTCTGGATCAGGCGCAATGCCTTCTGCTGAAATTACGTGTCCAAGAAATTTTATAGAAGTTTTGCCAAAGTGCGATTTACTGAGGTTAACTGTAAGTCCTTGTGCATGCAAAGTTTGTAACAGACGTTCTAAAATCACATTGTGTTCAGACCAGTTAGCTTCTGCGATAAGAATATCGTCTACGTACGTCGTAATTCTGTCTTTAATGCAAACGTGTGTCGGATGGCGTCAAAATTAATAACATTTTCGTGACGAGGATTCTGCGTGTCAAAATTATTGCTTACGTTACTGGAATATGAAACCTGTACTGTGGCTGGTGAAATTCTGTCGTACGTGCTATTATTTACGGGAGGATGCTGTGGCATTTCGACTATTTGAACTGCTCTGTTATTTCTTCCAGACGTATTACGTTCTGGATGGTATCTACTGTCGGGTTCATTCATGAGAATATGTTCTTGTGAATGATTTTGCTGTTGGTGAGACCGACTGTTATTATATGTTCGCTGGTAATTGTGCTCATCGTTTTTACGTCTGTCGTAATAGTCATTCCTATACGGTGCATTGCGATGGGAATTGAAATACTGTCTTCTTTGTACGTAGTTGTTTCCTTGCTGCCGTCCATTACTATTTGTTGGACCAGGGACTATACGTCCACGCGGCGAAACATTAAAGCCTGGTTGACCTTGTGCATTCCATTGTTGGTTAGGTATGCTAACCGGCTGGTTTTGATGTTGTTGTTGTGAAATACCTCTATTGTTACTAAAGTGCGGTTCCTGTTGCTGAAAAGTTTGACGATATTGATAATTAGAATTTTGGCTGTTATTAGAATTTTGGTAGTTGTCGTTCCTAAAGCGTCTGTTATCTTTCCTATTAAAATTACGTGTCTGATCATAATTGCTGTACTTTTGTTGACCTTGGTTATTATAAGAAAAGTTTTTGTTTACAAAAGAATAATCAGATTGCTGTACTTCCAAGAGCTGTAAAAGATCTCTGAGCGCTGAAATATTTTCTTTTTGCTGACCTGTTAGGAGTGACACTCGTAATGACCGTGGTAATTTGGAAATGCATAATTGTATCAGTGCGGATTCACTGTACGGTTCACTTAGGTACTGGTTTTGTTGTACCATGTGCTCAAAAAATTGCGTTACACTGGGAAAATTTGAGTTTTCATAGTTTGGCAAACTAATTAGTTGATCTTTAATTCCGCGCTGTGTCGTCTTCGACCAGTACGCTGACAGAAAAGCATTCTGAAATTCCTCTACCTAGTAACACTGTCTCGCGATCGGTCTCATACGAGTTGCCGGTTCGCCTTCCAAAAAACTGCAAATAAATTCAAGTTTATGTGTTACAGGCCAAGTCGGTGGAAGAGCAAAGCTAAACTGTTGAATCCAATCCAGTGGGTGAATCTGCGTTCTATCGTTTTTAAATATTTTGAACTTTCTTACTGACAGAAAATGTTTGTAATCGAAATTATCATCTCTGTGTGATGCAACAGGTTCAGGATCGTAAGAGTATCTGTTGAACTGTGGTTGTTCGGAATCTAAGTCCCGTACTCTCTGCAGATTACCCAAATTATACGCGCTGCGTGAGTCTGACACATGTTCATAAAGTGGCGTCTGTTGTGGTATGTTATTAACTGAAATGTTTTTCATCTCTGTTACTTCTTGTTGTAAACTTGACAACTTCCTACGTAACGTGTGGTTAGATGAACCGATCTCATTAATTGTCTGCTGTAAATTTTGAAATGCAGGTGTTTGGATAAATGAAACCGGTGCAGTATCGTCTGATTTATTGTCATTAGTATTTTCGATAACATCAATACGACTGGCCAATTCATCATATTTTTCAGTCAGTATTTTTGCCTGATCATCGGTTTTAGAATCGGACGCATTAATCTGTTTTTGCAACTTACGCGTAGTTTCGCTCAGTTTTTTAACATCAGCTTTGATGACATCGCAATCCTGTGTTAGATCTAATTGTTCGAATCTGTCTGTCACTGTTTGAATATTTACTGTGTGTGTATCTGTTTTTGATTTAAGATCAGAAATTTCATCCCGTAATTCCGCGTTCAATTGTTCTATGGTATTAATTTTGTCGGACACTGTAGTAATATTATTGTCTACATACGTCTTCGTTTTCGCGAACATTTTACGTTTATCCTCTTGTCTTTGTGCACTGATTGTTTCCATAACCTGACGTTTGACTTTATTTTGATCCTGAATAAATTTGCGGAAACGCGTATCACTGTTCTGTATGTGCTGATTAAAGCGCTCGTTAATCTGAGTGTTCTGCTGTTCGAATTTCGCGTCTATCTTTGCATCCATTGTGCGCGAAAGTTCTACCGTCATTGCTTTAAATTCGTCCCGTAATTGTGTAGCTTTTTCAGAGCATTGTTTAGCGACTCCGCTAATTTCGTCTCTGAGTGTTTCTGTTGCGGCTCTTTGCATTTCCCTTAATTCTTGCGCAACAGACTTAATTTCTTCGCTATTTTTTTGTGAACAAGCCTCAATTTCCGTGCGCAACTGTTCCTTAGTGTCATGACACTGCGCGGCAACGGCTCTAATTTGTTCACTAAGCTGTCTGGAATTGTCGTCTAATTTATCATTTAACTGTCTGGAATTGTCGTCTAATTTTTCATTTAAGTATTGTTTGAGTTTTTCGTTATCTTGTTTGTTATCTTCCCTAAGTTGTTTGAGATCTTCGGCATTATTGTCAAGTTTTTTATTTAATTGTTTGGCCTGTTCATTAAGTTTGTCTTGTTTTTCGTCACTATTGCCAAGTTTTTCATTAATTTGGTTAAGTCGTTGCAGCAATAATACCATAATTTGATCTGAGCCAAAATTAGCATTTCTATTCTCTGTGCTAATTAATGGTGGAACTGGAATTGTTTCGCTTTGTGTGACCATTTGGTCATTCTGTAATTTACAAAAAGGTTTATCAGTCGAATGTACACTGTCAGACACTATTTCGGAATTAAATAAATCCGTCGTACTTTGTGTATCCTGTTCATTTTCATTAGACAAATTTGTCTGTACGTTACTTGGATTTTCTAAATCGGGTGTGTTAAGCTCGGCAGCGCTCATTACTATAGACCGCTCCGCGTCATCAATTGTCGTCAAATTAACAGACGAGACAATTGAGTTTGTTTGTTCATCATTAGGGTAAAAGTCATCATTAATGGTTGTAATGCACTGATTGTTAGTGAACGCAGGATTGTCATCATCACACTGCGTGTCACATGTCCTATCGGTAAAGTCGTTTGAGCCGGTAATTTCGTTCGTAATACCTCGCGATACACTATTCACAGTCTTTCGCGGCATTTTTACAATAGTCACAAATATTCACAGAACAAAGAAGCACAATGCAAAAAATAACACACAAATACAGCAGAGCAATGAATTGCCGTTGACCTGTAGAAAGAAAGTCACAATATTAGTAAAAGCGTAGCGCCAAATCCTAATTATACTTAAGCAAATAAGAGCAGATATCTGACTGTTTTTCAAAAGACTCTCAACGAAATACGATCCTGGACTGGGTGTCGCCAAGTGTAACCTCCCCACCGTAATTTTTTTAAAAGGAAAAAATGAATACTTAATAGAAATGGGAGCCAAGTGTAACCTCCCCACAATAATTTAAAAGAATGGACAATATTATTTAGGGATGCTAATGGACATTGCGCTAAGCGTAACCTGCCCACAATGAAATGTACTGACAATGGCAACAAAAATGTGAAATACGCAATCTGACTCGAATATAAATCCTTCAAAAAAAATTAAAGTCCATTCAGTGATAAGGAAATTCAATTAAACCGAAACAGCGGTCTTTGGCCCTGTGTAAAACAATCAGAGTTAAAGTCTTACCTCAGAATAAATGGATGTCACATTTCTGCTCTTATCTTTCTGCACGGCTTGGAGGAACTGCATTGCAAATGATAATATTCCTTTTTTCTGTGATTTTACTGAAAATTTTCTTTAAAAGAAGTGGAGTGAAATGGGAAGTGCAACGAAATCTTTAGTTCAATAAAAATTAAATTTTTGAAAAAAAAATGCTTTTGAAATAAAAATTATTATTGGGGCACTTGTTAGAGAATAATTACAATAAATAAATTTTTACATTATCTAATGATTATATTAATTAACAGTATACCTTATTCAGCATCTTGACCAGTGTTGCCGACCGCCTACATCACCCGCACTGGACTGCTATCACTGACCGACCGCTCTGCATGACGGCTACTAGCGTACTGCACGCGACGACTACTGACAGAGTACTGCTCTCAACTAGACAGAGCTACAGACTCGCAACGACTACTGACAGACTGAGAACCGCTCGCAACACTCGCGCGGTCAAGCGCATACTCTCTGGTCACAGATGCTACAATGCCTCGCCATCGCTGCTGCGTTACATACGTGTTTCACCATGAACATGGATGTATGTCGTTCTTAGAATTGCGAAAGATCTTAAATTTCCGAACAGTTAAGAAGTGTTTATAGTCAAACTTTTCTCCTCGTGGCGACAAAGACCTACCGCGTCTGTCCCAGTCCGAATGTCGATTATTGTCAAGTTCGCGCGCCTGGCGCTCTCTTGTTGCTTCTCGTAAATGAAATAAATTATTTTCTTCAAAGCCCTCTGCTATCTGTGATTCTAAATTTCTTCTGCTGTCTTTTCCTACGATTTCGCCTTCAATTTGTTTGACTTGCTTTTGTAATGCCTCAAATTCCCCTTTAACGCGTATTTAAATTTTCCCTGATTTTCAACATGCTTATTAATGCTCTGGTACTCTGCGGTTTCTGCAAATGGTAATAGAGCTGTATCATCTGAATCTCTGTCCCCATTTAAACTAAGACTTGTCAGTTTAATGAAATCTCCTCAACTCTTTCCGATAAGTCACCTATCTGTTCTTTCTGTTTATTTACATCTTTCGTAAGTGTCGCGACTCAGGTTTCGGTATTCACACATTTAGTAGTTAACTGTTGATACTGTTGCGTTAGGTTATTTATTCTGCCATCTGGTACGGATTCCTCCATTCTTTCAAGTATTTCTTCCTTATCGTGTGCACGTTGTAAAAGTAACTCTGAAAATTTTTGTACTATCACGCGATCTCTTTCTTCCTGTTCTCTATCCTGTTCCTTTTGTCTGATGTTTATTGAAATTAATCTATTATTGTGAGCATTCAAAATCGGTTGTACCTCTTCTCTAATTTCTTTCTTTAATTCATCTTTCATGTTTTTTAAGCATGTCCCTATCCATGAGTCTAACCGTGTTTCCATTGTTCCCATATCAATTTCTAACCGTGTTGCCAAAGTTCCCATGTCTGTTTTTAATGCAGATCCTAACTGTGATCCCAGTGAGTCTAACCGTGTTTCCATTGTTCCCATATTTGTTTTTAATTCAGATCCCAAATTTAATATTGCACTCATCAACTGCTCCATATTAACTTGTTCGAAATTCTTTTCGCCCCTAACATTTCCCGTAAAACTAACTTCCTTTGTCATACCAGTAAAGCTATCTGTGTTCGATACTATCCCAGAATCTTCTGTCGTTAATCTCGTATTCTGAAAATGTTTTGATTGTGAAAAATTTTGAATTGGTTCCGGACTATTTTCCCTGCTTATTAAATTATTTTCTACTTCATTATTCATCATACTGTTCTCCTGTGTCGGCGAGTTCGCCATGTTAACAACTTCGTCGTTCTCAATATTTATCATTTTTGCCTTTATCATCGATCGCGTAATCATTTACAAAACATACAAAACTCGTCACTATACGAAAATTACACACCATGACACTTTATCACCAACAATACCATTCACACGAAATGCTTCCCTCAAACACGGTTAACGAACAATTGAAATCTTCATAATTGCACAAAATTGTCAAACCCGTATACAAGACAACAAAAATTAAATTCTGCAAAAAATACCATTCGAAGAATGACAATTACCAAACCTACACATGCAATATAGACTACAATGACTAACCTACAAATTACTTCAACAATACTACTGTCCGCTATTTTTACTATCAGAAGATTCCAAGGGACGATCCTGGTAGGGTGGCCACGTGCATGGGGGCTTAATTATTTACAATGCACTTTTTAATATTAGTAGCTGTCTGTCCGGTTGCGCAGTCTCGTAACCGGTTGGCCCTGTTTATTATAGTACGCAATCTGACTGCATAGCATAACAACAAAGAATGAAAGAAAATTTCCGTTAACACAATTAATTAATTAAGTCCCCAGCAACTATAAAACCTAGGAAACAACAAAACACAAGTGTAGTTGTTCTGTGTGTGGAAGTGTGATTCAACGTACACATCTGGCACGGTTCTTCTTCAATAAGACCAGATATTTTAAATACCACTTATTCTGAAGTAATTAAAAAAAACAGAAATACTATAATTGCACATAGAAACCAGAAATGCAGTCTAATACGAGAACACGAGCCAGATGCTTTGTTGACTGAACCTGTGACCAAGAGGCATTATTGTTTAAGACATTGAAATATTAAAAAAAGGAATTTTTTTTACCCTCATATATATTGACGAAAAGCACACTCTGATCATTACAGCATCCCCAATCCAACAATATCTGGTGTCTAGCCCATCAAAACAATATGACAACATCTGAACAAGCACTCTCCATGGGAACTTCTCAACAACGACTCACCACTGCTACATCTCAACAAGCACTGCCTACTGCTACTTCTCAATAAGCACTCTCCACTACCACATCTCAACAAGCCCTGCCCGTGGAGGCGGCTGAATAATACTCTTTGGCGCACTCTCTGGCGCTGTGGCTCAGTGTAGCCACCTTTCAATGGCTCTGAGCACTATGGGACTTAACATCTGAGGTTATCAGTCCCCTAGACTTAGAAATATTTAAACCTAACTAATCTAAGGACATCACACACATCCATGCCCGAGGAAAGATTAGAACCTGCGACTGTAGCAGTCGCGCGTTTCCGGACTGAAGCGCCTAGAACCGCTCGGACACGACGGCCGACTCGCATAGGAAGGAAAGCAGTCGATCCGACGTCTATCGAAGATGTGCCCACAGTACTGCAGGAGGTGTCGAGCGATGGCGTGCAGACATGCAGTGCACGAGGAATCGCCTGTACACTGGACCTGTCTGTGATCACGGTGCATAAAGTCCTACAAAACATCCTGCATTACTATCCATACAAAATCACCGATGTTCAGGAGTTGCTTCCTGTTGACCTGCCAGCGAGACAAACGTACTCTCTCAAATTTCTTGCTCGCATGGAAGTGGACAATGAATGGCCATAGAGCATTCTATGGATAGACGAAGCCCATTTCCGTCTCCAAGGACATGCCAATAAGCAGAATTACAGAATATGGACAATGGAAAATCCACACGCTTGCAATGGTGACTGTGTGATTTGCGTTGATGGCATCGTTACAGTACCCGTTTGTCGTGGGGGCGTGTTTTTTCGAGGAGATGAGTCGTCTGGGTGCTGTTGTCTGTACCTTGACTGGTAAACGCTATGAAAGTCTTTTGTGCACCAGCATCATTCCACCCCTTCAAGGGCGTGCATGTGAGGGTAGGGTAAATATTGTGCAAGAAGGCGCTTCTCCTCACATTGCAAGGCCTGTGATGCGGCTGCTGCAGAGGCATTTCGGAAGTGCTAGAATTACTAGCTGTCATTTGCTTACAGCCTGGCCATCCGGATCACCTGATCTTAATCCGTGTGTCTTCTGGTTTGGAGTAACCTGCAAAATGTCGTGCTCAGTGCTACAATTACAAACGTGGCTGAATTGAAAGCACGCATTGCGCAACGCATTCTGAATATGACTCGCAAGACATTTAGACCTGTTGTGGAACGTACTGTTTCTCGATTTAAACTCGCGGCACAAACAGTTGGCAGTATATTGAACACGGCTCACGCCAGTCTCACGACAATTATAAACCGATGCCATTTTCCTTTTTTAGGCGGTTCTTAGTCCCAGGACAGTTACAAAACCCATGTTATCTTGCTTTTATGCGCTTTTGGGCTCAGGATAATCAAAAACCGATTCTTCACATCCGATGTGGTACGATCTCCGTGGTAGATGGGTTTACCCAACTAACAGTGCCGATCTTCCGCAGTTATGCGTATTGAACAGTACGGTTGGTGCAATGCGGAACTTGCGGAACTCGAACTGTAGCCGTCGTATTGTTATTCATCTGTCATTTGTAGCCGACCCCAATACTTGCGATGTTTACAGTGCCATCTATTGGTCAAATTTTTGTTATATGTTTTTTGTTCATTGACGTCTCCCCCTGCGTCAATAGCATGCTGATCAAATTCGACGTCAATCTGAGCGAGTGGTTCTCTTTCTACAACGTTTTGAAATTGAGGTTTTAATTATTAACACCCTGTATTTACAAACACATCAAACAAAATGTAGAAAGTAGTAAATAGCGTAAATAGCGTCTTTTTAGCTTACCCTTTGTATCTTGTTTTCTTACGTGTTCAAAACAATAATATATCCAGTAAAACAGATCTGACATTTCGCTGTTCACATGATTTTCATTAAAACCATTTACCTATTTACGTTCTCATTCATGCGTAGTGTAGTCTCTTTCTTTGCCTTTTGGCTTTCAAATATTTTGTCTCTCGTGTGGGAGAATACTAGCAGAAGAATACTAATCCCTCGTGCAACCTTCGCAATGTCTCACGAAAACAACCCCACAACAAGTAATCGATTTTGTCCTTGTGTAAAACGAATTTCACTCAAATCTGGATCGCCCGCGGTCAGGATCAATTAGAGAACATTTTTACACACAAGCGACATATTTTGTGTCTCTTCCTCAAATATTAGTTGTCTTTCCTTGTGCTATTGACAGGTCCTTTAAAAATACATTTAAATCTAGTGAGCGTGGAAATGGATTGTTTTTCATTCAAAATAAGTATCGTATGGACATTCTTCTGTAAAAGAAAAACTGGACTCACATTCGGGAGAATGACGTTCAAATCCTTGTCTGCCCATCTAGATTTAGGTTTCCCGCTGTTTGCCTACAATCGCTCCAGGCAAATTCCAAGATGGTTCCTCGGCCGATTTCCTTCCCAACCATTTCGCAATCCGAGCTTGTGCTCCTTCTCCAATGACCACACTGCCGTCGGGACACTAAACTCTCCAATAGAAAATTTCTGAAGCATGTTTTAGAGGTAAATGTTGAAGTAAGAAACACTTCATTTCCATTTACGTAATTCCTGAGATCTTTAAAAGATTTAGTGTAAGCAGGAAGAACTAGACTTTTTGTAAGGTTCCAGATTCAATAAAAATGCGCCATCTGTTGAACTTGTTGGAAAGAACGAAAATATAATAGTTCTGTTATATTTTTAGCTTAATAATGGTACTTTTCAATTCCATAATTAACCAATTATTTCATTTTTCATCGGTAAAAGCAGGTTGGCAATACAAAAAAGTCACGTTATTTTATAATGACGTGCTAAAATGTAAGACACGGTTTAACTACATAAGTTGCGTATTACATGTGAAGGAAACTCGCCAGTAAATTGAACATGTAACGAGCAAGGACTCTCACAAGCTTCCATGACAGTAGTGGCAATGCATTTTCCCCATACACGTGATTCATTGATATTGAGAACAATATTATCTACTCATCATTTTCTCCTGTTGGTTTATACAGTGCACTTTAAGTACCTGCTCAGTGTTATAAAAGTAAAGAAGGTAACAGCGAAATTATACAGTTAACATCTTTTTACGTTCCCCGATTTTACTTTTTCCGTCATTTTCTGTTAGTTCCGTGAAAAGCCCAATTTTCCCAATTAATGGTTTCCCTGGCATTAAAAATTTCGTATGGGTAACATTTCCACACATTTTACGCTTTTGAGCCACCAACAGAAGCTTCAAATTCATGTTTCAAATCGAGTATGTGTACACTACATAGTGTTGCCACTCACGCAACTTGTAGGACAATGAGTAACATAAAACGGAGTAGTTTGTTCCAGAATATAAATAATTTTTGGCTTATAAGAAGTATATGTGGTATTTTTTGGGGCACTAAGAAAACGGTTCCACAGTGTTTCGTCACCTGGCTGAACTCTAAACAGCAATCAGTCTCGAAAAACAGCATTCGAATTTGATTTCCCTTTTAAAGACAAGTTATGTAATGCATGAAACAATATGTTGCAGGGTGTCGATGGTCGAACCCAGGATTCCAGACGGTCAATCTGAAGCCGGGACCCACCTCGCTGTATTTCGTCAGGAGGCCGAGCAAGGTCAATGACGTCAAGGGGCAACGCAGAGTGATACAGCAGTATTCGGAAGTATTCCTTTATTCACATAATTTACGGTACTACCATAGGTGCAGCGTAGTGTCGGCGTGCCGCCTGTAGCGCTGTTCCGCGAGTCACTAACATCTCGTATGCCAACGCCTCTCCTCCGTCATCAAGGCCACTCAGCTGGGAGTTGGCCGCCATCTGCCCGGTCGCCGCCCGCCGAGGTGTAGCGTCCTGCGGCGCGAAGCTGCCCGCGATTGCGGAGACTGTTAGTCACTGGTCCCCACCACCCTCTGCCCCGTTTGGCCCGCTCTGTCCGACTATGGGATGAAGGTGGTTGTACTGGTCACCCTTGGCCCTCAGCCGCTGCTGCTCCCAGGTCAGGACCGGACTCGAACCAGCGCCCTCATGGATGCGGTGCTGCAATTTGCCACTAGTGGTGATTGCCGGATGGCAACACCTGCCGCTGTCTCCGGCATTGCTGCTGCGCCTCCCGCGGTGCATGGCTCGCCTGGACCCCTGTACACCAGGTGGAAAGCGAGCGTGGCCCGTCCTGGACCCGCTGCAGACTTCTGTCACTGCCTTCCTTCACACAGACCGTGCAATCTCCAAGTACCCGGCTGCCGTTCCGTCCCGCCCCAGTGTTGTGTCCCCAGAGGTGGAATACAGCCCGAACAAGTACATAGAAATAAGAAAACAGTTTACACAGAATATTTACAACATAGCTGCCAGACTGGCCCCTATAAGCTTAGACCAGCACCGGTCCGACCAGACTCTCGACCGACCTAGCACACCACCCAAGCTAAAAGTGCCTGATTATTTATACTGCTTTTCCCCTCGCTTCTGACGTAGTGTCAGAGAGAGACAGAAACTATGGTGGGGGTATATTCCCATACATCAGCCACTTACACATCGCCACTCCCAGCTCCGACCTACTGCCTCACCTCATACATCGCAATAACTTCAAGCAATGGTGCAATTTCCTGCCTCGCTGTTGCTCCACGCCATGTTTTACTCTGCCTGGCCTATTGGCTGCTGACTATTACCACACACTGCCAGCAGCCACAGACTTCATCACCCAACTGCGCCTTATTGAATTGTAACAAAATTACCCTTCTCTATGACTAAGACTAATACTAGCGCAGCAAATACTCAAGAAAACAACTGATTTCAACTTAGCGATATTATTTTGTGCAAATTTTGTAAGATTCTTATTTATGAGTTCTTAGTTTTGTTTGTCATAACACTGACAAAAATTGTTGATTTTCCAACTGTGTCTTTGTGCCATACAGAATTCATATCCATTTTTGAAACATTTGGAAACCTGTGAGCTCTGAAGTTACTCACCGACAGCGTAACTGTGTTCCATGTCGGAAATTTTCCTCGTGGATCTACGAGGGTGGTTTGAAAAGTTCTCGGAGCGGAATTGCAAAAAAGTACTTACATCACTGAAACGTTTTTTAGTTTTCAGTGTAGTCTCCTTGTAGATTAATACACTTGGTTCAACGATGTTCCAGTGCCTTGATCTCCAGCAAAAATTTCATTGAGATTGGTTAATATTTAGTATAAAAAAGTTGACATTGAACTTAGAAAAACAAACTCATGGGAAAATGAATATTAACATTTTTTTTAAGGAAATGAATGCCACTAGAAGACAGATATCCATTAAAATTCACCATCACCATGTTTTCCTTTTCTGCTCCTGTAAGGTTTCTTCTTCTTGTAATTTCAAGACGAGGGTGGCCCTATTTCTCAGTTTTTCCTCTGCTGAGCAGCATCTTGTGGACTGCTTGATCTGTCATTGATTTCTAGAGAAGTAGATCTTCGTCCATGAGGGTGGTAAAGGACTGCTGGGATTCCCGCCTTCTTCAGTCTTCAAATAATACATACTGAACTAGAAACAACTTCTACAAGACCCAAAAGTATCTGGTTTTTCTTTGTGACACTTGGAGCCAATGACTCTGTGCAAACTTTCATTTACATTTTGTGTCTTGCCGTCGGTTCATCTTGCCAGTAGTTCACTGGATGCAAGTCTCTGACAGACAGGTACTATCTTTATCACCTTGGCAGCTGTCAGTGTGCCATAGCTCCTACGACAGTCAACATTTCGAATATTTCTCAGACCAACTTATAATTCAAGTACAGCTAAATCGTTTTGGGATCTAAGAGTAAACACTCCAAAGATATGAAATAGACATGAAAATCTTTTTTTTAAAAAAGCTGATGTTCTGGGTGGCGTCTCTTCTCAAACGGGCCCTGTCCACAGACTTACCACGGATGGCCTAAGCAGAGCTCAGAGATGGACGTTAATTAACATGACTACACTGCTGGCCACTAAGACTGCAACACCAGGGGGCTGGCACGCAACAGACGTCGGGCAAGCATGTCTGGATATGGAAACGTTTAGCATTTCAATGGAAATGAGCGTTTGGCATTCTAACATTCTGCGTGGTGTCTGTTGTTCTATATCGTGTCTCCCTACCACTTTCGCGCAACGACACTCTAAGCGTGTTTTTTAGGGAATTGACTAGTCTGAACCTGGGACCTGTTGCTGGTAAGGAGACGCCAGACCATACATGACATGTAGAGTTCAGAAGAGTTCAGTGAGACTAGCGATGGTATAACCAAATACTTAATGATTTCAGCGTCAGCTCCACTGCACTCCCTGTAAAAGAATCTTAATACTAACTACATTTAGTGGAAGAGGTTCAAGGCTTTCCTATTTTTAGTTAGTTGGTAAAATAACGTCGAAAAAGCAGTTAAGTTTACCATTGGAAATTTTATTCTACTCACAAAACATTGTTTATAAATTGCACTATTGATAAAAGGAAATGTTTTAATACAGGATGATAAAAACCAACAGCGTTCAACAAAAATGAGAACGAATATTCCCTGAGTGGGTTTCCAAGTTAACAATTGATCGAAGGATGACCTATGCCATATCACATCTATAATCTAGGTTTAAATTAAGTTTCACAAGAGAGAAAACTACGAAAATGGTCTACAGTGACCCTCAATTATCTTTAATTACTTATCTAACTTGTCGTAAATTACAGTGGCTGATGTGGCTTCTCAATAACTATATAACAGAAAAATCATCGCGTTTCAGATTTTTACTTCAAGTGGCAAATGTGAGCACCATGAGCTTTAACTGACGATCGACACTAGTATTACGCAAAGAAGGGGTGTAACAGATGAGACTTCTGCAGTTCTGAGTGAAGCTTTATGCGCTGTTATGCGGCATCGCGTGCGTTCATTACCTTGTCGTTGGTTAGGCAGTGTCAGGGGGCGTCGGGCGACGCGGCTCCATCCAGCTCGCCGTCTCGGAAGCAACTCTCTCCTAACTTCTCGTTACTACAATTTACCGAAGTTGGTTTAAAAAAACTATATGGGTGTGTTTTCTTCTGACCAATCAGGGTCTCAATGTTAACCTTAAGCTCCGCCTACAAAAATTCTGTCTATCCAATGAGAAACGTTATACTTTTCGTGGTGAGGCAATGTTTTTAAAGTTTGCAACGTAACAGAGACGCGAAAAAGTCTCACGCTAAAACTTGCAGCTGGTGTGGTCCTTTTAGTGTCATCGTAAGATCTATACTGTTCTTCTGGAGGGCTCTATCTTTTAACATGGGCTGGGGGGTGGTCCTGACGTAACAGAGACGCGAAAAAGTCTCACGCTAAAACTTGCAGCTGGTGTGGTCCTTTTAGTGTTATCGTAAGATCTATACTGTTCTTCTGGAGGGCTCTATCTTTTAACATGGGCTGGGGGGTGGTCCCGACATAAAAGAGACGCGAAAAAGTCTCACGCTAAAACTTGAAGCTGGGGTGTCGTCCTAGCGGTTAGCTGGCGACGTGAGTGTCCGTCCCTTATCGTAGGGCCTTCCAGCTTAACACGGTTCTGCTCGCGGCTTCTATCCTCGTTTCTCCCCTCGGAACTGCGTCTGTCTCACGGTGGGAAGGTATGACATGCATTTAGGCCTTCTTGTGTTAGTCTGTGGTATTCCATTTGCTTACTCGTTACTCGTATTACTTTGGTTAATTTAATGTCACGATTTATACGGAACTATGTGACATACTACTGGATTTGCTTATCATGTCAGGGTTTTCATGGAAGGTGTTGGATTTGCCTGACACCTTACAGCATCATTGGCCAACTTGCACCTCGCGGGGCAGGTCCGGCCGCCTTGGTGCAGGTCTTATTACATTCTACGCCACATTGGGTGACCTGCGCGCTGGATGGGGATGAAATGATGATGAAGACAACACAAAACCCAGTGCCTGAGTGGAGAAAATCGAAAGTTCGAGAGATGCTCGTTTTCTGTGTGTCTTGCAATTTTCGAGCAGTCATCTTCTGAAACCTCGGAGGCACTTGTGAATAAACATAATCAGGATTTTGTGATGGTTTGTGTCTGAAGATGGAAGCTTTCTCTTCAGAAACACGTCACTTTTAATGTGCTCAGATTTGAAATTGATTGACATGATGTGTGGTTCACCGGAAATATTCCTTCAGAGTTTTAGATTAATGTGTTAATTATTTATTTTCAGTTGTAGCTCAGCTCTACGCGCTCCAAATTATATAGAAATTATTTTTATTCTGTATTTTATAATCACTTAATGTGATTTATATCTTTGTTATTTTTCTTTTGTGTCACGAAGTACCATATCTACTGCTATTATTAATTTTTAAAAACGTTTTGATTGTTTTCGAATGTGTAACACTGTGCTAGCGCCACCGATATACTCGCTTCGGAGACGCGACACACTGTAGATTTGCGAGTAGTCTTGAATGCTTTTGGATTTCCGTCTCAAAAGGCAGCTTCATACTCACAGCATTATTAATAATATTTTGGACCAGCTCTCGCTTTTATTATGGCTGGTATCAATTTTGTCAGTTATAATGATGATTTCTGAATTTTCATGACGACGCACGAAAGTTCGTCGTTCATTAGTCTAGTCAAACATATGAAACGTCCCCTAAGAAAAGTTAGTGAATTACTGTGCCGATAAACCTCTTACATTATTTGATTTTCAAACAGCTGAGTAGAACTGAACGTACTCAAGACATTTCGCTCTTTACCTATTCTGATCAACACTAAACTGACACACAATATTTTTTGCGCAACGCAATCTGACTTTCAATAATCCCTACAAAAGAATGGCCCTGACTAACATTAACCTATACCTTTCATGAATCACTTACCTCACAAAAATCTTCGTTACTCGAACTACTGCAATACAGCGAGCGCCACTACTGCCAGCTAAATAAAAGATTCTAACTACTGAAGGCACTAACTACTGATAGGCATACTTAGCAAATGAAAGATTTTGATAGAGATCAAACAATGTATTTACCTTAATAGTGTTCAAAAGTCATTTTATATATATATATATATATATATATATATATATATATATATATATATATATATATATATATATCAGTTCATGATATCCAGTCTTACAAATTTACTGTCTCTGATGGACACACGTCCAGATCATCCGCTCTCAAAAATCCGCCATCTCTCTCCCCACATCCACCACTGCTGGCGGCTCACCTCCAACTGCGCAGCGCAACGCGCTGTTCACAGCCAACTGCCCAACACTACAATAGCAAATTCCAACAATGCAAACCAACCACAGCCTTCACACAGCACAGTCAATAATTTTCATATAGAGCGCTATGTGGCGTTACCAACATAAAAACCTAAACAGCCTATTGTTACTAGAATGCTTCCCAATACGTGTATGCTCCGCTTTATACAGGTGTACATAAAGTCTGGGAACACTTTCAATTATTTATTGCACAAGAACTAAACATTGTACAGATATCATACGTATGTCATTTTGTAGAGAAATTCTGAAAGTTTTTTTTTATACAAACATTTGATATACGAACCATGAGTGACCCGGCAGACGTCAATTCGGTAATCGAAGTCTTGCCGTACCCGTCCCAGCATGACATCGTCGACCATGGCAGTCGCTTCCCGCATTCTCTCCCGGAGCTCTGCTACATCACGTTGTAGAGGCGGTACATACACCAGATCTTTAATGGGCCCCCACAGACAAAAAGGCACACGGAGTGAGATCTGGTGATCGGGGAGGCCATTTCATTAACTCGAACGCACAGAAAGCTCGCTCCACATCTGAACTCGCCATGTTTGAGACTAGAGCTGACCATCGGCAAATCACCAAACCACGCTGTGGCGGTAAACTTAAAAAAAAAAAAAAAAAAAAAAAAAAAAAAACTTTCAGGGTCTCTCTTCAAAATGACTTATGTGTTATATCTGTACAATGTTTGGTTCTTGTGCAATAAACAATTTAAAGTGTTACCGGACTTTATGTACACCCTGTATACTTCCTTGCCACAGTGGTCACGAAGTTATGTATGGCTCACCAGTGTATGTTTACCAATCTAACAGATACTGCAGTTTACTGGAGCTGTCTCTTTTCCTTTATTCCAAAGCACAGTAAAATACAATAGATGTTACCGAATTTGAGATACTGAAACTGAAGCACCGTACCGTTCTGCGAAAATGCCTTGAAATTCTATTGGAGATCAGTGGTTGACATAGTCCTGAAAAAAACTGAAAGAACAAGGCTAAAATCGAGTTTGACAAGAAATTTTTAGATTTAAGTGTAGTTTCAAAATACGCAAGACGAAAGATAAAAAAATCTTCCTATAGTGCTAGAAGAGTTAAACACGAATGTCGGTTAAGATGGGGAAAAGCCAAGTAGAAACAATCTTATAAGATACTTTCGTTGGTTGGTCAGTTTGCCGCAGAGGACCAAACAGCGAGGTCATCGGTCCCATAAGATTAGGGAAGAATGGGGAATGTAGTTGGCCGTGCCCTTTCAAAGGAACCACCCTTCCATCTGCCTGAAGCGATTTAGGGAAATCACGGAAAACCTTCGTCTTCCCGAAAGCGACTCCAGTGTGCTTACCACTGCGCCACCTTTTAATTGTTTGCTCTCGGTCATCCCCCCGTTTTCTCCCCTATAACGTTGAGTATTTCTTTCTTCTCTATCCTATTTCCTGTAAAACCAACTCACTCGCTTTTTCTGTCAGTTCAGTTTTCTTGCAATTCACCTGCAGAACTACGTTTCCGCAGCTTCGAGGCGAGCTTTCTCGTGCTTTGCCAACGTCCAGGTTTCACATCCGTATGTCAGAACATTCCACGCAAAGGTCTTTACAAATCTTTTCTCAATGTGTAAGCTGATGTGCTTTATCAGTAGAGTGGTCTTCTTATTTTGGAAGGAACACTTGGCCAGTGTTATTCTTATCTTGATTTCCTTGAGGCAACCATTGTTTTCCTCCACAATCCTCGAAAATTTCACTACCTATTATTATATGTCTTGCCTCCATCACTTGTCTTGTCTGCAACAATGATTTTCGTGTTCTTGGCATTTATTTTTAGTTTTAGTTTTGTTATCTCTTGATTTAAGACTTGAAACATTTTATTTAGTTGTTCCTCTGAGTCTGCAACTATCACAGTATCATTGGCAACTCTGACGCAGTGAATATCAATAACATTAATCTTATAAGACACAGCAGCATTTAAGAGAAAACGTGCGGTAGCGTTCTCGCTTCCCGCGCCCGGGTTCCCGGGTTCGATTCACGGCGGGGTCAGGGATTTTCTCTGCCTCGTGATGACTGGGTGTTGTGTGCTGTCCTTAGGTTAGTTAGGTTTAAGTAGTTCTAAGTTCTAGGGGACTGATGACCATAGATGTTAAGTCCCATAGTGCTCAGAGCCATTTGAACCATTTTTTTTTAAAGAGAATAAGAGGACACCTACCGCTCAGTAACATGCTATTACCAGCGCAATTTTCCGATGTGTGAAATATGACTGAGGATCACTTGCATAAGAAATTAGTTTTGATTAAGATGTGACATAAAAAGAAAATTAAGTTGTAACAGAAAAAAAACAGCAAAAAAAAACGGAAAAATATTTACTAGGTTTTTAAACAGTGACGAAGGACAGTTACTGAACAAACATTTGCTGTAAAATTAAAGGAAAAATCATGACAGTGCTACAAATACGGTTAATGGCAAGAGAGGTGGACTCACTCCGTGAATGTGAACAGTTCAGAACGGCGAAGGAAACAGTTCTTGGAAATTCCATAGGATCTTTCAAAGAGATAATTTACTGAGAAGGAGTCTGTTGTGTCTAGGCAAGACAGCTTAGACACAATGAGAGGAAGCCGAAAGGCATGCGCTTAAACTCACGCAGGCTGGCGTGAGGTCTGAAACAGGATACGTAATGAATGCTATAAAGAAAAGTACGTAGCTTCTGGAATACTTAACTTTAATCCATAATTGTAGAACATCGCTCTTGATGATACATGCTTCATAATATTACTTAGCAATTGAATATGGCGCCTTGCTAGGTCGTAGCAAATGTAGCTGAAGGCTAGGCTAACTATCGTCTCGGCAATTGAGAGCGTAATTGTCAGTGATCCCTTCTGGCAAAGTCGTCTGTACAACTGGGGCGAGTGCTAGTACGTCTCTCTAGACCTGCCGTGTGGTGGCGCTCGGTCTGCGATCACTGACAGTGGCGACACGCGGGTCCGACGTATACTACCGGACCGCGGCCGATTTAAAAGGCTACCACCTAGCAAGTGTGGTGTCTGGCTGTGACACCACAGAGTCTATGCAAAAACTAAATAAGAAGCTACAAACTCCATGCTATTAAGGCAGACAAGGGGAATATAGCCATATTGATTCACAATAATTATATTCAAAAGCTCATAACATTGTAGTTGTTATGAAAGATCAAAAACATTCCTAAAAGAACTAACTAAGAAGATAGATAAATTGCATTTCCAGTTATCGACTAAAGATAAAGGCTTCTAAAGGCTACATGCCTGCCCTGTGAGCAAGAACTAAATTATATAGAAAAGAGATATCAGTCAGCTCAGTAGTTAATAACATAGTTTTTCCAACTTAGGTCTTGAAAGTGAGAATGAAATGAAATGATCGTATGGCATTGCTGGCCGGAGTTCCGATCTCGGGAAGTTCGGTCCCCGAGATGAAAGTCTTTTCGGGTGAGGCCACATTGGGCGACTTGTGTGCCGATGAAATGATGATGAACACAAGGAGAAGGGGGCGAGGAGGAGATTAGTACTTAACGTCATTATAGACGGAGCACAAGCTCCGATTGGGGAAGGGCAGAGAAGGAAATCGGCCGTGTCCTTTCGCATGAACCATCCCGGCATTTGCTTTAAGCGATTTTGGGAAATTATGGAAAACCTAAATCAGGATGGGTGGACACAGGTTTGAAGCGTCGTCCTCCCCGAGCGGAGAAAATCTCCGACTGGGCCTGCTGCATCACAGTCCGGCGCACATACCATTCTCCTAAGGAGGCGAACTCCTGACAGTGATACTGTCCCGGTCTGTAATAATGCTGTAACTATGTGGCTTGCTCCAGATCAGTTTCTAATGCACTCGAAAACAACAAAAGATAACCCACGATCGGTCAATACTTGTTCGGCGTGTTTTCCTAGCCAGCTGTGTCGTCTAAGGTAACGCGCTGTGCAGTAGCTTACGAGCCAAATGAGTCCAGACCCAGAGAGACTCCGCACGACGGATTTACGACCGCGGAGGCTGGTACGCCTGCCGGCCTGAGTGCGGGCTTAGGCAGTTTCCCACGCACATTTAGCCAAATGTTGGGCTGGGCCCCAAATTCCCCCTCAGACAATATGATACACAAACAGTTGAAATACGATAACACCAGAACAACGTTTACATGATTGATAAATTGATGGTGCACACGACAAGACTTCCCTCGCTTACTTCGACGATCCGATTTTGTCTGGTTTGCTGGATTTTGAGGTTGCATTCCATTTTCTCTGTGGGGATCTTAATTATGTTCACTAGTACGACGCAGACTGTGGTATGGGTTATTGAGAATAGGACGCAAGGGGAGCGCGTTCGGGTGCAGAGAGGTGGAGAGTTAACAATGGCGCCTTTATTGGCAGTAGGTAATCCTGCGGTGCATTTTAGAAAGGCTTCGGAATTAACATTTGTCGTCAGGTGTCGGCGCCATTACTTGCTAAGCTTTCAGCTACCTCTAATGGTGTTCCTTGCTTCGTTGCAATTTCCTTGATCTACACTGACGTGCATATTCAGGACACGTCATACTCAATGCATCGTACTCATCGCTGCAATGAATGCACTTAGAGTAATCATATTCTAAATCCCGAAAACGGAGACAACCTCAACACGATTTTAGAACAATTCTTGTCGGGGTCTGTATATGTGGATAGAATAAGGTGAACATTGCTCACTTCATACCATACATACTGGTGCTAGAATGCTGTATTGTTTTAAATAAAAAACATGACTGCTGTACCACACGAGATATTTGATAATATGGGTGAGTCAGGAATAATTCCTCTCAATAGTCCACTACTGCTTTGGTGTGACACAGTATGGTACGCAAGACTGCCTTCAGCAGCACTTACTTTAGCTTCTACTTCAGTATTGGGTTTACAAAAAAATTAGACACTTGCAGCCTAACTTATTTCGTATGTTTCTCTGTTTTCAAGTGGAGTTCCAGTTCGCTGGCGCCATGATTTGATATTGAAAGATAGGTCCCTTGGCAACAAACAACACATTCTGTATCCCATTTGTACACTCGCGACACGAAAGCTTCGACATTTTGCTCGGAGTTTATCAGTAAATGTGCATCTCCTTTACGGCATGATGAGAGATTATCAAATTATTGCAAACAAAAGCGAAACAACAATGACAAAACGCTTTGTTCGGCTATAAGAAAATCTTAACTTACAAAATAAAACGATTATTATGTGGCTAGACTGTATTTTTAAAATCTTGAAGCTGTTGTTTCAGTTTACCTTACAAGATGATTTATTGGATCACGATATGTAATTTAAACAAGATGCAGCTGGATGAATACACTAGTTAGCTAAAAATACGTTTATCGGACAAAAATAAACTGTTGAACAAAAATCGGAGGGAAGAGGAATTTATCACAGCCAATGAACTTGTAGATCACAGCTACCTCTAAGCTAAAAAGATCGAAACATGGACATCAGAGCTATCTCTAAAAGGTAGAAAGATCGAAACATCTATTGTAAGCAATATAAATCGATATTTTCGGGCCGGCCGGAGTGGCCGAGCGGTTAAAGGCGCTACAGTCTGGAACCGCACGACCGCTACGGTCGCAGGTTCGAATCCTGCCTCGGGCATGGATGTGTGTGATGTCCTTAGGTTAGTTAGGTTTAAGTAGTTCTAAGTTCTAGGGGACTTATGACCACAGCAGTTGAGTCCCATAGTGCTCAGAGCCATTTGAACCATTTGATATTTTCGGTTTTACTAGCATAAGAGATCGACTGTAAGCAAATAACAAAAAAAATTCAATAACCGAAATAAAAAGTATGTAAATTGTTGATACGAGACGAAAAAAATGATTAAAAGATCATAATTCCCAAAACTAAAAAAGGCGGACATTAGCAGAAACCGTAAAAAAGTATGCGGACGTATAGTAACCGTAAATGCACAGGACTTGTGTAGTTGGGCGGCCAGTGCGAATGTGATCGCTTCCACAATTCGCACAGCGTGGAGCGCATTGGCACTCACTGCTAATGTAACTGAATCGAAGACAATTAAAACAGTGACGCGCCCGCGGTATTTATGTGCCACACAGCAGCGCATCCCGTACACCGTGACGTACTCAGGTAACCTTTGTGAATCAAAGGTCACAACGCACGTTTTATGTGTATTAACTGAGATCTCTCCATTTTAATTTACATTCTTTGTCAGCAGTCTCACTGCAAGGGCTCGAATAGGAGACACGTTATCATTCAATATTTCTTCTTCACTATCAAGAGTATCTACATTCCTTAATTCAGCCAGACATTAAGTTAGTATGTGGTTTGGCACGTATGCTAAAAAAAATTGTTGTGCGGAGAACATTGAGAATTCCACCAAGAAGTTAGCTGTCTTTGACGTGTCTAGTTTGAACTTGATCCTGTTTCTTCCCATTGAGATTGTGTTTTGAACGTCCCTCCTACACTGTGGATTCGTTGTGAGGAGACGAGTTTCCATAGTGCCTTGGGGTCAAGCTTTCAATCTTTCACGACTTTCTTCATATATGACAAAGCGCCAACATCGACATCTCTGTAACGATTACCTTTGTTTGCTTCATACGTAAACCGATTTCCCAATACCGCTTGTGGGTGGCCACGTAAACACTTCAAAATCGATTCTGGAAATCCCCTTCTAGTTGACGGTTTTCCAAATTGGCAAACGATTTTCGCTCCCATGTATGCGCAACCGGTTTTGAAACGTGCTTTGGCTGTCAGGTTTAGTCTTATTTTTAAAAAAAATTCGGCTAGTATATGGACGAAGTAGCATTTTGTTCAGTAAAGCATAAGTAGAAATATTAGACTGAAGCTGTTTACAACTCGTCTAACTGAAGAGAAATAGCGATTGCGTTGACTAAATCAGAAACTGTAACAGCTGTTCTCGAGGCTCTACATTTAAATGGGCTAGAAAATTCGCTTCAGACCTTAACATGTAAACAAGGCAACGGAAAACGGTTTCCGAAATCCTGTATTCGTCTTTCGGAAGATGTGTAGCACGTAAACTACCATATGGGGTAGTATAACCTATCAAACCACCCATTGACACATAAGCATGCAAACTTCAGATTCATGCTCCACAGATTAAACAGAACACCCATGAACAAACAGAACTACACACAAGAACTAAACACAATAAAACAAACAGCAGTAGAAAATGATTATACTACCCATATGGTAGACAAGTTAAATAAAAAAATATGCAAACAGTACAAAAATGAACACATCACACACACACAAATTCTCACCCAGCACAGAACAACAGCCAGACGGTGTGGCTGAGCGGTTCTAGGCGCATCAGTCTGGAACCACGCGACCGCTACGATCGCAGGTTCGAATCCTGCCTCGGGCATGGATGTGTGTGATGTCCTTAGGTTAGTTAGGTTTAAGTAGTTCTAAGTTCTAGGGGACTGACGACCTCAGATGTTGAATCCCATAGTGCTCAGAGCCATTTGAACCATTTGAACAGAACAACACAAAACAGAAACAATGACCACACACAATACACAACAGAGCAACAACACACACACAAAACGGAATGGCACATACTCACCTACAATAACAAGATTGTTCACAGAATAGGCAACATATTAAAGAAACACGGACTCCAAATAGGATACAGGACGGAGATCACAACACAGAAAAAGATCAGAACACAAGAAACACCCATGGATAAATTTAACGGATGAGGAATATATGAACTTACATGCAACACTTGCCAGTCAGTGTACATAGGACAAACAAGCAGAAACTTCAAAACAAGATATTCAGAACATCTCAGAGCTTTAAAAAGCGACAGCTCCCAAAGCACATTTACTGACCACCTTGTAGCCCACAATCACCACCCAACAACAATAGAAACAGACTTAAGAATAGCCGGCCGCGGTGGCCGTGCGGCTCTAGGCGCTTCAGTCCGCAACCGCGTGACTGCTACGGTCGCAGGTTCGAATCCTGCCTCGGGCATGGAAGTGTGTGATGTCCTTAGGTTAGTTAGGTTTAAGTAGTTCTAAGTTCTAGGGGACTGATGACCTAAGATGTTAAGTCCCATAGTGCTCAGAGCCATTTTTTTAGACCTAAGAATACTGAAACCCAGCCACAGCCTATACAGCACAGTGACCATTAAGGAAAACTTCCATATACAGAATGCAATAGCAGAAGGAAAACAGGTCTTAAACGGATACACTACACTCTGCAAGGGCACACTATTTAACACATCAGAGGAACTTTACAAATAAAAACAGCACAGACAGATAAAGTCTACACACACGCACACACAAACACACTCACACACACACAAACTTACACACACACACACACACACACACACACACACACACAAGATACACGAAAATCTGCAAAGACGCACCGTTTACGCACAAAAGGAATACCATATAAAATACAACACACACAGCTAAAAAGCACACAGAAAACACACACAGACTCGCGCGCGCGCGCGCGCGCGCACACACACACACACACACACACACACACACACAAAGATAAAATGCAAACAAAATTTAAATTTGGTGCCGAAGTCTCTGGTGAACAAATGAACACTGACTGGGCTGGACACATAACGAACCACATTCACACTGTGTTCTGGTGTAGTGAAAAGTGTTTAACTACGTTATTTGTGGAAAATACTTGTTATATTTACGTGTGCATCACAGCATCTCATCATGATGCGGAGAATGGAAGTGCTTGCCACACGAAAACGTAAGTAAATACGAAAATAGGTGCGAAAACATTGCGAAAAACTAAACTACATTCTAGAAGATAGGTTAACTCCCAGCAAAAAACTTTCTTATCAACATCGTTTGGTTGCAGATGACGAGCTACCTGTAGTAATTAACACAAAAGTGATGCAGAAATTTCATGCACACCAAATGTAAAGGTATTTACAAAAAGAAACGATATGTTGTTTGAACTAAAAATTCACATAATTTTATAATCATTTAACAAAAACGTTCACATTGCAGAATAAATAAAAACGGAAACACGCTGATGATGTCACAGTGGTGCCAAAACACGTTTGGGTACTGAGAAAAACGGTGTTTTGCATAACTGGTGGACCTCACATCCAACAATTTTAACTGCAAACACGGCCAACACAAGGAGCTGCAAATCAAAAGATGGATCTTCTGTTTGAGTTCAATAGTGGGGTGATAGCAGTGGAGGCTGCCAGAAACATTTGTACAGTGTATGTGGAAAATGCCACTGGACATGGCAAGGACATAGTTTTCGCTTCTTAAGGAGGATCGTTTTGGCATTAGTGACTTTCCACTATCAGGAAGATCGTTTAAAGGCATTAATCGACTATAATCAACGTCATTGTACTCGAGAACTGTCAAATGTGATGAACGTGATCATTCCAATGTCATGCAACACTTGCATGCAATGGCGAAGGCTCATAAATCGGGTGTGTGGGTACCTAAAATCACTAAAATCAGCGGATAGCCATATGTGCTTCTCTCTCTCTCTCTCTCTCTCTATTCGTTTAGTCGGTTCCGACTCTTCGTGACCCCATGAACCAAATCACGCCACTTTTTCCTGTCTTGCACTTTCTCCCGTAGACCTTCCAGGTTGGAACACATTGCTTCTGTGATGCCATCGATCCATCTCAGCCTCTGACGTCCTCTTCTTCTAGTTCCTTCAATCTTCCCCAGCATTAATGTTTTTTCCAGCGAGGCATGCCTTCGCATTGTGTGTCCAAAGTAGGTCAGCTTTTGTTTTAAGATTAGACCTTCCAGGGAGAAATCTGGTTTAATTTGCTCCAATATTGATCTGTTGTTTCTCTTTGCAGTCCATGGAACTCTAAGAAGTTTCCTCCAACACCACAATTCGAAGGAGTCAATTGTTCGCCGTTCAGCCTTTCTAATGGTCCAGGTCTCACATCCATACATCACAACTGGAAAGACCATAGCCCTCACAATACGGATCTTGGTTGCTAGTGTTATATCTCTGGACCTTATAACCTTGTCAAGGTTTGACATCGCCTGTCTACCGAGCAACAGGCGTCTCCGGATTTCATGGCTGCAGTCACCGTCAGCAGAGATCTGGGAACCGAGATAACTGAATGTGGTCACTACCTCCATGGTTTCTCCTGCTATATCCCATGAATTGGTAGGTGTTGTTGCCATAATTTTCGTTTTCTTCACATTCAGCATAAGACCAGCCTTTTCACTTTCGTCTTTCACCTTCAGTAAGAGCGTTCGCAATTCTTCTTCACTTTCTGCTTACTCGTCATCAATTGGCTCGTGAACAACACCGACCCTTTTATCCTGTATCATTACTGGTGATGATAAATTGTGTCTTTATGCTAACATAAGAAAAAGAAAGTAATGACTGAGTCCAAACAAAGCAGCAACTCCCCGTACAAAGACCTGCAGGCATCCACAAAACATAATGTTATGCATGTGTTGGTGTGATATACTATGACGGTGTGGTATACGGTGAATTACTTCCCCGATGTGTAACCATTGAAAGGTGGCTACACTGTGCCACTGCGCCAGAGAGTGCGCCAAAGAGTACTATTAAGCCGCCTCCACAGTGCTTGTTATGAGATTGTAGAAGTCAGTGGTTGTTGAGAGTTCGTGGCAGTCAGTGCTACCAGAGAGCTCGTAGAGGACAGTGTGTGTTAAGAGTTCGTACTGAGATGTACTAGTGGGCACTGCTTGTCGTGAAGTCGGAGTAAGATGTTGTAGTAAAGAGTGTTGTTCCTTGTCTTATGCAGTGATTTGATGGGAGAGATAGCAGATGTTATTGTAATGAGTGCATTTCGTCAATATATGAAGGTAAAATTTATAATGTTCCTTTATTAGTTGTGTATCTGAAATAATGTGTCACTACAGGTTCAGTCAACAAAGCATCTGGCTTGTGTTCTTGGATTAGAGTGTAATTGTGATTTTTTTGCGTAATTATAGTTTTTCTAAATTTCTTTTGTCACGTCAGTATAATTGGTATCAAAATTCTTGTCTTGTTGGAAAAGAACCGTGCCAGATGTGGACGTTGAGTCACACTCCCACATACAGAACAGTTACTCTTGTGCTCATTGGTTTCGTAGATTTTTATAGTTGCTGGGGTCTTAATTAATTAACTGTGTTTACGAAAATTTTCTTACATTGTTTTTTGCAGTCAGATTGCGTAATAATACTAGTCAGGGCCAACCGATTACGAGACTTGCGTAATCGGACATACAGTTACTAAAATTAAAAATCATTTTCAATCTTATATATTTAATTAAGCCCCCATGCACGTGGCGACCCTGCCAGGATCGTCCCTTGGATTCTTCTGATTGTGAAAATTGTAGACTGTAGTATTGTTGTAGTAATTTGTAGTTTAGTGATTGTAGTCTGTATTGAGTGTGTAGATTTGGTAATTGGCATTCTTCTAATGGTATTTTTCAAAATTTAATTTTTATTGCCTTGTATACGCGTTTGACAATCTTGTGCAATTATTTCAATTGTTCGATTGATCGTGTTTGGGGGAGACATTGCGTGTGAATAGTATTGTTGGAGATAAGGGGTCATTGTGTGTGATTTTCGTACAGTGACGAATCTTTCGTATATTTTGTAAATGATTACGCGATCAATGAAAAAGGCAAAAATGATGAATAGTAAGAATGACGAAATTGTTAACATGGCGAACTCGCCAACAGAGGAAAACAGTATGATGGATAATGAAGTGGAAAACAATGTAATAAGTCGGGAAAATAGTCCGGAACCATTTCAAAATTTTTTGCAATCAGATAATTTACAGAATACGAGATTAACGATAGAAGATTCTGAAATAGTATCGAACACAGATAGCTTTATGACCATGCAGAAGGAAGTTAGTTTTGCGGGAAATGTTCGGGGCGAAAAGAATTTTGAACCATTAAATATGGAGCAGTTGATGGGTGCAATATTAAATTTGGGATCTGAATTAAAAACAGTGGCAACACGTTTAGAAACACGGATGGGAACAATGGAAACACGAATGGAAACTTTAGGATCTGAATTAAAAACAGATATGGGAACAATGGAAACACGGATGGGAACTTTGGAAACACGGATAGATTCACGAATAGGGACATGTTTCAAAAATATGAAAGATGAATTAAAGAAAGAAATCAGGGAAGAAGTACAACCGATTCTGAATTCTCACAATAATAGATTAATTGCAGTAGAAATCAGACAAAGGGAACAGGATAGAGAACAGGAAGAAAGAGATCGCGTGATAGTACAGAAATTTTCAGAGTTAAATTTACAACGTGCACAAGACAAGGAAGAAATAATTGAAAGAATTGAGGAATCCGTACCAAATGACAGAATAAATAACTTAACGCAACAGTGTGAACACTTAACTACCAAATGTGACAATACTGAAACCCGAGTCGCGACACTTACGGAAGACGTAAATAAACAGAAAGAACAATTAGGTGACTTATCGGAAAGAGTTGAGGAAATTTCAGATAAATTGACAAATTTTAGTTTACATGGGGACAGAGATTCGGATGATACAGCCCCATTACCATTTGCAGAAACCGAAGAGTATCAGAACATAAATAAGCATGTTGAGAATCAGGGAAAATTTAATGAACGCGTGAAAAAGGAATTTGAGGTTTTAAAAAAGCACGTCAGACAAATAGAAGGCGAAATTGTAGGAAAAGACAGTAGAAGAAACTTAGATTCACAGATAGCAGAGGGGTATGAAGAAAGTAATTTATTTCATTTACGGGACGCAACAAGAGAGCGCCAGGCGCGCGAACTTTACAATAATCGACATTCGGACTGGGACAGACGCGGTAGGTCTTTGTCGCCACGAGGCGAAAACTTTGATTATAAACACTTTTTGACTGTCCGGAAATTTAAGATCTTCCGCAACTCTAAGAATGACATACATCCATGTGCATGGTTAGATCAATTTATGTACGCACTTCCACCAAATTGGCCACTAAGTCACAAACTGGAATTTATGTGTGGATATTTAGAAAACGAACCGGCGACGCGGATGCGCGCACTCATTAGAGATTGCAATAATTTAAATGATTTTTATCATGCATTTCTATCGGCATATTGGTCCGAAAACACGCAAGACAGAGTCAAACACAGTCTTATTATGCAGCGTAATTTCAAACAGTCTGAGTTCCGCACGCCGGCAGAGTACTTTGAAGACATGATTCGAAAGAATCAGTTCCTGTCCAACCCTTATAGCCCGACTGAATTAATTCGCATTTGCTTAACTAAGTTGCCGCAATCCATAAGACAAATTGCTTTAGCTGGAAGATGTAAAGATGACATTGAGACTTTTAAGACTTTGTTGCAAGAACTTGAGTATGACAACGATGACGGGACCTCTTGTAACTTTTTCAGTAACAGTAATTACAATAGACTTTCAGAGAAAAGTGATAGTGGTCGGAACGGGCGTTATATGGGTAATTTTGAGAATGACAGACGTAACAGACACGACAATAGATACCAGCCCTATGACAATAACAGACGTTCTAACAGAAATTACACAGACAACTATAACAACGGTAATTCGTATCGGAATGATCAATCATACGGAAACAGTAATCGGTATCATCAGGACAGAAATCATTCATACAGTAATAGAAATTCTTACTACAGAAATAACCAGGGTAGTAGGTACAATAATAATTTCAGAAGTGACAGTCGAAATTATACAAGAAGTAGTTATGCAGACAGACAGGAAAATAGAAATTTTAATAACAGACACAACCCAGAATTTGCATCTAGCAGACAGGAGGGACCTAATTGGCATCCTCCACGTGACAGAACGTCTGAGAGACAAGTACAAATCGTTGAAATTGATCCGCGAAATGACGCGAATAATCAAAGACGTGACGCAAACAATCGACAATGACTTGTAGCTTCGGCTTCTGGCAGCAATATAGACGGCTCAGAAAGTAATGACACTACGACTTTACACTACGTACGCCTGGAAGACATGAGAGACATTTTATTAGACGAAAAGGAAAATAATGTAGACGCATTTTTACATCCTGTTATTGAAGTATGTGTGGGTAAGAATAAGTTCACTGCAGTATTAGATTCCGGGAGCCCACTGAATGTCATTAGTGAATCAGTTTTTCGGATATGTGAAAGAACTATTGCCTGTCCGGTGTTACCTATTTCTAAAACTACAATTCGAGGAGCGATTTCTGGAAAAAGTGTGGAGGTCAAACAACAGACCAATTTAAATTTCATTTGTCAAGGATACGAATTTTCTGCTAATTTTATTATTGTTCCATTACTCAGTACACAAATTATATTAGGTATGGAGTTTCTTAACGCACATAAGGCAATTTTGAACTTTAAAGAAGGAAGTGTAAATTTGACTGTTGCTGGAATGCCGAAATGTCTAAAATTTTTCGAGTGTTTAACAAGATCTGAGTCAGATACAAAATGTTTAAGGTTTCTTACTTCTGATGTTTTCGTTGAGCATTATGACGACAGTGTGTTTATTCATGATAATGACAATAGATACAGAGACGCGATGGATGATATAATTAATAGCGAAGAATTAATTAATGAAAAGGTTAAGAAAGCTGAAGTGCCAGGTGACGTTGCAAGAGAAGAGCTGCACCACATTTTGACTTCACATGCTACAGTGTTTAGTCATCACACAGGAACTATACAAGGCGTACAATATTTATTTAAAGTAAAAGAACACACACCATTTCGCGGGAAAACGTACGCTATTCCTTTGGCTTACAGAGACAAGGTTAAGAATGAACTTCAGTACATGTTAGATCAGGGCATTATTGAGCCTGCAGTCAGTCCTTATACTAGCCCATTACACGTTGTTCTTAAAAAGGATGGGTCAATTCGTTTGGTTCTGGATTCCAGACAGATAAATAATATCATCATTCCTGAAACTGACCGCCCACAAAATTTAGATGAACTTCTTCAACATTTCCATGGAATTAAAGTCTTATCCACAATTGATATGCGCGCAAGTTTTTGGCAAATAGAACTCCACCCTGATTGTAGAAAATATACTGCCTTTTTAGCCTTTGGTAACTGTTACCAATTTCGGAAATTACCGTTTGGACTTACTGTATCTTCAGCAGCATTTATTCGTAGCCTAAATGAAATTTTACCTGTTTATCTTCGTGACAATATTACTTCATATGTTGACGACATTCTTATTGCTAAACGTTCTTGGAGTGAACACAACAAAATTTTGGACTCATTATTACGTATCTTTGCAAAAGTTGGCATGACAGTGAACTTGGAAAAATCTGAATTTGGTCGTTCACAGGTGAAATTTCTCGGTCACATTATTTCTACAGAAGGTATTCTCCCTGATCCAGAGAAATTAGATGCTATTCGTAATTATGCTGTTCCTACTACAAAACGTGATGTTCGTAGTTTCCTTGGTGTCTGTAATTTTCTTAGACGCTTTGTTAAATTGGACGATTTGGCCACACCACGTTTATGTGAACTATCTGGAAAGAAATCTAATTGGTGTTGGGATGAGGAAGCTCAGTCAGAATTTGAACAACTTCGTGATGCTTTAGTTGCTGCTCCACTTCTTTCACATCCAGATTTATCTAAAGAATTTTGTTTGGCAACGGACTCATCATACAAGGGCCTAGGTGCACATTTATTTCAAGAGATAGAAGAAAACGGCGTTGTAGTACAGAAGACGATTGCATTTGGAAGTCGTGTTCTTTCTAAATCAGAAAAGAATTATTCGATTACGGAACTTGAAGCTTTGGCGGTTGTTTGGGCTTTCACAAAATTTCGCACATTTTTGTTTGGCAGACATACTAAGGTTTACACCGATCATCGAGCTCTGGAATTTCTTATGTCAACAAAATTAACTCACGGCAGATTGTCACGATGGGCGTTGTACCTACAGGAGTTTGATTTCAGTATTGTTTACATACAGGGTTCTTCTAATATTGTTGCCGATGCTTTATCACGTGCACCTATGGGTTTGAAACAAAGTGCTGAAGAGGACTGCAAGGAAAACAATTTTTGTTTGATGTATATTCAAGGTGTTGCTTTTGAGAACTTTATTTCGTCTTCGCTCCAGGACATCGCTAAGGAGCAAAATAAGGATCCAATCTGGAAGGACATTAAGGAGAAGTGGAGGAGAAAGGAAAGCGTAGCGATTAGACAGCATTATCTAGTTCGCAATGACATTCTTTTTAAACGGAAATCGGTCGACAACTCTGTTTGGTTAGTTTGTATTCCTGATGAGTGGGTCAATAAATTGATTTGGTATACGCATTTCAGTTATGCACACTTTGGTCCCAGAAAATGCTTTCATAAATTACGAGAAAATTGTTACTTCAGTAATATGGAAAAACGTATTCGATCTGTTCTTGCCAAATGTAAATTATGTCAAATGGCTAAGCCTCCAACGATTTCTCACAGAGCACCGTTGTTTCCCATCATTCCAGCGAAATTAAAGGAGATGGCTGCAGTCGATTTGTTCGGTCCAGTGGTTCGTTCTACTAATGGTTTTGCGTACATTTTCGTAGCAGTGGAATTGACATCAAAATATGTGTGTTTTACACCTTTACGCAAAGCAACAGCTCGTTCAGTATCTAACGCTTTCATCAAACATTTTCTTAAAGAAGTTGGTCATGTTGATAAGGTAATATCAGATAATGGATCACAGTTTCGTTCTAAAATTTGGCTTCGTACTCTACAGCGTCGTAAAATTAAACCAATCTTCATCTCACTTTTTCACCCTCAATCTAACGCTTCAGAGAGATGGATGAAGGAAATCAATAAATTGTGCCGTCTTTATTGTCATCAGAATCACAGAACTTGGGATCAGTATCTTCATATTTTTCAAAACATTCTGAATGAACTTCCTAATGACTCAACTTCTTTACCGCCTCTATTGACATTAAAAAATAAAGCACCGACAAATCGCATATCTGAAATCGTTCCTTTTCCGCCTTCACGGAAACTACGGCATTCTGAAGTTGTGAACATGGCTCTACGAAATATTGCATCTGCGGCTGCTAGAAGAGAGAAATCGGCGAAGCGTCCTGGTCGTTTAAAAAATTTGTCGGTTGGTCAAAAGGTATTAATTAAATCCCACCGTTTGTCTCACAAAGGAAAAGGCTTGTGTCGCAAATTTTTTTTGCTTTATAACGGTCCGTATAGAATTCGCAAAATTATTCATGATAACACTGTTGAAGGAGAAACTCTTAAATCTCGACGCTCTAAAGGAATACATCATATATCAAACGTTAAAATTTTTGTGGAATGACATACTTTAGAGAAACTAACAGCTACATGTAAACATGCGGAGAGTACAAGGATACCGCGCTGTGTTTTGGCGGCGGCACATACTCAAAGCAACAGTCAAGTCTGCGCGCCGCACAAGGCAGTCGTTGACCGCGAACAATTGCTTCCTACGTCACGCGCCTACAGCTGATCGAGCGCTCAGTGCGAATGCACTGACAGCCGTAAACAAACACACAGTCTAATTTCTCCGACTAAATTCTGTATAAAGCTATAAGGACTTGTTGAATTGTGTTATTAACATTCAGTATTTTGCAGGATACGGTGTATAAGTATTTAAGAACTTCAGGTAAATTCTGTGCGTGTCCGACGTTAAGACGACCTGCTATCGAGAAAATTTCAGGAAGAAGGTAATTTCGAAGAAGAAACTAATTAACTAAAAAAGGTAACTATTAATTGAGTTTATTTTTCAGGTAACATATTTTCACTTAGGTACGTACTTTAGACGTAATTTGCTGCTCGCGATTACGTGATTCATACTTGTGCTAATTTCATGTTCTATGAATTTACTTGTGAAGCGGCGTGCTTGCGTACATTTATTGATTTTGACAATTATTGATTAATGAACTGGGTTGTAACTTGTGTATATTATGCATCGCTTGGCAGCACTGCTATTTCACTGATGTCATATTTTTTTAATTATGTGCCTGCTGTGCTTATTTATTTAAATTATAATTGTAACCTGATTTATTGTGCTGATGTGTTTAGGTACGTAAGTTATACTTTGTGATTTATCTGCTTGCGCCTTCATGTTTACTTATTAAGATGACATATGAACATTTATTTGCTTAGGCTGATATGATGCTAATGACTTGTTTATTACGTAAGATATATGTTTGCTGCTTTTTGTATGGATTACATATTTACACATTTCTGTTTCGTTGCCATAACTGCTCTTTAATTTGGTATATAGAAATGCTGATATAAGGTGTACAAACATAGAGTTTAGGTCACACTATGGTATTAATTATAGATTGTTCGCTTGGCAGAGCCTCGTTGTAAGAATTGTGCTGCATCCACTGGTTGACATTCTGTTCTCTACTGGTATATTTACGCGCTATTGCATGTTTTGCTTACGCTCAGTGCCTTACATTTTTAAGATAAGAAAATTAACTGCTATAATTCGACGAACGACATTAGTACAAGAAAGTCATAGAAGTCACATGAGCTGAGGTTTTATGGAAGCTGTATAAATTTATGCTAATAGGAGGGAGGCTAACGACATGACAGACCAAAGCTAGGTTTGGATCATTAACAATTATTAGACTGCATTTTTCGTGAGCAATTGAAATAGGAAGTGACACTTGACACAAAAAATACTCCACATGTTTGCTTCTGCCATAATTCTTGAAGTGGTGTACACACTGTGAAATATTATGATCATTCACACTCCGTAATCGTACTTAATTACTGAGAGTTATTCGAACTAAGTCTGTTAGAGGTCATGTATGCATTTCTTTGTTTATAATTTATAATGAGTAGAAGATTTGGGTCAGATGGATTACACAGAGGTTGTGTGTGGACACTGTGTCTTCGGATTGTATGGGATGCTGAATTGAAGTTGCATTAGGATTTTATCTGTACTTGTTCGAGGAGACTGACTAGAGGAAAGAGTTGTGTTGGAAGTGAGATGATATTGGCAATAAGGTTCACATTTATCGACGTATTATTGAGGTATAGAGATTATATGAAGTTGATGATTATGGAGTTTTTGTGGACAAGAGGTAAGGTAAATGATGTTGATGATAAGAGTTATATGTATCGACGTATTGAAGAAGTATTAGTGACGTATTGAGATTATGTGATGCTGATGATTGTTGGAGTTTTGGTGGATAAGAGGTAAAGTAAGTGAGAAGCATATTTTTTTTTTTGTTGGTCTTATGGAACAAGGAGGATGAAGATAGCAGACTAGAACACTAAAATAGAAGGAAGATAGTCTATACACACACTTTGTTAAATAACTAAGCAGTATATACTTTTTTTGAAGAGAGGAAGTAATTGCATATTTTGGCTCACTGACAGTTGTTCAACAACAGTACATTTTGATCTGGCTTGGCAAACATTGGTCTTGACATGATGACTATGACGTTGACTAACTATTATTGACTGTTATACATTGCTGCCAGTACTACTTGATACACATGATGAACATCAGATTTTAACAGAATTACATTTACACAGTTAACACTATTCAATTACACAGTAGTACTTAATGTGAATGAAAGATGAGTGAGTGTGTTCTGTGTGTTTTCCTTTCCTAATCCTAACCACCTATCTCCTAAATATTATTTTATTTGTTGGTTGTGGCTTGCACTGACACCCATAAATATTATAGGTTTTCTGATATTTGAGTATTTGTAATAGTTAATATGAAAATTATCTGATATCATTTGTGTGTTTGTTATGATTTGTATGTTTAGTGTAAAAGCACTGTATGTGCATTCAAACTATTGTTCATGCCTGAACTGTCTGATTAGTGAAGATAAATATTCTGAACTGTTACCTGCACTTTTCAATATGATGTGTGACATTTGGTCGTGTTTAATTTCTGCTGATGAACAGTGTGATCAGTGCTAGTGAATTTTATCGAACTGCTTCTGCTGAGAGATGTGACTTTTTGCTGTCTGCACCTGCTCTCAACATTGCTGGGTGCAACTGATGGACTGTTTCTACTGAAATGATATCACTTGTTGGTGTTTGCACCTACTCAACATTGCTGGGTGCAACTGATTGACTGCTTCTACTGAAATGATGGTCACTTGTTGGTGTCTGCACCTGCTTAACATTGCTGGGTGCATCTAATGAACTGTTTCCACTGAAATGAAGTCACTTGTTGGTGTTTGCACCTGCTCAACATTGCTGGGTGCAACTGATGGACTGTTTCTGCTGAAATGATGTCACTTGTTGGTGTCTGCACATGCTCAACATTGCTGGGTGCAACTGATGAACTGTTTCTACTGAAATGAAGTCACTTGTTGCTGTCTGCACCTACTCAACATTGCTGGGTACCTCTGATGGATTGCCTCTACTGAACTAATGTGACTTGTGCTGGGTGTACCTGCTAAACCTTACTGAGTGCAACTGATGGACTGCTTCTACTGAAATGATGGTCACTTGTTGGTGTCTGCACCTGCTCAACATTGCTGGGTGCCTCTGATGGACTGCTTCTACTGAAATAATGTCACTTGTTGCTGTCTGCACCTGCTCAACATTGCTGGGTGCAACTGATGGACTGCTTCTACTGAAATGATGTCACTTGTTGGTGTCTGCACCTGCTTAACATTGCTGGGTGCCACTGATGAACTGTTTCTACTGAATTAATGTGACTTGTTGCTGGGTGTACCTGCTAAACTTTACTGGGTGCAACTGATGGACTGCTTCTACTGAAAAGATGTTACCTGTTGGTGTTCTTTTTTTGTATAAACTAATCATTGAAAACATTTTATGTGAACATTTGTATAAACTGATTTTTTGTATATTGTGTAAACTATTATGTAAAGCCACATGCATGAAAAGAAGTTGTATTGCTTACTGTATTTCATATATTAGGTTAGTAAAAGGTCAGTGCAAAGCCAAAATTTTTAACTAATTATGTGATATTTAGGTATTAATATTATCTTTTGTTTTTGTCTGTATTTTTGTGGACGAATTTGGTGGTATTTTCACCACCAATGCTGGCAAAAATACCATCAAATTCTGGCCTGTGGAGGAGGGGCATATGAAAGGTGGCTACACTGTGCCACTGCGCCAGAGAGTGCGCCAAAGAGTACTATTAAGCCGCCTCCACAGTGCTTGTTATGAGATTGTAGAAGTCAGTGGTTGTTGAGAGTTCGTGGCAGTCAGTGCTACCAGAGAGCTCGTAGAGGACAGTGTGTGTTAAGAGTTCGTACTGAGATGTACTAGTGGGCACTGCTTGTCGTGAAGTCGGAGTAAGATGTTGTAGTAAAGAGTGTTGTTCCTTGTCTTATGCAGTGATTTGATGGGAGAGATAGCAGATGTTATTGTAATGAGTGCATTTCGTCAATATATGAAGGTAAAATTTATAATGTTCCTTTATTAGTTGTGTATCTGAAATAATGTGTCACTACAGGTTCAGTCAACAAAGCATCTGGCTTGTGTTCTTGGATTAGAGTGTAATTGTGATTTTTTTGCGTAATTATAGTTTTTCTAAATTTCTTTTGTCACGTCAGTATAATTGGTATCAAAATTCTTGTCTTGTTGGAAAAGAACCGTGCCAGATGTGGACGTTGAGTCACACTCCCACATACAGAACAGTTACTCTTGTGCTCATTGGTTTCGTAGATTTTTATAGTTGCTGGGGTCTTAATTAATTAACTGTGTTTACGAAAATTTTCTTACATTGTTTTTTGCAGTCAGATTGCGTAATAATACTAGTCAGGGCCAACCGATTACGAGACTTGCGTAATCGGACATACAGTTACTAAAATTAAAAATCATTTTCAATCTTATATATTTAATTAAGCCCCCATGCACCATCACAGCTGACATTCATTGTCATCAATTAAGACGTCTTGAAGACGCAATCTAACGACCAGGAAGACTGCGAGAAGTGATGCTACTCCACGATACCGCCCAATCGCATTCTGTTAGGCTGTCACTATACATGAGTTGGGTTGGGAGATCATTCCGCACCCTCCTTATACACTTGATACTGCGCTCTGAAGTTTTCACCTTTTCGGCTCTCTATAGAACAACCTTCAAGACACTTGCGTTGCGTATGAAAATGCGCTCCGATCATGGCTCGACGAGTTCTTCGCCTAAAAACTACGTCATTTGTACAGTCATGGAAAGTTGAATAGGGAAAGTTCAATTATATGCTCAAATGGTTCAAATGGCTCTGAGCACTATGCGACTCAACTGCTGAGGTCATCAGTCGCCTAGAACTTAGAACTAATTAAACCTAACTAACCTAAGGACATCACACACATCCATGCCCGAGGCAGGATTCGAACCTGCGACCGTAGCGGTCACGCGGTTCCAGACTGAAGCGCCTTTAACCGCACGGCCACACCGGCCGGCCGTTCAATTATAACCACCCGGTATATATAGAGAGAGAGTGGGTCTGGTGGATGTGAGACAGCGTTATCACCATCTGACCGAGTTTGAAAGGGACCTCACTGAGGGTCTCAATTTGGTCGCTGGTCGAACTGGGCAATATCCAGAATTTGAATGTGACAACTGCCCAATGTACGACAGCACTGGAACGTGAAGGCAGGCTTACTCGAGGTCGAAGTTCGCGTCGACCATGTCTAACGGCCACAAGGGACAAGTGCCATATTGTGGGCTAAGTACATCGTAACCGCATCATATCTGCGCCTGCCATCAAAGAACAGAATGTTACAGGGAGTCCATTGGTTATGTCATCCCACACAATTGACTGCGGACTAGCAGCAGCCGAATTAGGGAATTTCCGTCCTAAGCATAGGCTGCTGTTAACACCACAACACAAACAGCCGCGCTTCGCCTGGGTGGCGTGACTAGGAAGCATGGGCTGCTAATGAAAGGGCGTCGCGTTGTGTCCAGCGTCGAATCGCGGTTTTGCACTATCACGGATGACCATCGTTAGCGAGTGTGGCGGCGATCTGAAGAGGAGTCCCATTCTTCCTATGTTTCGGAGAGGCACAGCTGTATTACTCCTGATGTCATTCCATGGGGAGTCATTCGGTGTTACTGCAGGTCATGTCTGTTAGTGATTGTAGGAACTCTTCCGGCACAATGAAACGTCACGGACTTCGTGTGGTGATATTTGTCACCTCTGATGCCCCTTCTCAACAGGACAATGGTCTTCCACACATGGCATGTGCCTCTATGAACTGTCTGCGTGATGCTGAGCTACTCCGTAGTCAGCAAGATTCCCAGATCATCTTATAGAACATGTGTGAGACCAGCTTGGACGTCAACCATCCCAATGCCAGTATCCAGGGTATCAAGGGCGAGCTACAGCAGCTGCAGGATGTTACAGCTGTATTACACCCTTCCAAATGCATCAGTGCAGACCAGAGGGGGTCGTAACGCCATGCTAATACGTGGGCTCATACTGCCAAATTCTTTGATTCGATTTTGTAGTAACTGAAATAACATGACATTCCCTCTCAACATCATCATCATCATCAACAACTTGGACAGTTTCCAGCCGCTGTCCGGGTCTGTATGGAACATAGGCCCCTCCATCATCTTCTGTCTTGCCACCATCTCTCCATCTTCACCTTGGTCCAGTCTTTTCCTTTCTTCTGGACGCATTCCTCTACTCCTTTCAGCCATCGGTCTTCCTCTTGTACTCTTTCCTTCCAGTTTCATCTCGTGTATCCATCTGGGCATCCTCTTCTCCTCCATTCTCTTAACGTGTCCATACCATCTCAGCCTTGATTTCTCTATCGCCTCCTGTAATGGTTCGTTAACTCTCCGATCCTCTCATTTCGTAACCTGTCTGTCTTTGTCACTCCAATACTGTTTCTCAAGGATTTCATCTCACTAGCTTGTATTTTGCTTTTCTCTCTTCCTCTCTCTTCCTTTCATAACCCAGGTTTCTGATGCATATATCAGGATCGGGACATACTATGACTGGTATATAACCTTTTTACTGATTTAGGTTACATCCTTGCCCCGTATCAGGCTTCTGACACTCTTCCGAAATGCTTCTCCTTTTCTCCCCCGCTCGTTTATTTCTCTGTCGTTTTCTCCATCTTCCTGTATCAGGTTTCCTAGGTACTTGAAACTCTCCTCAATCGTTCCCCACCAATTGTTATTCTATTTGTTCCTCTCTCCTTCTTTCTTGTTGTGATAATCATCTCACTCTTACTTATACTAAATTTCATCCCATATTCTTGTACTGTTCGTTCCCATACGTCCAACTGCTCTTGTACTTCCTCCTCTCTATTCCCCCAAATCTACAGATCATCTGCAAACGGCATAGCATTCATCTTCCTTTCACCAATTACTTGTGCTACTGTACTCATTATATTATCCATCACTACAATGAAGAGTGATGGTGAAAGTGCACTTCCTTGTCTCAAGCCAATCTTCTGTTCATTCCCTCTCAACCCGTGATGTGTAATTTCGTTTCCTCCTCCCATTCTGGATGATCCATTTTTTTTGTCAGCCTGTGTCGTTGCAAAGATAGATCACAGCACTAAGGTCTCTGGTAATCCATCAAGGAAAGTGCAATGCAGAGGGCCAAAATAGACTGGATTGCACACCTTCTGTGCAATAACAAGCCCAGCCATGCCGAAGGTGACGCCGTGTGGTGTGAAATGGGTAGCATGTGTTAAAACGGAATAAACGACGTTAGCTTCAAATATAGCCGCTGGTTCAGTTATCATTAATCAAGGAGAAGATGTGTTTACATCAGTCAGCAGTAAACTGTTTTAGTACAACGTCCAAGAAATTGCTGTTCAGAAATTGCTATTCTTGGAAAAGAATACATGAGAAGATTTGGGAAGTACTATAATACGAGGGGGGACCCAAAAGAAACTGGATTGTTCTCATAAAAAATTTATTGATGAACATTTTTACAAAATTACTTCAGTCACCTTCAAAATACTCTCCATTACATGCGATGCACTTGTCAAGTCTCTTTTCCCACTGTTGGAAGCATGTTTAGAACTCTTCAAGTTTGATATTGTCCAGTGCCCTTTGCGAAGCTGTTTTTACCGCCTCCACATCGTCATAACGCTTTTAGCGTTTTTTTCATTCGTGGAAATAGGAAAAAGTCGCACGGGGCTAGGTCCGGCGAATACGGAGCGTGGGGAACGACAGACCACCTCTGAGATGCGAAATAGTGGGTCACTCGTAAGGCCGTGTGTGCTGGAGCGTTGTCGTGATACAGAAACCAGTCACCTGATCGCCAAAGTTCCGGGCGTTTCCTCCTCACATCCTCCCGCAGACGCCTTAAAACATCCAAGTAAAAGTGCTGGTTAACAGTCTGGCCAGGGGGTACGAATTCCCGATGCACAATTCCACGAACATCAAAAAAGACAGTGATCATTGTCTTCATATTTGACCTCACTTGCCTTGCTTTGAGCCGTCCGCTGTGGCCGAGCGGTCCTAGGCGCGACCGCTACGGTCGCAGGTTCGAATCCTGCCTCGGGCATGGATGTGTGCGATGTCCTTAGGTTAGTTAGGTTTAAGTAGTTCTAGGGGACTGATGACCTCAGAAGTTAAGTACCACAGTGCTCAGAGCCATTTGAACCTTTTTTTTTTTTGCCTTGCTTTGTTTAGTCTGAGAGAGTTGGGAGTCCTCCACTGGCTTGACATTGTTTGGTTTCTGGGTCATACCTATAAAACCAACTGTCATCCCCTGTAATGACTTTGTTCAAGAAGTTTGGTTCACGTGCAATCTCTGTTTTCAAGTCCTGACACACATTCATGCGGATGGTTTTTTGTTCCTGTGTGAGAAGGCGCGGAACAAATTTAGCAGCAACACGTCTCATGTGCAAATCCTCACTCAAAATCCGCTGGCACGAGCTCCAACTGATTCCTGTCTCTGCTGAGATTTGGTCGATCGTTTGGCGACGATCCTCGTTGATCTTTTGGCGGACCTTTTCGATGTTCTCCTCATTTCGCGATGTTGAAGGGCGTCCAGAACGAGCTTGGTCTTCAACACACATCTCACCACGTTTAAAGCCCCCAAACCACTCGAAAACCTGTGAGCGACTCATAGCGTCCTCCTGGTAAGCTTCCTGAAGCATTTGGCGTGTCTCTGTTGCAGTTTTTTTTAAGCAGGAAACAAAATTTCACACACTCTCTTTGTTCTTTTAAAGTTGCCATATCGACTTCGCGAAGGTAACCCGCCAACAGCCAGAGAAACACAATACCACACTTGCACGTTCAGCTCTACACTGACGCCATCTGCACAGCCGTTTCACTAAGGTCTCTACTAACACCATCTAGCGTGAGAACCCTGCACTACATCTACGAGTGGCAGTGCCCTCGGAGTCCGGTTTCTTTTGGGTCCCCCCTCGTAGCAACGAAGTATCACAAACTGCATTACGTCATAATAGATACCATATAAATTCGAACTGTCCTTTCAAAATTGCCAATATTTCACTAAACACTTTGTCTGCCAACACTGGTCTAAAATTGAGGGAAAAAGATGGGACAGGTAAGTGAGAGTAGGCCTCGCACTCTGAGGGTTCCGTTTTTTTTTTTTTTTTTTTTTTTTTCCTCATCAGTCTTCCGACTGGTTTGATGCGTACCGCCACCAATTCCTCTCCTCTACCGATCTTTTCATTTGACAGTAGCACTTGCGCCCAACGTCCTCAATTATGTATTCCAGTATATGTCTACCTCTACAGTTTTTACCTTCTGCAACTCGCTTTACTACCATAGAAGTTATTCCCTGATATCTTCACAGACGTCCTAACATCCTGTCCCTTCTTCTTTTAAGTTGTTTTCATACATACCTTTCCTCGCCGATTCTGCTACCTCATTAGTCCACCTAATTTTCAACGTTCTGCTGTAACACCACATCTCAGGCGCTTCGATTCTCTTCTGTTCCGATTTACCCACAATCCATGTCTCTCTACCATACAATGCTGAGCTCCAAAACTACATTCTCAGAAATCTCTTCCTCAAGTTAAGGCCTATGTTTGATTCTAGTAGATTTCTCCCAACCAGGAATACCCTTTTTCCCAGTGTGTCTGCTTTTCGTGTCGTCCTTGCTCCATCCTTCATGGATTATTTTGCTGCCTAGCTAGCAGATTTCCTTAACTTAGCCTACTTCGTGATCACCAGTTGTGAAGTTTCTCCGCGCGACCGCTACGGTCGCAGGTTCGAATCCTGCCTCGGGCATGGATGTGTGTGATGTCCTTAGGTTAGTTAGGTTTAAGTAGTTCTAAGTTCTAGGGGACTGATGACCTGAGATGTTAAGTCCCATAGTGCTCAGAGTCAATTTTTTGAAGTTTCTCGCTATTCTGCTACTTCCTGCTTCTTTTGTCTTCCTTCGATTTACTCTCAATCCATATTCTGTACTCATTAGACTGTTCATTCATTCAACAGATTCTGTAGTTCTCCTTCATTTTCGCTGACCACAGCAATGTAATCAGTGAATCTTATTAGTGATATCCTTTCATCTTGAATTTTAATCCCAGTCTTGAGCCTTATTTTATTTTCGTCATTACTCTTTTGACGTAGAGATTGAACAGTAGGAGCGAAAGACTACATCCCTGCCTACACCGTTTTTAATCCGAGCGCTTCGTTCTTCATCTTCCACTCTTATTGTTCCCTCTTGGTTCTTCTAGATATTGCATATTACCCTCTTTCCCTATAGCTTACTCCCATTTTTCTCAGAATTCCGAACGTCTTGCACCGTTCTACATTGTCGAACGCTTTTTCCAGGTCAAAAAATCCTATGAACGTGTCTTCATTTTTCTTCAGCCTTATTTCCATTATCTACGGTAACGTCAGGGGAACTGCCTCTCTGGTGCCTTTCCATTTCCTAAAGCCGTACTGATCGTCATCTAAGAGTTCCTCAGTTTTCTTTTCCATTCTTCTATTATTCTTGTCAGCAACTTGGATGCAAGAGCTGTTAAGCTGATTATGGTATAATTCTCGCACTCGTCAACTCTTGCAATGTTCGGAATTGTGTGGGCGATACTTTTCCGAAGGTCCGATGGTATGTCGCCAGTCTCATACGTTCTACACACCAACGTGAATAGTCGTTTTGTTGCCACTCCTCCCCAATGATTTTAGAAATACCGATAGAATGTTGTCCATTCCTCCTGCCTTATTCGATCTTAAGTCCTCCAAAGCTCTCTTAATTCTGACACTGGATCCTCTATCTCTTCTATGTCGACTCCTGTTTCTTCTTCTGTCACGTCATCAGACAAGTCTTCCCCCTCGTAGAGGCCTTCACTGTAATCTTTCCACCTATCCGCTCTCTCCCCTGCGTTTAGCAGTGGAATTGCCATTGCACACAGTCTTGCCGCCTGTGATTTTAATTTCAACGAAATTTTGTTCTGACTTACGACAATCATTGCTTTTCGATTTCCTCACGTTTTTTACGCAGCCGTCTTGCCTTAGCTTCCCTTTCCTTTATGTTTATTTCCTTCTTAAGTGACTTATATTTCTGTATACCTGAATTTCCCTGAACATTTTTGTACTTCCTTCTTTCGTCGATCAACTGAAGTATTTCTGTTACCCATGGTTTCTTCACAGTTAGCTTCCTTGTACCTATATTTTTCTTTCCAACTTCTGCGGTTGCCCTTTTTAGAGATATCCATTGCTCTTCAACTGAACTGTCTATTGAGCTATTCATTATCACAGTACTTACAGCCTCACAGAACTTCAAGCGTATCTCTTCATTTCTTAGTATTTCAGTATTCAACGTTTTTTCTGATTGATTCTTCCTGACTAGTCTTTTTAACTTCAGCCTATTCCTCAACATTCCTAAATTGTGATCTGAGTCTATATCTACTCGTGAGCACGCCTACAATCTGATATCTGATTTCGGAATCTCTGCCTATAAAAACTTAATTATATACATAGATAATAACAATACTTTCGTGTATCTGAAAGGCCTGGTGCAAGTCTTTCTATTGGACGCCACTTCGGCGACAGGTATGCCTTGCTTGCCCAAGTTATCCAACTAGAGAAAAGGGACCATCTGTTTAACGTGGACTCCTCATATCGTTGACAGGTCAAGGCAAGGTTCAAACGAACCCTGAATAATTCGTGGTTCGACCGAGGTACTACCCCACGGCCTCTCAAAATGGCTCAAATGGCTCTGAGCACCATGGGACTTAACTTCTGACGTCATCAGTCCCCTATAACTTAGAACTACCTAAACCTAACTAACCTAAGGACGTCACACACATCCATGCCCGAAGCAGGATTCGAACCTGCGACCGTAGCGGTCGCGCGGTTCCAGACTGTAGCGCCTAGAACCGCTCGGTCACTCCGACCGGCCACGACCTCTCAGTTTCCAGGCATATGCTTTACCGGTAGACCATGTATGTAGGTATTCATCTATAGGCTTGGATAAGTGAGCTTGCGAACATCAAAATACGTCCCCCAAATTGCCATATCTTTTGATTGCATGGACGTAGGTTAAATTTTTTACATAGCTAAGGTACCATAGACCTTAGAATGTAACACAAGTTTCAACTCGATACCTCTACTCGTTCCTGAGAAAAAGGTGTGCTAAGTGGAACACACAGATGGACAAAAAAGTGATTCTATAAGCTTTCCGTTTTTACCGATTGAGGCATGGAACGCTGAAAGAAAATAAACTGCTTGTTATTTCAAAAGTAATCGCCATTAATTACAATTAATCCCACTCTGAAACAAGACGATGAATGTTTTCGTGGAAAAATATTTGCGGATTGTACCCAGACATACACCTCTTCGTCCGAAACAAATCGACCCCAAGAACGCCTTCTTTCAACGCACAAAAAAAAAAAAAAAAAAAAAAAAAATGCATGGGTAGAGATAGGTACTGTGTGGAGGACGTGTAAGGTCTTCCCAGGGAAACTTTTGCAGCGTAGTCGAAACTATCTTCGCAATATGTGGGCGGTTCTACGTGTGGCCGTGTGGACTCGTGAATCACGTCTGATTTGTTGTTGAGAGCCTGTGAATGTGCTCCTTTACCTAGCTGGAGTGTTACCGCTAGGGCACAGGACCATCTACGTGAGAAAGCCCACATGGAAACATTAATAAGTATCCTGTATTAAACGTAGTGTTCCTCGCCATGGTAGCCGCGCGGTCTCTGGCGCCTTGCCACGGCTCTCGCTGCTCCCCCCGTCGGAGGTTCGAGTCCTCTCTCTTGCGTGGGTGTGTGGGTGTGTTGCCCGTAGCGTAAGTTAGTTTAAGTTAGATTAAGTAATGTGTAAACCTAGGGACTGATGACCTCAGCAGCTTCGTCCTATAAGACCTTACCAAAAAATTTCCAATTTTCTCACCGTTTTCGAGATTCATACTTTTCATGCCACTTTTTTTTCTGAAAGTTAACTGAGAAATTTGAGAACTGATAAACTTAAAACTATAAATGCTTCCGCTAATTTTTTTTTCAACGAGGACACCGTTTCTAACCGCCTGGGCAACTGATGTAGCTGTGAAGAACAAAGCCATTTCTCAGTATTCAGTGGCATTTAATTGCAGAATCCCTTCAGTAGTCCAATTGCTCGGTGTTTAAGACCCACGTACGATAATTCAGAAAACTACATTTTTTAGCAGCAAGTTATCTGACAGCACTTGCCTTCCAGTAGGAGATACGTGTTACTTTAGCTCCTAAGAACAATTTTATGACGATAGAACCTGTCGTAGAAATTTTGTCGAATCATGTGCGTCCATTTAACTGATTCTTATACACGGGACTATAAGAGACACAGGTCGTTATACAACGCCTCCACTGCCGCCTACACGCTGTTGCACAAAGAGTGTTGAGTGCTGAGTGCACCCGAGGATGACCATAATAAACCAAAGCCGTTGACCGACCTTCCCACGCCCGTCTGGGTCGGCGACCGCCGTATCGTGTCTCACACTTCCCGTTTTAGGTAGGGTAAGTCCGGGAGAGTGGGACCATTTTTCTTCTTCTGCATAAAACTTGTGCATTTTCAACTTTTTTCGACTTTTGGCAGCATGCTCGTAAAGAGTGTCGTATAAAGTACAACATATTACTGTTGTTGTTGTGGCCTTCAGTACTGAGACTAGTTTGATGCAGCTCTCCATGCTACTCTATCCTGTGCAAGCTTCTTCATCTCCCAGTACCTACTGCAATCTACGTCCTTCTGAATCTGCTTAGTGTATTCATCTCTTGGTCTCCCTCTAAAATTTTTACCCCCCACGCTGCCCTCCAGTACTAAATTGGTTATCCCTTGGTGCCTCAGAACATGTCCTACCAACCGATCCCTTCTTCTTGTCAAGTTGTGCCACAAACTCCTCCCCAATTCTGTTCAATACCTCCTCATTAGTTACGTGATCTACACATCTAATCTTCAGCATTTTCTGTAGCACCGCATTTCGAAAGCTTCTATTCCCTTCTTGTCCAAACTATTTACCGTCCATGTTTCACCTCCATACATGGTTACACTCTATACAATTACTTTCAGAATCGACTTCCTGACATTTAAATATATACTCGATGTTAACAAATTTCTCTTCTTCGGAAACGCTTTCCTTGCCATTGCCAGTCTACATTTTATATCCTCTCTACTTCGACCATCATCAGTTATTTTGCTCCCCAAATAGCAAAACTCCTTTACTACTTCAAGTGTCTCATTTCCTAATCTAATTCCCTCAGCATCACCCGACTTAATTCGACTACATACCATTATCCTCGTTTTGCTTTTGCTGATGTTCATCTTATATCCTCCTTTCAACACACTGTCCATTCCGTTCAACTGCTCTTCCAAGTCCTTTGCTGTCTCTGACAGAATTACAATGTCATCGGCGAACCTCAAAGTTTTTATTTCTTCTCCATGGATTTTAATACCTACTCCGAATTTTTCTTTTGTTTCCTTTACTGCTTGCTCAATATACAGATTGAATAACATCGGGGAGAGGCTACAATCCTGTCTCACTCCCTTCCCAAACACTGCTTCCCTTTCATGTCCCTCGACTCTTATAACTGCCACCTGGTTTCCGTACAAATTGTAATTAGCCTTTCAGTCCCTGTATTTTACCCCTGCCACCTTTAGAGTTTGAAAGAGAGTATTCCAGTCAACATTGTTGAAAGCTTTCTCTAAGTCTACAAATGCTAGAAAGATAGGTTTGCCTTTTCTTAATTTTTCTTCTAAGATAAGTCGTAGGGTCAGTATTGCCTCACGTGTACCAATATTTCTACGGAATCCAAACTGATCTTCCCCGAGGTCGCCTTCTACTAGTTTTTCCATTCGTCTGTAAAGAATTCGCGTTAGTATTTTGCAGCCGTGACTTATTAAACTGATAGCTCGGTAATTTTCACATCTGTCAACACGTGCTTTCTTTGGGATTGGAATTATTATTTCTTCTTGAAGTATGAGGGTATTTCGCCTGTCTCATACATCTTGCTCACCAGATGGTAGAGTATGGTCAGGACTGGCTCTCCCAAGGCTGTCAGTAGTTCTAATGGAATGATGTCTACTTCCCGGACCTTGTTTAGACTTCGGTCTTTCAGTGCTCTGTCAAACTCTTCACGCAGTATCATATCTCCCATTTCATCTTCATATACATCCTCTTCCATTTCCATAATATTGTCCTCAAGAACATCGCCCTTGTATAGACCCTCTATATACTCCTTCAACCTTTTTGCTTTCCCTTCTTTGCTTAGAACTGGGTTTCCATCTGAGCTCTTGATATTCATACAAGTGGCTCTCTTTTCTCCAAAGGTCTCTTTAAATTTCCTGTAGGCAGTATCTATCTTACCCCTAGTGAGATAAGCCTCTACATCCTTACATTTGTCCTCTAGCCATTCCTGCTTAGCCATTTTACACTTCCTGTCAATCTCATTTTTGAGACCTTTGTACTCCTTTTTGCTTGCTTCATTTACTGCATTTTTAGAATATCTCCTTTCATCAGTTAAATTCAATATTTCTTCTGTTACCCAAGAATTTCTACTAGCCCTCGTCTTTTTACCTACTTGATCCTCTGCTGCCTTCACTACTTCATCCCTCAGAGCTACCCTTCTCCTTCTACTGCATTTCTTTCCCCCATTCTTGTCAATCGTTCCCTTATGCTCTCCCTGAAACTCTGTACAACCTCTGGTTTAGTCAGTTTATCCAGGTCCCATCTCCTTAAATTCCCATCTTTTTGCAGTTTCTTCAGTTTTAATCTACAGTACATAACCAATAGATTGTGGTCAGAGTCCACATCTGCCCCTGGAAATGTGTTACAACTTAAAACCTGGTTCCCGAATCTCTGTCTTACCATTATATAATCTATGTGATACCTTCTAGTATCTCCAGGATTCTTCCATGTATACAACCTTCTTTTATGATTCTTTCATTTCTTACCTGCAATCCATATTCACCTACTGTGTTTCCTTCTCTCCCTTTTCCTACTCTCGAATTCCAGTCACCCATGACTATTAAATTTTCGTCTCCCTTCCCTACCTGAATAATTTCTTTTATTTCATCATACATTTCATCAACTTCCTCATCATCTGCAGAGCTAGTTGGCATATAAACTTGTACTACTGTAGTAGGCATGGGCTTCGTGTCTATCTTGGCCACAATAATGCGTTCATTATGCTGTTTGTAGTAGCTTACCCGCATTCCTATTTTTTGTATTCATTATTGAACCTACTCCTGCATTACCCCTATCTGATTTTGTGTTTATAACCCTGTAGTCACCTGACCAAAAGTCTTGTTCCTCCTGCCAGCGAACTTCACTAATTCCCACTATATCTAACTTTAACCTGTCCATTTCTCTTTTTGAATTTTGTAACCTACATGCCCGATTAAGGGGTCTGACATTCCACGCTCCGATCTGTAGAACGCGTTTTCTTTCTCCCGAAGATCCGAATGGGGGACTATTTTACCTCCGGAATATTTTACCCAAGACGACGCCATCATCATTTAACCATACAGTAAAGCTGCATGCCCTCGGGAAAAATTACGGCTGTAGTTTCCCCTTGCTTTCAGCCGTTCGCAGTACCAGTACAGCAAGGCCGTTTTGGCTAGTGTTACATGGCCAGATCAGTCAATCATCCAGACTGTTGCCCCTGCAACTACTGAAAAGGCTGCTGCCCCTCTTCAGGAACCACACGTTTGTCTGGCCTCTCAATAGGTACCCCTCTGTTGTGGTTGCACCTACGGTACGGCCATCTGTATCACTGAGGCACGCAAGCCTCCCCACCAACGCCAAGGTCCATGGTTCATGGGGTGGGGAGGGGGGGGAGGAAACATATTACTGAGATATATAAAAAAAATTATTTTCTTTAAACTGACTGGTTTCGACCTAGTCTTAGGCCATCTTCAGAATAGCACCATCAGCTGAAGTTGACGATGTTCAGAAACTGTTTCAGCGACTGATGTCTAGTGAAACAGTTTCAGCGACTGATGTCTACTGACTGTTTTGGACATCGTCACCTTCAGTTGATGGTGCTGTTCTGAAGATGGTCTAAGACTAGGCCGAAACAGGTCTTTTTAGATAAATAAAAACCATCGCGATCTAGACTATTTTTTCACTAACTTTACATGTCTTACAAGATCGCTGTTCCCGAAAAACGTTACCAGAATATTATATTATTGAGACATTGCCCCTTAAAACACAGTGGATATGATAAAATGAAAATATACATGAATGGACCCTCTCACTCATAGGTGTATGTGTGAGATGGACCAGCGTACTGGGAGAGATGGATCGTATAAAAGTGCCTGTTCATGAATAAAAGGGTCAATTAAAATTTCACATTTTTGTTTGGAATACGTTGCAACGGATGCAGAATTATACTCTTAAACGTTTTAGTCCAAAACAATTTCATCAGTTTATTATAAATCTTCATTGAACAATGGCTTTTCCAATGAAATGCTTGTTTTGTTAAAGCATCAGCCAGTCTTTCTCTCACCACAGCGGTTGCTCTTATTACCAAATGTTTATCATCGTGAACCACTGAATCCAATCTTGATTTTTATTAGTTTCATAATAGATCAGGAGCTAGACCCATGGGATATTCCATACATTTCGGAAATCGTTAGACTATTCCATACTCCGCGATCCACAGTGCCAAAAGTGTGACGATAATACCACACTTATAACAACCGAGAGCATCGGCATTTGCGCAGAGTTGTCAGCGCTAACAGACAACAAACACTGCGTGACAAAACCACAGAAATCAATGTGGGGCATACGACGAACGTATCCGTTAGGACAATACAGCAAAATCTGGCGTTAATGAGCTATGGCGGCAGACGACCGACGGGACTGCCTTTGCTAACAGCACAACATCGCCTGCAGCTTCCCTCCTGGTCACGTGACCATATCAGTTGGACCCTAGACGACTGGAAAACCGTGTCCTGGCCAGAAGATCACGATTTTAGTTGGTAAGAGCTGACGGTAGGGTTCGAGTGTGGCGCAAACCCCACGAAGCCATGGACCCAAGCTATCAACAAGGCATTGTGCAAGCTGATGGTGGCTCCATAATGGTGTGGGCTATTTTTACATGAAATGGACTGGGTTCTCTTGTTCAACTGAACCGGTCACTGACTGGAAAGTTACACTCGGCTACTTGGAGACCATTTGCAGCCGTTCATGGACTTCATTATCCAAAACAACGATGGATGTTTTATGGATGACAATGCGCAATGTCACCAGCGCGATTGGGTTGAAGAACATTCTGGACAGTTCGAGCGAATGATTTGGCCAGCCAGATCGCCCGATATGAATCCCATCGACAATTTATGGGATATAATCGTGAGGTCAGTTCATGTACAAATCTTGCACCCTCAACACTTTCGCTATTATGACGGCTGTGGAGGCAGCATGATACACTATTTCTGCAGGGGACTTCCAACGGGTAGTTGAATCCATACCACGTCGAGTTGCTTCGCTACGACGATACAAGAAGGTTAGAGAGGACATTAACAGGTACCCCACGACTATTTTCACCTCAGTGTGTTTGAGCAGCGCTGTGGTTGTATGCTGAAGGGTATCCAAATCGCGCTAACCACTAACAACGATCTGTCTGTGCAAACATCGCAGTGAGTTGGAAGCGTAGAGAATGCTATACGCTAAGCAAAAGAAGAGCAACTAATCAAAGAAATGAAACTAACGTTTTAGCAGCAGTAAAACACAATGCAACTGTCAGTAACAGACATCTCGAAAGTGCGAGACGGATCAACCGAACAAGTGTTCTGCGAACATCACTTTCGATCGCATTTCCTCGTATTCACATTTCGCTGTGTCTGCTGCTTCATGGCAATGACTTCTAGAACCGGTGACCGTTTTCCGAATGTTATCTACGAAACATGCAGAGTGATGCAGCATGTTAGACTGTCCCTCTAGTGTTAAATATTTATCTCTATTTACTTTTTAAAATAAATCTTTAGGTGTTACATATACTCACGTACGTGAGAGAAATACACTCCTGGAAATGGAAAAAAGAACACATTGACACCGGTGTGTCAGACCCACCATACTTGCTCCGGACACTGCGAGAGGGCTGTACAAGCAATGATCACACGCACGGCACAGCGGACACACCAGGAACCGCGGTGTTGGCCGTCGAATGGCACTAGCTGCGCAGCATTTGTGCACCGCCGCCGTCAGTGTCAGCCAGTTTGCCGTGGCATACGGAGCTCCATCGCAGTCTTTAACACTGGTAGCATGCCGCGACAGCGTGGACGTGAACCGTACGTGCAGTTGACGGACTTTGAGCGAGGGCGTATAGTGGGCATGCGGGAGGCCGGGTGGACGTACCGCCGAATTGCTCAACACGTGGGGCGTGAGGTCTCCACAGTACATCGATGTTGTCGCCAGTGGTCGGCGGAAGGTGCACGTGCCCGTCGACCTGGGACCGGACCGCAGCGACGCACGGATGCACGCCAAGACCGTAGGATCCTACGCAGTGCCGTAGGGGACCGCACCGCCACATCCCAGCAAATTAGGGACACTGTTGCTCCTGGGGTATCGGCGAGGACCATTCGCAACCGTCTCCACGAAGCTGGGCTACGGTCCCGCACACCGTTAGGCCGTCTTCCGCTCACGCCCCAACATCGTGCAGCCCGCCTCCAGTGGTGTCGCGATAGGCGTGAATGGAGGGACGAATGGAGACGTGTCGTCTTCAGCGATGAGAGTCGCTTCTGCCTTGGTGCCAATGATGGTCGTATGCGTGTTTGGCGCCGTGCAGGTGAGCGCCACAATCAGGACTGCATACGACCGAGGCACACAGGGCCAACACCCGGCATCATGGTGTGGGGAGCGATCTCCTACACTGGCCGTACACCACTGGTGATCGTCGAGGGGACACTGAACAGTGCACGGTACATCCAAACCGTCATCGAACCCATCGTTCTACCATTCCTAGACCGGCAAGGGAACTTGCTGTTCCAACAGGACAATGCACGTCCGCATGTATCCCGTGCCACCCAACGTGCTCTATAAGGTGTAAGTCAACTACCCTGGCCAGCAAGATCTCCGGATCTGTCCCCCATTGAGCATGTTTGGGACTGGATGAAGCGTCGCCTCACGCGGTCTGCACGTCCAGCACGAACGCTGGTCCAACTGAGGCGCCAGGTGGAAATGGCATGGCAAGCCGTTCCACAGGACTACATCCAGCATCTCTACGATCGTCTCCATGGGAGAATAGCAGCCTGCATTGCTGCGAAAGGTGGATATACACTGTACATGTGATGTATCTGACCCCAGGAATGTGTCAATAAAGTTTCCCCTTCCTGGGACAATGAATTCACGGTGTTCTTATTTCAATTTCCAGGAGTGTATAAGCAATAGCAAAAACTGGAAAAGTGTTTAATTATTCCTTGTGTTAACTGAGATAATAATCTGTAAATTTAAAATGTTACTACCTTATTATTAACTCTTTAGGACTTCGAATAAGGTTAATGAATAAAATTCTAAGTTAAAATATTTCTGTCGTTACGTAAGTACATGTCACAGCCTATTGCGAAAATACTCATTAAGAAACTGACTTTAAATTCCGTCGCTGAATCAGAATATACCGGATGATCAAAAAGTCAGTATAAATATGAGAACTGAATAAATCACGGAATAATGTAGATAGAAAGATACAAATTGACACACATGCTTGGAATGACATGGGGTTTTATTAGAACCAAAAAAATACAAAAGTTCAAAAAATGTGTCCGACAGATGGCGCTTCATCTGATCAGAATAGCAATAATTAGCATAACAAAGTAAGACAAAGCAAAGATGATGTTCTTTACAGGAAATGCTCAATATGTCCACCATCATTCCTCAACAATAGCTGCAGTCGAGGAATAATGTTGTTAACAGCACTGTAAAGCATGTCCGGAGTTATGGTGAGGCATTGGCGTCGGATGTTGTCTTTCAGCATCCCTAGATAGATGTCGGTCGATCACGATACCACTTGCGACTTCAGGTAACCCCAAAGCCAATAATCGCACGGACTGAGGTCTGGAGACCTGGGAGGCCAAGCGTGACGAAAGTGGCGGCTGAGCACACGATCATCACCAAACGACGCGTGCAAGAGATCTGTCGGACATTTTGTGAACTTTGTTTTTTTTGTTTTGTTCTAATAAAACCCCATATCATTCCAGGCATGTGTGTCAATTTTTACCTCTCTATCTACGTTATTCCGTGGTTTATTAAGTTTTCAAATTTATGCTGACTTTTTGATCACCCGGTATAATCTGCTTTAGTAGGACTACGTGCCTTTATGACAGTTTAAAGAAATTTGGATGTGCCGCGTAATGTCGGCGTATCCTTATGCGCCGGGGATGTTAATAAAATGGTACAAATGACTCTAAGCACTATGGGACTTAACATCTGAAGTCATCAGTCCCCTAGACTTAGAACTACTTAAACCTAACCAACCTAAGAACATCACATACATTCATGCCCGTGGCAGGATTCGAACCTGCGACCGTAGCAGAAGCGCGGTTTAGGGCTGGAGCGCCTAGAACCGCTCGGCCACAGGGGCCGGCGGGGATGTTATTTCTCGGAGCTGCAATCTTAAGTAAAATCTGAAAATGCTTAAATTTTTGACATGAAGGGTGCCATTATTACGTAAATAACAACCAAAGTACTACTTAAGACACAAATTATTCTTATTTCTCATTGCACACACCTGTTTATAACAGCGTAAGGAATAAGGGTCTACTTTCGGCTACATCCAGAGAAGACATAAAGAGCTGTCCGATCTTGTTCATCATTTCACGAAGAAAACCTCAGAGTTTATTACACAATGTACTACGCGCAAACATTGCGGCATATTATTTATTCTTTGCATAGATAACTAAAATTCTTTTACAATTATTCTCACATAAGAAGTGTTCATCGCATTTTCATCGCAACACGTATTAAAAATGATAATCAGATGTCACATGTAATGTTCTTCACTGGGATGCGTTTAACATTTTACTTTATTTAATATGTCCATCAATATTGGGACGCTATAATATCTATGCAAAATTTTAATGAAGAAGCATCGGTTACAAACCATGGACAAATTAGTCTTCGCAATATGCACTAATCGTCAGCTGAAAATCCACTCTGACCTAAAGAAGTGGATAAAATCAGCGCTCTTGATCTATCACCATCTGATATGTGTTTTTCAAAACCCATATCATTGGTCTCTGTTTTATTGCTGGGAATCTAAATACACTCAAGTACCTCGAGTTCCTAAAATATACTGCTCCCGCAGTTACTGGAAAACACCCCAGTGTGGTACGAACGTGAGGACGTCCCTCCCATTCCGCACACGTAATGACAGACCCTCTTAAAAGAGCGTTTGGAGAACACTGCAAGGGTTATTCAGGAAAGAAGCGTTGATCAATACGGAATGATCTCATGTCAATTCATAATTGTTGAAATCCAAAGTTCAAACATCTGACATGAATACACAGATTCAGTATTACGAGAACCGGTTGTTATCTATAGCATGACAAGACAAAGACTTCGTTCACAAAATATTCGTGAAACCCACAAAAATACGACGAATTATTTGGTGAATGAAGAATGGATGTTGTTTAGTTCGGTTACGAGTTAAATGCAGCTTATTTAAATCAGATTCTGACTCACACTAATCAAAACTGTGTGTCACTCCATATTACTCACAATGGTTCAGTAGAGATATGAACACCTTCCCTCAATATTGGTCCCGAAGCTACGCATTACAGCAATAATATCTTGTCGTCCACCGCTCGTATAGAGGCAAATAGAGGCTCAGTTCTCATTATAAGCATGCAATTTCAATATTTTCTTGATATGGGACCAGCAACTCTTTTATTTCGTGAACAGTTTATTATAAATCTGTCACAGTTGCAGTACATATACAGGACTATTACAAATGATTGAAGCGATTTCATAAAATCACTGTAGATCCATTCATTGACATATGGTCACGACACACTACAGATACGTAGAAACACTCATAGAGTTTTGTTCGGCTGAAGCCGCACTTCAGGTTTCTGCTCGAGAGCGCAGTGAGACAAAATGGCGACAGGAGCCGAGAAAGCGTATGTCGTGCTTGAAATGCACTCACATCAGTCAGTCATAACAGTGCAACGACACTTCAGGACGAAGTTCAACAAAGATCCACCAACTGCTAACTCCATTTGGCGATGGTATGCGCAGTTTAAAGCTTCTGGATGCCTCTGTAAGGGGAAATCAATGGGTCGGCCTGCAGTGAGCGAAGAAACGGTTGAACGCGTGCGGACAAGTTTCACGCGTAGCCCGCGGAAGACGACGAATAAAGCAAGCAGGGAGCTAAACGTACCACAACCGACGGTTTGGAAAATCTTACGGAAAAGGCTAAAGCAGAAGCCGTACCGTTTACAATTGCTACAAGCCCTGACACCCGATGACAAAGTCAAACGCTTTGAATTTTCGGCGTGGTTGCAATAGCTCATGGAAGAGGATGCGTTTAGTGCGAAACTTGTTTTCAGTGATGAAGCAACATTTTTTCTTAATGGTGAAGTGAACAGACACAATGTGCGAGAACTGCGAGCTCGCATCAACGATGCTTTCGAACTCATTGATGGGGACATGCTGCACCGAGTGTGGGAGGATCTTGATTATCAGCTTGATGTCTGCCGAATCGCTAAAGGGGCACATATCGAACATTTGTGAATGCCTAAAAAAACTTTTTGAGTTTTTGTATGTGTGTGCAAAGCATTGTGAAAATATCTCAAATAATAAAGTTATTGTAGAGCTGTGAAATCGCTTCAATCATTTGTAATAACCCTGTATTTTGGCGAACTAATTTTGAACCGACTGGTTCATTTTGAATTTTGACCAACTCAGACTGCACTGATATTCTCTAATCTTAATGACAACCATCTGAAACTGGTAATACATGCATCACACAATGATAATAGATAAATGTCACAATGCACATATACTCACTATACAAGCCAGTATTAAGAGTATGGTACGTAACAAAACTGAAAGAAATACGCGATGAGACGAATAGAAATGACACTTTTATTCACAGACAATAAACACATTGAACTCACCGCAATTCATGATGGTTCCCTGGACATTACAAAAGGCGGGACATGGTTCTCAATAAGATATGTGATCACCACAGACGACAATGCTAAGACTGGAGAAGCTACACCACAGATATCGACCAGTGGGAACAGATATGAAATGTTAACCATGCATGAAGCATGGCTATAAAATATAATACTCGTAGTCTATCAAACATTTTCTTTATTCCCACAGGTATTAATAAAGGAAATTTGGCACAATTTAAGGAATAATCACACTTGTTTTATAAATAAAACTGCCTTTTCCTGCTGCTAGTTAGTTTATTTATCCCATACGTGTTTCGCCTTCTCCTGTTCTAAGGCATCATCATTGGTATCTATAACGATTATCAAACAGTTCACTTAGAGCAGGAGAGGGCTAAACGCATATGGGATAAATAAAGTAACTAGCAGCAGGAAAAGGCAGTTTTAATTACAAAACAAGTATTTATATGCTTACTGCGGTGGATGGCCACACAAACAAACTTGTTAAGGAATAATCAGTCACATGAAGTTAAAGAAATTACATCTTTAAAATTAAGAAATAGAAAGGGAAAACATTCAAAACAATCTCTGTAGTAAATGCGCCGGGTAAACACTTGGTAGCTCATTCATAGCCATCTTCTGCTAGTTCAATTACGAGTTTTCGTGTCCTGGTGGCGGTACTCGGGCGTCATGTATGATGAGACTTTTCATTCTGGTGTGGCAGCTGACTGCTGGCGATGACGAGAATATGCTTCCAGCTGGCAGCAGATGGGAGCAGCCGAGCACAAGACTTTGCGCCCTGGTGGTGGCAGTCGGGCGCCGTCTACGACGACACTTTGCTTCCTGGTGGTGGATGCAGGTCGCATTTGGAGTCTGGGGGTGGCAGCCTATACCACATTCCAGCTAGTAGTCCAAAATTAGCTTTTCTTGGTGAATTCAACTCGTGTTGACAGTGAAATGATGTACTGCGTTGCATAAAGTATTTAGACAATATAATGTGACAGTGATTAATAGGTTCCAATATCAATATACAGGGTGGAGAAAGATAGTGTCACGAAGTTTTAACCCTGGAGATCTGATGCCAGTAGGAACCAAACTTACTAATGTTGTGTGGATAAATAACGCACCATTTTTAGACTACGAAACTCGAAGCCACGGGCCCCGATTGGTCGTGGGATTGCCCTGTTGCCGTTCGTCGTTTGACGGGCAGCGTTATGGTTGTCGGTTCACATACAAACGTTCCCCAGCTCGACACTGCACCAACGTGATATGCTCACGTGCCGAATAGGTCTTGCTTTTTGTCCCGCGGCCAATCGGAGCTCGTGGTGCCAAGTTAACGTAGTTTACAAATGGTGCGTTGTCGACCTACTCAACATGAGTAATTTTGGTTCCTACTGGCATCAGCTACCCAGTGTTAAAATTTCGTGACACGATTTCTCTCTATCCCGTATACAATGAGGTGGCAAAAGTCATGGGATATCTCCTAATACCATATCGGACCTCCTTTTGTCCAACGTAGTGCAGCATCTCGACGGTACATGGACTCAACAAGTCATTGGAAGTCCTCCTCACAAATGTTGAGTCCATAATTGCGAAAGCGTCGCCAGTGCAGAAGTTCGTGCACGAAATAACATCTGGATTATGTCTCATAAATATTCAATGGGATTCATGTCGGGCGATGTGGGTGGCCAAATCATTCGCTCAAATTGTCCAGAATGTTCTTCAAACCAGTCACGAACAACTGTGGCCCCAGTGACATTGCGCGTTGTCATCGACAAAAATTCCATCATTGTTTGGGATCATGAAGTCCACGAATGTCTGCAAATGGTCTCAGAGTAGCCGAACATAACCATTCCCAGTCAGTGATGAGATCAGTTGGACCAGAGGACCCAGTCCATTTCATGTAAACACAGCCCACACCACTATGGAGCTACCACCAGCTTGCACAGTGCCTTGTTGACAACCTGGGTCGATGGCTTCGTGGGGCATCGGGGCAACAAACAGCCATTCATTATAATTTAATGGTGTCCACAGACTTTCATTTAACATTGTTAGCTTCTGCACGTAATCCTTCGGAACTTCTCGCACTTATTGCGTCATCTCACCCTCACAGTTCTCATGATCATACGTGAACAAAAGTATAAATAGCTACTTGCACATTCTGAGGCTCTGATCTACCGTTTTGCACTGTAACTGCTCGTTATTTAACTTCGCATACTGACGTTTCTCGTCATCAGTTAGAAGTAGCTCTTTTACTGAGGCAATATACGTAAATAAATGGCTCGTTCCCTCCACTTCTACCGAGCGAGGTGGCGCAGTGGTTAGCACACTGGACTCGCATTCGGAAGGACGACGGGTCAATCCCGCGTCCGGCCATCCTGATTTAGTTTTTCTGTGATTTCCCTAAATCGCTCGAGGCAAATACCGGGATGGTTCCTTTGAAAGGATACGGCCGACTTCCTTCCCCATTCTTTCCTAATCCGATGAGACCGATGACTTCGCTGTTTGGTCTCTTCCCCCAAACGACCCAACCCCAAGCCCTCCACTTCTGACGGTAAAGGTAGTATTTTCTTGCGATTGTACACGTCTCTCTCCACTAGCGGGACATTAACACGTAATTTAAGATGTTTCCAGCTATGTAACCATCCAGATCAACGACTCTGATTAATTGGTTTCGTCTGCCAACCGTAAGATCGACAGGGAAACGATTGGTCTATGATGTTATCTTTTATTACTTCTAGATACTTTGCTATCTGAGCTGGACTGTTCAGGTGCGGATCCAGAACACCTTTCTGAGCGTTGCCAATCGCTGATATTAACAGATTGTATTCCCATTCTAGCTCACTGACAATGCCCGTCAGTTGTATCAGCAATTCGTTAATGGTGATCAAAATTACGGCTTCCTGTAACTGTTTGTCAGTACTGTTCTCAATTCTGCTATGTGGTGGCTTAATAGCTTCATTCCATGTGTGAAAATTTCTTCATTTTTCGCTACGGAGTTTACCATTTGATTAAGACTACACAAGGTTGCTTTAACTATTGTCACTTGCTCCTTCGAAAGTCGGAGTGGCTGTTTCTGCTCTCGTCTGTCACCTCAAAGTAGGCGACATCATTTTCGTCTTAGTGTTCCGAACAGAATCTTACTGACCTCGTCCACGAAGTTTAAGATTTACACAGGATTCATGCAGCGCCAATTGCCTAACCAGACCCAGTGCCTTTTCTGTTTTTTCTACGTGCTATTTTAATGCAAGTTCCGCACTGTTACACTCTGTTGCACTCATATTCAATAATGCCAACCTGTCTTTACGATATCCGATTGCGCGCCACGCGAGAACCTCAATGCGCTGAAATCCCTCTCTCGGTTCCATTAAATTAAAATAACTCACAATTTTCCACGTTACACTATACATTTCACTAGACCCATGTTGCCATACTACAGTCTAGGATAGACTGGAGCTTCGTTACTTGCGTGTACGGTTCTTGTCTGGTGTGCTCAACCTTATTGAGCAGGAGGATAACATCGACGAAACAGTATGACGCCGACATCCGGAATTGGAAAAATTCTTTCAGTCTGTTTACATGAACTGTGAGATATTTATTTCGTTTCAGACAGATGACAACATTAGGCCCCTTTGATCGTACCACCACCTACGGACTTCGCCATTGTGTTATCTAATTTACGTGATCCGCCTCATCGTACGCTCTCATCTAACAACGGAAACTTATCCCCACCACGAAATTTCTTGTATTCTGGGCCCTATCATAGTATTCCTTATTTTTTATCTCACTTTGTGCAGTCTGTGTTCTTGCACATCGATGTATTTCTTGTATGCCTCCTTTATGTCTGTCACATAATCATCAAAATTATACCTCACTCCAGCCGGATCTTTCTGTAGTATTCGTGGAATGTTGCATGTTCTTCCACAGAACAATTCATGTGGCGTATAGCCTATCGCACTGTGCTGTCCTGGTGCTGTATTGTACATAAAAATAGTGAATCGAACCCAGCTGCCCCAATTTGTAAGCGCTCTGTTTACATAGCGTCGCAACATGTCTCTTAATGTTCGATGCCACCTCTCTAAAGCTCCGTTTGTTTGAGGGTGGTAACTTGTTGTTTATATCTTCTCTATACGCAGTAGTTTACATACTCTTTCCACAGTCATGAAATTACTGCCCACATCACTTGACAATACTGACGGTATTCTCAACTAGCACCCTCGCTACTGTATCGGTATCTTGCCTTTCAGTGGGTTCAGCTACCACGAACTTCGTTAGCGCATCCTGAAACGTACGGATATAATTGTTCCCTCTTTCCATATGGAATAATGGACCTACTATGTCAATGTCACATCTTTCGAAAATTTGCTCAGGTGTCTTCGTGATCTCTAGAAGCATCTCCATGTGTCTCCTAGTCAGCTTACCCTTGTCACAACTTTCGTATTTCCATATATATTCTTCTACATCTTTCTTCATATCGTTCTTCCTATGGTCTGGTGTCCTCCAATAGGAGAATCGAGAAACTGTTTTAATATTGCGGCATTTTCAGTCGCACTTAGTTCTTCCGTCTTTCCTAACTCAGCTGTCTCTTTATATCCTTGATACAATTTTCGCATTCCTGAATAATATCTTTCAGTGTTCTCCGATCAGGGGTTCTTATACTGCTTCCATTTGTTCACCTGACTGGAGACCTTTCATGCGTCTACTGTGGCTTATTCTGGAAAGCCTTGCTTGTATGTATGGGTCAATGCCCCACATTCTTCCTCCTGAACAAGCTTAGTTTGGAACTGGTCTGAAAACAAGAAATCATTAGTTAATGCTACGCGTAAAATGGAATGCAATAGATTAGACTCTAACTGAAATACAGAATTGACTTTTAAATTACACATTTCTAACTGTTGTATTTATTTTTCTAGATTCCATGATCTACTGAAGAGTGGAAAACCATTGGCAAAGACTTTCAGCCGTAAATGCCATTTATGTGCATGCTGGACGTCAATGGATGATATCAGATGGTGGAGTTTTCAGATACACTGCATTTGAACCAGAGACTAAAATTACCTGAAGCTGTACCTCTTCCTGTGACAGATTTGCCAGTCCTATGTGTATTTCTTGCAGACCACGCATCTCGGAATATTATGAAACCGTTTTCACTTGATTTAAGTGTACATTCACCAAAACATGCCCGTGGTTACAGAATACACAGGATGAATCACCTAAAACCTGCATCGAAAATATTGTGGAAATGGAAAGTGCTATTGGTGTGTGGTTTCCACAGAATGAATTGGTAGTCAGGAGCTCATATGGTCAGCCAAAAAACGGGTTGTAATAATACTTAGAAAGTGTATTTTTTGTGAAAACGTACACTTTTTAAATGAAACAATGCCTATTGACATTAAAAAGCTAGAATTATGGTAAATTAGAATGTCAGTGAAGTTTGTTGCAGGATTCCAGTGCAAGTCCCTTACGAGATATCGTATTTTGAAAAGTTTCCACATCCGCACTTGTTTGTGCCATTCTACCTTGGTAGTACGGTGTTGTTACGTTTGCTTACAGTGTGCTTCTGAATTCCTTGAGTTCATTGCGACCTGCTAGTTAGAGTATGAGAGCCCAAACAGTAGGTCGTGAGTGCACGATGAGATTTACCGATGCAGAAAAAGCCGACATGCTCATGGTGTATGAAGAGCATAGGAATAATGAAGTTCGTTCCTGTCCGGTGTACGCCGCATGATATCCCAACAGACATCAACTGTCTCGACAATTATTTATCAGCCTCTTTAACCAGATACGTAAAAGTGGTAGTGTAACATCTCCACCACGTAACAGAAGGAAACAAGTGACGACAGAAGACGGGAAACAGATGTTCTTGCTACTGTTGCAGTTGCTTTGCACGTTAGCTCCCGTGCAGTCGCACGAGGAAGTGGCATGAGTCAGTCAAGTGCCCTGCACATTCTCCATCAACATAGGCTCCATCCCTATAACATCTCTCTCCATCGAGAGCTGCATCGAAACGAATATGAGAATCGTTTTAACTTCTGCACATGGGCAGACAGGCTACTCCAGACGTGCCACGTATATTGTTTAGAGTTGAAGCCACATTTACCAGGTAAAGCACCAAAACATGCACTATTGGTCTGTTGACAATCCCCGTTGGCTTCGCCAGGTGGAACGTAATCGTCCATGAAGTGTAACCCTGTGGTGTGGGATAGTGAGCTAAACGTATGTTGTAGCATAGTGAACCATCAGCTCATACACCCGTTTTTCATAGACGGAACACTGAAATGCGCAAGTACACTACTGGCCATTAAAATTGCTACATCATGAAGAAATGCAGATGATAAACGGGTATTCGTTGGACAAATATATTATACTAGAACTGACATGTAATTACATTTTCACGCAATTTGGGTGCATAGATCCTGAGAAATCAGTACCCAGAACAAGCACCTCTGGACGTAATAACGGTCTTGACACGCCTGGGAATTGAACCAAACAGAGCTTGGATGGCGTGTACTGGTACAGCTGCCCATGCAGCTTCAACACGATATCACAGTTCATCAAGAGTAGTGACTGGCGTATTGTGACGAGCCAGTTGCTCGGCCACCATTGACCAGACGTTTTCAGTTGCTGAAAGATCTGGAGAATGTGCTGGACAGGGCAGCAGTCGAAGATGTTCTGTATCCTGAAGGGCCCATACAGGACCTGCAACATGCGGTCGTGCATTATCCTGCTGAAATGTAGGATTTCGCAGGGATCGAATGAAGGGTAGAGCCACGGGTCTTAACACATCTGAAATGTAGCGTCAACTGTTCAAAGTGCCGTCAATGTGAACAAGAGGTGACCGAGACGTGTAACCAATGGCACCCCACACCATCACGCCGGGTGATATGCCAATATGGCGATGACGAATACATGCTTCCAATGTGCGTTCACCGAGATGTCGCCAAACACGGATGCGACCATCATGATGCTGTAAACAGAAGCTGGATTCATCCGAAAAAATGACATTTTGCCATTCGTGCACTCAGGTTCATCGTTGAGTACACCATCGCAGACGCTCCTGTCTGTGATGCAGCGTCAAGAGAAACCGCAGCCATGGTCTCCGAACTGATAGTCCATGCTGCTGCAAACGTCATCGAACTGTTCGTGCAGATGGTTGTTGTCTTGCAAACGTCCCCCTCTGTTGACTCTGGGGTCGAGACGTGGCTGCACGATCCGTTACAGCCATGCCGATAAGATGCCTGTCATCTCGACTAGTGATACGAGGCCGTTGGGATCCAGCACGGCGTTCCGTATTACTCTCCTGAACCCACCGATTCCATATTGTGCCAACAGTCATTGGATCTCGACCAACGCGAGCAGCAATGTCGCCATACGATAAACCGCTATCGCGATAGGCTACAATCTGACGTGATGGTACGCATTTCTCCTCCTTATACGAGGCATGACAACAACGTTTCACCAGGCAACGCCGGTCAACTGCTGTTTGTGTATGTGAAATTGGTTGGAAACTTTCCTCATGTCAGCTCGTTGTAGGTGTCGCCACCGGCGCCAACCTTGTGTGAATGCTCTGAAAAGCTAATCATTTGCATATCACAGCATCTTCTTCCTGTCGGTTAAATTTCGCGTCTGTAGCACGTCATCGTGGTGTAGCAATTTTAATGGCCAGTAGTGTATTTCACCCTCCTAACAGACCATCTTCCACGTATGCTAGACGTTCCTCTGCAGACTAGAAGGAACCTTGGTATAGACATGATGGCTGTCCAGCCCATGGTGCGCGAAGTGCTTCAGTATGTCTTCACAAATTGTTTCCCAATCGTTGGATTGGGCGCAGAGGAACTGTAATTTGGCCTGTCCATTCCAGGATTTGACGCCCACAGACTCTCTTCCGTGGGGAAATACGAATGACGCTGTCTACAAGGACATACCAACTATAACCAATGATACGCAGTGATATGTTACTGCAGCCTGCTGGGACATACCCACTGCAGTGCTAGCACGTTCCGCACCAGACTGGAAGCATGTTTTTCCGCTGCCAGTGGTCATTTTGAACACAACGTTTACCTATCAATTGTCCTCACTACTGATTAATCTAAATGATTAGTGTATGTGCTTGTGTTATTCTTTGAGGAGTGCTACCACAGGTACTGCACGAAGTGTCGGAGTGAGAACTTTTCAAAATACGATATCCCATAAACGACTCGCACTAGAACCCTGACATTTTAATTTACCCTATTTTTAGTTTGTTAATGTCAATACACACTGTTCCATTTAAAAAGTGTATGTTTGCATAAAAAAATTTCTAAATATTATTAGAATATGTTGATTGGCTGAAAATATGAGCCCCTAACTACCAACAATTCTATGAAAACCGCACATCAAGAGCACTTTTCGTTTCCGTGATATTTGCGGTGCAAGTTTCAGGTGATTCACCCTGTATACAGAATGAAGAGTAGTGGAGAATAGCTTTTGGATTAATGATGTCAGCTGCTGGACTCTTCCAAAAACTATGTATTTGAAAGTGGGTAATGCTGCTAAAAGTGCTTTGATTTGTACATATTTACATAATTCTTTGAGTCATAGTCCATAAAGTCAGATGCTGCATTCACCTTCCAGTGGTTTTTGTCAGTGACACAGGAGTATATTACCATGGTCTTGGCGAAACAAGTGTAGATCTACAATGTCTACAAGAAATAGCTACAAATGCAAGTGCATGAACTGAAGATGTAATTGACGATTTACGAGTTATTTTATAAGTGATCGTGTTCGGTTACCTCCGCAAAATATGTACTGAAAAGTTACGTTCTAAATGGGTCAAATGGCTCTGAGCACTATGGGACTTAACTTCTGAGGTCATCAGTCCCCTAGAACTTATAACTACTTAAACTTAACTAACCTAAGGACATCACACACATACATGCCCGAGGCAGGATTCGAACCTGCGACCGTAGCGGTCGCGCGGTTTCAGACTGTAGCGCCTAAAACCGCTCTTTCTTTTTTTTTTTAATCTCATTTTGTTCGCTTTTTGTTCGTTTAATCTGCTCGGGGCGAACGTCGCAAGACATCCGTTTAAGTTCATTGTTGATCGATTAACTCAGTTGTTTTATTAGAGAGTGCTGCTAACCCTCTGACCGAACACGCTGAGCTACCGTGCCGGCTCGGCCACTCTGGCCGGCAGTTACATTCTACTGATTACGTATTGTAACATATAATGTAAAACTTTTTGCTTATGTCTTGAGTTGTGTTGGTACTATCAACTCCTGTCTCGGTGTAATATGGAACTCATGACACCAAAAGCAAACCACGTGGAGAAACAGCCATGAGCACTTCTATTTTTCTTATGCAACTTTTTTCGCCTCGCATTTGGCATTGGTTCAAAGATTTCAGAATTTTTTTACGCTTCGTGAAGCGTGATTCCGAGCCTGCCAGCGGCAATAGCTTGGCGACAGTCCTTTATCATATTGCGATCTTTGTGTACTGGTATATTAGGCCGGTATTACACTATCAAATTTCTTTGTCAAAAATCTTTGTCAATGATATTTGATGGTGTAATAGGAACTTTGTCAAATGTCGTCCAATATTTGATCAAATCTAGGGCCTGATTTGATCAAAGAACTCGCTTGTCTTCTGTTCACTGCAATGTGAGATGCTACCACGTGGAGCGCTAGCATCGCTGCAGCGTTCTGTCGTCTGTAGTGTTTTTATAAACGTTGCCGGTAAATACAATTTGTGGGTGCCGACAACTACAAAATTAATAGAGATGTATGAAGCTGATGAGGCGCTTTACAAAGTTAGGCACCCTGAATACGAAAATAGATTAAGAAGATTGGAGACCTGACCTGACCTGACCTAACCTAACCTAACCTAACCTAACCTAACCTAACATAACCCTCTCCTGTAGCAAGGAATCGGAATGTTACAGTGAGCCAGTCTTCTGAAGATGTAGCAGTTCTTAAGTGAATATTGTGCTTTGTGATATGAGGATACACTTCACTGGGCACATACAGAAATGTATGCTCATCCATTCTTAAGTAATTGATGTACAACTTGACATCTTCCCCTGTAAGCTCACGTAACAAGTTTTGTTGAATGCTTTTATCATGTCATCGTAAAACCCACGGCTTCCCCCAGATTAGATTAGTTTTTCGTTCCAGAGGTCCGTGCTGAGGAGATCCTCGTGGATGTGGAACATGTCAATTTTTTTAAAGCTGAAATAACAACACTAATAGTATGAATAAATACAATACTTCATTTGTTTCTATTAAAAATTTCGTCAATGGAGTAGGAGTTGGCCACTAGTAAGTCTTTCAGGCTCCTTTTAAACTGATCTTTATTTCTAACTAAATTTTTTATGTTTACTGGCAAACTATTGAAGATGAGTGTTCCTGAGTAGTGGACCCCTTTTTGAACTGAAGTAAGTGCTTTTAAGTCCTTGTACAGATCATTTTTGTTGCTGGTATTGTATGTATGAACTGAGTTGTTTGTTGGAAAAAGAGATATATTATTTAGGACAAATTTCTTTAAGGAGTAAATATACTGAGAGAAAGTAGTTAGTATACGCAGTTGTTTGAAGAGGTTTCTGCAGGACGTCTGTGTATTTACTCCACAAATAATATGTATTACACACTTTTGGACTCTGAAAACTTCTGTTTGACTTGAAGAGTTACTCCAAAATATTATACCATATGACATTATGGAATGACAGTAGGCAAAGTATGCAAACTTTTTCATTTTTATGTTGCCTATGTCTGCAAACACTCGAATTGCAAATACAGATTTGTTGAGGCGTTTCTGCAGTTCTGTGGTGTGCTCCTCCCAACTGAATATATTATCAAGTTGTAATCCCAGGAATTTAAGACTATCAACCTCGTATGTATGGTTCCTTTTTTTCCCCCATTTCTTTTCCGCATGTGCACACAATGCAGTTGCGGTACGAGCAATTGCTGCTGTTAATAACAAGTTGTTGTCAGCCATCTTGAACTTTGACGAAAAATTTGATGACAGTGTAATACCCCTTCTAGCGCTACATCAAAGATTTTGTCATATATATTTGATGGAATATTTGTTCACATCTTAGATCAAATCTTTGACAAAGAAATTTGATAGTGTAATACCGGCCTTACCACAGTCTAACATAACAGTCGCGACACTTTGCCTCGATTTTGTTGCCTACCGCGCCAGCAGCGCCCCAAGCGGCCAGTAACTTAAACTGTGAGTTCGGCGCGATCATGAACGCGACTAATGGTTGGTTATTTTGATTTCTACAATGGTTTTTACAAGCGAGAGCGTTTGTAGCGCAACAAATTACAGCAACAACAGGAAGATGACACCACAGCTGTCTTTTTTTAGGTTTCCTAAGGATCCTGAGAGGTATATACCATCATGTTACTAAACTGTATCGTCAGGATTCACTTGCAAACTACATGTGTATTAATGATTAATGTTTCATTTTAGGAGCAGAAAATGGCTAGTTAATTGCAGACGAGAAGACCTTATGAAAAAAGACCCACTTTACCTGTATAATAATATTAGACTTTTGTTCGCTACATTTTGAACAAAACCAGTTTATGAACGGAGACAATAATAAACTCGTGTGGAATGCAGTACCCACACTGTTTGACATCCCAAATAAGGCACCTCAAGTGACGTTGAAGAAGAAACTGCCACAAAGATTCGACAATCCTTCTAAAGCTGTAAAACAGTCCTATGACACAGGAGCAGTGAGTTCAGCTCTCCATGTATCAGTGCCAGATTCGTGTGAATCGTCAACACAGATGTGCTTTCACGATGAAGTGGTTAGATTAAGTGCAGTTATTCGTGTCGTACAAAAGTGTGATGTTTGGTATGTATTTCATTCTCGTCTGTTGTTAGTCACTTAATTTTCCTTGCTTCCTTCGTGTGATGACATTATTTTGTAAGCACCTTGTTCAGTGACAGATTGTTTGAAAATTATTCAAATATTTGGTTTTGCGTGAAATGTAATGTAATAAGCTCATTATACCGTTTTCAACCTATTTCACCCACTATTTGGCAATTGCTTGTCCCACTTAGAATAATATAACGATTAATGTCGTACTTGTCGCAACAGCTGACAATGACAAACACAGTAGGCCTACCGAACGATAAATGAGCTGTCGATCGCTTTTGGATGTAGAGGTACATGTCTGTGCTTCTTACATGTGAATCTGTGTGTTTATATTCTTTTGATATCAACGAGGTAAGCTTCAATTCTATCTAACGTCATAAGTGTTTCATGTATGTGTTGTAGCTTGCCATTCGACTCATGGTTTTTGTCCATACTTGCGCTTATTTTAGAATCATTTTTAGAAACATATATGCCTTCTGATAGTACACAAACCCTTGGAGGCAAGAAAATAACTCAAATATTTCGTAAATAGCGTAGGAAATGGATGCAAAACAAACATTATGCTTACGACGCGTCTGATGTTCACCTTACTCGCCGGGTGGAGCGCTAGTGTCTCTCCATCTGTACAACTGTAACAACTTTTAGAGCAGTGAGTGTCGCGACTGTTATGTTAGACTGTGATATTACTTTCTACATCCCACTGCTCTGGCTGTGGATGTACCGCATTTATGGAATGCATAGTTCTCTGGTTTGTCCACTACACCACTACTGTAGGAAACAAAACAAAAAAAATTGAATGTGTTCGCACACAAACTTTCGAACAGAAGAGAAAAAATACTGTTACTCTTCAGATTAAGAGATCATGGAAGTATACCTCCAGGCTAGGAAGGCTATAGATACGCTTTTTATCAAAGGAGTCTCTCTTTCAAACGCGGGACTGCAGCGCTATCGGTGAGAGAATAAGAAACAAAGGTGAGACAGAGACGGAAGCATTTACAGTCAAGGATAGAACAGGTATCACGTGGGTGAAACCACGGAGATAAAAAAAAGAAGGCACCTACGCTGTACTTTGTTTTGAAGCCAGAATGGGCGGGGTCTGCCGCCATTTTAAGTTGCCCAAAACATCAGCAAACGACAGCTGACGATTGCTTCTTGCTAACTGTTTCTGTCCTGTGGATGCAACAGCTGTTTCAAATACTAAAAATTACAGTGCGTACATAAAAGCATAGCGCCAGGAAAGCAATTTCGAAAGTTTTTCTGTTCTTGAATGCGTGTTTGCTCAAGTAATGCGACACGTTTGGCCCAGTTAATGAAACTTGTTTTTTGTGATACATTTCGAAAAACTGAGAAGAGAAGGAAGGGATGTGAAAAACATGTTTTCGTAATCCATGTAATTCCACTATTTGTGTCGATAGCAACGAAGCTGGAACTCCAAAACCAACTGCTTCTTGTTCGTTACATTTTCAGTGTGCACAACGTTTTTAATTTCACGTTTGCAAGAAATTTACCAATGTGTGCTTTGTTAGCCTATATACGTGTGCATGAGGTAACAAGCAAGGGATACTATTGTATCTTGTGTACGTCAACAAAGTGAACAATTATTGAAATGTCAAAGAAACTGAACTGCATAGGGCTATACCTCGATGCTGAATATTCTTACTTTAATAGACTGTCAGTGCACTAGTCTCAATAGAAAATTGTTAATTTATTAGGCTGTCAGTGAATTAGTCTTACTGTAGTTTTGATATCTTCTCACTTTGAAATCTTACCTGTCATGACTCATTCAGTGTGTGGCAAATAACAGCAATTTACAGGGTAACAAAAAGACATAATTTTTTAAACATCTTCCAGCACTGTGGAATGCTATAAATATGATTAAGGGAATGGTCTCAAACGCTGAAGACCCCCGTAAAATGGACATTTAATATCTATGTATTTTTTTTTTTAGTAATGGTAGCCTAACCTGTGTAAGATGTTGGGCTACCTTTCCAACATAGGCTATTTACTTCTTTTCTCGGAATATTTGTCGCTAGAGTCTCTGCCAGTTTTGCAGGAATAACCAGGTTAGCTTTCCAGGAATACCCAAATGTAGCACAATTGCAATGTACGTCTACTTTGATCATCTGATTGATTTTACTTTTGAATTTAATAACCTTCTGCGGAATAAAAGGAGTTGTTGAAGAGAAACGTTTTCAGATTCGTTTCAAATTTTACTTTGCAGTGTCAGTCATTTTATATCAATGGGTAAGTGACCAAAACTTCTGATTGTGAACCCCTGTTTATGCTACAGACAATGTTAATGTGATGTGACATAATGAATGTCATTTTTTTCTTAGGGTGTTGTAATTATGTACACCATTGTTCCTGTCGAAATGTAGTGGAGTATTTACAACAAAATGAGGAAATAACTAGTATACTATGAAACGGATAGACAGCTACTCACATGCCGAGCAGCAGGCAGGCACGACGAAAAGTGTGTCCACACACGTTTTCAGCCAAAGCCTTCTTCAGAAAGGAAGCAAACCCCCCCCATCAATCATACACACAAAACTTATATACACATTACCGCTGTCTCTGGCTGTTCTAGCCAGGATCTTTTTTTAAGGGGGAGGAAATGTGAACATTGAATCATTTTCGGCGGGAAAAATTTAGGGCATGAGATGCTTCCTCAACAATCGGCGCGGTTAAGTAGCCGTGTGTTGTGCGGAGACGAGACGGTTGATGCAGTCGGAGCGTTGGGCTCCACTTACGGATGAAATCTGATTCCTTTAAACTTTAAATTACGATCGAATTGGTATACTTGCAAACAACGCAAGCAGGCATTTTTGATGAAACAACGACGTCTCCACACATTCAAAGCACCCAACACGGTCTAACCTGGGCGTGGCCATGTAAGAGTGACGTCACAGGGAAGTATCACCGCGAACCTAATGTTCTGGCCTACTTAAGATGGCGGATGAAGGCTTCAACTCCAGTATTTTTTTACCTCCATGGGTGAAACGTATATCTCATAACAAGATCTTGGTTCGCTGACAGGCCACTTGGAGCGCTGCAATTTCATTAATCCATCATCTCGTTTTCTTATTACATGATTTAAAGTCTTTCATATTTGTTTTTCTTTCAAAGAAACCAGAAGTTGATTTCATCGCATTCTGATTTCGGTTTACAACTTCTAGAGAGAGGACTGCATTCTGAATGCATTGTAAATATTTTATTTGTAACCTGTTTGATTTCTGCGCGCATCCGTAATATTGGCCCGGGTAAACGATTCCGTATTTGTTTCTGTTTCATACGAAACAGAAACTGGTTTCGACGGATGGTGTTGTGGGGACTTAAACGTATATTTGTTACTGCTTACGAACCCGTGTATGAACTGCTCGATGTAAATACATTATAAGTATATTGCTCTTGTACTACTTTATTGTTGTTTACATACGTTTTCTGCACTTCGTAGCATTTAATAGAGATCTCCAAGTGAGTAGCTTCTGACAGAACTGTTATTCGCCTTTATTACGTCCTGTCAAGGAATGAGTATACAATACCGCTTTGAATGGTGTTGTTTCTTGTCACTAAGTGCCACGCAAATCAAAGCGCTTTGCATAATATGGATGTAGATGTTGATGAGCATGCTTTGTAGTCGTATGTTATAAGAGGTACTACCAACAACACGTTTTAGCAGAAATCAATGTACAGTACTAGAATCATCAGCTCACCCTAGAAAATATCAGGGAACTCCATTACATGCCAGAAAATACGAAAAACAAATGTGAACAAAAATAACGCGGAATACGAACAGACAGTAGCAGTTAAATATGAGTACACAGAATACCATGCGATAAAACTAGCTTCTGTTTTGTACGGAACAAAAGCAAAATGGAACCGTTTACCCCACCCAATACTGTATTAGTGATGCGAGCAAAAATTAAGCAGAATACCAGGAATTTATTTACAATGCAATCCGAAGAGTGCAATACACACAATAAAGTCTTCATCGGGAACAGAATACGATGAAACCAGCTTCAGTGTCATATCACGTCAAATGATTTTCAGGTTTTGACAAGTGATACAGCATAATTATTTCTTCTAACAATGGCCACACGGCCAAAACTGCAATACCGGGTTTTACAAATAAATGGTTTTGCACCGATTAAGATTCCTTGGACATATTACTTTGTATGGTCACAAAACGTTTCCAACTATACTCTTTACCATCAGACAATGATAGTCACCCATACAATACAAATAAAAATTATTATCATCTAATACTCGTATTTTACAAATCAAGAATACGGATTTTCGAGGCATATTTCACTATATTCGAAATTCATTGCCAGGCCACTAGGAGCACTACTGTCTCTGTTTCTGTCTCAACACAGGCTTTGCACTTCTTTTAATTTGGTGTTCTATGGCAGATAAAGCCCGATATTACGAAAAGACAATACCTCGAAAATACGTCGTCAACAATGTGCAAGAGCCTACTACGGCAGCGATACTGCCCACCCATATCACAATACTGTTGTATATTGCATTCACGCTACAGCATTGTTAACAGGAACACGACCGCGTCTACACACTGCCGTAAAAAAACGCACCTTTATACTTCTCTGACAGCAGTAAGAAAACATAATGAAGTGTTATCCTGGAGTATAACAGAGTAACTCGAATATGGACTCGAGACGATTAGGTTATACGTATAATATAAAGATAAGAAGAGTTGATTATATAAAGATAATCCGGATAGAAAATTCGTACAATGCGTAGAGAGAATTAAAGTAATTTTTACTAAGAAAATTTTATGTTACTGTCACTTTACTGAGCTTAAGGAGAAAGGAAGCATGTTTAATATTTGAAAACCAAATCGTTTGGCATGAAACGGTTTGTATTCTGTCAAAGACTAGCTCCTCATTAACGTTAATATATTGCTTAGATTTTGAACAACATTATCAGAAACATAGTAGCAACTGAACTAAAGCCTGATGCAGTACTAGAAATAAGATCCATTAATATTTGAAAATACACTTACAGTATTTAAAAAAGAAAGCGCGTAAATATTGCAATACTGTTGTGTGTAAGAAAGACGCGTGCAAGCACCATCCCTTCAATGAATTCATATAAAAAACTTAAATAAATAAATTGTCCTCCAGAATAAGATCTATTCATATACATAGACCTACCTTATTACGATGTATCACATGCTGTTGTAATTCATATATTGCGTAATTCAGTACTAAAATATATGTAACGGTATGCTTGCGAAATTCTGCTTTTCGTCAGTGCTGAAAGCGTTGGATGAACATGTGCAGTTTTATTATCTTTGAAGACACACAGACAAGTGTCGTTTTTTTGCCTTTTATTCGTCGAGGAACTGTACTAGCTGAACTTATTCAACGATTTTTAATGATTATCAAGGCCCCATTGCGTAAAAACGTCACTCACTGTCTTCACTGAATGAAATTTTATGCTCCTGAGCAAGGCATCAGATCTGACTTTGTGTTATTAGCATCATGTGATGCTGTTATAAAACTAAAACATAATAAAAGTACGAAAAAAACACAAATATTAAGGATGAAAGACCGGCTGACACCTGATAGCTGTTCGATGCCCCATTTCAATATGTGACGAGGTGGCCGAGTGGTTAAGGCGTTGGACTGCTAATCCAATGTGCTCTGCACGCGTGGGTTCGAATCCCATCCTCGTCGAATTATTTTACATTTATGTAATCGATTGCGTAAGCATAGTTGACTGCAAAGATCGAAACAGTGTGTAAAAATGGTATTAACACATGTAAAACATTTGCAATTCATATCGCGACTTTTTCGTCACTACTGACTAACTTCGCGTTTCACGACTTGTGTCAGGTTGTCTTTTATATCTCATTTCAATTCAGTTGTAAGCCGTGGTATTGCGAATAAATTTTGTGTTTAAGTTGTAAAATCATAAACAATCAATATTGCAGTTAGAGTGAAGAATTTGCTGTTTTAAAAACAAAATTATCCCAGGAATGAAACTATGATTCTAACCGTAGTACTGCTAGACAGACCAATCAGTATACTCAGATAGTCTGTTAACTGAAGATTATTCATTATGAAACCGATCGTTTAGACCCTCTCCCCGAGTTTGCATAATCCATAAATTCAGTCTGTCTGACACACTAAGATCCATGCGCGTCCGAGCAGGTATTAGGACAAGGTGGGGGAAACTCATATTAGTTTCGCTGTGAATGATGAAAAACATTTTTGAGATTTCACACAAATAACTATGGCTACACATAGCAGCAGTAAATATGTATTACTTATTCTGACTGTCTTCAAATTGCTACTGAATTAATATGTCGGTCTGTTGGGCTGAGCAAGACGCGAAATCGATATGCTAAGATGGCGTGTTATGTGTGTGTGTGTGTGTGTGTGTGTGTGTGTGTGTGTAGGGGGGGGGGGGGGGGAGGAAGCAGCAGTTGCCCTCCCCTGCCCACCACATCGGTTACAACAGACTGTCGCGTGTGGGGCGGCGGGTTTATAATATGAAGTAGAGAATTGTGTTGGAAATATTGTTCGCCGTCTTTTGCGAGAGCCTGAAAACTATTTATGTGGTCAGCCAGAGAGGGATGGAGAACACACTGACCATAGTTTCCAGTTTGCAAGTCCACGTTATTGTCCTGTCAACCGAAAGAAATATTTCTGTTCTCTATTTACTCATCGGGATCAGGAACTATGATTATAAATGAAGATTATTAGTTTTAATTAATATATATATTTGATCAAGAAACTTCCTGGCAGATTAAAACTGTGTGCCGGACCGAGACTCGAACTCGGGACCTTTGCCTTTCGTGGGCAAGTGCTCTACCAACTGATCTACCCAAGGACGAATCACGACCCGTCATCACAGCCTTAGTTCTGCCAGTACCTCGTCTCCTACCTTCTGCTTGGATAGCTCAGTTGGTAGAGCACTTGCCCGCGAAACGCAACGGTCCCGAGTTCGAGTCTCAGTCCCGCACACAGTTTTAATCTGCCAGGAAGTTTCATACCAGCGCACACTCCGCTGCAGAGTGAAAATTTCATTCTGGAAACATTTGATCAACTTTCACACGCACAACACAGTAATATTCCCGATAATAATAATAATAATAAATATGATATCTCTGTCATAAACGAGCAGTTCAGAAGCGACCTCTACCGTAAGTTCGCATTAAATGGTCTTTCGCCCTGAATTCTGATACAGGCAATTGCTCGCCACGAAAGTGGAAAATAATGTCACCACTTGCCACGCGGTTTTCTTAACATTACGAGCGTCACACAAACAGTTACTTCCGCGAAATCTAAGCGATCCAGGACGGTGTACAGTCCTCGCGAGTTCACTTCCTCATTTGTACCGAACACATGCACTTAGTTGCAGGTTGGCTCTGACTTAAGCCTGCGTTTGTCAGACGTGGACGGAATGGTAGTTGAGTGCGAAGTGAAGTCTTTTCAGAAATCTAAACGATCCAGGACGGTATACAGTCCTCGCGAGTTCACTTTCTACTATTACTGAAAATGTGCGTTTAGTAGTGGCCAGGTCGTGACGTCATCCGAGACAGCTCGTATAAGCCGGCGTTTGACTGACGCAGACCTTACGGTAACTGGGTGCGAAGTGAAATACATGGGCGCAGCGGACGGCCGACGGAAACAGCTGCCTTCATCCGCTCTGTCCCCAAGTAGCAGCATCTGAATGGCCGCTTTTTCGGCCGCATAATACTTTATAACGCTGTTGTGTATTAATTCAGAATCTTCGCAATTTTTGTATGAATGGAGTTCAGTATGCTTTAATCACAATAAAAGTTTCAGCTCGACTGCATTCAAACTTCGCCGTCTAGAATTTTTAGAATGGAGCTGACAGTAGAACATGACCTCTGAACTACAACTTTAAGAAACGTTGTATTGGTTGTTACTTACATCAAGGTCTTGAAACTTGTTACAGCTCTATTATTTAATGGGTTTCATTAGGAGCTGTAATCAAAACTTTCTGTGATTTATATAAATGATTCTTAATCTACTACAAATAAGTACGTTTTCGTTCCAAATTTAGCTTTTAGTAAATTACTCGAAAACTTTTAGAGGTAGCTCAATGGGGTCACATACTTAAGGTTTTTATATCGAACTGGGGCTTCATACAAATTTTGGGCTTTCTAGCTTTATTATTCAGCGCGACTTATTTTTCGTAAAAACGTGGATTCTGACTAAAATTTTATTTCGATCAAGTGGAAACTTGTAAAACTTAATTTTGACGTACATTTGCACATATGACCGATTTTTGGCTTTATAGCTTTATTATTTAGCGCCACTTACTTTTTTTTCTTAAAACGATGTATTTAGGGAAAGATATTCATCTGATCACTCTGTGATTTCACAGTTCAAACATTAATATACTGAAGCATATCTTGACAAGGTGTGGAAGAGCAACTTTAATTTTTAATTCCATTCTTAAATTATGGCGCAATGCTTATATGTTACGCACAGGCGTAGCAGAAAACACACACTCGCAAGCCTTTGTATCTCTCAAATGATACAGCGCTTATCTCGCCTCACACGCACAGTCACATTAAACTTAAGAGAACAACCGTTAAGTCTTTATCTACTGTTTAACAAACTAAACACAGTGTTTATTGCGGAAAGGCGAAAACTCCGCGAGGGCTCACGTTCTGCGAGGATTACGTGAGGGTTCCGGCCAATGTATCATTCTTAATTTTCGATTTTCTGCGTAATTTCTTCAATTATTCAGTCAGTCTATCAAACACTATCTTCTGCTGTCATTGGTGCCTCTTCTGAACCCAGCATGTAGAGTTTACTCCACGCAGAAGGATGGTACCTCAGAATAAGAAACTATGTCAGTGCGTTTTAATGTTGACTGTACAATGCATTTTACTAGTGACCCAAGATTTTTTTTAATATTATTTGACACCACAGAAAGAACGTTGTCCTACAGATATTGTAAATACTGTTATCAATCTGAAGATGATGGAAACCTGTGGTTAATAAATATTATTTATCAGCAGCTCTTCTTGGTTCTGAAATTTGACTTTTTTCGTAAACCTTTCAAAATTTGGTCTAGGAAGAATGCTGTGAAGTAGACGTTTAGATTTTGGAGATGATATAGCCACAATGACACACGATTTTGAAACAGCAACATAACACATTAATATACTGAAGGAAGTAATAGAACAAACTGACTTTTGGGGGAAAAAAAGAAAAACGAAAGTGATGTCCAGTATCAGGGAAAACACAACCTACCTAAATTCAAATAACTGTCCGAATGGATTTCAGTCAGTGGGCAGAAAAAGAAACTTGAAAGTGACAGAAAAATGGAAACAGCATTCCAAATCGCACTAAACTTATAGTAAGTACTTTTCGATAACTACCAAAAATCATCATTATAACACTGTCATAAAACCTGGACATCTGTCTTATATCATCTGAGAGTTGTTTATTAGCAGTATATAGATAAAAATGAGAGAAAAATCTTACTCAACATACGAGGTTAAATTAGAAAAAAAGGTATCCACGTAAAAGAAAACAAGAAATATAGCGATAGAGATACTATCGAAGACAGTGCTGCCAAAGCAGAGTTACTAAACACAGCTTTCCGAAATTCCACCACCAAGGAAGACAACGTAAATATTTCAGAATTCGAATCAGGAACAGCTGCCAACATGAGTAACCTAGAAGCAGATGTCCTCGGAGTGGTGAAGCAACTTAACTCACTTAACAAAAGCAAGTCTTCCGGTCCAGACAATATAACAGTTTCCTTTCAGAGCATGGTGATACAATAGCTCCACACCAAACAATCATATACAACCATTCGCTCGACGAAAGATCCGCACCTAAAGACTGAAAAATTTTCACAGGTCACATCAATATTCGAGAAAGGTAAATCCACTAAATTACAGGCCCATATCATTAACGTCGATACGCAGCAGGATCCTGGAACATATATTGTGCTCGAACATTGCGAATTACCTCGTAGAGAACGGTCTATTGACACACAGTCAACGCGGATTTAGAAAACATCGTTCTTGTGAAACACTTTACTCACATGAACTGCTGAGTGCTATTGATAAAGGATTTCAAATTGATCTCGTAGTTCTAGATTTCCAGGAGGGTTTTGACACTGTACCACACAAACGGCTTACACTGAAATTACGTGCTTATGGAATATCGTCTCAGTTATGTGACTGGATTCGTGATTTCCCGTCAGAGACGTCACAGTTCGTAGTTATTGGCGGAAAGTCATTGAGTAAAACACATGTGATTTCTGGCGTTCCCCAAGGTGTATAGGTCCTCTGCTGTTCCTTTTCTATATAAGCGATTTAGGAGGTAATCTGAGCAGCCGTCTTGGGTTGTTTGCGGGTCATGCCTAGTAAAGTCATCAGAAGATCAAAACAAATTGAAAAAACGACTTAGAAAATATATCTGTATGGTGTAAAAATTGGTACTGACCCTAAATAACGAAGAGTGTGAGGTCATCCACATGAGTGCTAAAAGGAATCCGTTAAACTTCTGTTACACGATAAATCAGTGAAATCTAAAAGCCGTAAATTCAACGAAAAGCCTAGAAATTACAATTACGAACGACTTAAACTGCAAGGAACACGTAGAAAATGTTGTGGGGATGCTAGTAAAGACTGTGTTTTATTGGCAGAATACTTAGAAAATGTAACAGATCTAGTAAAGAAATTACCAACACTACGCTTGTCCGTCCTCTTTTAGAATAACGCTGCGCGGTGTGAGATCCTTATGAGATATGATTTACTGACTACAACGAGAAAGTTCAAAGAAGGGCACCACGTTTTCTATTATCGCGAAATAGGTGAGAGAGTCTCACTGAAATAATGCAGGACTTGGGGTGGACATCATTGAACAAAGGCGTTTTTCGTTGCGGCAGAATCTCCTCACGAAATTTCAATCACCGATTTTCTCCTCCGAATGCGAAAATACTTCGTTAACGCCGTCCTACGTAGGAAGAAACGATCATCGTAATAAAATAAGGGAAATCAGAGCCCGCACAGAAAGATATAGGTGTTCGTTTTTTTCCATGCGCTGTACGGGATAGGAGTAATAGAAAATTATTGTGAAGTTTGTTCGATGAACTCTCTGCCAGGCACCTAAATTTGATTCACAGAGAATTCATGTAAATGTAGATGTAGACAAGCACTGCAACACCAACGAAACCATGGAAGTTTCCTGAGGGAACGTGTTTCGATGATGACTTCGAATTATAGACGACTCGCTGGTTTCTGTTTTTAAAGTAGATGCCGAGACACTGTATTGCAGTCTTTCAGAAATTCAGCTCTTTGACTTTCATCGTAATATGTCGAAATTAAAAATATCAAAAGCCATGCTGAAATCAAGCAGTGTTAAAAAAGTCGCTTCAGGCCTGTCCATGGCTTGTTTAATTTCGTTAGTCACTTCGATTAATGCGGTTGTTGTACTATGGTGTTTCCATAAGCCTAGTTGACATTTAGCAAGGATGTTATAAATTTGAAGATAGTCTGTCAACTAATCATGTACTATGGTCGCAAATGGAAAGTTCACTTGGTACATGATGCAGCAACGACCAATTAGGTGTTAATTCCTGGTAGGATTACACCAGAGAATGTAGAAGAAAACCTCATTTTGTACATACACTTCTCATAGTTCACTTTGAACTCACCAAGTGCACGGAAAAACTTAATGCGTCCTGTTACTTTCCAATGCGAGAACAAGAGGGCAAACTTTGTTCGAAAATATTGTTTTTAAAGTGTCAAATCAACATAGACAGGGTAAACTTCGACCTACTCTTTCAGCTGAATCGTTAAACATTTTTCTCATAAGCATATGTGAGTCACAGATCACGTGTTGAGGTACAAGATTGCTTTGTATGACTTGTTTTTTAAAGTATTTGAAGTTTACTCTTTGAAGTATGCCACCAGTTCATCTACTGTTACACTGAAGAGCCAAAAAACCGGTACACCTGCCTAATATCGTGTAGGGCCCCGCGTGGACGCAGAACTGCCGCAACACAACGTGGTATGGACTCGACTAACGTCTGAAGTAGTGCTGGTGGGAATTGACACCATGAATCCTGCAGGGCTCTCCATAAATCCGATAAAAATACGAGAATATGGATATCTCTTTTGAACAGCACATTGCAAGGCATCCCAGATATGCTCAGGAATGTTCATGTTTGGGGAGTTTCGTGGCCAGCGGAGAAACTCAGAAGTGTTCCTGGCGCCACTCTATAGCAATTCTGCATTGCCCTGCTGGAATTGCCCAAGTCCGTCGGAATGTACAATGGACATGAATGGATGCAGGTGATCAGACAGGATGCTTACTTAACGTATCACCTGTCAGAGTCATATCTAGATATATCAGCGGTTCCATGTCATTCCAACTACACACGTCCCACTCCATTGCAGAGCCTCCGCCAGCTTGAACAGTCCCTTATGACATGCAGGGTTCATGGATTCAACAGGTTATCTCCATACCCGTACACGTCCATCCGCTTGGTACAATTTGAAACGAGACTCGTCCGACCAGGCAACATGTTTCGTCATCAACAGTCCAATGTCGGTGTTGACGAGCCCAGGCGAGGCGTAAAGCTTTGTATCGTGCAGCCATCAAGCGCACACGAGTGGGCCTTCGGCTCCGAAAGCCCATATCGATGATGTTTAGTTGAATGGTTCGCACGCGGACACTTGTTGATGGCCCAGCATTGAAATCTGCAGCAATTTGTGGAAGGGTTGCACTTTTGTCACGTTGAACGATTCTCTTCAGTCGTCATCGGTCCCGTTCTTCAGGATCTTTTTCCGGCCGCAGAGATGTTGGAGATTCGATGCTTTGCCAGATTCCTGATATTCACGGTACACTCGTGAAACGATCGTACGGGAAAATCCCCACTTCATCGTTGCCTAGGTGATGCTGTGTCCCATCGCTCGTGCGCCGACCATAACACCACGTCCAAACTCACTTAAATCTTGATAACCCGCCATTGTAGCAGCAATAGTCAATCTAACGACTGTCTTGTCTTATTAGGCGTTGCCGACGGCAGCGCCGTATTCTGCCTGTTTACATTTCTCTGTATCTGAATACGCATGCCAATAGCAGTTTCTTTGACGCTTTAGTATACACTCATACATAACAAATATTTTGTTAAGGTTTGCAGACCTCTAGCATTCGTGACAGAAAATCGAAGTCCATTTTCGTACGCGGGGTGGAAAAACTGGCTACAAGAGGACATCACGCTTTATTCGGACACCAGTCGGACAGAATTGGTATTTCGTGAACTGAATCGTTCCATGCGTCTGCATGAGTCACGAAAACAGAGTACAGCAAATGGTTCTTCCGCTTTCACCGCTTACAATAATCAATCAGCGGCAGCATACATCACTGAACATCACAGAAGCTATTGTTTGGGCGGAAAGCTAACGGTAAATCGTCACGGCCACTTCAGAAGTGCTGTCGCGGAGAACAGACAACAGATGCCTAAATGTAAGGAGCAATAGTTGGTTACAGGCGCGACAAAAGCAGCACGGTACAATGCTGGCCAGTATAACTGCATCGCTGTGAAATCAGCATGCTGCAAATGTCAATTTGTCATTAAGTGTTGGCGTACTATATGTCTGGATGCGCAAAAGATAAGCATTTTAGCATAGCCATAAAAAATATGAAGGTATAAGGGCAACTACTGTACATTGTGTAAGTAAGGAAAGCTTACGCAGAGGTTTTCTCATTCAGAAATCGCATTTGAATGTCGGTTATCTGTGAGAAGGTCGTTTTATAGCTCGTGTAAGAACGACAAACGCTTACCAGCCGAAGTCGGAATTCGAAGCCGTGGTATTGTGGCCTGTAGGGATTGCAGTTTATTGTTCCGCAATACTGTTGCTCGCGTTGGTCAGGATCTCACGACTGACATACGAATATGGAATTCATGGGTTCACGAGGGTCACATACTCAATGCTATGCAGTATCTCAGCAGCTCCACGCGACTAGCGCTTAAAACGAGGTACCGTATTTACGCGAATCTAGTGCGCCATCGAAAGTAATGCGCACCCCAAATTTAAAAACTAAAATCATAAGAAAAGGGGTTTGTTGTTACGTTTCTCGTAGGCTAAATTTATTTTACACAACAGTGGATGTAGACATGAACTATCAAAACAACAATTTTGAGTGACCCATTGATAAGTGACATAGTCATTATTAAACAGAACACCTTTGATTATCTACATGTCATGCACACAAGCATACTGTAAATTACATTATTCACTAATGTCATCATTACTGGTATCATCGGAGAGTCTACATCAGAAACTCTTTCCCCGCCATCCTTGGTGCCGTCCCAAAGCACACCATCTTCACTGCCATCCAGAGTATTTGAAATACAACATTACTTCAATGATTTTACAATCATTGGTGCTTCGACGCTTTTCCACTCAGCCGGAACTCAGTGTGCAGTAATGTGGGTTGCAGCACGCTTCACTTTTCCTGTCGGAGTCACTTCATGGTTTGGTTCGCAGAACCATTTTTCGCACTATTGCCAGGAATAATAACAAGGTCACTGGCTAGGCTGTGGATCTTCTTTTTGACGTCGTCAGTGCGATGACCACGAAATGCATCAAGACAAATCATTGATGGTTGTTTGGAAGAACCACTAGGACGGAGTTCCCATATGTTTCGGAGCCAGTTAAGCATATATTTCGAACGATAATGTTATAAGGAAAAAAGTTCTTCGTTTTTAGGGGTTTTGGGGTTTGTTTCCCGATTGAAAATTAAGAAAGAGGGAAGTTTGCGCCCATCTGCTTTTATTACCAGCACGTTTGTTATACGAGGGTTGTTTTTTAAGTAAGGGACGTTTTTATTTAAAAAAAAAGATACAAATACTTTTGCAAAAACTTTTATTTTCTGATTCTACACTCTTTTACCTATTTTTCTACACAGTTGCCTTGTTTATTTAAGCACTTGTCATACCGTACAACTAAGTTTTTAATTCCCTCTTCAAAGAATTCGGCCGCCTGCTCCGACAGCCAAGAGTTCACGGACGCTTTCACTTCATCGTCGTCATTGAAGTGCTGCCCGCCAAGATGGTGTTCCAGGTACCGGAAAAGGTGAAAATCGCTAGGAGCAAGGTCGGGGCTGTATGGTGCATGGTCCAAAACTTCCCAGCCAAAAGAATCAATCAAATCCCGAGTCTTTTGAGAGGTGTGAGGCCTAGCGTTATCGTGCAGGAGCAAAACTACTTTTGTCAGCATGCCGCGCCTTTTGTTTTGAATTGCTCTGCGGAGCTTCTTTAGAGTTGCACAGTAGGCATCTGAGTTGATTGTCGTTCCTCGTGGCATAAAGTCCACTAGCAAAACACCGCGCCGGTCCCAGAACACAGTTGCCATAATCTTGCGCTTTGACAGCGTCTGTTTGGCTTTGACCTTGACGGGTGAGGTTGTGTGTCGCCATTCCATCGATTGTCGCTTGCTTTCGGGAGTGATAGGGATACCCATGTTTCATCTCCAGTGACAATTTGACTCTACATGTCATTCCCTTCTTCCTCGTAACGAATCAAAAAGTCCAATGAAGTGGCAAATCTCTTCCCTTTGTGGTCCTCTGTGAGGAGTCTGGGTACCCACCGAGAACACAGTTTCTTAAAGTTTAGGTTTTCAGACACAATTTTGTACAAAACCGATCTTGAAACTTGTGGAAATTCCAAAGAAAGAGTGGAAATTGTGAATCTTCTGTCCTCTCGAATCTTTGTTTCGACTGAAGCCACCAAATCATCAGTGATCACAGAGGGCCGGCCTGAGCGTTCTTCGTCATGAACGTTTTGACGGCCATTTTTAAACTCTCTAACCCATTGACGCACTTTACCTTCACTCATTGCATTCAAGCCATAAACTTCTGTTAACTGACGATGAATTTATGCAGCTGATAGGCTTCTCGCGGTCAAAAAACGTATCACTGACCGTATCTCCCACGCGGCGGGCGATTCAATAATCGTAAACATTATAAAGTAGCACAGCGATGCGTACACGTCAGCTTCAGAGCTGCAATTTGCATCAGTGTGAACGGGAAGGATGCCGGCAAGTGGCGCGGTGGCTTATTACGGCGTCCGCGCGAACTACGGGACTATACGAGCGAACGGCCCTTACTTAAAAAACAACCCTCGTAGGTGCAACTGAGTGGAATAGCTGTCACCACAGCATGTTTATATTAAGGACGCTTCATCTTTATGTAAGTACAGATATATTTTCGACAAATGCTGCCTTTCCACTGACAATTGTTTCACTAGTATTTGTTTAGTGACCAGCAAATAATTTCCTTTGTATTTAAACAGTGATATACAGTGAATGTATAAACACCTGAAGATGGGCACAAGTCGGAAATCGGTCGTGTGACGAATAAATAATCTTTTATTGTGACTGGTAGCGGAAATTTTTCTACTCCCTATAGCTGATTTTAAGTAACCAACGACTGAACTGCGGCAGACGACAGGTTTTGTAGCCCTAAATTTAAACTCGTTTCCTCACCAAATCACAACCTCGTGATGGGCAATGTTTCCGAGGAAACGGCGATCAACATTCGGCAGCAAAACTAGAATCACGATCTCTTTGTTCACGGCGAGTACGGCTAACGTCTACGAGCGAACTCAGAACAGAAAAATTTCATAATATTTTTATTTGCGTGGCAATCTTCCGCAGTAAAATTTCAGTTTTAACGGTAAAGGTAAAGTGTAATTCCTTGCTGTCATTGGTTACCTGAAATTACCCCCACACTGGCTACACGGGATGCAGCGTCACCAACCAATGAGCAGCCCTGGAAACACAAGCAGGTTACAAACGAAAAAAGAACGATACGAAGAAAAGAAGGAGAAAATAAAAATCAATACAATGCTGAAAATAACGTGGCTAAATATTAGAAATAAAGAAATACATTTGAGTCAATTAATTGATTAAAATGATAATCAAAGTCTTTTGATTAGAGATACAAAAATAAAAAAATTGCTGTATTTGACAAGACGGGAGACTCTGACCTTCTACATTTAAGGTTTATACGCTAACCACTACTCTATGGTACTACACTAGAAAATGGTGCTGTATTTGTAACGCAGGTGTCCCAGTCGTAACAGTTAACAGCCTTCAAAAATCCGGCTTCACGCAGTGTTGAGCGAAGCTTACCTAATGCAAGCTGATCTCTTGCGAAGCTTACCTAATGCAAGCTGATCTCTGTGATTATAATAACTGTACTAATGACGCCGAATCACGTCTTGTGCGGAAGGATCCAGTAGCGTTTGGTTAGTGCAATGTATGAAACATGTGTATTTCAAATGGTTCAAATGGCTCTAAGCACTATGGGACTTGACATCTGAGGTCATCACTCCCCGAGACTTAGAACTACTGAAACTTAACTAAGGTCATCACACACATCCATGCCCGAACTACTGAATCATAACTAAGGACATCTCACACATCCATGCCCGAGGCAGGATTCGAACCTGCGACCATAGCAGCAGCGCGGTTCCGGACTGACCGCTCGGTCACAGCGGCCGGCCATGTGTATTTCGTTACTATCGCTGTCTCTCTCTCTCTCTCTCTCTCTCTCTCTGTGTGTGTGTGTGTGTGTGTGTGTGTGTGTGTGGTTATCATGCGTGATGTGATACGAAATTAAAGGGCCATACCCAGGATTCGGGATCGAAGCACATCAAGAAAAAATCCCGGACAGAAACTGGAAGTTAACTAATTGTTGTGGTAGTTTGGCAACGGTGAATAGTTCAGGCGTGACGTTGTGCGCTCTGATTGGAGGAAACCACCTACAATGCATTTAGTGTCAGCTATCAAGTAATTTTAATCGGTCTATAGGCCTAATTTTTATTTTATGGTCTTAGACCGAAGCCTGGTTTGATACAGCTCTAGACTAGCCTTTCTCGTGCAAGCCTCTTCATCTCTACATAATTACTGCAACGTACGTCCACTCGAACCTGACTACCGCAGTCAAGCTCTGGTCTCCCTCTACAGTTTTTACCCCCAACAATTCTCTCCATTATCAAATTGACTATTCTTTGATCGCTCAGGATGTGTCTTAGCATACTATCCCTTCGTACAGTCAAACAAGGGTGCCCATACTAGGAGACAAGGAGGACTGTACCACCTCCGCCTAGCTCTCAGGGAAAGGAAAAAAAATGTAGCATTATAAGGTGTTTTTCTTTCAAGAAAATGATTTAAAAGTCGGTATTACGCAGGTTATTAACAGGGTCAGAACTGGAACTTTTTTAATGACTGCTTACACCTCGCGATTCGTTTTTCGAGATATTAAAAGTACTCCATACCTCCAGGTCTAGCCATCACCCCTACAAACTATCGTCTGGGCGCCCTCGCAGTCAAGTTCTGAAGTAAATTTCTCCCCAATTCGGTACACTACCTGTTCATTAATTATCCGATCTACTTAATCTAATCTTTAGTATTCTCCTCCAGCACAACATTTCAGAAGGTTGTATTCTCTTCTTGTCTCTACTGTTTATTGCCTACATTTCACTTCCGTGAAGAGGTTACACTCCAGACAAATATCCCTTCAAAAAACACTTTCTAACATTTAAACTTATATTTGATGTTCACAAATTTCTCTTCCTCAGAAACGACTTTGTTGCTGTTGCAAACCTGCATTTGGTATCCTTTCTACTTCGACCATCGTCAGTTAATTTGCTGCCCAGGTGGTAAAACTCGTCTACTACCCTTAGTGTCTCATTTGGTACTCTAATTCCCTTAGTATACATTACTATTGTTTTATTTTGTTAATGTTCAACTTCTTGTTCAAGGTAATATCCATTTTGTTCAAGTGATCTTCCCAGTCCTTCGCCCTCTTTGACAGAATTACAATGTCATCGACAAATGTTAAAGTTTGTATTTCTTCTCCTTGGACTAATGTTGATTCAAAATAAATAACCACAAATAACAATGAATACATCTGCAACAAAGACACTTGACTATTTTATCAAATGTATTCACTGATTAAAAGAAATGCAGTCAACATCAAGACTAAATCGAAAACGTTTATAGTGTTTGTTCTTCCAATATGATATAGGGTCCCGAAATATGATTGTTAGCTGCGAAAACCAGCTTCTAGAAGGTACAATTCATTCAGAATAGATTCTTATGGACTGCTACCGACACTCCTCGTTGTGTAGCAAATCCAGGATTCCAATTCCATGAAAGTACTAAAATCATACAACAAGCCTCTAACTTCTATTCAAAGACTGAAATTCGCCCAATACTCTCATCCCATTCGACACTATTAATAGACAAAAATTTTCCGAATAATTTTGATCGCCAATTCAAATACACACATCAAAAAAAGTTTTGCACCACTTCGGTTCCGAGAGTTCCGAAACCTGTACAGAAAACTCGGATAAACAAAAACATCATTTCCGCCCTTTTTATTGCTCATGAATGCATGTTGTACCACTATACAGCGAGACCTTCAGAGGTGGTGGTCCACACTGCTGCACACACCTGTACCTCTAATACGCAGTAGCACGGCCTCTTGCCTGTATTCGTCGTGGAATACTATCCACAAGTTCATCAAGGCACTGTTGGTCCAGATGGTCCCACTCTGGAGTGGCGATTCGGCGTAGATCGCCCAGAGTGATTGGTGGATCACGTCATCCATAAACAGCCTTTTTCAATCTATAACAGGCGTGTTCGATAGGGTTCATGTCTGGAGAGCATGCTGGCCACTCTAGTCGAGCGATGTTGTTATCCTGAAGGAAATCATTCGCCGATGGAGGCGCGAATTGTCGTCCATGAAGATGAATGCCTCGCCAGTATTGTAAGTGACGTGAACTTAAGTGGTGTTTATGAAATGAGTGGAGCCCTGAGATACATCCTGATGGCTAAAAGAGCCACATGCTAATGTAAATGGTATCTGACATTAAAATCAAAGTAAAAGATTGGGTCGCCACCAACGCTAGCCACATGACAACCAAGAGGTTCGACTGAGTTGGAAAATTAATTAATTTAGTCACAAGGAAAAACTCATATAAGAACATTCATTGTAATGTCACTCATAAGAAATGGGATGTAATTGTTAATATGATCCAGGTATTGTTCACATGAATCAAATACTAAAATAAAGTAAAAAGTGTGAACACTGTGGATAAGAGCAGCTTGCAGCAACATTCCTGAAAACAAGATCTATTTTAAAGAATTTGTTTTAAATAAAAAGGGAACACTAACTATTGGACCTGTGCGCAGAGAAACACTGTGGGTGGGCCAACAAGGAAACTAAAAGGTAAATGGCGCAGGTAAAGGAGACGTAACATCGGTACACTGGATAAGACTTGAAACAAAATTATTTATTTCTTCAGACACAGATATAAGACATCTGTATAACTACTGTTACCTAGTAACTACGTACAATTGCTTGTGAAACGCTACACGATACGCAACAGAATCTCGTAATTTAGAATCGCGTTCGTAATTAGAGGGGGACGGGAAAGGTTTAATACTGAATAGACCCACATTCTCTCAAAGAACAGCAAGGACGCCCCCAACACCAACATGCAACAAAGCTAGGAGGTATGTTCCGCTGTGTTGAGAAATGATTAAATAAAAGAGTAAATATGAATATCACCGTTGCATTTAAAGCAGAACCACGGTTTGGAGAAACCGCCTCAACGAGGGCCACACATACACGCTTAACATGAAATCACAAACCACAAATGCAACTGAATAATCCTGAAAGAATATATTTAATATTCCAAAATCACAACAATAAGTAAACTCTTGGACAGAGCCGGGGGCCACGGGAAATTTAGTCACAGTTAAGTGGGCATGTGGTTCGCGGAAACACAATTTCTACGTACCGTGGCCAAATTTTAACAACATTAAACCACACAGCAGCGAACAATTAAAATTTTATAGAGGACACATTTGAATAGACAAAGCGTCATGGCCGAGGGCCAACAAACTCTAATATTAACTCACGTGGATGATTTCCAACGGATGTAAGTAATAAAACAAAGAAAATTAACAAAGAGGCAAAACTTATCGGATTCGGAAAAGATTGGAATGTATACACACGTAGTCGCAGGCACACAAGCATTCACACTGAACTGGGGGCGCACATTCTAGGTGAGATCGCTTCAACATATGCAACACCTTTGTGCTACGTTCTTCTTACAGACCAAAGTCTGCATTAGGAATCAAACTGAAAGTCTGCAAAAGCCTTACATTCCTTACTGCGACCCAGCAAAACAATCTTTATAAGACAAAGCGTGTGGCCAAAAGCTAAAAGCTCCCCTCTCGCTATGAGACAACGCGCCACGCGGTTCAATCAACTCATTCTTCTTCGAAGAGACCTCGGCTGTAGACCCTCGGAGAACTGGAAGCAGACTGTCCATCTCACACTGAAACTTCTCCCACACAACCCCGGGGCCAGAAAAACCCAGAGATGAGGCTTCCGCCACCAACTAACACTGGTAACTTTCACACAAAGGGAACAAACCTCTTTACCTACCTCAAAACTGCAAGGGTTGGCCATTCCGTAAGACTACCGCTGATTCTCCGCAGCAGACTAAACCACTGCACAGTAAAATGAAACAACCCACAGTCATTCACTCACGCATGCCAGAGAGTTTTGGAATAGGAGAATAAGGGATAAACATTCTATGGTATCATAGTCGTGAGTTGGGTTACAAATAAAAACATGGAAGATTTATAATGGTGTTACACACGCATTTGCAAGTCTGAAAAGAACCGACATATCAGCCATATGATGCTTGCAAATCGTAGAAAGAAATAGGCTACGGCTAGAGTGAATCATAGCTCAGCCTTCTCTGGTACGAAATTTAGCAACGAAAACACCCGAATTATTCTGTACGATGTAAAGTGCACTGGAAAGCAAATAAAGGGGACTATAGGACCCTTTCAATATGTTGCTGATATGGTTGCACTATCTGTCGGAGTATGGCATTCACGTATCGTACAGCCTTCCAAGTCCACCAGCGGTATACGTCAGCTCCACATAATGCCACCCCAAAACATCCACGAGCTGTGTATCTCCGTTCTGGTGGAATGACTGGAACTGATCGGCTCTCGAGCCCCCTCTGTCTAATAGGCGCTGCTCATTCATGGTTGTTTACATCTTTGGGCGGGTTTAGTGACATCTCTGAACAGTCAAGGGGCTGTGTCTATGATACAATATCCACAGTCAACGTCTATCTTCAGGAGTTCTGGGAACTGGGGTGATGCAAAACATTTTTTGATGTGTGTAATTCCATCCATAAATCCTACAGTAAAACTTAATATTCTGTCAAGCCAGCATTACATAATCTCCAGGTCGGACACAAGGAGTAAGATGGGGATTTTGAAGTTCAACGAGTCTTGAACCCCTCAAATTTCACCGTCGGTTAGTCCGATTAGCAACGTCGTGTAGCTACACATGTACACAGTTCACAGACTCTACTCTCGTTCCTATTATGTGCCGTAACTCTCACTCTAGGACCTGTTAATTGCGTCACCATTCCTGCCCTAACTACATTCACTGCCGCAGTACCGTACTTTATTGGTTTGTTTTTATGCCAGTTGTTTCTAGTGATCTACTCTCTTCCCAGTTCCAGATATTAAACTTTATCTTGTTTTACTGGCACGAAATCGGTTTTACAGACTGTTACTCTTGCGTTCGCTGTTACCAAATAAAAAATGGTTCAAATGGCTCTGAGCACTATGGGACTTAACAGCTGTGGTCATCAGTCCCCTAGAACTTAGAACTACTTAAAACTAAATAACCTAAGGACATCACACACATCCATGCCCGAGGCAGGATTCGAACCTGCGACCGTAGCAGTCGCACGGTTCCGGACTGCGCGCCTAGAACCGCGAGACCACCGCGGCCGGCTCGCTGTTACCCTTCAGTGCTCCAAGTTTTATAACTTGAATTATGCAGGGCTGCTATAAATGATTTAGTTTTGAAAACTCCATACTTTTCGAAATATTACATGTAAAAATATGACTGATGCATGCATCGAACCGTTAACTCACTGACTTTGCATTTTGCACTGTACAAATGTTCTATGGAAGCCCCTCCATTTACGCGATATACGTCCAATCGGTATTCAAGTTCATTCCAGACATTCTGTAAGTCAATGATCATTCACAGCGTTACTGATGCGTCTGCTGTGTTGTTCCAGTGTTCTTGGCAGTGGGGGTACGTAAATACGGTCCCTAATATACACATGAAGGAAAAAGTCACAAGGCGTTAGGTCAGGCAAACTAGGACAAAGGGAAAACAGTCATATCACCTTCACTATTATGCCCAATCCAGTGATTCGGAAGTTCGTCCTTTGGGTAGTGACAAACATCGATGCTTCAATAAGGGGGTGGCCTGTCTTGTTGGAAAATGAAATTCTCGGAATCAGTGAGTTGGCTGGTTCAAATGGCTCTGAGCACTATGGGACTTAACATCTATGGTCATCAGTCCCCTAGAACTTAGAACTACTTAAACCTAACTAACATCACACACATCCATGCCCGAGGCAAGATTCGAACCTGCGACCGTAGCGGTCACGCGGTTCCAGACTGAAGCGCCTAGAACCGCACGGCCACACCGGCCGGCCGAATCAGTGAGTTGTGGAAAGAACCACAGCTACAACATACCAAGGTAAGAGGTACTTGTTACAGTTTTCTCACATAAGGAATACGGCCCATACAGCTTCGTCTGTGACATTGCACAGAAAAGATTAACCTTCGCCGAATCTCGTTCAAGCGCCACAATTTCATGAGAATTTTCAGTGCCGCAAACTGTCACGTAATGGGAACTTTATTTAATGGTATGGCGATGGCCCCCCGTCGGGCAGACCATTCGCCGGGTGCCGGTCTTTCAATCTGACGCCACTTCGGCGACCTGTAGTCGATGTGGATGAAAGGATGATGATGATGACGACAACACAACACCCCAGTCCCTGGGCGGAGAAAATTCCCCGACCCAGCCGGGAACGGAGCCCGGGCCCAGAGGATTGACCATTCAGCCACCGGAGGCGGACAAAATGGGAACTAACGTGTCCAGATAAACTGAAGGTTGCTTCGACGGTGAATCAGCTTAGATGCAAAACGTCTCTCTTTTTGCTTTGTCGACGGAAGTCAAGCACTGCACTCGCCAACTGAGCTCAATACAGACACGGTGAGTTTACGGTTCTATTCAGCCACCAATCTTATTTGTATGTATAATACTCTGGAAAACTTTGAAAAAGAAAGAATCATTTATAGAAGCCCGGTATTTTATTGTTCATTCCGGAACTTTGTCCGTAGTTTCGTGAGATTACATTAAATCTGAGACTACTGGTTAACGATGAAATGGAGGTCGTCAGGCGGGGTGGATAGCCGTCCCATGACGTTCTTGGCTCAGTGTGTTCATCAAGCAGGCGACGATTATCTCACACAGTATATCATCTACATCTACACATCTACATCTATAGTCTGCAAACCACCTTGAGGTTTGTGGGGGAGGGTTCACTGTGCACCACTGCCACTTCCCCCCATTCCTGTTCCAGCCGAGAATGGTTCGCACGAAGAATCATTGTTAGTACGCAGTTTTATGTTAACCCTTAGCTTCCCAGGCCATTCTTTGGTCTTCCACTGTCCCACGTGCGGTCTGAGTAACCGCTATATTTAAATAGCCATAAAAATTGCATTCGGCAATTTCAGTGGAACAGTTAAGATCTTATGTAAAAGGTTACATTAATATCACTCAAAAAATATATATTTAAATAAATTTTAAAGTTTACATTTAAACAGAAAACTACGCAAAATGAACATGATATTACACAGTAATGTTAATGATATGAAAACTCAAATACCCTGCGCTCCAAATTTTACTTTTTGCCACATTTTTATTGCTTATTACACATGTAATGGTAAAAATATTTAAAAAATCAGACAAAACATTCAAAAAATGAAAATTACACTGGTACTTTTTAAGTGTTTAGTTTCCTTCTCAGGGGTTTTCACTGCACTCGCTGGAAATTTTTGTAGATATTTCAAGGCAGCTTGGCTTTCTCCAATAATGGCAAATAGAGGGCGTTTTTATCTTCTTTTTTGGGTCACAGGTGGAGCTTGTTTCGGTTTTTCCAGTCGTTCTATAACGACTCTATTCTATGTTCTGCTACACCCAAAACCCGGTGATAGGAGCCGGAAGTTTACGGGGTGTGTAATACTTGCTGTCTCGCTTTTTATCTGTGGTGTCACCAAAGAATTTACAAGCTTCTTAAAAAATTAAAGCGGTTCACCTGGGTATTGCCTCTGCAGGAGTATTGTCTTTGTAGGAATAAACGCATTCACCTCACTTCATCCAACAAGCGGAAAAAATGCTATTGGCCGTCGTTGGAAGAGGCTTCGACGACCGGCGATATTTCCTTCGGCCTGATATTTTTCTAGCAGAACCTTTAGCTGAAGATTCAGTCTCTACACTTCTGAGTTCATCGCTCTGATCACTAATTTCGTTCAAGGAATTCACAGGTCGTAAAACAAATTCGTCTTCAGTTTCCCACTGTTCCTATACTGTGTTATGTTCACATTCAATTTCGTTGTCACTATCTAATCCAACATCACTTCTTAAACAGTCCTCAAATCATTTTAAAACAGTACCCTCAAAGTCAGGGTCCGTAGCATGAGCGCAAAAGTTCCAGGTGCGGTCTCAGAGACCGCTAGCACGAAAGAACCAGTAACAGTATTATGTCCACGCCACACTGAAGTGGCTACTGACAAAGGAAACCGCAGCAGTTTCGGGAAAGAACAAGTAAACAACGCTGTAATCTCCTACCCAACCATTATGCATTAACAACACAGTAACAATAAACGCCAGCGGTTTAAGATACCGCACCTTGGACGTTAAGGGATGATAAAAAATCACCGTTTCTGCCAGCATTCTTTTTAGTATGACGTTTGCCTAAAGCGGATTCCATATATTTTACTTCAGTAAGTAGATATTTACATTGCGTCCCGTTTTTTCATGGAACGTGGTTAATGTTTGGAATCTCTCAACTGCTCAGCCTATAGCTCACCCGATTTAACTGTTTTCTTATAGACCGTGACTATTTTCCAATAGGTTTCGAGAATCTAGCAAGCAGTATGTGTCCGACTGTTGGTGTTAATTGGCTGTCGTTAAAGCCACACGTGTTTTAATTACAGGATCACGCTGTTCACTCTTGTGGTTTTTCCAGTGTTACAGCTTTCCTGTTTTAGTGCCTGTTTCTGTACATAACTGAGGTTCATCTCCCGATGTGGAACTTAATACGAGGGTCATTCAATAATTAAAGAGAAAATTGGTCTGGGGGAAAAAACTGTTAGTAGGGCAGGTTTGGTACTTTGATGGCTTTAAGTTGGCATCACTGGGATGAGCTCTGATCAGCTGATGTATCAACATTGTTTTGTTTATAACCTCAAAAATACATTTCAAGATGGCGAGTCCGCTTCAAACGTCCACGTTAGTTGAACAACGTTCTGTTATTCGTTTTTTACTTGCTGAAGGCGAGGAACCAGTGAATATATAGGGTAGAATGTTTAAAGTTTATGGTGAAGGTTGTATGAATCGTGCAAATTTTTACAAGTGTGTAGAGCAGTTCAAAGATGGCCGCAACTCAGTGACTGACGAACACCGTTCTGGCCGACCAGTTGCAGTTTCAACTCCCTCACTTGAAAGTCGCATTGAAGACATTATTCGGGCCGACCGCCGTTTGACTGTGGAAATGATAGTTGATAAGGTTCAAGTTAGTACTGGTACAGTTCATAACATTATCTGCAACAAGCTGAAATGCCGCAGAGCATGTGCAAGGTGGGTCCCAAAGGAGTTGACGCGGCTGCACAAGGAAACAAGGTTAAGAGTGTGCACAGAGCTACAACGTTGTGAAAGAGAAGGTGAACACTTCCTCAACAAAATTTTAACTTGTGATGAAACTTGGGTTCACTGTTATGGGCCAGAATCAAAAAGCCAAAGCATGAAGTGGAAGCACACCAACTCACCTGTCAAGAAAAAATTCAAAACCCAAGCATCAGCAGGAAAAGTCGTGTTGACGGTGTGTTGCGATGCTGAAGGTCCAGTTTTTTGTGATTATCTCGGAGAGCAGTGTGCAATGGACAGCCAATACTACCAGGATTTGCTTTTAAATAAGGTGAGGCCAGCCATGAGATAGAGACGTCGTGGGTCTCACAGGAGAGGTGTTATTCCACAGCAAGACAACACACGTCCTCATATTGCTCAACTAACCCGTGAAACCATCCACACTATGGGCTGGGGAGTACTGCCTCATCCCCGTTACAGTCCTGATTTAGCACCTAGTGATTTCCATTTGTTTGGTGCACTGAAGGAGGCATTACGTGGGAAGCGGTTCTAGGACAACGAGGACGTGAAAAAGTTTGTGGGAAATTGGTTCAAACATCAAGATAAAGAGCTCTTTGCAGCCGGAATAAAAACAGGTTGTAGCCCGTTGGAACAAGCGCATAAATGTTCAAGGAGATTATGTTGAAAAGCAGTAAAAGTATTGTTTTGTAAAAATAAACGCTTTTTTCTGCAGAGCAATTTGTCTTTTTAATTATTGAATGACCCTCGTACATGGGTTGGATAAAAAGTAGTGGCAACACGGCTATAATTCATGCCAACTTTATTGACAAACGTTCATCGTATTACACGCCATCAATATAGTCATCCCGCATCTCGATCACTCCCACTCCCCCCCCCCCCCCCCCCCCTCAGCGATCGAAGGCGTCCAACAACGTCAGCGTATCCGTCCTGCAAGGACCGCACTATGGCAAGCATGACGTCTTCTGTAGTGTTGTACCGCGTGCCACGAACAGGTTCCTTCATTTTGGTGAACAGGTCGTAATCGAGTTAATACGGTGGATGTTACAGTTGAGAGGCACCCACATGCCTTGCTCATACTGTGGCATCAAGCAGTCAGGCCTGCAAGATGAGTGGTCTGCCAAGCGAGTGGACTCATTCTTATTTATCGAGTAACATGAACTCTCGTACTCACAATCAAGTCACAAATTAACCTCCTGTATGAATAATACGTAACGGAAACGCACAACTGACTATCAGTAATTTACAGAACTCTAACTGTTCACTACGCACTGGCAATACCACATTTTCTTTTTTCTTTTATTTAACGGCTTTTATCAACACGTGGCCATCGCACTGAATATGAATGGCGCACACTTTATGAATTCGGGACATCATGACAACATACAACTCGAAAGAAAAGTCCACCAATCTTTTTCTTTTCAATATCTTATTTATTCCGATGAATTCTATAACCTAAACACACAAATTCTATAACCTACAACAATAACACATGAGAAATTCCGCCCAGTGGGCATGGCTTTACATTGGTTTTTCTCTACCTCATGGTCTCGTAATTATTTAACGCTACAGTGCACTTTCTAGATAGGACGGTGGATCTTTTATTATATCTCACACTTCGACTCTCACAATCATCATCACGAAACTTTCCTCCAGACCTAGCGGTACAGAAGGAACAAGCATAACCCGCTACCTCTGAAACTACCTAGCTACTCTCCCATGCAAACCACACATACTTAAGTTACATGACATACACCACACTACAACATGGAATACAACACAGGGAATAGTCACAACATTATCACTTTCAGCTTTCCCACTTCAATTAGTATTTATCCCAGTTTCACACGACACTGCCCCACTTTGTAATTCTACTTTCCTACTATGAACTCTGGGGATATATGCACGTCTTCCTGTGCAATGCAAGCCAAGTGGCGTTGCTGGATAGACAGCTGACTCACCTTGCTTCTCTCTCAGAGTTTGAATCAAGCGTCACACGGAATCATATCACGCAAAGTAATATTAAGAACATATTCATCACACACGCGAGTCCTCAACTGATACCATGGACGAGTACTTCTCTTTATCCTTTGTCTCATACACAGATTGAGACTCACACAGTACTCACCACGTGGAAGTACTCGTCTCTAATTTCAAGTCCTGCACACGCCATTTCTTAAATATTTCAACTTATGGTACACACGCTATTTCTTAAATATTTCAACTTATTGTACACACGCTAGTAATTCAGCTTAACTTAAGCACACAGAAGTATTTCAACTTATTGCTACACGTGGTTTCATTGTGACCGTTGGTCACTTCCGAAGATTACTACGATCCCATTAATATTACCTGCCTGACATTTAATTCTCCCCACAAAAGTTCCTGAAATAGAGAAATTATTATTTCAAACTACTCTTAAATATTCCACATGGATACCATGTCTCCACTCTTTTGTCTTTACGGAGCACACCTAAGACATGTCTTAACAGCACAAGATCCAGCGGCAGAGTGCTGAAACATGGCCGTTCTCCAGGTCCTCTCGCACCTCTGCTGAAGTGGGGGAGCACCTTGCTACCGTATTGGTCAGCCACATTTCAGGCGCTCAAAGCTCAGGTAAAATTTCATCTCTTTGGTCCCACCAAAGGTGACCAAAGGATCGTCTCAAAGATGATCATATATTCACATTCACTATCTGCAGTTAGCAGACGACCATACATTCATTCATTTCACAGATCTCACCAAACTGGATGCAGGGATTTATTTTGTGGGAGTGCACATGTGATCAATTAAATAAATAAATTGTCATTCTTTCCCACACTGGTATCCGGCTTCCCTGTATCAATAGAAATTGAGTTATTTTACAAAAAAATGTGTTGTTCTGACAAAAATAATGAAGTATGTTGTACCTATCTTCAATGTCGGGCGGTACTGTACCCTTTCACAGTATCTCCCACCCCCATGTATGCAGAAGCTACTGCACTTGATTCGTCGAATGGCATCGTGCATTGTCATGAAGGATGATGGGATACAGTTCCACAAGGGAAAACTTTGGTTGGTTCAAATGGCTCTGAGCACTATGGGATTTAACTTCTGAGGTCATCAGTCCCCTAGAACTTAGAACTACTTAAACCTAACTAACCTAAGGACACCACACACATCCATGCCCGAGGCAAGATTCGAACCTGGGACCGTAGCGGTCGCGCGGTTCCAGACTGTAGCGACTAGAACCGCTCGGCCACATCGGCCGGCTATGCATGTGTGTGTACGTGTTTTTGTGTGAAATTGTTTTGGTGAGCTTTCTGTGTGTGTGTGTGTGTGTGTGTGTGTGTGTGTGTGTGTGTGTCCAGAGGGCAAAGTAGGGGGAGAGGGAGAGAGAGAGGGAGGGAGAGGTATGTGTGAAAATTTTTTTTTTTTTTTTGTGGCTGCTTGTGTGAGAGGGATGATTTTTAGCTTATTATTTCTTTTATTATAAACTGTATGACGTGATACGACATTGCAGTGCCTGTGTTATTCTGAATTACGATGCAAAATTCCTTTGGATACGCACGCATGTCCAAAGGAACAGGCACTGACCGCGACTACAGACGTTATGAAACACAGTAAATGTATTCGCAGTTGCGAATATGGACAATTGTCAGTTGTAGACTAGAGTGAAGACAATGAAAATTTGTGCCAGACATGGATTCCAAGGCTGATTTCAAGCTTATCGCCAGCGATCGCCTTTCCATTTTACAATCCGAGCACGGCTCACAGCCACACCCAACCTTTCATACGTCATCGGCCATGTGTTTACAGCCTGTACTTGTACATCCATTGTGTGTATTCCAGTACATTTTACGAGGGCAAGTCAATTATTATCCGCAATTTAGTTATACGTTTGTTTATTTTGGTAGTACTGTCGTATTATGTTGATGACGCATGCTTTGTTTATTTGTTGTTATATCTTTACGATTTTCAAGCTGCTAGGTTAGTTTCGTCATCGCTTCCTGTTAATCATAGTGGCTCCGCTATTTGCACCAAAGAAGAGCGACATTCAAGTGATCCGTTTTTTTGTGGTCGGAATTCGTCGAAGACTCTCGGTACAGTACAAGAACAGTGTTTTGCCACAACGGAGTGTCTACGAATGGACTGAAAAATTCCGAACTGATCACACAAGTTTTACGCACGATGAAGGAGCCGGGTCTAGTGTAGCAGGGGATACAACCCGTCGGCTTTGAACAATGACGTCACAAGTCGCCAGAGAGCATGTATTACAAAGATGAAAGAGCTGAGGAGAATGTTGAGAAACAAAGGAATGCGAGAGAGATAAACTTTATTTCACATATGTAAGGGCCAGTAGTATTTTCACGTTAACGATAACGCGTGTTTGTATCTTAGTATTTCTGCGCAAAATACAATGGAAAGAAATGAATGAAATTACTAGCAAAGAATACATCACGTTACATGTATGTCAGTTGTATCTCGAAAGTCTTTCGAACTGTATTGCTTAAGTGCAGTACGGGATACAAGTTCAGCGTACGTCGATTTCTTAGTTTCAAGTGGCATTGCTGTCCTGTTGTTCACTTGAACTATGTATCCCCTGCTTCACTAAACCGCAAATGAAACACCCGATACAAATTAAAAGCTCATTCGAAGTGTGTTGCTTAAGTACAGTCCGGAATACGAGTTTGTCGTAAGGCGATTTCTTCGTTTTCACTAGCATTACCGTCCTGTTCTTCACCTGAACGATGTATCCTCCGCTTCAGTAAACCTTAAGTGGAACACGGGATACAAATTGTAGATGTTCTGTTTATTTCGTCTCCGCTATTACTAACAGTTCTTTCTTACGTACATATCAGTATTACTGATGACAGAAGGACCTACGTATGTAATATATGTATACCAGACTTCCATTGACCTCGATATATGTACACTGGTAACCAATAGGTGGAAATACACGTACGTTACATTTGCAACCTGTTTCATTTTATACGTTTTGATTGTTTATTTAACCTTTGTGTTTCACTTGTTGAAAGGGAACTGCACAGTGATCTTGTCAAAAGCCGAGAAGCGATTCTTCTTGGTGTTGTAGCTGATAAGTGTTTTTTTGGCTTTTTTTTAAAAAAAATCTCACGAGATAGAATAAAGAGATCCTACTTTATTAAGCAATCAATAAAAAAACTAAACTAAAACATAACAGCAAAAGCGAAAATGGTAAACTGAAAGTAGAATAGATTACGAAGTCTTCGTAATCTAAAGCAAAAGACTTCGTAATCTATTCTACTTTCAGTTTACCATTTTCGCTTTTGCTGTTATGTTTTAGTTTAGTTTTTTTATTGATTGCTTTATGAAGTAGGATCAGTTTATTCTATCTCGTGAGATTTTTTTTTTAAAGCCAAAAAACACTTATCAGCTACTGAAGCATCTGTATCTTAGGATCAGTTTATTCTATCTCGTGAGATTTTTTTTAAAAAAAAGCCAAAAAACACTTATCAGCTACTGAAGCATATTGGTGGAATAAGAAAGTGAAATATGGCAAAATAGTGAAATATAGATAAACGATCGCTTTTCGATTCACATTCAATTATTTTAATGATAGCGCTTATTAGAACACAGAACTACTTTATTATCTATGCCTCGAAGTGGAGACATTACTATCTATGACTAAGGAATGACGTCATTGTTCAAAGCCTACGGGTTGTATCCCCTGCTTCACTAGACCCAAGGAGCCGGACGACCGTTCACCCACCACAAATGAAGAAACCATTGAGCGTTCACGCGAAATGATTCTCTTAGACAGACGATTAACTACGGACGAAGTGGCACATCGTCTGCAAATTAGTCACAGTTCCGCCTACGAAATCATCCACAACAGACTTGGGTTTCATAAAGTTTGTGCAAGATGGGTCCCAAAACAACTCACATAGTTGCATAAACAATAACGCTTGGACATCTGCAAAAAAATTTGGGTCGCTATGGTAACGAAAGGGACAACTTCTTAGACAGGATCATTACTGGTGACGAAGCATGGAGAGTAAACGGCAGAGTATGGAATGGAAACATCCAAACTCGCCGTGCAAGAATAAGTTCAAGACCCAATCGTCCGCAGGAAAACTGATGCTTACGGTTTTTTGGTACTCGCAAGGTCCAGCACTGGAACATTATGGGGAAAGGGGCACAACAATAAACAGTGTACGTTGCAGTGAGATGCCTACTGCCAGGCTAAAGCCTGCAATTCGAAACAAACGCCGAGGATTGCTGTCAAAAGGTGTTGTGTTGTTGCAAGACAATGCCCACACTGCTTCATAAATTCAAATTTGAAATAGTGGATCATCCTCCATGTAGTCCCGATCTTGCCCTTCTGACTACTGGTCCACTCATAGGGACATTAAGGGGTCGTCTATTTGCCTCGGACGAAGCAGTGAAAGAAGCGGTGCTTTCCTGGATCGCAACTCAGCCGCGAACCTTCTTTTATGTGGGGATCAGGAAGCTTGTACAACGATGGACCAAGTGCGTTGAAACGCAAGGAAACTATCTCGAAAAATGATGTTCTTGTGTAAGTTTCCTATTTGATTACAATAAAATTTTTTAACTACTTTGCGGATAATAATTGACTTACCGTCGTACACTCCTGGAAATTGAAATAAGAACACCGTGAATTCATTGTCCCAGGAAGGGGAAACTTTATTGACACATTCCTGGGATCAGATACATCACATGATCACACTGACAGAACCACAGGCACATAGACACAGGCAACAGAGCATGCACAATGTCGGCACTAGTACAGTGTATATCCACCTTTCGCAGCAATGCAGGCTGCTATTCTCCCACGGAGACGATCGTACAGATGCTGGATGTAGTCCTGTGGAACGGCTTGCCATGCCATTTCCACCTGGCGCCTCAGTTGGACCAGCGTTCGTGCTGGACGTGCAGACCGCGTGAGACGACACTTCATCCAGTCCCAAACATGCTCAATGGGGGACAGATCCGGAGATCTTGCTGGCCAGGGTAGTTGACTTACACCTTCTAGAGCACGTTGGGTGGCACGGGATACATGCGGACGTGCATTGTCCTGTTGGAACAGCAAGTTCCCTTGCCGGTCTAGGAATGGTAGAACGATGGGTTCGATGACGGTTTGGATGTACCGTGCACTATTCAGTGTCCCCTCGACGATCACCAGTCGTGTACGGCCAGTGTAGGAGATCGCTCCCCACACCATGATGCCGGGTGTTGGCCCTGTGTGCCTCGGTCGTATGCAGTCCTGATTGTGGCGCTCACCTGCACGGCGCCAAACACGCATACGACCATCATTGGCACCAAGGCAGAAGCGACTCTCATCGCTGAAGACGACACGTCTCCATTCGTCCCTCCATTCACGCCTGTCGCGACACCACTGGAGGCGGGCTGCACGATGTTGGGGCGTGAGCGGAAGACGGCCTAACGGTGTGCGGGACCGTAGCCCAGATTCATGGAGACGGTTGCGAATGGTGCTCGCCGATACCCCAGGAGCAACAGTGTCCCTAATTTGCTGGGAAGTGGCGGTGCGGTCCCCTACGGCACTGCGTAGGATCCTACGGTCTTGGCGTGCATCCGTGCGTCGCTGCGGTCCGGTCCCAGGTCGACGGGCACGTGCACCTTCCGCCGACCACTGGCGACAACATCGATGTACTGTGGAGACCTCACGCCCCACGTGTTGAGCAATTCGGCGGTACGTCCACCCGGCCTCCCGCATGCCCACTATACGCCCTCGCTCAAAGTCCGTCAACTGCACATACGGTTCACGTCCACGCTGTCGCGGCATGCAACCAGTGTTAAAGACTGCGATGGAGCTCCGTATGCCACGGCAAACTGGCTGACACTGACGGCGGCGGTGCACAAATGCTGCGCAGCTAGCGCCATTCGACGGCCAACACCGCGGTTCCTGGTGTGTCCGCTGTGCCGTGCGTGTGATCATTGCTTGTACAGCCCTCTCGCAGTGTCCGGAGCAAGTATGGTGGGTCTGACACACCGGTGTCAATGTGTTCTTTTTTCCATTTCCAGGAGTGTATTTGAAAGTCGCTTTCCCGGTGTTGGCAGATAAATACGATGTTGCATTGTCTGTGTTATTCTGAATTACGATGCAAAGGAACATTGCATCGTATTTCAGTACGAGTACAGGTTGTAGTCGCATGGTTGGCGACGCACGGATGATTTTCTACGCTCATGAACTGGGTGCTGTGTTGTCCAAATCATCATCATTATGCGCTAGTACTTCGTGTTCGGTCAGAGGGTTAGCTGCCCTCTGTAACAAAAAAAATAAAACTGAGTTAATGAATCAACTACGAACTGAAACGGGTGTCTTGCGTCCGCCTCCAGCAGATGCAACGAACTAAAACGAACAAAATGAGATTAAGGGGGAAAAAAGCGAGAAGTCCTGGTTCGAGTCCCGGTCAGACACAAATTTTCTTTGCCGTCATTCCATTTTACAGCTGATGGTTGTTCATATTCGCAATTGCGAATACATTTAATGAATGACGTAATCTTCGCCTGGTTGATGAACACATTATGTCAAGCACAAGCATATTCTTCGGTTTACAACTGCGTTGCCAAAAAGCACACAAGCTCGACGGCTGGCATATTGCCGCATTCTTGCTTGGAATTTTCCTCCAGCAGCTACGTAAGTTCTCGTCCTTTCGACGTGACATCTGTTTCAATGGAGCAACGCGGCATTTTACTACTGGCCGTGTCGTTGCTGAATAGCAGTCATCACTTCAACAGTCTCTGCTGTACGATGACTGTCAGTGTCCATGCTGAGGTGCGTTGTAAGACCGCTGTTGGTACCACAAAATATTAGCTGCATCAAATTACATTCCATTAGGAAAGTGGACTGTGCTAAACGACTGTGAGATGACTTCCAAAATGGCAAAGAGCAGCGAACAGTCGTCGTTTCCGTTCTAGCTTTATTAGATGAGATCCAGATTTCGGGTAGTAACTATCCACTATCAATGCAGTATTTCAGAGTTGTTATACATGCCCTAGTGCTTCTACACCTGTTTCTCAAGCTCCTGCCGGGTTAAGGCGACTGTGACAGCAGCCCGAACAACAGATTTACATGTATTAGGGCACATACACTCCTGGAAATGGAAAAAAGAACACATTGACACCGGTGTGTCAGACCCACCATACTTGCTCCGGACACTGCGAGAGGGCTGTATAAGCAATGATCACACGCACGGCACAGTGGACACACCAGGAACCGCGGTGTTGGCCGTCGAATGGCGCTAGCTGCGCAGCATTTGTGCACCGCCGCCGTCAGTGTCAGCCAGTTTGCCGTGGCATACGGACCTCCATCGCAGTCTTTAACACTGGTAGCATGCCGCGACAGCGTGGACGTGAACCGTATGTGCAGTTGACAGACTTAGAGCGAGGGCGTATAGTGGGCATGCGGGAGGCCGGGTGGACGTACCGCCGAATTGCTGAACACGTGGGGCGTGAGGTCTCCACAGTACATCGATGTTGTCGCCAGTGGTCGGCGGAAGGTGCACGTGCCCGTCGACCTGGGACCGGACCGCAGCGACGCACGGATGCACGCCAAGACCGTAGGATCCTACGCAGTGCCGTAGGGGACCGCACCGCCACTTCCCAGCAAATTAGGGACACTGTTGCTCCTGGGGTATCGGCGAGGACCATTCGCAACCGTCTCCATGAAGCTGGGCTACGGTCCCGCACACCGTTAGGCCGTCTTCCGCTCACGCCCCAACATCGTGCAGCCCGCCTCCTGTGGTGTCGCGACAGGCGTGAATGGAGGGACGAATGGAGACGTGTCGTCTTCAGCGATGAGAGTCGCTTCTGCCTTGGTGCCAATGACGGTCGTATGCGTGTTTGGCGCCGTGCAGGTGAGCGCCACAATCAGGACTGCATACGACCGAGGCACACAGGGCCAACACCCGGCATCATGGTGTGGGGAGCGATCTCCTACACTGGCCGTACACCACTGGTGATCGTCGAGGGGACACTGAATAGTGCACGGTACATCCAAACCGTCATCGAACCCATCGTTCTACCATTCCTAGACCGGCAAGGGAACAGGACAATGCACGTCCGCATGTATCCCGTGCCACCCAACGTGCTCTAGAAGGTGTAAGTCGACTACCCTGGCCGGCAAGATCTCCGGATCTGTCCCCCATTGAGCATGTTTGGGACTGGATGAAGCGGCGTCTCACGCGGTCTGCACGTCCAGCACGAACGCTGGTCCAACTGAGGCGCCAGGTGGAAATGGCATGGCTAGCCGTTCCACAGGACTACATCCAGCATCTCTACGATCGTCTCCATGGGAGAATAGCAGCCTGCATTGCTGCGAAAGGTGGATATACACTGTACTAGTGCCGACATTGTGCATGCTCTGTTGCCTGTGTCTATGTGCCTGTGGTTCTGTCAGTGTGATCATGTGATGTATCTGACCCCAGGAATGTGTCAATAAAGTTTCCCCTTCCTGGGACAATGAATTCACGGTGTTCTTATTTCAATTTCCAGGAGTGTATAACAACTCTGCAATACTCACTTGATAATTGCTAGTTATTAACCGTTATCTCCATCTGTTCTAATAAAGCTAGAATGGACGCGACGACCAACTGCTCTTCTTTAAATTAAACCCCGTCCTAACAGGCTGTGAGAGCCCAACGGTACCGACCGACCGTCGTGTCACCCTCAACCACAGGCGCCACTAGATGTGGAAGGCATGTAACCAGCATCCCGCTCTCCTGGCCGTTGTCAGCTTTCGTGACCGGAGCTGTTACTTCCCCCATCAAGTAGCTCCTCAACTGGCCTCACAAGGGCTGAGTGCACCTAGCTTCCCATCAGCGCTCGGCAGACCCTTCCAAGTGTTAGTCAAACTCGACAGCTCTTCACTGCGATGTTCATACGGGAACTGGTGTTACCACTACGGCAAGGCCGTTGGCACTGCTTATCTTTACCACTATGAAAGTCGCGTGGAGTAACCACGTGACCTGAGGCGCCTCCCCACAGTTCGCGCGGCTCCGCCCCGTCGGAGGTTCGAGTCCTCCCTCGGGCATAGATGTGTGTGTTGTCCTTAGCATAAGTTAGTTTAAGTTAGATTAAGTAGTGTGTAAACCTAGGGACCGATGAAAATGATTCAAATGGCTCTGAGCGCTGTGGGACTTAACATCTGAGATCATCAGTCCCCTAGACTTACAAGGGAACCTCCCCATCGCACCCCCATCAGATTTAGTTATAAATTGACACAGTGGATGCCTGAACACAGATCAATCGAGAAAACAGGAAGAAATTGTGTGGAACTATGAAAAAATAAGCAAAATATACAAACTGAGTAGTCCATGTGCAAGATATGCAACATCAAGGACAGCGTTAGCTGATGAGCGCCGTGGTCTCGTGGTAAGAGTGAGCAACTGCTCTGTCCTTGGTTCGAGTCCTCCCTCAAGTGAAAATTTTACTTTCTTTATTTTCGCAAAGTTACGATCTGTCCGTTCATTCATTGACGTCTCTGTTCACTGTAATAAGTTTAGTGTCTGAGTTTTGCGACCGCACCGCAAAACCGTGAGATTAGTAGACGAAAGGATGTGCCTCTCCAATAGGAACCGAAAACATTTGATCGCAAGGTCATAGGTCAGCCGATTCCTCCACGGGAAAACAAGTCTGATATATTCTTTACGACACTGGTGACGGCATGTGCGTCACATGACAGGAATATGTTGTCGACCCACCTAACTTGCACACTTGGCGAATGGGTAAAAAGATTCTTCTATCTGACACGATTTAGGTTTTCTTGTGGATGTGATAATCACTCCCAAAAAAGTGATGAAAACATAAGAGTTTGTCACATAAACTGCATCAAATGAATGCAACAGTTTCACAGTCGCACAGTTTTCCCTGTGCTTTGTCAAAACATGTTTTTTACGTTTTCAAATGTTTCCGTGCGTAGACCGTCAAATCCTGTATGTGTCCAAGCAAATCTGACATGTCCTGGAATTTTGGAGAGCGAAGTTGATTATGTGTGAGTGCATGAACTTTGATAATTATCTGAAAATAAAAAATTAAACTTTTCACTCGAGAGAAGATTTGAACCAAGGACCTGTCGTTCCGCAGCTGCTCACGCTAACCACGGGACCACGGCGTTCGTAAGGTAATACGCTCCTTGATGTTGCCTACCTTCGCATGGACTACTCAGTTTGTATATTTTGTTATTTTTTTCGTAGTTCCACACAACTTCTTCCTGTTTTCTCGATTGATCTGTGTTCAGTTTTTCAAGGCCTATCCCTGTGCCAACTTATAACTAAATCTGAGGGGGGTGCGATGGGGAGGTTCCCTTGTTAGAACTACTTAAACCTAACTAACCTAAGGACATCACGCACATCCATGCCCGAGACGGGATTCGAACCTGCGACCGTAGCAGCAGCGCGGTTCCGAACGGAAGCGTCTAGAGCTGCTCGGCCACAGCGGCCGGCAGGGACCGATGACCTCAGATTTGGTCTCATAGTAACTTACCATACATTTCCAAATTTCCTACCATTATGAAATATCATTTGATTCCATGCCAACTGGACTACAGTCTTTGGGATTTTGATGGTTGCAAGAATCAGGGAGCGACACTTTGTTAACAACCTGCAGAGAAACCAGATGGCAGTTGTAAATGTCTAAGGACATAAATGGGAAGCCGTGGTTGAGAAGGAAGTGAGAAACGGTAGTCTATCTCCGACGTTGTTCGATTTGCACATTAAGTAACCTGTGAAGGAAACCCAGCAGAAATTTCGAAATGGAATAAGAACATGGGGAAATAATAAAACCTTTAAGGTTCTCCGATGACACTGTAAGTGTCAGAGACGGCAAAGAAGTTCGCAGAGCGGTTGAACGGTACAGATAGTGTCTTAAAAAGAGCTTATAAGATCAGCACCAACAAAAATAAAACTAGGGTAATGGATTGTAATCGAATTAAGTAAGGCGATGGTGAGGAGGCTAGTTTAGAAAATTAGACACTAACAGTAGTAGGTGAGTTTTGCTATTTGGGCAGCAAAAAGCTGATGATGGCCAAAGAAGATGATGTAAAATGGAGACTGGCAATAGCAAGAAAAGCATTTATGGAAAGGAGGAATTAGTTAAAATCAGATAGAAATTCAAGTATGGTTGTGAAACGTGGACAATAAGGAGTTTAGGCCAGAAGAGAAAGGAAGCTTTTGAAATGTGGTCCTACAGAAGAATGCTGAAGGTTAAATGGGTAGATCGAATAAAAAATGTGGTGGTAGTGAATCAAATTGAGCAAAAAAGAAATTTATGGCGCAACTTTGCAAGGAGACGGTATCTGTTGATGGAAAACTCCTGAGTCATCAAGAAATTGTCAGTTTGCTAATGGAAGGAAGAGTGTGTGGTTATGTGTGAGGCGGGGGGAGGGGGAGAGGGTTTGAGGGGAGTGAAAATTGGAGAGGGAGACTACAGTAAGCACGTTCAAATGACTGTAGGTTATGACAGTTATGCAATGGTGTAAGAGGTTTGGACAGGATAGAGTAGTATGGAGATCTACTTCAAACCAATCTTCAGAGTGGAGACTACAATGACAGAGATGGCGGCTAAAGTCAGTGAGCGTGCACAACACTGGAAGTCTGGCAACTTTCTCCTTTTTGAAAATAGGCGTCGTTCTACAACCACAGCAAGATGGACATTGTACCAGAGACAGAGGAAATGTAGATATCGTTAATGGACCACCTGTTGATGGGAAACAACAAAAGATTAACAGTTATTAGTTAAGGTATTTCATTTCTGTACTATATTTTATAGGGTAGTAAAAACTTGTAGTGACATACATGCCATTGTTCTTCCCACACGTCAACCCCGACTGGAACGGAACGAAACACTCTCATTACACTAAAAGTGCCCTCGCCACGCACTTAGCATTGATTTGCGAGATAGGTGTAAAATGGACAGTAAAAGATTAAAGCGTCAACCCCCACTACACAAATAATATCGTGCATCCAGTAATGTCGAATGGTCGGACATCTGTTGGCACTTGGTATCATGTACTGTTCAAACGTCGCTATTGTCGCTCTGATATGGATGTAAGCCAAGTAAGCAAACAGCGCATTACCAATAGCGGGAACGTAGGTTATTTTTGGTGATATACCTTCATAATTACTTTTTTCCCGTGTATTAATAAGATGTGTTTGTTAAGTAGCGTTTACGCTATGCAAAACAGTTGCGCGTGGCTATTGTGCGTAGTATAAAAGCAGCTCGACATGCAGGTGATTTAGGTTGGCAACCGTGCAGATGAATCGATGAGTCTATGACGCCGTTACCCCAACGATGACCTCCTTCCGGTCGGTTCTACCTAATCACTCTGTGCTATGAGTTGCATCAGCTTTTGTACCCTTATTCATGTGTTAATACCCTTTAAAAGGCTGTGCATTATTCGTGACACAAGATTCCGGGGCATATTACACCATACGTTTTGTGAAATAACTGTTGATGCACTGATACTCGCCACGAAAAACGGAACTCCTTCAAGAGGCGGTGGAGGCTCTAGTTCGCTACCCCCTCCCCCCGCACCCAGAACAAAATTGTTATAATTTTCTCATTATAACCCGCCACACAGACCGACGTATCAATTCAGTACCATGGTGCAAAGAGACAGCCAGAGTTGCGAATAGAATAAATGTTTATTCAATAGATGACTGGTTTCGGGTTAACACCTCCAAAGTTAAATGTTCGTCCGAAATAACAGTAAATAATATTGATATAGATACGTGCGGCCCCAAGTGAACATCACCGAAGTGCGTGAACGAATGTAACTGCATTATTTACTGTTATTTTGGGCGTACACTTGACTTTGCAAGCCCTAGTTGGGTCTAAAGTGGGTATTAATCCGAAACCGGCCACCAACTGATTAAACACATATTTTACTCGCAAGTCTGGCTGTCTTTCGCTTTATATTCAATAAGAGTTGCTGTCCCACAAAATCCTGCATGCTGGAAGTGTGAGGATTTACTATCAGTTTCAAGAAAGCCAAAACGTGTAACTATATCGACTATACCGCATTCATCGTAAGAACAAGTCTGAGGTAAACATTACACTATGCAGTCTTCCGCGTTTGATGAAACCTCGTTGGATTTTGTCTCGCCTGGAGCAGAAGCCAAAGCTGTCTCGTGTACAGTCAAGTATGATAAAAAGGACACGTCATATGACGCGGAGCAACCGCTCTACCGACGCATTTAACTGAACATCGCTGGGGAGTCAAATGGACCAAATAATGTGCAGTGAGGACTAAATAATGTAAATAATGTGCATTGATGTGAGCTGTTGCAGTTAAGAAGTAAAAAGAGGCGAAAACAACATACTTCGAATGCCATTTAAGTCTTAAGCAGAATGAAATAAAATATAGTAGAACTCCCGCAATACGCTTCTTAGTAGACCGGACAGAAAAGGTACTATGCTCTCGTTCTTAGCTAACATGGTGCTGTAATTAAAAAACTTAAACGCAGGGTAATTTTTCTTTGTGAGCTATGTGTGACTTTAAAATGTACTGCAGTGATTTCGCAACAGTTAAATTCTGAAGCCACTGACTGTATTACTTATAGTCAGTCGTCTGATAATCTCTGAACTCCGTCCATATCCGAATACGAGGAATACGTTTCAGTACTGGAACTGTTAACTGCTACGTTGATACCGAGGAGATAAACAACCGAATCCACAAAGCCAATCAAAACACCACAGTTGCTCCACTTCTTTTATGACGCGCTGTTGTGCATCTCGCCAGCGATCGGCAGTGACATGTGACAAAGGTGCATACATTCGTTCCAGTACGTCCAGCAGCTTAAATCTCTTGTTATTTTTCGCGACAAACCCCTTAACTTGATTCCTGATCAATTCTGTTAGATTCTGACTGCAGTGATTTTGTGGTAACTGTAAAAATTCATTTGAACAGTGTACTTGATGCCTTGCCAATTATTATTTTCCATGTTTCTACGAGGCTCATCTCTCTGGCTCGCGTGAGAAAACATCTGTGGAATAAAACAATGGATATAGTCCAAATAAAGAATATTTGATTTTTCATTTTTCTCTGAAAAATATAACTTATTTATGTTTTATTAATTTAAATAGTATTTATTAACAATCTTTTATAAAATTTTGGCAATTAAAAATTAATATTTGCAATGAAAACTGGAATTTTGCGTGCAATATGTAATTAGCAACAAGAGGACCTACATTTTTCATCAAAAATTATCATTAAGTATACGTTAATTAGCATGTTTTATGAACTTCACATTTAAAATATTCAGGAATTCCAACTGACCGAAAAAATAATAAAGTCTAAAGGGAGATTCGAACGTCCGGCTCACAACGCACGCGAGTATGAGAGTCCGACGTTACCGATTAAACCACGCATCTCATACGCATGTACGCTTTTTATTTAGTAAATACATCTTCTTGAAAACCTTCAAAGCCGATTTTCTCCGTAATTCAGTGAAAAACATTAACGCCACATTCTCATTCAAATGAGCAAAAAATAGGAAAAGTTTGGATTTTTTTGAGACAATGAAAAGACGTACAAAGGATCTGTTTGTGGATTATGATGGGTCATACTTAGAATTTTATTTTGGATTTTCAATAAAAAATGGTGCCCGTAATTATGATTTGACCAAGGGCCTGCGAGTTTGAAGTACGCAGACTGCGTGCAGTGTTGTCTAAAATAAAATATAGACAACATCAGTCGATACAGCATTAAATTTATGACACCTTAAACCTAACTACAACGAAAAAATTTAACGATATGGTACAAACTCGAGCTTTGAGTTAGATTTTTGCTTTTTTTCACTCTGTATGGCTTTAAAAATGATAGTTAATATCAACAAATTCCATACATTATAGGTATACGCTCCCAAGAAAAGTGTTTACTTTCCGGGGATCAAAGGTAGAAGTTAATACGTTGAACCGTTTTTATTTTATGCTGCATGTAGTTGTCAAAAATCGTGTCACGAGAAAAATCTGTTTCAAGTTTCGGGAAAATATTTATATGTATTATTAATTCAATTTGTATAAAACTACATGTTATTATATATTTTTGATGTCGCTGAACACAAATCTACAGTTAGATTTCCAAATTTCAAAATGGTTAATCCAATATGGTGGACCAAAAGTTACGTTTTGACCAATTTAGACCAAAATGTGACCAACAACAATGTTTTAGTTACCTAGTTTGCAATTCCAGAACCGTATCCGCCAACCCTTCCTCTAGAGAGCAATGCCCTGGTTCTTCTTGGCGAGAAAAGCCGATCTGGCTGAGCTGGATATCCTGCGTTCGCCAGCCTGCACGCGTTCTTCGTCAGCTTTTTCGGCGAATACATTTGCATGCATACTGCAATATAAACCATTTTGTGAACGTGCGTCACGGCACAAGTTTTCTACCTCAGCCGGCCATCTTCAACTGACAGCGCCCCACAGCGTCCGTGAAACTGCTCCGAATAATGGTCAGTAGAAACTTTTGTAACGCACGGATTAATAAACCTTTTCGTCCCAACATTCTAGTCACAGGCACCTTTCAAAAAATGCAATAAAATATCGAATTTCCGACCATTTTGAATGAGAACCTGGCCTTAAGAACAACGTGTTTTAACAGTGTTGTGTGTGTGTGTTTCACTACGAAACAGGAAACAGTGTCAGTCATTTTCTCTGGGCCCCTCCACGCCCGCACCAATGTGGTGACCAGACCAAAAGTTCTACTGTCACCTCCGTCAACATGTTAGTTATCTAATAGGTGGATCACAGGATGCTGGGCTGTGATGTTATCCGTGCGTCTGGGTAGGATTACGCATTAACACGGTCCATCAGGTGAATCGGAGTACACCTAGCATTTATATGCTGCGACTGTGCACGATTTTTTAAATAGAAACTACAGAACTAGAGTGTGATTAAGAAGAAAGTTGATGGCTGTTGGTACATTAGAATATCTCAAAAGTTTTATATACAGTGGCGTAGTAATAAGATATCTCATACATAAGTCATGTCTACATCCAAGAGTGTAACAACGCCAGAGTATGTGTGCTACGGCTGCTGATCAATCATCGCGTCTGTGTTTGTTTACTCAGATTTATTCTGACGATGAGCAAAATGTAGTAAGCACTTTACCCAGAGCTACCTGTAGTGCTTTCTCAAAACTAACCGCCGATCGCTGCTACTCTCATCGCAACTAGTGAAGCGACATGGCTCTGGATTCTACCTACAATTAGCGATGTATTAACATCTTCAACTTTTGTAGTCCTGTCTCCTACAGTTGCTTGTAATATTACGGTATATTGATAATTTTTACTTTTGGACCGTCTGCCTACAACTGAATGAAACACAATTTTCGTGTCATACGCGTTTCGCCTTTATTCTCTGCACGGCATCTTCAGTGGCCTGCAATAAGTACATATTTTTACTATTTAGTTCACATTTTGGGGCAATGTACCGATAGGTTATAAAAAGTTCTTGTGGTTGGTTTTTGCAATGACATAGTAATATTTTAAATTCTACTTACAGGATGGGTGGACCATTTTCTACATACTAAGTTTCTGTTCCATTTTTGGTGCTGTTCCTCTTCTTAAAATTACCACTTGGGGTTTTTGTTTTCCACATTTCACAGCACTAGGACCTGAACACTTGTTTCGATGCAATGTTTTGGCTTGTGTTTCCGACAGTCGGATGTTATTGCCAGAGATCGAATGTTATTGCCAACTTTCGAGTGTAATTTTCGAGATGGGTGTGATATGTTTGTGTATGCATGTGTGTTCAAAATGGTTCAATCGGCTCTGAGCACTATGGGAGTTAACTTCTGAGGTCATCAGTTCCCTAGAGCTTAGAACTACTTAAACCTAACTAACCTAAAGACATCACACAGACCCATGCCCGAGGCAGGATTCGAACCTGCGACCGTACCAGTCGCGCGGTTCCAGACTGAAGCGCCTAGAACCGCTCGGCCACATGGGCCGGCTATGCATGTGTGTGTACGTGTTTTTGTGTGAAATTGTTTTAGTGAGCTTTCTGTCTGTGTGTGTGTGTGTGTGTGTGTGTGTGTGTGTGTATGTGTGTGTCCAGAGGGCAAAGTAGGGGGAGAGAGAGGGAGGGAGAGGTATGTGTGTATTTTTTTTTTTTTTTTTTTTTGTGGCTGCTTGTGTGAGAGGGATGATTTTTATCTTATCATTTCTTTTATTAAGCTTGGTAGGGAATCTGTACTGATGTGTATGTGCTCATTTATCACATGTTTGTTTTCAGCTGTGGCTTTCTGAATGCAGAAGTTTTCTTGCATTTGTGTAAGGTATTTATCATGGTCGTTTATCCTCACTATTTTCATTTCTTGTTCCATGTTTGTAGGATGGTGGTTATGGTGTTCTAAATGCTCTGGAGTGTGGAATAGTTTGTTTCATACTTCCAACACCAGATATGTTCTTTGTACTCTTGTTTTAAAATTCCTGCATTTCATACCTATGTATACGGCATCACAACTTTGACATTCAAGCTTATATATTCCTTATTCCTTGGAATTTATCCCTCTTGGTAGTTGGTTGGCTTAGGTGTGATTGGAGGTTTTGGCCAGTCTTATATGCTGTTTGGAAGCCCTGTCTCTTTAGCATGTTTGGACTCTGTGTGTTAATTTATGTGTGAAGTCACAGTGTACCATCTGCTTTTTTTCTGTGTGATGTTGTCATTGTGTGTGTTTGTTGAGTGTGTTTGTGAGTTTGTAGCTTGTGAGTTATCTGTATTCTGGAAGTTTTTTGTTTGTCTCGTATTTGTGTTTTTATTTTTTGATTGAGTCTGTGTACTTCATGTGTGTCATACCCATTGTTCCTAGCTATTTGTATGATTGTACTTATTTCTTCTTCATAGTTTGTCTTGTTGAGTGGGATCCTGTTTAATCTATATATGTCTTAGTGCTGCAAGCTTCTGGTTGTGGGGATGATTAGATGTGGAATGTATTATTGTGTCTGTGGCTGTTGGTTTTGTAAAGATGTTAAATGTATGTCTGCCATTTTCTTTTATTATTGTTATGTCAAGAAAATTTATTTGATCTCTTTTTCCTTTTCAAGTGTGAATTTTGTTGTGATAAAGTTTGTTGATTTCCGAGTGGAGTCCATGTATTTTATCATTTGGTTCATCTACCAGGCAAATAATGTCATCCACATATCCGTAACAATATATGATTTTAAAACTTTCATAAGTGGTTATCTTTTCAAATATTTGATTTTCTAGGTGACTGATGAAAATGTTTGCTAATGTTCCTGATATTGGGGATCCCATGGGCAGTCCATCACTTTGTACGAAACATTCATTCTTAAACTGAAACGTAGTTTTGTTTGTTTGTTAGTCTGTGCATATTTGTTATTTCTTTTATTGCTTCTGTGGTGATGTTGCTGTAGGATAATAGATTTTTTTCTATGATTTCTACTGTTACTGTGGTAGGGATGGATACATACATATTTTCTATGTTGAATGAAACCAGTGATGCTGTTTGTGGTACCTGTACGTTCCGGATGTGTTCTATTAGGTTTCCTGTGTATATCACTGTTCTGCACTTTCCTATTTTACAGTGTTTTGTAATTAACTTTTGGAGATGTTTGGCTATGTGGTATGTTGGGGCTTCCCCGAAGTTAATAATGGCTCTCACTGTCGTACTAGCTGTATGTATCTTTGGCTGGCAGTGGACTGTTGGTGCACCAGCAACAAAACCACTTTCAGTTCGAGAATGAATATTTACTACAAAGTGATGGACTGCACATGGGATCCTCAATATCAGAAACATTATAAAACATTTTCATCAGTCACCTAGAAAATCAGATATTTGGAAACATAACAACTAATGAAAGTTTTACAATTATATTTTGACAAATAACATCCAACAGTCGACAACACAAACCAAAACATTGCACTGAAACAAGTGTTCAGTTCTTAGTGCTGTGAAATGTGGAAAACACAGTCATGTGGATGACATAATTTGCCTTGTAGATGAGCCAGATGAAAAAAATAGATGAGCTCCAAATGGATATCAACAAAGCATCAAATAAATTTTCTTGACATAATAATAATAAAAGAAAATGGCAAACATACATTTAACATCTTTACAAAACCAACAGCAACAGACACAATAATACATTCCACATCTAATCATCCCCACAACCAGAAGCTTGCAGCACTAAGACATATGTTATATAGATTAAACAGAATTCCACTCAACAAGAGAAACTATGAAAAAGAAACGAGTACAATCATACAAATAGCTAGGAACAATGGGTATGACACACATGAAGTGCGCAGACTCAATCAACACTTCCAGAATACAGATAACTCACAAGCTACAAACTCACAAACACACTCAACAAACACACACAATGACAATATCACACAGAAAAAACGTAAGTGGTACACTATGACTTACACACAGAAATAAACACATAGAGTGGCAAACATACTAAAGGGACAGGGCTTCCAAATAGCATACAAGACTGGCCAAACCCTCCAATCACACCTAAGCCAACCAACTACCAAGAGGGATAAATTCCAGTGATCAGGAATATATAAGCTTGAATGTCAAAGTTGGCATGACATGCAGGAATTTTAAAACACAGTACAAAAAACACATCAGGTGTTGGAAGTATGAAACAAACCATTCCACACTCGCAGAACATTTAGAACACCATAACCACTATCCTACAAACATGGAACAAGAAATGAAAATAGTGAGAACAAACAACCATGACAAATACCTTACAATAATGCAAGAAAACTTCTGCATTCAGAAAGCCATCGCTGAAAACAAACATGTGATAAATGAGCACACACACATCAGTACAGAGTCCCTACTACACTTCATAAAAGAAATAATAAGATAAAAATCATCCTTCTCACACAAACAGACACAAAAAAGTACATAAATACCTCTCTCTCTCTCCATCTCCCCCCCCCCCCCCCCTCTCTCCTCCCTTTGTCCTCAGGACACACAAACATATATATATACACACACACACACACACACACACACACACACACACACACACACACTCAATGAAAGCTCACCAAAACAATAAAATTTCACACAAAAACACGTACATACATATGCATAAACAAACAGATCACACACATCTCGAAAATTACACTCCAAAGTTGGTAATAACATTCGATCTTTGAAACATCCAACAGTCGACAACACAAAACAAATCACTTTATAAATTCGGTAATGCATCTGATTTTATTACAATGCTCGTGCCTCCCTGTGTAGGAGAAGATTGAAATTTCGTTAAAAGATATCGCTGATTACCGCGCCCCCTTCTGAATCGTATCTGTAGTACCTTAGCAATCGCTTCCACCTGCTAGGTGGCACGTCATTGGTATCAAATTGGTAGGCTAATTAATTACATTGATCATGAGAGTCACTTTGCATGGCATCTTTTTTCAGCAGTCAGAGTATACACATCAGTTAGCTGAAATGGGAATACCCTGGAGGGAAGATGATGTTCTTTTCACGGAACACTACTGAGATGCGATATTTTAAGCTGACCACAGAAGGATTCTACCGCGCTAATGAATGTAGTATTAAACCAATATTTGAAACTCCCTCTTGCCACAGATAGATATTTCCCATGCTAACAAACAGCATTTGTAACGCATTCTATCTCGATACCGTGTAGACAGTGTAACACAGTTTGTACGATATATCCACTAGGTTATAGGCGAGGGGGGATGATGCTTGACTGAAAATGGGAACATACATTAAATGGTGTGCTCTGTGGAGATTCACTTAAAAAATGCAATGCTAGATTGAGGTCGTAAGAAATGTACAAATACCTATGACCAAAACACTGGCTTTTCGAACCTACAGTGTAGAAACGCTGAATGCGATTCGGAATCAAATATCTCCATTCAACCACATACTTGTGTTGGATGCTATGAGGACGTCTTTTAATGATTACAGGCACTGGTGGACCATATTCATGGCACTCTCATATCTCGAAACGAGTCACGCTTTTCGAACCTATCTGCTAAGGACCTCATACAGTAAATCTCCAGCATTATCTTAGACAGTCCCTCTGCATCTTGTAACTGTTCCTCAGCCTCTGTCCCACCCTCCCTACAGCTTTGTCCATGAAATTGTTCCAATTCGAGTCAGTACAGAGAGGAGATTTGGAAAGAGCCTATATCTATGACCTTCTGCATCCCATGGAGAAACAAGGCGAGCTGAGTTAATATGACGGGACCGCGTTTTGACCACTCGCCGGAAATGAGAACATGTTGTCATAGCTCCGCAAAACATGTACGATGTGTAAGGCCAGTGCCAAATGAAGTATTCTCCTGCAACACGAGGTAGTAGGAAAGACAGTATGAGCAGTTACAGTGGTGTTTCTTATCAGAAAAATTTTGAAGTCACCACGTCATACGAGAAATGGAAAAAGGATGAGGATTTTGTTACTGCATTGTGGTGCATCTGCAAACTACATACTGGTACTGCAGTCCATAGGAGATTTGCGTGCCTCAGGGTGCATTCACATCTGTCAACCGAACATTCTCTCTGTCCTCTTCAATTTGAACCCTCCAACAGAAAAAAAAACTATGAATTATAAAAACTCCACTAACGTCACCCAGCAGAGAACTCTATATTATCGCATCACTCTCTTTCGACATATCGAAAACAAATACTGTTTGTTTGCTGACATGGAGCGCATGTAACAATCCTATTAAATATACAGATACTGGTCCACTGGAGCAGGTAGCCAGTAATCGAAGACCAGTGTAAAGTTTCCTCACCCGTACTGTCGGAGGACCATTATCAATTGCAAGAGAGGGTTGTTCTTTCGTAAGCAGTTCGATACATTGTTTTTTTCTGCTGTAACACATCCAAGCAGTGCCCGACTACAGCTTTGTACACCGGCCTACATTTTGTTCTTCCACCACGACTTCAGTGTCTGTGTCATGTGCTAAATGGACATTAACATGTTTTGATCCATTGGCTCTGACTGAAAGCTGGCCACCACATGGTGTAAACTATGCTACTATTGCTCTCACAGCACACAGGCTGGTTGAAATAAAAGACAGAGACGGTGTTTCTTATTGACAAAAATGTGGTAGACATCGCAACGTATGGAAACTGGAAGAGTTTGCAGCATTGTGGAGCGTTTCCAACCAGCTGCCCGAATGTGATCACCTCTACACTTAGTCTCATCTTCGACGTTGATGGGGTAGCAGATGCCTTGGTGTTCCATTTCCATTGATTCCTTATGTTGTGGTCATGTACGCATCATTGTTTCGGTGCTGAAGATGTTGCTTCCAACAAGACTCTCTTGATCTCAAACAAGTGATGTCAGTCAATCATTATGTGGTAATCAACAACATACCAATGGATGGACGGGATAGAAAAGACACTGTCAATACGAGAAGATGTACTGTTATAAGCACCACAGTCGTCAGTGCAATCAATTTTATCAAATTCACCAGTTTTTCTGTGATTTGTACATCAACCAATGACATGGCAGATTGCTTCCCAATTTCTGTGTCATCACTAAACCACCCCTCCACTTCTTTGTGTGTACCTTATATAAGATTGCAAACATAGGTAGACGACTGCAAAGTATGTCCATTCATGCTTAATTCTCGATCATATATATTAAAGTATACCAGACAGTGTCGTATACTGATGCAGTTAAATTATCTACATATTTCCAGGACTTCGATCATAGTGCATAACTTATGATTACGATTGGCCATCTTTCCCTGTGTGAAAGGGAGTCACACAGCATTCCCGCATTCTTAGGATAAAGTAGGAGATTGAAAGATCTCCCCACATTGTCTTTAACCAATTCTCCCTAAAACACTGTCAGCGATTTAACTTGCAGGTGACCAGAAGTAGGAGGGTACTATACCCAATACATTCCACGTCTTGTGAAGGAACGGAGCGAGCTGAGTCCATAACTGCTGTTCAGTGAAGACTGTTCCGCAAGAATCTTATTCATGGCAGCCATCCGAATACACAAGATCTCTCCATATAAACACTTGTCAAAGCGGTTAGCACCCCTTATAGGTGTATAGTAGATATGAGAGTGTTGTGATGATGTAACAGTCTGTTAAGAAGAAGTGTGTAGTTCATACATGATGGTGCTCCAGGTGGACGAAGTTTGAAGCACTTTACATAACTTAACTGTGCCATCAATTCTAAAGTAATGCTCTAGTATCTAGGTCAATGCCAAGAAGATATCAGCAAGAGAGAAATGATAGAACATAAACATGCACACTCCTGAGGCTACACGATTATGCTCTTAAACATGATATAATGTTACTGTCATGTGGTTTGCAAAATATTAGTCAAGCACAGTACAACACTCTTAATACTCTAATGCAGAACATATATGTCCAATATCTGACATACATCCAACCTCCAAGTTTCCTATCCCACTCACTACTGTGACAAACTTTAAGATGATAAATCTACTTCCTCGTACACCAAAGAAAAACATAGATTCTTCGTGATACATGCACAGTATAGGTTTCCGGAGATATAAAGCACCCACTCTTCACATTCAATTACGAATCAGAAATTATACTACACTCACCTCAGTCCTAAAAAATAATCGTCAGCAACGGAAAATGACTCGAAAAAGGAAACAGACAAATACATAGCAGTGGTGTTTCATATGTGAAATTACACACCATGCTGCTCCAATTCGGTAAACAGGACAACTGTCGAGCAAATGTATACATAGGGTTTGCAGTACCTAACAAACATCTGTCACCAACTTAGAATCACTCTAGTTATGATACTGAAGACTCGATTTATGTCCAAGACATGGCAGAGAAATGGAGTACTTCGCATACATCTTTGTTCATCTAAGGGAGGTTTGCAGTAGGTTTTCCAACGACGAACATGATTCATCACAAACGCGCTGGAAGCCCTCCGCTGACTGTGGTATAGAGACATGTGCTGTTAATTACTGCATGTAGATGGCGCTCGAAGACAACACACAGAACACGCAACTGTATACAAGTTGATCGCAAGTTATACCACAAAACTGATGCACCCTAAGAGAACAAGGGAAAAAAGTGCGTGATAAATGACCTGCAGTAACACCTCCCTCTCTCTAGAATGCATCATCAGCCTACCATTAAATCATACCTCGTACAACCTACTTTCTGTCATCTTTTAATGCAGATCCATGGCAGTTTAGAGGCAGATCATGTGCTTTTCCACGAAGGCATCAAAGGCAGCAGTCAACTTGCATGTATGGTGGAGAGCACAGAGAAGCGCACTGTAAATACTGTTCGTTGGGTTTTAAAACGGCTAAACAGTCTTGCACAGGGTCTAACACGCGATCCATTCTGTAGTTGTGTACTGAAGTACCTCAGCTGGTAATACGATGCTCTTTAGCTAAGGTCGCTTTATAAATATCTATAAGGTGGTTGCCGATAACTTTTGTGTAACAACTTGTGATACGATGTATATAAAATTATTACTCTGCATTTCGTGGTCATCCAGCCATCTCATCGCTGTCGACGAAAAACGACTGTTTCCCTGGTTCTTGGTACTTCCATGTCAACTTTTTCTCTATTCCTCTTGCTGTCACATACGCATTACATGTACAAGAATTTCCCTGTACCAAGCAGAAGGCGTGCAAGTGCTCCCTTATTCCCCCTAAATTTCCCCATATTTTTGCGTATTTTCCCACGATTTATATGGTGTCTAGGAAGCCTGCATACTCATATCGCTAGACAAGCAATCAAGCCAGTCGTATAATGACTTTTATTACTAAAAGAAAATTACAATAATTAACTTTTGCAGTTACACAGATGTGTCGCAAGCAAAGGATGAAATACAAAATGCTCAATCTTCTTCACTATAAACAATTCCAAGTCTGTGCTACATAGAGAGCATAAGCGAAGTGTCTAGATTTGACGCTGCTATTGAACTGGGCCGTCAGCAGTCGGTCGTGGCGCTTATGTCCTCTTCACATAGGGGCTGCTGCTGCCGCGTTGTCGTCCTGGAAGGACGTCTGGTAAGCGTGCGATTGGCTGGCACAGCCTTTTTCTTCCCTGTCGTTCCTGTCTGGCGTGCAAGCGCTTGACTTTATGCCGTAACTATACATGTTTTTCATCAAATTTCCTAAATTTATCGATTTTATGTCGCTTCTACCGATGCAATGATAGTATCACTTCTCGTCAAGTACTCCAAAATTGCTTGTAAATTTAGAACAGTTGTCAACATCTAGCGCAAATGCCCTGTTTTTCTGGTTGGACAGGATAGTATAAAATTGTACTCTAATTCATCCAGTCACTTCCAACGACATATTCTACAGTTGCAGTGCGTTATTTCTGCTTTCTGTATGTCTGTGTCTGTGTCATGGATATGTTAATCAATGTTAATATACATTATAACAAATATTTTGTGTTATGTAAGTCATGAAATTAAGTACATGGAATGTATTCACAGTTGCGAATTGGACAACCATCGGCTGCATAATGGAACGAGGACAATGAAAACCTGTGCCGGCCCAGGACTTGAACCCAGACTTCCTGCTTATCTCGAGTGGTTGCCTTACGATTTTATTCGTTTTCTTTTATGTAATAATTTTCTTACTATGTAAATTGAAGTGGGAGATGAGGAGAGAAAGAAGGACAGGGAAGGAACTAATGATACCAGTTGCGTCAGGACTTTCTGTGGAATCAGCGCATACAAGTGAAAATGTGTGCCAGACCGCTACTTGAACCCAGGACCCCTTGGTGACTTTTTCGATTTTTTTTGTTTTCTTATTTTTAAACCCCGTTTTTGCTATTCCTTATTTATTTTTTCTTAATTTTCTATATTCTCTGTTTTTTAAATTTATTTAGATCACATACGACGCCATTCAGGCGAATGTGCAATTAGCATCAATGACAAACAAAACATAAATGGAATTAAAAACACCCTCCTGGCAAAACAAACAACATGGCATCCTCACCTCACCAACTTGTGAGTAAGCATACTAAGAATCTCATGGCAGGTGTGTTCCAGGACCACCTTCACAAAGAATGCTTCGTTTTGCCAGTACACCTTCTCATGCCTGGGACATCCCAACTGCAGGGGGGGTTGAAGAAGACACTATCCGAAAAGTTAGCATAATACCGACGGTATCCTCGGATTGTGCATGAGGAAAGTAAAGCAACCTTGCAGGAATGTCCAAAAATTGGGAACACTCTTATCGCCTTCATGGAACAAATAAAAGATCGAGAGGCCTTTTATCCAGATCACCACGTTGGTCTTTGTACGTGGGAAATAAATCTCATCTGGGAATAAAAATGTCTTCAGTGTAATGGCATGGGGATCCATACGCAGGACAAAGGCAAGCTTTTTCTGAATCAGCTGGTACATCTCTGAAGAAGATCTACAGATCAGATGTTCGTCCATATCAAGCATGTGACAACGACGGCAAACTGATGAATCTGTCATGTTAATGGCATGTAGACAAAACTGTGTCAATTATTTCCCGTTAACAACCAGATACCAGGTCGGACGAGCGCTTATGTCAAGGATGTCATGGTGCACAAACACCAAATCACGGCCCATGTGATTGTAGGACATCAGCTTTTCACAGCATTCGAGTATGATTTCTCATCATTAGGCGATAAATATCACGTGCATTAGGGTTCCTGGTACTGGGCAGTTTGCCATGGACATAACTGTATTCGAAGAAAAATGTCCTGGCATGTGAGAGAGAGGAAGAATTATGTGCTACTGCAACAGATGCCACCCAGGAGAGGGGGGGGGGCAGTTCATCAATCAGGCTTCCCAATAATCTGGTTTGGTGGCACCTCCACGATTCAACAATCGTACTTACATAAAGGGCAGCTGCTCTCGATCGGACGTTGACAAGACCAAGGCCGCTGTCTCGAGGAGGAAGTGTCAGCATGTCGTAGTGGGCTTTAAAGGTAAGACCCACACTTACAAAGTAGCCAAAAACCTCCTGCAGTCTGTGTGCCATTGCCTTTGGCATCGGTAAAATGTTTGTTAAATGGGATAGTCATGAAGCCAGACAAGTGTTAACAAAATCCACCCACTGTATCATGTCCAGTGCTCTCAGGAGGTTGCTGCAAATGTTCATGCGGATAGCCTGAAGCAGGCGTTTATAGTTAAATGAGATTGTGCACTGTATACCGCCCATGAAGGTGGTCTGCAATCATTTGAGCTTGTCCACTAATGGCAACGGAGCCACACTCCCTGCTGAAAGACCTCTAACTAACGAACATAGCACCTGATTTCGTCAGGCCCACACGACTTCCCACAGCAGTCCCATACTGGTTGATCCATTCCAGTGCCTCTCACACTTCATCCCACTATGGAAATAAGAACACCACGTCATCTGCATACGCATGTCAGATGAAAGCATGCCCCTTCATTGTTATCCCTGTCAACCAACTCCTCAAACCGTGTAACGGTGGCTCAAGGGAGATGACTTAAGGATCATTGAGATCGGACATCGCTGGTGGACTGATTGCATGATAGTAATGGCCCACCACATGGCCATTGACCAGCACTCATAACATGGCACCTCGGAGGAATCACAAGAAGATGAGTACAAATGTGTGGGGGAAGGCCATCCGTTGGAGCAATTTTTTTAGAAAGTCGTGACTCACTATATCAAAGGCGTGATCGAAGTCCACCGTCACTAAGGTAACGCATCAGGTCACTGCCAGGCCTATGATGTCATGGTAATCGCTAAGAGCTCTATGAATGTTACTGTCACCACCAAAGCACGTTTGATCCATAGAGATGACTTGAGGGCGGCAAGGATCCGGGTAAGAACCTTGAAGTCACTATTTAACCTGGACAGCAACCGATAATGTACAACTCCCCGCTCTCCCGATGGGAGTGGAAGACCAGAGTTCGTCAGTTCTTTATACACTGCAGTCTAGCATGAAGCCGCAATGTTTTGGAATGTGCGGTAAAACGCCAGCAGAAAGCCGTCAGGCCCTGGGGGTTTCTTTGCCACTACCTTATGTAGAGCATCAGTGACATCATCAGTCGTAATAGTCGCTGTGAGAATCTCTGCAACGGCCCCATCAAGGATTCCTGTCAAACAGTGGAGGACATCATTCATTACTGCGATTTTCTGGTCCTATGCTTGTATAAAACTGTTTCTAGTGATCCACAAAGGGGTCTGCAATAGTATTGAGACAAGGGGGGTGCCAGCTCACTCTGCATTATTGCCAAATTTATTCAAGATGGCGGCATGTAGACTTGGCAACAGCGCATGACATCATCCAAGATGGCGGATTTTGGCGGGAAAATAGGCCAATTGTGCTATGTCCACTAACCTAACCTCAAGAAAAAATGGCGGGAAATTTGAATTATGGCGGGAAAATAGGCCAATTGTGCTACGTCCACTAACCCAAGCCTCCAGAAGAAAAAAATGGCGGGAAGTTTGAATTCCAACAGGATAAAGCATGCAAAAACTGTACTTATCTTTATTATTACTGATTATCATTTATTAACATTCATTATCATTTATTATTATTTATTATCATTTATTAGCATTTATTATTATTTATTATTATTGACCTGCCTCCACTAGAAAATTCCCTCCAAATTCAAATTCCAACACAATAATGGCTGCAAAACCGTACTTTTGCTTATTATTATTATTCATTATCATTTATTAACATTCATTATCATTCATTGTCATTTAATATCATTCATTATCATTTATTATTATTAGTATTATTATTATTTATTATTATAGGCTTACCTCCACTAGAAAATTGTGCCAAATTCAAATTCCAACACGATAATGTCTCGAAAACTGTACTTCTATTTATTATTATCATTTATTATTTATTCAAGATGGCCGATTTTCTCGGCAAGAAAGCCATTTACCTTACATCCATAACAAAAATCTATCACAAGTTCAAATCCCAACACCATAATTGATCACATGTACGAACTTTCTCTGTCACTTATCTTTTTTCATTGGTAGCCTATCATAATCGCGTCAAATAATACACTGCTCTTATAGTAACGTAAGTCACGTCTTTTGATTTTGCAGGGGGGGAAGGGACTGAAGACTTTATTTCAAGCAGTACGGTCATCACTTGTTCTCCAGCACAGTCAGCACACACATCTTTGATATCGCAGTGCAGTCGTTACGACGTTCGCGCTCCAACCGAATTAGTTCAAATCCTCACCACCACCTGGCCAGCGCGCGGAGACACTGCCGACGCCTGTCACGTGAGGCGGCCGGCCACTCGCTGGACTGTCGGTACGCTGGGGGCGAGCCCAGCGATCGCTCCCATGTCGTAAACATGTTTCGCTGGACACGCTGGAACGTGCCGAGTTTGATGTCCCTTGTCCGCTCACCACGTGTATTCGTCGCCTCCGCACGTTTCCCGCCAAAATTGTTTGCCTCGGAGCTGAATCACACAACGGTCGGCCGTTCCCTGCCACACTTTTGGCGACAAAGTTGTTTTTCTGGGCACGTTCAAACCGGTCGATGCCGACAGCTCACCGTCCACCACGGGTCCTTGTGCAAGCGAGAACGCAGAAAACAGAGCAAGCGCGCTTCGGATTTGGAGGTGACTGGATACGCCTTGGTTACATTTAGAGGCAATTTTAGAACACAGAACGATAGCTTATGTCGTGGTCGAATGGATGGATATGACAGAAAATAGAAAGAAATGAGAAAACTGACTAGCGCATCGGTATAAACTAACCTAATATACACCGAAATGCGATGAAAATGAGAACATACTTGCTTATCTTCTGGTTCACATGGGGGAATTTGTACATGGAGTTAAGTATGTGGCAACAAGAGGAATGCATGAAAACGATGAAATCGAAGCGAGCGGAATAAGGAAGGCAGTCAATTTTTTCTCATTGAGTTCGTGTTATAGTGTATGTCTACTGAGGTAGCAGTGATACACGCGAGTTGAATACTGTATTTGATGCTTTTCTGGAGGACAGAGAATCATTCATGTCTAAACTTACTCACATCTGTGTGAAATGATAACAGAGAGTGTGCGTAATGATCGATTGATTGAGACAGAGCTGCAACTAGGGACGGTTCAAACGTTGACTCATTTATTTTAGAGGAGGACAAGTTGCTGAAGGTCGATAAATGCTAATAAATGATAATAAATAATCATAAATGATAATGAATGTTAATAAATGATAATCAATAATAATAAAGGTAAGTACAGTTTTTGCATGCATTTTCCTGTTGGAACTCAAACTTCCCGCCATTTTTTTCTTCTGGAGGCTTGGGTTAGTGGATGTAGCACAATTGGCCTATTTTCCCGCCAAAATTCAAATTTCCCGCCATTTTTTCTTGAGGTTAGGTTAGTGGACATAGCACAATTGGCCTATTTTCCCGACAATATCCGCCATCTTGGATGACGTCATGCACTGTTGCCAAGTCTACATGTCGCCATCTTGGATGACGGCATCGCCGCCATCTTGAATAAATTTGGCAACAATTCAGAGTGACCTGGCACCCCCCTTGTCCCCCTACTTGCAATATGATTGTGGGACGTCAATCAGCCATGATCTGGATTGTCGTGGGCATTGACCAGCTGACACCACTGCTCCTCTCAGATAATATGATGCCGGGATGGGAGTTCTCCTAGAACCCAATCGTGACTGCTTACCTGTATTATTGTGTCGCATAAGGGAAGTTAATTTCGCCTCAATCTGTTGAATTTAAACCTGTCGTTGAACAGAGGGTGCATGGACTGAGAGTTCGTGGAAAATTGTGAAATAATATGCCATAATATGTCGTTGCCACAGCATTTTGTTTCATTCGTAATTTGTCATCGAACGACATAAAGCAGGCTTGGTGCAGTCGAGCCACCACCAGAGTGATAAAGCGTATGCAGGAAGGCGTTTCACACAGCTGTTCTACGTCGTCTCCACGATCTGCCTGCATTCCGGATCCTTTAGATAGACGACATTCAGCTTCCACGGGCCTCGACTGTCCACACTTCCTGCCTCTGGAGGGTTCAAATGGTTCAAATGGCTCTGAGCACTATGGGACTCAACTGCTGTGGTCATCAGTCCCCTAGAACTTAGAACTACTTAAACCTAACTAACCTAAAGACATCACACACACCCATGCCCGAAGCAGGATTCGAACCTGCGACCGTAGCAGCAGCGCAGCTCCATACTGGAGCGCCTAGAACCGCACGGCCACCGCGGCCGGCCCTCTGGAGGGAAGTCATGCAAATGTAGGCGATATCGTCAGAGAAGGCCGTAGGTTGCATCTCAGCGTCAAGTGTGGCAATTACGATTTCATGGGAAACATAAGAGACTTGCTGAATGGCTCATGACATACGTATATCCAGGTCGATCACCATGCGTACAGTCCCAGGTATCAGTGAGGTTCAGTTCCTGCATGAGCAGCTTGAGTTCCTGACATATGGTGAAAAGGGGATGTTGGTCCTTCTGGGATAACACACAACTGAAGTCACCACCAAGGATAATATGGTCGTAGCAGCCCACAAACAGAGGAGAGACCTCTTCTGAATAGAAACGCGGCCATTCCTGCCTGTGCCTGAGGAAGTGTAAACACCGATGATTTGGACACCATAGAAATGCACAGCGAGACCCGCTGCCGATGATAGGTAAACCACTTCGTCTACCTCAATGCCTTCCTTTAACAGGATAGCCGTCCCACTGCCACTGTCAGCACACGATGTGGGGTAAGAAAAATAGTCTAGATAGTAAGAAACGTTGCTAGGCGAACTTCCTGCAGAAGGTCAACATTGAGGTCTGACATCCTCAACATCTTGCGGACGATTTGTAGTTTCACAGGAGTGCCAATAGTGTTGACACTGACAGAGTCAGTCCTGTAAGCTTGTCGCGGAAAGGGTACTACTGGGACGCTGATGGAGGCAGGCAGAGGAGCAGCAAAGAGGAATGTCGTCCCAGTAGGCTCCACATGCCCATCCAGTACTCCTGTCGATTAGCAGTCGTGGATTGGAGCAGCAGCATTTGCTGCTAACACAACGACGTCTTCTACATCATCAGACCACGCAAACGTGCATGGATGGTGTGCTTACAATGGAGCCCAAAGGCATTGTCGCGTGGGCGGTGGAAGAGTGGTGCTGGCTCAGCTACTGTTCAGCGTCCATAGGCACAGTGCCTGGTGCATGCGAAGATGGAGAGCAGGCTGGTGCTTCCACCACAGAATCGTGCATAGGATGAACATCGTGAAAGGTGTGATTCTCATTGTCACCCCCAGATAGTGAGACGCAAGGGGACTCACAGTAATCAAGCATACCGAGCTTGTGATTGGGAAGGGGACTCACCAAAGTCAAGCACCCCAAAGGGAACGCAGTACTACTACGCTCACGTCGTTGTTCCCGGGTAACGCTAAACGTAGTCTAAGAATGCACTGCGGGAGGGTAGACTGTGTCAGATAATAGCATTTCCCCAAATATCAAATAATGTACTTTGATTTATATTACCGTTTCGCAACAATGATCACCCCATGTTCATGTGTCCCGGTTACAGCGCCATCTATCATGAAACGAAAGAAATGTTTCATACAAAAGTTACATATTGTTTCATGTAGAATCAAAATCTACAATAAAAAATAGGGGTTCCTATTTAAGATTTCAAAGTCACCCATCCCGCCTCCCGCCTACGGGGTGGTGCAGGGGGGGGGGGGGGGTCGAGCGTTCCGTTAATGGATGTCCGTCTTCGAGGTGAAAAACGTTTATTACCATTTTTTAATCCGATGTGTCCTTCGCCAAATATTCAAACAGTTTTAAATGCCTGGCCCTGTATAAGAAGGCCAGCACATGTTTGGTTAGCTCTATGCGGATCTGTTGTACTCCATTGAGAACCAGTTATGTGGTGAACTGAACCTACATTTCAGCAGTATGACTAATCACCTTTCCATATGGGCGGAATGCACATACTGCTACCTCTGAAGGCACCTCGAAAGGGAGTCCAAATACAGTTTCGCATGTTCCACAGTTGCGGCACTGATGTGTCCATTAGAGTGATGGAACTTAAGACTACTTCTAGTTGCACGTAGAATTCTGGCACAGACTTTTTCATTAATCAATTTCACATACACCACACTGCTCACTATACACAGGTGGGTGCCAACAATATCGTTGCAATCAATCTTCACTTCTTCTCTGATAAACTGTTATACAGGGTGATTCAAAAAGAATACCACAACTTTAAAAATGTGTATTTAATGAAAGCAACATAATATAACCTTCTGTTATACATCATTACAAAGAGTATTTAAAAACTTTTTTTTCACTCAAAAACAAGTTCAGAGATGTTCAATATGGCCCCCTCCAGACACACGAACAATATCAACCCGATACTCCAACTCGTTCCACACTCTCTGTAGCATATCAGGCATAACAGTTAGGATAGCTGCTGTTATTTCTCGTTTCAAATCATCAATGGTGGCAGGGAGAGGTGGCCGAAACACCATATCCTTAACATACCCCCATAAGAAAAAATCGCAGGGGGTAAGATCAGGGCCAGTGATGAAGTGCTCTGTCACGGGCTGCCTGGCGGCCGATCCATCGCCTCGGGTAGTTGACGCTCAGGTAGTTACGGTCAGATAAGTGCCAATGTGGTGGCGCTCCATCTGCTGAAATATGAATTGTTGTGCTTCTTGTTCGAGCTGAGGGAACAGCCAATTCTCTAACATCTCCAGATACTGTAGTCCAGTTACAGTAGCACCTTCGAAGAAAAAGGGACCAAAAACGCCTAGTCAACAGCGCCTCAAGCGAACAAATGTACAACTAAATGAAACTTTATAGCTCCCTTAATTCGCCGACAGATAGTGCTTAGCTCTGCCTTTTGTCGTTGCAGAGTTTTAAATTCCTAAAGTTGTGGTATTCTTTTTGAATCACCCTGTATTTCAAGTATATTCAGGTGAAAAGCTGATCTTCAGTGTCGATTTTCTGTGGGCATAAGCCATTCTCTTTCGAAGGAAATATGGCGCGCAAAGACGGCAGAATCACGTAAACAACTCCACGAGTGACCTGTGCGGCGAGGAAGTAAATAAGACGCCCGTGCCGCTAGCCTGCCGAAAGGCTACTACCATTTGGCTACCCGAGCACAACTCACCGCCAGCCCCCGACTTCCATATGTCGTCAACCATGTGTCTACAACATGTATTCGAACATCCATTATGTATATTCCCGTATAGAGAAGTAATTTTACTTGAAAGTAGCTTGCCCGGTGTCTGGATAAATGCGATATTACAGTACCTCTGTTACGCCGAATTCCAGTGGAAAATTCCTTCGGACATAAATGCGTGCTCGGATACACGCCGGCACGGTAGCTCAGCGTGTTTGGTCAGAGGGCTGCGTGCTCGCTGTAATAAAAAAACTGAGTCAAGGAATCAACGATAAACTTGAATGGATAGCTTGTGTCGTCTGCCCAGACCAAATGGAACGAACTATATCGAACAAAATGAAAAAAGGAAAAAAAAAAAAAAAGGATACCCAAATGGCAAGGCGACCGCTCGCGATAAGCGGGAAATCCCGGTTCGAGCCACGGTCCGACCCAAATTTTCATTGCGGACATTCCATTATACGGCTGATGGTTGTCCATATTAGCAACTGCAAGTACATTTTATCTACTTCATAATGGCTGTAGTCGCTGCGCATCGTAATTCGCAAACAAGGATCTATGTAGCTAGTACGGCGGGATGGAATTCAGCGTTGTCGACAGTTGCTTGCGATTTAAGAATAATTCCTCCATTCCACACTGCTCTATTTTTTAAATATCGCAAGAGAGATTATATATCGCTATTCTTCAGCTATTAACCTGAAGAACAAGGCGGTATGGCCTAAAGCACAGCATCGACTGCAGTCATTATTCATGGCTTACTTCACTTTACTTTCTTCAATATAAGCGATAAGTCACAGAGGACCGCACTCGGCTAAAAAGGTTCCTCTTTCGCTGCATTCCATCTCCCCCTTCCTGCCGCCAATCGCCCTTGTGCCGATCAGGAACAAGTTCTCGTGGATTTCATCGCTCCATCTTTTGTTTGTTCCACCTAGAGGTCTTCTTCTGCGGGGACAAAAACCATGGATTACGAAGGCTATCGGTGCTTATCCATCATCCGAACGGCATTACCTGCCCGTACAAGACGTTTGATTCTCACCAGGCCTACAATATTAAGGCTGTTGTAGACCCTTTTGTAGGATCGGGTTTTAACTATCAGTGGCCGGAGTGAGTCTCTGAAATAGGTAGGCTCCTGCCCCATCACCAGACATTTGGTCTTCGATTCATTCACAAGCAGACAAATCTTGCTCGCTGCTGTCTTTAAACTATTCTCATTAGCATGCTCTTTTCTGGAGTTAGGCAACTGGGACACATCGTCGACAGATGCGAGACTGGATTTTTTTTATCTTCGATCTTGATCCCTGCGAAATTCTTATGGTTCAAATGGCTCAGAGCACTATGGGACAGCCGCGCGGGATTAGCCGAGCGGTCTTGGGCGCTGCAGTCATGGACTGTGCGGTTGGTCCCGGCGGAGGTTCGCGTTCTCTCTCGGGCATGGGTGTGTGTGTTTGTCCTTAGGTTAATTTAGGTTAAGTAGTGTGTAAGCTTAGGGACTGATGACCTTAGCAGTTAAGTCCCACAAGATTTCACACACATTTGAACACTATGGGACTTAACAGCTGAGGTCATCAGTCCCCTAAACTTAGAACAACTTAAACCTAACTAACCTAAGGACATCACACACATCCATGCCAGAGGCATGATTCGAACCTGGGGCCGTAGCGGTCGCGCGGTTCCAGACTGTAGCGCCTAGAACCGCTCGGCCACCCTGGCCGACCAGGATTCGAACCTCCGACCGTAGCAGTCGTGTGGTTCCGGACTGAAGCGCCTAGAACGTGCTCGGTCACCGCGGCCGGCGAAGTTCTTATGGAGAGTTTCCCTCATTATACAGTGTGTTCCGGGAGGAAAGATCAATATTTTACACAGTGGTAGTACAAGTAATTATGAACAAAAAATTTTATATGAACATACGTCCGCAAATGCTTCGTTATGGAGGTATGGGTGTTGAAACGAACTTTAATTCTGCAAAATTCAAGTGCACAACTTGAACGTATACGCAATACAAGTGGACCATAACGTGATTTTCTTGAAAACAATATTACAGGGAAGTACAGTTGCGTTACACATTTTTACATAATGTTTATTTACTTTTCATTTAGTACATAATACATTACAACGTGCATGTTACATGTATTTCGTTGAAAAAGACGTCCCACTTCTTTTACAAACGGCTTTATCTCTTACCGTACAGATGTTGTACAGTTCACAGAACCATGAACGCACTTTCGCGCTGTAGCGATAACATGTTGTGTTGCTTGTTCAATTGCCTGTGGTTGGTTCCTAATCAATTCAGCAGCGTCCATGATGCGACAAAGCAGTTCATCTCGTGTACTTACCTTCAATATGTGCACCTCTGGTTTCATCCAACCACATAAACAGAAATCTGAAGGTGTAAGGTCAGGTGATCTTGGAGGCCAGTTAATAGCACCGCCACACCAACCAGCGATTACGATAAGTGCCCTTGAGATGGTCCCTCACATGTAAGGAAACATGTACAGGGGCACCGTCGTGTTGAAAGTACATTCCAGTTCGCTTGACTAAAGGAACGTCTTGCAATAGTTCCACAAATGAATTTTCCAAAAAATGCAGGTACCTCTCTCCCGTCAATTGCTGATTGATAATAAATGGACCTATCAAAAGGTTACCGGTCAAGCCGCACCAAACATTTATGGCAAAACAGACTTGGAAATTGATATCCAATGAAGCGTGTGTATTTTCCCCTGACCATCGATGATTATTGCGTGTGTTGTTTATTCCATGACGTGAAAATTGGGCTTCGTCAGTGAATAGTATGTATGGAAGCGGATGACTATTCGCAATTAGCCAGTGACAGAACTGAAGTCGTTGGGCATTGTCGACAACGTGGAGATTTTGGACACGCTGTGTGTGAAATGGATATAGATTTTCCGCATGTAATGTTTCCCATACACGTGTCTATGGGACATCCATCGCAGGGACATTCTTCGGATGCTTGTACTGGGACTTCGCTCAACAATTGCGATAATTTCTTCCCGTTCTTGCAAAGATTGTGGTCGCGCACGCTCGGACGAAAACTGTCTACTTGGAAGAGAGCCTGTTGCACTCAAAGTAATAAACACTTTGGTGAACACCCTGCGATTAGGTAATCGTCGAGTTGGAAAGCGCCTGTGGTATTCTTCTCTTGCAGCCGTAGTACTATCGTCGCAGAAACCATAAACATGCACCATATCTGCGTATTCCGCATTGCTGTAGACGTGTAGCATTGTTAGCAGCGCTCGTACGAACACAGTTAACACTATACACTACACAGTTAATGATCCTTACACAATGCGGCTTACACGGCACAACTGCGCAAACAACGGTTGATTGTACTACGTACGTCGCATGACCATAATACACGGTATGTTGCATAGCGTGAACATGGCATTTACCCGTGCGCTGTTTGCAAGAAAATCACGTTACGGTCCATTTGTATGTGTATACATTCACTTTGTGCACATCAATTTTGCAGAATTAAAGTTTCTTTCGATACCCATACCTCCCTAACGAAGCATTTGAGGACCTATATTCATATAACACTTTTTGTTCAAAATTACTTATGCTATCACTGTTTAAAACGTTGACCTTTCGTCCCCAAACACCCTGTATTTTCGAGAGCCAGATTGCACAATATCGGTGATACATTTTAACTGAATCTTCCGTCAGTTCTTGGTAGAACGACATGATAATAAATGAAAAGTGTTAGTTTGCTTTTTTTTATACAATATTAATATATTGTATTAACCGGTTTTCGGTTTACAAGGCCATTATCAGACGTTTACTGAGTATTGTCAAAAACGGTTCAAATGGCTCTGGGCACTATGGGACTTAACATCTATGGTCATCAGTCCCCTAGAACTTAGAACTACTTAAACCTAACTAACCTAAGGACAGCACACAACACCCAGTCATCACGAGGCAGAGAAAATCCCTGACCCCGCCGGGAATCGAACCCGGGAACCCGGGCGTGGGAAGCGAGAACGCTACCGCACGACCACGAGACGCGGACAGGACTATTGTCGCTAAGGAAGTTACAATCTTTGTAAACGACATTAGAAAAGAAGTTACACACCTAGATTGAAGCACAAACGCACAGTAAACGACATCTTTGACAGTGTGGTGGTAATGCATTGTAAAAAGTTGAACAATAAAGAAATATAAAGGGAGTAAACAGGTCAAGCTTTAACACAGCAGTGGAAAAGCATGCCTATATAATAGTTTATGGTTCTGAGCACTATGGGACTCAACTTCTGAGGTCATTCGTCCCCTAGAACTTAGAACTACTTAAACCTAACTAACCTAAGGACATCACACACATCCATGCCCGAGGCAGGATTCGAACCTGCGACCGTAGCGGTCTCGCGGTTCCAGACTGCAGCGCCTAGAACCGCACGGCCTATAACAGTTTATATTAATAAACAAAACCAATAAAATAAAATAAAATTATTAGTTGACAAGGCTACTTCAAGAGGTATAAAACATGGAGAGTGGAACACAAACCAATTAAAAGAGATTGGTGTTTTCCTGTTTGCTCCAGTTATATTTGTATATGTTCAACTTCTTACTTTTAACATGCAGTACCGCCACACTCTCGAAGATGGCATTTACTGTACATTCCCTCAATTTCCTGGGTTTATTCATTTCTGTTTGTCTTACTGATATTGCTAAATGTCTTCATTCCTTCAGTAGTTGCAATTGATAATTCTTTCTTTTATTTGGTTCGCTTTTCACTCTCCATGTTTTATATCTCTTGAAGTAGTCATGTCAAGCACTTTTTTTATTTTATTTTATTGGTTTTGTTTTGTTAGCTTTTCCACTTTTGTGTTAAAATTTTTTCCTGTTTATTTCCTTTATATTTATTTATTGTTCAACTTTTTACATTTTACAATGCATTACCACCACAGTATCAAAGATGTTATTTACTGTGCATTTGTGCTTCTGTCTAGATGTGTAACTTAGAGTTCAACGTTGTTTACAGTCATTGTAATTTGGCGACAATAGTCAGTAAATGTCTGATAGACGATACAACTACTGATCGCAATAAACAAGACCATAAATATATTATAAATGTACAAAAGAAGAGTATCATTCCTTTTGGCTAGAAAGGATGACAGCAGACTGATGGAGCAAATCTTTAGTAAAACTATAAAGCTGTAAGGACAATCAGTATAGTAGACACTAAATGACTTCAAATAAGCCAACATCAAGGTAATGGACACACACAAGAGGATTTATTTAGGAACAAAATTTAGGAAGTGATCTTCAGGGACGCAGAACGACAATAGCCTGAAAAACATCGAAGAGTTCCGGAAACAGAGATCACATAACGCATGAAACGAATATGGGCGAAGAGAAGATGCATGCTGCAGTAATATTGAAGTATTATTTTAAAGGGCTCTGTATGTGGGCTGTTCCAATAAATAAATAACATAAAACATAAACTTAAGCAGTGCTTGATTTGTGACGAAACGCGCCGGTACTTCGTATTGGTACGCCGGTACTTCTTATCGGTACCTCCGGCGAATAAAAGCCCTAGAATAACGTCTTAAGAGGTCTAAATTAGAAAAAAAGTCACAACATCGGAACCTCCTTTTTAACAAATCAAGTAATGAGCATTGCTATCTAAATATCCTCTGTACTTGTTCAGTGGCCTTACATGCTAATAGAACCATTCCACACAATTATTGACAGACTGCTGTAATGTTTAGTGAATATCATGCTCAATATATAGACTGTCAAACTATGCACGATTCTACTGCTTATCGTTCAGTACATACCATGCCTGATACACAGAATATCCTCTTTCTTTATATTTTCTTAAAAAAACAGCTGTTTTGCTAGTCACTCTTATCAGTTGTTGCTTAGGTAACGATCTGAATGAATGAATGAAATTTTATTGTCGTTTAGCTATTACAGCAATTGACAAAGTCAAGTTACATATATACAAGTTATACAGCATATATACATGGGTTAAAGATCAATATGTGACATAGGTTTTACATAAAATACAATATTTAAAATGAAATAATACGAAAGCATTGCATCATAACTGATTCAGTTAAAGAAATTATGCTGCACTCTCCAAATCGGTACCACTATGATATTTTACAGTCGTAAAATTCCTGAAGTGAGTCGTATGGATTGGCAGCTAACCAACTGAACAATTTGTCTTTAAATAAATCAAATGGAGCTTCTACCCATTCTAGTGGCAAATTATTAAACATCTTCATACCCACCACTTCGTAGCTGTTCAATGACTTGGATAATCTGTCGTAAGGTATGTCAAGATTGCTAATCTGTAATAAGGTATGTCAAGATTGCTACTATTTCTGGTTCCATGAGAGTGTACATCTCTTGTACGCTGGTATTCTGATAAGTTGCTCTTTATATGCAGTAGGGCAGTGTAAATATACATGTTTATCACAGTTAATATTTTTAAGTTGATAAACAGTGGTTTGCAGTGGGCCAGTTTATCACTGTTTGTGATAATTCGAATTACTTTCTTCTGAAGTACCAAAATGTCCTGAAGGTGTGAGCTATTGCCCCATATTAAAAGCCCATAAGATATAATACTTTGAAAAAAAAGCAAAGTAGGCTGATCTTACATAGGCCGCGTTCTTTAACAAATACACCACCCTAGACAGCCTTGCACTAATGTATTTAATATGTGGCTCCCAAGTCAGTTTAGTATCTATAACAATACCTAAGAACTTAACACTATTCTTGAAGTCTTCTGCTGGCAGATCTCTTCAAACTAAATACAATCTTTTGAGTTTTACTCTCATTAAGCAGGAACCCATTAGCTCGGAACCAGACTGATGCCTGTGATATTGTGTCTTTTGCCACAGTTTGGAGCATATCAATGTCTGAGCTGATATTGAAAAAAGTGGTATCATCTGCATAGAGAATGGAGTGAGTATTTATGTAGGATGGTAGATCGTTTGTCATTAGGATAAATAGCAGAGGTCCTAACACTGAGCCTTGTGACATACCGCACTTAACTTCAGCTAGCTGTGATCTCTGTTTACCAATACAAACAATTTGTCTACGGTTGCTGAGGAAAGATTCAAAAATGTTGTCAACTTCAATGTTTGTGATTCCGTAATAAACTAGTTTGTTGAAGAGTGAAATATGCTCCACAGAATCGAAGGCTTTGCTAAGATCACAAAAGGTAGCCTGAGCAAAATTTTTTCCTTCATAAGCATTAAGCACTTTTTTAATCAGGGAGTCAATGGCATGGACTGTGGATTTGCCCTTCCTAAAGCCAAATTGTACCGCAGTAATAATGTTATTACATGTCAGATAATCACACAATTGGGAGTTGATGATGGATTCCAAAACTTTAGATAAAATAGCTGTCAGGGATATTGGGCGATAGGTAGATGGGCAATTTTTGTCTCCTTTCTTGTAAATGGGCACTACCCTAGATAATTTTAATACTTCTGGGAATACTCCTTCAATTAGACATCTATTTATACATTTAGTAAGAGGATATACTATGTAGCCAATTATCTTTTTTAACATATTACAAGAAATACCAGATATATCTTCACTATCAGAGGGTCTAAAGTTATTTACAAGAGTTAAAACAACATCTGGTGTGACCTCTGTTAAAAGGAATTTATCGTTCAGGGTGTAGTCTACATTATGGTATTTAATGAGATCAGCAACAGTCTCTTGTGGCCTCACAATGCTTTCCCTAATTTTGTTAACAGATTTTATACAGTAGTTATTAAATTCGTCTGCTGAAATTAGTACCTCAACTTTCGGCTTGCTTTTGGCCAGTACATACCTCAAGACATTCGGGCAGTGGAGCTCATTCTATTCTGATATACGCTTTAAAATGCACAGATCGTAACACATGTAGTGGCAGTTTCTGCTTGTAACAACAATACGTTACGACAGGAGAAACACTTGTTTGAATGGCTAAATGGCGCGAAGCTCCTGCGGACGGCGAACTAGTTCTGCAACGTAGTCACCAGGTGGCAGCGCAGTTGGCGGCGCGCTTGAAGATCACTCTGGCGGCGAAGTGTGAAAGGCCGCCCTGCAAATCGATAGGAATTAAGTCGACCTCAACCCGAGCGAACTTGTATGAAGACACATCGCATTACGTCTTGGGCGTTATTACTCTTTAGAGCGACTGATTAAAGTATAATACTGGGAGTGAGAAGATCGAAATCAAAATCAGACTGTGTCCAGCCGCTGTACTTCTTGCGGCGTTCCAGGCAGCGTGAAGTTGTGCACGTGAGTTTTGCGGCAGCTAAGGCGTGCGCCACAAATGAACACTTCCGAAATAATACACTGCGTTTGCTCTTATGTTTAAAGCGCCAAGCTAACTGTGCCTGTCTGATGTGCTGTACTAGCAAGGCTGTTGATTACATCCTCAGCGTAATGAAACAAGGCACTTAAGTACGGTAATTAAAGTACCTGTTGCCTGTTCTAATTTTTCTTTTTTACGCTACAGTTTAGTGATAAAATTTAATTAGCCGCGTGCATGTGAGTAGTTATAATAAGTGCGCTGTGTGTTTTAAGTATTTGAACGCTCGCGCATGTGTGTGAATTTCTTCACGTTTTAACCTCCCATTTATTTCTTTTTGGGGATAGGCCTATTCAAAAGGAAGATGATTTTTAGTAAGTTTTGTTTAACTGCTTTTATAAAGGATTATTTCCTGTGCACACTACGCCACATCGGTAGAACGCATGTTTGGTTGCCTGACTTTCTCCACATCCTTGGAAGAGTCTGCTTATTGTGATGGGACCTACATGACACGATGAATGAACGAACGTATTAATGAATGAGCACTAAAATGTTTTCAGTCACTATAATGCACCGAGGAAAGCTAACTGTTTTAGGGGTTATTTCAGTAATGTTCAGTCAGTATCCTAATGTGCGTTCAACGTAGTGCAGTAGCACGTGTATGTTTGTGCGTGCTCGCTCATTGGCGACTATGAAATCTTTCGCTCTTAATTTGTGGATATTGTTTAAGGGAGACAAGGCCACAGAGACCCATTTTTAGCAAATAATTTCTGTATTTTATCGTCATCGTTTTCGTTACCGAACGCTAATGTATTTTCAATCATAACACAAATTTAAATGTGCAGAGACGAAAACTGAAAGGCTGCATTTACTACATTAAGGTGTTAATGTACCTGTTCAAAGTCGACTGGCACCAGGAGGAAAATCAGAACATCCAGTTTGCGTAACTTAATCTGGAATCCAAATACCCGTCTTTTGAGCATCATAATCGCGACTTTCCCTCAAACAGATTTAAACTCTTAGTACATTTAGTAAATTGCAGCATATGTAATGTACTAGAAATAGCCTTATAAACTGTGTAAACAGCTCCATGTGTTTCTCTGAATCTGATACGTAATGATATGTCAAACGTATGCAGGCAAGCGAAAGCATAGCGGTTGGATCTCACTCTGCATTGTGAGAAATTGCGTCCATGTTTCAGTCCCCACATACGTCCAAAACTATTTTCTTAGTCTTTGTAAGTCGCTGAAAGCCGAAGCCGATTCGAGTATATGCCACACTCAATGGAGATATCCGTCGCGAACATACCCTTGACCGAGCGAGGTGGCGCAGTGGTTAGCCCACTGGACTCGCATTCGGGAGGACGACGGTTCAATCCCGTCTCCAGCCATCCTGATTTAGGTTTTCCGTGATTTCCCTAAATCGTTTCAGGCAAATGCCGGGATGGTTCCTTTGAAAGGGCACGGCCGATTTCCTTCCCAATCCTTCCCTAACCCGAGCTTGCGCTCCGTCTCTAATGACCTCGTTGTCGACGGGACGTTAAACACTAACCACCACCACCACCACCATACCCTTGCGCAGTAGCGTTTTCCCGTTAGGAAATCACGGTAATAACAAAGTTTCACTACGAACAGTTGTTGTCGCAACATGTCAAAAGAAATGCCCTTCTGAGGGGCATGATGTTCCGCGTACAGTGCACAGCCTCTACACTTCAGTTGATGTTCAATGCGTATCTTTATTTATAATTGTTTCAACACTTTCAACATAATCATTGTTTGATAGAGTACATATTGTTCTCTGTATAGTCACGTTTCGAAACTGCTTTGAGATCGATATTTGCGGCAGGAACCAGGAAAGTTAAATAGCATTATGACTTGTTGGGATCGCTGATTCAGTTACATGTGAGGTTTAGCAGTAAGAAGTTCCCAGAATATCATCTTATTCACAGGAAAAAAAAAGAAAAAAAGAAACAATTGCGACATTGGCATACGCTTGTCTACAACCAGGGGTTTGTTAGGACTTCGAATGCGCTATGTTCCGGACCATACACCACGGTCAGATGAAAGGGCGCCGGCTTTCCAAAATTTCTCTGGGTGTCTATCAATGGCGTAGCTCCTGCGTCCTTCAAAGTCCTTGTCTCAACAAACAAAACGATAACAATCCAGATTATGTGAAAACAATTTACTGAAACCTTAAACCACACCGCTGTTCTGTAAAGAATAAAAACAATCGGCTTCCTTGTATCTCAGATTATTCTTTATTATTCGTCAATATTGGCAAGCAGATATTTTAAAACAACTGTTGACGAATGGAGTGGAACTATTGTAGCGTGTCACTTGTAAGGAGACAAAAGCAAGCCGAAAAAACGGGATTCCAATCACAGTATAGTGCAGCTAATATTCTGGGGAGTGCCTTTGATTTGGCCTGGGATAGGTAAGGAACGGGTGAGGTATTGGTTGGTTGCCTTTGCACAAAGATGTCTGAAACAAACAGATATGCTTTAGAGGTCAGAAATTTTAACTTCCATCTCAGCATTTTAATAGTTCATTACCTTTTGATAAAGGCAAGTGAGAAATATTTTATTTTATTTTTATCGAACTAAAAATTTTGTGGGTGCGATGCACCCACAAGGCTGCGTATATGGGTGCTCGAACGCAGGCGCACCCACGTTTCGGCGCGCATGGTCAGTTGGTTTGGGTCGTGACCGATTGAGTGGATGTCGATAGGATGTAAAACTTTAATTCCCTTTTCTTCCTTCAAGTGCTACAGACGAAAAAATGTTACTGTCGTGGAATAATTGAGATAGGTGACGTGTGACCTACGGACAGAGATTATCCGTGCAGATTGTAGTCGTAGTGGATATTCTGCGTAGCGGCAAATCCATAGACGCTGTTCCATGTGCCTTTTGCCCCGTTCTTCGTGACTCAATAATGCCTACTCAGCAGTTTTAGATATCAGGAGAAATAGCTCTGAATACACTTCTACTAATCAGTATCCATTGCATGCTCTGGTTTTCTGCAAAGTGATACTGACTTGATAATGTCTGTCTTTCTGACGGGGCAAGACGGAAGTTCTATTCGCGATTTTTTTTAATTTTTTTATTTTTATTTTTTGTGAGGTTGCAGGGTTTGGTGAGGGATGCCTCCCTTTCGTCGCCGCCGGGTCAGGTAACTGTTTCGGCAGCATAAAGGCTCTATGGTTCAGTGGTAAAGCGCTAGTCTACTAACCCAAAGGTCTCGCTTTCTATCCTTGCTCAATATTAGGATTTTTGTCTGTTGCTTACTGCTTTTTTCCTCCGTGACAATGTTTGTTGATGTGAAAAATGCCGACTTGTACCCAAATTCGGAATCCACGTTGAACTGCAGGCTCCATGTAATTATTAGGATTTTATCCTAGCAAGCCACTGTAATTGGGTGAGTAAGTCAGTTCAGAGGTTGGAATAAGGCGATGGCATACCTACTCCAACATGCCTAGTAAAGCACTGTGGTGTTCAAAACAGTTTGGGTTTCGATGACTGCTATACTTTTAGCATAAAGGGCCCTACACGTAAGCGCTATAATTTGAGCATAAATGAGCATACACCTAAGAGCGTAACTGCGCATTTTATCGAGTCTGACGTCGTATCTGAACGGTGAACTGTTAGATTCCGGAGACAACTGCGCAGTTGACGCAGGCCATTGGCCTGGGCGACATACTAGTGTCTTTTGTGACTATGAAGTACGCTGTTCCGTATCACAGTCGTACTGTTGGCACAGTCTTGTAGTCACCAATCACCTAAACCTCGAACTATTGCCGTCATGATCTTCGTGAAGAAAACGCACTTTTGTCTCCGATTTTCCTGAATTGTTGGATATTCCTAGTATGTAGAACAACCGACTGTGTCCGTTGTTTTCGTAGAAAAGTCGAAACTTCTGAAAGCGTGGGATTGCACTGTATTGTACAATAGTGTAAGGAACTGGGGACCTAGAAACGACGGAGAGTCTTCGTCCCCGGCGTAGCCCTCGGTGGTACACAAACCCACAACAGGCTACAGCAGTCCACTCACCCCACCGCCGCCTCACACCGAACCGAGGGTTATTGTGCGTTTCGGCCCCCAGTGGAATGACAGCGAGGCATCGCTTATTCTGCTAAATGTCGTTGGGACACACTGGTCGATTACAGGCAGGGAAAATTCCGACGGTGCTTGGTTTTACCGTTTGAATGGCAACAAAAGTTAGTAACTCACCTCTACGAAGAGCCATATCTAAAGGCTGCGAAATATTTCACAGCACACACGGGCGAAAGATTGGTAACTCTTAAAAAACTTTGCGAATTATGTAAAGATGATGAACCCATCGAAAATTTTCATTGACAATGGTGTGGCGCTCTTCGATTTTCTTCATTTCCCTTTAAGGTCTGTGCGCGGATATCAGTATCCTAAACCAGTACGACACAGCTCTCAGAAGAACTCGACAAAAATAGCTCTTCAAAGTTAGAAGATTTCTGAGCGCTGCTAAATAGGAAATATGTCTAAATTATTAATATAGTTGCTGTTAACTGAGTGAAACGTCTTCACATTGTTCAGACACTCGTTCGATTTCCATTAGTAGGTACCATTTTTCTTTACTTTTATGTAAATTATATATTTATCATCAGATGGTACTGTTAATTAGCAAATACTGGATCGTAATTTTTAAGAAGAAATCTTGCCTTTTTAATTAATAGTCGTATGAAAATTAAAATTTTATGCAAACATATGAAATGCCATGTTATACGAAAAAAGAAATTATATATATAATTAATACAGTTCTATTCAGCATCTACAAATTAAAAAATTATATCAATTTCTGTTTGATGTTCCGCATTTTTGCACAAAATTTTAATTTGTTGCCAATACATTTTCATCCGATTAGTAATTAAAAACAAATGATATTATTGTTGTTGAAAATATGATTTAATGTTTGTTAATTAACATTTCGATTTGTTAATAAATATGGCACTTATAAAAGGTACAAAAAAGATTGCTACTATTGAGATTTACAAGACATAATACGCTGTGCATTCAGATAACCTTTTTATGATTCAGTATTGATTTATTATGATGTACATTTGACTATAAATATAGAACTGAAATAAAAGAAAAAAAAGATTCGAACCAGAGATTGTTCGAGTATCAGACTTAGAACATAGGCATTTTTTAAAACTGAATCTTTCGCTGAAATGTCGTCAACTCAAAAGACTCGCAATATGGCGGCCGAACCCCGGAGGGGATACCTGGGCCAATAAATGCCACACAATCATTTCATTTTCATTTCATTTTACTGAAATGCATTACAGTGAATTGCAATGTTTTACAAATATTGATCCATAATTCAACCATTATAAGTGTACCCTTCAAATTGTTAACACAAGAAATTAATAATAATAATAATAATAATAATGATAATAATAATATGATGCTAAAAAGTCTCACTATAGGTGTGAACACTTTGTATCCACAGGAATATATTTTTTAAAACAGCATAAACTGTTTTATGATTAAACGATTGCACTGGAAGCTGTTATTTCCATAAAGTATCTGTATGGAGCGCTTAAATGTGCAACGACCACATAAAACTAATCGCAGGACAGGCAGATACCGGACTGACATTCACTGGAAGAATTCTCAGGAAATGTAGCGAGGTAGCTTACAAAACCGTCGTTTGACAAGTGCTTGAATATTGAGCGTTAGTATGGGATCCCTGCAACATAGGACAGATGAAGGAAATAGAGAAGATCCAAAGAAGAGCAGCACGTTTTCGTTTCAGGGGTTCATTTAGTGTGCACGAAAGCGTTACGGAGACAATCAAGCAACTCCAGTGGCAGATGCAAGACAAGAATGGTTTACTGTTAAAATATTCCCAAACCATACGTTCCTGGAAGAGTCAACAAATATATTGCTGTCCCCGTGAGCCCGCATGGACTTTTACCGCCAATCGTTCTTCCCGCGAACCATTCGCGACTGCAAAAGGAAATTGTTGCTCAAAGTACCCTTCGCCACACAACGCAATGTGGCTAGTGAAATATGCGAGGAGCGTTCAATAAGTAATGCAACACATTTTCTTTCTCGGGCAATTTCGGTTGATAAAACGCGGAATTTGTTGTGGGGCATCGCGGAATATTCCCGCTTCAGCCCCAGTAGTTTCATGAAGTTCCGATAGATGGCGACGCTATACATAGCCTTCAAAATAGCGCCTGTAAAGGAAGTGCGTTCCAAGCAGAGAGCTGCCATTGAGTTTCTTTTGGAGGAAAACCAGAACATCGCAAATATTCATAGGTGCTTGCAGAATGTCTACGGAGACCTGGTAGTGAACAAAAGCACGATGAGTCGTCAGGCAAAGCGTCTGTGATCATCGCAACAAGGTCGCACAAACCTGTCCGATGTCCAGGGTCGCACACATCTGTGACCCCAGCAATGCTAGAACGAGCGGACACATTCATTCGAGGTGATCGACAGGTCGAAATCAAACACCTCGCTCCTCAACTGGACGTCTCTGTTGGTGGTGCTGATATACAGGGTTATTACAAATGATTGAAGCGATTTCACAGCTCTACAATAACTTTATTATTTGAGATATTTTCACAATGCTTTGCACACACATACAAAAACTCAAAAAGTTTTTTTAGGCATTCACAAATGTTCGATATGTGCCCCTTTAGTGATTCGGCAGACATCAAGCCGATAATCAAGTTCCTCCCACTCTCGGCGCAGCATATCCCCATCAATGAGTCCGAAAGCATCGTTGATGCGAGCTCGCAGTTCTGGCACGTTTCTTGGTAGAGGAGGTTTAAACACTGAATCTTTCACATAACCCCATAGAAAGAAATCGCATGGGGTTAAGTCGGGAGAGCGTGGAGGCCATGACATGAATTGCTGATCATGATCTCCACCACGACCGATCCATCGGTTTTCCAATCTCCTGTTTAAGTAATGCCGAACATCATGATGGAAGTGCGGTGGGGCACCATCCTGTTGAAAGATGAAGTCGGCGCTGTCGGTCTCCAGTTGTGGCATGAGCCAATTTTCCAGCATGTCCAGATACACGTGTCCTGTAACGTTTTTTTCGCAGGAGAAAAAGGGGCCGTAAACTTTAAACCGTGAGATTGCACAAAACACGTTAACTTTTGGTGAATTGCGAATTTGCTGCACGAATTCGTGAGGTTTCTCTACCGCCCAGATTCGCACATTGTGTCTGTTCACTTCACCATTAATAAACAAATGTTGCTTCATCACTGAAAACAAGTTTTGCACTGAACGCATCCTCTTCCACGAGCTGTTGCAACCGCGCCGGAAATTCAGAGCGTTTGACTTTGTCATCGGGTGTCAGGGCTTGTAGCAATTGTAAACGGTAAGGGTTCTGCTTTAGACTTTTCCGTAAGATTTTCCAAACCGTCGGCTGTGGTACGTTTAGCTCCCTGCTTGCTTTATTCGTCGACTTCCGCGGGCTACGCGTGAAACTTGCCCGCACGCGTTCAACCGTTTCTTCGCTCACTGCAGGCCGACCCGTTGATTTCCCCTTACAGAGGCATCCAGAAGCTTTAAACTGCGCATACCGTCGCCGAATGGAGTTAGCAGTTGGTGGATCTTTGTTGAACTTCGTCCTGAAGTGTCGTTGCACTGTTATGACTGATGTGAGTGCATTTCAAGCACGACATACGCTTTCTCGGCTCCTGTCGCCATTTTGTCTCACTGCGCTCTCGAGCAGAAACCTGAAGTGCGGCTTCAGCCGAACAAAACTCTATGAGTGTTTCTACGTATCTGTAGTGTGTCGTGACCATATGTCAATGAATGGAGCTACAGTGAATTTATGAAATCGCTTCAATCATTTGTAATAGCCCTGTAGTCATCCATCAGCTGCGTACTCAAAGGTGTATCCCTGCTGGGTTCCTCACGACGTAACAAAAGACTGTAAACCAAAGGACCATCTGCGCACTCCGCTGGAAGCAGAACGTGGATGATGGGGAGGCTACTGATGCAGCAACGCGTTGGTTCCGACGTCGACCAATAGAGTGTCGGTATGCGGGCATAAGGGGCCTCCCAGTAAGGTGGCGAAAGGCCGGAACGGAGATTATGTTGAAGAAGAGGATTTTGTAGCCAAAAGAGTGGGCAATAACATGGTGTATTGCATTCCTGAATAAAAATAACCTGCTTTCAGTAAAAAAAAGTGTTGTTTTACTTGCAGAAATATCCCTTGTACATTGATGGACTGTCCTGGCAGTTCTTGGTAGAATATCCTATACATTATGAAAGAAACCACCCACGATTCTGGTGTTGTATTATACAGTATTTATTATTCCGTGTAATAACAACCGTTCGGCTGTTACGCCATCATCAAGTACAAAGATAAATATGTGTGACTAAAATTTTGGCAGGATGAACGATTTTATGCTGCATGTACAGAGTGTATAATTTGGTTTCTTCTGAGAACAATTGTGGTAATTTATTATATAGTTCACTATTTAATGCGTCACGCCTTTTATCTAAGTTCTGTAGCTTTACATCGCAGTTTCACTGACATAGTTCCTCTCGTTTTAGTCCTAATTACACATTTACCACTGTCATCTTTGGAAACGAACTAAGATACTTTGTAGATACACTAATTCAAAATCTTTGATGCTAGAAAAAAATTTCACTCGCACACACTTACCTCTGTAGCTAATGATGGCGTAACTCCAAGCTGGTTTGTAACACACAATTATAAAATGTAGAATATTACACACCTCGATGAGGTGCTACATCAAACTAGAGTGCATGAAATGTGCACTTTATTACATATACTATGTGATACAAAAGTATCCGGACACTTGGCTGAAAATGACTTACAAGTTCGTGGCGCCCTTCGTCGGTAATGCTGTTGGCCCACCCTTAGCCTTGATGACAGCTTCCACTCTCGCAAGCATATGTTCCATCAGGTGCTGGAAGGTTTCTTGGGGAGTGGCAGCCCATTCTTCACGGAGTGCTACACTGAGGAGAGGTGTCAATGTCGGCCGGTGAGGCCTGGTACGAAGTCGGCGTTCCAAAACATGCCAAAGGTGCTCTGTAGGTTTTAGGTCAGGACTCTGTGCAAGCCCGTCCATTACTGCATTATGAGCAGGTGCTCGATCGTGTTGAAAGATGCAGTCACCATCCCCGAATTGCTCTTCTACAGCGGGAAGCAAGAAAGTGCTTAAAATACACTCCTGGAAATGGAAAAAAGAACACAATGACACCGGTGTGTCAGACCCACCATATTTGCTCCGGACACTGCGAGAGGGCTGTACAAGCAATGATCACACGCACGGCACAGCGGACACACCAGGAACCGCGGTGTTGGCCGTCGAATGGCGCTAGCTGCGCAGCATTTGTGCACCGCCGCCGTCAGTGTCAGCCAGTTTGCCGTGGCATACGGAGCTCCATCGCAGTCTTTAACACTGGTAGCATGCCGCGACAGTGTGGACGTGAACCGTATGTGCAGTTGACGGACTTTGAGCGAGGGCGTATAGTGGGCATGCGGGAGGCCGGGTGGACGTACCGCCGAATTGCTCAACACGTGGGGCGTGAGGTCTCCACAGTACATCGATGTTGTCTCCAGTGGTCGGCGGAAGGTGCACGTGCCCGTCGACCTGGGACCGGACCGCAGCGACGCACGGATGCACGCCAAGACCGTAGGATCCTACGCAGTGCCGTAGGGGACCACACCGCCACTTCCCAGCAAATTAGGGACACTGTTGCTCCTGGGGTATCGGCGAGGACCATTCGCAACCGTCTCCATGAAGCTGGGCTACGGTCCCGCACACCGTTAGGCCGTCTTCCGCTCACGCCCCAACATCGTGCAGCCCGCCTCCAGTGGTGTCGCGACAGGCGTGAATGGAGGGACGAATGGAGACGTGTCGTCTTCAGCGATGAGAGTCGCTTCTGCCTTGGTGCCAATGATGGTCGTATGCGTGTTTGGCGCCGTGCAGGTGAGCGCCACAATCAGGACTGCATACGACCGAGGCACACAGGGCCAACACCCAGCATCATGGTGTGGGGAGCGATCTCCTACACTGGCCGTACACCACTGGTGATCGTCGAGGGGACACTGAATAGTGCACGGTACATCCAAACCGTCATCGAACCCATCGTTCTACCATTCCTAGAGCGGCAAAGGAACTTGCTGTTCCAACAGGACAATGCACGTCCGCATGTATCCCGTGCCACCCAACGTGCTCTAGAAGGTGTAAGTCAACTACCCTGGCCAGCAAGATCTCCGGATCTGTCCCCCATTGAGCATGTTTGGGACTGGATGAAGCGTCGTCTCACGCGGTCTGCACGTCCAGCACGAACGCTGGTCCAACTGAGGCGCCAGGTGGAAATGGCATGGCAAGCCGTTCCACAGGACTACATCCAGCATCTCTATGATCGTCTCCATGGGAGAATAGTAGCCTGCATTGCTGCGAAAGGTGGATATACACTGTACTAGTGCCGACATTGTGCATGCTCTGTTGCCTGTGTATATGTGCCTGTGGTTCTGTCAGTGTGATCATGTGATGTATCTGACCCCAGGAATGTGTCAATAAAGTTTCCCCTCCCTGGGACAATGAATTCACGGTGTTTTTATTTCAATTTCCAGGAGTGTATTAATGTAGGCCTGTGCTGTGATAGTGCCACTCAAAATAACAAAGGGTGCAAGCCCCCTCCATGAAAAGCACCACCACACCATAACACCACCGCCTCTGAATTTTACTGTTGGCACTACACATGCTAGCAGATGAAGTTCACCGGGCATTCGCCATACCCACACCCTGCCATCCGATCGCCAAATTGTGTATTCGTCACTCCACACAACGTTTTTCCACTGTTCAATCGTCCAGTGTTTACCCTTATGCCAAGCGAGACGTCGTTTGGCATTTACCGGCGCGATGTGTAGCTTACGAACAGCTGCTGGACCATGAAATCCAAGTTTTCTCACCTCACGCCTAACTGTCGTAGTACTTGCAGTGGAACCTGATGCAGTTTGGAATTCCTATGTGATGGTCTGGATAGATGTCTGCGTATTACACATCACGACCCTCTTCAATTGTCGGCGGTCTCTATCAGTCAACAGACGGGGTCGGCCTGTAGGCTTTTGTGCTGTACATGTCCCTTCACGTTTCCACTTCACTACAACATGGGAAACAGTGGACCTAGGGATGTTTAGGAGTGTGCAAATCTCACGTACAGACGTGTGACACAAGTGACAGCCAATCACCTGACCACGTTCATAGTCCGTGAGCTCTGTGGAGCGCCCCATTCTGCTCTCTCACGATGTCTGAAGACTACTGAGGTCGAGTGATATGGAGTACCTGGTAGTAGGTGGCAGCACGATGCACCTTAGGCCTATATGTTTTTTGAGGTGTCCGGATACTTTTGATCACACAGTGTAAATGAATAAAAGATGTTCTCAACTTTGACACAGTTCTTTGCTACAGGATTGCTTGATAAGTTACGACTGTTATTAACTATTAAAGCATCATTTGATGCACAGATTAACAAGCTGTTCTCTTGCAGTAATGTTCCTCATGTAAATGAACAAGTCTGTCAGACACTTTAACTTTCGCATTGTTTCTACATGATGGTGAGTCCTTCAGATGAGGTCACAAACTGGGCAAAGCACTTGCTAGCCCGACACTATTTGACCTCAGTGTAAGGGCGCTGTTGTTGCGTAGAGGGAGGCGTGGTCTTCTGGAACGCCTGCCATACGTCGTTGCGGATTGCAGGGAGCCCTCGCTAATGCCTGTGGCATTGATTCGCATTGCCAAATTTGGTGTGGCAAGGCAATCTCTGTATAGTACCACAGTTGGCCCTCACATCTGGCGGTTTTTCATATTCGCTGTTGCAGTCTCCAATGCTTTTGCGTACTTTTGTGTGAAATTGTACTTGTTATTACCTGTTTTTATCATTATGGACGTTGAAACATTTTAGAAACCAAAATTAGTTAAAACAAAAGGAGGCAAACCAGACCGAGTGTCTTGAAGCAAAAGCCAGGTCCGCATGTGTAGTTTTTCAGTGGGATAATTCCATCCTTAAATGGTTTTGATGACGATGAAATAGTGAAATTCCAGCTGAGAGCGTTACAGATCGTTTCTAAAATTTAAAAAAAGCCAGAAAGTCAATGAACGCAAGTGTGCCTTCTTTTCCTATCACGTTCCATGGACAGCGTTCAGTGCAGAATACCTAACCGCCACCATACCCTACAGCCCCATTCACAGGGACATTTTGCACATCCCCAGCTGTCTCAGACCACTCCGGAACCTCATCACTTAGTTCATTCAATTTCTAAAGATTTTTGTCTGTTCCAATAGTATACTTTAATACAGGGCGCCCCAGAAGTCTTTCCCCGATTAAAAACATGCATGTCAGGAAATATGATACCTACATACTTTTGTCTTGAAATCCAGGTAACATATTCAAGTTTTTGTGTACACTCACACAATTAATAAATTTCGACGTATGCTCATTTCGTTGCCCGTAGAATAACCGGGCGATATTCCAATTCCACCCACATGCTGGTCAACGTTTCGTAAGGGATGGATGTTTTGACGCCAGTAATTCCTCTCCGTAATGCGATGATGCCGTTCATTGGTGTTCAGTAAGCCTCGACATAACGCCAGAGGAAGAAATCTAGTGGTGTTATGTCCGGGCGTTGCGGAGGCCAGTTGTTGGGACGATCACGCCCGATCCATTTTCCAGGAATATTGTATCCAAATAGGCACAAACATGTAACCCCCAATGAGATGGCGCACCATCTTATTGGAAAATTAAGGCTGAAATGTCCTGAATCTGTGGCACAACAAAAAATTGCAACATATCAAGATAGGTATTGGCTGTGATTGTCGCTTCACTGAAGAAAAAATGTCCCGTGATTTTATTGTGCATAAGACTCACCACATGAACAGCTTAGGGCTGTCTCTGATGGTCTCAAACTCTGTGTGGATTCTCGGACCGCTAGATCCTAGCATTGGCCTGTTGACAACACCGTTCAAATGAAATGTGGCCTCACCTGAGAAAAATACAAGTTTCAGATAGTTATCATCTTCCTCATTGCCAGCCAGCATGGTAACAGCGAAGTCATAACGAGCACTGTAATGCGTTGGTTGGTTCAAATGGCTCTGAGCACTATGGGACTCAACTGCTGAGGTCATTAGTCCCCTAGAACGTAGAACTACTTAAACCTAACTAACCTAAGGACATCACACACATCCATGCCCGAGGCAGGATTCGAACCTGCGACCGTAGCGGTCTTGCGGTTCCAGACTGCAGCGCCAGAACCGCGCGGCCACTTCGGCCGGCCGTTGTTTGGAGGGGCTGCATGATCTGGACATTGTACGCACGAAAAAGAAGTTGTTTATGTAGGATGCGGTGCACTGACGTCTTCGGAATCTGCATATCACGTGAGGCTCTGTGGACCGACTTCTTGGGACTTGTCACGAAGGCGTCCCTGGCTGTCTATTTTGTGCGCTCTAGTTTCAGGCCTACCTCGTTATAGCGAGATCAAAGACGCGCCCTGTTCCCTTAAACATCGCGTACCACGTCTTGATGCTTTTAACATCTGGTGGTCATCTGGAAGTTTCTCTGGACTGTTTTTGGCGACTGTCTCTCGTGATACCAGAGGCAACATTGGGCTTGCCCCTGGTATGAGTACATGCTATTTGCAAATGATGTCCGATTACGCTGTTATTGCGTCACTGGGCCCTGTAACAAATGAAGTAACAGTAAATATGTATGTACAAAAAAAACTTAAATTCCACAGTTCGTGGTCTAATGACGAGCGGTGCTGTCTCTGGATCATGGGGTCCCAGGATCGATTCCTGGCGGCGTCGTGGATTTCCTGCGCTCGGGGACTGGGTGTTTGTATTGCCCTCACCATTTCATGATCATTGGGGAATGTGGCACCACTGGACTGTGTATAATTGGGAATTTGTAGGGGCGCTGATAACCTTGCAGTTGAGCGCTCCGCAAACCAAATTTCATCACTATCACCAAAGAAACTTAAACATGTCAATGCAATTCAAGGTTATAAGTATTTGTCTATGTGCCATATTTTATGCCTTATGAATGTTTGTAATCAGGGAAAGACTTCTGGGACACCCAGTATAATATATTCCTTTGGAACAGAAATACAAATTACAATAAAGTTTCAAATGGTTCCTTTTCTCTAATCGTAACTGCCAACATGTGTACAGACTGGATACATTCGCTGAAGGTTGTGTTACAGCTTTGGATTGAGTCCTCTTATTCTTATTCTTACAAAACTATAAAGGATGCTCCCAACATTGTATCTTCTCAAGTTTTTTTTCTTTCTTTTTGAGAGAACTTGATCCGTTACTATCCATCAGACGTCTTCCTGAAGCGGATCCCTCCGGAGGAGGCAGTCTCGGTATCGGTGTGTACATGCGTGCGCGCGTTTGTGTGTGTGTGTGTGTGTGTGTGTGTGTGTGTGTGTGTGTGTGTGTGTGCGATGCACCGTATCTTTAGAAAGTCACACGGATCTCCACGCCTTTCGACGTGAAACTGCGACTGCACATCTCTCTCAAGAAGGTGTTCTTCATACGCATGTGTTGTTGTTGTTGTTGTCTTCAGTCCTGAGACTGGTTTTATGCAGCTCTCCTTGCTACTCTATCCTGTGCAAGCTTCTTCATCTCCCAGTACTTACTGGAACCTACACCCTTCTGAATCTGCTTAGTGTATTCATCTCTTGGTCTCCCTCTACGATTTTTACCCTCCACGCTGCCCTCCAATCCTAAATTTGTGATCCCTTGATGCCTCAGAACATGTCCTACCAACCGGTCCCTTCTTCTTGTCAAGTTGTGCCACAAACTCCTCTTCTCCCCAATTCCATTCAATACCTCCTCGTTAGTTATGTGATCTACCCATCTAATCTTCAGCATTCTTCTGTAGCACCACATTTCAAAAGCTTCTATTCTCTTTTTGTCCATACTATTTATCGTCCATATTTCACTTCCATACATGGCTACACTCCATAAAAATACTTTCAGAAACGTCTTCCTGACACTTAAATCTATACTCGATGTTAACAAATTTCTCTTCTTCAGAAACGCTTTCCTTGCCATTGCCAGTCTACATTTTATATCCTCTCTACTTCGACCATCATCAGTTATTTTGCTCCCCAAGTAGCAAAACTCCTTTACTACTTTAAGTGTCTCATTTCCTAATCTAATTCCCTCAGCATCACCCGATTTAATTCGACTACATTCCATTATCCTCGTTTTGCTTTTGTTGATGTTCATCTTATATCCTCCTTTCAAGACACTGTCCATTCCGTTCAACTGCTCTTCCAAGTCCTTTGCCGTCTCTGACAGAATTACAATGTCATCGGCGAACCTCAAGGTTTTTATTTCTTCTCCATGGATTTTAATACCTACTCCGAATTTTTCTTTTGTTTCCTTTACTGCTTGCTCAATATACAGATTGAATAACATCGGGGACAGGCTACAACCCTGTCTCACTCCCTTCCCAACCGCTGCTTCCCTTTCATGGCCCTCGACTCTTATAACTGCCATCTGGTTTCTGTACAAATTGTAAATAGCCTTTCGCTCCCTGTATTTTACCCCTGCCACCTTTAGAATTTGAAAGAGAGTATTCCAGTCAACATTGTCAAAAGCTTTCTCTAAGTCCACAAATGCTAGAAATGTAGGTTTGCCGTTCCTTAATCTATTTTCTAAGACATGTCTGTATTAATACAACCAAAGATATAAAAGAAAGAATCGAAAAATCGTATGGCACTATTCCTTGGGAGACCTCTTAAATATCCTACACTGAAGAAACAAAGAAATTGACATATCTTCGTAATTTATTGTAGGGTCCCCGCGAGCACGCAGAAGTGCCGCAACACGACGTGGCATGGACTCGACCAATGCCTGAAGTGGTGCTGGAGGGAACTGAGACCATGAATACTTCAGGGCTGTTCATAAGTCTATAAGAGTACGAGGGGAGTGGAGATCTCTTCTGAACAGCACGTTGCAACGCTTCTCAGCTATGCTCAATAATGTTCGTGTCTGGGGAGTTCGGTGGCCAGCGGAAGTGTTTAAACTTCTCTGTAGCAATTCTGGTCGTATGGCTTGTCGCATTGTCCTGCTGGAATTGCCCAAGTCCGTCGGAATACACAATGGACATGAACGGATGCAGGTGATCAGACAGAATGCTTACGCACGTATCACCTGTCAGAGTCGTATCTAGACATATTATGGGAAGGTCCCATATCACTCCAACTACACTCGCCTCGCATTATTACAGAGCCTCCACCAGCTTGAACAGTACCCTGCTGACATGAAGAAGCCATGGATCATGAGGTTACCTCCATACTCGTACACGTCCATCCGCTCGATACAATTCGAAGCGAGGCTTGTCCGACCAGGGAACATGTTTCCAGTCATTAAGACTCCCAATGTCGGTGCTGAAGGGCCCAAGCGAGGCGTAAAGCTTTGTGTCGTGCAGTCATCAAGGGTATACGAATGGGCCTTCGACTCCGAAAGCCCATATCGATGATGTTTCGTTGAATGGTTCGCACGCTGACACTTGGTGATGGTCCAGCATTGAAATCTGCACCTCTGTCACGTTGAACGATTCTCTTCAGTCGTCGTTGGTTCCGTCCTTGCAGGATCTTTTCCTGCAGCGATGTCGGAGATTTGATGTTTTACCTGATTCCTGGTTTGTACGGTACACACGTGAAATCGTCGTACGGGAAAATCCCGACTTCATCGCTACCTCGGAGATGCTGTGTCCCTTCGCTCGTGCGCCGACTATAACACCACGTTCACACTCACTTAAATCTTGATATCCCGCCGTTGTAGCAGCAGTAGCCGATCTAATAACTGCGCACTGCGCTGCACTGCACTATCATAACGAGCGAACCAGAGCTCGTTTGTGAGCAGGATAAGTCGGTCGACTTCCGTCCGCTAATGCTTTTTATACTGCTGCTGCCAACATTGACGATCTAACAACATACGATATCATTGTGCGGTAGGCGTTACGATGTGATTGGCGTCCAGTGGCGTGCCAAACCAGTAAGCGCAAGTATAGTGCCAGCACTACATGACGTAAGCTCTGCTTGTTCTCCTGCACTGGCTCTCCTATCTTAGCTGTCCATGTGCCGGTGGTCGGTCCGCACGCCATGTCCCCCTGAGAATCCGTTCAAGACGTTGTGAACAAACTATCTAATCAAAAAGACTTTATTTCTTTTGCCCCTAATAGCTCCCTCCCTTGCGGTGTCTGAAAATGCTGAAAATATTCTGTTCAGTTTAGTTGAGTGAAGTGGATGGATCTATATACTGTATATACTGTCAGCCCCAGCCATAGGGTCCGCAGCTCGTGGTCGTGTGGTAGCGTTCTCGCTTCCCGCGCCCGGGTTCCCGCCTTCGATTCCCGGCGGGGTCAGGGATTTTCTCTGCCTCGTGATGGCTGGGTGTTGTGTGTTGTCCTTAGGTTAGTTAGGTTTAAATAGTTCTAAGTTCTACGGGACTGATGACCATAGATATTAAGTCCCATAGTGCTCAGAGCCCTTTGAACCATTTTGAACCCAGCCATAGGACGTCAAAAAATTAAAAAAAATCGATTTTTCAAAAACATGTTCATTTTGTAGCGCACATCTTTCTGAAGTGGTTGATGTATAAAATAAACATGTTCGAGGAAATGTAAGACATGTCACTTGGTCGTAAGTGCGCCAGAGTACAGGGTGATGGTTCAAATGGTTCTGAGCACTATGGGACTTAACATCTTAGGCCATCAGTCCCCTAGACTTAGAACTACTTAAACCTAACTAACCTAAGGACAGCACACACATCCATGCCCGAGGCAGGATTCGAACCTGCGACCGTAGCAGCAGCGGGTTCCGGGCTGAAGCGTCTAGAACCGCTTGGCCACAACGGCTGGCAAAGTACAAGGTGAGCACAGTCTTGCCCTGATTATAAAAATGTATAACAGAATAACCGTTTGACATAATAATTTACATTTGATGCCGTTACACTTGTTAGTGTGCCATTTTTTTTAAGACCACTTACGTTAGTAAACCTCAACGTGTGCTCCCTTGGTAGCTCGGAGAATGTCGAGGTGGTATTCCAGTACCCGACAGGTGTTTCGTAACATGTTTTCTGTCACAGTACCCACAGTAGCTTGTGTCCTAGCCTTCAGATCGTCGACGTCAGCAACTGGTGTAACGAAGACTCTGTCCTTGATATAGCCCCAGAAAAAAAGTCAAGGGGCGTAATGTCTGGAGAGCGGGGTGACCTGGGTGTTGGACCGTTCCTTCCAGTCCTCCGACCCGGACATTACTCCCCTCTCTAGACATTACGCTAGTTGACTTTTTTTTTCTGGGGCTATATCAAGGACAGAGTCTCCATCACACCAGTTGCTGACGTCGACGAACTGAAGGCTAGGATACATGTTACTGTGGGTACTGTGACAGGACACATGTTACGAAACACCTGGCGTGAACTGGAATACCGCCTCGACATTCTCCGAGCTACCAAGGGAGCACACGTTGAGGTTTACTAACGTAAGTGGTCGTAACAAAAAAAAATTGGAACACTAACCTGTGTAACGGCATCAAATGTAAATTATTATGTAGTGTTGGCAGAAGAGCCAACACCGTGTTACGAATTGAGGCCGAAATGCACGCGTTTTAGCTCACGCAGGCTGGTGTGAGGAGGGAAGGACTATACTGATGTGAGGTCTGGAACATGACAAGGAATTAGAATTCAGAAAGCGAAGGTAATTAGTTTGATACTTAACTTTAATCCATTAATGATGAACGTCGCTCTTGACGGTACATGAGTTACAATATTATCTGTTCAGAATAGTAACTGAATATGGCGCCTTGCTAGGTCGTAGCAAATGACGTAGCTGAAGGCTATACTAAACTGTCGTCTCTGCAAATGAGAGCGTATGTAGACAGTGAACCATCGCTAGCAAAGTCGGCTGTACAACTGGTGCGAGTGCTAGGGAGTCTCTCTAAACTACACCTGCCGTGTGGCGGCGCTCGGTTCTGCAATCACTGATAGTGGCGACACGCGGGTCCGACGTATACTAACGGACTGCGGCCTATTTAAAGGCTACCACCTAGCAAGTGTGGTGTCTGGCGGTGACACCACATATTATGTCAAACTGTTATTCTGTAATACTTTGTTATAATCGGGGCAAGACTTTGTGTGCTCACCCTGTACAATGCCAGGCCTCTTCACACAGCATTCTTCTATCTTCCGTCACTGTATTTCGCTCTGTGGAATTCAAACGTGTATATTTTGTAACGAAACCCATCAAACCTACATTCGGGACATTGCAAATTAAAATGGCGCATGGTGCCTCTCCTGCTCGCAGTTGTGCCTCCGTAAAAAAAAAAAAAAAAAAAAAAAAAAAAAAAAAAAAAAAAAAAAAAAATTTAATATATATATATATATATATATATATATATATATATAAAAGCTCACAGTTGTGTGTGTAGTGGTGGTGAAGGGAGGGGTAAGGCAACTAAAGGTGACCTCCCGACCCCACCGGAGGCAGACTCTGGAACCGTGCCTGTCGGAAGCTGGAGCTGCCCGTGGAACGCACTGAACAATCTGTGTTAAAGCTACTCTTACACGAGACCTTCATTTGGCTGGATATGTCGACTTGTAGGGTGAAACAACAAATGTAAACTTTCCATCGTGATGGGAGGCAGGAACCCAGTCGTGTGATGGATTTAAATAAGCCAGAGGCTAATTTATTTGTACTTTCAAAAATCAGTTGCAGAGATCGCTAACGCAAGCCTGTGGGGTGGTGCTCAAACTGGTGGTACAGCAGTTCGAATCTTGGTGGGGGATGAAATGTTCATTCCCAGTATATGGCCGGCAAGTGGAGGGGAGGAACTGGCGTAATATTCCTGATCCCCAGTCTTTGCCCCAATGTCTTGGGTTAAATTCCAAACCTCTCCATATTGTGAGGGCGTTTGATGGTGATCCGTTTGTTGCATCGGGACCTTAAGTTCAAGGCCCCCTTGGTGCTATTGGGGAGAAGAAGGTTACCACGTTGCACCAGCTTTCACACTTTCCTTTCCCTGATCATCACACGACACACCATGACATTACACTATACAGTCCTGGATCTAGGAGGGAGGCAAAACAGGGTATCTGCCCCGGGCGGCAATTTCAGGAGGAGCCAAATTCACATTCTCGAAGGAAAAAGACCTTGTTTCACAAAGCGCCAAGCACCCACTGCACGTTGGTCTATCGATTATTCATACGATTTTGAAACGCGTTCCTGCTAATTTTTTGAACATATTCTAAGTTGATTTCTGAACAGATCTAAGTTGATTTTTGAATGCGTTCATAGTATACCTGATGTCACTGTCAGGAGAATACCCGTTGCATCAAGGAATAAAAACTTCCCCGCTGACTAAAGGGGACAGGTTCATACGAGCTGAACCGAATAAACCCGAAATGGTAGATGCCAATAGCTGTTTGTTGATGCGATTGATTGAGTGTGCAAATGATCAGCGCTGTTATAATCATTAGCGAAACCTATGGATTCAGGCTAGCAGAGTAGAAACAAACGACTAACAGGAATAACAGGCAAGAAAGATAACATATTATCTTCTCGCCGTATCCAAGAAAATGAAATTTTGATAGAAAATTTTGCCAGATCGCGACACTACCAGTTGTACAGTCCCCAGTTAGCAGTCGCTTTAAGTCCTTTTCTCGGAATAGTGCGGCAAACGCGTTGTGCCAACATGTACATAATAACGCCTAACCGGTGATTCTGGTAGGGTTAGTGAAGTTAACTGGAGAATAAGTTTTGACAGTGTCAGGAGTAGCTACAGAATTACCGATGACAAGATTGTTTGTCAGAACGAGGAAGGAGAAGAAAGAGGGACATCACAGAAATTATATGAAAGAATATAACGATTCCAAATTTATATAAAAATTTCGTACCACTACTATCTTTCGATCTAATGCTTAAGAAACTGGAGCCTATGAACGAGATGTAAAACTATTTCCTAACATAAAACTTTTTGCTTGCTGTTGGCGTAATAGGCATTTGATATTGGTACTTCGTCAGTTGTATTCAGTCCTGTTATTTATGTAAATGAGGTAAATAAAAATGACCATTTGTGCCAAAACAATCTCGCTTATTTTGCGTGTGTTACAATTGCTGCAATATTAGGAAGGCCTGCTTCGTTTTATCTAGCAGATAGGGACAAACTACACGCAATGAAATCGAGACGCTACACTAGTATTGGGTACTATTCGTACTAACAGCATTTTCACTAATAGACAACGACATTTTGATTTTTCATGTAGCAAAACGTTAGATGAACTCTGTTGAGGTAATACATTCTTTCGCGCAGAGGAAAGCAAAGCGTGTTAAGCGCAGCAAGATTAGAGAGAAAGAATTCTGGACCTAAGGACTGAAAAAATGTGTACTGTCTTGCTGCTCTCTTGTCTTTACTGTTTTTATGTTTCCTATATTTAATTTCACGTCACGCAAAAGAGAAAGTCACAGTTAATACTGGGTGGTATTATTTGTGACCGCGAGAATAAGAACTCTTCAGAAAATTCGCACACTTTATTGCCTATTGCCCATACAGAAGGGCAATATTCAAGTATTGGCCGAACGAGTGTTTTGTAAGCTACTGCCTTTGTTGGATGATTACATTTCCTAAGGATTCTTCCAATGAATCTCAGCCTGGCGTGTACCGCACTCGCGATTGGTTTTGTATGGTCGTTTCATTTCAACTCTTTCCTTACTACCGTCCCAAGTATAATTTTTGTATCGCTCTCTTGTTCGGTTTTAAGAAACCAAACGACGAACACGTTTGCGAGCACAGTCTCTGGCGGGTCGCTTGAATTTGCACGCACAGTTTGCTGTTTGGCTAACTTCATTGCTAATTCAAATGGTCATCAGTCCCCTAGAACTTAGAACTACTTAAACCTAACTAACCTAAGGACATCACACACATCCACGCCAAAGGCAGGATTCGAACCTGCGACCGTAGCGGTCGCGCTTTTCCAGACTGTAGCGCCTAGAACCGCTCTGCCACCCCGGGCGGCTAATTGCTAATTAACTCAGAAAGACGCAACGTATCGAATTTTTTTTCTTAACAGTTATTTCCCAGCACAACCTACCCTACAAGATAGGGTAACCGTATCCTGAAACCTCAATTTTAGGACAACCTCAGTGGGATTGGCAACACGCTTTTAGTGCAATTCTAGTCGGGATCTCGATAAGAGGATAGAATAAGATACACATTGCTGACGTCATATCATACATAGGATTGGCGTCCTAAGGTCGTCAGGCGCATTTTGTCTTATGTTTCGGCAGTTATCGGCAATTTCGTATTTTCAATGTGTAGTTGAAGTCAGTCCAAACGAATAGTGCTCATAGCGTCTTTCATGCGAAGTCTAGTGTCGGCGGTAAGCGTCGGTTTGTTCTCCGTTGCAAACAAATTAATTTTTAAAAGAGAGTTTTAGGAGCCCATTCAATACAGAGGTCGCACATTAGCTTAGTGCGATATTCGTTTTATCGATATGTACGGTGTGTGCCGTATGATTGTTCACCTTCCTGGGTTACTTCCCTTCAAGTGGACTCTCCACTGTTTCGTTTATCTCAGCCAGCGTCAGTAGTATCGTTGGTGTGTGACGTGTGACGTGAACGTTTAAGTTTAGTTCCTCTGTTCGTTTGTTTCGTTTTTGTCACTGTTAAAATGCTAACCATTGAAGAACGCGTGTTTTTAGTCGAACAAGTGTTCAAAGCTGGCGGTAAATACACAGTTTCAGTTCGTCAAACATTTAATTCAGTTTTCTCGGAGACATCGCGATACTGTGCGAGATTTGATCAACAAATTTCGAAGTACGGGTTCAGTGACATATGCTCGGAGACGTGGTCGTCATAGCGTTTTGTCTGAGGATGAACTACTCCATATTTCCGATAAAATGTCCATGAGTCCGAATAAGTCAGCAAGAAAACTCGCCCAGGAAATCGATGTTAGTGTAGGAACGGCCCACACAGCTGTAAGGAAAAAAAATTAGAACTTTCCCTTTACAAAATGACAGTCGTGCAAGAACTGAAAAATACTGTTCAGGGCAAGAGACTGCATTATTATCAGTGGTTCAAAAATTTCGTTCAACAAAATGGAAGGGATATTCTCAATGAAACGTTTTATCCGGGTAAATGAACTCGCAAGAATCTCGTATGTGAAGTACTGCAAATCCATTGTGTATTCATGAGGAACCACTTCATTCTGTGAAAATAGGAGTTTGGATTGCAATTTCTAGACACCGGATTGTGGGTCCCATATTTTTCAACGAAACAATAAACGCACAACGATATGCAGTGATATTCTCTACCCATTCATAGGAGAACTCGTATTAAGTGAAATACTGAACGGTTATTTTCAACAAGATGGTGCAACCGCTCGCGATTCATTGTCACTGCTTGCTGATGTTTTTGGTGATCGTATAATTTCACAGGACTTTGGCCTCCACAATCGCCTGACCTAACACCACCTGCCTTTTTCTTCTGGGGTGCAGCGAAAGCAACTGTCTATAAAAGCCGTCCAAAATCTATCGATGAATTCAAAACTACAATGTCCAGTTTCACTGCTTCTGTTACAGAAGAAATGTTACAGCTTGTGTTTGGAAACATGATTAGACGAACTGAATTGTGTGTTCAACAACAGGGGGGACACTTTCAACATTTAATATCAAAATTCGTTAGTAAAAATGAATATTCAATAAATTAATAACTTCTATTTCACTGAGTTTCATTTCGATATATTCACTGCGGCATACGGCACACGCGGCTAACAATCATACGACACTGCGGAGAGACTTTTTGAACACCCCGTAGAAGATGAGAACAGTAAAACACGAAGAATAACAAGTTAACTCCAGTAGCAAAAAAATGTTTCAAATGGCTCTGAGCACTATGGGACTTAACTTCTGAGATCACCAGTCCCCTAGAACTTGGAACTACTTAAACATAACTAACCTAAGGATATCACACACAGCCATGCCCGAGGCAGGATTCGAACCTGCGATCGTAGAGGTCGCGCGGTTCCAGACTGAAGCACCTGGAACCGCTCGGCCACTATGGCCGGCCAGTACTGGTTATTCTTCGTTTTACTGCCCCTATTAATACATATCGATAAAACAAATATCGCACTAGAATAATCTGAGACCGCCCCATTGAATGGGTACGTGAAATGCTGCATTACAAACCATTTTGCTTGTAGAGCGAAACGGACCGATGCTTTCTGCCGATACTGGACGTTGTGTGAAAGGCGCAATGCGCAGTATTTGTTTGGACTGGCCTCAGTTATACACTGAAAATACGAAATTGCCGATATCTGCCGAAACATAAGAGAAAACGCACCTGATGACTCTTAGGATGGACGCGCTATATACAGGGTGTTCGTTCTAAGAGAATTTTTAGATGTGTAATAATAGGGTTGGTGTGCGTATACACAGCATATACGCACACCCACCCTATTATTACACATCCAAAAATTCTAGGGTTGGTGTGCGTATACACAGCATATACGCACACCCACCCTATTATTACACATCCAAAAATTCTGCTGTGCGTTAGAAGGAGCTGTCAAGCAGGTACGGTTTCAGTTAATGTTTGGGGATAATAAAATCACCTGCATCGCTAGTTTACATTACAGGATGTGATGACAGATTGTTGTTAAGGCTGATTACCCCACTCCTTTCTGTGGCACACTAAAGCTGAGTGATGCGTAGTATACATCATTTCTCCTGTTGTATTTACGAATGTTACTGTTGTTTTCAGACTTTGATTGTAGATGACGAACTTCACAAGGCGGTACGTGTACTGTGATCCTATTGTTAGAATATCCAAAAGTTTAGATGTTCTACAGTCACACTACTTGTTATTAGTAAGCGCTTCTGTGCTACAAACAATTTTTCCTCAGTGACATATTACCCCAGATGTGATGCCACGAGACGTTAATGCATGAAAAGAAGAAAATCAAGCCAACTTTTTGATATTTCTATCTCCAAAACCTGATATCATCTTGGAACCCAAAAGGGTGTCGGGGCACTTGCGTCGAGGGATATTTTTGCGGAGCTTGGGGCTCCTGCTGGGATAAAAAGCGGCTGTTCGCAGCTACCATACAAGCACACCAAGAAGTCTACTGGTGTAGCACAGCGAGCCGTAGTCTACGACGTGTTACAACGAATTAGTTTTAATGTATGTCGAAAAGTTGAAAAAACTGCGACGCGTCCCTTTTTTTATGATAATTTATTCTGTCTTTTCCTGGATCTGGTTGGTGTTCCAGGCTTCACAAAGAGGACGAATGAATGGATGTAGCTGAATGTCATTTTGTGCGTTTCCGCTGCAACCAATTTGTATTCGGTGTCCACACACGCAGATATTGATTCTAAGAATCTCTGTCGGAAAGCCGTGTTGATTCCCTGGAAAAAGCGTGGCGTTAAGGGGGGGCGGGGTATATGCGAAGTTGCAACACTAAGACAAAAATTGTATCAGGTCCGAAGTTTTCTAGGCAATGTAACTAAAGTAAACACAGTTGTTAAGGAATTTTATATTGATATATACTCACGTTTTCATTCTTGCTGAAGGCATACGTTTTTAATTATAAGCAATTGAAATTATTTCAACACGGTGACGACAAATGTAACTTTTTTGAAAAATCTGTCAGAACGAAATTAACGTATTTTTGTACAAAGTTTGACATACTATTATTACAACCATCTGTGTAACAGTATATTGATATCTTCCTGTCTTAGATTTGTACGCCTCTCCAAATTCCTGTGAAAAAAAAGTACCAAATCTTGAGGCTTTTCTCTTACCCAAATGCCTTACTATTGCAGTAAATGAAAATTCCTACCTCAGAATCACTATACTACTGACTAATTGCATGCCAAATTTAAGTACTGTAATGACAGTGGTGTGTGAGGAAAAGGTACATAAAGCTGCGAAAATGTAAGTCATGGGAAATCTGAATCAAAGGTTTGATAGTGTTTGTATTAGGCCTTACCTTATCTGGGCAAACTAGTGCAAACCATATGCATTTTACACTTCATCCTCAAGCAGCCTTTTCTTTGCTTGTCCTCTCAGGTTAACCTGATTTTCGAACTGAGTTACAATAATATCAGCTGCATCAATTCTCCTGCTAACGATTTCCTTCAATATAGACAGCGTGAAAGCTACTGGATCAAATCCTGGGCTGTAGAGTCCGTAGTCTGCTAAGGTTAGCACAGCTAAAAACTAAACAAGCATTATACGTCGCAACTTCATCAGCAGTTGTGGAAACAAATGTTGTCGTGTGGCACCTTTTTCCTATCAGAGAGTTGTCATTTTCCATGCACACACTTTAGTAGAAGTTCTGGATCTGCTTAGCACCGAAACATTCCCCAACGTTGTTATTGCATAAAACTGGAAGGAAACACCGCAGGACTAAAAATTTTGAGGAAACACAGACCAGCAAAGGGGCGTGGCCCCGTGCAATCTTTTGTTAATTATTATTTTTATCACACTTAAGAGTCGAATTGGAACGTAATAATTAGGAATTGAAATTTTAGTACCCTGTAGTAAATGGAGATCCAATAAAAATATTTCAGTTTTGGTAGCTTTCGCGTACGTCTCCCCTTAGCCTTAAATTTTACAAATTGCAAAGACATTTAGCCAGTTTTGTGTTGTTGCCGGGGAACGGTACGAAGAGGTGGTCTCATACAGTCCTCCTCTAAATTTCTCTATTCTACACTACTATATACAGACAAGTCAAAGTACGGCACGGATTTACCTCAAAATTTTACACGATGCTTAATGAAGGTTAAGGCGGACATAGGGTACATATGTCTTTAAACATCAATGTTTTGTATTTTAAACGACTGAGAGAAAGAAAATTCTGTATCACACGTGCTGTGAAAATGCGGCGTTTTATTTTTTTGCAGTCAGTATCAAATACGATAGCGTGTTATTTAAACCATTAAACAAGTTGTTTCTCCTATTTATAGTCTTTCTATTTATATATATTTTTAAATGAAAACTGTATACACGACTACGTGCTGTTTTGTGTTCTTCCTTGCCGTAGGTTTTAACACATAACAAGAAAGTTGTATTATGATTATATAATCGTAATAGACCACTATGAGGTTAAATGGACATTCATATATGTATTTATATGGACATACGTATATACAGCTACTATTAGTGATGGAACAATGTACATCTGATAAGTGTTATTACAATTACGCAGATGCATAACTGAGATGTTTTTTGGACCCGACGATGGTGTAATCCTAGACCGAAATCGATTATCTCTAATAAAATATACAGCTGTGTACTGCGTAATGCAGTTCTTAACATTCATTGAAGCTATACAGTACCACCTCCATAGAACAGTATCTTCTCCTTTATATCGGGGAATTTGTTCAAAAATCTAAATTCGAGTTCATTATAGAAAATTTCTGATAAGTTGTTTAATAAACTATTACCCATCGCTAAGCCGTCTCTCAGCGACTTTTTGCTGTCCAGATAAACTTAACTTCAACAGTCGCTGTTTCCCATGCAGGCAATGCTTGCTCTCGCCACTGTTTTAATTTACTTCAGGCTTTTTTAAAATGATTTCTTGAAGCCTTCAGCTGCCATTTTCTCTATTTCCTCTAGGATTGTCCAATTTCGGCCTTAGGCCACTTTCAAGTGTAGAAAAATTTCCGCTACCAGTCATAATAAAAGGTTATTTATTTGTTACACGACCGGTTTCGGGCTTGCGCCCATCCTCAGGTGTTTATGCATTCGTGTACATGTTTGTATTTGCTAGAGGTCAATAAAGATGAAGCATCATTATTATAGTTACGCTGTGGTGACTGTTTTTCCACTTAGTTGCTTACTTATCATTTTCACGTCTATATTTCAGTTTTATAAAGTTTAGCTGCATATTTCACTATTACGATGTACACTCGTGAAATACACTATCTAGTAGCCCACATGTTTGTATGTAAACACAGTGTATTTCACGAGTACACTTCGTAGTATTGGAAAAACTGTCACCACAGCGTAACTATAATAATGATGCTTCGTCTTTATTGATCTCCAGCAATATAAACATATACATGAATGTATAAACACCTGAGGAGGGGCGAAAGCCCGAAACCGGTCGTGTGATAAATAAATAACCGTTCATTCTGACTGGTAGCGGAAATTTTTCTACACCCTATATAGGAACAATCACGGAGTTCAACGGTATCCACTATGGATAAAATACATTTTCAAGTATCTTACAGGTGATCTTTTGGTAACAGATTATGTCATATACGTCGCTTCTCCTATGACATCATGGCATGCTCATAAATTAAATCGAGGTGTTTACGCTATATTAGGAGCCCGTTACTTTCGAGCAAAGACGTATATGACATAATCTGTTACCAAAAAATCATCCGTAAAATACTTGGGCCTAAGGCCGAAATTGTACAATCGTACAGGAAATAAAGAAAATGGCAGCTGAATGCTTCAAGAAATCATTCAAAAACTTCATCGCAGCTGCGGATCCTATCGCATTGAAAATTATATTCAGGTATATTACATCCCAGATAAAAACATACTCAAGACCATTAAATTCGCAGTATCAGAAAGGAGATCATCGAAATTTTACTTATTATGCATAGTATAGCAACAAGAGCTCATTGAACCTGAAGATGATGCGAAATTTACAAGGGGCATTCAAATGAAAATTGAAAGCATATCACAACGTGACCATAGAATGGTTCCATTCAAAAGTAATCGCCATATATTTTAAGACATTTATTCCAATGGAAGACGAGACGATCAATACCTGTTTCGCAGAACGCAGTCGGCCTCTGACGGATCCACAACCGCACCCACTCTTGCGCTCCCTCTTCCGACTGAAACCGAGATCCACGCACCTCTTTGTTCAGTTCGCCAAAGATGTGAAACTCACGCGGTGAAAGATCCGGGCTGTACGGAGGATGTTGCAGTGTTACCCAATCGAATCGCTGAAGCGTAGCGTTCGTCCGACTGGCAATGGGAGGTCGGGCGTTATCGTGCGACGGGGTAATTCTGTCTGACAGCTTTCCGACAGCCCGAGGATAACGGCAAAGCCAACAGCGGATACATCCCACTTCTACCTCCAAAAAAATCCAAAGCTGTTCACACAAGTTGTGCTAAAGTCATGATGACCTTTTACTTACACCGCAGGGGCCCTTTGCTTGTCGATTTCCCCGAGCGTGGAAACGCAGTCAATGCACAGCGCTATGAAGACCCTCTGCCAGGACTGTTGTGGGACGGATTCATCCTGATACACGCTAAAACCCGCCTCCACGCTGCGGGCTACGCATCAGTGATTTCGTTGGGAAACACGGCAACAACATCCGTACAGCCCGGCTTTCATCGTGTGATTTTCACATCTTTGGCGAATGGACATCCGTGGACGTCAGTTTCAGTCGGACGAGGAAGCGCAAGAGTGGGTGCGGTTGTGGATCTCTATGTGGCCAACCGCGTTTTACGAAGCAGGAACTGATCATTTTGTCTCTCGATGGGATAACTATCTGAATGCGTGTGCTGATACTTTCGAATGGAACCATACCGTGATCGCGTAGTGGCGGGTGTCCGGGGTTCTTTTGACTGCCCCTCAAAGAACACAGGGCTACCACTTCTGGCAGCAACAATGGCTCTCAAACGGATGGGCATCGAGTCAAACTGAACGTGGCTCGGAGATGTGGAAACGTCATTCCGTGCTGCTTCATACCTGTCGTAGATGTCATCAGTCATAGTGGCTGGCGACCGTTTGCGTGCCAGCCTCTCGGCAACGCATGACCTGATACTTTCAGTGGACAAAATGTCTGGAGAACGTGCTGGCCCGGGCAATAGTCGAACACCCTCGGCATCGACATGGGCCAGGACAACACGGACAAAAAGCGGTCTTGCGTTATTTTGTTGAAAGGTAATGGCACGAAGACCTGGATGTGTGGCTACAGCCACCGAAGTAAACACTTTTGAAATGTTACGACTGCTGGCAAAATTACCAGCTATGTGCATCATAATGTTCGTGTTGTGTGTCTAATGGCAACTCGCACCATCACGCCACGTTCTGGGTCCACGTGACTATTACTAATGCAATCTGGCAAATTTTGCACTCGTCAGAGCTTCCACACACGTGTACGTCCTTCTCGATGCTGTACGCAGAACTGCGACTGACCTGAAAAGACGGCGTGGTGCCCCATATGTGCCCAGCGTTTTTGTTGGATGCACTTGTAGATTCTATTGTTTTCGATATTAAAAACGAAAACGCTTCCTAATGTGCTACAAAATTATATTTATTTGGTCACCAACAGCTGTTCGGCTTCTCAGGCCATCTTCAGTGACAACTGAACGTCGCAAACACGGATCAACGTGATATGCGACTTACACAGATATTGTTTGTATAGAAGACACAAAATGACAGAGAGTTTACAAAGTGTTTGTCGCACAGAAATAATTACATTATCTAAAAAAGGGGATAATCATTGTTTCTATGTGGAAATATATTAAACAACTAATGACAAATAAGATAATTTGCAATTTGAATGAAGTATCTGTGTCGGAAACTTAATTTAACAAAAAGGAAAGTGGAAACTGAGCGATCATTTAATACTAGGCTGGCATTCTGTATCAAGTGTTCGTTGATTTCCAGTAGTGTCATATTTCGGCTTTTCTTCACAGAATTTAAAACTCCTCATTCTATATCACGTGAATGGTTTTCTGCTAACAGATGATCAGCAAAGGTTGGATCTTTTATCGTCAGTTTGCAGCTTCTCTCATATTCACCTTGACTAATTGCCACATCTCTGCCTCACTGACGCAACTGGTTTTATGTACACCAATCCATCCCAAGGACTGCAATTTGTCTTTACTATTGTTTTTACCATCTGAACGTGGCGATAATGTTGACGAATTATTGGAGCTGTCTGTCCCGTGATTCCAAATTAGCTGGAACGCATGGCCTCAGCTGCTAATTTCCTGTTGTCTTGTCCGTGGCCGGCAAAGGAACATGTTTCGTCTAGCAGGGTTTTGTTGTACCTGAAAAGGACGTTTATAGAATACAACGGGGAATTCTATAGATCAACAGATAGATCTGGTAAAAATTTAAATATATTGTTCAGAAACCACACTGATATGCGAAGTAGCCTGTACAATATTAAAAACGGTTATGCTACCCGTAATTAAATCTAACCTGACTCGAAAATGCTTTGCCGCAAGTAAAGACTAATAAAGCAAGCAAATGAAGCACAAACGAGCATCTGAATAACTCTTCTAGCCCCTGTTTAGAGAAGGTGAGAGTGACGTTAAAATGAATAATACTGAGGGAACTGAGTTGTCTGAAGCCCAGGCACGGGCAGCGGGAATTACCTATAGAGAAAGCACGCTTAGCTTTATCGCGCCTGCCAATCGAGATGATAACGGTTGCATGACTATCGAATTACAACCGAAACACTCGCGGCTGTATTACCGATCAAAGCTGTCCTAGCAAAAGCTGTGCGGTCACTGGTTACTACCAATAACAGGAGGTGTACACACCAAAAGGAAAATGACGACGCCATCCGCGCCAGTGAGGATAACGACCTGCTCCAACTAAGAACTGCGACGAACTGGGATGGCGAACTCCTGTCTCGACACTTCCTAACGCGGACACTGCGCTACAGCATACACTGAGGTGAAAAAAGTCACGTGGTACCTCCTAATATCGTGTCGGATCTCTTGCCCAGAGTTGAGCAGCAACTCGACGTGGCAGTTACGATCTGTTGCGGCTAGCGAAGACAGACTTCATAGCTCAAAGGCTGAGGGACCGACAAGTAACATGCGCCTGGATGCCTCCAATTGTGTCCCAATGCCTTCCTTTCATGACTCCTTTTAACTGAGGAAACAAATGAAAGTCAGCGGGAGCCAGGTCAGGACTGTAGGGAGGCTGGGGAACCAGTGGGGTCTCGGTCCTGGCCAGGAAGTAGTTGGCAGTCGCCTGCGGAAGTACTGAGCCGCGCAGCCTCTGTAGCTGTCCATAATTGCGAAAGTGTTGCCTGGAGGATTTTGTACACAAACTGACCTCCCGAGTACGTTCCATAAATGTTCGATGGGATTCTCATCGGGCGTTCTGGGTGGCCGATCATTCACACGAATTGTCTAGAATGTTCTTCAAACAACTCGTGAACAATTCTGGCCTGGCGACATGGCGCATTGTCATCGATAAAAATTCTATCGTTGTTTAGAAACATGGCTGCAGATGGACCCCTTGTAACCGAACATAATCACTTCCAGTTAATGATCGGTTCAGTTGGACCAGAGGACCCAGTCTATCCCGTGTAAACACAGGCCACATCATTATGGAGCCACCACCATCTTATATACAGGGCTATTACAAATGATTGAAGCGATTTCATAAATTCACTGTAGCTCCATTCACTGACATATTGTCACGACACACTACAGATACGTTGAAAAACTCATAAAGTTTTGTTCGGCTGAAGCCGCACTTCAGGTTTCTGCCGCCAGAGCGCTCGAGAGCGCAGTGAGACAAAATGGCGACAGGAGCCGAGAAAGCGTATGTCGTGCTTGAAATGCACTCACATCAGTCAGTCATAACAGTGCAACGTCACTTCAGGACGAAGTTCAACAAAGATCCACCAACTGCTAACTCCATTTGGCGATGGTATGCGCAGTTTAAAGCTTCTGGATGCCTCTGTAAGGGGAAATCAACGGGTCGGCCTGCAGTGAGCGAAGAAACGGTTGAACGCGTGCGGGCAAGTTTCACGCGTAGCCCGCGGAAGTCGACGAATAAAGCAAGCAGGGAGCTAAACGTACCACAGCCGATGGTTCGGAAAATCTTACGGAAAAGGCTAAAGCAGAAGCCTTACCGTTTACAATTGCTACAAGCCCTGACACCCGATGACAAAGTCAAACGCTCTGAATTTTCGGCGCGGTTGCAACAGCTCGTGGAAGAGGATGCTTCAGTGTGAAACTTGCTTTTAGTGATGAAGCAACATTTTTTTATTAATGGTGAAGTGAACAGACACAATGTGCGAATCTGGGCGGTAGAGAATCCTCACGAATTCGTGCAGCAAATTCGCAATTCACCAAAAGTTAACGTGTTTTGTGCAATCTCACGGTTTAAAGTTTACGGCCCCTTTTTCTTCTGCGAAAAAAACGTTACAGGACACGTGTATCTGAACATGCTGGAAAATTGGCTCATGCCACAACTGGAGACCGACAGCGCCGACTTCATCTTTCAACAGGATGGTGCTCCACCGCACTTCCATCATGATGTTCGGCATTTCTTAAACAGGAGATTAGAAAACCGATGGATCGGTCGTGGTGGAGATCATGATCAGCAATTCATGTCATAGCCTCCACGCTCTCCCGACTTAACCCCATGCGATTTCTTTCTGTGGGGTTATGTGAAAGATTCAGTGTTTAAACCTCCTCTACCAAGAAACGTGCCAGAACTGCGAGCTCGCATCAACGATGCTTTCGAACTCATTGATGGGGACATGTTGCGCCGGGTGTGGGAGGAACTTGATTATCGGCTTGATGTCTGCCGAATCACTAAAGTGGCACATATCGAACATTTGTGAATGCCTAAAAAAACTTTTTGAGTTTTTGTATGTGTGTGCAAAGCATTGTGAAAATATCTCAAATAATAAAGTTATTGTAGAGCTGTGAAATCGCTTCAATCATTTGTAATAACCCTGTACTTTTGTCACCGCAGTGTGCATCCACCAACAGAAACAGGGCAGCTGGGCAGCCTAACCAGAGTGGCAGTTACGATCTGTTGCGGCTAGCAAAGACAGACTTCATAGCTCAGAGGCTGAGGGACCGATGAGGAAACAAATGAAAGTCAGCGGGAGCCAGGTCAAAACTGTAGGGAGGCTGGGGAACCAGTGGGGTCTCGGTCCTGGCCACGAAGTCGTTGACAATGAAGGCGCTGTGACTTGGCGCGTTGTCGTGGTGAATTTTCCATGTGTCCTTGATGTCACTTCGACAGCGGAGACCCTCCTTTTAGTCTTTTGAGCACTTCCAAGTAGAAAGCTGAGTTCACTGTAGACCCGGTAGGTACGAATTCGTGGTGGACAATGCCTCTGACATCAAAGAAGACAATGAGCATTGTTTTGATCCTGGACTTGCTCATGCGTGCCTTCTTGGAACGGGGCGATGATGGGGTGTGCCACTGTGTACTCTGCCTTTTTGCCTCAGGGTCGTACCCAGAAATCCACGATTCATCACCAGTGATGACTGAGCTTACAAAATGAGGATCATTTTCACACATTTCCAACATTTCTCGGCACCGAAGCACTCGCATGTGCTTGTGTTCGTCGGTCAACACTTTTGGGACGAGTTTGGCACACACCTTTCTCATGTTCAAATCTTCGGTCACAATGTGGAAAACGGTTGTTTTTGACATGTTTAGAATTTGTGCTATCAATTGAAGGCTCAGCCGTCTGTCAGAGTTCAAACAATCGCGCACCCGCTTCACATTTTCGTCGACTCGTGCGGTTGATGGCCGTCCACTGCGAGGTTCGTCGGTGATCTCCTCTCGGCCCTTCACGAACGACTTGTGCCATCGGAAAACCTGTGATTTGGACAAGCAATCAGTCCGAAAGGCATGTTGAAGTAATGGAAAAGTTTCGATGTCGGACTTCCCAAGTTTAACGCAAAATTTGATAGCGTACCGTTGCTCTACCGAATGATCCATTGTGCCGTGTTCCATAAACTCAAAACGGGGTTGACGGAAACGCACGTCCTGACTCTCCGGCAGCTCGCAGCCGAATGAGACAAACAGCGTTTTGAAGCTAACACCCCCCTCCACTTAGCCCAGACGGTTACAACACACTGTGGCGTACCGTAGCGTCAGAAAAAAATTGGTCGCATTACTTATGGAACGCACGCTGTACAAGAAACAAGAGGGAATGATAAGATTGGAGCACCAAGAACGAAGTGCTCGGATTAAAAAGGGTGTAAGACATGGGTGCAGTCGTTCGTCCCTAATGTTCAATCTAACATCGAGGAAGCAATGATGGAAATAAAACAAAAGCTCAAGAGTGGAATTAAAATTCAGGTTGGAAAGGATTTCAGTGATAAGATTCGCTCATGACATTGCTCTCCTCAGAGATAGAGAAGAAGAATTACAGCATCTGTTGAATGGAATGAAGTCTAATGAGTACAGAATATGAACTGAAAGTAAATGGAAGAAAGGCGGAAGTAATGAGAAATAGGAACAGCGAAAAACTTATCAGGATTGATGGCTACGAAGTAGATGAAGTTAAGAAATTCTGCTATCTAGGCAGCAAAATAACCATGACGGACGGAGCAAGGAGGACATAAAAAGCAAACTAGCAGTGACAAAAAAGGGCATTCCTGTTCCATAGAAGTCTACTAGTAGCACACATAATTCTTTATTTGACGAAGAAATTTCTGAGGATGTATGTTTGGAGCACAGCATTGTGTGGTAGTGAAACATGGATTGTAGGAAAACCAGAACAGAAGGGAATCGAAGCATTTGAGATGTGGTGCCGCAGACGAATATTGAAAATTAGGTGGACTGACAAGGTAAGGAAAGAGAAGGTTCTGCCCAGAATCAGAGAAGAAAGGAAACTATGGAAAACACTGAGAAGAGGAAGAGACAGGATGATAGGATATCTGTTAAGACATCAGGGAATAATTTCAGTTGCACTAGAGGGAGCTGTAGAGGTTAAAAACTGTAGGGTATGACAGAGATTAGAATATACCGAGCAAATAATTGAGAACGTAGGTTGCAAGTGCTACTCTGAGATGAAGAGGTTGGCACAGGAGAGGATTTCATGACAGGCCGCATCAAAAAAAGTTCCTCCTGAATCCGTCGATTCCATATTCGCATGACAGTCGTAGGATTCCTATCAACGCGATGCCACACCATTGAACTCCGACTGCTAGACGTTTCAACACGAGCTTCTGACAAACAACCAGTCTTCAAATAAGGATCCCGCTACGTAGTGTTCCCTCGTAAACAGACTGCGACTGCAGGAGAGAGCGCCGAAATTGCCGTGACGCGAAAGGAACGACATAACAGCGTGAGGACCAAACAAACCCGCTACATTGCCATTGCTAAAGCCCCTCACACTCGGCAATGCAAAATCAGTGCTTTAATGGAATCGCAGTCAATTGTTGCTGAAGTTCTTTAAGAAATACAAAGTCTGTTTCCCGATGCCCCCCCCCCCCCCCCCCCTGGAGGACGCCTATGAGCAGAGGGCACGCACCATTCCTAAAAGAAATTCAGGCGTTGTGTAGCTTACAAAACCATACACCAACTCTCCCGCCATCAGATCAACTGCAGAGTGACGACATACAATATGGCGGCTAATACACAGTCGGAAAAAAATCGCAACACCAAAAAATAATTAATGCAATGAAATTTCGGGAATACATTTCCCTAGGTAACATATTTAAGTGATTAACATTGCAAGATCACAGACTAATGTATGGGTAACATAAGCCGTTCTAAATGTGAAATGCTGGTAGATTAATGACTGGTGTAAGCGGGCTGCTGTGGCCGTGCGGTTCTAGGCGCTTCAGCCCTTGCTACGGTCGCAGGTTCGAATCCTGCCTCGGGTATGGATGTGTGTGATGTCCTTAGGTTTAAGTAGTTCTAAGTCTAGGGGACTGATGACCTCAGCTGTCAAGTCCCATAGTGCTTAGAGCCATTTGAACCAATAACCGGTGTAAACGCCATAATGTTGAATGCAAGCATGCAAACGTGCATGTATTGTGTTGTACAGGTGTCGGATGCCATTTTGTGGGATGGAGTTCCATGCCCGTTACTTAGGAGTGCTGTATTCTGATTCTCGTGTGCGACTGTGGTGGTGTTATCCTAACGCATTAATTCCTCCACGGCAGACCGTCAATGCACAGTATTACTGTTCCGTTTTGGAGCATCACCTGCGACCAGCTTTGCGAAGGAAGCGGCGACACTTTCTCCGCAACCCACCCATCATTTTGCACGACAATGCGCGGGCGTGTATACAGCGCAAGCTGTGGCTGCTCTGTTCGGTCGATGGGACCGGAAAGTACTCTACCATCCACCATACTACCCGGACTTAAGTCCTTGTGACTTTGATTTGATTCCGACGATGAAGGAGCCACTTCGTGGCATTCGCTTCAGAACTGTTCAAGAGATTCGACAGGCAGTAGACCACCCCATTCGTACCAACAGAACAGGCTCTGCTAACGGTATACTGCGCCTTCCACCTCGCTGGCAACGGGTTCTACACATCGCTGGTGACTACTGTGAAGGACAGTATCAGGTGCAAACATGTATCGGTTGTGAATACATAGTTGCCGCTAGTTAAGTTCCAACCCTCGTATTTTAAAAAAATCTTCCGCTTATAGTTTTTGAGAAAAGTTGATTTTTTGGGACTCTGCACATATGCAAAGCCGCGCATATATTGTCGAATTAAGTGATAAATTTTATTCTTTGACACTTTGCGCATATGCAAAACCGCGCATTTATAATCGAAATGAGTGCTGAAATGGACTCAACAGCAAAAAGCTGAAACATTTCAAAACTGTAGAATTAGCGAAAATAATGAAAAACTGAAATGATGTCATCAGTTAGAGTATATTTGCATGCTACTGAGTGACTTTAAATCCATAAATTGAGGTGAAACAGTTATTTACCTAATTCAAACGAATATTTATTTCATATTTTTCTTATTAAACAAAATCTTGAAACAAATATTTCAAAATTACAACAATAGAGAAAAACTTAAATGAGTTATAATCAAAATATGTATAAGTGATTTCATTTTTTTGTGAAATGAGGTGAAACAGTTATTTGTCTTATTCAGGCACAAGTTTACTTTACATTTTTCATGTGAAACAAATGTGTAGCCTTTGCACTCTGGATTTTTGCACGTTGTTCTTTTGTAATGCTAAATCGGCCAGTGGTTTACTGGAACCAATCGTACATCTTTTGGTGGTAGCGCAGATCCCTTGACTTGTATTCTCTTGTTCTCTACTAGCTCCAAGCTGCTTGGTCTTCCACGCTTTCTTGGCTCCTGGGCCACCTGGCATAGAGTTTGGGCTAACTCAGTCCTAAACCTCTTTTGGTGCATGGGTGTGTCTGTTGATCCTGTTTCAAGAAGCATTCTTCGGTGCAGTATCCATCAATTTATTACCATTGTATCAAGCAGGTGGAAAAAATAGACGAAGATACCATCTCTTTGATCTTATCTTGATGTGGTGTCTTCATATATCTCTGTCAAGCAATTCAACATTTCCCATGTGGGAACTGTATATGGAGACAAGTGCTAGACAAGGCACCATTGCGTGCTCCTTTTTCTTCGTATCAAATCTTCTGATTTTGGAAGTTCTCCAACAGAAGTGGAGAGGCAACTGACGTTGTTGTCCTTGTACAAAACAGTAGAAGTGTCAACTGACTCAAAATTTGTTGTGAATTTCTCTGAATAACACCGTGATTCTTTTTTGTGTTCTTTTTCGTCACTGAAGTCGCAGTTAGGAATTCTATCGGATCATTTTCCTGTCCGACGTAAATTACGAATTTGTGAGCAAACCCCAACTCACCACAATGCATAAAGAGTGTGTAACCCCATTTGTGTTGTTTATCTTTCATATACGTTTTCATGTGGTGTCTGTCCTTGGTAGCACACATCTGTTCATCAATTGAAAGACGTGCATCCACTGGTACTGAAAGACGTCTTTGGTTCAAATGCTCTAGTATTGGCCTTATTTTCTATAGTTTGTCACTTTCAGGACCTTGGTTATGGGTCTGGTTGCTTCAGGTTGTCATTCAAATGCAAATTGCTATACAATTTCTCGAAGTACTTCTGTGACATAGTCTGTTTTACCAACTCAACTCCAAATACATCATTCTATAGATTACGGATGTTGGCTGGTGGGGCCAAAGCACTGATGATGCATCTGCGAAAAAATTTATAAATGTCATAATTTGTACAATCAGTTGGCTTGTTTGGATTTTGTTGAACAGCATATAAATTTGTTACATCCACAATTTTTATATTATTTCATCAGAGAGCAAATATTTTAAAAAATTGTTACAGTTTAGATTGCTCTAGAACTGATTGCTGTAATGTGTCTTTTCCTGTGAATGGGAACTTGTCGGAAGATGGAGGAATACTTTGCTTTTTCCATAAACCGTTATATTCTTTATGTTTTTTCTATTGGCATTAGGAATTTTAGTTCGAATTTCCTTGAACATTTCCCTTAGCTGTATTGGATACATTTGCAATTGGTTCTGTTTGGACATCAGTTCCATGATCACTATCGTAGTCTGGAGATTTATTGTTGGACCTTCGTCAGAAACGTCGAATTCCAGCCCATCTTCACTCTCCGAAGGCCAAACCATCGCCATCAATTCATCTGATGTCAAAATCTTTCGCTTTCCATTATCCCAGTACACAATGGGATCCATCGCAGTAATGGTTTGTCAGCAATTGTACAGCAAACTGAAACAAAAAGCATGTCGTTGGAATTTATATTATGTAAGATTTGAAAACAACACTGCAACCATATCTCGCACTTTTGCAGATGTGCAAATGGAATAATATTACTTATTAATTACATGTTAATTAGCAGAAATATGCATGAACACGAAGACACATTCACCACTGTTATTGAATCACTAATATATACAGGATGGGTGGTTCATTGATAGCGACCGGGCCAAATATCTCACGAAATAAATATCAAACGAAAAAACTACAAAGAACGAAACTCGTCTAGCTTGAAGGGGGAAACCAGATGGCGCTATGGTTGGTCCGCTAGATGGCGCTGCCATAGGTCAAACGGATATCAACTGCGTTTTTTAAAATAGGAACCCCCATTTTTTATTACATATTCGTGTAGTACGTAAAGAAATATGAATGCTTTAGTTGAACCACTTTTTTCGCTTTGTGATAGATGGCGCTGTAATAGCCACAAACGTATAACTACGTGGTATGACGTAACATTCCGCCAGTGCGGACGGTATTTGCTTCGTGATACATTACCCGTACTAATGGACTGTTTACCAGTTGCGGAAAAGGTCGATATCGTGTTGATGCATGGCTATTGTGATCAAAATGCTCAACGGGCGCGTGCTATGTATGCTGATCGGTATCCTGGACGACATCATCCAAGTGTCCGGACCGTTCGCCGGATAGTTACGTTATTATAGGACACAAGAAGCGTTCAGCCACATATGAAACGTCAACCGCGACCTGCAACAAATGATGATGCCCAAGTAGGTGTTTTAGCTGCTTTCGCGGCTAATCCGCACATCAGTAGCAGACAAATTGCGCGAGAATCGAGAATCTCAAAAACGTCGGTGTTGAGAATGCTACATCAGCATCGATTGCACCCGTACCATATTTCCGTGCACCAGGAATTGCATGGCGACGACTTTGAACGTCGTGTACAACTCTGCCACTGGGCACAAGAGAAATTACGGGACTCACACACGTTCTATTTAGCGACGAAGCGTCATTCACTAACAGCGGTAACGTAAACCGGCATAATACTCACTATTGGGCACCGGAAAATCCACGATGGCTGCGACAAGTGGAACATCAGCGACCTTGGCGGGTTAATGTATGGTGCGGCATTATGGGAGGAAGGATAATTGGCCCCCATTTTATCGATGGCAATCCAAATGGTACAATGTATGCTAATTTCCTACGTAATCTTCCACCGGTGTTACTACAAGATGTTTCACTGCATGACAGAATGGCGATGTACTTCCAACATGATGGATGTCCCGCACATAGCTCGCGTGCGGTTGAAGCGGATTGAATAGCACATTTCATGAGAGGTGGACTGGTCGTCGAAGCATCATACCGTGGCCCGCACGTTCACCGGATCTGACGTCCCAGGATTTCTTTCTGTGGGGAAAGTTGAAGGATATTTGCTATCGTGATCCACCGACAACGCCTGACAACATGCGTCAGCGCATTGTCAATGCATGTGCGAACATTACGGAAGGCGAACTACTCGCTGTTGAGAGGAATGTCGTTACACGTATTGCCAAATGCATTGAGGTTGACGGACATCATTTTGAGCATTTATTGCAATAATGTGGTATTTATAGGTAATCACGCTGTAACAGCATGCGTTCTCAGAAATGATAAGTTCAAAAAGGTACATGTATCACATTGGAACAACCGAAATAACATGTTCAAACGTAACTACGTTCTGCATTTTAATTTAGAAAAACCTACCTGTAACCAACTGTTCGTCTGAATTGTGAGCCATATGTTTGTAACTGTTACAGCGCCATCTGTCACAAAGCGAAAAAAGTGGTCTAACTGAAACATTCATATTTCTTTACGTACTACACGAATATGTAATAAAAATGGGGGTTCCTATTTAAAAAAACGCAGTTGATATGCGTTTGACCTATGGCAGCGCCATATAGCGGGCCAACCATAGCGTCATCTGGTTTCCCCTTCAAGCTAGACAAGTTTCGTTCTTTGTAGTTTTTTCGTTTGACGCTTATTTCGTGAAATATTTTGCCCGGTCACGATCAATGGACCACCCTGTATATATTATTTTCGTTTTCACCACGTGTACAGACACTTAAAAGATGGCGCTTCATGCCAAACTGAAGTTTCTGTATACGCAACCAATTTAAGTCGTATAAGTCGACAGTGGCGCGGACCAGTGGCAAATTCTTGCACACAGTTATAGATACGTAGCATTGCAGTTGTGTAAAGGGGACTTCAACGTTGCAGCAGCAAAGACACGTGAGAAAATTTCGTTTAATTCCGCTTTGTAGACATGCAAAGCTGCGTAGTGAAGGGTTAGGCCTATCCTCGTGACGTACGCGCTGCGTCTGTCTTCACGTGGGCCTCGAGTCGGCTTATCCGCCCACACTTCGCGACTGCTCGGTTCCGCGCAGTGACTACGGGAAATCAATATGTAACTGAAAAGCTACCCGGTAAAGGTCCAAACATTGCCGCGTGCTATCGACAGCTTGCCCGCATTTAGACGCGCAGTCGAGAATTATTAAATCCGTCTCAAATAGTTACTCGCCCCGCGGCGGAGACCTCTGCTGGCACTCGTAAGAGCTTGAGTGTCACGTACTGTGACGTAAGCGCCGCGGTCTGTCTTTCTCGCGGGCCTCGTGCGTGAAGTCTTGTTAACTGAGTACTACCGCCCAACCGCCAATCTGGGGGTTTCGGGCAACACCCTCCTGCCGTCGTGGGGGTCCCTACGGGCAGACAGCGTGACGTCATAGACTGCAGGTGGTCTGGGCTGAGCAACAGGCGGGAGAGGGCGTCTGGCCGTTCACTGGCGATCGATAGAGGCGTGGCGAGCCGCGGGGCAGCAGCGCCCGCAGGGAAGTTAGCACGCCGCCGCCGCCGCCGACGACACATCCCCCGTAGTATACTGCCACGCCGCTCCGCTCTCCGTGGCTCGCTTCTGGAGGTGAGCTGTGAGTTTTAAAAATAGGGCAGCCACAGCTAAAGTAATTACAATCAGTTATTCAAAATGACAGTCACAGCCGGCCGGAGTGGCCGAGCGGTTCTAGGCTCTACAGTCTGGAACCGCGCGACCGCTACGGTCGCAGGTTCGAATTCTGCCTCGGGCATGGATGTGTGTGATGTCCTTAGGTTAGTTAGGTTTAAGTAGTTCTAAGTTCTAGGGGACTGATGACCTCAGAAGTGAAGTCCCATAGTGCTCAGAGCCATTTGAACCATTTGACAGTCACAATCGCATGATTTATTTTGCCGTCAGCCGGTTTCAACCCGCGATGGGATCATCTTCAGGACAATTTACACTGTAAAGTTGTAATACTAGTAAGTAATCATGTACGTAATCTACAAGCAATTAGTCAAAGTTAGCCGCGCGGGATTAGCCGAGCGGTCTGGGGCGCTGCAGTAATGAACTGTGCGGCTGGTCCTGGCGGAGGTTCGAGTCGTCCTTCGGGCATTGGTGTGTGTGTTTGCCCTTAGCTAGCCGGCACGGTAGCTCAGCGTGTTCGGTCAGAGGGTTAGTTGCCCTCTGTAGTAAAAAACTGAGTTAATCGATCAATAACGAACTTAAACGGATGTCTTACGACGTCCGCCCCGAGTAGATGCAACGATCAAAAGCGAACAAAATGAAAAAAAAAAAACGAAAAACCAGCTGGCACGGTAGCTCAGCGTGTTTGGTCAGAGGGTTAGCAGCCCTCTGTAATAAAAAAACTGAGTTAATCGATCAACAACGAACTTAAACGGGTGTCTTACGACGTCCGCCCCGATGTAACGGACATAAGCGAACAAAATGAGATTTTTTTAAAAAAAAAAGCGGTCTAAGGCGCTGCAGTCATGGACTGTGCGGCTGGTCCCGGCGGAGGTTCGAGTCCTCCGTCGGGCATGGGTGTGTGTGTTTGTCCTTAGGATAATTTAGGTTAAGTAGTGTGTAAGCTTAGGGACTGATGACCTTAGCAGTTAAGTCCCATAAGATTTCATACACATTTGAACATATTTTTTTAGTCAAAGTTACATAAATAAATACATTTTTATACCCATTTGGTCGCCCGTTGGAGTCGTCACCCTGCATGTGCACGGTTGGTAACTGTGTGTTGTGTTGGCGGAAGAGCCAACACCGTGTTACGAGAGGAGGCCGAAATGCAAGCGTTTTAGCTCACGCAGGCTGGCGTGAGGAGGGAAGGACTATACTGACGTGAGGTGTGGAACATGGCAAGGAATTAGAGTTCAGAAAGCGGGCGTAATTAGTTTGATGCTTAACTTTAATCCATTAATGATGAATTTCGCTCTTGACGGTACATGATTCACAACATTATCTGTTCAGAATACATTCTTGAAGATGAATATGGCACCTTGCTAGGTCGTAACAAATGACGAGCTGAAGGCTATGCTAAACTGTCGTCTCTCCAAATGAGAGCGTAATTTGTCAGTGAACCATCGCTAGCAAAGTCGGCTGTACAACTGGGGGAGTCTCTCTAGACTAGACCCGCCATGTGGCGGCGCTCGGTCTGCTATCACTGATAGTGGCGACACGCGGGTCCGATGTTTACTACCGGACCGCGGCCGATTTAAAGCCTACCACCTAGCAAGTGTGGTGTCTGGCGGTGACACCACACTGTGCATGGTTGGCTATCTGCATGAGCTGAAATAACGGCCAACAACACGTGGGCAGACGCTAACGGCCTCCACGGTGACCAACGGTAGTTACATGCTTAAGCAAGACATTATAAATTTTAAAGTTTGTTCCAGTTGTAATATAAATCATAATAAATAAAGAGAGGCAGAAATTTTAAAAATAGGTTTCAAGAACACACCACGGTAATAGCACGCAATAAATCGCTATTTGGACAAGGAAGTTCTCTAAATTTTGCAAGATGTCCATCATGGGTCCCTTCTGGACCACATGAAATACCCTTAGATTCTCTTCTATATTAATTTCTGTGTGTTTCTCGGCATCTAGGTGTTGTCCAAATAGCCATTTATTGCGTGCTATTCCCGTGGTATGTTCTTTGAACCTAGTTTTAAAATTTCTCCCTGTCTTTGTTTATTATGCTTTGTATTACAGCTGGAACAAACTTTAAAATATACGACTTCTTGCTTAAGCATGTAACTACTGTTGGTCACTGTGGAGGGCGTTACCGTCTGCCCACGTGTTGTTGGCCGTTATTTAAGCTCATGCAGAGAGCCAACCGTTCATAGCTACCAACCGTGCACAGGCAGGGTGACGACTCCAGCGAGCGACCAAATGGGTATAAAAATCTATTTATTTATGTAACTTTGACTAATTGCTTGTAGATTACGTACATGATTACTTACTAATATTATAACTTTACAGTGTAAATTGCCCTGAAGATGACCACATCGCGGGTTGAAACCGGTTGGCGGCAAAATAAATAAAGCGATTGTGACTGTCATTTTGAATAATTGATTATAAGTTGTTATCTCCACACAACTATGTTGTCTAAAAAAATAAAGTAATTATAGTAACTGACTGACCATTCCTTCAAGACACTGAGGTGACAAAAAGTCGTGTGATGCCTCCTAATACCGTCCTTTTGCCCAGCGTACTGCGACAGCTTGACACGGCAAGGCTCAGCAAGTCGGAATTCCTGTGCAGAGACAATGAGCCACGCTGCCCTCCATAATAGCCAAAGTGTCGCCGGTGCAGGATTTTGCGCACGATTTGACCTCTCGATTACGCCCCATAAATATTCGATGGGATTCATGTCGGGCGATCTGGGTGGCCAAAGCATTTGCTCGAACTGTCCAGGACGTTCTTCAAACCAATCGCGAACAATTGCGCGAAAAACTGGCTAACCCAAAAATGTTAAAACTTACGAGATTAGTGTTGGCATCTGTTGTTGGGAACAGAAACTATCAAAATTGACATTGGTCTTACCCCTAAATGTCCTAATGTGATATTTAGGGATCAGACCAATGTCAGTTTTGATAGTTCCGGGCCGGCCGAAGTGACCGAGCGGTTCTAGACGCTACAATCTGGAACCGCGCGACCGCTGCGGTCTCAGGTTCGAATCCTGCCTCGGGCATGGATGTGTGTGATGTCTTGACACTGCGGATCTCGGAATATTTAATTCCCTGACGATTTCCGAAATGGAATGTCCCATTCGTCTAGCTCCAACTACCACCGTGCATTCAAAGTGTGTTGATTCCCGTCTTGCGCCCATAATCACGTCGGAAGCTTTTTCACATGAACCACGTGAGTACAAATGACAGCACCACCAATGCACTGCCCTTTTATACTTTGTCTACGTGATACTGCCGCCATCTATATATGTGCATATCGCTATACCACGATTTTTATCACCTCAGTGCATAGCACAGGTGTTAAAACATTTAAAATACAAAACTGAGTGAAAAGTCCAGTAGCCTGCAGTAGCTGTATTTGTTGAAGTCGATTACAGTCTCACAGAACTGGTTTTTCAGATTTTTATATTGCATTTTGTGGTCTACATCTGTACAGAAATTTTTATAAATTAATACCTTGATAATGGGGAAATGGCGTTATGTGAGATAGTTTCAAGCACTGAGTGACCGGATTTAAATAAGGCAGAAAATATTATGCATCTAGTTAGAAAACCAGGTGTGGATCACATATGCCTCTCAAATAAAGGGCTTATTCGTATAAAACAATCAAGATTTGTAATTTCATACGAAAAGATGGTTATTTACAATGCTATGACATATTGTATGGGGAGCTATTACAGGACACTGCAGAGTAATAGTTGGCTTGGCCAGGCAAATTTCTCAGCCTTCTTCAACTGCTAAAACCGTCATCATTGATTGAAGTCCAGTCTTTAAAAGTGAAGGAATGGAATTTGGACTCAGGAACTGATCCGTGACCAAAAAACTGTGAAGCAGTAACTAAAATAAGAAATAGATGGGGACAGTCCCATGTACCGTGGAACGAATGATAAAAACGGGCCTGACCTCTATTGAAATCACATGAAATGTCAACATTGGGCCTATTAATGTATCTGCACCTGGGCCTATGTCAACCAAAGGACAATGCCCCTGTAAATGTTATTAAAGAAAATATGTCCTGGAGCGATTGAAGAGTAAAAATAAATCAAGTTAGTGACGAAAACTAATAGAATTAATACACAAAAACACACAAATTGCTGAGGGCGGAGCTTGTGTAGTACACATTTCTGCCGCTAGGCGTGTATAGCACAACTCATTGCCAAGTTCAGTGCCGCCTTTGTTGTCAACCTGGCTTGTTTTGTTCCTCTGCAGTGATTGTTCATGCTAGCGCCGTTTCGTTCTTGTTTCGTTTTTTATGATGGCAAGTTTACGTAACCAACGTTTAGCAGTAAAATTTTGTCTTCTACTCGATAAAAATGCTGCTGAAACTGTTTTAATGTTGAAAACATACCACTATCATTATCATGTTATGCAAAAAACTCAAATGTACGAGTGGTTTGCCCGATTTAAAAGTGACGACATGTCGATTGATGACAAACCTCGTTCTGGACTCCAACAACTGGCCGAATCGACGAAAATATTGGAAAATTCCAGAGCTTGTGCTACAGACCGTCGATAGACAATTGATCAACTGTCAGAGATTAGTAGGAGCTCGGTTTAGCTAATTTTAACGGAAGATTTTGAAATGAAAAGGGTTGCCGCCAAGTTTGTTTGTCCCTCAGGGGCTAACTGCCAGTCAAAAGGAACATAGAGTTGAAACATGTAATGGTTTGAAACAACAGCTTGAAACTGATCCAGATTTTCTGTCAAATGTCATTGCTGGTGATGAGTCATGGTGTTATGGTTATGACCCAAAAACTGTCAAGCCAATGGAAGACGTCAATGTCACCCCATCCAAAAAAAAGTCATCAAGTCAAATCAAATTACAAAAGTTTTGTGGCGGTGTTCGTAGCGACAAACAATTCGCTGTAGAAACGGCTTACGAAGTCACCGCCACACTTTTAATAGCGGGCCGACCGGTCCGCTGGAACAGTGAACAGAAAGATGAAAACCCAAACACTCTGATTAAATAAAAGTCGGTACTTATCTTTATTAACGAAGATACAGTAACACAGTAGTGAACTCCGTGTCTACAGAAATCTGTCTAGTTCGCGTCGGAGCGGCTAGGTCAGCGTCGGCTGACGACAAACAACAACTCTGCTGCGATGAACACACAACTGACTAGCAAGTACACAATTCGGTGGCGAGTATACAACTGAGCGGCGAATACAGAACTGTCCTAGCGCTCGCGACTCCAGCGCTTAAGAACCCAGAAGCCAGCGGTGGCGCGCGCAGACTTGCGGCGATTTCCTGTCTCGCTGGCGCTGCTTATGCGGACGGCGTCCGGACTTTGATGCTGCCAACCTTTTGGCAGCGGGCTCGGGTGGCATTACTGGTTAGGATATAACAAAAAGAATGCTGATTTGCTTTTTTGATGCCAAGGGCATAGTTCACTCAGAGTTTGTTCTCCCTTGTTAGACTGTCAATCAAACCTTTTATTTGGAAATCTTAAGAAGACCGCACAATAGTGTTTGTCAAAAAAGACCCAATTTGTGGCAGACAGAAGACTGGTTGTTCCACCACGACAACGCACCTACACACACACAGCCATCTCTATTAGACAGGTTTTGGCTGAAAATGGCATGGTTCCACAACCCATGCACCTTACTCGCCTGACCTGGCACCGTCCGACTTTTTCTTATTTCTACGCAGGAAAAGGGGCAAGAATGGACACCGATTGGTCAACATTGAAGAAGTCAAGAAACAACGAGGGAGGAGGTGTCAGCCATTTCTGAAGACAAAAAAATGTTTCTATTAGTGGAAGCACCGTTGGGACAAATGTATTAGTTGTAGTGGAGAGTGCTTTGAAGGAGATAAGGTTGTTTTGTAAACAGTTTGTAAGTATATAGCTTTTAAAAAATAATTCCGATTTTTTTGGGTACCCCCTCGTATGAGTGTGTGTGTCGCCAACATAATAGTAGTCGGAGTGGTTGAGGTGCACAGTGTGTTGCGGGAGCGTTTGCGGTGGCTGCTGTCTGGATACTGAGGCGGTTAAGGGAAGATGTACACCTGAAAATGGAACTTAAAAGATGCGAAACTGATTGTATGAGTATCTAATCGACTTCAACAAATACAGTTACTGGGAAGTATTCAGTTTCATCTCTTAAATGTTTTAACACCTGTATGTAAACACTTGTGTTGTACTGTATGAATGGTCAATCGCTTATGTAAAGCTTTAATTCGTTACTGTCTCCACTTCCTCACCTCCTCTTTTAAATTGATATAAATAACCTTAAAATAATATCGGACAGGGTTGTGTCCTATCTCCACCCAACAGTACAACATGTATGCCGAACATCTCAACTGGTGGAAGAACTACTAACAGCCTCCGATTCGCTGATAGCACCGTGCTGTCTAGCCGGCAGTGAAGATTAACTTAGTTAAAAGATCTTTTTTTAAAAAAATTGTGATAAAATCTTCTAAACATTGTAGAGTCCGCTAGTAGCTGCTTATCTTCATTTATTGTGCGATCAAAGTACAGCAGGTTCCGCGCTAATGAGTCGCATCTTCAGGTTAATCTACGACAACATACATACGAATCAGAGGACGTAAAGAGCAAAAACTACTAATAGTAGCTAGAGAGATAGAAAGAAGGTAAACACTTGGATGGATTACATTAAGCTATTAAACCAGTACGATCTCCCAACGTTCTACAAGGCACATGTCCTGGCGATATCAGATGCAATGGAGGTTGAAAGATCCATCAATAATTTTAGATAATTAGGTTCATCACTGAGGAACGTACAAATTTCGACGAGAAATAGTATGGAGAAGTGGAAGAACATGAAACGCGGTATCAGAATCCTTTAAACATAGTACAGTAGCAGATTACCAGCGTTGACTGACTCTACAGTTTTTTAGAGGATGTGAAGCAGAAGGATAAATAAAGATCTTTGGTCTAACTCTTCTGCAGGCTCTTAGAGAAGCTAGTAGCCGCCAGGGATGGAGATGCTTGGTCTGTGGTGTCACGACGCTCAGCAGTGAGCACAGTGGTTTATGATGATGATGATGATAACTACTAAATGGCTAAGACGAGCACACAGTTCTAGTTGCTGGTTGCCTATGTAACGGCTTCCTCTGCAACAAAAATTTGATTTTCAGTATTTCATTGAATTATTGACAGAATACGTTTAACACATTAATTCAAGTACTAACATAATTCCAAACCTTTTCGATTCTTTTCTCACTAACCGTCACACAAAACAATAATGTGGGTGGGGGGGGGGGGGGGGGATGGGCTGCCAGCAGCGTAATATGCCGCTCTACAGCCAACATAAGTGTTTAAAAATATAATGAGTGGAGAATAAACAAAAAAAAAAAAACAGGCGATAAAACGGTGAATGGTTAAAACTATAATGGGGCAAAAAGTTGCAGAAGTTAAAATATAAAAACAAAGGTGTGGCGATGCTGATTAAAACACATAGTTATGAGAGAAGCAACAAAACATGACGACAGTCTGGTTTCTGTTCCCAAGAGTTCAGAAACAGACCTAGTGACAGGATGGTGTCTGTTCACAACACGTAAGAAACAGGATGCACAACACTGACGCATCACTTAAACACTGCGCTATAAAGTAGACACGAAGGCAGATGAGATGGGGAGGACTCGGAGAGGAGAGGGGAGAGAAGGTGGAGGAGAAGAAAAGCAAAAGGGAGGAGTCGCTGGAGGGAGAGGACACAGAAAAATGGGGGGGGGGGGCAGGGCGGATGCGAGAAGGAGTGGGGAAGGCAGTGGAGGGGAAAGCAAAATGACTTTGGGGGAGACAAAGGAATCAAAGAGAGGGTAGGCACAGAGAAAGGAATAGGATGGAAGGAGGGGTGAGGGAGCTCAGGGAAAGGACAGACGGAGGAAGAGGGAGGTGAGGATCAGAGTTGATAGGAGGGATAAATGGAGGGAGAGTGGGCATCATCCAGGAGGGAGAGTTGACTGAAGTCACCTTGGGAAAGGAGATGAAGGGTGTAGAGGTGGAGGGTAGGGGGGACACAATGGTGAAGGCGTGGCAATGGGTGAGGGTTGGAGAGGAAAGGAGCAACCAGGGGATGGGGGGGATCAAGTCGGCGGGAGGTGTAGAAGACTTGGATATGTTCGAGGAAAAGGAGCAGATGGGGGAAAGGAATCAGGTCATTAGAGGATCTGCATGGGGCACGGGAGGTGTATACAGAAGGCGAGACGGAGTGCATGGCGCTCGAGGATCTTGGGGGACTTACAGAATTTGGGGGGGGGGGCGGGGGAGCGCTATATCCAGGTGGGACTGGCATAACAGAGGATGAGACAGATTAAGGATTTGTAGGTGTGGAGGATGGTAGAGGGGTTCAACCCCCATGTCCGGTCAGAGAGGAATTTAAGGAGACGGAGGCAGTCCTTCGAGTGGACAGAGATGAGGGATCCAGGTGAGTTCAAGGCAGGTGAGGGTGGGGGAGAGACTGACAGGACATGCACAGATTGTAAGGGAAAAATCAAGGAGCCAGAAGAAGCGAGTGGTACGACCTACGATGATTGCCTGGGTCTTGGAAGGATTGATTTTGAGGAGCCACTGGTTAAACCATGCAGCAAATAGGTCCAGGGGATTCTGGAGAAGGCGTTGGACCGTTGAAGGGTAGGAGCGAGAGCAAAAAAGGCGCTACTAACTTTATTCACAACACATTTTGAAGACAGTATTCACACTACTCTCCATAAGTTTGGAAACACCATATTGCGTATTACAACGGAGCAAGATGGTAGTATGCTATGGGAGTTACTGGTGAGAATACAGAATAGTATGCTTAAATAACGATTAATAACGACACTTACAGTATTGTACAGATAAATATATAAATATTGGTATTGGTTCAAATGGCTCTGAGCACTATGGGACTTAACTTCTGAGGTGATCAGTCCCCTAGAACTTAGAACTACTTAAACCTAAGTAACCTAAGGACATCACACACATCCATGCCCGAGGCAGGATTCGAACCTGCGATCGTAGCGGTCGCGCGGTTCCAGACTGTAGCGCCTAGAACCGCTCGGCCACTTCGACCAGCTAAATATTGGTATTGCTCAGTTTTATATAAACTGACTTTAGTTGTGCAAGTGGCTCTACTAAACACGCCAGGTGCCGCCAATAGATGGCAATACGGTGCAGAGGTATGTTATTCACAGTTCTGTTCAGTTGTAGTTCCGTTTGTATGAAGGTAGGACAACTGCGATAGAAGGTAGTACCAGATCCCGTATGATTCACGGGTAACGATAATCACTTTGCACCAACAAGGCAATAGTGTTCGTCAAATATGAAATAAACTGAAGATTGCCATCAGCAGAGTCGTCACGCTCCTACACTGGCATCGAGATACAGGCTCCTACGACGATCGTCCTGGCTGATGAGCACCCAGGAAAACACCAGAACATCAGGAAAAGTGTTTGGTAGTTACTAGTAAACGTAACAGTGAATTGACTGCTGAACTGAACACGACTAAGGACACTTCAGTGAGTGAGTCAATAGTGAAACGGCGCCTGGCAGAAAACAACCTCCAGAATTACGTAGCAGCAGGGAATCTGTTGTTGTGCGTGTTAACAAGAAGAAAAGGCTTCAGCGGGCTACGAAACCCCAACGTTGGACAGCAGCGGTTTGGGAAAGAGTCTTATGCAGTGATGAACCCACGTTAGAAATATTTTGAAGTAAACCGTCAAGTTGTACGCAGTTTATCCCATGAACGCTTGAATCCTAAGCCCGTAATTCCAACTATGGAGTGTGGAGTGGCTTCTTAATGGTATGGGGATCCTTTGGAGCGTATGTTAAGTCGGAGATTTGGTGAAATTAAGTAGAAAATTGAAAGATAAGGATTGTCATGCCATTCCCAAGCAGCATGTCAAGAGATCTGGTTTGCGTCTTATTGGGAAAGGGTTTGTCTTGCAGCAAGACAACGATCCGAAACGTATAATCCGAGTCAGAAGTATGTGAAGTCTCTGGAGGTTCTGAAAATTTTCAAAAACATGATTTGGTCTCCCCAGTCCCCAGATGATAACCCATTCGAGCTGCTAAGGGATGAGTAAATGGGGAACCATGAGTGGGGCACACTTGTAGGAGGGTCCTGCAGCAAGAATGGAGACTAATTCTAACTGAAAGCTTGGAGAACCGACCCATCGCAAACCAAGAGTATGCCAGGTATTGATTAAAGCAAAAGGTGGTTGTTTTGAGAAATCTAAAATTTAGTAGTTGCATTTACAAATGTATTTTTTGGGTTTAATAAACATTTAAAAAACAGTAAAATTACATTTTATAATGTATTTTCTTTCCGTTGTCCATAATCACTCGGAGTTTCCAAACTTATGGACGACTGTGTATCACTCAATGTACCTGGCAAATTAATCGGGAGCTATGAAAACATAAACGCCGCGCGGGGTAGCCGAGCGGTCTAGGGCGCCTTGTCACGGTCCGCGCGGCTTCCCCCGTCGGAGGTTCGAGTCCTCCCTCGGGCATGGGTGTGTGTGTCGGCCTTAGCGTAAGTTAGTGTAAGTTAGATTAACTAGTGTGTAAGCTTAGGACCGATGACCTCAGCGGTTTGGCCCCATACGACCTTACCACAAATTTCCATTTTTTTTTTTTTTTTCAAAACATAAACACTGAGATGCGTGAGAAACAGCTGTGCATTCCGTAAAGCATATTATACACGAGGTCTGTTCACAAAATTCCAGAACTTTGTTCACAAAATTTTTCTACGCTTATCTTTTACTTATTGTGCATGCTCCCCTTTGAAATACTCTCCTCCACAATTGATACACCGCTCCTAACGCCGTTTCCACTTCTGGAAGCAGTCTTGGTATGCCTCCTTCTGGATTTCACGAAGCACCGTCTGCAAATTTTCTTTCATCTCGTCTATCGTTGGAAATCTTCGTCCTTTCAACTGGGTTTTCAGCTTTGGAAATAAAAAAAAAAATGTTCGCAGGGGCCAGGCCTGGAGAATACGGAGGATGAGGCAGCACAGTGATTTCGTTTTTTGTGCAGCAATCTCGAACCAACAGGGATGAATGTGCGGGTGCGTTACCGTGACGCCTCGCGTTTCAGGCCGCTTCCTTCACGTTTTCTCGCAGGTGTCGCAACACATCCTGATAGTGCCATCGATTAACATTTTGTCCCTGTGACACGAATTCATGATGAAGTAATCCTTCAAAGTCAGAGAAAACTATCAGTATGGCTATGACATTTGACCTGACCTGACGAGCTTTCCTGTGTCTTGGACAACCTTTCGCGACAAATCGTGAAGATTGAACCTTGGTCTCAACATCATAACCGTAGACCCACGTCTCATTACTTTAAGGAACATCTCGTTTTCATTTGCGGGATCCAGAAGCTCTTCTCACATTGCGAGGCAAAGGTCTCTCTAATCCTGACTCATGAGCCGTGGACGAACTTGGCGGCAACACGATGCATTCCAAGATGCTGTGTCAGGATTTCATGACATGATCCAACTGAAGTGTTACATTCTTCGGCAATCTCTCGGGCAGTCAGTCTTCGACTAGCATCCAGGGTTTCGTTGACGTTCTTGACATAAGCATCGTCAGTAGACGTCGAAGGGCATTGTGAACGAGGGTCGTCTTTACCCACCGTGCGGCCATTTCTAAACTGTGTGAGGCATCCGTAACACCGAATGTGGCTTAAGCACTCATCGCCCTTGGCTTCCTGCATCATTTGGTGTGTGTCTGCAAACGTTTTCTTGAGTTTCGAGCAATATTTCATGCAGATGCGTTGCGTAATGGCAGAGTTGGCTCTGCCATTTCGAAATTCGCAAACTGTGCCACACAACGTTCTACTCAATACACCACTGAACAATAACTAACAGACATACAACAATGAAAGTTCTGGCAATTTGATATTAAACACAGGCGTGTGCAGGGATGCCAACCGCATTTCGAGCGGTTCTAGGCGCTTCAGTCCGGAACCGCGCGATTGCTGCGGTCGCAGCTTCGAATCCTGCCTCGGGCATGGATGTGTGTGATGTCCTTAGGTTAGTTGGGTTTAAGTAGTTCTAAGTTTTAGGGGACTGATGACCTCAGATGTTAAGTCCCATAGTGCTCAGAGCCGTTTAAACCATGTTTTGAACCAACCGCATTTCTCTCCAACACACCATTGGCGCGAAACTACGAATGCTCCGGAATTTTTGAACAGACTTCGTAGCTCAGATAGTTCCGATGCGAAAAATGCAAGCCAAGAGGATAATGCAACTGTCAAATAGGAATTTGTGGAAAGGCAGTATCTTCAACTACAACACGATCGTGAAGTCAGGACAGACGGGAGGCTTGAAAGTAACAAACATTAGGAGGAAGGCGAACGCATTTTTCATTTAAAAAAATCATGATCGTTAACAAGGGGGAAAACACCATCACGAAGCTACTCATTTTACGGCCTGCAAGTATGCAACTGCCAATAAAAGTAGAGAACTTTAATTTTAAACTGAAACCAGTCAGAGAGCGGACGACTCCTTCTATTCCACGGACGAATTTTTATTTAAAAACTGCTAGCCTCTAAAGAAAAGAACTGGTCGCCTGAAATAAAACTAGTTTTTAGTGTAGTTGCACGAGTAGGATTCAAAATACATTCACCAATGATAACACTGAAGATATCTGACATTTCAGAATAAGAGGAAGCAAATAATCAAAATTTAAAAACTTTATATAAAATTTTCAAAATTTTCTTTGATGTTGTCTCAGTTGCGTTCAACATTAACTTTTTTTCACCATATGATCACCAGTTTCGGTAGCTTAACTTCCATCTTCAGATCTGAGAACAGACAATGAAACTACATGCAGCTAATGAGGACGACGCGCCATCTCGTGGGGCGCGACAGCAGGAAGAGCCATTGTGGAGGTTACAGGCGCCGCTGGGTGGAAGCTGCTGGCATTATAGCCCACGGTCTTCAGGCTACCGCTGTCGCCTTGCGTCCCTCGCGATGATTGCCACCAGTTAAAGTACCTCGTCATAGATACTAAAATAATGGTTCGGATTACTCTAACTGGCGGCAATCATCGCAAGGCGGCAGCGGCACCCCGAAGATCGTTGGCTATTTTGCCATTAACTTCCATCCAACGGCTCTTCCTGCTGTCCCGTCCCACGAGATGGCGCGTCGTCCTCCTTAGTTGCATCTCATTTCAAATATACGCTATTAATTGTTAATGTTACGTATTGATGAATAAATATATTAATCTGTATGGTTTGCTACTGAATGACGACGAATTATGTCGGCTAGTGAGTTGCAACATTTGTTTGCTTCGTATATTTTTAGTCACATGACATTTACAGTCCTGTTAAGTGGCCAACTGTGTAATGTAGTTTCATATTCTTTATCCTTTGCAATATGCATACATTCACGTTATATTTTACTACTTTGAACAATCATATTACTTTTATGTCCTGTTAACTGAAAGTAAACATGTGTGACTTGCTTCTTGCCTTTCATAGGAAAATCTCTGCTTTCAGTTAATGACTGTAACGGAAATAATTATATGGACGTTTCTATCTATAAAAAAAATTACGACACTGTACAGGCTTTTTGTTTGAGTAACAGATAGCGTGGTACTTTCAACAAACTAGTCTTTTCGTTAAATGATTATTTCTTATTCTTATTTGTTTGCCACTACACAGTGTATTTGCCTTTACGTTCGTTTTATGCTTTACATAGCACATTTTATCTGAAGATTTATAACACGAATGTTATGGATTGGTTGGTTGGTTGATAGAGGGGACCAAACAGCGAGGAATGTTACGGACGATGCAACGGTTTTGTCCACTGCGAGTTCATTTATAATACTACATGTGGTATGTTAATCAGCTGAAAATTTTTTAAAAGTAAGCCAAAAATAATTCTTGCTACTTGCATTTTCTTGGTTTGTCTGTTCTCATATCTGAAGATGGTAGTTAAGCTACCGAAACCGGTAATCACTTCCTTAAAAAAAAAAAAAAAAAAAAAAAAAAAAAAAAAAAAAAAAAAAAAATCTTAAATGTGACTGACACAATATACAGAAAATTTAGTTTTAAAAGTGTTATAGACAATTTTTTATAATTTTCCATTTAATTAAATGTTAACGCCAATATTGTGTACTTATACTGTAAACTGACTAGTTCCACATCATTTCGATAAAACAATCCTCCAAATGATCTGAGGAACAAGTAACTAACTGAGTGACTGACTTTTATCTTGAAGTGAATTATTTAGGTGAAAGCGTTTATCTAAAGACTTATTTAATTACAAAGGTCTTGGTTGCCCCGTCCGGTTGGCCGTGCGGTCTAACGCACGGCTTTCCGGGCGGGAAGGGGCGACTGGTCCCCGGCACGAATCCACCCGGCGGACTTCTGTCGAGGTTCGGTGAACCGGCCAGTCTGTGGATGGTTTTTCGGCGGTTTTCCATCTGCCTCGGCGATTGCGGGCTGGTTCCCCTTATTCCGCCTCAGTTACACTATGTCGGCGATTGCTGCGCAAACAAGTTCTCCAAATACGTGTACACCACCATTACTCTACCACGCAAACATAGGAGTTACACTCGTCTGGTGTGAGACGTTCCCTGGGGGGGTCCACCGGGGGCCGAACCGCACAATAACCCTGAGTTCGGTGTGGGGCAGCGGAGGGGTGAAGTGGACCGTGATAGTCGTCGTGGGGTTGCGGACCACTACGGCTACGGCGGGGTCGGAGCCTCTCCGTCGTTTCTAGGTCCCCGGTTAACATACAATACAATACATACAATGTCTTGGTTAATGCATAATACTGTATCTATAGGTATGGCTGTAATACCCTAATTTATTTCCCACATACTGTTGTTATGTTCTGTCTGGATGGTATTTTTCGACCCGGACAAATATTCAGTTGTCTATCCGCAGCTTCTGAAACAATTCTTAAAGAGCATACAAAAGAATATTTCTATTGTTAATTTAGATTCATTATCATCAATATGGATTGATTTGGGAATACCCCAAATTTCTACCAATGGCGGTTTATCATTTCTTATTGTATTACTAGTAGGATTTTTATAGCACGCTACCTCTGTGTACCCTGTGTTACATTTTCTCTTGTTTACTCGTTTCAGTATACTGCGGATGTAAAAGTTGTTTTATGTCGGTTCCATTGTGAAGACTACGTAACAGGGTAAGACTTACGAATTAACTCACGAGGTGTGGTCTCTCAGACCGCGCGAAAATTTTCGAACTCGCTTTCCAAGGCCAGTTGTGGTGGAGTGCTTCTATACTCCCCCTACCTTCCTTAAATCACCAAGCCTACGATGTCTTGTTGTTGGTTGCGTTATCGCCTTCTGTGTTTATTGTTGACACGTGTTATTGATAGGTATTGGAGTCTCCTAGGCGTCGACTCGTGAACTACGTACCTGCTTTCTTCAGTACAGTGCCGTATAGCTCAAAATGTGTTGGCAAGAATGTTTACAACTTTCCCCAGTTTGATGAAATTGTTAGTCGGTTTATGTGATATATAGGTCTATCTGATGTAGATCAAGAAATAAACAGAAAAAGACGACGATTTAACATTAGGCAGTGATCACAGTTCTGCTATCGAATAAGAGTATCGTTCAGAGGAAGAAATTCAGAAAAGTTGTGATGGGGATCTGTGTGTTTCTTCAATGAAATGCTTAAAGTGTGTTAAAATCGAATGTGTTCTGAGTGATGATAATAATGTAGTTCCCAGCAATGAATGTCAATTTGACAGACTTTCTTCTTGTGCCACTCGGGTGGAATTTTTGGGCGCAAATCTAAACCCTGGAATTTAGTTTTATTTGGAAATTTATTTACTACAGAGATTATATAATTTTGCAGAATGTAAAATGCAGTACTCTAACGATCTGTTTATGTGTACTATGTAAAAGAACGACAAAAAAATATGTGCTTTTGTGTGATAAATAGTAAAATGCTGCAGGCTGTGTTTAGTGCAATAAAATAAACTAGAAGCATTTAAGCAACACTTAAATAATTGTAAAAATAAATGTTATATAGCATAAATTAAAAATTTCAAATGATATTTTTTGAAAGAAAATTCCGCGCTGGCTGTATGAATGATTTTTATTAAATCTGCGACCGGTTTCGCACCACTTATCGGTGCATCCTCAGGCAACCTGTACAAGAAATAGTATAATAAGAGCTCATATAAACTATTCGGTCTCCCAGTTCTGAGTTGTAAGTTCAAAATGGGTCAAATGGCTCTGAGCGCTATGGGACTTAACTTCTAACGTCATCAGTCCCCTAGAACTTAGAACTACTAAAACCTAACTAACCTAAGGACATCACACACATCCATACCCGAGGCAGGATTCGAACCTGCGACCGTATCGGTCGTGCGGTTCCAGATTGTAGCGCCTAGAACCGCTCGTCCACCCTGGCCGGCAGGTGTAAATTAAACTTTTAAATAGCCAGTTTTTTTAATGAAACACGAAAGTACTCACACACGCTATTTATAACATAGTCACGTTGAACATTGCCATGGTCCTAATTCTGCTGGTTGTTCATGCTAATGTTCCGCCCTTCGTCGTTCGTGTTTAGGGGAGTTTTATCAGTATCGTATTTTATTTTTATGTTCAAAGTCATTGCCGCTCCCATTATTTTAAAAAAGATTTTTAAATTTTATTTGCCGTTTTTACCAGATGACGGTATATTGGACGTGAATGGTAGGGAGTGGCTACAGGGCAATGTTCAAAGTTACTATGTTATAAATAGTGTATGTGAGTACTTTCTTGTTTCATTAAAAAAACTGGCTATTTAAAAGTTTAATTTACACCTCAGAATTGGGGGATCGAATAGTTTACGTGAGCTCTTATTATATTATTTTTTTGTGCAGATTGCCTGAGGATGCACCGATAAGTGGTGCGAAACCGGTCGCAGATTTAATAAAAATCATTCATACAGCCAGTGCGGAATTTTCTTTGAAAAAATGTCGCAGTTTGGTTGTGGTTGCCCGTCCTACAATACAATCAAATGATATTGTCTTAGATCGCGGTTTAAACATAGGGTTTCATCATAGACCCCACGTCGTGGTATACGTTACAGAAAACTTACCTCGCAAGTTAAGGGTTAAATATGGGTGAACTCAAGTTACCAAACCGGCTTGACTCGCGTTGATGGTATAGTTCATGTCAATCCGAGTTAGATTAAGTTGAATTGTGTTCGAGCGGTGCACAATGGCCGCCGCTGTCGGTGACTGTTTCTGCGCTGGAAGTTACCGCCTTTACGCCAACGGAATCCGAGTTGAGTCTACATCTACAGAACGGGACGTCACTCTCTGTAATCCTTAAAAAGTATAGTAGTTATTATTATTTATTTTGTTACTGAACATTAGCGTCATGACAACTCGGAAATTAAAATTTTGAGTAGAAAGTGTCTGAGGGAAACGATTACGAAGCGGTAACTTTACACCATTCATGCTCGAGCAGTGGTATTTGGCTACCCTAAGATCGACCGTCGTCCAAGTCCCTACAGCAAATTCCGGGTGTCTTATGAGTGTATTTTTGAAATGCGGCATATAGCGCGAGAACCATTCACGCACATGACATCCTCCGATCTCCGACCAAGTCTTGCAGCAAATTCAAAGTGTCTCATGAGTATATTTTCAGATTTCAGTCTGTAATTTGGTATCCATTAATCCATTGACTGCGTTACCATTACAGAAATTATGGGTGTATCACGATCTTCAAAATTTTTTGTCAAAAGACGCGAAATTGTGGTCTGTAACAAGGTTCTCAGTCATGCTTGTGAACAGGAATTTGGCTGCCTTACGATCGTCTGATAGTTATCAAAATGTACACAGGAAGTGCAGGATGCTTCACAAGTGTATTTTCCAAATTTCATATCAAAAGATCCGAAGCTGTGGCATGTAGCGAGGTATGCAGTCATACTCATGAACAGACTTTTGGCTACGTTGCGATAGACCAGTGAATATTAAAATTTGTAATGCGAATTTCGGATGTTTCACAAGGCTATTTTCAAAGTTTCAACACCAAAAGACCCAATATTCCGGCCTATAGTGCGGTATGCGGTCATAATCGTGAACAGCCATTTGACTCGCCTCACAGCCGTCAATATCTGAACAGCATGTTTCAGGTTCTTCACATATCTGTCTTCAAAATTTCAAGCCGAAAGACCAAAAATTGCGTCCTACGTAGTATCCATCACACTCGTGACTATACAGTGTGAGTCACGCAGGACGTAAAACCCCTTTTATTTCGTGGACGTTTACACATACCGAAAAGTGGTTTTCGAGGGGCACGTCTGTTTTTGTTTGGGCAATGTTTTTAGCGCTGGTATCAAACTGAGAACTGAGATATTAATAACTGCTTTCGACAGCTCTTCAGAAGGCAATTGCAGTGATACAGCATTTGTTAATGTTGACGTTGAAACCTTTCGTAAAAATGTTGAGAAATGTCCTAGAATGTGAGAGCACAGTGGCCGGAAACATCATTTGCGGTGCCGACACTGCCAAGCAGGCGTCTCGGATGAGGCTGCATGGTTGTAAGTTGTAAGGCTGGTGTATCAAATTTCTTTGTCAAAGTTTGATCAAAGGTGTGATCAAATATTCGTTAAATATATTTAACAAAGATCTTTGACGTTGCGCTAATAAGGGGTATTACACTGTCATCATATTTTTCATGAAAGTTCAAGATGGCTGACAACAACAACTTCTTGTCGACAACAGTTGCATGTACCACAATTGTACTGTGTGCACATGCACAAGAGAAACGGGGAAAAAGAGGGAAACGCACTTGAGTGAAGCCGTGGGTTTTACGACGACACGATAAAAGCATTAAACAAAACTTATTACGTGAGCTTATAGTGGAGGACGTCAAGTCGTACATCAATTACTTAAGAATGGATGAGCATACATTTCTGTATGTGCTCAGTGGAGTGTATCCTCATATCACAAAGCACAATACTCACTTAAGAACTGCTATATCTGCAGAAGACAGGCTCACTGTAACACTCCGATTCCTTTCTACGGGAGAGGGTTGGGTTAGGTTAGGTTAGGTCTCCCAATCTTCTTAATCTATTTTTGTATTCAGGATGGCTCACTTTGTAAAGCACCTCATCAGCTTCATACATATCTATTAATTTTGTAGTTGTCGGTACACACCAATTGCATTTCCAGCAATGTTTATAAAAACACTACAGATAACAGAACACTGCAGCGATGCTAGTGCTCCACATGGTAACATGTCACATTGCAGTGAACAGAAGACAAGCGACTTCTTTGATCAAATCTACAGTGGTGCCCTAGATTTGATCAAATATTTGACGACATTTGACAAAGTTCCCTATTACACCGTCAAATTTCTTTGACAGAGATATTGGACAAAGAAATTTGATAGTGTAATACTGACCTAAGGTAGGCCTGTGCTACGAGAATAAAGCATTGTTTCCTCTTGAACCAATATGCGACCTAGATGCAAATTCACCTACGAATATTGTATGTGGAAATACGACATAGGCTGGAAACTAGCGAATCAAAAAGAGCTTAGGAAAACTATTTCACATTTGTGTACCCTCCCAGATAGTTGAAACAGAGAAATCAACGGATCATTGAACAAAAATAAAAAGGTCTTATACACTGCGAAAAGCATCTATTGTATTAAATATCTAAATATTAATAATAATAATAATAATAATAATAATTAGTTCTACTCACAATTGGAAAGCCCCTGGAAAAGATAAAATAGCAAATTTCTGGCTAAAGAAATTCACCTCAACATATTCACATCTAACTAAATTATTTAACAGTTACATTGCAGACCCATACACATTCCCTGATAAACTTACACATGGAATAACTTATCTGAAACCTAAAGATCAAGCAGACACAGCAAACCCAGCTAAATATCGCCCCATAACATGCCTACCAACAATATACAAAATATTAACTTCAGTCATTACACAGAAATTAATGACACATACAACACAGAACAAAATTATAAATGAAGAACAAAAAGGTTGTTGCAAAGGAGCACGAGGATGTAAAGAGCAACTGATAATAGATGCAGAGGTGACATATCAAGCTAAAACTAAACAAAGGTCGCTACACAATGCATACATTGATTACCAAAAAGCTTTTGATAGTGTACCCCACTCATGGTTACTACAAATATTGGAAATATACAAAGTAGATCCTAAATTGATACGGTTCCTAAACATAGTAATGAAAAATTGGAAAACCACACTTAATATCCAAACAAATTCAAATAATATCACATCACAGCCAATACAGATTAAGCATGGAATATACCAAGGAGACTCATTAAGTCCTTTCTGGTTCTGCCTTGCTCTGAACCCACTATCCAACATGCTAAATAATACTAATTATGGATACAATATTACTGGAACATACCCACACAAAATCACACATTTGCTATACATGGATGATCTAAAACTACTGGCAGCAACAAATCAACAACTCAGCCAATTACTAAAGATAACAGAAGTATTCAGCAATGATATAAATATGGCTTTTGGAACAGACAAATGTAAGAAAAATAGCATAGTCAAGGGAAAACACACTAAACAAGGAGATTACATATTGGATAACCACAGCGACTGCATAGAAGCGATGGAAAAAACAGATGCCTATAAATATCTAGGATACAGACAAAAAATAGGAATAGATAATATAAATATTAAAGAAGAACTAAAAGAAAAATATAGACAAAGACTAACAAAAATACTGAAAACAGAATTGACAGCAAGAAACAAGACAAAAGCTATAAATACTTATGCTATACCAATATTGACCTACTCATTTGGAGTAGTGAAATGGAGTGACACAGACCTAGAAGCACTCAATACACTTACACGATCACAATGCCACAAATATAGAATACATGACATGCATTCAGCAACTGAAAGATTCACATTAAGCAGAAAGGTAGGAGAATGGGGATTTATCGACACAAAAAAACCTACATTATGGACAGGTAGACAATTTAAGAAAATTCTTTATAGAACGAGCAGAAATTAGCAAAATACACAAAGCAATCACTCATATAAATACATCGGCTACACCACTGCAATTTCATAACCACTTCTCCAACCCTTTAGATCACATAACATCAACAGATACGAAGAAAGTAAATTGGAAAAAGAAAACACTACATGGCAAGCACCCGTATCTTCTAACACAGCCACACATCGATCAAGACGCATCCAACATATGGCTAAGAAAAGGCAATATATACAGTGAGACGGAAGCATTCATGATTGCAATACAGGATCAAACAATAAGCACCAGATATTACAGCAAGCATATTATTAAATATCCCAATACCACAACAGATAAATGCAGACTTTGCAAACAGCAAATAGAAACAGTAGATCACATCACAAGCTGATGTACAATACTAGCAAATGCAGAATACCCCAGAAGACATGACAATGTAGCAAAAATAATTCATCAACAGCTTGCCTTACAACATAAACTTATAAAACAACATGTTCCCACATACAAGTATGCACCACAAAATGTACTGGAGAACGATGAATACAAATTATACTGGAACAGAACCATTATAACAGATAAAACAACACAATATAACAAACCTGACATCATACTCACCAATAAAAAGAAGAAATTAACACAACTAATCGAAATATCCATACCCAATACAACAAATATACAAAAGAAAACAGGAGAAAAAATTGAAAAATACATCCAACTGGCTGAGGAAGTCAAGGACATGTGGCATCAGGATAAAGTTGACATTATACCAATTATACTATCAACTACAGGAGTCATACCACACAATATCCACCAGTACATCAATGCAATACAGCTACATCCAAACTTATATATACAACTACAGAAATCTGTAATTATTGACACTTGTTCAATTACCCGAAAGTTCATAAATGCAATGTAGCATATACCGTACAGTTAAAAGGAAGTCACGCGTGATCAAGGTCTGCGTCACCTTCCATTTTTAACCAGACATAACGTCTGAGACAAGAAAGAAATAATAATAATAATTTTATTGTCATTCGGCCATTACAGCAATAGACAACGTCATATACATACTAAAATACAATTAATAGTTTGAAAGAAACAACAGGTTTGTTGTTAACATTATAGTATTATATTACAGTTGATAAATTCTCTTATGTCATAGAATGGGTGGAGGACTAGCCAGTCATGAATTGTTTGTTTGAATAATTGTTCAGGTAATTCCTGAACAGATTGAGGAAGATTATTAAATAATTTGTACCCCATGATTTCGTAGCTGTTGAGTGACTTTGACAATCTGTGGTAAGGAATGTAGAGGCACTTATTCCTTCTTGTATTGTGGCTATCTACATTTTCTCTGGTTTTTGTTTCTGGTAATTTCTTCTTCGTATAAATTAGAACATAGTATATGTACAAGTTTATAACAGTCATGATTTTCTGTTCGCAGAACAATGGTTTACAGTGTGTCTTATATGCAGAACCAGTTCTTATCCTAATAGCTTTTTTTTTTTTTTTGCAGTATTAGTATGTCATGTACACAGCTAGAGTTCCCCCACAAAATAATTCCATATGTTATTATACTTTGAAAGAATGAAAAATAGGATGTTCTAACACATTTTTGAGGAACACAATCCATAAGTCACCTTAACAGGTAAATAACTCTTGACAATTTACCACTAATATAGTGTACATGTTGACAACAAGATAATTTATCATCAATGTATAGCCCCAAAAATTTGACATAACTTGGATCATCTGACAGAAGCTTGTCTCTAAGACTACAGACCATCTGCTGTGTTTTGTTTTCATTCAGCAGGAATCCATTTGCCTTGAACCAATAGAATGCTTGGTCAATTGTCTTTGCTGCACAAGTTTTAAGGCTATTGAAATCATCACTAGCATGAAGAAATGTTGTATCATCTGCATACAACACAGTGGTGGACTTGATAAATGACGGCAGATCATTTATCATTACCAGGAACAAAAAGGGGCCCAGCACAGATCCCTGCGGAACACCTACCTTGACTTGTTCTATACTCAACATTTCTCTCCCTACACAAACAACTTGCTTACGGTTCTGAAGATATGATTTTATTAATTTAAGGCTGTTATGTCTAATGCCATAGAATTCCAGTTTTTCTAGGAGTGGCTTATGCTTTACACAGTCAAAAGCTTTGCTTAGATCACAAAATGTGAGTTGAGAATAGCCATTATCCTCAAACACTTGATGTAAGTATTTGACTACAAAGTCTATAGCATCCACAGTAGACAACGTTTTCCTAAAACCATACTGAGATTCACTAATTATTCCTAATTTTTCGCCGGCCGGGTGGCCGAACGGTTCTAGGCGCTTCAGTCCGGAACCGCGCTACTGCTACGGTCGCAGGTTCGAATCCTGCCTCGGGCATGGATGTGTGTGCTGTCCTTAGGTTAGTTAGGTTTAAGTGGTTCTAAGTTCTAGGGGACTGATGACCTTAGAAGTCCCATAGTCCTCATATCCATTTGAACCTAATTTTTCAAAATAGACAGATGTTGGTAAATTACACATTCCAGTATTTTAGAAAAAGCTGGGACTATGGAGATTGGTCTGTAACTGGAAGGTGAGTCCATGTCTCCCTTTTTATATGTTGGAATTACCCTAGCCACTTGAAGTTCTTCGGGAAAATATCCTTCAGATATGCATTTATTTATACAGAATGTTAGAAGGAAGACTTGACCTATCTTTTCGCGTACGTGGCTGTGTGCTTCTTAGAGATAAAATACATGCTGTCGGACAACTCTCTCTACCGATACTGTTCAAAATTGTCGTATAGGATACTTTCGTTGAACTATACATCTTATTAAAAATACTTTGGTGACCACTTGTACACCGCAAAACAAATATTCTTCATAACGAAACGTCATTTCATGCTGAACGTAAGCACATAATGACAGTGTTACCAGCCATGTGCAATATACGCTGTCGACTTATTTGACATTGGAATGTAATTTCGTACACATGTAAATGAACTAAACAATTTACTTACCATGACTTGGTAACGATCTATAGCACATAACATAAATTTTGTCTTCCAAAAAACTCTTTATCCTTTATTTAACAAATTATTCAAACTGTTGACCATGGACAGAAAGGCACATTTGTAATCGCCGTTCGAAAGAACGATGAACAGATGTAATTACAGTAGGGCATACACTGGTGATTCGCCGACACATACCGTCCAGCGTAGTTGGGGCTTCGTCTTAGACTACATCTTGGAGTGCTCCGCAAAGAAAGAAATCAAGAAATCGGGGGACCTCGTAGACCATTTGACAACACAATTTCGCCTTATCCAACGTTCAGGAAAGTTGTCATTCAGTTTTTGCGTTGGAGCACTGGACGAATGAGCTGGACAAGCGTCGCCTTGTTGCCACATACACTGTCGAATATCCAGTGGTAAGTCTTCTAGAATAATCGGAATGTTCGTTAGAAAGTTTGCGTACGAATGTCCATTTAGAACGTGCACTATGTTTACACTGTACGGCCGTTGATGTTGCACCCGACAGAGCCAGTGTGGATTTTTGGCTGCCCAGAAGTGCATGTTCAAATCGTTCAAATGGCTCTAAGCACTATGGGACTTAACATCTGAGGTCATCAGCCCTCTATACTTAGATCTACTTAAACCTAACTAACCTAAGGACATCACACACATCCATGCACGAGGCAGGATTCGAACCTGCGACCGTAGCAGCACCATGGTTCTGGAGTGAAGCGCTTAGAACCGCTCGGCCACAGCGGCCAGCAGAAGTGCATGTTATCCAAATTTATATAAACAAAAAATTTATATTAGCGTGGTTAATAAACGTTGCTTCATCGGTAAAGAGCACGTGTTGGAAAAACGTAGGGTTGTCTTTCAGTTGCTGAAGAGGAAGCCGACAGAATTCTGTACGTCATTCTAAATCACGGCTGTCGAGTGCCCGATGCAGGATGCGAATGACACACGCGTAGCTGATTCCACATTCCTTGGCAATACGTCTCGTATCACTGTGCGAACAGCTTCTTCGTGTTCTCTGTCAGTTGTAGTCTTCTTTCTTGTTCTTCTTTTGACGTTGAACGAGCCTGTATGCACTAGCGTCTTAATAATTCGTGCAATTTCCTGACGCGTCGTACATTGGTGATCCGGATAGATAGCCCTATACCACTATACTGTTTTTACAGGATTTCTTTTACGTTCACACTATAAAAGCAATACATCCAACTTTTCCTTAGTGGTGAACATGTCTGCACGCAACGAACGTTGAAGCACAGCGTATCACGAGGGCTCTGCCTGGTGGTGTTTGCACCGCTAATGCCGATCCCAGCCACCGTGCTCTCAAATTCTAGGATATTTCTCGAATTCCTATGTCTTGATGAATGCACTCATAGGTACATTTCTCGATTTTTTTTTACGACAGGTTTCAACATCGACATATCATTGTAATTTTCTCAAGCGCTATCTAATGCAGTTATAAAAAGTACACAGGTCCATGTTCCATTTAAAAAAATGTACTTGCTTCATTATCTCTGTTGATACCAGCGCTAAAAATATTAACCACACCAAAAACAATAAGTGCCCGTCGACCCTCTATCATTTTCCAAATTTCGATACGTGCAACCGTTCACGAAATAAAACGGGTATAATAACCAACACGGAAAACGCGATGCTCCGGGTTGATCGACTGAACAGAATCGTAAGCTGCGCAAACGCGAGAGAGACAATGGCGTTGAATGTTACCTCAGTCTTTTTCGTCCCGACTGTGTTTGAATTCGGTTTACGCAAAGGTTCAAACTGGTTTACTCGGTCTGGTGTGAACCCGAGTTGGCCTATCACTGCTCATGTATACTGTGAATTCTAAAAACTAATTGGTGTATAACATCTCCAGTGTTGAAATGGCTGCATAGACACGTCCTGAAACCCAGCAGATTACAATAATAATAATGAAATGAAATGCGTGTTTGGCTAGAGGCTCCCATTGGTTAGACCGGTTGCCAGGTGCAGGTCTTTTTAGTTGACGCCACTTCGGCAACTTGTGTGTCGATGAGGATTAAATGATAATGAGGACAATGCAACACCCAGTCCCCGAGTGGAGAAAATCTCCGACGCGGCCTGCCCTCTGACCGTTCAGCTATGGAGGCGGACTTAATAATAATAACAATTGTTCCGGCGTAAAGTCAAGCGCCGGCACGCCATGCGGGAACGTTAGAGCAGAGAGGACAGTGAGACGTCAGCCAGTAGCACGCTGACCGACCCCTCTCCAGGACGACAACGCGACGGCGACGCCCTCTACGCAAAGATGACATAAGCGCCACGCAGCCCAGCCGCGACTCAGTTCTGCTAGTTCTGCAGCAGCAAGTTCAAGAATAGCATCGAGACTAGTCATTTCGTTTCTACTATGTAGCATTGTCTGTACTGAAGAGATTTCTTATTTTGTCTGTCGCCCTATGCTTGCGATACATCTGTTTAACAGAAAATTAAGTATTGTAATCATTGTCTTTTGTAAAATAAACTTTATCAATACGATTTGCTTGATTTGGTGTCCATCCATATACGCCTCGCCCCCCACGCAGATCCTCTATGACCTCATTCCTTTCCCCCATCTGCTCCTATTCCTCGAACATATCCACATACTCTACACCTCCCGCTGCCTTGATCCCCCTCACCCCCTGGTTGCTCCTCTCCTCTCCAACCCTCGCCCATTGCCACGCCTTCACTGTTGTGTCCCCCCTACCCTCCATCTCTACACCCTACATCTCCTTTCCCAAGGTGGCTTCCATCAACTCCCCCTCCCAGATGATGCCCTCTCTCCCTCCATTTATCCCTCCTATCAACTCTGATCCTCACCCCCCTCCTTTCCTCCGTCCTTTCCCTGGGCTCTCTCTTCCCCACCCCCTTCCATCCTGTTTTCTCCCCACCTAACCTATCCCTAACTCCCTTCTCCCCCCCCCCCCCCCCGAGTCCTTTTGTATTCCCCTCCTCTGCCTTCCCCACTCCCTGTCGCGACTGCCCAGCACCCCCCACCCCTCTTATGGGCCATCATCCTCCATTGGCTCCTTTCCCCCCTCCCCCCCTTCGCTTTTCCCCTCCTTCCCCCCTTTTTTATTTTCCCATCATTTGTCCAGTTTCCCTCCACCTGCTCTCGGCTGTGGTATGTCATATTTGCCAACCTTTTAGTGCAGTGTTCCAGTGAATGTTCAGTGTTGTTCGTCTTTCCAAGTGTTGCGAACAGAAATCATGTTGTCGCTGGGCGTGAATTTTATGTGTTTTGCGAACAGAAAGCAGACTGTCACCATGTTTTTTAACTGTCTGTCTATTATTTTACCTGTCTGCTTCATATGTATTTTATTAGCATCATCATCCCTTTGTTCTATATTTTGAGTTACACGATTTTTTTGCCATGTTACCATTTAAGTCTCCGATTTTATCGCCTCTTTTCATTATCTATTATCGTCATCTTTTTAAAACAAAGTATGTAGGCTGAAGAGCAGCATACTAAGCTGCTGCCAGCCCGCCCCCTTTGGGGGGGAATCGAAATTAAATAACGAAAAAAAGCAACAACAAAAAAATTGGTGTCTAGTCCCCCTCATCCCCTGGTTGCTCCTCTCCTCTCCAACCCCCACCCTCTGCTGTGCCTGCACTGTTGTGTCCCCCCTACCCTCCATCTCTACACTCTTCATCTCCTTTCCCAAGGCGGCTTCCATCAACTCCCCCTCCCAGATGATGCCCTCTCTCCCTCCATTTATCCCTCCTATCAACTCTGATCCTCACCTCACTCTCCTCTCCTCTGTCCTTTCCCTGGGCTCCCTCTCCCCCCCCCCCCCACCCTCCCGCCCCTTCCATCCTGTTTTTACCCCGCCTATCTTCCGCGAACATAAACCGGACTCTCGCCGTGTTTTTTAATTGTGTCTGTCTACTTCTTGTGTGTCTTCATCCGCATCGTCACTGCAGTGTTTTTATATTTTAAATTCTACAACTTTCTGCCATTTTACAGTTTTCTACAATGTCACCGTTTATTGCATCTTTTTCTTGTTTGTTTCTATTCTTATTCTATGTTTTAACTTTTCTGTAGGCTGTAGAGCAGCTTATTATGCTGCTGCCAGCCCGCCCCCTCTCTGGGGAGGGGGGGGATTGAAATCCAATAAAGGAAAAAAAAAAATTGTTGTCTAGCGAACTGAGAAAGCAGGTTTCCTAGCCACCCAATATTCGACGAGTAGGCAGGATATAATAACAATAATAATAAAATTGGTTAATGCACGGAAGAAGACAGCTAGCCCAAACGCAATTGAGTTGAAGCATCCAAACATAACATGGAAGAGATTGTGGCGAAACATTAACTCACGAATTCATTCATCAGAAGTGGGTTCAACATGGTATAAAGTCGCAGACAATGCAGTTGCAACTAACGATAAACCGTATCATATTGGGTTAAGTGACACTGACAGTGCCCAAAAGTGGTCTAGTTGATAACTGCGACATAGATGGACTTACAGCAGATAGTTAATGAACTGCAAACGGGTCAGGAAGAGATTAGCGTTCCTCACAAGAAAGTCGGAAGCCAATTACAACACTTACATACTCCTCTGCCCTGCCTCAGATTTCCATTCACAGACGAAAACCGGTACTGTGATGAAACAGTGTAGGTAACATCATCTTATTTCAAGTTTACGTGGAAGAAGCCTGCTGACAGGTAAAACGGTTTCAGAACTTCAAAAAGAATTTTGCAAATATGCAGGCGATTTTCCAGAATGAAATTTTCAGTCTGCACAATCCATACTGCCTATTTGGCTGCCAGTTACTATCCTGGCAGGATAACAGTTCATATTTCGACCACTAGTTGTTGAAACTTCCTGATACATTAAAACTGTGTGTCGGACCGAGACTCTAACTCGGGACCTTTACTTTGCACAGGCAATTGCTTTATCAACTGACTCGTGCGAGCGTGACTCATAAGGCTTCCTCACAGCTTCACTTATGCCAGGACTTCACGTTTTACCTTCCAAACTCGAGAGAAGCTCTCCTACGAAACTTGCAGGACTCGCACTCTGGAAAAAAGAATATTGCGAAGACGTGGCGTAGGGCGTAGGAGATGAGGTATTGGCCGAAGTAGAGCTGTCAGGATGGGTTGTGATTCAGGCTCATGTGGTTCAGCTGGTAGAGCAATTGCTCTTGAAAGGAAAAGATCCTGAATTTGAATTTCAATCTGGCACACAGTTTTAAACTTCCTAAGCCATGTCTCTGCAATATCCTTTCTTCCAGGAGTGCTAGGCTCACAGCAGAACTTCTGTGAAGTTTGGTAAGTAATAGATGAGGTTCTGGCCAAAGTACAGCTGTGAGGGTGGATTGTGAGCCGTGCTTGTGTGGCTCAGTCAGCAGAGCATCTACCTGCAAAAGGCAAAGGTCTCGAGCTGGAATCTCTTTCTGACACACAGCCTTAATCTTCCAGGAAGTTTCATGCTCCAGAGTTTGTTTGAGAAACATGGAACTGGATGAAATATGTTACAAAAGAAAAAGAACTGGCCCTTGATATTTCAGGTGACCAATTTTATAAGAAAACATTATGTCAATTCAGTGTCTTATCACTGCTTTTCAGTTATTTCTTTTATTTTCTCTCTCACAGGAAATATGAAATGTATAGGAAGAGTTTAAAATAACAAGGGATTAGACAGCAATTTCTTTTGTGATGGCACATACTAAAGAAGAAGTACAATTTTGGTTTACAGCAAGAAGAGAGGACAACTATTTTGTAATTACAGATAAAAAGGATTTTCACTTATGAAAGTTTAAGAGAGGTAATTTATTTTGCATTATGTCAGCAGAAGGAGCAATTTAATTTGTGTTTGTACAAAAATATCCAGGATAACAAAAGTATATTTTCACCAAATACAGCTAATATAAGCTCACCACAGATATACATAATACATCATGTGTGTCTGTGAAGCTCGCCAAAGAAGACAATCTCTGGAGAGTGCAAGGAAGAGCAAGAATGGTGGATTGGAGGCCATATTTCTACTTAAAAAAAAAAAAAAAAAAAAAAGGTAGCATCAATAATAATGACAGTTTTTCTTAAATTCTGTGTTAATGATAGTGATAGGAAAAATATTAGCTGCTAATGACTCACCATATGCATGATGAGGGCGACAGAAAATGAGTGTCTGGGAGGTGCAGAGGTCAATGTTTTATTACACTTCACAAAATGGACATTGTCAACATTCAAAAAATGTTCAGAACAACCCCTTGCACCACAAACACCAAATGGAAAATGGTTCACCATAGTGACCAAACAGCTACGCACCATCAGGATTGAAAGTGAACTCCTTGTGAGTTACAAACTATGCAGGATGTTCAGCTAGATATCCATTCTTGAAGAATGCATGTAAAATCATATTGGTGTAATGGGTTGATGAGAACTTATGGAATGTTATAGCATGCAAATGAATACAAAACAGTCTGTCATGGAGGTTATCCTGAAACTGGCTATCCTTTAGCTTGTAGTTGCAGACAGTACGATAATATGTTTCATAGGCATCGAAAAAAGACAATCCAGAGACTGAATTTGTCCAGTGTTTCCAGGTATGAACTGTAATTTCATACACTTTCCAGGATGGATAGTTTGCTGTAAAGGAATATGATTTTTATTCGCATACCAAGAATGAAGGCAAAGCAAGTTATTTTGACCAGCTATTGGTAAAAAGCTCTGCTCATAACATAGTTGTAGTTCTCCTATGCCCATTTTCCCGCTCTTGCTTGCTGTGACATAAATATTCTCTACTATCCTTGCAAGATCATGCATGCCAGAAAGAATTGTAGGGGATAGAGCACCTCCAACTTCTCGCAGCACAATAAATAACTTTCCATTGAGTTTACCATCCAGATTAACAGTCGGCATAGTTGTATGTGAATGCTTTATGACGTCGATATTAGTTCATCTTGATACAATGCTTGGTACCTTTAATTTCAAGGGTTCTTTTCACATACATTTCCTCTTCAAATCCCAACTGATTAGAGTTCCAAATCAAATTCCTTGCTAAACGTTGGGATAATTTTGCTTATATCATCTACAAATTTTTTGACTGATTCCGCAGTTCGCTGTGCATTGTCAAGTTGACACTTTGTTTGAACTTTTGTTATCTCATGTCTTCCACTTCTGTAGTGCTGTTTGAAGCTATGCAATTATCCACTGCTTCCCTTGAAATCACTGTAATTTGTCATGTGCAATTTCATGTGCATAATGTAGCAGGTCACACTCAAGCACATCCAGTAAATTGTATCGAACAGTCTTGAAATGCACAGATGTCAGTTTTTGTAACAAGTGTGCCTTGTCCACCCCTGAATATCCGTAGTATTTCTTATGAACTGCACAATCATATTGCTGTCGACTTATTCAAAATCTGTTCATAATTGTTTTTACTATACTGTGGATGATCTATCTTTCACATACATAATTATGTTTAGTACCTGCTCCTTGACAACGATTATTCTTTACCACATTGTACTGGAGACAGAATGTGTGGCTCCCTGTCTGACAAGGATGATGGACTACACGGCTTGACACTTGTTTCAGTACCACTTTCACTTGTTACGCATGTATCATCATCATTGTACTTCTCATGTATATTGCCTGCACAGTTGAGTGTATGTGTGTGCAACATCACACATTTCACTGACTCATCTTGCAGAAAGGCTAATATTTCTGTGCCACTTCTTTATCACTCTGCAAAATTCCTTGGGTTCCTTCCTGACCAAATGTCAGCTTTGGCAATTGTTGTAGTGGATATAATGCATGTTTGCTTTGTTTATCACTGCCATTGCTCTACTTCGTATCAACACCACTAGTACTGTTGTGAGCTACTCATCCACTATGCAGTTCAGCTATGCTCCTTAGTCTCATGCTGTGCTCACCATTGTATACCATCGCCAAAAGCAACCAATATTGTGGTTGCATAGTAGACAATAAGAGGGGCTTCGAATGCCATAAACTTATTGCCCTTTTGTTACCTTGCACTCAAGGGGTTCCTTATGAGATCTATTTAGACTATTTGCCAAGATATGATAAGAGAAGATTTCATAGGTTTTGTCAGCCCACAAGAGGCAGGAAAGTGTCTGTGGAAATACTCTCAAAGCTCATTGTAAATGTAAAGTAAACGAAGATTTCTCTTCAGCTTCTGAAAGTTACCATGATTAAAAACTGTCTTTTGGAGATGACAAAGATGACAATACGTGTGACAAATATAAAGCATATGAAGAAGGTAAATATCCCCAAGTGACTGGAATAAAATTAAGTAAAACTGTGTTAAACACTATGAGAAATCACGGTCTACATCTTAGTAAATTTCACTGACATTGCTGCAGATGGCTGCTCATGCTCTGTCATGAGTTCAGAGGTCATTAAGAAAAAAAAAAGAACACATAGTAATACAGAACAAACCCCTTGTTTTAATCATTCTTTAAACTTGTCTCTTTCTAAGTGAACTGAATAATAATATTGAAAGAACCCCTTGATTTAATCATTCTCTAAACTTGACTCTTTCTAAGTGCTCTGATGTGCAGTGAGTGCAAAACTCAATTGTGATCATTAAAGAGGCTGTCTCTTTTTTTACAGCTCTACCAAAAACAGGCTAGTCTTGTGTGAAACAAGAAGAGAAGGAAGGTATCTGTCTGTAGCATATTTGCTAAAAAGAATATTGCACAAATTTTATGGTGCCTTGAAGAAATTTCGCAGTGGTCACATTTTTCAAGTGACATCTCTAACAGAAGCTAGGGCCCTTTTATATGCAATCTGCAATGGAGTATTCATTGTAATCCTTACGTGCCTCACTGATGTGCTAGGTCAAACAGTGCCTCTAAGTAGATTTTTCCGAAAAGAGACTTTTGCTATTACCAAAGCAACTGATATCTTGACCGATACTTTCTCAATTTTGAAAGCAAAGCAAAAAAATGTAGTTACAGAATTCAGCCTGCTGTATGATCAAGCCAAAAAATTGGCAGATATTATGAGAAGCACCATTCAAACACCCAGCATCACATCTCAACAAGTTAACAGGCATAATGCTGCCCCTTTAAATATAGAGGGCTATTTTAGGTTGAATGTCTGTATCCCTATCCTTGACACAATAAACACTGATCTAGAAAACAGATTCTCTAAAGACAGTCTCAGACTCTACAATCTCAACACACTTCTACGAAAAATCTTTCCGTCCCTAATGAGGTCCATGGAGTTAGTGATTAGAGATGCAGAAACTTGGCTACAAAGTACTACAGAATAATCGGGGAGGATGCAAGAGACTGCATTTCTGGTCTGAAAACAGAGATAAAGCTGTGTGCATCAAAATGAAAAAGAGAAGATGTAAACAAAACACTTCTGCCATGCCACACAGTTGAGTGTATGCAGTTTTGCAATCTACAAATTTTCCCTTCAATTAGGTATTTCTTCTCTTCTTGTGTCAACTGCAACAGCAGAAAGATCTTTCTCAACACTGATACTTATTAAGAGTTGGTTAAGAAAAAATTGTTGGAAAAACTACATAACAGGACTTGCTTTGTTGTATGTCCAAAGAGACAATTATTAACAAAGTAAAAATGTAGGTAGGTATACTGAGAAGGATGGAAAGAACAGAAAAGATATGTTTTCCTAAGTATATATGATATAATGCCAGCTGTTCTTCTGTGATGTAAAAAAGATAGAGTAATTAGTATTCACACACTTAGACTTCTCTTTACAATTTTATGTAAAAAATGAAAAAAGTGCAAATCAGATGCTAATATGCATGAAGTATGCCAAATGTATACCATTCTGTATGGGCATAGAACTAAACTGAAAAATATAAACATGATAATTTTTTTTGTAAAATGGTCTTCTAAGTCAGATTTTAACAACCCAGTATACCAAAAAAATACAATATTACATTCAAAACTACAGTGCTATACATCTTAAGTAAGTTTTTGATTTATTGTGATGGTGTAAGATCATTGTCACTTTGTTTACTTCAATATGAGTATCATTGTAAGTACTATTGAAATAAAAGTTAGAACAATATTTGAGTATCTAATCAAGATTTCACAAATAGGCTATTATTTTAAAAATGTAATATGACGTAAATTAGCAAAAATGTAACTGTCAACAAAATAAAAACTGAAATTTTAAAAGTATTTTATTCTAATTTCAGTTCATTTGATTTTAATTTGCTTAACAGCTCTATGTTGACGAAAGGCGTATAGAGCTTGTGATTGCATGTTAACAATTGTATGAATAAAGTTAGGTACTTAAAAAAAAAGGCTTTTTTGTCTAAAATAAAGCACATTTTTGTAATTATTTGATATTTGTAAGTACCAAACATGCTTAAAATAGTAATTTTTGAAAGTTGTTTTCCTTAACTTTCAACGGGAGAACATGTGGATCTTCTTTCTCTTCCGTGCAACCACCCTCACCCAAAAAGTCATTAATCTGCCACTGCAACTGTAGCCAATGGTTTCACAATTTGTAAATGAGTAACCACATCATTAGACACCTGAGCTAAATACTCAAAGCACTTCTGCTACTTACGATAACACTGGATAGTATGCAACTCCACTCTGCTGCTCATGACAGCGTGATGGGTACCTCTCACAGCAACAGCTGTGTACGTTAACTTACGCCTCCATGATTTGAGAAGGGAAATCTATCAGCACAACCACTAGAGGAGGCCCATGCTGCTGGCTACTTCCACTATACTGCACGTCAGGCAGGGAGAAGATCCCAGCTCTGGTGCATTTCAAGTCTAAGTAGGCGAAAACAGCTTCTCGGAGTGTTACTTTTACAGAGAGCACAATGCACAGTAGGTGGCAGGAGTTTAAAATCCTCAGTAGGCAGATTGACTCAGCACATTTAACACACATTTTACATAAAAAATAGGACACAACATTTCCGAGAAAAAGTGCTTGCACTGTAAGTGTGAAGCGCCATATCTACACACGTCAAAAAAAAGTTTTGCATCACCCCAGTTCCCTGAACTCCTGAAGATAGACGTTGGCTGTGGATATTGTATCACAGACACAGTCCCTTTGACTGTTCGACATGTCACTAAACCTGCCCAAAGATGTAAACAACAATGTATGAACAGTGCCTATTAGACGGAGGGGTCTGATAGCTGATCAGTTCCAATCATTCCATCAGGAAGGAGGTATGCAGCTTGTGATGGCTTTAGTTCAACCATGCCTAGACGATCAATACTGTGGTTCGATAGTGTCCGCATTGTTATTTTGTGCCAGGAAGAGCTCTCAACAAAAGAAGTGTCCAGGCGTCTTGGAGTGAACCAAAGCAATGTTGTTCGAACATGGAGGAGATACAGAGAGACAGGAACTGTCGATGACATGCCTCACTCAGGTCATCCAAGGGCTACTACTGCAGTAGATGACTGCTATCTATGGATTATGGCTCGGAGGTACCCTGACAGCAACGCCACCATGTTGAATAATGCTTTACGTGCAGCCACAGGACGTTGTGTTATGACTCAAACTGTGATCAGTTGGTTGCATGATGCGCAACTTCACTCCTGATGTCCATGGCGAGGTCCATCTTTGCAGCCATGACACCATGCAGTGCGGTACAGATGGGCCCAACAACATGCCGAATGGACCGCTCAGGATTGGCATCATGTTCTCTTCACCGATGAGTGCCGCATATGCCTTCAACCAGACAATAATCGTAGACATGTTTGGATGCAATGCCTTAGACACACTGTCCAGTGAGTGCAGCAAGGTGGAGGTTCCCTGCTGTTTTGGGATGGCATTATGTGTGGCAGATGTATGCTGTTGGTGGTCATGGAAGGCGCCATAACAACTGTATGATACATAATGCCATCCTCTGACCAGTAGTGCAGCCATATCGGCAGCATATTGGCGAGGCATTCGTCTTCATGGATGGCAATTTGCGCCCACATCATGCACATCCTGTGAATGACTTCCTTCAGGATAATGTCGTCACTTGGCTAGAGTGGCCAGCATGTTCTCCAGACATGAACCCTATCGAACATGTCTAGGATAGATTGAAAAGGGCTGTTTATGGACGACATGATCCACCAACCACTCTGAGGGATCTATGCCGAATCGCCATTGAGGAGTGGGACAACCTGGACCAACAGTGCCTTGATGAACTTGTGGATAGTATGCCACAATGAATACAGGCATGCATCAATGCAAGAGGACGTGCTACTGGATATTAGAGGTACAGGTATGTACAGCAATCTAGACCACCACCTCTGAAGGTCTTGGTGTACGGTGGTACAGCATGCAATGTGTGGTTTTCATGAGCAATAAAAAGGGTGTAAATGGTTTATGTTGATCTCTATTCCAATTTTGTTTTCAGGTTCCAGAAGTCTCAGAACCGAGGTGATGCAAAACTATTTTTTATGTGTGTATAAAGCATTTGGTGTTACAAGTTTTATTACAAGATCGATTTAGAGACCTCATGCTACATCCTCAGGTGCACCTAAGTACACATATAATCAGTGGGTATATGTTAATTTCTTACATCAAACAGGTTGTCACTCGAAATATCTGTAACCACACGCTACGTCCGCAGCACCGTGCAAGTGATACTAATACTGTGGGATGTAGGATGTGATGTAGTTACCAGTATTTCTGTTGACAACCTGCATTATCTGGGAAGTTAACACCTAATCGTCAATTAGATGCAAACTAAGGTGCACCTGAGGATGAGGTGTGAGGTCTCAAAATCAATCATGCAATAAAACTTGTAACAACATAACTGCAGGCTGAGGCTATTTTTTTGTTATTATTATTACTACATGTAGCTCTGTTCCCATCAACCAATATGAAGAATAATAAAGAAGTGTTATATCTGATTTTTGTACTCTGATTGTGGAGATAGTCTCTACTTACTTGCATGGGTAGAAGTTCTGTTGGGCCCACTCGTGTCAATAGAAACTTGTACTTGTGCAGATAATGGTACTCTCTTAGAAAATTGACAACTTTACAAAAAAATGGCTTGAATCGTATTTAACAAACAGAATGCAAAACATTGTTCTGAATAATTCAAATCATGTTTGAATGAAAGAAAATTTTAGTGATTATGTAGTAGTTATGAAAGGAATCCCACTGAGTTCAACTTGGGTTCACTCTTATTCATTATGTAGGTGAATGATCTTCCACTCAACATTCATTAAGAACAATTGGTACATTTTTCAGATGATACTAGCATTATAATAAGTCCCATTAAAGAGAAAGCAACAGAAGAGATTGTTAACAATGTTTTTCTTTTTTTTTTTTTTTTTTTTAAAAAAGAATTATCAAATGGCACTCTGAAGAGGGGCTGTCCCTAAGTTTTGAGAAAACACATTATATTCAGTCATGGTCAACAAACAGTCATACTAACAATTGATGTAGCACAGGAACAGGAGTCAGCAACCAAGTTAGAACTCTCTAAATTTTTGGGTATACACATTAATGAAAACTTGAATTGGAAGAATCACGTTCTTGGAAACAAACAAATCAACCTCCTAACATATTTTGCCTACTTTGTTTCAATAGTGTCTTATGGAATAATTTTCTGGGGTAACTCATTACTTAGAAAGAAAGAACTGATTGCACAAAACCAGCAGTAAGAATAATATGTGATGTTCACCTTTTCAGGGAGTTGGGAATTTTAATTTTAACTGCACCATCACAATATATCCACCACAATTTGAGAAGGATAGTTATGTCCATACTTATAACATTAGAAGAAAAAAATGACCTTTGTTACCCATTATTGAAGCTGTCAGTCAGTCAGTCAGTCAGAAAACAGTTCAATTTGTAGCAACTAAATGTTTTGATCATTTCTCACCGACAGGTAGCAAAGCAAGTTTTTAATCATTTCTTCTTTACAACTCCTTCTATTTCACAGATTTTTTTAACTGGTAACTTCTAGAAAAAGAATTATTTGTTACTACTTGCATGAATAGAACTAAAAAATGTGTTCATGTATGTTAAAACCAATCATGTATTTATAGCCTGTAAACTGACTCATTCTGCAATATTCGAATAACATAAACATTCAAATGGTCTATGGAACATGTAACTAACTCTCAGTTAAAGACTAGCAAGACTAGTTGGTAAATTTACTTCTAAATTTTAATGTGGAGTACAGCATGACGTGTATGTGTGATAGGAGAGTTGCAACTTCAGATGCAATAACAGTAGTCATGTGATGATACCTGATATTACTGTAGTTTTGTAATTCAAATGATTATTGTTTTGATTTGTTCATATAATGTACCAGCACATACCTGCCTCCCATTGTTCAGAGTTACATTGTGGCTCTTCAACTGTCGATTTGATTTTCATTTTGAGAGGCAAAGAGTGGTTGCCTATCAGATTCTATACTGGATTTGCAGCTGAGTTAGCCCCTCTTTCAACTGTAGTTTATTGTAGATTTTCAAACAAAAAACTGTGCCCAGTTCTTGGAAAAAGTATGGGTCACACCTGTCTACAAGAAGGGTAGTAGAAGTGATTAGTAAAACTATCATCCAATGTCCTTGACACCCTTTTGTTGTAGAATCTTAGAACATATTCTGAGCTCAAACATAATGAGATATCTTGAACAGAATGACCTTCTCATTGCCAACCAGCATGGATTTTGAAACACCAATCACGTGAAACCCAACTTGCACTTTTCTCACATGACATACTGGAAGCTTTGGATCAAGGCAACCAGATAGATGCAGTATTTCTTGGTTTCTGAAAAGCATTTGACTTGGCACCCCACCTACGCTTATTGTCAAAAGTATGATCATATGGGGTATCAAGTGAAATTTGCGACAATTGGGGACTTTTTGGTAGGGAGGACACATCATGTTATCTTGGATGGAGAGCCATCATCAAATGTAGAAGTAACTTCAGATGTGCCATTCTTAGACGATATTAATAGTAAAATTAGGCTTTTTGCAGATGATGCAGATATTTGTAATGAAGTACTATCTGAAAGAATCTGCATAAATATTCAGTCAGATCTTGATAAGATTTCAACATGGTGCAGAGATTTGCAACTTGCTCTACATGTTCAGAAATGTAAAATTTTACACTTCACAAAACAAAAAACTCATACAGGTACCTGGGTGTGACACTTTATAGGGATATGAAATGGGTAAAGCAGGTGCTAGACTTTGGTTTATTGGTAGAATACTGGGGAAGTGCAATCAGTCTACAAAGGAGGTTGCTTACAAAGCACTTGTATGTTTGGTTCTAGAATATTGCTCAACCAGATAGGACTAACAGAGGATACTGAACATATACAGAGAAGGGTGAGTTTGTTTGATCCAAGGGAGAGTGTCACAGAGATACTGAAGGAACTGAACTAGAGGACTCTTGAAGATAGATGTAGACTATCCCAAGAAAGTCTATTAACAATGTTTCAAGAACTGGCTTTAAATGATTACTCTAGGAATATACTACAACCGCATATGTATTGCTCACAGAGGGATCATGAGGATAAGATTAGAATAATTACTGCGCACACAGAGGCATTCAAACAATCATTCTTTCCACACTCCATACATGAATGGAATAGAAAGAAACCTAACAAATGGAACAATGGGATGTAACCTCTGCCATGCGCCTCATGGTGGTTTGTAGAGTATAGATGTAGATGTAGCTGTAGATGTAGAGCATTGTATGGTTAATGTGGATGGTGCTGAAGTACTGGAATGTGCTTGTCTGCTAAAAACTGCTTCACAAAGAGGACTTTATACTGGTGCAGGCTCGATAATTTGTTTTTCCACAGTTGTTTCTTTTCTCACATCCCTCTTCAGTTTAATTAAGTACAATGTGTAATGCTTCTCAATAGCTATTTGGCTCTGTGATATTCATTAAAAGTAAGATTCACACTGTTAATATTTAACAAATATAAGCATTGGCTTAATTCGTATTTACACAATTTGCATGATGCATCACTTGCCAACTTGTTTTTGAGTTGTACTAAAAAGACACATTCAGTTATGTGTGAGAACATTTTACAGGAAGCCTGATTCTTTTTAATCATGCCATGATGTCAAATCAGACATTTTTTGTCATATTCAAGTCATTATACAAAATTTGTCATACTGTATATTTGGTAGGAATATAATAGCGGGAAACATTCCATGTGGGAAAAATATATCTAAAAACAAAGATGCTGTAACTTACCGAACGAAAGCATTGGTATGTTGATAGGAGACAATAAAAAACACACAAACACAGCTTTCGCAACCCAAGGTTGCTTCATCAGGAAAGAGGGAAGGAGAAGGAAAAACCCACATCCTTTCGTCTTTCCCTCTCCTTCCCTCTTTCCTGATGAAGCAACCTTGGGTTGCGAAGGCTTGAAATTTGTGTGTGTGTTTGTGTTTTTTATTGTCTCCTATCAACATACCAACACTTTGGTTTGGTAAGTTACAGCATCTTTGTTTTTAGATATGTATATTTGGTAGAGTGCACACTATCTGTTTTCATCCCTATACTGAAATATCTGTGTTCTAGCACAGTTTCTTTGTTTTTTTGGTTAGTTCTTGTAGTCACTGATTAACGAAGATAGTCATAATTTCCATGACATTTTCTGCACAGACAGTGCTCAGTAGTGTATTAAAGCAGACAGAAATACAAATACAAATGTGGTGCACTTTCACAGAAAGTAGTTGCCCCTCCCATGACAAGTCTCAACCCTAGGGAAACACAGTCTTTTTATTTAACTGTCTCACCTCATAAATCAAGAAACCATTACCTACTGTTAACAACATAATTTAGAATGCACATTGATAAATGTACTTTTCAACATTTAACTGATATAATAAGTCTCATCTCATAATGATAAATAATGATGATTATTGTTAATTTTTCAGGGGTTGGTGAATTGCCGGAATATAGGTACTAATCCCCTTTCCAGAATCCATGGAAAATGAATATGTCTTTGAATAGTAGTATGTACTGATATATCCCCTGTATTTATTACGGGCAAGTTTAGACACAATGGATGACATGGAAAAAACAATTGTGGAAGAGATCTCTGGTGACACAGACATATCTGCAGAAGTATCAGGCATAATGGAGGCTATGATAGAACAACAAGGACCTGTTTTTCATCCATCACAATTAGATGTCCATAATCAGGAATCAGCAGAAACATTAACTCCACCAGCTGCAATTGAATCATTATGGGCCAACAATCCTAGCACCCCTAGTGCAAAAATAGTGACTTCACTGGCTCAAAGGTCTGTTTTTAGAAACACTAATCAATATGATAATCTCATAGAAAATGACAGAGAGAATAAACAAACTGATATAATTCCACTATCAACTCTCAGTTTAGAGTCGCGAACTGTTGGTAGTGGCAGAAATTTAAGTGCTGTTTGGCATCATCCTAAACCTCCTGGAGGAAGTTTTATTTACAGAGGATCCATACATAAACCTTTCTGTTATTCCTCTATACTCGAAAAGTCTCCAGAAAGTGGATGCAAAGAGTGGCCTAAAATGGTCACAAAGGCAGTTCAAACAAATGGCAAATGTGTACGGAATGTGAGCACCTGCCACATTACAGAGAATTCTGTGTTATCTTCACCATCACCAAAACTTCCTCACACAATAGATGAACATCAGACTGCACTATTATCAATATGTTCTTATGGAAAAGATGGAGTATGGTTCACAGAAACCTCATCTGGAGAGTCGCTGAAAACAAAACCTCTCAGACCCACAAAAGAATGTCTGCAGTTATCATTACAAAATTCAAGAAGTGTTGTTAATGATAAAAATGTGCCTTCTGCACTAGCAGCTGTAAATAAACATCCAGAATTGCCCCATGCTTTGGCAGAAGATGATGTAGTAATACCAGTAAATTTATGGGATATCCCAGTCATTGAAAACAAATCAAAAGATACTGGAGAACTCAGTGATTCAATAGAAGATGATGTAGCAACACCAGTAGGTTCATGGGATGTAACAGTCATTGAAAACAAAACAAAGGATACTGGAGAACCCCATGATTCATCAGAAGGTGATGTAGTAATGCCAGTAGATTCATGGGATATACCAGTTATTGTCAATAAATCCAGTGATGCTGAAAAAGCATGTACAACTGCCACAGATGATGCTGAAGGAACATGTACAACTACCAAAGATGATGCTGAAGAAACGTGTACAACTACCAAAGATGATGCTGAAGAAACATGTACAGCTAGCACAAATGATGCTGAAGAAATGTGTGCAACTACCAAATGTGATGCTGAAGATGCATGTACAACTACCAAATGTGATGCTGAAGACGCATGTACAATAACCAAATGTGATGCTGAAGACGCATGTACAATTACCAAATGTGATGCTGAAGACACATGTACAACTACCAAATATGATGCTGAAGACGCATGTACAACTACCAAATGTGATGCTGAAGACACATGTACAACTACCAAATATGATGCTGAAGACGCATGTACAACTACCAATTATGATGATGAAGACGCATGTACAACTACCAAATGTGATGCTGTAGACGCATGTACAATTTCCAAATGTGATGCTGAAGACGCATGTACAATTACCAAATGTGATGCTGAAGACGCATGTATAATAACCAAATGTGATGCTGAAGACGCATGTACAACTACCAACTGTGATGCTGAAGACGCATGTACAACTACCAGATGGGATGCTGAAGACGCATGTACAACTACCAAATGTGATGCTGAAGACGCATGTACAACTACCAAATGTGATGCTGAAGATGTATGTACAACTACCAAATATGATGCTGAAGACACATGTACAACTACCAAATATGATGCTGAAGAAGCGTGTACAACTACCAAATGTGATGCTGCTGAAGATGCATGTACAACTACCAAATGTGATGCTGAAGACGCATGTACAATTACCAAATGTTATGCTGAAGACACATATACAACTACCAAATATGATGCTGAAGACACATGTACAACTATTAAATATGATGCTGAAGACGCATGTACAATTACCAAATGTCATGCTGAAGACGAATGTACATCTATCAAGTGTGATACTGAAGACGCATGTACAACTACCAAATGTGATGCTGTAGACGCATGTACGAATACCAAATGTGATGCTGAAGACACATGTACGACTACCAAATGTGATGCTGAAGACACATGTACAACTATTAAATATGATGCTGAAGACGCATGTACAATTACCAAATGTCATGCTGAAGACGCATGTACAACTACCAAGTGTGATACTGAAGATGCATGTACAACTACCAAATGTGATGCTGAAGACGCATGTACAAATACCAAATGTGATGCTGAAGACGCATGTACGACTACCAAATGTGATGCTGAAGACACATGTACGACTACCAAATGTGATGCTGAAGATGCATGTACGACTACCAAATGTGATGCTGAAGACACATGTACGACTACCAAATGTGATGCTGAAGACGCATGTACAATTACCAAATATGATGCTGAAGACACATGTACAACTACCAAATGTGATGCTGAAGACACATGTACAACTACCAAATGTGATGCTGAAGACACATGTACAACTACCAAAAATGATGCTGAAGATTCATGTACAACTACCAAATATGATGCTGAAGACACATGTACAACTAGCTCTACAGATTTGGGTTTTATAGAAGGCTGTTCTGCAGCCATTCAACGTCACTTGCAAACAATATTGGCATCATGCAGCTATAAAGGTAAGTAAATATGGAGAAAAATTGAATTTTTATTTTACATATAAGCCAATATGTTATATCACTGTCTCACAAGCTCTTTACTTTCCTCTTCCTTCTGTTGCTCATCCTCCTCTTGTCCTAGCTTTCACAACTCTTTTGTAAATACATGCTATACTCCTGTAGGAGTTTGAACATCATACAGGCATGGAGCCCTGAGCCGTTCTAGTACTTCTTCATTTTGTGGTGCTGTAATCTTACTCTCTGACACTACCTTTTCTTAGCTTCGCCCATAGGGAGGATTCCCTGCTGATTACCTAGATTGTTTGTAGGCCATCAGTTATGGCTTTTCCTATTTCGTTTACATATTTCAACCATTCTTCTTAGTTACTCATGTCTGACCTCCATTTTCTCAAAAATTTTACAGATAAGCAGGTCATGGGGGAAAGGTTGCCCAATACCCAATGTGGTAGCTGGCCAGTGTGGTTGTCATCACATATATATATATATGATGGTAGCATCAAGACTCTGTGGGGAAATACTATTGATGCTTGAGCTGTTACAGCTACACATTTGCCAAAGAATGGATGTGTGTCTGTTTGGGGGCACCAGAATTACAGGCAATGGCCATCAAACTAAGTTATCAGTCAGTGACCATGAGACTCTAGGCAATCCCTTCAGCAGACTTGAAATCTTCAGTACAGATTGTAATGACTCTATGAATATTTTTTCCTTGACCACACTGTAAGAGGAAACAAAAATCAAGCAGACTGCTGAAACTTGCTCCCCTGAGTACCTGGATTACACCTGCATTGATGAATGTTCCTTTCTATCTGCTAAGTCTTTGTTGTTTGTAGATAGTATCAAAAATGTACTTAGAAAAATCTCTTTCCTCAGTAAACTAGGAAGTGTTTCTGTCTTAGTTAAAACAGCAAATTCTATCCAGTCCTCACGTTATTCGCTTGCAAGTAACTTGCCGATGTAACTGTCACTGAAACCTCCTATAGGAGTCTGGAGAGGGTACGGGTTTTAATTTCTCTCTGGAACTAAATGCTGCAAAGGGATGAATAATTATGCAAAAATTTGGAGTGAAGGGTTCACATTGTGTATTGTTTACATTGAGGCATGTCGGACAGCAAGGTTGACGTCAGAATTCGTCTTACTTCTGAGGGGAGTTCACTTCCTAAGAAAGTGTAAATCATGGTGCTGTGATATGAAGCTGTATTCCTGACCTCCTGATGTGGTGCTTTAAACACCAGTGCATTGGATATACAATGTCTGTTGGACGAACAATCCAGTTTATGGAGACTGTGGATGATAGCTTCATAAAAATTCACCATGTGAGCAACCATCATTTTGTGTCAATTGCAGAGAAAGAGACCCTTGCGGATCCCCAAAGTGTGCTGCCTTAATCGAGGAATGTAAAGTCCAGAATCTGAACACCTCTCATGTTTTTAAACCTGCAAAAAGTATGATTGCTTATATCCTGCTCCAGAGATTTTTAATTTTGCCACCACTGCATTCATTGACTTTACGTCGAGTAAATACTTTGTCCATTCCCTAAACATTGAACTCTGGTAGTCACACAAGCAAATTTGCCAATGGGGTAGATAGGCCCTACACCAGCAGCTGGTATCATGATGGACCAAAGACATTGCAAGAGTTATTCAGGACTGTCGTAGGCCTTGCAGCACCTCAAGCAACATTCTTCACAGATCTCACTTATTACTTTTAAGTGGCTTCATGCAAAGTCATATTTGCTCTTTAATCTCAGATGTGGGACAAGCTCCATAGTCTACTGGTGCACCAAAGATCATCAACTGTTCCATATCTCCTTCTTCATGGTGGTATTTCTACTGTTGCATCAGTTCTTGCTGAATGCCTCACTACCCACTATGCAACAATGATTATATAATGAACCTTTCACTATATGGGAACTGCTTCACACTCTTCGCTCATCTCTTGGTACTGCTCCAGGCTAGTTTGATTCATAATCTGATGATCCAACATCTGAATGTAACTTGCAGACTCCATCTACTCAGGGTCCTCAACTCTATATGATTAGAAGGTATTTTCCCTTCACAATGAAAAGGTAGTATCAAAAGCCCAATCATTAAACCAGGCAAAACCCACTGTTCATCAACAGCTATCAACCAATTAGCCTCACCCTCATGCTCTCTAAACTGCTTGAAAGGGTGGTAGCTCAACAGTTATGCTGAGCTCTTGAAGCAAAGGGCCTTTTGTCCCGCTACCAACGTGGTTTCTGGGAGAAAAGTAGCCTATTTGACATACATAAGCTCTTTGGTGTCACATGGTGCCATATGATTTTACTTACCCTTCATGACCAGGGCTTTTGAGGCTCCCTAATGCTTTTTTTTGTCAGTTTTTATCCTTCTGATTGTTTCAGGGCAGAGCTGGTATGTTGTTCATAACCCCATGGACTTCCTCAGGGCCCTATGCTGAGCTTTTCACTCTTCTTTGTCACCATCAATGGCTGGTGACCTCCATCAGATCAGTAGATATGCCCATGCTGTATGTTGATGACTTTTGCATTAATAGCTCCAAGTCTGTAGCCTTGGATGAAAGCCAGGGAGCGACCCAAAGGGCCTCTGCTTGGAGCCTTTCCCAGTGTTTCCAATTATCTCTCACTAAAACACAGGACAAGTATTTCTATCATCATACTGCAGCTCATCCCAGCTCAAAACTCTACGTGGGTATCCAGTACTCTCTCCTCTTTGATAAAAAGCTGGCATGGCTGCCCTGTATTCCTCTGGTTAAGATTATATCAGTGAACATAATCAATTTTTGAAGCTATAATGTATTGGATAGATAAAAAAAAATTACTCATCAGGTAGCACCATGAGAATACACATATAAATAGTATTATGTGTGCAAGTTTCTGGTGCCAGTGGCTCCTCTGCACTGGAAGAGATTTAAAAACCTGAGAGCTTATAGATGAAAGATAGGGTAATATGCAAGACAGTGATTAATACTAGAACATCACGACAACTTAATAAGAGTGATAGGGGTGGGAGGGGGACAGCAAGAAATAGACAGGTGAGAAAACGAAAGGTATAAATGTGGTGTCACCGCCAGACACCACACTTGCTAGGTGGTAGCCTTTTAAATCGGCCGCGGTCCGCTAGTATACGACGGACCCGCGTGTCGCCACTGTCAGTGATAGCAGACCGAGCGCCACCACACGGCAGGTCTAGAGAGACTTACTAGCACTCGCCCCAGTTGTACAGCCGATGTTGCTAGCCATGGTTCACTGACAATCACGCTCTCATTTGCCGAGACGATAGTTAGCATAGCCTTCAGCTAAGTCATTTGCTACGACCTAGCAAGGCGCCATCACCAAGTATATTGAAATGGAGATTATATCTGTACAAGAGCAATGTTATACAATTGTGGATTAAAGTTAAGTATTCCAGAAGCTACGTACTTTTCTTTATAGCATTCATTACGTATCCTGTTTCAGACCTCACGCCAGCCTGCGTGAGTTTAAGCGCGTGCCTTTCGGCTACCTCTCATTGTGTCTAGGCTGTCTTGTCTAGAAACAACAATAAAAAACTAAAA